>NC_045432.1:52704055-53936185 GCF_902635505.1 Sarcophilus harrisii | reverse complement strand
ACCCCAAGAAGTTCAGATCAGCCTCGAAACTTGAGACCCTTCCTAGAAGTACCAGATCTCAAACTGTACTACAAAGCAGTAATCATCAAAACAATTTGGTACTGGGTCAAAAATAGATAAGTTGATCAGCAGAACAGATTAGGCACACAGCATACAGAAGCAAACACACGGCCCTGGTGTTTGGTAAACCCAAATTCCCCCTGCTACTGAAGTAAGGACTCACTATTAGAAATTTGGGGAAACTGGAAAGCTATCTGGTAGAATATAGGTTAGCCCAGTAACTCATATCTTGAGATAAACTTGCTTCATAAACTTGCTTTATACTCTAAACCAAGATAAACTTCAAATGAATGAACACACAGGATAACTTTCTAAGCCAAAGGGGAAAAATTTCCTTTCAGATCTGTGAATGGGGAAGCATTTTTGTCCAAACAAGAGATAGACACGATCGCAGAAGATAAAATGGATGTCGATTACGTGAAATTAAGAAGTTTTTACCCTGACAAAACTAATGGAGTAGAAAGGAAACAGGTGGCTGAGGGGAAAATTTCTCTGATAAAGGTCTCATTTCTAAGATACATAGGGAAACCAATAAAAATGGAGAAGAATAAGAACTGTTCCCAAGTGACAAATGGTCAAAGGATTTGAATAGGCATGCTTCAAAAGAAGAAATCTGAGTTATTAATAGCCATGTGCAAAAATAGCACAACCTCATATAATTAGAAAAATGCAAATTAAAACAACACTGGAGTTTCATTTCACACCCATCAAACTGGCAAAGATGACCAAAAGAAAGGAAAATTACAAATTTTGGGAAAGCTGAAGGAAAGCAGGTACATTAATGCACTATTGCTGGTGATGTTACAAATTGATCCAAATGTTTTAGAAAGTAACTTGCAATGATACTCAAAATAATCACTAACCTTTAACTCACCCTTTAATCCAATGGTCCCACTACAAGGCCAGTAACATAAAGAATTTTTTTTTTTTGTTTAAAAGAGCAAAGGGATCCATATATACAAAAATATTTATAGCAGCTCTTTTTGTCATGGCAATGAACTGAAAAGAGAAGTTTCCCATCAAAAAGTCTGATTTAGAGAAACCTGAGAAGACTTCTATGAACTGATAACAATAAAGGCAGCAGAGCTAGAACAGCAATGCATACAATTTTATACAGTATCAGTGACATTGTAAAGACTAGCAACTTTGAAAATACTTGAGAATTGTAATTATTGATCACAGTAACAAATCACAATTCCAGAGGGACCAGTGATGAAGCAGACTACCCACCTCTTGACTGAAAGGTCAAGATGATGAGTGAGAGGTAGATAAATAGAAAGTTTGTTTCTGCTTGATTATGTAGACTTGTTATAATGTTTTGTTTCCTTTTTTCTTCAACAAAGCAGATGGTGAGAGAAAAAGGAAATACATTTATGATAATTGAAAACAAAATAATAAGCCTTAACAGCCTTGACCCCTTAGGAGACTATATTATTATCTCTTCATGAACTTATATGAAAAAAAAATTATTTTTACTAACCTTCGATTTTCTTTGTAGTACTACATATTTTATTTTTCTTCTTTTAAACACATGATTCCAAGGAGAGGTCCAAAATCTTCACCAGACGACCAAGAAGGTCCAGGGCACTGCCAAAGTTAAAAAAAACCCTTCACTTATGGGATCAGGAGCAGTGTCTGGGTGTCTGGGTCAAACTCTTTCTCACTCACACCACATTAATTTAGATTCCATTTTGGTTGGGGGGTGGGACACCAAAGCAAATACTATCTATTGAGGGCCTCCAGTCCATATTCTTCCTTATGCAGTCACCATTGCCCTGCTGATAGGGGCCAACCCCTCGGGAAGTCCCAGCCTAACCTTTCTGTCTTTGGTTACTTGCCAAGTTCTTTTTCGTACAAGGTTCTTAGTCAATTTGATCCAGAATGCCTTGGACATCCACTACCTCTGCTATCTCACACAAGTTTTTAACCTCAGCCTCATTTGAATAATATTAATAAGAATAAAAATAATTAATGATAATGCTAACCTACCTTACAGGGTTGGATGTGGTGAGGAAGATGCTTTGAAACTTTAAGTAACCTAAATCTGACATCTAACCTGCACTGACATTAGATCCTAGCCCCTTTGTGAAAAGCCCTGACTTTGTAGATAGGAATTTGATAGATTTTTTTTGTAAGTCAGGAGGAAAGCAGCTCAGGTTTACACTGGACTTGAGTCAGAAGACCAAAATTTAAATCTTTGTTCTGCTCCTTTTCTTCTGTGTACTTTTTACCTGTTACTTAAGTGCTCTTTGCCTCAGTGTTTTCATCTGTAAAATAGGGACGATGACTCTAATAATGGCATTCTTACTGTACAGGGATTCTGGGAGGACCAAATGAGAGATAATAGGTGTAAAGTGCTTTAGAAAATGTAATGTGTTCTGGAAATATTAACCACTGTTTTGGTTTTTTGGATGTTTTCTAGGTCATTAGATAGCAAGCCCAGAATCCATTACTAGGACCATAATGGAAACCTTTGGGGCTTAGTCTTGCTCACTAGAACTAATCTCCATGGCACAATGCTCTGGCAGAGAACTTTAGTGAAAGAAGCACAGGCCTTGAAACACTACAGAAATATGAAGTTGGGGGGTGACTAATGGAAAAAGTGCTGGGCAAGTGAACACAATATCTAAGACATGCCAGAGATTTTCTAGATGCCATTTTTCTACACATCTACCTACTAAATTAGCATTTGAACCTAATTCTAGGTGGAAGCTGTTGAGGTTTCGATTTATGATATAGGGGCAAACTGACTGGCCTTGGCAGCCAGAGAAACTGGGTTAAAAATCCCAGAGTTTGCCTCTAAGAATAAAAACTATCTCTTAGTGGCCTTGGTCAATATTTTTAATCTCTGTGTTGTTCCTCTGTCCCTATCTATAAAATGAGGGAGTTAGAGATGATAACCTCTAGGCCTCCTTCCTTAGTCCAAAAGTAACTATTGGTCAACCTACACAAGGACAGTGATTTGAAACCAAGTTTCTACTAGTCCAGGAAGAATGTTAATCAACCTTCACAACCTAGATGGATTGGAAACTAAGTTTCCCTGTATTCCCAGTTCCGATGAGCTGCTCAAAAAAAAAAAAAAAAAAAAAAAAAAAAAAAAAAGGAACTCCATCAATGATTGGGCCCCCTTTGTATCTAAACATCAAACTACAGTATGATTGGTAGATGTAGAGTCTGAAGGGAGGATCTACTGAACACGCCTTTCTCGTGCCAGGCAATAACTGGCGTTGCCCACCTTGCTCTCTCTCTCACTTGATCGGCTCGATCGAGGCTACCTTCCCTTCTCTTTGAGTTGGACTCTGCTTCAGGTCAGTGTTAATATATTTTAGAGGGCCTCTCTCTTTGGCAAGACGGGCTTTATGTGGGCTTTTCAGTTCCCCGTATATCTTGGGCCAACTTTGGTGGACCATTAATTGGGTAACTTTTATTGGGGGTTTACTTGGCCACCTTGGGAAATGTGGATGCTTTTCAAAAGCTTCCCAAATACCAAGGTCCATTTCTAGATCACTTCTTGTTTTTATTTTACAGCTTTGATCCTCAGCAAAGGTATTAATGGTCCTAAATTTTATTTTGGTAAAATAGTAGAAAGGGCATTGGGCTTAAAGGGAGGAGAATATTAGGTTTGAATCGTCCCTCTTCAGCTCATTTAGTTATCATTTTCCTCACCTATAAATTGATTATAGCGATACTTGTCTTAAGTTACCTCATTATTGTGAAAATTAAGTGAGATGTGAGTAGTGCTTTGTAAATCTATACATTGCTACAAGAATGTCAGTACAGCTTCTTCTCCTTGATTTTATGAGAATTACTTTTCCTGTATTTGTTCTGGGTCCCGGTCTGCCCGTTTTTATCGTCTAGAAAATAACTGGGGATGTCGGACAATGGAGACCTGGTAGAGGAATGCTGCTAACTATTATGGGGACCATCTTGGCTGATGGGGCAGGAATTTTACTGGCAGTCCAAGACAGGAACTACCTTTGAGGCTTGGGCTTGGTTTGGCTGTGTCAGGGTCTGGGACAAAGCAGGCCCATCAGCTTGCTGTGGACTAGCTGTTTCCTCCTGAGGAAAATAGAGAAGAGAATGGGAAAATCCAGAGTGGGGGGGGGGAGGGGGAGAGGAGGCGGGAAAAGCAGAGGAAGAAGAGGAAAAGGGGGGAGGAAGAGGAAGAGGAGGTAAAAGAGGAGGAGGAAGAAGAGGAGGAGGGCGTGCTCTCTCAGGGAACAAGGAGATGCTGGGCAAGCTTGGAATGACCCAATGGCAGTTTGTTTTATGGGCTATTGAGGAAGATAATTATGAAACTATTAAATATCTCTCTATAAAATAATAATGCTTTTAAAAAATTATTACTGCTAATTTTTGCTTTATCGTTTGCTGGGTGCTGACTGCCAGGAATTAAGACTCTATTAATTAACCCTGTATGGGTTTAGCGGAATGGGAGCCACTGTATAAAAAAACCGTTAACCCTGGCGCTCCCTTCCGAGCCCCGCCCCTCTCGCTCCCTTCCGAGCCCCTCCCTCAGCTCTCCTTTCCCTTTTCCTTCCCAGCTGTTCTTCCGCATTTCCAGACCCTTCCCTATTTTCTATTCCTTCTAGCCCCTCCTCCTTGCGTATGACCCCATCTTTTCACTCGCTTTTCCTCTTCCGCAACTTCAGTTCCTCATTTAGCCCCGCCCTTTCCTCTCTTAGCTCCCGCCTCTTCCCCCTCTGCGTTTAGCCCCTTCCGCAACCCTACGCTCCCAGCGCCATCAGTCCGTGCCTCCTATCCCCGTCACACGCACGCACGGAATGCTTAGCTCCTTCCGCAACCCTACGCCCCGCCTCGTCCGCAATCTCGGCGCTGGGCTCCGCAATCTCGGCGTTTAACCCCGCCCCTTTCACCGTCTTCTTTCTTTGCTCCCGCCCATCCTGCAGTCCTTTCCCTTGCTCTCACCCCTCCTTTGCAGTCTTGCTCTGATGTCTTCGTCTTCCCCCCCCCCCCCCCAGCGCCTTCTCTTCCATGCTTCTTCCCCCCCACCTCAGCGCTCCTTTCTCCTTTCTTTCCCTCGCTGGTGCTCTCAGTGCACTGCCTCTTTCTCTGTTCTGTGCCTCTGTTTCCTTTTATCTCTCTGCACATTTTTTTCTCCGCTGTCTGCCCCCTGGAGTTTGCTTTCTGCATCTCTGTCTTCTGTGTGCCCCTCCCTTCCAGCTAAAGGCCTGGATTCAAATTTAGAATCATTTAATCTCACCTTGGGCCTTAGTTACTTCATCTGTAACTCAAAGTGGGCTTTTACATTAGGAGATAGTGAGTTTCCCCTCACCAGAAATCTTCAAGGATACTGATTAAAAAGAGGTTGATCACAAAGTTTTGCAAGAGGGAATGTTGAAAACTATCATGCATTTTGAAAAATAAAAAGCTATTATAATTAAATAAATATGTATTTGTCAAAAAAAAAAATAGGTTGAAAAGTGGAACAGAGTAGGTACAAAAAAATTGGGAAAACTGCAAAGTAGTCTAGTAGAAATTAGGTAAAGACCAATAATTCACATAGTAGATGCTGAGATAAACTAGAAATGGATACATGGCTTAGATAGAAATTGCCTTTTATATCTATGGAGAGAGGAGATTCATGACCAAATAAGGAATAGAGGATCACAGGGGTGAACTAAACAGGTTTAATTACATGAAATTAAAAAGGTTTTGAACCCATTACAGCTAAAATTAAAAGGGATAATAATAATAATAAAAATAAAAGGGATAAAAAAATGAAAATTCCAAGATGTATAAGGCACTGATTTAAATTTACAAGAATGATACAAGAAAGCAGTCATTTCTCAATAAATGAAAGATAGACCTGTATATAGTCTTCAGTGAAATCCAAGCTATCGATAGCCTTATGAAAATCACTACCAAGTAGAGAAATGTACATGAAAGCCACTCCAAAGTTCTACTACGCACTCATCAGACTGGCAAAGAATAACAAAAAAGTCAAATTACAAATGTTGAAAGGGCAGTAAGAAAATGCATATCAGTGTCCATTTAAGGGCTATAAATTGGTCCAGCCATTCCGGAAAACAATTTAGAACAAGGCATCAAAAAGTCACTAAACTGCATTTCCTTTGACCCAGTAATGTACTAGACTAGGTCTATATCCCAAAAAGACAAAAGAAGGAGGAAAAGAGCATATATATTTCTCAAATATGCATGGCAATTCTTTTTGTGATGGTAAAGAACTGAAAACTAAGGGGGTGTCCATTTATTGGGGAACAGAACAAATTATGATAAATGAATAGACTGGAATACTATTGCATCCCAAGACAGCTGCTGGGCCCAATATATAAAGAACTAGAACTAGAGACAAGGAGCCCAGGGTTCATTTCCAGCCTCAAACATTTAGTAATTCTATGACCCCAGGAAAATAACTGACTTGCCTACTCTCCTCATCTATAAAGTGGGGATAATAACACCTACCTCGCAGAATGATAAAATGAAATGATATTTATAGTTTTGTAAAGCTCTTAAAACACTATATAAACGCTAGGTATCATGGTGACTATTGTGCTGTGTGAAACGATGAGGCAGATGGTTTTAGAAAAACCTGGGAAGTCTAAATGGATGCAGATCCAGAAGAATTTCTATAATACCAACATTTTAAAGGCTAAATACTTTGAAAGACTTCAGAACTCTGAGCAATGTAGTAACCAACCGTGATTCCAGGGGACCAGTGATGAAGCATGCTGACCTTTTCCTGATGGAAAGATGGATGGACTTGAGTGTCAATTGAGACATACATTCTTGGTCATGGCCAGTGTGGAGATTTGTTTTGCTTGACTATATAGGGTTTTATTTTTCCTTTTTCCTTTTTTTTTTTTTTTCCAGTTTGAGGGAGGGGAGAAAATAAATGCTTGTTAATTAAAAGTTTACAATTTTCTAACTCCATTCCCCACCTCCAAAAGAGAGAGAGTTTCAACCTCTCTCAGAGTTTTTTTGGGACTGATTATACAGGAGTCTATACATGGACTAGATTGTCTCCAAGGCATCCTTCTAGTTCTGACTTTCAGTAATTGGCCCATGGCCTTAACTGGTAAGTGTCCCAAATGGAATTCGAACTCAGGACTTTCCCTCCTGATTCCAGGCGTGGAGTCAAGGCAGCTCTTTCTCAGTCCTATATTTGGCTCCCTCCTGTTTGGTGGTGGCTCACAGGATTGGGATCAGGGTTAGCCCCAATTCCCTGAAGAGCTGTGGAACTCAGGAGTGGCCACTAGAGGGGGCAGGCAGCTCCTCAGGGCACTTGAGCAGCTTCCTAGGCTTAGCTACTCCAGAAGGGATCTTCCAGCGCTATACAATTTGGTGACGTGTGTGCGCGTGAGCACGCGTGTGTCCGTGTTAAAATCTCAGAGAGACGTTGCCCTAAATGCGGAGGCTGGCTAGAGGGCCAGTCTTGGAGTCAGGAAGTCCTCGACTTAAATTCTGGCTCAATGACTCCTAGCTCTGACCTCTGGCAAATCACTTACTCCCTAAAAGCCCTTAGGAAACTGTCTAAAACTATATAGTTCCGGGACTGAATTGCTGATCTGTATTGTAGAAGGGATGTTCCAAACCAGGGCTTCTCTATACCAGTACAATCCAAGGTCTAGATGAAAAACAAACAACGATTTACCATTCCAAAGCTTTTCTCACAGAAAGAGAGAGCCTCTCACTAAGATAAGGGTACAGAATTTAAAGCACCCTAAAAATTCTGCCTGTCAATATGGAAAGGGAGCCAGCCAGCCAAAGGAGGGTCTGAAGAAATGAAGCATAATCTATCTGAAGAGGGGAGGAGGACCAAGGAGAGATCCAGGGTTGCTCCTGGGCATTTAGCTTGACGTTTTTAGAAAAAGATTCTCTGGAGCAAGTGATTGGGCATCAAGGGGGATCCTTGGTGCCTCCTGGGATCCTTTTAGAAAGCTGAAGGCCCAGTGTGCCTTGGTGAGGTAGGGAACAGGCTGGGGCATGGCCAGGGAGAGCTTGATAGAAGCGGAAGGGGGAAACTCTGCTCAAGCAGAGCTCTTCCGCCAGGCTTTGAAAGAGGGGAGCCTAAGGTAGAGAGGGAAGATGAGCCAGGGCAATTCAAGCCTGAAATGTGACCCGTCCCCTCTTACTCCCCATCCACCTTGGGCTCCATGATCTAAGCTCCCTCATCAGCCCCTGGCTGTGGCCATAGGCCCTGCCTTGCTTCCACCACAAGGCAAGAGTTGGAAGTCTAGCCGTGGATCCCATGGCCGGGCCCACTGGGCATCTAACCCCTTCTCCCACCCCTCCTCAGGAGCAGACCAGCACTATTCTCAGCCCCACCCATCTTCCACCTCCCCAGCTTGGAAAGCTCCCCAGTTGGCACATGAGAATTATTCTGTTCCCCAGAGCAGAGATAATCTCTTCATCAGAAACTGCTTGTCAGGTGTTGGGAGAAGGGGGTGAACGCTGGGGTAACAGACCAGCTTTGTGACTGTTTTTCTGGCTGTGAAAAAGAAAGAAACAAGACTGGGGAAAGCAAGCACATTCCACACTTGTCCCACTCACCTCAGTCCGACCACCAGACACCGCACCCTGTCTTCTAGAAGTCCTTGGAGTTGACAGGGTATCCCTCCTACCCCATTTGCAACTAGTGGATGTGCAAACCTCTGCACATGTCCTCTCTCTTGACCCTCACCACACTCCTTGGGAGAAGAGTAGTTGGGAATGTTTATACAGAACAGGAAACCGAGGCTCTGATCAAGCGACTTGCCAGTGCCTCCCCTCCCATCCAAATCCAGCTCTTCTACTTACTGCCTCGGGAAGGCCAGTTTTTGACCAAGTCGCTTCCTCTCTCAGGGCCTCGGTTTTCTATGTGTACAGTGAAGAGAATGGGCTAGGTGATATCTAGGGTCTCTCCAGCTTTAAACCTCATCTCCCTCCCCTAGTTCGGTGCCTGGTCCATAGCAGGCAGCGAAGACGTGCCTGGTGATTGGTCGCCTCTAGGAGAGAGCCAAGCTCAGAGAGGTTTATTCGCAGAGTGGGGTCCTTGCATCAACACTGACCTTTAAATTCTTTCACTTAATGTTCTTTCCACCCCATGTCATGGCCTTCCTGGGGCTGGGGAAACTTCAGGGCCATGCGGGTCCCTGGGGCCTCCCCTAGCTGGCAGAAAGAAATTGTCAGCTGCCATCTCCTGGGCTCCCGTGTGATTATGGAATTGTGGGTACCTGGAGGGAGGGGAAGGGATTATAGATCAGAAACCACGTAGCCCAGTGGTATCAAACTCACAATGAAATACCTAAGCTTATCCCAGCTGACTTGTTGCTGAGCCCATTTTACAGATGGGGAGCTTAGAAAAGGTACTTTTGGTAGAGAAAGAAACATTCCCTTTCCTCTTGAGGTGGGGGGACATGTCTCTACTCTCTGCCAGTGGGTAGCTGGAAAGACAACTGGATTTTATCCCTGCCAGCTATAAGTAGGCCTGGGGGAGAAGTCAACATCTCCCATCTAATCCTTCTTTTTCATGTTACCGGAGACCAGATCTGGGATTTCAGTGGTGTGGGGGGGCTCCCTTTGCCCATGCACATCTCTACCTGCTCTACCATTTCTGGTCTAAAAGAGATGCCCTGAGGTACCCAGAGATGGTACAGAGACTAGCCCGATCACCTAGCCACCACATGCCTCTGAGCAGGCCTTAAACAGTGTCGAGGCTGGCTTTGACACCACAAAACCCTGCTACTGGAAGGACCCTCAGCATTCGGCATGCTCCATCAGTAGCATTTGGGGTCCCTAGGACCTTTAGGAGCCTTGTATCCCAGACCCCTCTAAGGCAGGGGATTAAAGTCAGAGGCTGAAGGTTGAACTCCAAGCACCATTATTTAGGTCCGGTGTCCTCCTGTGCTAGTCATTTCCTCTCATTGCTATTTGGTGGTTTTCAGTTGCCTTTCCAGCTACCCACTGGCAGAGAGTGTAGAGATACCCCTCCATCACTACTACCTCAAGAAGAAAGGAAGTGTTTCTTTCTACACCAAAAAGAACTTTTCTATTGGGCTTCTGCCCTGGGCTTAAGCTTCCCAACTGTAAAATGGACCCACTAATGCGCTTTCAGCTGGGGCAGTCTTAGGAAGGTATCTGTGGAAGCCTCGGGCCCAGTGTGAAACCAGGGAAATGAGCTCAGTGGATGTGGGGGGGGGTCATTCCTTTCCCTTTTGGGGCTGCTTTCAGAACTCTTGTCCCTGACCAGAAAAGGGGGTCAGGGGCCTCACGTCCGGGGTCCTCCATGCCCCCAGCCCCTGCGGGGGTGATGGAGAGGTGAGCAGAAAAGGGACCCGGCCTCACGGCTTTGACTTCTCCAACTAGCCTCTGGAGGTCTGCTCAGCAGCTAGGGGAGCTCCGAGAGGGGCTGGCTGGAGGAACGAGCCTGGCAAGCTGCTGCCCCCTGCCTGGGCAATAGCCAGGGAGTAAATTCCTCCCCTAGGAGAGAGGAGAAAGGAGGATGGAGGCCAGGGAGAGGAGGTGGGTTGGGGCTAGAGGGAGGGCAGGAGAGCAGGCAGGTGAGGTGCTGCGTGTGCGTGTGTGTGTATGTGCGAAGATAAACCTGTTTGTTCCCCTGAAGGGCACAACACACCCAGCCTTCTGCTCCCATACAGTTCCTCTCTCCTGAGTGTATCCTTTCTCTTTTGTGCAGGCAGGAGACTAGCCCAGCTGACCCCAGAGACCCAATCTAGCTCTTCCTTTGGAGGAGCCCAGCAGAACCCAGATCCTGTCACTTTCTGAGTGACAGTCTGAGCTCTGAATCCTAGCAGAGACTGCAGAGCATTAGCAGGTAAGACTGGCCTTAGCCATCCAGCCCCTGGCAGGGGGTAGAATCAAGGGGGAGCTCTGGGGGCAGGCAGAGAACACAATGCCAGCTTTGAGCTAGGAGATTAGTCCTTGCTCTAGCACTCACTCGCTAAGTGAGTCCCTTCACTGTGTCTGACTCAGCTTCCCCATCTGTAAAGCCAGGGGATTGTACCAAATGATTTCACTGTTGTGGTCCAATTTTAACATAATGGGAACCTTAAAAAGGAAAGCAGTCACTATGAATGTATTCTATTAGCGTGGCCCGGTGGGAAGCTGACCCGAGTTCAAATTGTGCCTGTGCTTCTGTAAATACCTGTGTGACTCTGAGCAAATCAATTCACTTCTCTGGCTCTTTGCATTAGCGATGAGGTGTGAGAGGAGCTCAAAGGCCACATTCTACAGCTCTGTTCCTAAAATGATCAGTCAACAGTGTGAAAATGGCCTGATTTTTAGACTTGGGTATTGTCACCTTTACCTTCACTCCTTCTCAAAGAGAGAGTACAATTGTGCTGTGACTGGTCTGACGGAGCCTAGTCAGCCTGTGTGACTCGGTCCCAAGACCCTGGGTATGACTTGGTATCTTAGCGATTGTGAATCTCATGGGACGACCGTAGGAAGTCTCAAGTGCTTGCCGAGATGCTCACACCAGAGACTCTGGGTAAAGCAGGACAGGAATGGTGGCAGTGGTAGTAGCGGTGGTAGTGATGGTGGTAGTGGTGGATTTAGTCTGTATTATCTCATTAATAGCCAGTAGGAGCTGGGGTGACCTTTGGGGAGGAAGCACACTCAGGATGGGACCTTGGTGAGGAGCCGGAGGTGTGGAGCATAAGACCCCTAGACTAAGGGCTTCCAGCTGGGCTTCTCTGCTCACTGGTGGGGAAGCTCGGGCCGGACCTGGCTCAGCTCCGGCTCCGCAAAGCTGGCCGTGGTCTTATCTCCTTGGGGAAGAGGGAGGCAAGCCAGCGTTGAAGAAAGAGAAGCTGAATTCCTCATGCCAGGGCAGCTTTGGCCCCTCTAACAGAAAGAAGTAATGGGTGGGGGAGGCTGGGCCTTGGCTGGGGTGGGGTGGGGGAGCTGCATGCCTCTTTCCCTCCCATTCTCATACTCCAAGGGCATCAGAGATTCAGAGGGCCAGGGCCAAGGGCCTGTCACTCCTAATGATGGACTCGATTCTCAGTGGTAGGCCGGCGTGTGGGAAGCAAAGGCCGAGAATGGAAAGTAGAGCAGACCGGGAGGTGGAAGATTAGGAGCTAGACCTGGCTCTGCCATTTAAGTCAGTGAGTGACCCTGGGCGTCAGTTTCCACAGCCCCATAAAGAAGTGGAACTAGCTAGCCCTCCAGACCTCCGTTCGGCTCCCCCAGCCTGCGGACTCCCTCTGCCAGATATCACGCACGGAGCTAATAAAGGGAAGCCATATGGACGGGTGGGGATATAGAAACGGCCCCTCGGAGGAAGTGGCAGTAGAACAAAGCCAGGGATCCTGCAGAGGATAAGACAAGGAAGTACATCCCAGGCAAAGACATGAAAGCCAAAGATTCAGTAGGATGTGCTTAGAACAGCAAAGAGTCCTCTCTACAGTGGTTTGGGGGAGGAATTGTCAGGTGACTTCTGGGTGGGCTGTAGTGGGGATTCCTGTGCAGGTAAAGGTTAGACTAGGTGCTCTCTGAAGCCTCTACATATTGGCCTAGGATTGGATCCTGCCTCTCTTCTTTGGCACCTGGGAAAGCTTGGCCATTGAGTCCCTGCCCCTCTGCATCTCAATTTCCTCATCTGTAAAATGAGAGGCTTAAATGGGCCTTCTAGCTGTGAGGCCCCAGATAAGGATGTGGGGGGTGGGAGACAGGCAAAACCTGGAATCCTGATTCCCCCCCCCTTGCCCTGGTGTGTAAAATAATGTCCTCCCCTGGTCAAGACGAGTCCTCAGCTTCCAATGGCCATTTTCGGGTGTTATTCGTGGCCTCAGCCTTTTCCATCGTCCACGGAGCTTCCCTTTCCCAGTTCCATTTGGGGGCCATCGCTTTAGGATGTCTTGAAGAATGGGGTGTATTCTTCCTAGCCACAGGAGCCCGTCAGGGAGAAAATAGTAGCCATCTAACTCTGGCTGGCTGTTACAAGGGAAAGTTCTTTATGGGATGAAGAAGTAGCAGCAAGGTGCCAAAGAGACTGGCAAGAAAACGTTTCAGGACAAGATAGCGGCTGCTTTTTGTTTTCCCTGGGTGGCACTGAGGTGAAGGACTAGCTCAGAAACTTCCTTCCGATGGACCATCTCATCGTTCTTCAACCCATGAGAAAGCATTTGTTGAGTACCTACTGTGTACTGTACCGTACCTGCTGCATTGGGGGAGATACCAAGTTTTGACAGGGTATATTTCCTGTCCTCATAAAATTTGGCGTTAATATTATTAAGCACCTCTGATGTACCAGGCACTGTTAGGGACTGGGATCAAAAACAGGCCCTACTCTTGCAGGGTGCCCATTCTCAGTGGAATTTAAGTTCCAGAATTTTCTCTTCACCCACACTCATTATCCCATTTTCTCATCTCTGAGTGCCCAGCCCTGGGTGGGGGTACTCACAATCCTGCCTGACACCCAGGGCAGTGAACTGGAGTCCCGAGTTCTAAACGTCCACACACCTCCTGGACTAGATGGGAACTCTAGGTCAAAGGACATGGTGAAGTAGGAAGAGGGGAGCCAAGAGACCCATTTCAGGAAGGTAGAAAAGGGAAAATAAAAGAAAAAAAGTTATATTTTTGAACGCCAGTGAGTTCATGTCTTGCCTTAAAAATTTACTAGCTATATGACCCTGGCCAAGTCACTTAATCCCTGCCTCAGGTTTTTTTTTTTTTAGTCTGTAAAACAGGGGTCATGATAGCACCTACCTCCAAGGATTGTTATAAAGAATAATTGAGATAGCAATTCTAATTAGCACAGAGCCTGGCACATAGTAGGCACTGTATAAATGTTAGCTACGATCTCAGAATAATGTTTTTAAGCGCACAGTATGAAGCGTATAGAATTTCCAAGGAAACAAGAAGAAATAAATGCTAGCTGTCCTCATTCTCAAGTTGCCCATGTTCACCTAGGAGTGGTTCTTGCAGAGGGTGCTTGGATTCAAATACAGGTTGAACTAGATAGCCTCGGAGGTTTCTTGTGATTCAGATTGAGACTTTAGAGACCGGACTTGAAAATCCAGCTCCTGGTTTCACCAGCAAAGACACTGAGGCAGCTGGTGTCAGATGATGCCGTGGTCATGTGTGCTCCTGGATATCTCAAGGAGTGACTGGAGCAGGAGGAGCGGGTACTTCCTGCTCAGAAAATAGCACACGCCCGGCTTTGGCTTTATCACCAGGGAGAGAATTCCCATCTGTCCTCAGGCCACAGCCGAGCCAGGGGCTCTGGTGACCCTGACCCTCTGCCAGGGGGAGTGGGGGAGGTGAGGAGAGGGACCTCCTGTGTTTTTCTGACACTTCAGAATTAAATCTGAGAACGCAGGCTGGGTAACTAGATGGTATGGCACACTTCAAGTCAGGAAGAGATGTGACTTCAAATCTGGCTTAAGAGACTTAGCATCTGTGTGGTCCTAGGTACCAAGTCACTTAATCTGTGATGATCCTTACTTTCCTCTTCTGTGAAATGGGACTCATAGGACACCTCCATTCAGGGTGGTTCTGATGCCCGAACACGGTAACATGGAAAGTACTTTGCAAACCTGCCAGTGTTCTAGAAGTGCTAGCTGTTATTCTGAATAGGCCTCTCTGCTAATCGGAGGATAGCTTGGGACACATTCGCCGAGAAGGAAAATGTGCCCTGGAGCCAAGGGAAGTGCAAGAATCGAGAGTTGAGAGTGTTCCATCCTTTGGGTCTGGAACCCACGTTGGGCTTTTGTGCAATAGTCATGCAAGTAACTAGATTTCCAGACCATAATCCCACTGAAATTACTGACTCCTGACCAAGGCCAATAGCGGGTAGTTGGCCAGGAAAGGGCATCTAGTTCAACCTCCCTGTCTTGCAGAGAGGGAAACTGAGGCCTTGAGAGGGGAAGTACCTTGTCTAAGATCACACAGAGAGTGGCAGAGTCAGGCCTCAGACTCCAATCCCAAAGGCTCACCAGGACATCGTTTCATATATGGGCATCAAATATGGAGAAGTTGTTCAGTAATACTGTACCGGAGTACGGGGCGGAGTCCTTAAGGCTGAGACTGAGGCCCAGCACGTAAAGCTGGGGACTCTTCCCACAGGGCGAAGGTAGGGGCTAGCAGCCCCCAGCTCGGCTGTTCAGTCCTCTTCCCCACTAGCCACTAAGGAGCCAGGATCATGTACGTCTGGGGCTGGGGAGGAGGAGGAAGTAGTCAAGCTGCTACTGCTGCTAGGCAAGAGGGTATCACAGGAAGTACATTAAGAATGGGGTCCAGGGGCAGCTAGGTGGGGCAGTGGATAGAGCACTAGCCCTGAAGTCAGGAGGACTAGAGTTCAAATGTGACTTCAGACCTTAACACTTCCTGGCTGTGTGACTCTGGGCAAGTCACTTAACCCCAATTAACTCAGGGGAAAAAAAGAAAAGAAAAAAGAATGGGGTCCAGCTAGTTTCATATGTGTGATCTTGTCAAGGCTCATCCTTCTCTGGGCTTCAGTTTCTTCAGAGGGAGTTGAACACAATGGCCTCACTTAGGTCTATTCTAGCTTTAAATCTGTGATCCTGGGGTCCCAGGATCCCTTTCAGTTCTGACCAACTACATCAGACCTCACTTGATCATCACAGACCAAGCTAGATAGAAAGCAATCAGGGCCTTTGGTCCCATGTTAACTTCCTTCCTTGTGCCAATAAACCTTAATATGCCCTCTCAAAATGGCTACTCTCCCTTTTTAGACAACATGATACGTAATATCAAACATCAACACAACCCTTTAAACTTTCTTGGAAACTATTTATACTTCAATTAATTTCAACCCATAAAATGTTACTCACATTGTTTTCAGCCTCAGTTTCCTCATCTGTAAAAGGGGGAAAATAAAGTTATGACACCTACCTTAATATATAAGTTACAGTTATGATATGTGAAGCACTTTTTGGGCTTAGAACACTATAGAAAGAAGAGCTTATTATCATTGCTATTGCTATTATAGTGGTAATGATATTTTTGTCCAGCCCTCCGATTTCACTGGGTAGGGGAACTCAGTGCCCGGAGCTCTTGAACCTCACCGTAGTAGTCTAGGTTACAGACGAGTTGTTGATCTGACCTTGTGGAGGCACCTTAGAGGCCCCCTGGACTCGCAGCTGGAAGGGACCCAGGAGCCGGCTAGCCCGGCTCCCTCTTTTACAGATGAGGAAACCGAGGTCCAGAGAGCTTCGGAGATTTGTTTGTGATGCCCTTGCCAGGACACGTAAAAGGCAAGATTTGGCCCCGGCTCTTCAGAAAGAGTCCACGGTCACCATTTAGGGACAACACAAGGGGCTGTTCACCCAAATAATTAATAAATAATCTGCTTCCACCCTTTCTGTTCCTCTCTGGCCCCATTGGCATTCTCTGTCCACTAATCCTCATTGACTTTTCCTTCTCCTGTCACAGCCACTGTGTCCCGGCTTTTTCTGGCTCTACCTTGGCCCCTGTTTCTTTAATATTCCTCCTGCCTTAGCAATCTTAGTGGCACGAGAGCATCCCACACTTTCTCGAACCATCCATCGTCCGTTGTTTGGTGTTTCTCTCGCTTCTTGGCTTTTTGTGATGACAAATAGGGCTGCTGTGAACATCTGCGGACACGTAGTTCTCTCCTCCCTTCTTTTTGTTTTTCAAAGCTCGTTCAGAATACATTCCCATGAGGAAAATAAATAGATTCAAGGGCACATTGGTGACCACACCTCCTAAGTCCCAAGTTAATCAAGTTACAGCTGGAAATCTGGCCTTCAGAAGCCAATCAGCTCAACCCTCTCATTAAACAAAGGGGGAAACTAAGGCCTGAGGAAGTTCAGTAATAGGAGTGGGTTGTTAATGCCCAGATCGTCTGAGCTCGAATCTGGTGCCCTCCCTGTCACTCACCCAGCCCACTCACATGGAAAACTTGCCCTCATAGTCAGGTTGGCATATAGTCTATTGATGGGGAGCCTAGATAGAAGAGCTGAGGGCTGCGGGCTATGGAATGCTTGAGCTCAGAGTGCAAAGCCCGGGGAAGACACCCCAAAACCCCGTCGGAGAAAACTCCAAAGTCTCTGGAATGAGCATCTGACTTTAACGTTAACGTTGCACCCCAGGCTGATAGAATTGGGTTTCTTGGCCTTCCACCCAAAGGGCCAGTTGCTGCCTATTAGACCGGGAAGCAAAAATACACCTGTCAGTGATTCCACCCTCCCTACCTGTCAAGAGAAGAAGACAAGGAAGGAAGCTGGCCTCTGCCCCATGACTATGACTGAGAGAATGTGCCCATGATTTCCCTGCCTAGGAGTGTCAGAGGTAGGATTCTCGCCCAGTCCTCCAGTGACTCCACTCTTCATTCCAGGACACGGCTAATGTGCTTGCTCCACCCAAGGCAGAAGGCTAGTGAGGGGAACATGCTTTTTACAAAACAAAAGGAAGCTATTCCTCTTTCTGGCCAAGGGAACACTGACACATAGGTGACACAGTTGAAGACTCGGGTAAACTCGAGAGCTCCTGATTCCCAGGCCAGTACATTTTGTGCCGCTGTATGTTTTACTAATAGGCAGCTAGGCGGCACAGTGGTTAGAATGTTGGACTTAGAGTCAAGAAGATCTAAGCTGAAAAACTTATTAGCTGTGTGATTTAACCTCTCAGCCTCAGTTTCCTCATCTATAAAATGGGGATAATAGTAGCATCCACCTTGCAGGATATTGTGAAGATCAAAGGAAATAATGTCAATAAAGTGTTAGCTCTAATAAAAATTATTATTTTTACTTCTACTACTACTACTACTTCCACCATTTCTACTACTATTTCTGCTACTACTACTACTACTACTACTACTACTACTCCTCCTCAGATACCAGCTAGACCAAGGGTAGAAGGCCATTTCTCTGTGGGCTCATAATGGGCTGTTCCTTGGAAGCTAAATGGGAACATAGGACTACCGGGTTGGTATACCCCTTTGTAGTGAGGACTTGTGACCAAGACAGAGTGTTTATTTGAGTGGCCGAATGCTAAGGATAACTCATACAGAAACTGAGGTAAACATTGAAAAAAAAAAAAAAACCAGCGGGTGTCTATGTCCATAGTAATCTCTTCCTTCCTTCTTACTGACTTCCTACTGCTTTTATTGCTATGGAAACCTGATACTGCGCAAGCCCAGAAAGGCCTGACAAAGACCCAAACAAAGAAATACAGATAGGCCCGAGCAATTCTTGCTTCCTAGAGCTCCGAGCACAGGGTCTCAGATGCACAGTCTGGGAGGTGAGGAAGGGTCCCTGCATGCAGGGACATGGGCAACCTTTCATAAAGGAGGAATGGAAGGACCACAGGTGGCTTAGTGGACAGAGCTCCAGCTCTGCAGTCAGGGAGACCTGAATTCAAATCCATACTCAGACACTCACTAGCTGTGTGATCCTGGACAAGCCATATTGCCCCGACTGCCTCAGAAAAAAAGAGAGGGAGGGAAGAAAGGAGGAATTATGACAAAAGTGAGCTACTCGACCGACAGCAGAGAACAGTGAGCCAGAAGACATAGAAAGATAGTCGTAAGAACATGGCACGCATCCATGCCCCCTCTCCCCTTTTACCAAAGGACCTGGGATGGAAGCCAGTAGGGCAGGATAGAAATCATCGGTGTGTCTGGATCCAAGGGCCACTGGGGGGTTGTCTTGCCCCGAGAAAAGACAGTCCAATCCCTACAATCACACCAATGATTTCAGGCTGGATGGCCCACAGAGACCATCTTGCCTTATCTCCTCACTTTACAGTTGAGGAAACTTAGTCCCCAGAGCAGTTTAGTGATTTGCTCAAGATCCCACAGGAAGACAAGAAGCATTTACTAAGCTCCTACAGTATGCCAGGGACTGTGCTAAACTCCACAGATACAAAGAAAGGCTATAAAAATAGTCCCAGCCCTCCAGAATGTCATAATCTAGCAGTGGTGGCAGAAGTAGGATCTGAAGCCACGTCTACCATTTTTTCCCCTGGAAGGGCATACATACCACATGCCCCTCAGAGACAGAGGAATGAAGGAATTTGCTTGGCAGTAATCAAATAGTAGTAATAAGCAGAATACATCCAAGCATTAGAATCTACATGGGCTGAGAATTGGGTCTCATTCTAGCTTCTACCCCTGATTTCTGCCCATGGAGACATGTCACCATACTGTTATCTTTGTTATTTCCAATTCCTTTTTTTCACAAAAGGACACCGTGACTTGTATCGGTTTATTGATGCCCTTTGATGTGGTTTTGGGAAACCACATCTGGGATGTCCATTCTTGAGATGTGGAGGGACAGTCACAAGAGCAGTGGCCCTGTCCTACTTGATTCCATACTCCAATGTGTGCAGATTTACTAAAAGACATTTCCTATAATATGTTTAGAAGAAGTGCAAGTGTGTAACCTGTATCAGACTGTTTGCTATCTATGGGAAGGAGTGGAGATGAGAGAAGAAGAAAAAATTTGCAACACAAGGTTTTACAAATGGGAATGTTGAAAACTATCTTTACATGTATTTGGGAAAATGAAAAGCTAGATAAAAAAGAAATTCCCTATTCCTCCATTACACTTTACTTATAGCAAAAAAAAAAAAAAAAGTTAAGTCCAACCAGCCAACCCGCCAGTGTATACAACATTCTGCTCCTTAGTCCACTACCATTCCACTAAGCTAAGGGAATCCTGTTGCATCTTTGGTTCCCCACGTCTAAGACTGGCCATTATCATGAAGAGAAGTTCTTTTGATGATCGTAGTCATTTTAGATATAATTCTTTTGGCTGTGCTTTCTTCACTCTGCACTAGTTCATAGGCATCTTATGCGGTTCTGAGTTCTTCATGGTCATTGTTTCTTATGGCAGGAGTATTCAGATACCCTGATTTGGTTAGTCATTTCCCAGTTGATGGATGTCCACTTTATTTCTAGTTTTTAAACCAACAAAAGTGCCACCATTTAATGTGCCCATTTTATAAATGGAAAACCCAAGCTCAGAGGGGTAAAATAGATGGGGTGAGTACAAATGGCAGTGGATGTGCCGCCAGGGACCTGGGTTCAAATCCAACCCTTGAAACTTACTAACTAGACAAGTCACTTTTCTTCCCGAGGCCTCAGTTTCTTCCTTTGTATGACATGGCCTTTAAGTAAGATCCTTTCCAACTCTGGGCCCTATGACAATGTTTTGTCCCAGAATAACATGACCAGTTCAGTAGCAGATCCAGGACTAGACTGAAGATTTCCCGAACTGTCAGCCCAGGGTTCTTTGCCCTTAGCGCCTACCGTCACAGACCCTCGCTAAATCCTAGAAAGGGGAGAGTTGATGGGACTGAGCTGTGTTCTAAGTGGCAGACCTCCCTTCTGCGGATGGTGTCCCATGACATGGATGGGTACCCAAAATCAGCTTCGTAATCACAAATTGGGGAGGTGTAGCTAGACGGTAGGGATTCTCGAAAAAGATCTAGGAGTCTTAGTGTACTGAACACCCAATATGAATTAGTCGTTTGATAAGGAAGCCAAAAAGGCTAATAAGAGCCTGGACTCTTTTAAGGGAGGAAGAATGTCCTGGATTAGGGAGGTGATAGTTGAATCTCATCTAGAATAGTATGTTTATTTCTGTGTACCATGTTTAAGGGGAGACAGAGATAAATTAGAGGGAGTAAACAAGATGATGAAGAGCCAAAGGTGACCAGGTTGAACTGGGGATGATTTGCCTGAAGAAGAGAAGTCTTGGGGAAACCATGATAGTGGAAGAGGGATTAGCCTTGGTCTACTTGGCCTCAGAGAAAAGAAGGAGAAGCAATGGGCAGTGTTATTAAGAGATGTGTAAATCCAAATGTGAAGTCAGGGGAATAAACTCCCTTACAATTTGAGCTGCCTACAAGTAGAATGATCTGGCTCAGGAGGGAGTGAGTTTCCTACTTAGAGGGATGTATTTGAGGGTCTTCTTGTTTAGAAAGATTGGATTTGAGAGCCTCCGAGGTCCCTTCCAGCTTTGATGAATCCATGACAGAGTTTGGCCTATTTTCTCTGAATGGGGTTGTTACAAATACCAGCAACCCAAACCAAGTCAAACTTCTAAGGAATAAGGACAGTACAGTCAGAAATAACAAAATCACTGCTGATAAATCTCCAGGGGAGAGGCAGCTCCCAGTCCCTGCCCTTACTAGCAAGAAGGACAAATAGCCAAGCCAACTGAGGCCCCAGGAATTTCCAGTATAAAATAGGATCATAATTTAAAATTGGAGGGACCTCCAAGGTCACTGAGTCCCAGGCCATCATCTGACGGCTGCCTTTAAGTTCCTCAGCCAAGGACCCCCAGGTTCCGACCGGTTCAGCATTCTTTCCATAGTCCCCTGCTGAGCCTGCTTTAGCTTGGACACAAGTAAGCCAAATCATAACATTATGAGAAGAAACTAGGATAACTTTGAACCTTGGGCAGGGGGGTTCTTACTGGCTTTTAGAGAAAGATTGACCTGCCCCATCCCTGTGCTCAGTTCAAAGACTGGCCTGTTCCATCCTTGTGCTCAGCCCTGTTCTGAACCCCAAACAACAGACCATTCAGCCACATGAACCCCTTGCAGTGTCAGTGTCCACAGGAATTGAGGTTGTGCATTGGCATATATCTTTAGTGCCCACAAGCCCAAACAGCCACACACACAGGCCGTCCCAACTCATCTTGTGCTAGGAGACACCAAGGCAGAAGAAGGGTGTCTGGCTCTTTTTTCCTCCTTTGCAGCAGAGCCGCCCTCAAAGCAGCTGCTCTTGGTTGAGCTGATCATCACCTCTGGTTGTCCTGGCACCAGCCCAGTCCATCAGTCAAGAGAGATCTAACTTTGTCTTGTGTGGGGCAGAGCTAGGCCTGACCCTGTGGCATCTCCAGGAGGCAGCTGAACAATGAACCCTGTGTCACCCTCTGCCCATGGCCCCCCTGGGCCAATGGCACCAGCCCTCTCCTACACCCCCAGGTCCGTCCTTGCTATGGCGCCTCTTCTGCTTTGCTCCCTATCAACTTCTTTGCTGTATCTTCCCTTTCTCTTTCTTCCTTCCTTCTCCTCAGTTTCAGGATCCAACCCCAGGTGCCTCACCTCTAGGTGAGGATTTACTGAGCCCCTGCCCTCTGCAAGGCTTCGAGGAGAAGAAACAGGACTCCTCAGAGAAATGACTTTGTCAGAGGAGATGAGAAATGTACAAAAATAATTCAAACACAGAATGGACAAAATGTGACAAGAATAGAAGCAAAGTCTGAAGGATGTGGCTGATGAGTTCACTTGAGGGAGAGAGACCTATGACTGTATGTAAGTGAACATCAATGAACTATACAAGTGCTTCTTGCTTCTTTCCCCATTCCCTACTGGCTGGAGGACAATCCAATAAGACTTCCTGGAAGAGGTGGTCATTGAGCCTGGCCTTGGAGGATAGATATGTTTCCCTAAGAAAAGGGGGTCCACCTCGTTGCATAGTGAAGGGAGATGGGGGTTTATTTTTCTGGCTAAATGACAAATGGAGAGGGGGAACAGGGTGGGTAATGTGGTCATGCTTATGCTTTAGAAAAAAATGATTTGGCAGATGGAAAGAAGATGGAAGCCAGGAGGTTGATCAGGAAGGCCTTGGGAAAGTTAAGGCAGGAGATGATGAGGTCCTGGATGAGGGTGATAACCTAGTGAGTGGAGAGAAAAGATTCCTTCTAGACCCTCCACTCCAGTGGGCAGGCCTGAGGACCCATTGGGGATATGAAGATGCTTGGAAAATACTGGTCAGGTTGGGTGTGCTTAGTATTCATCTTTCTTCCACAGGATTCTCTAGCTTGAGTGAGCCATAAGCCCATAGGTTCCCACCTAAATGGGAGACTGCAGCAACGAGTAGGGTTTGTTAGGACAGGACAGGCTGGAGCCGGCTGCCCGGGAGAACTACAGCCAAGTGATTCAGGTCTATAAAAACAAGCCGAGGGTAACTGCTGCCAGCCCTCCCACAGCCCAACCTAGCAGGCCCCACTAGGGCACCCGAGAGGCTGCTTACAAAGGCCCTGCCACACCCCAGGCTCAGCAAGCCCTGCCAGGATGGGCCTGGAGTGGGGCCCATAGGAGGCACCCTACTGATGGGGATGATGAGGGTGATAATGAGGAGCTAATCCCTTTCTGACTTCCAAAGCTGTCCCATAATTTGGTTCAGGAAGTCTTTGCGACAGTTCTTGTCACAGGCAGAGCTGTAAACCATCTTTGAGAAATATGGAGCCAGGTTCAAGAGAGTCTCCTCTAAGAGGACCACTTCAAGCACCACAAAGAGAAGGACTTATGCAATGATTTTGGCATTCACAGGGAAGAGGCCCAAGTCTGCTCTCTACCATTTCCCACCTGGAGCACAAGGTGGGAATGGGCTGTCAGGAGAGGGAACGGGGTTTGCCCCCAATGGGGATCTGCAAACCAAGGGGGGAATTACCAATCACCAGGTATATTGGAAAGAGATTTCTTTTTTCTTAGTGGTTTCAACTGGATTGCTACCAAGCTCCTTTCCCACATTCAGATTCTATGATTCTAGTGCCCTCATTAATTCATCTCCTCAACAGATTTGGTATTCAGCAAAACTGGCACTTGCCATTTCTGCCATGGGCATTGTCTTGAGCATTCTCTGAACCTCAGTCCTCTCATCTGATAAATGAGAGAGGTGGACTAAATGCCCCACTGTAGGGGCCTTCCAGGGATCAGTCTGAGTTGGCCTGAAAGATCACTGGAAACCCACAGTTCAACAAATGCTCCCCTGGAAGTAGGATTCTCTTTTAGGACCAGTTTGGGAAACTAAAGAGGTTCTGCCCATAGTAGGTATTTTTCAGTGTTTATTGATTCGGTTTGGTTTGCTCACAAGGGGTGTAGGAGGGCCTTCCCTGGAGGCCAGGGATTCCCAGATTGGTCTAAAGGATGAACCAACATGGTTGGGGTTAAGGAGGCACATGTGTACGCGCGCGCACACACACACACACACACACGCACACACACATAGCACAAAGTAGGTGGTTTCTGGGTGGCCTTAACTAAAGTGGTTTTTTCAAGAAGTTTGGAATCCAATTTTTAAGTCATCTAAGGGAAGGTGGCTGTAACCAGTAGAATAACTGCTCACTACAGGCTCAAATGCAGCAAGTATGTGTTTGGAAGGAGGAAGAGAACGAAATGACCAATGGGATCTGTGGGTTCAGACTGAACAGAATGAAAATGATGGCAAAAGGGCTTTAGAAGCTCAGTGCCACCATTTGTACACCTGAAGAAACTGAGGGTTGGAAAGGCAAAGTAATTGGAACCAAAGTCACATAATTAATGAATGGAAGGGCCAGGTCTAAAATGCCTGTTTCCCAGCTCTCAGCTCACTATTCTTTTCACTACATCAGGCTGCTTTGGACCATAGTGGAGAGGCAAGAATGGATGAAGCATTCTTAAGCATCATAGTGTTTGTGGGATCATAAATCTAGAACTGGAATGAACATCAGACCATCTAGTCAAACCCCCTCATTTTACAATTGAGGAAGCTGAAGCCCAGAGAGGTGACACAGCTAGTATCATAACTGGGATTTGGACCCAGGTCCTCCAGGAGACAAAATTTCCACTGTACCTGACTGTAGTAATTCCCGATCAGTTAGACAACAGCATAATTCTATGAGGGATAGGAAACTCATTGACATGCATCCCTGTTAAAAAAAAAATATGGCCACTGCTGCCTTTCGAAGTTCACATAGCACTGATACGAATCAGGTGAGGTTCAGTGACCCTTTCAATGAACAAACCCCTAGAAATCAAGCAATTATAGAGGGCTGAGGCATCTCCCACCCTCATCAGGATCAGCCCTTAGGCACTGGACACTTGAAGGCAATTCTCAGCAGCAAGCCCCGACCTTAATGGCTATACAGTCCCACCAGGACTTGACTGTACATGGGCTGTTAATTTCTCCTGGAAGTTTGGATTCATTTGTTTTCATTTTCAGTTATAATGAGGAAAAGAGGATGAAAGAGGGGCTCAGAACATTATTGCTCAGGGAATGGGGGCGGTGGTATGATAGGATGGTTCACTGACCAAGGAAAGGTAGCTCAAAACTCTCATTTTGATTCTGTTTTCTCTGCCAGGGATCTTTGATCTTTGGACTAGAAAGCACAGAATAAAAATGCCTTTAAACTCAAGATAAATAGGCAGATAATAAGAAAGTATTTGTAACTTGGCCCAGAAGAACCAAATACCCACATACTGAAAAAACTAGCTGATGTAATTACTAAGCCTCTATTGGTATTCTGAAGAACAGGAGAAGTTAACCCCAGGTTGGAAAAGAGCAAGTATTCCAAACTTCAAATAAGAGGAGAAAACCATCTGCCGATTATGGGCCAATGGACTTGATTTCAATTCCTGACAAACGTCTCACACATCTTACTAAGGGGACAGTTCATGAACCTTTAGAAAAGGGAGCTTTTAATTAGAGAAAACCAGCATGACTTCTTCACAAACAGGTCATGACAACTGGCATTGATTGATAGATGAGGAAAGTACTGGAAATAAAAGTTTACCTAGATTTTAACCGAGCATTTACCCAAGTTGTTCCTGCTCTATGTATGGACAATATGGAGATGTGAATTAGTGTATAAACCTTTATGTTTAAATGAATTTGGAAAGGGTGAGATGGCTGCATCTCAGTCCATAGTGAGGTTATATCTCCTTAGAAAAAGTCCTCCAGGGATCTGAGTCTGTATTCTTGAACATTTTATGTTTATTTTTATTTTGGTGCTAGTGTTAGCTCTTTTTAAAATAATACATTATTTTCCCTGATTGCATGGGAAAACAATTTTTAACATGCTTTTAAAAAAATATTTTGTGTTCCAAATTATCTCCCTCTCTCCTTCTTGAAACTGTAAGCAATCTGATATAGATTATACATATGCATTCATGTGAAACATTTCCATATTAGTCATATTTAGAAAGAAACTTGAGAGAAAGGAAGGAAAGAGGAAGGAAGGAAGGAAGGAAGGAAGAAAAAGAAGGAAAGGAAAGGAAAGGAGGGAGGGAGGAAGGAAGGAAAGAAAGACGGGCTCTCCAGAGTGGTTGGATCACTTCACAACTATACCAACAATGAATTAGTGTTCCAGTTTTCCTACATCCTCTCCAACATGTATTATTTTCCTCTTCTGTCATATTAACCAACCTGATAAGTGTGAGATAGTACCTCAGGGTTCTTTTAATTTGCATTTCTGTAATCAGTAGTGATTAAAAGCAACTTTTTATGTGATTATAGATAACTTTGAGTTCTTCATTTGAAAACTGCCTATTCATACCCTTTGACCATTTATCAATTAGGGAGTACTTATATTCTTTTATTCGACTTAATAATATTTTTTCCAGTTACTATGTAAAGATAGTTTTCAATATTCATTTTTGCAAGGTTTTGAATTCCAAAATGCTCTCCAGAATGGTTATATCAGTTCACAACTCCACCAATAGTGCATGTCCCAGTTTTCCCACATCCCCTTCAATATTTATCATTTTCTTTTTCTGTTATCTTAGTCAATCTGACCATATTGGATTACTTGCTGTCTAGGGAAGGGGAGAGATAGGGAGGGAGGGATAAAAATATGGAACAAAAAGTTTTGAAAACTATCTTTGCATGTATTTTGAAAAATAAAAAGCTACTATTATTTTTTAAAATAAAATGGGGTTAAGAATTTTATTTCATCTTCTGTTAAAGTGGGCAATTTATATTTTCGTAAATATTCCTCCATTTCACTTATATCGTCAGATTTCTTGGCATACAGCTGGGCAAAGTAGCTCCTAGTTATTGCTCTAATTTCTTCTTTATTGTTGGTCTTCTTCATGCCAGGATAGTATGTAGCAGAAGAGAAAATAGCAGCATGGAGGAGGAAGGATATTTTCTAGATACATTGTATTAGTGGCAGAGTGGATTTGCAGTTACTAGAGCTAGGTTCACATTCTGCTTAACTCTTATGTGCCTGTGATCTCAGACAAGCCAATTGATCTCTCTAGGCCTCGCCTTTTCCAGTTATAAAAGGAGGAAATTGGATTAACTGATGTCCATGGTCCCTTCCAGTTTGCCATTTTGGTCCCATGATCTTCCATGGGGTTTTCTTTAAGACTCAGCTCCTGGGGTTAGTGTTCTCCATCTCCTCCTTCAATTATCACATATATACTGAGCTACTTGCATATTGTTGCTTCCCCCTCTTCCCCGCAGAATGTAAGCTTCTAGTGAACAAGAATTGTTTCTTGGGATTTTGTTGGATTAAATTAGTTTGCTGGGCATATTCATTTGCTTAAAGCTTCCAGGGTCCTTGCTAATCTCGTTACCCACAGATGTAAAAAAGAAGCCACTGCTGCTTGGCAGAGCTCTCTGGGAGTGATGGGATTTGGGGCACTGACCCCAGTTCTGCCACTGTAACAACAGTCATCGTCTTGTTTGCCCCAGAACCATTTGCCGTATTGTTCTGACCCGTGAATACACGACCACAATATGATGCCTTTCAAAAAAAATCTCAAAGGTAAGTCTATTGGCTTCTGCTTCTCAGATCCCTATCTCTTTCTTTCGACTTCTGCCTTTCTCCTTTGCTCTCTGAGAACTTCTCAGCTGAGAGGGTCGGGCTGAAAATGCCATACTAGACTCTGTATCCCTTCCAATGCGTGGGACCCTCTGGCCAGTCCTCACTCATTCTATTCCATGAAGTCACTTAGGTGACTTTAAAGTACAGCTGCTTACTTAATTCATATCCTGAAATCCCATTAACTGCATCATCATCCTTATCTATCTTAAACAGGCTCCCTAACAACTAAAGGCCATATCTTCTTCCCTCTCTAGTGCTGTGCATAGATAGCTAAGGCTTTCTAGTGACTGTAGCGATGCTGCTGAAACTGCCAGGGACTCACCGTACAGATTTTGTAAGCCATTTTTTCCCCTCTAGCTGTAAAGAAGCTAGGGAGGAAGGATCTTTGGACTGCAAATATTCTCTAGAATGGAAATGGGCAAAACTGCCTCTACTTCTGTCCCTAGAGTAGACAGTGGACATCTGTCACAGATAAAGATTGAATTTGGGTGTAATTGAGAACAGGAAAGAAGATCTTAGGCTTCAACTGTAACCGTTGGTAAAGATCCCTTTGGTTTCCTATATTCATTTGTGGCCTTGAGTGAGCCGGACTAATAGTTGAAAGGATTAAGTACAGATCTATTGATTAACCACCCCCACCCACCCACCCATGATAATGATGACCCAGGCATAGAATCTTACTTAGCTATAGACCCTTCGAACAAATGGGCTCATAAGCTTTGACTACTGAGGGACACTGATCCAGTTCATACTCACCCAAGAGAGGGTTACTTCTCCCTGTTCCCAATTCCATTTTCCTTTTGAAAGTAGAAATCTATACTTTCTTTATAGGACGTTCTCAATCCGGAGACGATGATAGAAAAAATGTCATCAAACAAATTAAAGTCCGAAACCTCATCAAAGGTGACAAGAGCTGGATTCACAAACCAGATGATACAGAAGGCCAAACCATGTGAGTATTCTACAGAAATTCCTGATTGTGATTTTGGAATGCTGCATTCCCTAGTAGTTCTCTGCCTGTGAATGAAGTGGGGAAGAAATGGTAAAGGGCAGAGAAGGAAAGGGCCCTGATAAAGATGGTGAGAGAGGCTCAGTTTGGCCAAGATCCAGGCCCTAATAGCATGCCAGTGTCAAGCCTAAGGCACTAGACAGGGATTGAGGGGAGGGACAAGGAGGAACAGAGATTTTGATAGGACCATGACTACTTCCTTGTGCTCCTTAACCCTGGTTGTCCTTGAATACCCTTTTTCCCTGTCCTAATGCTAGCTAGAGACATTTTTTTTTCTTAGTTTCAGGTGGTGAACCTAGCTTCCCGACTCTTGACTTAATGGTGATTGAACTGTCAGATATCTTAAGTCATATTCTTTGTCATTCATTCACCACTTAACTAAATGAGGAGGGAAGAGCTCCTATCAATGTGTCCCAGAGGCCACTAGGTGTATCAGACAGAAGTATTTAGTGGAAGAGGGTGGCAACTTGGGAGAACATAGACTGGCTGAGTACATGAGGCAGATTTGGTGCAGTACATGGGGTAGGGACAAAAGATTAAGATGGACTTGCTTTTCCCTTCAAGAATGTAGCTCTGAGGGGGCCACTATTGCCTGAGACCTTCAACAAAGTTATACCTTTTTCTCCCCAGAGAGTTACCTCCCACCCAGGAGCAGTCTGCACCTGAACCTCCACCTGTAACAACTCAGAAGGAGAGGTATGATGAAGCCACCTTTCCAAACTCCTTTGCTTGTTCTTCATTGAGGTAGGAGCAAGGCCTGTTAGGTAGAGGGTAGCCCTTTCATCTAGCCCAGCACTTCTCACCACACGGGTGGTAGAAATGCCGAGGATGAGGATGTTTTGGAAAGCCCTGTGGGCAGTGGGGTCAAATGCTACAAGAGAAGTGATGTACATTTCTGTGCATTGTGGGAGATTCTCACTCATTGGAACATAGTCGGTTTCTTCCTGCCAATGTTAGAGCCAAGATAATGGGCTTGTCAGCCAATGATCATAGAGTGGAGGATGTTCCATGCCAGGGAGAGGATTTTCTCGGTTAGCCCATGTCTCTTGCCCTAACTCTGAAAGGGAGATGGGCTGTGTAAAGAGGAAACTGGCCATGTCAGAAGACCCAAAATAAAGAATTGGTTCTATCAGTTAGTAGCTGTGGGATCTTGGATAAGTCACTTTCTCTTCTTTGGGCCTAAGTTTTCCTCTTTTATAAAATTGGAGGCCTGTGTGCCTAGATGCCTGGGCACTGTCATTTGACTGACATGCATCCTAAGGACTCCGGGATCTTGCCATCTGCCCTGCTAATGGACCTATCAGAATTCCAGGCCTCTCTATGCCCTCTGAGGTCAAGCCTCTTTTATACATTGTTTCCCCAATTGGAATGTGAGTTCTCTGAGAACAGAGATTGTATTGCTTTTTCTTTTTGTATCCCCCGCACTTAGCACAGTACAAACCAGGCACTAAGTGAGACATGTCAGCCTCTTGGTGCCAAACATAGTGTATGCTGGTTACAAACTGGGGTGAAGGTGCTGTCCTGCAAAGCATCCTGATAGTAATATCTTGGAAATGCTTAGAGCTCCTTGGGAGAGAGTTGAACACATCTGTTATTAACTTGGGCCAGCAGTTGTGTGTCCTGAGAGCTTCCCAACATATGGACATTATACTATGATTTTCCTTCGAGTTAGGAACAGCAGGCACCCAGAACTAGATAATAGGCCCCATTCAGGGTAGCTCTTCACTTCTGCATGTCATAAATGTTGGAGCTGGAAGAAATCTTAGTAATCCATTCACCCCCTTTATTTTCAAAGTATCAGAAAACTAGGAGTGGAAGGGACTTCAGAGACCACGTAATCAAAACTCACTAACTTCTGGGTAAGGAAAGGTTGAGGGACTTGTCTGAGGTCACCCAAGCTGTGATTGGAACCTAGGTTCTCTACTCTAGACAGTACTCTATCCATTAAGGGAGTCCAGACCCAGAGAGAGGAAGGGGTTGGTTCAAGGTGCACAGCACAGGTCAATCAATTGGCCTTACTCCAAGTTCAGTGAGTTTGCCACTAAGTCCTACTGTCTATGTCAGGGACCAGTTCCAAAGCTTTCCCTTAGCCTAAGATTCTGCTGGAAGGTGAGGGGAAGAAGGGGACCCTCTGATTCTAAGTCTAGAGTGAGAGAGGATAGCCCAAGAACGCCATAGGTTATTGTCAAGATGTAAAAAGAGGCCAAAAAAAAAAAAAAGGCCGGGAGAGAACAGTGGGTCTCCAGCATGTTAGTTGGATCCTCAATGGAAGATTAAAAGTAGAGCATGACTGAGAATCTCAAAGGACTTTTGCACTATTGGGGTCAAAATTAGAAACGGAGCCCACCAGATGTGCATCAGGATTCCTGCAGGCTGTATACTGACTTGGAAAACCATAAGGTAACATTGTGGATGTTCTACTATACTTTTCCTTTGCCCTAATTTTTTCAACTATAAAATGGGTTTAATAACAGCATCTAGGATCAGATGAAATATCTATTAAAAAAAAAAGTTCTTTGCACAGTTACTGTAGTAAGTATTATATAAATGCTTATTCTCTTCCCTTTTCTGATCCTCTTTTCCTTATTTGTAAAATGAGTTCACAAAGTCTCTGTACCCTCTCGTTCTCCATTCTTATGACATCTATATGAATGTGTTGTGATCCAGGCTCACAAAATGTTATCAGTCTTTAAAAAATTCTTTTTTATCGTGAATTTAGCAATAGCCAACAAACTGTTTCAATTTTAAAAGAATCAGAAAGAAGCTAATATTGGAAACTAACTGTTAGGTACAGTTTGACTTTGTTTAGAAACCCCCTTGGTTTTACAGAGGAGGAAAAGGAGACCTAGAACAGACATGATTTGCCCAAGTTCTCTCGGATGACCCAGTTTTCTGATTCCCAGTCTAGCACTGTTTATTCCATTAGTGTCAGGCTGCCTCCCATGCATCACTTTGCCTTCTGGGGATGGCAAGGGCAAGTATGGGCTACAGGACAGAGCCTTGTCCTGCCTGCCTTTGTGGCTCTTTTCCTTCGGGGCCTTTAAAACTATCCTTGCCTGGCCTCTCTGTTGTGTTGAAACCAGCACCTCTTGACTTCTTGGTTTTTTCTTTCTCTGTGCAGGACTCCACCTCCCAAGGCTTCACCAGGCTACATTATCAGGTGGGTATTAACAGTCAGGAGAGTTGAAAAAACTAGGAGAATGGTGGGGCTCTGGATTCTTGCCAAGGCCAGTGATTGACTCTAGCCCGGAGACTGATAGTATATTTAGTGAGATCGTCCCTAATCTTCCATCTGGGATTTTTGGGCAAAGGAAACAACAGGGTCCAATTTATGGTAACTGACCCAGAGAAAGTACATTTGGAGCTTTAGAAGAAGATAGCACTCACCACCTGGCTGGGGTCCTTGTCTGTGGTAGGCCCGTTTCAGAATGGTCTGTCTGAGTGAGTCTCAGAAGGCTCCCTCAAGGCCTAGAAAGTTAACTTCTCATAAATCAGAGCTAGGAGCAAGGTTGCTGGTCAGGAAGGACTATGCTGCAACTTAGAGCCTCAGCAGATACTTTCCAGGATGATGAATACTTGGAGAAGAGAGGTTTTCCTTTTGTAAGCAAAACCCCTGAGATGGAAGGATCCAAGACAGACCTACCATCCCCCCAGGGTGTAGCGTAACAGCCACAGGGCCATAAGATTAGCTTGAGCTAGGCAAAATATCATGCCATAGGAAAGGAGGGTCCCTCTTAATGGGCTTGATATGACCTCGGTCCAACTTGAAGAGATGCCTTCTCTAGAATCCTGGTGCATGGGCAGACCCGCTTACGACCCCTGTAAGGAGTGGCTTTGTGTCTCTGGCAAACCTGTCCCAGTCCACCTCCAGGATCATCTCGGCTGTGCTCTCTTTGAATGGATTTCTTCTGCCAACTATTCTAAATCGCTTTGGGTACTAATGAGATGTCTCCTCCTTGGGTTCATACAGGGGCGTGTTCACCAAGCCTGTCGATAGCACATCTCTGCCACAGACTCAATTCCCACCTGCGGAAACTTCCAAAAGGTTAGTCTGATGGGAGGCAAGAAGTAGAAATATCATCAAAGAACACATATTAAGAGTACCAAGTGGTCTTGTTGCCCATGGCCAGTATGGCCTCTTTCAGGCCCTGCCAAGAGGCTCTTGCCAGTTCAGCCAGTAACTGTTAAGTATGGAGTGGTGGGGCAAGGACAGGAAGCAGCCAACAGCTCCTTGGGAGGTGGGTAGTTGACTAGTGAATGCTGAGATATGACAGATCTTTCCCAATGAATTTAAGTGGAGTCAGATTAATTGTATTTTAGGAATTAGGCAGTCACTTCCTTCCTTCTTCATCCCCTCCCCTCCACACACATAGCTGATGCAAATGGGAGCTTTGTTGGCTAGTGTCGAGGAGCTCGATCAGTCATTTAATAAGCATTTATTAAGCACCTACTGTGTGCCACACGTTATGCTAGATACTAGATCTCAGTCTGGGACCCTTCTTTGTATCCAGCATCCTCTTCTGAGCATTTTAGAGGTACCTGTTTGAGTTGGCTCCTCACAGCATCCCCATAATGACAGCTGATATCTAGCCTTGGATTCCCAAGGCACTTCACATGGAAAATTCATGGAGAAGGTAGAAACTCCCTTTGCTGGTGCTGATAGCTTTTCCCCCACAATTTATACAAATGATTTGTTTGCTGGATTCCTGAGTTATTGGGGCCCATCTAGTTTCTCCTCTAGCCATCATCCCCCTGGTGAGGAGCCTGTCCAGACATAGGTAAGGCTGGTCCACAGAAAACAGGTTGCTTTATCTTCATTGCTCAGGCCTGCTGGAGCTTGAAGCTCCGGCCCAGCGAGCCACCTATCCTCCTTGAAGCATATCAGTGGAGCCCCAAGCAGAATAGTTCATACTGCTATAGCACAATACGGTTACAAAGTACCATATCCCTCAATGTGAGTTTGGCTAGAGAGGCATCTCACACTAAGTCTTCAGGAAAGAGCTTTAAGTAGGCATTCCATCAACCCTGTACCCCACTCTCCTGGGTTCAGGGGAACCCAAGACCTCCATTCACAAAAGGCTGAGTTCAGTACTTTCCTCCATGGGCCTTGCCGAGTCTAAAAGGAAAGAGGAAGTAGGGAAAGAGTCTCTTAGAGCCATCTGTGGATCTGATTAAGCCAAGATTTCAGATGTTTGGGACCCTGGACAGTTCCACAGGCCTGTGGTTATATATTGGGTGTGGCACCAACTAACTGAGTTTGCTTTTCTTTCCCAGTTCTATAATTCCAGGGAAATCTGCCAGTAGCAAACTGCCCCGACACATGGTCTCTGGTTATAAAGTCATTCCTGATGAATACAACAAGAAGATGTGAGTGTGCTTTAGGAATGACCCTCTTCTCTTTTTCTTGTGTACCATGCTAGAAGGCATTCTCGAGGTCACTTGGTATGTGGTACAATGAGCTGCGCAGCTGCATTTAGAGGATTTTGTCTCCCTGTCTCTCTGGTCTCCCTCTCCTCTCCGTCTGTGTCTCTGTGTCTCTTTCTCTGTCTCTTTGGCTCTCTCTCTAGCTCCCTTCTCTTCTTTGTCTCCCTCTTCCTGTCTCTTCTCCTTTCTTTCTCATGAATGCTAATGCAGAAATGTGTTTTGCATGACCATATGTGTAATAAGTATTGCATTTCTTGTATTTTCAATGGGTGAGAGAGAATTTGGAAGTGAAAATAAAAACCAATTTTACAAGAGGAACTTCCTCCCTCTCTTTGGACCTTAGTTTCTCCACTTGCAAAATGAGGAGAGTTAGATTTTCAAAGGTTCTTTCAAGCCTTAAGAGTCTATGAAAGATTGTGTTTAGAGGACAGCGAAGAGCTCAGCCAGGTTGGAGTCAAGAGGACAAGCCACGTAAGCTTTTCCCCCTCAGTTTCTTCCTCTGTGAAATGAGATCAGATCAGATGACCTATCAAAGGTGTCTGGCAGTCGACTATGTGGAGCAGTGGATAAATGCTGAGCACACAGTCAGGAATATCTGGGTTCAAATTTGACCTCAAACACTTATAAGCTGTGTGACCCTCAGCAAATCTCCTAACCTCTGTCTGCTTCAGTTTCCTCATGAAATCATGGTCCAGTTAAAAAATCTGGTAGATCTCACAGAAACCTAGATTTAGGGCTAGTCATCTAGTTTGACTCCCCACTTGTTATACAGATGAGGAAACTAGGTTTGGGGAGCACTGCCCAAAGTAAAAGGAAAAGCTGAGACTTAACAAATGCTCTGACTCCAAATCAGGGGAGGTTCCCTCCCCCATTGTACTACTAAGGTGTAAACGTGATAGAAATGGTGGAAAGGGAAAATCTGGGCAATGGGGAGGGGTCCTCTTTATAGGCTCTCTTGTTCTATGTTCTCATTTCTCATTCCCCTAAACAATTTCCCACCTAATGAGACTGATTTTATTCGGACATAATGGGATTGAGAGAGAACTCGATATGGTGGAAAAGAATACCTGGGCTAGAAGTCTGAAACCTAGGAATAAGCCCAGACTTCTGTTCTTAGGTGTGTGGGTCAGAAGCCAGTCATCTTAAGTCTCTAAGCTTCAGCTTCCTTGTCGTAACAAGCCCTGCACCCCCAGCCTGGCATGGCAATGGTTGGAAAGGGAGAGGTGACCCTTAAGGGGTATTTGAACTCGAGTTGTAGGGATGACCCCCAGTTTCTGGGCAGTTTTCTCTCTCAGGAAGAATTCAAGTCTTAGCAAGTTATAATGGTGATGGGCCCCATTCTCCCTGCTTGCTTGATTGAAACACAGGTGTGCTGTCATGGAGTAGATAAAGAATTAAGACTCCTTATTCTTCTGTATAAGCCACCCTGTATGTCCCCTAAGCAGCAAGAAGTCAGATGAGCAGGCTAGAAGAATGTGCCATATGTCCCCAAGGGAGTGCAGTGGGGGAGGGAGGGATGGTCAGAGCCCTGACCTCTGACCTTTCCTCCTGCTCACTCTTGCTCTTCTAGAGCTGAAGCTGCCTCCGGCCAGCTTCCACGAGCTGCCACCTGGGGGCGCTCCTATGTGCTGTCTGCTGCCAAGAAGAACTCAGAGTGAGTACATGTCCCAGGAGGAGGGGAGAGAGGGAGCTGTGGGCTGTACACCTTGTGCTAAGGAATGGGAGGTGGAGGAAAGAGACCAAGAGGTGGAGATTGGGAGCTGGGACAGGGCTGGCTTAAAGGGTGCGAGGTTATAAAGGATGTGAATTTGATCGGGAGATTAGCAACGGATGAGGCAGTCTTGGGTCATACACACTTTATTTTATACTGCCCCAGGCCAGCATCTAATTTGTTCTTTGTATCCCTCTGGCAGGAGTTCTGCTCAGGACTCAGCACCTGCTTACATGGCTAAGAGGTAAGGTTTGAGCAACAAGGATTCTAGCAGTTCCTTCCCTGGACTGAGGAGAAGGTCTCCTCTGGGCTTTTCTCCCCTGAGACGGTGGTGGGCTAGAAGAGAAGACCTTGCACTCTCCTGGCCTAGGAAAGCAGGAGCTGTTGCTTGGGTGGTTTCACTGGGAACTACCAGCATTATAAATTAGGGAGATATCTGGCACAGTGACCCCTTGCATCTCTTTACTGAGAATATCTTTGTGTTATTGCCTTGAAGGGTTGAAATCACAGAGGATGAAGTCCCTTCTGAGAAGAGTCAGACGCTGCCATCTTTGGCAAGACAATTTTTCAACTTCGCCAGGTAGTCATTTTCTATTTGTTTCGATCGTTTCACTTTGCTCTGACCTCCCCTGATAGCCTCGGTTTCCCTAAAAGCAATAGGCTTGAGAGGATTCTTTTATCTCTTGCTGAGGCAGCAGCCTTAGCCCCCTACCTCGGGAATAGAGCACAGCAAAGGAGAGGGAAAGGCTTCAACATTAGGCTTTTCTGGCTGACTTCCCCCATGCGCTGAATTATTTTCTTACCCGTGTCTAGTTCATGAGAGGTAGCCTGGCTTGGTGGATAGAGAACAAGCCTTAGAGGCTGAAAATCCTGAGCTCAAGGCCCACAATTCTAGCTGCTCTTGCCCAAGGCATGCCACTTCTCAGTGGCCCAGGCAACTCTTGAAACTGGGAAATTGTAAAGGAGGTGCAGACCTGTTTTGGTAGAAGGGGTGCCCTCCCTGGGTGCTTCTTACACCTATGAAGTCACCATGCTGGGGGGAAAATGTGCATTTGTGGATTTACAACTGCATCTGGCCTAAGCCCTCATTTTTAGACAAGCCCCAAGAGATTAGCTGCCTTGCTTGGGGTCATATAAAGCTCTGGATTTGCCACCACGTTCCCTCTTCCAAAGCTAGCCTCCTCTCCCCTGATGGAGACTAAGTGTCCCAAGCAGCTGGGCCTCCTCTTTTTATCTCCATGTCCTTCACCCTAGAGAAGAGGCTTTACCAAAAGCTTTTCAAATCTTCCACCCTTTCTTGGCAGTTTTGCTCCTATCATGTTCAAATTCTTATACACTTTAAAAAAATCTGTACACAATAGACATTTACAGTTTATGCTTTTCTATTTTTTTCTTTGTATACTTAAATCTTGGTGTTTGTTGCTCTTTGCTAAATTCACAAATGAAAAAGAAAAATGGAAATTAAAAAAGGTTCCCCCCCACCCCCAGCCTTTCCTTATAGTGCCGTCTCTTTGGCTCTCCCCACTCCTGACCTCTGAGCCCTCCTCTCTACCTCCTCTCAATGGTTTAGGACTTTCTCACAGTCCCAGATCCAGCAACATCTGCATGTGGGCTTGTTAAGGGGGTCTGATTCTATATTCTCTCCATCTCTTATAGTTCTGATTCAAGCAGAGAGAGACCAAGCTCCTCATCTTGGTCTGGAAACGTGTCCAGGAATCTCTTTTCAACTCCCAAAGTTCAAGAGTACAGGTAAAGGAACTCTTCTGTTTCTCTGTGTCTAAAATTAAAATAGCAATAAAATATCCATAGTACCCCTTCTCCCAGAGTGGTTATAGTGATCAAAGAAAGCAAAGCATGGCAACTACAGTGTGGCTATAAGTATAATTGTTATTGTAGACTGCCTGCAGACCCCAAGCTCTCCAGCTGGTGAGTATAAGCTGAGAACAGAACACAGTATCATAGGTATGCTCCTGCATAAAAGACTTCCTGTACCTTCCTCCTGAATATCTTGATTTTTGCTCTGATTGATACCCATGACTACTCTGAGTTCTCATTATTCCTCCTCACAAGTTCTGCCAAGGGGAGAGTCAGAGGACCAAATTGTACCTTCTTGTCCTGAGCCTTTTTAACCCAGGCCAGGTACTTAGGCTTAAAAGGCTTGACTGCCAGGAATTCTGCCCCCTCCCCAGATTTCCTGGCCTTCCATGTTTTCAGACAGGATGCTATTCACCAATGGCTGCTAGCTCCAGGTTCCCTTGACTTGAGGCTCGAACTCACCTCTGGCTCAATTTCTTTTTTTTAAAGAAATTTCTTTTTTATTTTTCCAAATACATGTAAAGATATATTTTCAACATTCACCTCTACAAAACCTTGTCTTCCAAATTTTTCTTCCTCCTCCCAACACCCTTCTCTAGATGGCAGGCAATCCAATATAGGTTAAACATGGGTAATTCTTCTAAATGTATTTCCATATTCATCATGCTATGCCAAAAAAAAGGCAATTCAAAAGGGAGAAAAACATGAGAAAACAAACAAACAAACAAACAACAAAGGTGAAAATACTACCCTTTGATCCACATACAGTCTCCATAGTTCTCTCTCTGGATGCGAATATTACTTTCTATTACAAATCTTTTGGTATTGCATTGAATCACCCCATTGTTGAGAAGAGTCGTGTCCATCACAGTTGATCATGACATAATCTTGTTGCTGTGTACAATGTTCTCTTAGTTCTGTTACCTTTATTCAGCATCAAGTGAAGTGAATAGAATCAGGAGATCATTATACACGGCAACAGCAATGTTATACAATGATCAACTCTGATGGACGCGACTCTTCTCAACAATGAGGTGATTCAGGCCAGTTCCAACAGTCTTGTGATGAAAAGAGCCATCTTCCCCCAAAGAAAGGACAGAGGGGACTGTGTGTAGATCACAAATGGTGTTTTCACTCTTTTTTTGTTGTTTGCTTGCATTTTATTTTCTTTCTCATTTTTTTCTTTTTGATCTGATTTTTCTTGTGCAATGTGATAATTGTGGAAATATGTATTGAAGAATTGCACATGTTTAACACAGATTAGATTACTTGCTGTCTGGGGGGGATGGGGAAGGGAGGGAAAAATTTGGAATGCAAGGTTTTGCAAGGATGAGTGTGGAAATTATTTATGAATATGCTTTTAAAATAAAAAGCTTTAATAATAAAAAAAGAAAAAAAGGAAAGATTAAATGGATGGAAAAAAAACTTTCACTCAGCTTCAATTCATGTAAGTCTTTTCAGGCTTTTCTGAAATTAGCCTCTTGTCATTTCTTATAGAAGAATAATCTTCCATTACCTTCATATACCATATCTTATTCAGCCATTCCCCAATTGATGGGCATCCTGTGGCCCAGTTTCAAGCCTGTCCTAAGCTCTGATTAAGGCTAGGCTGCTCTGGCCCCACTAATGTTCAAATGCTATGCATGATGAACCTTACTGAGGGAACCCACCTATCCTGCTAATATTAAGTCAGTGCTATAGGTTAATGCCGTACCATTCATGTCTTCTTGCAATGAGGGGGGTCTAGCCTCAGACTATCAGGAACCCACCTTATACTGTTGAGAGTTCCCCACCAGGGAGCTTTCATCTCCCATCAGAGGAGCTGTTCATTCTCAAGGGGCCCCTTCTAAGGATCACTCATACCTAATCTGTCAAAAGGGGAGAGGCCATGGTTTCAGTGTTAGCTCCTATTGGCCAGGGATGCATTTTAGGACAGATAGTGGGATTGTAGGGGGCTTAGGGGAGGGGGACTGCTGCCAATTTGCACAATGAGTGGCACTTTAAGGACAGTCTTTCTAATATAAGTAGACCACCCTTGCTGGGACCCTAGCCTAAAAGGCATAGTCTAATTCACACAGCTATTTCACAAATCTCTAGATAGTTGATAACATACCCTTCAGGGTGACAGAAGAAAGGTAAGAGTTTACAAATGCTTATGCTGATGGAACTATAACACCAAAGATCCTCAAATAGGATCCTAGGGGACCAGGCCAGGTTCTCCCATTGATCTCCTTTGAAGATATGCATCTAGGCTCAATCTAAGCTACCATGTCACGTAGACTCATCCTTTTGGTGAGCTGATCCTACCTCTGGGCAAAAATCATGGCACCAAGGTATCTGGGAGGACGAGGAGTAGAGGAAAGCCAAAAGTACCAGTTGTCCCATTGCCTTCTCAGAAGGCCAGCACATATGTGAAGTACAACCAAAACACTTAAAAAAGGGAGGACTGACTTTTTCACATAGCTGCTTATAAACCATGTAACAAAGGCTTATGAGAGTCAGTTATGATTGCCACACCTAAACAATGGTCGACTTACATAAACCAGCAGAAGCAATTACTTTCCCTCCTCCTTTAATTCTCTAGCCACATGTTGCCTGCGCACACTTAAAAAGTCATACATTTATATATGGTGTATTTCTCTTATTCCCCTCATTTTTGAGGCTTTTCTGGGTTCCCCTCATACAACCTCTCATAACCCAATGCCCCTCATGCACACATACACCTTTAATGTACTCACAGCTCCCCCTCATTTACCCACATATATAGCCATGTTCCTTTGCCCTCATGCACCCTCACATATGATTTAAAAAACCCAAGAAGAGGAACAATATGGGAGAGGCCTCTAAAGGGGTGATAGTGGTGAGGAAAGCTTAACCAGGCCTGCTGGACCCCCAGTAGGCTGATGTTTAGTGCAGAAGCTGGCCCCTCAGCATGATAGGCAGAAAGACTTCATTTCCTGAGCTCCCCCGCTAAGGATCAGGCTCTGGGGAAATGACTCAGATATGGCTGATGTGGTCCAGAAAGCCAATTTATTCATTTCCAAAAATAAGCGTAATTGCCAAGCAGACCAAGATGTTCTTGTCGGGTGGCCAGCCTGTTCTCACCCCAGCAGGGAAGCCACATTAAAAGCTGCGGCTACGTGACAAGGAAAGAATCAGAGCAGAGGGAGCCGAGTGGGCTCAATAGATGTTTTTATCGAACTGTGGTCGCCTGATAAGTCCCAGTAGCTACTGCAGAGCTGTTGCCATAGAGACAGAATACTGTCTCTAGACTCCCATAGTAGTAGGAAGATCATCTAGTCCAATCCCTTTTTTTTTTAACAGGGGAGAAAATATGGCCTGGGGGGGGGGGGAGACAAAGCAATTTCCCCAAGAATCAGAGGCAAGATTGGAACCCAGTCTCTGCTTCCAGACCCAGAGCCAGTTTCTGTACCATATTTTCATCTAGCCCCAAAGTAAAAAGTGGGGAAGCCACATGGCAATGGATTTTGAGGCCCAAGGTCTGGGTGTGAATCCTAGCTCAGATTCTACCTTTCTAAATGATCTTGGGCAAGGCCTTTTCTCTCCCTCAGTCTCTGGGACCTTTGTGAGGTCCCTTCCACTTCTGAATCTCTGTTGGCTGGTCCTCAGTGATTCATAATTGGTGATAGATTGAAGAGGGGTCTGATCATACTTTCTTTTTCCTTCATTAGTGCGAAGAAAGAAGAAACTCACACTCTGCTACCCCAGGAGCCCAAAATGGAATCCAGTCTTCTTGACCTTTCCTCAGAGACCAGTCAGAAGAGGTAAAATGATGGGGATTGGGCAGAGGATATGATCTGGCAGTCTCTCTCTCTCTCTCTCTCTCTCTCACACACACACACACACAGACACACACATGTGTGAGTGTGTGTGAGTGTGAGTGTGTGTGTGTGTGTGTGTGTGTGTGTGTGTGTAAGCATGGAAAGTGTTTTTTCAGGAAATGAGGTAGTTATACCTACTCAGGTCCTGCTATGTGCTTCTGCCCCAAGGACAGTGAGAGAGAGGCCTAACAGCACAGAATTATGTTCCTTTAACAGGTCAAGCTCCCAGGTTAAAGATAATGTTGATTCCTCCTGGGAGTCTCAATGAAGTTGTCACTTTCAAGCATATTAGTCATTTTTTTCCTAGAAGGCAATGGAAGTAGAATGGAAAATACCCTGGGCTGGGAGTCTAGGAACCAAGCAAGATTATGCTCCCAGTTCTGTCACTTATTTGCTATGCTACCTTTTCTGGTTCTCAGTTTCTTCTAGTACAAAATGGATTGGTGAGCCCTGATCTTTTCTTTTGTGGTATCTATGCTCCTCCAACAGAGTAGACTCTTGTCTATGAAAATCACTCAGACTTATTAGGGGGTGAGGGGTTGAGACTTATTTAAAAAGATCTGTAGGAAGCACACTGCAGATGTGAAATAGGTGTGTGTTGCCAGATGCTATGTCCTCTGCTTCTGAAATTTCAGTGGTGTTGTTACATGCCCAGGGTTGTGTGTTGTGTATGTGTGTGCAGAAATTGGAAGAGCAGAGTGGAGGGAGATGACTAGCACCTAAAAACCAAGGCTTTAAACAAATCTCTGAGGGGCTTTTGAGTTCCTTGGGAAAGGATGAATGTCCATGAGATAGAGCAGCGTCTTTTCTGAACAAATTGTCTCCTCTCTAGAACTTCTTTGGAACATAAGGAAAGAAACATTTCCAGCACTAAAGAGGATATTCCCACAGAGGAAGAGGACAAAGACACCTATCCTGATGAGGCTGACAGGTACTGAGGCTTAGGGGGCAAACTTTGACTCTTCTAGGTTATCCGGGATTCACGCCCAGCTTCAGGGCTACTCCGCACCATGTCCTTTGCTCTGAGCTAGCCTCTGGACATTCTTGCTGATATTCCTCACAGAAATGTTGACAGCTTTTTGTCATTCCTCTACTTAAGAAATTCCACTGACTCCCTATTACCACTTGGAACAAATATGAATTAACTTTTGTATTTAGAGCCCTTCACAATCTGCTCAGAATCTACCTTCTTGACCTTATTAATCATTACATTCCTTCACATACATTACAATGCATTCACACCAGCCTTCTCACCATTCCTAATCTGTGGCACTCCATTTTCTGTTTCTTTTTTTGTTGTTGCTGAGTTTTTGTTTGGGTTTTTTTTAATGGCACTGGCTGTCTGTCTCGCTTGTCTGGAATGCACTCTCTCTTCATCATTACCTCTTAGAATGACCTAGTCTACTCCATTTGGCTCAAATGCTACTTTCTAGGGGCGACCTTTCTTGCCATACCAGATTGCCGGTACCTTCCTCCCCACATCACAATATACAGATTTGGTATCTCTGTCCATGGTTTTTATCCAGAAAGTCCTCCCCCCCCCCCCCCCCAAAAAAAAAAAAAAAGAATGTGAGCCACTAGAAAGCAAGGATTGTTTTGCTTTTATCCTTGGTGCCCAGTGCTCGGCACTTGGCATGTAATAAATGCTGGATTGGCTTCACTCTAGCCCATGACACTTGATGAAATTGCACCTTGGAGTGAGAGAACCTGAGCATTTCAGAGCTGTTGGAGACCATCATTAGACATAAACTTGTCCATCTCCCTCATTTGACAGATGGAGAAACCAGGGCCTGGAACAAGGAAATGCTTTGCAATCAAATCAAATTTCAGATTGCTCAATTTTTGGCAAGAATCCCAGGGCTTATCCCCCTAGAATCCTGGGACATTATCCAGCTCATTCCTGACTAGAGCCCTAACAAAAGGTTTCCAACCTCTGCTTGAAGATTCTCAGACTTCCTCCACCAGTGAGAGGGAGCTCATTACCTCCCCAGATCATGAATTCCTCTTTTAGAGGACTCTAATTGCTAGGACTTTGTCTTGAAGCCTGAATCTGGCTTTGTAATTTTCATGTGACCAGATGCTCTCTCATGCTTGCATTTAGCTGATGCAGACATTTCAAATGTGAATTGGAACTTGGGTCCAGAATGACCCCAATTTTCCAGATGGGGAAACTGAGACACCCATGAGTACTGCCACAAGGAACTCAATCTCTAATTTCTCATGCTTAATGTCTTAACTGTGGGTACTTGTGGTTAGAGAAAACCAGATGCAGAGTCCTGAGGCTTCTAATGGGTCTTTGCCTCTAACAGGGCAAGTACCTGGTCAACTGACAGTAACCATGGCTCTACTGGTTCACAAAATGATCTGGATGAAGTAGACCTTCCCTCTAAGAAAGGGTAAGTCTGGCTCCAGAGCTTGACCTTTCCCTGGTGAGTGCTGGCCTTAATATATAGTAGCATTCATAGCAGGGAAGACAGGGCAGATGAAACAGTCCAGCCACAGGCAAGTAACTAGGAGAACAGATATAGGCCTAGGAGAGCCCTGAGAACATTTCACAAAGGCCTTTGACCAGAAGCGATGAAAATGTGTCGACTCTTCATTTGGTTTGCTTAGCTTTTCCACAGTGGACCGCAGGCTGTTTTGCAGATTCCTCAGCAGGCCTAAATGGACGCTGCTGCCAGAACCCACACAGCCTGATTCTTCAGCATGGACCTCAGCATTTCTTTAGCTAACCCCACATCCTGCTGAAAGGACTCAAGTGTTCTTCTTTTCCCATGCAGACCTATCCTCAGCTATGGTGATCACTTCCTCAGTGGCATTCATGGAGAAGACTATGAGGGCCCTGGTAAACAGCAACCTGTGGAAGTCAACAAACCAAGGTAAGGGGGCCAGAGGACTCCAAGGTTCAGTAGAGTCTGGCCTGTCCAGGCCCCTAGTTTTTTTCTAGAAGAAACAAAGGCTTTCAGAGGGCAAGTGACTTATCCAAGATCAACAATAAAACTACTGGACAGCCAAGACTAGAACTTAGATGGAAAAATGTGTCTGTTTCCTACCGCAATTGGTTTCCTTGCATCAGAGCAGACTATTTGTTACAATAAGTCAACTTCACATTCAATCTGATCACGGTGTGGCAATTTTCTTCATGGGCCAATGACAGCAGAACAGTAAGGATGCTCTCAGTTTCTAACCATGAGGTGTACACATCATTATCCTCTGAAGGAAGTATATTCTTCCAGGCATTTGCAGCAGCAATGACTTATAGTCAGGTATACCCTTAATTGTGAAATTCATGAGCATCAATAGCATTCCAAGTTAAACCGGAAAATCAAGTATGTGGATTTCAGACAAGCTGATTTCCTCAAAAATAGTTCAAAATAGTGGATCTTTAAGATTCAGCATAGATTTCCAGAGAGAAGTAAAATATTTGTGATCCTGACACATGGGCCCTCATGTCTCATTTCATGACAGAACCTGGAAGCCCATGAAATGTGATAGAACACAGAATCAGAAAGTCTGGGTTCAAAACCTTCCTCTCTAGCTGTAGGACCAAATTGTTTTCCAAAATGTCTGAATCAATTCACACTTCTATTAACACTAAATTAGCATGCTTCTCTTCCCAAAGCCCTCATTAATTAGTTCTTCCGTTTTTTTTTTAGCACCTTTGCTGACTCAATGAATTTGAAATGGTACCTACCCACAGACTTGTTTTGATTTCTACTTTTATGATCACTGATGATTTTGAGCAGTTGTTTTAGGTCATCATCCATAAGTTGCATTTATGTTGAAAAGCATCATGATTTAATGTCTTTTGACCATGGACACATCTAGTAGCAAATGACTCCGTTCCAATGCTCTTTGCCCACCAAATTACTGCTGCCTCTTTAATTGTAAGGCAAAGTGGAAAGAAAAGGAAGAAACAATTAGGTAGTACCAGACACTGGCTGGGGAGGATAGACAGTAAATGAATGTGGTATCTTAATGCCATCTGAAGATGACTTTGCTATAGGGCATTTAGAAATGAGTGTACCCTGGAAGGAAACTCAATCTGAGACCAGCTGGCAGTGATATTTACTTTGAGAAACATTTCACTAATAACTATTCTGAATCAGAGCCTTTAAGGCACAAAATAAGCTTCCTTAGAGGAATCAAGTATTCGTCAATCTGGTGCATATTTACTTGTCTTTAGCCGACCTGATCCACATCCTCAAGAAGGCGGTATTCGAGAGATACCTTTGGCTCCACCTGTGCCCAGAGACTACAGACCCTCCTTTTGGAATCCAACAAGGTAGGGAACTCCCACAATGAGAGAGTACTCACCCTGCTCTTCACTGATCCAAGATCTCCTAGCCTCAGACAACCATTTGATCTCTCTTGTGGCCTTAGAGCCACAATGGCTCCTCAAAGAGTCAAAAAGACCTTTTCCATATGAACAATAGCTAATTTTGCTCATAATGTTTCCTACTGAGAGTCCCATCTTCTAAAGCCAGATGGAGAAAATGGAGAAACATGGAAGAAGTATGTTAATTACACTTCCCAGCTGGCTGCCCATCATTCTTGATTCTTTGGGTGACCCTATGTAGGCCACTTGTGCCTTGATTTGTTAAACTACAAAATGGGGGGAAGTAATACTTAACTGAGCAATGGGGCTAGAAAGAGCCCTTGGAGTTCATCAACTCCAAACTCTTTCCTTTTACATATGAGGGAAACTGAGGCTTAGAGAAGGGAAGTGACTTGACTAGTTCCATCATCATCATCAGTCCTCATAGTTAGCATTTCTATAGTGCTTTGAAGTTTGCCAAGCACTTTATATTTACCCAATTTGATCCTCACAATAATCCTGTATTATGAAATTTGTGGCAAAGCCAGAACTCAAAACCGTATCTCCTGATGTTTCACATGCCTTCTAGTACAGCAGGTTTTTTCCTCATCTTATACCAGGGCCTCTTGACCTCACATAACCCATTATATGCCAGAAAAATCTTTATGTCCGAGATGTGCATATCCAATTGTTTTACTGTACATTTCCACTTGAAATACAGAGATGAGCTCTCATGAGGGAAAAAGCTGATTTCCTCAAAAATAGTTCAAAATAGTGGATCTTTAAGATTCAGCATAGATTTCCAGAGAGAAGTAAGATATTTGTAATCCCAATACATGGTCCTCATGTCTCATTCCCTTTATCGGATCTGACATGCATACCCCACAGAGCCCTATTCAAGGTTTTCCTTTGGCTCCAACTTCAAGCAGAGAATGCAAGTGCCATAGTGGAACCTGGGAAGGTCAGCTTGTTCTCATTTACCTCTGCCTGACCCAGAGTGCTTTGGTTCTAAGCCATCTTAAAAGCAAACTTGAAAAAGCATAGCATTGCTCCTTGATAAGAATGTGGCCTCCAGTTATTTGTACTTCCTACCCAGGGCCTCCAGAAGAATTAAATGAGGAGCCAATGGATCCCATCCATGTTTTATACTTGGTAAAAGAATGTACCTCTCTATTGCTCTAGCAGGGAATGTAAGGCGTGTTTCTTGGGGAATTCTTGTTCACTTCATGGGCTGGCAGCTCTAAAGTAGCCCTACAGAGGGCAAGTGGCCTTTGCATACATTATTGAATGCCACAAGTGATGCATGAACCCCACCACTCATTAAACAAGGGCCTGAGATACCAATGCAAGGGGTCCTTAGGAGGATGTCCCAGTTCACAGGAGTACACGGCCCTCATTTCTTAAAGCTCTCCTTTGATCAGATAGTCAGGTACTTGCTTTGTTAAAACACCTCTCTCTGCTAAGTGATCCACAAGGAAAACAGACTTTCCCAGTTACAAGGGACTTAAAACTTTCCCATTCTGTTATGTAAATCACATCCGTGTGTAAATGGTTAAATGAGCTTCAGAAAAAACTCCAGTAGTAGTATAGGAAAAGTGCAAGACCCTGACTCAAGAACTTTCTTCTCAAATCCTGGCTCTGCTTAGACTTGCAGTGTCACACTGGGCAGGTTACTTTCCTTTTCTGGCTTTCAGTTTCCCCATCTGTAAAATGGTAGCCAAGTCTGTTTATTCCAGCTTTAATGTTCTCTGTCTCTATTAGAGTAACAAGGAGCTTCTTTTTGGACACCTACAAATGAGCAGTTATCTTGATTATGGGATGACTTTCTTTTCTTCTGGGGAAACTGAATGCAGGCCTCCATCTCCTCAACCTTTCCCCTCTCCTCTTAATATACTATATGTGTCTGTTTGTAAAGCCTCCCTGATCCCTGGTGCCATCACCCAAACACACAGAAAATCAATCAACCAACCGACACCCTTTTGGGAAGGTCTAGCCCAGAAATGCTTCACTTTTTTGTGTCCTAGGCCCCTTTGGTTTAGTCAGTCTGCTGAAGGTCCCCTAAGGACTCTTTATCAGTCATATTTGTAAATCATTGAAGATAATGCTATATTTCAGTCAGTGGCTAGTGAACATGTAGTGAGTACCCTCTGGCTCCCTTACTTTCCCAGAGCCAGACAGCACTTAAAGATGTGGCCATGGAAAAATGAGTTCCCAGGCCCCTTGAAACTTATTCACGAGCTTTGGTCTATATATGCTAGGTGCAAAGATAAAAGCAGTCAGTGACCTAAAGAAACTCCCATTCTGTCAAGAGATAAAAGTATACAAATAAGTATATACAGAACAATATCAAATACTAGTTTAAACACAGCGGGGTTTGTTTAGGAGAGAAAACACTGGCAGCAATCATGGTGATCAGAAAGGGCTTCAAGTAGAAAATGGTGGTTGAGGAAGAGACTGATTCTGTGAGGTGGAGATGAGGATGAACAGATGGGGCAAGGCACAAAGATGGGAGCTGGAGGACTGAAGAACTGAGAGAAGGCCACTTTGGCCAGCTCACAGCCTGGAAGAAGAGGTAGAATGATAGCTTAGGACTAGCTTGTAAAGGACTGTGAAAGCTATGGCATCCTAGAGGCAATAGGGAGCCAGTGGAATTGAATGAGTCAAAACATTCCAAGAGGTGGAGAACTGTGAGGATGCTAGAGCTACAAGGCCCTTAGATAGCAGCCCAGCTAACCCCTTCATTTACAGTTCCTTTCTTTCTCTTTTTTCAATTTGTAATTAAATTATTTTTTCCAATTACTGACCACATCCACATAAGTGTATCTTATTTTGCATCTTGAGTCCATTACCTCTTCTTTCAGGAGCTAAGTATCATTCTTCATAGATCTTCTTGAATTACATTGGTCAGAATTCTTAAATCTCGCCAAATTTTTTATGCTTGCAACATAGTTATTTATAGTTTAAACTGTTTTCTGATTCTGCTCACTTCATTTATATGGAACCTTTTCCTTTTTTATCTTGTTGGAATGTAGGCCTAGTTAGTAGTGGTATTGCTTGATCAAAGAGTGTATAGTTCAGTACCTTACAGGGCATAATTCCAAATTGCTTTCCAGAATGGCTAGAATTTAGGGTTCATATTCCACCAATAGGGCACCAATGTGCCTGTTTTCCATAGCCTCTCCAACATTTATCATTTTCCCATTTTGTCAATTTTGCCATTCTGATGTAACCCTCTCATTTTCCAGAGAGAAAAGGTAAAGCCCAGAAAAGGGAAACGATTTGACTCCTGCAGTTAGTTAGCTAGTTACAGATTCTAGCCTAGAATCCAAACCATCTAGTGCAAGGTGCTTTTCATCAGCTCCTCCTAAGTCTCTCTGAGGGGAACTTAGGTCCATGCATTAAGGCAGGTAACCTATAATTTGTTGTCTTTACTAGGCATGGCTCAGAAGAACATGCTATATTTTCTCCAGAAGACCAGTTTGATCGTTCCATGAACCTGCAATACTGCATGCCTGGAGAGAACACTACCAAGTAGGAAAAGACAATAATGAGGGCCCATCCACTTTCATGGTGACCTTTGATGGAAGAATTCAGATGCTAGTGCAGTGTACAATGCATAGGCCCTCTTCTCTCTTAGCAAAGAGCACTACAATGGGGGGGAACCCTGTTGCTAGGCCTAGCCTCCCCATATCTGAGTGCTTTTAGCCAAGTCCCTGTTCTCTAGGTCTCAGTTTGTCCCATATACAAAGTGAAAGGGAATGAAAGGGAGACTAATTGGTCTCCAAAGACTCCTTTCATTTCAGAGGTTCTTTGTTTCTGTGGTTGCAGGTATTCCTCTGCCTCTACTGTTACCACCACTGAAAAGAGATATGGAAGTTCAGTCAGCTCAGATGATCTCTTGCCACCTGAAACCCGGAGGTAAGCAAGGAGGATCTGTCAAGACTGGCCTCAGTTGAAGGGGAAGAGACAAACAACATATGGCCCTGGATTACAGGATCAACTCCATAGAACTCCAAGAAACCTCAGAGGTCATTTAGCCCATCTAGCTTCCTTGTGAATGCTAGATGGAACACATAGAAAAAGAAGCTATCTCAAGAAATAGATACTCTATTGGCAAGAATGCCTGTTTTCTTTAAATATATTCAGAATAAAGCCAAAGGAGTTAGAAAGGAAGAGGGCAAGAGAAATGAGGGGATGAGGAAAAGCTTCGTGTAGGAAGGAGGCCAAGGGGAGAAGGGAGGACATTCCAGTCTGAAGGTCCCCTCCACGTTAGCCACTGTCTTCTCTTTTGGCCTGGGACCAAGAAAGAAGTCAAATAGTTTGTAACCTAGAGACTCATCATTATGAGCTGGAAATGCAATTCCCTCATTTTACAGATGGGGAAACTGAGGTCCAGAGAAGGGAAGAGACTTGTTCAGTTACCCAGATCTAAATATCAGAGCTGAGCCTAGACTTCTATCGCCTAACCTTATATCCTATATCCCTTTCTCACTGCTTCCTATATCCTATCCTGCCCTTGAAAAAGGCAGGATCCCTAATGATGGATGAGAGGTCCTTTTTTGCACTGATGAATTCAGTTCTGCTGAATGTGGAAGTGCGAGGAAGGGAAAAAGGGAGGGAAGGATAGGGAGAGAGAGGGAAAAGGAGAGGGAGAGGAGAGAAAAAAGATGGCGGGTTAAAGGCAGGGCTCCTGCATATCTAGGTAACCCCAACTCCCTCCCCACCGTGGACCACCAATTTGGACAACTCCTCCAGCAGCAATCACAAAAGGGGTGGGAAATGAAAGGGTTTTTGTTTTGTTTTGTTATTATTGTTGCCATATTGCATTAGCCAATTAGAAGGCTGGTGTAAAGTGTTCTTCCAGACACTAGATGGCACTCCTTTCTCATAAAAGAATTAAAGTTGAGCAGAAATGTATTTAGATGTAAGGCTTCTTAATTTTTCCTATGCCCTGGCCCCCTCTGGAAGTCCGATGACACCTAGGATGACAAACTATATTCAAATACAGTGCCAAGTTATTAAAAAAACAACAGCAAGTTCATGGACTCTAGGCTGAGGAACCTCTGAATAAGTGAAAAGGGACTTGAGAGATGAAAGAATGAATGGAAAGACATTTATTAAGATAACCTGGTCCCACACTCACTCTTCATTTTAGAGATGGGGAGACTGAGGCCCAGAAAGGAAAAGAAAAATCTGTCCAGAGCCTTCAGGGTAATATGTAGCAAAAGTGGCCCAGGATTATCCTGCATGGATCTTTCCCCAGAAAGATACTCTTCTTTTTAACCTGACAGCCAGAAAAGGTATTAGATGCCATCCATTCCAACTCTCTGACTTTACAAATGAAGAAATTGAGGCCCAGAGAGGGGAACTGACTTGCCTGGGGTCACAGAGGCTGTAACAGAGCGAATTTGAACCAGGTTTTCCAACTTCAAGCTAGTGTTCTTTTTACTCTGCCAATCTACATGATCAGTCCATACAGCGTATTAAACTTTAGACATTGTCTAGTCTAATTCCTCCATGTTATAGATAAGGACACTGAGGCTTACAGGGAGGCACTCTCTCATAATACTATTTAGCCATTTTGCTATATACCCAAAGAGACATCTATCTACTGAGAACTTCAAGACTATATATATATATATATTTATGTGACTTGACCAGAATTCACATGAAGACTTAGGAGCAGAAGTGATGTTATGACCTCCCAGGCCCAAAGCTCCTTCCAAGTCTATGAGTTGGCACCTCCATAGAGAAAAACAACCAAGGCGAAGGTCTCTATGTAAGCAGGGGCAGGCTACTGAGATGCCCAGGGGTCTCTTCCTCTAATTGTCCCCTTTTCCCACCTGCCTTGGATCCCAGAGAGAAAAATTTCTGGCCAAGGCATTGCTTATGTCCCCATCCAACTACTGGATGACCACCAATTGCAGATACTAGCAGAGGAATTATTTTTAGGATGGAAGTTAGCTTAGATACAACCCAGGTGGTGCTGCCATTCATAGAGTTACTGGCCTAGAGTAAGAAAGACTTCTCTTCCTGAGTTCAAATCTAGCATCAAATCTAGCTGTGTGACTGTCGCAAGTCAAAATGAGCTAGAGAAGGAAATGGCAAACCATTCCAATGCCAAGAAAACCCCAAAGGGTGTCATGTAGAGTCAGACATGACAGACAACTGAACAATAAGTGGCCTACATGAACACTTTAGTCCATAACCTGTGTGATTTCTGACCAAGTCCCTTCCCTTTTCTGGGACTCAGTTTTCCCATTGGAATAATGAAAGGGTTGGCTTAGATGACTTCGAAGGTCCCTTTGGATCTCACATCCTGTTCTGTTTTTGTAGATTTGCATCATCCACTATCGGCTCCACTGACCAAAGATTTGGAACCCTGCCCAGCGTGGATGAAATGTTGACATCTGACCACAGGAGGTTAGCCGGGAACTTTGGGGATTCTATTTATTCACATGGTCAGCAAAATAAACAGTGGTAAAAGAGGGGATTCCTTGAAATTCCATGCACCTTAAAACTATGAAGACAGTGGTTTTCATTTATAAATTAAATCTTAAATTCATGTTAGTGTAGTGTGGGGTGTGGGCTCCATGGATGGTTTCCTTCTTTCCTAGCTCTCTTTCTGGTTATGAGGAGAGAAGTGTTACTACCATAGTCAGGGAGGCCAGATGGGACAAAACTGCACATGCTGGAGCCAAGGGAGACACCCGCCCGGATCCAAATATTCACTACAGTAGCTATCGAGTCATCACTCCAGATTCTGCTCACCAGCTGCCCCTGAAGGGCAGTGACCAAGAGTACAGCTCCAGAAGGTAAGGGGCAAGGCAAGATTGGTGAATCCAAAAGATAGCTGAAATGTAGGTTTCAATTGCTTTTAACTAAAAATGTTTTGCCAGAACTTGCTTCTTCCCCCACCTCGTACTTGTAGCAGTAGTTGCTATCTATCATATTGTTATTCTCACACGGCCCAGGGAAGCAGAAGAGGATGTTGGATCTTATTAGATCATTATAGTGAGTCTTGGGTAGCCACAGGACTCAGAGCCCAGACAGAGCTGCTGAGGGCAATGAGTGACGCAGGTCATTTTGGAAGCTCAGAAAATCATAGGACTAGAGCCAGAGAATGGTCACTGGCTGTGCCTCCTTGCAAAAGTGCTGTTGTTTTTGAGAGCTGTACAGTGGGCACATTTTCAAGGCATCTCCCCCTTGCTATGAGAGGCAACCCAGGTGCCTTCTGCAGCCTTGGAAGCTCAGGTGGCTCATTCTCTTTTCTGGCTCTTTTTGCTGATTCCCTGAGGCAGTGTAGGGTCTCTCACCCTGAACAGGAGTCATAGCTTCTTCCAGAAGAGTAGATATGCCCCCATTTATTTTGGTTCTTAGAGGTTAGGCCATTCTTGCAACTGTTCCCATGCAGTATTTTCCTAAGCTTGTATTGAGACTCTCAAAAAGGATTTTTAAATCCCTCAAGTAAAACCTAGAGGTCATTACCCACAAATGATATGGTATTACTGTGACTTAGTGGCCATTATCATCTTTAAACCAGCAGAGAATCATCAAGTGGAGGCTTTCACTCTTTTACTGCTATGAAGTCTTGTGCTGAGGAAGTCCTGGTCTCTGTGCTCACAAATGCCTCTCCTTCTTTCTCAGATATGCCTCTGCTACGGGGGACAGACCATCCATGGGCGGTATGCCTGCCAGCTCTCGAGACAGTGCTTCAGCCTCAGACAGTGAACCACCTGCTAGCTCTGCCAAGTAAGAAAGGAGAGGGGCTGGTCAGGGTCTCTGTTCTCCTGGCATAAGGAAGGAGAAAAGTTAGCCATTTTGGCTCCCCTGCTGATTTCTTAGAACCAAATACTTTAGCTTCTTCTATTGCCTAGTTCACTGCCTTGCCAAGATCAGTGAGTGGAAACACCCTTTGGTGGCTTTATCCACATGAAGGTCCATCCACGCTCTGGTTCAGTTCCAGGCCCATGGGCCTTACCTAGGCTAGGCTTAGTAGAAGAGAATTTATTTCTTGTCCAAGACAATTCTTCAGGGTCTATTCCAGGTTAAAAAAAAAAAAGGTTATACAAGAAAAGCCATAACCTAACAGCTCGATTGAACAATTTTAGTCTACTCTAAAGCAAAATCGTGGTATCCTTTTGGTCTTTCATCATTTAACTTGGTCTTCCCCTAGAAGGGATTTTTTAATATTTTTTCTCTCTCTTTTAGTATTATTTTAATTCAATTGCAGAGAAAACATAGCAAAGACGTATAAATAAACTTAGAGAACACCATTCACAGATCATATAAACAGATGCAACACTTATATACAGCAAGCTAAAGGGCTTCAAAAGCTTAAAGAAATTTGTACAGTTAATTCCAAACATGTCACCAAATTCACCTTGGAAGATCCCTTCTATATTACTGAGGCACATTCATCCAACTAACTGCCTTCCAAAATAAATGCCCATGCCACCTTGGAACTTTATCCAAGAAAAATTAGATGCTAAGGTAGCCAATATCGATTTTTATACGGTAGTAATAGGCAACATTGTAACAATGTGGTTGCAATGTGAACATTTCAACCAAACAATAGTTTTGTACAAAATGTGCTATCTCTATGATCAATCTAACTTTTCTTCACTCTACTGACAAGTTAAAAGTATGTAGACATATTCACGTAGGTACTATACAAAGGGTAATATTATAGCAATAAGAGCTATAAAATCAAAGAGTTATTTGACAAAACATTGTCCACCTCTAAAACTAAGATAAGACTGAATGAACAATTGTTCCAATATCCCTAAATCTATACAAAGTGTCTCTGTCTCTCTCTCTACCTCTCTCTCTATTTCTCTGTGTGTATGTGTGTGTGCACGCGTGTATGTCTGTTTCTCTCTATTTGTATAGCTCAACAATAAGAAATTTACTATTTTACATAACTGTATTTTTTAGCCAATCTAAATACTCACAAAACTAATAGACCAAGAGAGAGAATTTACATCCAAGGTTGAAACTATAACCAGATTTAAAAAGAGCAAATAAATATGAGGTCTCAAAACACAAAGGTGATGATGAAATAATGGTAATAAGTACTCAATTGCAACAGTATTGAGTTAGAAAGAATCTTAATCCCTGGCTTTGCCCCAGTAGTCAAGACTCCTATCTGTCTGTTGGGCCTCTTTGATCCAGAGGTGGGTCAGATGCTTTCCAGACTTCCCAATCTGGCCCACTCTTCATGGACCTGTGCCAGAACCTGACTTCTTCATTTCTCCTCTCACCTCACTGGGGATGGAATGTTGGGGCCAAACTGACAAGAGTATTTGCTCCTTGCTTATTTGGTGCTTTGCTGGATGTTATACCCTTGACATCATAGCAAAGGATTCCAGAGAGAAGATCTATGCCATTTGCTAGACCCCCAAAAAGAAATGCGCAAGCTCTTCCAAGAACAGTTGGCACAAGGGAGAGTGTGTCTTTTCTCTCAATTCTTCCTTGCTCTGAGTCCTCTGGCCCACATTTCTGTTCTTTGCCTCTTTGTGTAGTAAAGAGATGCTCTTCATGCAGGAATGTATAAATGCTTAAGAGTTGTCATCTGCTAGGCTCCCCTCACACTTCAGCAAATAAGAGAAGTCCCTTTTAATCTCATGGGTTTCAGCTTCCAGACGTCCTTGTCTGAGATTTCTGGTGTCCTGAGGAGGCACTAACCAGTCATCTACTTTCTGCCTTTCAAACACCCTTCAGTCAGTTCCTTACCAAATGTGCACCTTTTTACATGTCTTAGCTTGGCCCTCTGCTTCCAGGTTGGTTCCTCTCCAATCTGGCCACCTCGCTAATGTACAAGTTGGATGCACCACTCCTATACTCACACATCTTCACTAAATTCCTATTGGCTTGAAGAATAAAACACTAGGGCTTTTGCTTTCACTCAAGGGACTCCACCTTTCCCTTTTTCTGTTTCATTTCCACCTATTCAACTCCTGAATCAAGACCTGTCTGAGATATCAGCTCCTCTAAAAAGCTTTCCTAAGATGTTCCCCAGTTCAAAACCCTTCTCTCCTTCAGTTCATCACCCTCGCTTACAGCCCTCATTCATTTTCATCCTCATGCATTTTCATCCCTTTTCAACTTGTTTTGTAGCTACGACAGGTGCCTTTATTTCATCTCCTCTTTTAGATTATAAAACCCCTTGAGAGCAGGGACTATCTGTGCCCAGCAGGAGGCTGATAAATGCTTGATTTGAACTGGTATATGTATCCCTCAGAATCCCCATGGAGGTTGATAAATACTTGATTAGAATTGGTATAGTATCTCTCAGAATCCCCATCGCTGGGAGGGCAGGCAGTGTTATGCTTTAGCTTTTTAGTCTACCAAGATAAGATTTCTTTCTATGAAGATGGTGATTCTCAGGCCTGGGCCTTGGCTCCCAGAATTCTCCTTTCTTCTGACTGATCTAGTAAACTGTCTAACCCCACCATGCCTCTTCTTTCCCAGAGAGGTCCATAAATACATATTTAGGTTTAATAGGAGCCAAGTGACCAATAAGAACTAAAGTAAGTGCCACAGGTCTCTGTCCTTATTCCTATTCTGGGCAATCTAAGCACCAGAGTTACAAAGTGAGGCAAAAGACAGTCACTGTCCTCAGGGAGCTTATAATCTACTGAGGGAGACAACATGCAAACAAACATACACAAATCAAAGTATATACAGGATAAAGAGAAAATAAGTAAGTAAGGTACTGGGATTGAGAATTTGGGGAAGGCTTCCTGAAGAAGGTAGGGTTTTAGCTAGAACTTAAAGAAAGCCAAGGAGGTCAGTAGTTGGAGTAGAGAAAGGAGACTGTTCCAGGCATGGAAGACAACCAAAGAAAATTCTTTAAGCCAAGAAATGGAGTGTTTTATTACTCTTCTATCACATACAAATATATTTTGCTGAATCTGGAGATGACATATGTGAAAGAGAGGGATGGCATGATAGCTAACAAAATGGAAATCCCAAAATAACTTGACAGGCTAGAAGAATGGACCAAATCTTTAGGCTACTGCTAATTGCACTTACAAATGTTGCAAACATTTATCAGTGCTTTGGGCTGTATCCTTGGCAGCTATTTAATCACTGGGAGTGGGTAGTAGTCTTCACCTGTCTTTTACCTGAGAATCCTAATAGATGACCCCTCGACCTGCTTCTTTTGAATTATGTCTTTCAAGGGGAAGGAAGAGTGGAGATGATTCATAGAGTGAATAAGTAAATGGGACATAGATATATAAAAGTGGTCACCGTATCTGCACAGTAAAAGTGCTCAAGGTGAAATGAAGGCCTTTGGTGCTAGACTAACCTTGGAGAGGAAACCTTGAGAAAACAAGCTAATAAATTATTTTAAGGGAGTGAACTGAAATATGCCTTTTCAGAGATTTCAAGCTGGGTGGAATGCTGCTGTCTATCTGGCACAGCAGTGTTGGTTGTAATATCCAAGGCTTCAGCCAGCAGCTGTACAACTAGACAGGCAGTAGGACAGGAAGAAAGAGGGTGGTTCCAAGAAGAACTGTGTGTTCAGGTGCCCTATGATCAATCCCTAGATTTGGGGAGAGCCAGCAAATCCTAGGTCCTCCAATTAGAAATTTTTATGCCAATTCCTGGCCCACCTATAGGATACTACCCTCGGGCCATCTTGAAATGGGGGAAGGGAGAGTAGGTAGATTTTGTTATCCTAGCACTGAGCCTGTGGCCGGACCCAGGATTCTGAACGATCTGCAGCCAATAATCTAACCCAGCATTGTCTGTCCCTACCTCTTGGCCATTCACCAAGATTTCCTCCTTGTCCCTAGGATAAGTGGTGCTACCTGCACTTACTGTTGCAAAGAGATCAGATCTGGGCCCAAAATTACTCTGGAGCATTTGGGTATCTGCTGCCATGAGTGGTGCTTCAAGGTAAAGATTGTTTTTACTGTTTTAAAAAAAAAACCACATTTTCTTCTTCTCCTATTCATCCCTCTCATTGAGAAAACATGGTAATTATTCAAATTCCAAAGATTATCCAAAGCTGAGGCCTTTAGTCTAACTAGATACACCCAAGTAGATCCACAAACTATTTGTTTTAGAACTTTCAAGATCTACAGCCATTAAAGTCATAGCTGAAAAGAACCATCAAAATCATTTAGATATCTTTATTTTACAGAGAAGGAAACTGAGGCCCAGATAGGGGCAAATCATATTGGCCATGAGAGCAAGAGGTACAGAACTTCAGAAAGTCACCAATCATGAATCAAGCCCTGTGTCTCGGGTGCTTGTGGAGATTGCAGGAGTAAAAAGCACAGTCCTTGCCTTGAGGGGAAAGGAGCTCCCTATAATAAAGATCAAAATACAAGTTAGGACCTAGGCAATGACTGCAGGATTGGTTGTGAGATACAGACTTGAAGTACTCCAAGAAGAGGCTGCCATTCAGGCTAAGCTGGGCAAGGGGGGATAGGGAGCTTCCCAAAAAACTTAGAATTTGAGCAGGAACAACTGAAAGGAATAGAATGAGCAAAGAAGACATAAATGGCTTGTGGGGACATTTGGAAGACTCCCCTAAATAGATTATAGGGAGCTTTGGAAGCTTAAAAATTGAGCAGGGTTAGATTGGCATTGGAGGTGATGAATGTCAAGTCAAAATTTGAGAGCATGGGGATAGTCATAGTGCAGTGACGGAAGGGTTGATGTATAGTTAGACTAGACTAAAGAATAAGGAGACTGGCGATGCAGATCAAATAATATGGAAGATTTAAAAAGAAGGTCTCAAGAAGGGTGGTGGTATTGGGAAGACTGAATGTGGCAAAAGAGCTGTGAGAATCAATGGATGAGGAGGAGGCAAGGTAAAGTATCACTATGACTGGCCAAAGCAATGGGATAGAGAGAGAGATTGGTTTGACTACAATATGGGCCTAGAGCTGACAAGAGATGTCAAGGCACGAGCTCAGGTTTGAGAGTTTTCTGAAAATAAGTGGGAAGTGAAGTTATGGTATTGATTTTAACTACCAGATTATGGGGAAGAAGGAGAGACAGACAGAAGGCAAGGCCCTAAAGCCCAAGGCCAGAACCTTGAGATATACCCACAGTCCAATGGCAGGAAAATGATATTCAGTAGCAGAGATGGAGACAGAGGAAGTAGAAAGGGGGAGGATCCAAAAGAGGATAGTGAGTGTGATTTCTGAAGCCTAAGAAAGAGACAAAAGGAATCAACTAGTCAAAAACCACAGAGTAGATAAAGGAGGAATAGACCTGATCAAAAGACCTTGGGCTTAACAATCAGGAGATCAGATGTCAATGGTGATGTATGAGAGATGTTTCAATCAAATGGTGAGGGGAAGCTCAACTACAAGGAGCTAATCACTCCCAAATCCTTGGGCTACTACATAATGTTTCCAACCCTTTTTTCCAATAACATGGAGGCAAGGACAGAACTTCCATCTGAGGACCTAACTAGGGCAGTATGTTACGGTATTCTATCCCTGAGCCCCCAAACCTCTGCTTTCATTTCTTTCCTTTTCTTCCCTTCATGGTCAGTACTTCAAAAGGGGGGTGATTTCCATCAGTGGCTGCTATCCCAAAGGTCTGGTAGCTGGTCTCTATCAGTAGCTGAGGCTTCAGGGGGCCCACTACTTGGGAATCTAGCTCCTTTTCACTTAAATATGTTCATTCTTGGATAACAGGCTCAGGATGGGTAGGGCTTTCTAAAACTTACATCTGGCACCTCTTACAGGAACCCAGGGTCAGCAGTAATATAGGACATAAATGGTGGATGCATCTTTTTATCATTAAAAATATTTCAACTCTACTCCCTCCAAAAAAAATATGATTGTGGAACACATGGTATAAAATTTGATTAGTTACCATTTTCATATAGAAAATAAGGCTGGATATCCACTAACCTCATAGTCATTCTTCATCTCATTTGCAGTGTGGAATTTGCAAGAAGAAAATGGGCAATATGCTGGATCATGTGTACATCCATAAGGGAATCATACACTGTGACCAGTGTTATGCAAGACTCTTCTAGGTGAGTCTACCCCTCCCCATTTTTTGGGTCCAGAACATGAGGACATGAAGTTCCTGGGAGGTCATTTGGGGAGCACTTTGGATGCTGGAATAATGCATTATCAGTGCAGATGCTCCCTTTGCCTATGTTGATTGGACTTTTTCATTCCATGGGTTTCAGGGTCATGTTTCCCCATAAATCCTTCATAGAAAATCCACCCAGTCTTTCTTAGTAGTTTATAGTGTACCTATTCCTCAGGTTGTATACATGTCATTCATTTGAAGTGAATCTTACTGTAAGGGATAATCTGGGAAGTCCTGGATTCAACTTGATGAGCTTATAGGGTAGCAAGCCTTTGTCTGGGTCTTTGATTGGATTTCCCACTGGAGGAGGTAGGTATGTATACCCATTGGCACATACTTCATTAAAAATGAGTGATTATGGGCAGTAGGTGGCACAGTAGATAGAGCACCAGCGCTGAAGTCAGGAGGACCTGAGTTCAAATGTGATCTCAGACACTTAACACTTCCTAGCTGTGTGACCCTGGGCAAGTGGCTTAACCCCAATTGCCTCAGGAAAAAAAAAAAGTGATCAAGATGACTTGATTAGCTTGAACTGAGGTCAGGTTCCCCTTTTTGGGGGATAGATCATAGAATAGCAGAGCTAAAACATATGCTCACATGTCTGCACACACACACACACACACACACACACAATATCAGCTTTAACCACTCCCACTTTTCAACATCTATACGGCATACATAGATGTCTATACTGAAAAGTATTGATCACCCAACAAGGATTATTAACAATGGCTCAATAAAATAAACTAAGAGAACAGCATTTAAGTGAGGGAAAGCCCCCAACTATTTCTACAAGTAATGAGACAGGCAAAGGCAATTTCATTCAAAGCACTCTTAGTACAGTCATGGGGTCACTGTCCTAAGAAATGCCATGCATTCCTCCATGAGGCCATTTGAATTTCTCTGTGAGCTTTCAAGGTTTGGTCCAGTTTGTGAATGCAGTTTTAAATAAAATACTGGTCTGGTGCTTTTCTGGATCTTCCCCTCTACTGCTCCCCCTCCCCCCAGTATACAATATTCATTCCATTTCAGCTCTGGAGCTTTGGTGTTGACTAGAGGAAGAAATAGCTTCCTCTTAGGCCCACATTTCAAATCTCATGTTTTCTTCTTTTTTCTTACAGTTTCGATCAGCCTGCTAAGAGTCATCATGAAGATGGGGACCCATCTTCCTAAATCTCCAATTTTACTGTTTCCCCTTATTACTAATTCCCAGTTGTTTCCTTTATCTCTTCCCATCTAACCCAGTTGAAAATGTGCCCCACAAAGATAATTAGTTTTACCAGCCTTTTATTAGCTTTGATTTTTATATTATCCAGCATTTTAATTAGCTTTGATTTTTGGATTATCCAGCTTTTTTATTAGCCTTGGTTTTTTGGATTACCCAGATTTTTATTAGTTTTGATTTTTTTAATATTATACAGTTTTTTATTAGCTTTGGGTTTCTTCTTTTTCCAATTTTTAAAAAATTACTTTTGATTTTTTGCATTATCCAGCTTTTTATTACCTTTGATTATTTTGTATTACCTAGTTTTTTATTAGCTTTGGGATTTTTCTTCATCTGATTTTTCATTAGTTTTGGTTTTTTGCATTACCTAGCTTTTTATAAGCTTTGATTGCTAGTCCTTTTTGGATTGAACTAATTAAACCAGATTTAGAGTAGTGAAGACTAACTTGGCCTTTAGGTCCTGTTTTTTCATATAAGTTTAAATCTATGAGTATGGTAGTGATAAGTTTATTACCTTTGATTATTTTGGATTATCCAATTTTTTATTAGTTTTGGGATGGGATTTTTCTTTAATTTTTGGATTAGTTTTGTTTTTTTGCATTATCTAGCTTTTTATTAGCTTTGATTGCTAGTCCTTTTTGGATTGAACTAATAGCAGATTTAGAGTAGTGAAGACTAACTTGGCCTTTAGGTCCTGTTTTTTCATATAAGTTTAAATCTATGAGTATGGTGGTGATAAGTTTATTACCTTTGATTATTTTGTATTACCTAGTTTTTTATTAGCTTTGGGATGGGATTGTTCTTTGATTTTTGAATTAGTTTTGGTTTTCTGCATGATCTAGCTTTTTGTTAGCTTATTGCTAGTCCTTTTTGGATTGAACTAATACCAGATTTAGAGTAGTGAAGACTAACTTGGCCTTTAGGTCCTGTTTTTTCATATAAGTTTAAATCTATGAGTATGGTAGTGATAAGTTTATTACCTTTGATTATTTTGTATTACCTAGTTTTTTATTAGCTTTGGGATGGGATTTTTCTTTAATTTTTGGATTAGTTTTGGTTTTTTGCATTATCTAGCTTTTTATTAGCTTTGATTGCTAGTCCTTTTTGGATTGAACTAATAGCAGATTTAGAGTAGTGAAGACTAACTTGACCTTTAGGTCCTGTTTTTTCATATAAGTTTAAATCTATGAGTATGGTGGTGATAAGTTTATTACCTTTGATTATTTTGTATTACCTAGTTTTTTATTAGCTTTGGGATGGGATTGTTCTTTGATTTTTGAATTAGTTTTGGTTTTCTGCATGATCTAGCTTTTCTTTATTTTTGGATTAGTTTTGGTTTTTTGCATTATAGCTTTTTATTAGCTTTGATTGCTAGTCCTTTTGGATTGAACTAATACCAGATTTAGGTAGTGAAGACTAACTTGGCCTTTAGGTCCTGTTTTTTCATATAAGTTTAAATCTATGAGTATGGTAGTGATAAGTTTATTACCTTTGATTATTTTGGATTATCCAATTTTTTATTAGTTTTGGGATGGGATTTTTCTTTAATTTTTGGATTACTTTTGGTTTTTTGCATTATCTAGCTTTTTATTAGCTTTGATTGCTAGTCCTTTTTGGATTGAACTAATAGCAGATTTAGAGTAGTGAAGACTAACTTGACCTTTAGGTCCTGTTTTTTCATATAAGTTTAAATCTATGAGTAAGATAGTGATAAGTTTATTACCTTTGATTATTTTGTATTACCTAGTTTTTTATTAGCTTTGGGATGGGATTGTTCTTTGATTTTTGAATTAGTTTTGGTTTTCTGCATGATCTAGCTTTTTGTTAGCTTTGGGATGGGATTTTTCTTTGATTTTTGGATTAGTTTTGGTTTTTTGCATTAATTAGCTTTTTTTATTAGCTTTGATTGCTAGTCCTTTTTGGATTGAACTAATGAAACCAGATTTAGAGTAGTGAAGACTAACTTGGCCTTTAGGTCCTGTTTTTTCATATAAGTTTAAATCTATGAGTATGGTAGTGATAAGTTTATTACCTTTGATTATTTTGGATTATCCAATTTTTTATTAGTTTTGGGATGGGATTTTTCTTTAATTTTTGGATTACTTTTGGTTTTTTGCATTAATTAGCTTTTTTATTAGCTTTGATTGCTAGTCCTTTTTGGATTGAACTAATGAAACCAGATTTAGAGTAGTGAAGACTAACTTGGCCTTTAGGTCCTGTTTTTTCATATAAGTTTAAATCTATGAGTATGGTGGTGATAAGTTTATTACCTTTGATTATTTTGTATTACCTAGTTTTTTATTAGCTTTGGGATGGGATTGTTCTTTAATTTTTGAATTAGTTTTGTTTTTTTGCATTACCTAGCTTTTTATAAGCTTTGATTGCTAGTCCTTTTTGGATTGAACTAATAGCAGATTTAGAGTAGTGAAGACTAACTTGACCTTTAGGTTCTGTTTTTTCATATAAGTTTAAATCTATGAGTATGGTAGTGATAAATGTATTACCTTTGATTATTTTGGATTATCCGATTTTTTATTAGCTTTGGGATGGGATTTTTCTTTAATTTTTGGATTAGTTTTGGTTTTTTGCATTAATTAGCTTTTTATTAGCTTTGATTGCTAGTCCTTTTTGGATTGAACTAATAGCAGATTTAGAGTAGTGAAGAGTAACTTGGCCTATAGGCCTATCACTTTAAATAGATGAGTATGGTAACAATATGTTTATTACCTTTGATTATTGATTGTGCATTAGCTAACATTTTATTAGCTTTGGGATTTTTCTTTAATTTTTTATTAGTTTTGTTTTTTTACATTATCTAGCTTTTTATTAGCTTTGATTGATTGCAAGTCCTTTTTGGACTAAACTAATGTGCAGAACACATAGAACTGTGAAGATCAACTTGGCCTTTAGGTCCTGTTTTTTCATATAAGTTTAAATCAATGAATATGGTAGCAACAGCGATATGTTTATTACCTTTGATTATTGATTATTATGTATTATCTAATATTTTATTAGCTTTGGATTTTTCTTTAATTTTTCATTAGTTTTGGTTTTTTGCATTATCTAGCTTTTTATTAGCTTTGATTGATTGCAAATCCTTTTTGGACTGAACTAATGAGCAGAACACAGAACTGTGAAGATTAATTTGGCCCTTAGGTCCTGTTTTTTCATATAAGTTTAAATCAATGAATATGGTAGCAACAGCGATATGTTTATTACCTTTGATTATTGATTATTGTGTATTATCTAATATTTTATTAGCTTTGGGATTTTTGTTTAATTTTTCATTAGTTTTGGTTTTTTGCATTATCTAGCTTTTTATTAGTTTTGATTGATTGCAAATCCTTTTTGGACTGAACTAATGAGCAGAACACATAGAACTGTGAACATTAACTTGGCCTTTAGGTCCTGTTTTTTCATATCAATTTAAATCGATGAGTTTGGTAGCAATTATGTTTATTACTGTTAATTATTTTGTATTATCCAGATTTTTATTAGCTTTGGGATTTTTCTTTATCTAATTTTTCATTAGTTTTGTTTTTTTGCATTATATATATCTAGCTTTTTATAAACTTTGATTGTTTGCAAGTCATTTTTGGATTGAACTAATAGCAGATGTAGAGCTGTGAAGATTAACTTGGCCTTTAGGTCCTGTTTTTCCATATCAGTTTAAATTGATGAGTATGGTAGTGATATGTTTATTACTTTTGATTATTTTGTATTATCTGACTTTTTATTAGCTTTGGGATTTTTCTTTAATTTTTCATTAGTTTTGGTTTTTTGCATTTATCTTTTTGTTAGCTTTGGGTTTTTTGGTATTATCCAGCATTTTATTAGCTTTGATTTTTTGTATTATCCAACTTTTTATTAATTTGGTATTTTGAATTATCCAAATTTTTATTAGCTTTGATTTTCTGTATTATCCAGCTTTTTATTAACTTTGGTATTTTGAATTATCCAGCTTTTTTTATTAGTCTTGTTTTTTTTTTTTTTTTAATTATCTGCTTTTATTAGCTTTGGAATTTCCTTTATTCAGTTTTTTTAAAATTACTTTTAATTTTTTGAATTATCTAGAGTAGACAGTTGGTAGATGCAGAAACCTGAAGGATTCTAGTAAGTTGAAGCCTGATGAGGGAGAAGAGTGTGGTCCAGAATTCATAAAGACTTATTATTACCACCTGGGCTGAGTGCTGAAGACATCTTGCCTCTCCTGAAGCCAACGAGCCCCATAGTCTTTATTGATATTTCTGTGCTTCCTATATCTCCATGACAGAAAGACAGCCTTTCTCTAAGATATCATAGTAGAGCAAGTACAACTTCTGAGCAGCATGTATGAAAATACATGCCAGGGAAGAATTCTTCATGATTTTGGCTGGTTATCCATCACACCAGGGGATGATAAGTCCCCTTCACAACAGACATAGACTGAGCGCAGCATTTTGTATTTCACTGTACTAACCCAGAAGCTTGACTTCCCTTGAGGTGAGAGTGGGTATTCTTCAAGGGGGATAGAACCGAGGAGTGTGAAGGGAGGACAGGTGGATAGAGTAGCTCAGAATAGGGACCCAAATGCAGCACACTTTCTCCTCTCCCAGTCCTGCCCCCTCGGTGAAGAAATAAGCAGATTCATTTGGAGAATTTTTTTAACCTGCTAAAGGGTGAGATGGTTTAGGAAGAAGGATTATTGCTGGAGATCCCTGTCTGTACTCACCAAGAGGTTTGCAGTTACCCTGGAGGAAAGTTTCAGAAGGAGTAGCCCACGTGGGCCAAGGAGTAGGGAGCTTTGGTGTCTTCTTGATGGTCTCTGCTCTCTTCAGACAGGTTCAGAAAGTGGACAAGTCTTTGTCAAGATGGGGGTTTTGAAGTTCGATTTTTCCATTGCTATTATCTGTTTTCAGGACCTGCTATACTGGTTCAATGTCACCTGTGAACCCTCATTTAACATGCTTGCTGCTTATTATATTTACTGTAATCACATATCATAATTCTAATAAAGATTCAGGTTTCAGGTTTATTGTCTCTGTTGCTATTTTTGACAAAAAGGCTAATTGACTGTGATAGACTTTTGTGGTGGGCAGCTAGGTAGCTAGGTGGTGGGGTGAACAGAGTGGCCAGGCCTAGAATCAGGAAAACTCATCTCCAGGTGTTCAAATCTGGCTCCAGACACTAGCTGTGTGATGCTGGGCAAGTCACTTTACTGCTTGCTTCAAATAAGCTGGAGAAGGAAATGGCAAACCACTCCAATATCTTTGTCAAGAAAATCCCAAATGAGGTAATGAAGAGTTAGAGCTGAAATGACTAACAACAGTGAGCTAAAGGCATTTCCCATGCAAAAGCAAAGATTCACCTAGTACTGCAGGAGGGGGGGGGGGTGTAAGTGAGAATTAACATGAGGCAAATGATTCCTGAAGAGTCTTTCCAGGAGAAAACCCAAGTGATTTGAGATCATCCAATCCAAAGGTTGTTTGTTAACCTGGGGCCTATGATCTTGGTTGCCAAAAAAAAAAAAAAAGACTATATTTCTATATAAAAGTCTTTCCTTTATAATTCTATATATTTAAAACATTATTCTGAGAAGGGGTCCAATAGACTTCACCAAACTGTCAAAGGAGTCCAGGACATACAAAAGATGATGAAGCCCCATCTGAATCCAAACTCGACATTTTACAGGAGAAAGCTTCCTCAGAAAAAATTAAAAAAAAAAAAAAAAAAAAGGTCTGCCGGAGTACACAAGCAGTCAGAATCAGCCTGAACAAAGGGAAAGAAATCCCCCCACGAAACAGGCAAAGGAAATGAAACCACCTTGCATCCTAAAAAGTTTGAATCAGAAAAGACCTTAGAAATCAGCTAGTCCCAATTTAGACCGAGTGCTACAAAGATTCCTTCTACAGAAAGGTTATCTAGCTGCTTCTTGATTAAATGGTGTCAGGGAGCTCACTACTGAAAGGCTGCCCGTCCCAGCTGAATTATTACAAAGTTCTCGGATATGCTGAGCCAAAATGAGTATCCCTGAGAAAAACATGTAATCTCTTCTCTAATTGAAGCTACTTTATTTAAGTCCTATAGTTCTGTTAGCCCTCAGTTTTCTATTCAAGATAAATACCCACAGTTCCTTAAGTATCTAAGTTATGGCTGTTTAGACGACCTACAGCCCGGCACTGAATCTGGAGTCCTGAGTTGGAATGCTCCCTTCTTACGTGTCTTGCCCTGGGCAAATCACTACATTTAACGGTACTAGGACTATGATTCTATGTGATCCAATGCAGTTGTACTCCTCCCTTTTAAAATGAGATGATCAGAATTGTGCACACAAAACTCCAACTTCACTTTGCAGGGTGGGACTATTACTTCATATGATCTCTAGACCTATAAATTAAGCCTACAATTGAGTTAACAGTTTGAGGTAGTCACATCATAATGGCAGCTCCTGTTGGGCTTATGGTTCACTGAGAACAAGCTTTTGCACCATGCAGTCCCCCTAGTTTAGAATCCTCTCCCTCCGCACCTTTTGGAACATCCTTATTACTGCTTTCCTGGTCTCTAAATGTTTGTTGACTGCCCCCGAGGGGAAATGGGGAGAGTAGCAGCGCGTGCCGGGCCCCGCCCCTCTTCTCTGAGGGATCCGCTAGGCTCACTAAGGCCACAGCTTTCTAAGGGCATTACCACAGTAGGTCCTTTCCCCTTTCTACTGAGCAGGAACTGAGGCTAAATGACTCGCTCCTTAACTCACACAGGTAGGAAGCGTCAGGGGCGGTACTTGAACTCAGGTACTTCGAGACTCCCAGGATCTACTCACTGTACACAAAGTCCCGCCCCCTTATTCTTCCCTCAAGGCCACCATACCCCGTTTCCCCCCAGGTCCCTTCCATAGGCCCTTTTCATCATGACGTTCCGCCAAGCTATGCCTCTAAAGAAGAACCGTAGACTCGCGCACATGCGCACAAACCTCATGCCCCCAGGGTGAACGCAACTCGGAGGCTGCGCATGCAACCCACGTATCCTGGCTTCATCGTTTCCCCGGCTCTGGGGTGAAGCGCGAGAGAAATTAATGATTCTGTCTTCCCTCTTGCTAGCCTCGGAGATTCCGAGTTTGGCTCCTCAGCTTTCTTCTGACTCCCAAATTTTGTTTCCCAGAACCCACCCTGGGAATGTGTTTCCCCGATCCGGGGATCCCACAGCCTCGGCGCCCGCCAATCGGGACTACACTTCCCATAGTCCCCCAAATCGTGATTGAACTTCGGCCAGAGGTCGAAACGGTGGCACCATGAGGCTTCTGGGAATCGTAGTCCTGTTCCACCACCATTTCCGGGACCTCAATGCCGTAAGAACCCACAACATCCTCTCACCTTAGCCTGGGCGGGTCTTTAGGAGGAGCCTGAGGCCAATTATTTAACTGGAGGAAAGAAGTTGGGGTGAATGGGGGAGACAAGACGTAAAGAGAGTTAAAGGCATGACCGCCAGGAGGTGGAGGGGCGGGAACGCTGAAGGTGAGAGTCAGGTTTGCATCCTATCTCAGGCACTTTGTGCCTGTGTAACTCAGAGCCAGTTCTTTCCCCTCTCTGTACCTCAGTATCTCCATTCATAAAATGGGGATATCTGCCGCATAGGGTAGTTTTGAGGCTCACCTGTGTGAAAAACACCTGGTAGTAATGTAGATGTGCTCTATGAATATTTAATGTGGTCTTTTGTTCTCCCTGAGGTTTCCATGGGGGAACTGCCTTTTCCCCTTCCTCTACCTTCTCATACCTTCAACCCTGCATAAAGCAGGAGGGGCGTGGGGGATGCGGGGGCACCTAAGATTCTTCCCAGAACTCAGATAAACAGAAAATGCTCAATAAATGCTAGTAGATTTGCTGATTCTTCTCCCTCCGCCCTCCAAGGACAAGCCAATCCTTGGTCCCTCCTGATGCAGTGGGAGAGAAAGGCGAGGGGGGGAGGGGGTCATCTCATCCCTTCCTGGCTCACGTGGCTTCTGGGTTGGTGGAGTTCCTGCTTGACTGTGAGCCCCTTTCAGGGAGTTCTCAGAACCGCATCCATCTTTCCACTACACTATGTTATCTGCTCCTCTATCCAATAGATGGATCACAGATTTTCAACTGAAAGAGACCTTACTTTATAAAGGGGGAAGCAGACCCAAAAGTTGTCAGTCAACTAGTATTTATTAAGTGTCTTGTATGTAAGCATTGACTTGTCCAAACTCAAGCTTGTGCAAGATCACATAGCACACCAGCCAAATTTAAACCTGAATTAATCTGGCTCTCCCCTCCTATTGTCCCAGGGCAGAATCTGTATGCTTGCCACCACTGAAAAAGACCCGAATTCTGTGTGTGCCTCTGCGTACATGTCTGTGTGCATTAGAGTTCAAGAAAACTGTCAGACAATCACAAATGCAAATTAGATGAAAAAAAAATACCAACCTAATGAATGGTGGTGACATAGTTCAAGTGGGGAATAAATTAGAAATGATAGAATCATGTATGATGTTAAAATATTCTAAGGGGAATGACAGAGTCACAAAGTCAACCACACCGGCAAAACATGAGTCCAGTCAAGATTGTGTGATGGGTTTGAGGCCAGGATCATCTCCACACTCATTTGCCTAGGTGATGGAACAAGGAAGTGGAGACTGGTACTCAAGACTTGTATCAGAACTACCTAGAATGTAATGCTGAATGTTGGCTTAACTAGGCTGAGCTATTTTAACTTGCTTGACAATAGCACCCAGCTGTTCATATGTTCCAAGATCACTTGGCCCCTTCTGCAGGGCTCTAGGGTGGGTTTGTGTGACTGAGGCCCCATGTCTCTTATAAGAACTGACTTTTTGTTCCTAGTAACTCTCCATAGAGTAGATGTTTTGTCACGCTAGAAGTTTGGTTCCCTAGAATCAGGGCTCTAGAGTTAAAAGGAACCTCAGATGCTATCTATGCCAAGCTCCTAATTTTACAATAAAGAAAATTGAAAGGCCAGACAGGTTGACTTGTCCAAAGGTACACAGTGTAAGAGGCAGCATTTGAACCCAGGTTCTCCTAGTTAGTACAATGGATCGAATCCTAAGCCTGAAGTCAAGAAGACTCTTCTTTCTGAATTCAAATCCAGGTTTGGATACTTCCTAGCTGCATCATGCTGGGCAAGTCACTTTGCCCTATTTGCCTCAGTTTCCTCATCTGTCAAATGAACTGCAGAAGGAAATGGCAAATCACTCCAGTATCCCTGCCAAGAAAACCCCAAATGGCAGTGTAAAGTGTCAGACACATCTCGAATGAACAACAAATCTCTCATTCCAGAACTGGTATTCTTTCTGCTCTGTGACTCTGTCTCCCTACGGTTTCTCAAACAAGGTGCTCCATGTACATTCTCACAGGTCATTCTCTATACCTACAAGGCTCTTTCTTCTTATCTCTGCCTACTTGCTTCCTCCAGATCTCAGCTAAAATTCTGCCTTTTAGAGGAAGTCTTTCCCAAGCCCATGGTACCTTTCCTCTGAAGATGATTTCCTTTTATTCTGTATTTGGCAATTTTATGGTACATAGTTGTCTGCATGTCCTCTCCCCCATTAGCTTTAGAATTCCTAAAGACTTTTGCCTTCAGTATATCACCCAGCACTTAGCATATCACCAGCACTTAATAAGTGTTTAAGATTTGAGCCCTTTGTTCTGATAAAGGCCTTATTTCTACAATATATAAAAAATTAACTCAAATTTATAAGAATTCAAAGCATTCTCCAATTGATAAATGTCAAAGGATATGAACAGACAATTTTCAGATGAAGAAATTGAAACTTTCTAGTCATATGAAAAGGTGCTCCAAATCACTATTGATCAGAGAAATGAAAATTAAGGCAACTCTGAGATAGCACTACACACCTGTCAGATTGGCTAAGATGACAGGAAAAAATAATACAATGTTGGAGGGGATGTGGGAAATGAGACATTGATACATTGTTGATGGAACTGTGAATCCAACCATTCTGGAGAGCAATATGGAACTATGCCCAAAGAGTTATTAAATTGCGCATACCCTTTGACCCAGCAGTGTTTGTACTGGGCTAATACCCCAAAGAATTCTTAAAGGAGGGAAAGGGACCCACATGTGCAAAAATGTTTGTGGCAGCTCTATTTATAGTGGCTAGAAACTGGAAACTGAGTGGATGCCCATCAGTTGGAAAATGGCTGAATAAATTGTGGTATATGAATGTTATGGAATATTATTGTTCTATGAGAAAAGGCCAGCAGGATGATTTCAGAGAGGCCTGCAGAGACTTACATGAATTGATGCTAAATGAAATGAGCAGAACCAGGAGATCACTGTACACAACAACAGCAAGATTACATGATCATTCTGATGTACATGGCTCTCTTCAGCAATGAGATAATTCAGGCCAGTTCCAATGGTATTGTGATTAAAAGTGCCATATACACCCAGAGAGAGGATTGTGGGAACTGAATGTGGTTCACAACATAGCATTCTCACTCTTTCTGTTGTTTGCTTGCATTTTATTTTCTTCATCATTTTCTTTTCTGGTTTGATTTGATTTTTCTTGTACAGCAAGATAATTGTATAAATATGTATGCAGATATTGGATTTAACATATATTTCTATCATGTTTAACATATTGGACTACTTGCCATCTAGGGTCAGGGGGTGGGAGAAGAGGGGGAAAAACTGGAACACAAGGTTTTGCAAGGGCTAATGTTGCAGAATTATCTATGCATATGTTTTGAAAAATAAAAAGCTTTAATAAAATAAACCTTAAAAATAAGATTGAGCCCCTTTGCTGGATCAGCATCCATAGCCTGTTCCCAGGGAACAGCCTCCAAGGTTCTCCCCAGCTTTTAGTGATCTTTCCAGTTCCCATATTGAAATGTCTTCCCTAGTTTCTCTCCTAAGCTTTACTCCCACACTGCCAACTGCCTGGTGAGTGTCTTGAATGACCCACAAGCATCTTACACTCAGAATGCCCAAAACAAAACTCACTGTTTAAGAACCAAAAAACCAAACCAATTTTTCTATTTTTATCAAGAGCACCACCATGCTTTCAATTCCTCAGATTCACAGGCTGTTAAGTCCTCCTTGGCTCCTTTCCCTCCCTTCCCTCCCTTCCCTACCTTATCCAGTCTTTTATCTCTCTTCAGTCCCCTACTCAAAAAACTGCAATGGCTGCCTACCGCCCCTATAATGTAGAATAAATTCCTCAACTTGGCATTTAAAGCCCTCCATCATCTGGTTCTATGTAACATGATAGCTGGGGAGCAAGGCCTAAAATCAGGAAAACCCGAGTTCAAATCCAGCCTCAGAAACTTACTAGCAGTGTAGTCACTTAACCATTGTCTGCCTCAGTTTACTCAACTGTAGAATGAGAATAACAACAGGACCTACTTTACAAAGTTGTTGTATAAATCAGATGAGACAAAAAAAAATTGCAAAATACTTAGCACAGTCCCTGGCATACAGTCGTTGCTTAATAAATACTTATTCCCTCCCCTTCCCCTTCTAGTCTTATTTTATATTACTCCTCTTCACACACTCTATTTTCCTAATAAATGGTCCTCAAACTAGATTTTTCAATCTCCTGTCTCAATGCTTTTTTCCTAGGCCACGCTTTCATCCCTCCTCACCTCTGCCTCTTAACCATATTTTTTTGATAAAAGGGAAGATTCTGTTGGGGAATGGAGGTTGGAAAGTGAAAGCAATGTGTAAAAAAAAAAGGTCAATAATAATTTTCTTAAAATAAAAAGTTCAAGAAAACAAAGACAATGTGGTGATCACTACTGCTATTAAAGAGTCAGCAGAAAACCTCTTCCAGGAGGAATGAGGAAGAAGCTACAGATTGCTAGGAGGAATCTCCCCTTTGGGAGGCCTCTTGGTCAGTGGAGTTACACCTTACCCCCACCTCCACAAAAGAGTTCTAACTCTTCTGTTTGAGGGGTTCTTAGGCTTTATGGACCCCTTGGGCAGTATTTTGAGGCCTATGAACCCCTTCCCAGAATTATGTTTTTAAAAGTATAAAATAAAATGTAAAGGATTACAAAGGAAATCAATCCTATTGAAATACAATGAGTTCAGATCCCAGTTTAGGAATCTCTGATTTGAATACCTGTATTTGTTAATGGAAGCAAAAGAAATGTATACATACACACATATAATATGTATGTATGTATGTATACATATATAGTAGATGAAGTGAGATAAATAATGACCTACTTTAAATACACACACACACACACACACACACACACACATCCATCATCTACCTCACTCATTTTAGTAAAATACTTCTGCATCATTGAGTATTGAACATTGAGAACCACCCAGTAACCAAGATAAGCAATGCTGGACCAGAGGCTTCTTTTGTTAACCCTCCTTCACAATGATGCCTCTGGTAAGGCATTAGTATTCACTCAAGGGCATTATGACTGGTGAAGGGATTATAGTAATCACATTGCAATGGAAAGAATGCTGGTCAGGGAGGCAGAGGATCTGCCTTTTATTAACCATACCACAGTGGGCAGGGCCCTTCATCTCTTGAGGTCCCAGTTTCTTCCTCCATAAAATGAGAGGGTTAGATTCTGGATTTCTCTCTATGACCTCCAAAATCCTTTCTAGCTCTAAATCTATGATCTTAAGGTGGGAAGCTATTTCCATTTCTCAAGCAGGAAAGTGACTTATGATGAAATAATAAAATACTAGCTAAAACAATGAGGTCTGTTGTTGGGGTTGGGGGTGAGGTAGGGGCGGGGATGGGAAGTTAGCCAGATTTGTTCCCATAAGACAAGGAAGCTTTGAGGGAATAGGGTGTGCCAGACAGAGCTGTGGTAAGGCAGCCCAGACTCCAAGATCCTGAAGGAGTTGGGGCTGCTAGAATACACGAGTAAGATCAGTCCCAGCAAAGTAGGGATTCAGTTAAGGGAAAAGACTGAACACTACCTTTACTGATGCCTTCCACTCCTCTCCACCACCACCCCCCCCCAACCCCAAGCCACTTGGAGTAAAGCTGGTTGAGCAGGTTTATCTTCTGAGCTAGTCCTCCAAGTAGGAATAGAATGATTTCAGCACCTCCCCTCCAATCTCCTTACCTGTTTGCTGAAGCCTGAAATTCCTTTAATCAATCAACAAGAATTCATTAAGTTCCCTTAAGTGACACGTACTGTGCTAAGAACTGGGGATGCAAAGATAATAGATAAAATAATCCTTACTTCAACAGGGGACAAAGTCTTTTAGGCAGTAATTAGACAATGCATAGTATGAAGTAACACTGACAAATTTATATCAGTGTTGGCAGTCAAGCACATTTAAAATGAGTGCTATCTGATTCTGTTCTGTTTTGATTCTGAGAAGGGATTTAAGGTGATGGATTCCATGGGATCCCTTAAGGAAAGCACGTTGTCAGCACTAAGGGGATAGGGGACTAGAAGGCAGGAGAATAAGAACATTAAGCTAAAGAGGATGGGCCTAAACATGAAAGATGATGAGAAAAAGTAAAAGCAGATTTCACTTGTTTTACTATTTTGTGTGCTGCTGGCCTTGTCCCGATGTGTATCCCCTCTCCCCCCCCACACACACACAGGACCCCTTGGAAACTTTCCTCCTGCATCAGGCTTTGCCCACTGCTCAGCCCTTCATTCTCACACCGATACTCTGAAAATCAAGAATACTTCTAAGAGACAGAGGAGAAAAGTGGTGTTAAAGAGAAGAAAGTCAATCAACAAGTACTTATTTAGTGCCCACTATATATCAGGCACTATGCTTAAGAAAGTCAAAAGTGGTACCAGCCCGTAGTGATATTCAGTCTTGGAAGTAATAGGGAGTCATTGAAGTTTACTGAATAGGGGGTGGGATGGGAAAGGGGGGGAGGTGATGTGATCAGATTTATATTTTAAGAAAATTAATTTGACAGTTGAGTGGAGGATGAACTGGAGTTGTAATAATCCAGGCATAAATTGATAAGGGCCTGGAGCAGAATGCTGGCAGTTTCAGAGAAAAGAAGAGAGTGAATAGAAAAGATTCTGTGAAGGTAGAAATGATGAGATAAGGAAGATTGGAGAGATTGAGGAGCAGAAGATGACATTTAGAGCTTGAGACTAGATGATTGGGAGGATGGTGATTGCCTTGAGAGTGAGAGGGAAACTAGGAAGAGGGAAGAGCTTGGGGGAAAGGTAAAGAATTCAGTTTTGGATGTTAAAGTTGTGTCTAAGGATGTGTCTACAGGACATCCAGGTTGAGATATCCAAGAGGCAGTGGTTCAAGGCTGAAGGTCAATAAAAAAAAAAGTGTGGCCTGGACAAATTGACTTGAGAATCATCTGCTCTAGAGATGATAATTAAATCTATGGGGCTGACAAAATCATTAGGCAAAAAGATACAAAGACAAAAGAGAAGGCCCAAGATACAGAATGTTGGAGCCATTGACCCATTAGATTGCATGACCTAGAGAAAGATTCAGCAAAATCTGTGCAAAAAATCAATAAGACAGGTAGGAGGCTAGAGAGAGGTTAAGAAAGATGAAGATAATAAGGAAACTGTCAGTCTCATGGTAACTTTGGACAGAGCGGTTTTAGTTGGAGGATGAATTTGTATGTTAGATTGGAGAAGTTTAGAAAATAGTGTAAGAGGAGATGGAGCGAAGATAGTGGAGAAAAGCAGAGACTCATCAGAGCTCTCCCAAATTCCCCTCCAGACAATGTTAAAATAATGCCTGAAAACAAATTCTGGAGAGGAAGAACGAACAATGGATCAAGATGAAACAATCCTAACCCTAAATTCAGAGATCATCAGGAAAGGTTGATCTCACTGGGGTATAAGTACAAACCAGCAGCAGGCCATGGGGTTGGCTGCTTCAGTGATCTGAAGTTTTCAGGCCACAAATGGTGAGGGGGTAGGACAATTGATCAGAAGGAAATTACAGGGGACCATTTGCTGGCACTGGGAGCAAGACCCTACTGCACTGCCTATATTTGGTTCTAGGTTGCAGTTCCTGGACGAAAAGTAGCAAGAGCAAGAGAGGTAGCCCTGGCCACATTTCCAGGTTAGAAAATGGTGTTTATGGTCACTCACAGACCAGAGAACAGGGCGATAGAAGACAGGGTGGACTGATGGAGGTGGCGGTCAGAAGCAAAACACTTTTAAGAAGGGACTGGGTGAGAAGAGAAAGAGAGAAGGATGAACAGAGGAAAAATAGGTTGGAGGAAAATATACAGTAATCATAACTGTAACTATGAATGGGATGAACTCACCCATAAAACAGAAGCAGATAACATAGTGGATTAAAAACTAAAATCCTACACCGTGTTTACAAGAAACATACTTGTAGCAGAGAGGCACAAGCACAGTAAGGAGCTGTAAAATTATCTATTATGCTTCAGGTGAAGAAAAAAAAGCAAGGATAGCAGTCATGATCTTAGACAAAGCCAAAACAAAAAATGAGCTAATTAAAAGAGATAAGCAGAGAAATGATATTTTGCTAAAATAAGCTGTTGTCAATGAAGTAATATCAATACTAAACATATATATACCAAATGGCATAGCTTTCAAATTCTTAAAGGAAAACTTGAATGAATTATAGGATGAAATAGGCAGTAAAACTTTACTAGTGGGGTACCTCAATTTTTCCCTTGCAGAGCTAGATAAATCTAGCTAAAAAAAAAAAAGCAAGATACAGGTTAAGGAGATGAACAGAATTTTAGAAAAGCCAAGTGTGATAAAATAGGCATAGAAATATAACTTTTCCTCAGCAGTACATGGCATCTTCACAAAAATTGACCATGTATCAGGGCATAAAAACCTGAAAACCAGCTGTAGAAAAGCAGAAATATTAAATGTATCCTTTTCAGATCACAAGTAATAAAAATTACCTTCAATAAAGCACCATGGAAACATAGATTAAGAATTAATCAGAAATTAAATAATCTAATCCTAAAGAACGAATGGATCTAAAAACAAATCACAGAAACATTAAATAATTTTATTAAAGAGAATGACAATAATGAATCAACATACCAAAATTTGTGCAATGCAACCAAAGCAGTGCTTAGGCAAAATTATATATGGCTAAATGCTCACATTAATATAATAGAGAAAGATCATATCAATGAATTAGGCATGCAACTAAAAAAAAGTTAGAAAAAGAACAAATCCTCAATTTAATCTCCAATTAAACATCAAATTGGAAATCCTGAAAATCAAAGAAAAGATTAATAAAATTGGAAGAAAACTATTGAACTAATAAATAAAACTACAAGCTGATTTTATGAAAAAAAATAGATAAACCATTGGCTAATTTGCTTTAAAAAATTAAGAAAAAACTAAATTACTCATATCAAAAATGAATTCACCACCAATGAAGAGAAAATGAAGGCAATTATTAGTAGCTATTTTGCCCAATTATATTCCAGCAAGTCTAACAATCTAATTTATAAATGAATATTTACAAAAATATAAATTACCCAGACTACCAGAAGAATAAATAGAATAGTGAAATTGAACAAGCCATTAATGAGCTCCCTAAGAAAAATTCCTCAGGGCCAGAGGGATTCACCAGTAAATTCTACAAAACATTAAAAAAAAAATTAATTCTAATACTACATAAACTATTTGAAAAAAAATTTAAAAGGAGTCCTATCATATTCTTCTATGACACAAACATGGTGCTGATACCTAAACTAAGGAAAATTCAAACAGAGAAAAAAAACTATAAACCAATTTTCCTAATAAATATTGATGCACAAATTTTAAATAAAATATTAGTATAGAGATTGCCACAATATATCATAACAAGGAACGATTTATATCAGGAATGCAAAGTTAGTTAGAAATTAGGAAAACTATAAGCATAAATGATCATATAAATAACAATACAACAAAAATCATATGATTATCTCAATAAACACAGAAAAAGCTTTGACAAAATGCAACATTCATTCCTAGGAGCTTTTCTTAACATTTTAAGATTAAGTAGTATTTAAGATACGTAGTATCTCTATCTAAAACTATCAATAAATATTATCTGTAATAGTGATAAGCTGAAGGCTTCCAAATAACATTAGGAGTGAAACAATGATGCCCATTGTCATCACTATTATTTAATATTATACTAGAAATGCCAACTATAGCAGCAAGAAAAGAAAAAGACATCAAAGAACTAAAACAGGCAATTAAGAAGTAAAACTATCATTCTTTGCAAATGATATGATGGTCTTGTTGGAAAACCCTAAAGGATCAACTAAAAAACTAGTTGAAATTATTAATAAGTTTAGCAAAGTTGCAGGATATAAAAATAATCCCCCCTAAATCATCAGCATTTCTATATATTACCAACAAAGTCCAGTAGCAAGAGATAGAAAGAGATATTACATTCAAAATAACTGCAGACAATATAAAATACTTAAAAGTCTACCTGTCAAGAGAAACCCAGGAACTATATGAACACACTTTCACACAAAGTCAGATTTAAACAACTGGAGAAACACGAATTGCTCGTAGGTAGGCTGAGCCAATATAATAAAAATGACAATTCTACCTAAATTAATTTACTTATTTGATGCCATGCCAATCAAACTACCAAAAGTTACTTTATACAGCTAGGAAAAATCATAACAAAAGTCATCTAGAAGAACAAAAGTTCAAGAATATCAAGGGAATTAGTGGGGGGAAAATGTGAAAGAAGGTGGTTTAGCAGTACCAGAGCTCAAGCTGTAGTACAAAATGGAAATCATCAAAACAATTTGGTCCTAGCTAGGAAGTAAAATGATGGATTGGTGAAATAGATTGGACACAAAATAAACAGTAACACATGACTATAGTAATCTTATCTAGTAAACTATAGTAATAGTGTTTGATAATGCAAAAATCCAAGATTTGAAGATAAGAACTAACCATTCAGCAAAAGTTGCTGAGAAAACTGGAAAGCAATTTGGTGGAAACTAGGGTCTAGACCAATATTTCACACTGTATATCAAGATAAGGTCAAAATGGGTACATGATTTAGACATAAAGGGTGATGAGATCATAAACAAGTTAGAAAAGTAGAATAGTTTATCTGGCAAATAGATAAGGTAAAAATTTATTACCAAATAAGATACAAAGAGCATTACAGGATATAAAATGAATAATTTTGATTACATCAAATTAAAAAGATTTTGCACAAACAAAACTAAAGCAGCCAAGATTAGGAAAAAAGCAGACAATTGCTGAGGCAGGGGGAGGGGAGGGGAAGAATTTACAAGTTTCTCTGACAAAAGCCTCATTTCTCAAATATATAAAGAAGTAAATTAAATTCATAATAATACAAATCATTTCCTAATTAATGGTCAAAGACTGTAATGACAGTTTTCAGATGAAGAAATCAGTTATCTATAGTCCTATAAAAAAAAAAAAGAAAACCTCTAACACTATTGATTAGAGAAATGGAAATTAAAACATCTCTGAGTTACTACATTACACCTATTAAATTGCCTAATATGACAGAAAAAGAAAATTACAAATGTTGGAGAAGATGTGGGAAAATTGGGACACTAATGCACCTCTGGTGGAGTTGTGAACTGATCCAACCATTCTGGAGAACAATCTGGAACTATGCCCAAAGGGCTAAAAAATTTTCATATCGCTTGATCCAGCAATACCATTACTAAATCTGTACCCCAAAGAGATTTTTTAAAAAGGGAAAAAACTTGTATGTATGAAAATATTTATAGCAGCTTTTTATGGTGGCAAAGAATTGGAAAATGAGGGGATGCCCATCATTTAGGGAATGGCTGAACAAGTTTTGGTACAGGATTATGGTGGAATACTATTGTACTATAAGAAATAACAACATAGGATGCTTTCAGAAAACCTTGAAACACTTATATTAACTGATGCAAAATAAAGTGAGCAGGACAAGGAGAATAGTGTACATAGTAAGAGCAATACTGTATGATGATCACCTGTGAATGACTTATTCTCAGCAATATAATGATCAAAGACAATTCTGGACTTTATGAAAAATGCCATCTACACCCAGAGAAATAACTGATAGAGTCTGAATGCAGATCAAAGCACACTTTTTCTCACTTTCTTTTTTTTTGTTTTGTTTTGTTTTGATCTGTGTTTTCTTTCACAACAAGGCTAATATGGAAATATATTTCTCATGACTGCACATATATAATCTAGATCAAGTTTCTTGCCTTCTCAAAGAAAGGGAAGGGAGGAAGAGAAGAGAATTTGGAACTCAAAATTTTAAAAAACAAACATTAAAATTTTTTTATACATATTTGAAAAATATATACAATCATTCACATTTAAAAAGAAAAAGAGGGGAAAAACCCACATGTGCAAAAATGTAGCAGCTCTTTTTATGGTGGCAAGGAATTGGAGATTGAGGGGATGTCCATCAATTGGGGAATGGCTGAGTGAAATGAGCAGGACCAGGAAAACATGTACACAGTAACAGCAAGATTGTGTGATGATCAGCTATCATAGACTTAACTCTTCTCAACAATACAGTGATCCAAGACAATTCCAATAGAGTATGGATGAAAAATGCCATCCTCATTCAAAGAAAAAACTATGGAAACTGAATGTAGATTGAAGCATACTATTTTCATCTTGTTGTTGCTATTTTCTCATGGTTTTTCCCTTTTGTTTTGATTTTTCTTTCCCAACATGACTCATATGGAAATGTGTTAAAAAATGTGTTAAAAAATACATGTGATTGTACATGTATAATGTATATCAATTTGCATGTTGTCTTGGGGAGGAGGGAGGGAAGAGAGGGAGGTAGAAAAAAATTGGAACAATGGAGCAAAAAAGATTTGAATGTAGAAGATACTGTAAACTGATCAACCATCTCTCTGTGTAGTTGAGATGGAGCAGAGGAATAGGTCATGGCAATTGAGTCGATTGAAGAACTAGTAAGTTTGGATATTTGGGGGGAAAATGGAACTCCAACCACTAATGTTCATGGCCTTTCTCTCTGGTCCTATGAAATGAAAGGGCTGCTTCTTATCTCTGGCATCATGGGAAGAATTCTCTCTCCAGTCTGTCTTCTCCAGATTACCCTTTCTAAAGGAGTGACGAGAATGGTCATTATGTTCCTGATATCTAAGTGAATGAGAAATTTCTCTTCCTAAGTGTCATCTTATATCACAAAGTTTGTACTCTTTCCTTTCTCCCTGAAGTTTCTCTCCCCAGTCAAAATCCATTTCCAGGGATCAAAGCCTTAGTTCCTATCTGGGCTCATGAATAGATGATAGGTCTTAAAAATTGTTCCCTACTCACGTGAAGTTTTACCTCAAAAACCATTTCCTCATACTTGTCCTGCCATAAAAATGATGAACAAACAATCCCTTTGAGGCTTTTTTATGGCTCTGGCTGGTAATTGAAGGAAGAATGACACCAGTCCTGCTCATTTAGCATAGATGGGGAGTGTTTGTGGACCAGACTCTAGATCCTGATGGTACGTAAGACTGAGGACAAGCAGACAAGAGGAGAAATAAGAGAATATAATGTCACAAAATCTGGGAATGAGAGAATGTCTAGGTCTAGGAGGAGGGAGTAGTTAACAGTATCAAATGAATGAATGAATAAATAAAAAAAGCATTTATTAGTGTTTACTATGTGCCAAATATCATTCTAAGTGCTTCTGGGGATTCAAATATAAGCAAGCAAGACAGTTCCTGCCCTTGAGGAGCTTACGTTCTGATAGGGGGAAATAATACATAAAGGGGTACCAGAATTGGGGGAAGGCACACATGGCAGTATGATCTGGAATTGTCCAGGATGTGGAATGCCTGGTTCAGGACCATATAAGGCAAAAGCTCACTTAGAAGGGCTGAGTCTGGGCAAATTCTAGAATTCAATGGAAGGGAGATGAGGAGGAGTATCTGAGTACAGGTGGCATGGTTTGGAAATGCTCCAGAAATAGGAGACAAGAACTGGGACGTGGATAGAGGAGTTGGACTTGGAAGGGCAAAGATCATCTTTTCTTTTTTTAGGTTTTCTTTAACTTTTCCTAATTAAAAATACCTTTTCTCTCCCTCTTCTGTCCTCCTGCCTTTAAAAGAAAAAGAAAAAGAAAAGAAAAACCCTAAGCAAGCAAAATAAATTACTGAATTGGCCATATCCAAAAAATATATGCCTCATTCTGCATCATGAGTCCATCCCCTCTGTCAGAAGGGATCACTTTGCCTCTTGGGAACCTAGTGCAAGGAGAAAAGTGAGCCCCAAAGGTTGAATTAATAGAAGTGGGGAGAACAGGGAGCTTCAGTTGAATGGTCACAATTTTCTCAGTAAAGCCCAAGGCAAGTTGTGATGCTCAGGCTTGTTTGGCCTTGTCTGACAGGAGATAAACAGATGTCTCATTTCCTGACTCATGCACAGGGCTTCTAGTTTCTAGTTATATCCCAAATTGAAGCTAGAGTCACAAATACTAAATCTGCAGAAAGTCAAAAAGCAGAAGAGAATAAGAAGCACATAGCTAGACCAGTGAGTGAGGATTAATCAGATGAAATTTAAAGGAATTGACAATCTGACCACTCAGTAAGGAGTTGACATCTCTAAAATGTGTATCAGGTATGCTAAGACAGGTACTGTCACTGCCCTGGTCAATCAGAAGCAGGGATTTTTCTTTTTCCCATTTCCTACTGATCCTGAAGAAATGGTCATTCAATCTTCACTTGAAGACCTCAAGGCTGCCCACCTTGGGACATAATTGGTTCCCTATAGTAATAGGTCTTCCAACAAAGGCTAGATGACAATATGTTGAGTAGGATATAGAAGATGTTCTTATTCAGGTAGGAGTCGGATTCTGAGGTCCCTCCCTCTATGAAACTGTCATTATCATGAAGTTTTTCCTTATTATGAGTGAAATTTGACTTATCAACTTCTCTTCATTGCTTCTAGAGCTTGTGGGTCAAATTGAAGCCTCAACAATGACTCTGTGTGCCATGTTTGGCTACTGGATCAATCACAGGTGACTATCTAGGAGCGGTGATTTAGAAGACCTACCTCAGGAAAGTAATGGAAAGACTTTCTCAAGACCCCATTGTTTTCCAACCTTGAAATGGGCAATATCTGCTGGGTTGATTAAAAGCTTAACAGTTATGTCCCCTGAATAGCAATGAAATCATCCTGAATGAAATGACAATTCTAAAATCAAACTTTACCCAGGATCAAAATGGGATTTTAAAAAACTAGGTCTAGCAAATCCACACAAGGTCACTTTGTAATTCCCACACCAGAATCTAGAAGATAATAGACAGAATGTCTACACAGGATGTCCTATTTTCCCCATTCCTTAGGAAATACCCAACCTATAATTCTTTCTTGTACATTTATGTGATTTGTAATGCAACAAATGTTCAGAAAGAATGAACAAATAGAAGTCTTATGATGGTACAAAACATACTCCAAGTCCCTATCCATCAGAAAGCAAGTGGTGACAATGACATCTATATACCCTGTTGTTGTGGAAACTGAAGAATAAGAGCAGGCTTTATTACCTCTTCTCTCTTGTTCTCTTTCCCTGCTTGTTATTTTGGGAAGGGTGGCCTTACATGGTTTTGGGGTTTTGATTTGTTTTTCCTGGCTTGGAGAGGAACTCAGTGGGGCTTCTGTTCTTCTGCTCTTTCATTCTCCAGCTTTCAGAGGACCAACAGGCTCAGACCTTTGCTATTTTTAACCATTCAGGAACTTTACCATCTCTCAGAAAGAACCATCCAAGGGTATACTGGGAAATCTACCCTTCTTGCTCTGTCCTGTATGTCCAACTATACTTTACCTACAGGTTATAGTCTCCCCTTCTGTCCCCACTATTCAGTAAGATTATTTTCTTCTGATTTTAAACCACTCCATCTCCCTTTCTGCTAGAGATGATCTGTATTCAATTTAATGTGAGCTGCTAAAGCTAAGTCCCATAGGCACAATACTATCTGATTGAACCTAATCCCATTTTGATGAACAATGATTTGTATTTTTACCTTTGAGCTAAAATTGTCCCAATATAGATTTTCATTCTTCATGTTTTACCCTCATATTTCCAAAGAAAGACCTGGAAGAATGTACTGCTGAGTCCAATCAGCCAAGATGCACTACTGCTCAAGGTCACCAGACTCTTGGAACAGGTGCAAAAGCACATATTGATGGGAAGAGTGTTTCAAGGAGTTCTGGCAATGGATCTAAAGAGAAATGATTCTCACCCACTAATATGAGTTTTGTCCTCTATGCCAAATAAAACATACTAACCTCTCTTCCATATAACAACCCTTGAAATAAAGACAGCTATCATATGTCCCTTGAGTCTTCTCCAGGGTAAACATTCATAGTTTTTTCCACTGATTCATATCTGACAGTCACTATCCTCATTCAAATGAGGATAGTGACTGTCAGATATGAATGTGCTGGATGTGCTACAACTTGTTAATGTCCTTACTATAATGTAGTGCACCAAATTGAAGCCAGCACTTTTGATAGGAGATCCTTAAATACCTCCTAGATGTTACTTTTACTGTGTTTTTAATTACTTATCATTTTATATAGACTTTATTTGAAACAAGGGATTGGGCAAGTAGAGCTCAATCTTTATGATCATATACAGTATGCTCCGCCCAATAAATCTTCCATGTGAACTTCTGAGCATGCGGAGGTATCCTATAATTGTTTCCTGACTGCTTATCGTGTGACAAAGAAGAGCCTTTTAATTGGATACTGAACATGAATTGAGTATATATAGAAAAAACAACCAACAAATTTTTCTCTCTCTTTCCTCACTCATTGAAGTGAGAATGATGAATTGCTGTGGGCCACAAGGTTCATTATGTATTTGTTATTTTATATAGATTTGCCTCCTCCATTGGAGCATAAGCTCAGAAGCAGAGCCAAGGTGGTAGAGTAGCAAAAAACAGAATAGTGAGCTCCTCCCACCCCCAAAAATTCCCCAAACAGATGTAGAAAACATACCAGACAAATCTTGATGAGAAAATTCACGAAAAACTCAGAATGGATCATTTTTCCAGCTCAGGTCAGCATAGGGAGATAAAAAGGTTTTTGGACACTAGTGATAAGGTCTGGCCAGGAGTGCCTGTGTGTGGAGTGCTCAATGGCCCAGGTAATATGAGGTCCCAGACTCAGACCCATGCCAGGATAGGAATCTCAGACCAAAAGGAAGTCTGCAGGTCTGTAGCTCAGAATCAGCAGAGCTTTCTAGATGGCTGATAGTAGCTAAATCTAGCAGTAGACTGTCTCATATTGCTCAGAAACAAAACAAGGTCAAGACCTTGGAGAGCTCAGACCAGAGGAGCAATAATCTGACTTTGTTCTGCATCAAACCACTGAAACCTTACAGATCCCCAGCCTGAGCTGTCCCTGAGAGCCTGGAATAACATAACATTCAATACCTCCAAGAAAGCAGCAACAGGACCAGCCTAGACTTTCGCTCCAGAAAAACCCTAATTCTAATATTAAGTTTAATGTCAGATTACTTAAGTGTAAATGCTCACGTTGAAAATTTAAACATTAGTCCTTACAAGAATGTAGGCACTGGATCCAGCACACCTCTGGCTAGAAATAATTAAAAAAGAAAATTGAGGGGCAGCTAGCACCAGCCCTGAAGTCAGGAGGACCTGAGTTCAAATCCGATCTCAGACACTTAACACTTCCTAGCTATGTGATCCTGAGCAAGTCACTTATCCCCAGTTGCCTTAGCAATAAATAAATAAATAAATAAATGAAATAAATTGGTAATTGATTACACGAAATTGAAAAGCTTTTGCACAAAATTAATACATCTAGGACATGAGATCAATTGGTTAAAAAAAAACTGTATCTAATATCTCTGATAAGGGTCTGCTATCCAAGATATTTAAGAAATAAGAGAAATGTATAAGACCAAAAACTATTCTACATACATGAGTATTCAAAGGATATGAATAAACAGTTCCCCAAGGAATTGAAAACTATTAACATTCATATGAAGGAATGTTCCAATTCACTAAATATAAAAGAAATGCAAATCAAAACAATTCTGAAGTTCTACCAGCTACAGAGCAAATTGGTAAAGTTGATAAATGATAGGAATAGTCAGTGTTGGAGGGGCTATAGAAAGACAGGCACAATTGACCCATACCTAAAACCCTATACCAAGATAAGGTCAAAATGGGTTCATGATCTAGACATAAAGAATGATATTATAAACAAATTAGAACATAGGATAGTTTACCTCTCAGATCTGTGGAAGAGGAAGGAATTTGTGACCAAAGGAGAACTGGAGATCATTATTAATCACAAATTAGATAATTTTGATTATATTAAGTTAAAAAGGTTTTGTACAAACAAATCTAATGAAAACAAGATTAGAAGGGAAGCAATAAAATGGGGAAACATTTTTACATACAAAGGTTCTAATAAAGACTTTATTTCTAAAATATATAGAGAATTGACTCAAATTTATAAGAATTCAAACCATTCTCCAACTGATAAATGGTCAAAGGATATGAACAGACAATTTTCAGATGAAGAAATTGAAACTATTTCCATTCATATGAAAGAGTACTCTAAATCACTATTGATTAGAGAAATGCAAATTAAGACAACTCTGAGATATCACTAAACACCTCTCAGATTGGCTAAGATGATAGGAATGATGAATATTGGAGGAGATATGAGAAAACTGGGATACTAATACATTGTTGGTGGAATAGTGAACTAATCCAACCATTCTAGAGAGCAATTTGGAATTATGCTCAAAAAGTTATCAAATTGTGCATACGCATTGATCCAGTAGTGTTTCTAGGCTTATATCCCAAAGAGATCTTGAAGGAGGGAAATGGACCCACGTGTGCAAAAATGTTTGGGCAGCCCTTTTTGTAGTAGCAAGAAACTGGAAACTGAGTGGATGTCCATCAATTGGAGAATGACTGAATAAGTTATGGTATATGAATGTGATGGAATATTATATTTCTGTAAGAAACAACCAGCAGGATGATCTCAGAGAGGCCTGGAGAGACTTACATGAGCTGATGCTGAGTGAAATCAGCAGAACCAGGAGATCATTATACATAGCAACTGCTCACTTTATTCTGCATTAATTCATAGTAGTCTTCCTAGTTTTCTCTGAAACTGTCCATTTTGTCATTTCTTATGGAACACTAATATGTGCCTGTATTTCTTTAAAAATTTTTTTATTAAAAATTTAAAAATTTTTTTATTAAAACATATTTATTTTTCAAAACATATGTGTGGACAATTCTTCAACATTAGCTCTTTTTAAAAAAATTTATTTTTTATTACAATAATTTTTTATTGACAGAACCCATGTTCTGTCATGGGTAATGACAGAATAATTTTTTTTACATTATCCCTTGCACTTACTTCTGTTCCGATTTTTCCCCTCTCTCCCTCCACCCCCTCCGCTAGATGGCAAGCAGTCCTATATATGTTGAATATGTCACAGTATATCCTAGATACAATATATGTGTGCAGAACCAAACAGTTCTCTTGTTGCACAGGGAGAACTGGATTCAGAAGGCAAAAATAACCTGGGAAGAAAAACAAAAATGCAAACAGTTTGCATTCATTTCCCAGTGTTCTTTCTTTGGGTGTAGCTGCTTCTGTCCATCATTGATCAGTTGAAACTGAATTAGGTCTCTTTGTCAAAGAAATCCACTTCCATCAGAATACATCTTCATACAGTATCGTTGTTGAAGTATATAATGATCTCCTGGTTCTGCTCACTTCACTCAGCATCAGTTCATGTAAGTCTCTCCAAGATTCTCTGTATTCATCCTGCTGGTCATTTCTTACAGAACAGTAATATTACATAACATTCATATACCACAATTTACCCAACAATTCTCCAATTGAAGGGCATTCATTCATTTTCCAGTTTCTAGCCACTACAAACAGGGCTGCCACAAACATTTTGGCGCATTATTCAATATTGTATTAGAAACACTAGCCTTGGCAATAAGAGTTGAGAAAGAGATTAAAGGAATTAAAGTAGGCAATGAGGAAATCAAACTATCACTCTTTGCAGATGATATGATGGTATACTTAGAGAACCCCAGAGTTTCTACTAAAAAGCTATTAGAAATAATTCATAACTTTGGCAAAGTTGCAGGGTATAAAATAAATCCCCATAAATCCTCAGCATTTTTATACATCACCAACAAAATCTAACAGCAAGAGATACAAAGAGAAATTCCATTCAAAAAACTGTTGACAGCATAAAATATTTAGGAATCTATCTACTAAAGGAAAGTCAGGAATTATATGAGCAAAATTACAAAAAACTTTCCACACAAATAAAGTCAGACTTAAATAATTGGAAAAATATTAAGTGCTCTTGGATAGGCCGAGAGAATATAATAAAGCTGACAATACTCCCTAAACTAATTTATTTATTTAGTACTATACCAATCAGACTTCCAAGAAAATATTTTAATGATCTAGAAAAAAATAACAACAAAATTCATATGGAATAATAAAAAGTGTAGAATCTCAAGGGAATTAATTTTTAAAAAATCAAATGAAGGTGGCCTAGCTGTACCTGATCTAAAACTATATTATAAAGCAGTAGTCACCAAAACCATTTGGTATTGGCTAAGAAATAGATTAGTTGATCAATGGAACAGGTTAGGTTCACAAGACAGAATAGTCAACTATAGCAATCTAGTGTTTGACAAACCCAAAGATCCTAACTTTTGGGATAAGAATTCATTATTTGACAAAAACTGCTGGGATAACTGGAAATTAGTATGGCAGAAATTAGGCATGGACCCAGACTTAACACCGTATACCAAGATAAGATCAAAATGGGTCCATGATTTAGGCATAAAGAACAGAGATTATAAATAAATTAGAGGAACATAGGATAGTTTATCTCTCAGACCTGTGGAGGAGGAAGAAATTTGTGACCAAAGATGAACTAGAGAACCATTATTGATCACAAAATAGAAAATTTTGATTACATCAAATTAAAAAGCTTTTGTACAAACAAAACTAATGCAAACAAGATTAGAAGGGAAGCAACAAACTGGAAAATATCTTCAAAACATTAGCCCTTGCAAAACCTTGTGTTCCAATTTCCCCCCTTCCCCCACACCATCCCCTAGATGGCAAATAGTCCAATATATGTTAAACATGGTAGAAATATGTTAAATCCAATATATTTATACAATTATCATGCCACACAAGAAAAATAAAATCAAACCATTAAAAAAAAGAGAGAGATCAAAAAAAATTTAAGTAAACAACAACAAAAACAGTGAAAATACTATGTTGTGAACCACACTCAGTTCCCACATTCCTCTCTGTGGGTGTAGATGGCTCTCTTCACCATTTTCCCTTTTCTTTTTAAAAAATTATCATTCTATTGGGGAGGGATGGGAAACAGAGAAAATAAATGTTTGTTAATTAGAAAAAAATAATAAAATACAATGTAACAATCCTGTGGAGCTCCCTGCCACTGACAGATTGGGACTCAGAAGAGTGGCCTAGGATTCTAGGTGTAACCCTATTGGTGGCTATTTCCTGAACACTAGCTCATCCTGTTAACTACCCTTTATTTCATTCTATATGTAACTATGCTGTACTTCATTCTATGTATATGGCTTTTTGAAATCTAAATTAGTTGACCAGAGATCTCTGTTTGGTCCCATTTAAGTCTTTAAATCATTCCTCCTTTCTCTCCTCACTGAAATTATTTGTTTGTTTCATCAGAATTTCATTCTTGAGAGAATCCTATCTCTAGCCTTTTCTCCTATAGTCAAGAGGCTCCTACCTTCATTTTCTCTAAATTCTTTGAAATCTGCCCTCTCAATATCAAGGATAGTGTCAGACTATTTTCCTAGCTTTGCCCTCCTTCTCACTGACTCTAAGGTGTGGTCACATCCTCTCAAGATTCCAATCATTTTTTACTTTGGCAGCTAATTCATCCTTATAGATCTGAATCCGGGCCAGAATAGCACTTCTCCACATTGTTTCCTTCACCTTTTAAAGAATACAGTTATAAAGTCAAGAATTTATCAGGTACTATGCTTGAGCAGAAAGAAACCTCCATTAAATATCCCAATAGTTGAGTCCTAACTCACTATTCTGTCACTACTAATTTTTCTATGCTGGGGTATTTACACACACACACACACACACACACACACACACACACACACACATAATGAAAATTCTGCAAAGCATTTGCCTAAGTTTTGAAAGTTATTATTTTGACATTCATTTTAAAAAAATTTTTGAGTTCCTATGTCCAAAGCGCTATAAAACGGTGCATACCCTTTGATCCAGCAGCATATGACTGGGACTGTATCCCAAAAATATCATAAAAGAGGGAAAAGGACCCCATATGTGCAAAAATATTTGTAGCAGCTCTTTTGATGGAGGCAAGGAACTAGAAATTGAATGGATACCCATCAGTTGGGGAATGGCTGAATATGTTATGGTATATGAAGGTAATGGACTATTGCTGTTCTATAAGAAATGATGAGCGGGCTGATTTCAGAAAAGCCCGAAAAGACTGACATGAACTGATGCTGACTAAAGTGAGTAGAACTAGGAGAATATTGCATACACAATAATAGCAACATTATGTGATGATCAACTGTGGTGGACTTGGATCTTCTCAGAAACGTGATCATTCAAGACAACTCCAATAGACTTGGAATGGAAAATGCCAATCACATCCAGAGAGAGGACTATGCAGACTGAATATGGACCGATACATAGTATTTTCATTGTTTTTGTTTGTTTGTTTACTTTTCTTTCTCATGTTTTTTTCCCCTTTTGGTCTGATTTTTTTTAGCAAAACATGACAGATGTGGAAATACGTTTAAAAGGATTGCACATGTTTAATCTAATTCAGATTACTTGCTGTCTTGGGGAGGGGAAAAGTAAGGGAGAGAGGAAGAAAAATTTGGAACACAGTCTTACAAAAATGAATATTAAAAACTATCTATACATGTATTTGGAAAAACAAAATTATAAGATTTTAAGTTCCAAATTTTCTCCCTCCCACCTGCCTCTCCTTCATCCTTGAAATGATGTCAGTTATGCATGTGAAGCCATACAAGCATATTTTCATATAATGTGCTTCTGGAACTCTTCATCCATTTACTCCAAGTGACTGAGGACTGTATAACATACTTCCCAGACTACTATGTTACTTACAACTATCATAGTATATAGTCCAACACTGTCTTTGCACTGATCTTCAACTACTCTTCATCATGTCCCCCATCCCACCTACTGCCACCTTCCTTTGTGGCTTTCTTCATTTTGTTTGTCCTTCATTCTTGAAGATAACCATGTCATCAGGGAAGTGATGCCATGACAAGTGAATGAACTGGATATAATGGAGGGAGGACTGTGCAAAGTCAGCAGCCTCACTTTTTCCTCTGGAGCCATGTCTGGTGACCAGATATAGATCAGGATAACTGGAGATGGCCCCGGATGCAGTAGGAGACCTCAGCCTTTTTAAGCTAAGGTTTTCAATAGGTCTCAGTTTGACTGAGGCAGCACCCCTTCAGTGATTCTCTTTCTTCATAACAGTAATACAAGGCTAAGAGAGGTAGTGTGGTGTAGTGGATAGAGAGCTGTCCTCAAAGCTTAGAAGACCTTGAACCCTACCTCTGATATGGGTGACCTGTGGGACTGTAGGCAAATTGCAGAGAAGGTGTTAACTGTCAATGGTCATTTTCTCACTTGGAAATTCCTTATGTTGATGAAATCACTGGTCCAGTACTTATCCTAGTATGAATATTATTTCATCACTTCTTTTATCTGAACAAAGTATACCTTTTTAGTTAACATTCTCCAGTCATCTCTAAGTGATGTCTATGACATTACAATTACCTTTTGAGTTCAGAAATTCTAGTTATTGTGGGATATACCTAAATTTGGATTAATCCAGCAGGTTCAAGGTTAAAACACTGTTTTAATAAACAAAACTTAAAAGCACATTAATACTGGAATAAAAAGGATCTACAACACAACTTCCCTTTTGCAATCACTGAGTCTAGAACTGAAGGAAGGGATCTGCAGGCAGTTCAAGCTAGAAAAATATTTCTGACCACTTTCCCCACCCTCAGGCTAATCATTTTATAATTCAAATCACCAGGTATACAAAGAACCAGAAGAGGCTGAGCCAAGGGCCTGGGAGAACTAGGAGGACCAGCTGTGGACACAACATCTGCAGGAGCCCACCCAAGCTCCCTCTGAACTAGTTCATTTTATGTATTTTTGTGTAATTTGGGGTACCCCTTTTTCTAATAATAATGCTATGAACCATCATCCTCCTCATACCCAGTCCCTACCAGCCATTTTTTCTTTCCCTCTTCTTTCAGCCATACATTCCTTAACAGCTTCTCTCTCCTGACCACTTCCAGCTCCCCCCACCCCCCCACCCCAGCCCAATTCACTTGGTCATTGCCATCTCTGTTTAATCTGTTTTCATGGTGACCCTTCCTAAGTACTGGATGGACCCACTGGGAGAGCATTGACTTCCTTTTGTACTGTTTGATTTTTTTATCCTTCTTCCTATATTTCAATGTTGTTTTGAAAGCCATTAAGGACTTGGATTCATGACATGCATTCATTTTGTCATGATTTTCTCTTTCCTTATTTCTATCGATAAATTTTGTCTAACATTAACATGTATAAGTATTTTAATATTTGAACAAGAATAGATAAAGTGAATGTAAATATTTATACATCCATCTGTTCACTCCTAGGTTTTAACTGTACCAAGGCAGTGCCTCCTTGTGAAAAGGGCTCAAGTGAGAATACATTTACAGGGGTGGAGAGTTGGGGGGTTTGTGACAGTCATAAGAGCAAGGTGATGGTGAGTGAGGGTCTAGCAGAAGTAGCTGTAGAACTGAAAAGCAAGTATATCTTTAAGGTTCTTGTGGAAATAAAATGGAATTTTTTTTGTTTAGATCTGGTTTTTAAATCATTTTAGTTTTCAACATTCAACTTTTATAAGATTTTGACTTCCATTTTTCTCCTTCCCTCCCTTTCCTCCCCATCCTCAAAATAGCAAGCAATCTGATAAGGATTATACATGGACAATCATATTAAACATGAAATCAAATTTTATAAATAGATAATAGAGATTAGAGTGAGTTCATCTGTGTAGGGATGATATCCTTTGAAGATCATGAAATTTATTGTAAAGAGAGGATACACTAACATCAGGAACAAGTAGAGTCACTAAGTGATCCAAGTCAGTTGGCTGAAGTTTAAAGCAAGGAGGTTATTATTCAGCAATGGGGTGTCTTACATCTCCCATCTCCTATGGCTCATCCTTTGCTGTCTTGGAATGAAGTGATAAAGCTGGTGTCCAATTCTCATGAATTCACCCTAGCTTTTTCAGACTTATTCTCTTTAGTGATCATCTATAATCATTTTATCTCAGAAATAAGACAGATCCCAAGCTTTTTCAGAGAACCAAAATCAGGAGAAAGCCTCTTAGAAGGGGAAAAGTATCTTTCAGAAATCTTGTGTCTCATGGTGCCAAGGCACATCTATGATTCTGGGAACTAAAAACTATAAGGTAGATATAGCTTATTCTAAGTTTTCTTAATGTGTATACCATCATGTAAGGCAACTATGGGGTTGGTGCCACCTTGAATTCAGTATAACCAGGAATAATAGTCCTTTATTCATTAAGATAAATCCCTGCTGCCTAGGCCCCCAGCTCCCGAATTTGGGGTGGCTAGTCAGGAAAGCTAGCATTACAGCCCCTGCATTACTGCTGTATTCAGTCATCATAGGGAGCAGGAGGTAAGAGAAGGGGGAAGGCTGGGATTGGAGCGGGGGAGGATCAACTGGTTTTCCTTCTATACTGTGGCAGGCAAACCCCATTTCCTTTATCCCCGTGAACAAGAATCAACATCTACCTACACAGAAGAAAATCACTCTTCCCTTACTCTAGGCTCTCATCTCTAGTCATCTCAGCCCCACTCCTCCAGAATTTGTGTCCTCTTTGCTCTCCAGTTCCATCAAACTCTCCAGAAAACATGTTTACTGTTATAAAACTCACTTTCATCCTCAACTTCATTTCACTCTTTACATTTACAAGTATTCTTTTTATTTATTATATTATTTATTTTTCCCCAGTTACATGTAAAAACAATTTTTAATGTTCACTTTTAAAACTTTGAGTTCCAGATTCTCACCCTTCCTTCCTCCCCACCCTGCTTCATTGAAAAAGTAAGCAATTCAATACAGGTTACATGTGCCTACTGGTACAAACAAAAGAAGAAGCAGCTGCCCTGGCTACCTTCTTCAGTATTATGTGCTCTTTTTCCAGCACTTAACACAATGCATAGTACACAGCAGGTACTGAATAAAAAAGTGTTTACTGTCTCGACTTCTCCTAGGTATGCCGTGTTTACTAAGAAGCCATAAACACCCAAACACCCTGGATTCCCAAAATATCAGCTTCTCCCCTCTCATGACTCAGCCATCCAAAGGGATGGCCATGCCTCTGATCTCATCATCACTCATAAACTTCTATGGCTTAAAATGTTGAAATGTCTCTTGTATGATCATAATTTCCAGTTCTTCAAATTTTTTTCCTCTGCCCCATTTTTCTTAAATCTGTTCTCTTCATCTTTACTATGACACTGAACTTCAGACTTTTCATTCCAGCATTCTCACAAGTCCATCAGGCTCATATGGGCATTGGGTATGTAGGGAGCTGGTTGAGGGCTGGAAGAGTTAGTTTTGAACACAACCAAGTTACTCTATAAGATCATGAATTTGATTTGCTTCGATTATGCAAGAGCTCCAATTGACCACAGACTAGATTGCCATGCTGTCTCCTAAGCAATGGAAGAGTAGCTGATTTTAAAGAAACAGATATAGAAATCCACTGGTTCCCCTTGAACAATTCATAGAAATGTTTGGCAAAAATCCTGCACATCCAATCCCCAAATATGGGGAAGGATAAAGGATCAGAAGTTTCAGTATCCCAGCCCTTGAGTGACCTTAGCTGGTGGTAGGTAGATGCTATCTGACGCCTCCACGAGAAGCAAATCTATATATCCTCACTGTTGGGTTGTAGTTCATTGAAGAGTGAGGAGTCTCTTCAGTTTGCATGTTTTATCTGAATCACATATAAATTTTGCCCACTTGAGTACACCTTGAAAATAAAAAGTACAGCCCTGGCTATGACTGACCATTTCAACTATATAACTGTCCTCTACCTTTGACTCCGTCATCTTCATATTCCATCTTCGAGTTTCTCCCCAGCTCTTCCCCTTTCCTCCACTGGCTTCTGTTCTCCTCTAACCTGGCTAAAATTAGGTCTTTTGCTGGACCAATATATGGCATGGGTGTTCACCAAAACTTGATTCAGGTCTCTTCCCTTCTCTTTTCTCTACACATGTTTCTCAATGAACTCATCTGCTCCAATGGATCAGTTGGTCAATTGCCAATACTCATTTATTACCTGCTTTTTATGTGCCAGGCACTCTCCTAAGTGCTGGGGATACAAAGAAAGAAAAAACAGTCCCTGACCTCAAGGAGCTCACATTCTAATGGGGGAGACACACCATGCAAACAGCAATGTACACACAAGTTATAGACAAGATAAAATGGAGGTAATCTCAGAGAGAAAGCATTAAATTGAGCAGGAGGGGAAGAGTATTGCAGAAATCAGGAAAGGCTTCCTTTCCAGAAAAGGTCAGATTTTAGCTGAGACATGAAACAAGCCAGAGAATTGAAGAAGGGAAGAAGGAAAGCTTGCTAGGCATGGAAAACAGCCAATAAAAATGCAAGAAGGCCACGTTTGGTAGTTTACATCTGAAATCTCCACCACCAGAAAGGAGAAGGCTGATGGATCTCTTGAATATGCATTGGGCTAAGCTGATTGCATTCCTGTACTAAATCTGTGCCAGTAAGGTGAGCTAAAGGAGCAAGGGATGCAACAGCCCAGATAAGAAATAGAGTAGGCCAAATAGTAGATAGAGCACTGGACTAAGATCCTAGAAGATCTGAGTTCAAAATTCTGCCTTAGATAATTACTAATTACCAACTTTGGTCAAGTCACTGAGAGAAATAATTCATTTTGGACACCTACTCTATTACAAAATATTAATCAATATTAATCAATTTGAGTTAAGGCCCCAGGCTGCAGATTCAAAGTTCACTTGCTTAACTACAGGAAGTTAGCTAAAGGTCCTCTGCCCTTGTTTTGCCTTGTAATGATGACCAAGCCCAACTTGGCAGAGGTGAAAACTACATGGAAAATCCCCTAAAACATTTGTGTTTCTCCAGACCAATCATTGTCCCATAGGAGCAAATGACCATCTTATGACCACTCAGGTTACTGACTGTGATGGCTTATACCATTTCCTCCTACCCAAATTAAGGAGAAACCTATCTCATGTGAAGATATTCTTTGCTTCACCCACATTGTGACCCTGCTGACATAGTGCTTAATCAGTGGAATTATTCTATATTTGGCATAGCTGTTCTGGAATGACTGGACATTTAGCCCTATAAATGACTATATTTATGGCCTAGCCTTATGGCTAGCCCTATAAATGGAAAGAGGTGACATCTCAGATCGTGAGGAAGATCTGAGATCCACTTCATTAGCAGGGACCATGCACCCTTTAATAAAATGTCATTGGCTCAAACCTCTGCCTCAGTTTCTCTTATTGTAGGAGGGATTCTTTTAATCTCCACATCATTTAACCTCTCTGGACCTCAGTTTCCTGAATTATAGAATAAGGAGCTAGACTAGATTACCTCTAAGGCCCTTTCCAGCTCTACCCAACCATCAAATCATTTATAATAACTGTAATGTTCTTCTCTAAAATATAATGTTCTCTGGGAGCAGGTTTCTTGGGGGGCTTCTGGAGGCAGTCGTCCTTTCAGTTCAATGTAATCACCCCAAATGCAACCAGGAGTTAAAGTCCAAATCCTTTATTTTCTCCTTCAAAGTCTTGTCTCTTTTCCTGGGGCCTGGTTAGCTTTAATAGAGGCCTCTCTCCTTGCTTCCGAGAGCTTAAACTGCCTTCTCTGGCTTGTGAATCTCCTTGACTGAACCCTGGCTGAGGCTCAGAGCTTCTAGTGGGCTTCTGTTCTTTGGCCCTGAAAGCTCCTCCTTATATATGCTCTCTTAAAGGTGTGAATCTTGTGGAATTATAGTAAGTATTTACATAATCATTGTCTCTTATCAATTCCAATGACAGCACCTTGTAAGAATCCTAATAACAAGAGTAGATATTTTTGAAATTCAATTTTAGTTTATTTTCTGTTCCATATTATCTCCTTCTATCTTCCTCTTCCTCACTCATTGAAAATTCAAGAATTGGGGGGAAGGGGGGAGTAAAGTTAAGATGGTAGAATGAGGTTCAGCATTTTTGCCAAGCTTACTAACATACCTCCCCCCCTCCCAGAACAACCTAGTTTTGCACTATACCAATTTCTGATGAGGGAAGCCAAGAAAAAGTCACTGTGAATCATTTTCCAGCACAGGATAGCTTTGAAAGATAGAGAAGCCTGCATACACTGGGGTGGGGGCTGGCCAGGAACACAGCACAAAAGTAATGGAAGCAGTAGCACAGGATGCAGGAAACCAGCAAGGGGGAACATTCTAGTGCCCAGGAAAGGTAAAAAGGCTGTGATCAAACACCAGGGCTGGAAACACTGGGGCCAAAAGAGATCTCCTTGAACCAACACTGGCAGCTCTATCACTCCTTATTTAATTTCAGGTCACAGTGCACAGAGCAAAGAATAAGTTCCAAAAACTTAGAGTTAAGTTTTGCCTTAGCTTAGTTTGAGCTCTGAACTAAATGTGACTCTGAGCCCAAGAGCAGAAGTGGGACTCAGTGGGCTAACATTTAACCTGAGTAAAACAGTTCATTGCAAATCTGCAGAACCTCCCAACAGGCTAACTGTGACTGAGTCCAGCAACACTCTATGGAAACTCAACCACATACAAGCCAATAGACTCAAACTTTGGTCAGGAATTTGTAGAGCTCATATATACCAGGAGGGCAGTGAACAAACCTCTCACCAAATCATATCACCTTGGAACCACCAAAAACTTGCAGGCTCCTAGACTGAGCTGTAAAAACAGCACAAAGACATAAAAATATAGAAACTCAAGTCAGACATCTCCCCCAAAGGTGAACAGAACCCAAGTCTAATGTAAAGTCCAAAGTTCAGAAGTAGACCGGAATAATGAACCCAACCAAAAATAGATACTATGATGACAGGGAAGCTCAAAACACAGAGAGAAAAGACAATGACTTGAAAACATTTACACACAAAATCTCAAAGAAAAATGCAGAATGGATGCAAGTCCAACAAGATTTCCTAGAAGAGTTAAAGAGGTTTTGGGGATTTTTTTTAAGAACAAAAAAAAAATACTCTAAAAACCAAATAAGAGCTATAGAGGAAAAAACAGAAAATGAGATCTATGCAAGAAAGTTTTGAAAAGAGAATTATCAGTTTTATAAAAGAAGTATTCAACATTACTAAAAAAAAAAACTCCCTAAAAATTAGAATTGATCAAATGGAAGCTAATGACTCTACAAAACATCAAGAAATAATAAAACAAAGTCAAAAGACTAAAATGACAGAAAAAAATGTGAACTTTCTCATGGGAAAAATAATTTACTTGAAAAATAGATCAAGGAGAGATAATTTAAGAATCATTGGACTAACTCAACCCAATGAACCAAAAGAAGAGCCCAGGAAATTATATCAAGAAATTATAAAAAATATCTTAGAAATTAGATATCTTAGAACCAGAGAGTAAGGTAGAAACTGAAAGAATCCACTGGTCACCTCCTGAAAGAAATCCCCAAATGGAAACTTCCCAAATATTATGGCCAAATTCCAGTCAAGGAAAAAAAAATACTGAAAGCAGTCAGAAACAAATAATTCAAATGCCAATGGTGCCATAGTCAGGATCACATAAGATTTAGTAGCCCCCATTATAAAGAAATGGAGGGCTCATAATATAATATTCCAGAAGGCAACCAAGAATTACAATCAAGAATAACCAATGATAGACATTTATTTAGCATTTAACTTAAATTATCTCATTTGATCCTTATTATCCTCATTTTACAAATGAGGAAACTGAGGCATTCTATATAATTTACCACACTGCCTCTCAAATACTGAAAAGAAATCCTAATGAAAGTAATCAGTGTAATTAAGGGAAAGCCTTCAGTTAGAATTTATTCCTTACAAACATCAGGGGATTCATATTGGAGATAACTCATATTGATATGGTATGTGTAGAAGAATCTTCTCCCAGAGCTCATCCTCTACTAACCATGACAGAAGTCATATTGAAAGGAAGCCTTGTGCTTGGAGAGACTTAAATGAACTGATGTTAAGTGAAATAAGCAGAACCAGGAGATCATTATACACTTCAACAATACCTGTATGAGGACATATTCTGATGGAGGTGGATTTCTTCGACAAAGAGAAGATCTAACTCAGTTCTAATTGATCAGTGATGGACAGAAGCAGCCACACCCAAAGAAAGAACACTGGGAAATGAATGTAAACTGTTTCCATTTTTGTTTTTCTTCCTGGTTATTTTTACCTTCTGAATCCAATTCTTCCTGTGCAACAAGAAAACTGTTCGGTTCTGCACACAAATATTGTATCTAGGATATACTGTAACATATTTAACATGTATAGGACTGCTTACCATCTGGGGGAGGGGGTGGAGGGAGGGAGAGGAAAAATCGGAACAGAAGTGAGTACAAGGGATAATGTCGTAAAAAAATTACCCAGGCATGGGCTCCGTCAATAGAAAGTTATAATTATTTAAAAAAAGAAAAAAAGTAAGCCTTGTGAATGGAGTGAACATGGAAAAGCCTTCAGCCAGAGTACACACCTCAGGAAACATTGGAGAACCCATGCTGGAATGAATTCTTATGACTATGGGAAATCAGAAGTTATAGTCTTTAGTATATATAAGCTTCACTTAGCTCTTCATTCCAACACTAACTACTTTACAGAGTAATCCTAGAAATATAATGAATGTGGAGGAAGCTTCACCTGGACTTACTTTGAAAAATTTCCAAGAATCAAAGTCTAGAAACTTTCTAAACACTGAAGATAGGTCTGGCCTATGGCCAAGCATCTTCACTTGAATCTGTTCATCTTTTTAGTCAAAAGCAAATCCTTCACTTCCTAACTCTTCCAATGAGTGGTATACATCTGTTGTATCACCTAGGGAGACTCCAACAACAGGAAATGGTACCAAATGGGGTCCTGAATCCCATCCATATTTTGAGAAATTCCCCATCTGAATTTAAAGATGTGGGCTAAAACCATTTGATATATACCTTTCAACCTCAGCTGATTTGAAAGCTCCAGGTAAAGCAAAATGCTGGAGGCCTCAAAAGCCAGAGTTGGCAGGGCTGACCTCAGAAAAAATTAATATGTCTATAATCTGCTTCAGGCTAATGTAGAATCAGCAGACAGGTTACTTGCAGTTCTTAGATTTCAAAGAATCACAGGAAATTAAGAGTTGAGATCTTGAGAAGACTTTAAGCAGCTATAGTAATAGTGCTAACAGCTGTCATTTGGTAAGTGCTTTGGCTTCTGTGGAGGAAGCGCTTTGCAGGGATTGTCTCATAAGGTGGGTACTTTGGGCAGAGTTATTGCTATTTTACAGACTAGAATATGGGGACTTGGGGAGGTTGACTGGCTTATTTAATGCTACACTTGCTGGTACGGGAAAAGGGCTTTCAGCCCTAGTCTTCCTGACTCTAGATTCAGCATTCCTTCTACTATACATTCTAGCTGCTCTAGAACTATAATTCCTTTGGAGAACACGTATGTTTTTGTTGTTGTTGTTGTTGCCAGGATAGGTCATTTCATTGGTATGACAAACCACTTGAGAAGAAACTATCATCTGTCAATACAGATCAGTGTCTGCTCTGCAACTTTTAATATAAGCTATATAGAGTTTCCTAGAACACTGAGAGGTTAAAAGTGACATGCTTAAAGTTACCTAGCCAGTATGTTCCAGAAGTAAAACTTGAACTCAGGCCTTCTTGACCCCAAGGCCATCTCTATATCTACTATTCCACCATATCCACTTCTCTAAAGAACTTGATAACTGATCACATGACATGGGAGACATTGGCACAGGATGTGACGTGCCCTCACCAGAGAAGGTACTGTGCTCTATGTGCAAAGCAGAATTGCCATAGCTCAAAAGAGATGTGAAGTGCACAAATTTAGAGAATCCACCCCAAACGTTCATATGGACTATTTGTGCCCAACTTGAGGTAGAGCATTCTGAGTTCATATTGACCAGATTGGTCAGATGCCACAGTTGGACATACTGCATCTTGACCCCAACACAGTGATGTCATTGGTCCTCTTCGAGAATGAAGGACAACAACCAACCAACGAACATGTACTGTGTGAGTATACAGACATACTTATCACATAAAGAACACAAATCTCTCTATATCTTTGTTTCAAACCTCTGAAGGAAATCAATTCTTTTATTTTTTTTTTTTGATAAACAATCAGTAGCTTACACCACTTCTACTAATTCTCAGCTTAGTGTCTCTTCTATTATCACTAGAATTCATTTTGGTTAAAATGTTTAACATTTCTGATATATTTGCTGCTTTTTCTATGGTTAATAAATCTCTAATACTTTATTAAAAACAAACACTCTAACCCTAGAAAAGAATCTCTTCCATATTATCCCTGATAGATGGTCACCAGATCCTTACTTGAATTGTAAAGCATGTCTATTAACTTAGAAAGAACTCATTTTCCCTTTGGACAGTTCTGTTATAAAACGCCTTCCTTATGTTGGCCCAGAATCATTTTCCTATTGGTCTACCATCTAGAAGTCTCAGCCTTGCTGTCAGGAAATAGATAAAACAAGTATTTACTCACTCTTCCCCATGACAGCTTTTCAGATATTTAGAGACAGCTATCATGTCCTGTTGTCAATTCAGTTTAAGTAAGTATTAAGTGTCCACTGAGAGAAATAGCAAATTTAGATTAAGAAACCATCTCTGTTCTTCCCTTTCGCTTAGTATAGAAATCTACTTGTTGCTTCTAACCATTGCTTCTGAGGAAAAGTTTGGGGTTATTAAATGAGCTTTGCAATCTCCTAAAGGCAATACATCTAATTTTCCTCCTCCTCTTCTTGTTTAATTCTGAAACCAATTAATGCACTTATGGTTTATGTTCAAGGGGTGTGTGTATGTGTGTGAGTGTGTGTATGTGAATATACGTAAGTCTAAATGTGTGTATTTGTATATGTGGACTAATGATGAAATGTCAATAGAACTGTATGTCATAATCTGGACGACAGCCAAACTCCCTGAACTACAATTTTTCTTATAGGGATGGTCATTCAGGAAAGCCAGTGAATGGTTACTGACATATTTCAGGAGGGTCTATGATGTTCCTAAACCCACTACAACCAACAAGATGCCATTTTCAAAATGAAGAATCTGGAAGACCTCTCTATCCATATGGAATACTCCTTCAGTTTAGTCCTCCATGACAGTGACAAACATCTTTATAAAACACATTGCTGTGTTTTATGTCTTACCTGATATTTATGAACAGAGGATGATTGAACTAGGCTCTCTGCTGACATATTTTTCAAAAAAATCTTAAAGTGTTTATGATATAAAATGGGTTACAAGTACTCAAAGTGGTCCTGGGTTTTTGAAGGCTTTGTCAGTAGAATGTATTCTCTGACCTATTTTATTACTCTGGGAAGACTTTGAGCATTATTTTGGCAACAGATTAAAACTACTTCCTGTGGACTAGTCTCGGTCATTTACAGTGGGATGGGCACAGTGTAATGAATTTTTTGGAATTAAGAAGAATGTAAAATGATTTTCAGGCCTCTAGACTTCACTGACCTCTGCAGTGACAGTCAGTTAATCAACTAGCATTTATTAAGCTCCTGTTATTTGCCGTGTACCATGATAAGCATAGGGGATGCCAAAAAAAAAAAAAAAAAACCACAAAACAGTAACATTGGCAAAGCAGTAAAATCGTGGCAGAGGGCAATAAAAATTACAAAGTTCTAAGATTTTCTATAAACTTTGGCTTAGTTGGTAGCATTCTAAATACAAAATCCTTGTCCAGAGATCAACTAGTGAACATAGAAATACAGAATCTGAATCATCATTGACAGAGAAAGAAGGAAGTTATGGTTAAGTAGAAAGATAAATCACAGGTTATCCTTAGGCAAATGAAAGATGGTGGAATTGGGTGTATTTCTTACTCAAAAATAATAAATATTTCATGAAACATTTGGATATTTCCTATTGTGGTACTCACAAAAGATATTTGCAAAAAAAAAAACTAATTGCAGTATAGGCACAGAAGATTGAAAGATAGAGAAATTCTATGAAGTGTTCATTAACTTTCTCAAAGTTAAGTCAACCTACACTTTTTTACTCAGTGATTTCAATGCAAAGGTGAGAATAAGTGAGGAAGAGAAGAGATATATTGGAATTAGGAATAAGGGATGAGAACCTCCAAAGATTGGTAGACTACACAGAAGCCCCATCAAGGATACACTTCATGAATTCTTCCTTCAAGAAAAAAATCAGTTTTCTTGTGCAGCATGATAAATGTAAAAATATGTTTAGAAGAATTACACATGTTTAACCTGCTGTATAGGGGAGAAGAGAAAAATTTGTAACATGAGGTTTTACAAGGATGAATGTTGAAAACTATTTTTATATGTATTTTGAAAAAGAAAAATCTATTATTATAAAAAAGAAAAAGAAAAAAAGAATTTGCAAAAAAAGAAAGAAAAGAATCAGAATCAATCAGTCAACAAGCATTTATTGAGCATCCAGTATATCACTCATTATGGCAAATGCTGGAGATATAAACCAAAATGAAATATTCCTTGCCCTCAAAAAAGCACATATTCTATTGGGGAACACAACATGTATATATGCAAGCACATACAATGTAAATACATGATCATTTTATGGGGAGGGGAGGGACTAGTAGCTAGGGTTGGAGGCAATGGAAGGGGTAGACATTTGGGAAAGTCTCATGTAGAAGGTGAGCTGAGGTTTGAAAAAAGGAATGTCAAGAGGTAAAGGTGAAGAGGGAATATATTCTAGGCCCCTGGGGACAGTCTGTGCAAAGCTACAGAAAATACAAGGTTGGAATGTCTTATACAATGAATAACGAGTTGTTAATTTGGCTGAAGTGCAGAGTGTAAAAGAGAATAATGGCTAATAAAGAAATGTAAGGTAGAACCAGATTGTGAAGGGCTTTAAACGTCAAGATGAAGAATTTGTATTTTACCTCAGGGGTAAAAGGGAGCCACTGGAGTTTTCTGAGCAGGGGAGTGACATGGTGAGATCTGTGTTTTTAGGATTATTGTTTTGATAGCTATGTGGAAAATGAATTATAAAGGGAAGAAGCTGGAGGAAAAGAGTCCAATTTGGAGGCTATGACAGTAGTTCAGACAAGAGGGAATGAGAGCTTGAATTAGGATGGAACCTATATGAGTGAAGAAAGGACAGGTGTGAGACATTGTAGAATAATAGACAACTGATGAATGGTGACAGATAAGGGAGAGGAAAGAGTCAAGGACAGTTCTGAGATTGTGAATTTCGGTGACTGAAAGAATCACTGTGTTCTGGGAAAAAATAGAAAATTAGGAAGAGGGATTTATTTGGGGTGAAAAGGTACTTGACATGCAAACACCAAGAAACTTCCAAAAAATGAAATTCATTATATTTTAACAGCCAGAAGATGACTTGTTACTGAAGTGGAAATAATTACTGAATCAGCTGTTTGTTCAGTCAGACCATGGACTTATTAGAAAAAAGATAAAAATGAGTAGAAATACAAAACACTAAAAATGAGGAAAAGATAGCATTGCAATCAAAAGAAAGCAATTCTGGCTATTCAAAGAAATTACTGATCATAACAAATGAGACATGGTTAGTAGAAAGCACAGCCACCATCTATAATATAATAATTTCAAATATAAGTTTAACCAGTGTAGATCAATTGCTATAAATAAATAAATAAAAAGCATCTTAGCGAACACTTGTCTTACTTGATAAGTTGAGAAATATGGAAGACAGACAATCTTTCTTTTGAATATTTACTCATTTGTGAGATTTTACAGAGAATAAAAGTTATGGTTTATGAGCAGTATTGCCTCATAAATCAAAGAGAAGCAGTGTAAGATAAAACAAATTTAAAGAAAGCATAGTAAGAGACCTATGCAAAGCCATACCAAGAGTATCTAAGGATGAACATGAAATAAAGTATAATTTGGCACCCAATAAAATTAATATTAAGCATAAAAGGAACTAAACTGTTATATAATGGTAAAAAGAACAATAAATAATGGATAGTTAATAAAATCTAATTTCCATATAACAAACAATGATAGCTAAATTCATAAAAGGGTTAATAGGAAAATAAGTAGATAAAAATGCAACAGTTGGTGACTTTCAACTCATCATTACCAGAATGTGGCTAATCAAATAAAGAGACTAATAATAAAGAAGTCACTGGCCTAAAATGCTACCCTTTTTAAAAACTAAAAATAATAGATATACAGAGAGAATTAACTTTATGAAGCAAAAAAAAACACACGATTTTAGAGAATTTCCACATAAATTTGTTAAATACTTGGGCACAGAGAAATCCATGGTAAATTATACACAATGAATTTCTAAACTGTAATGTGATACCATTAAAAATAAACAATAACCTGAATAACAAAAATAAAAGACTACAAGGAAATTAAAAAACAGCAACCCAGTAAATAATAATTTGGTTAAAGAAGATATCAGAAAAGCCTCATTTCTAAAGTATATAGAAAATTGAATCAAATTTATAAGAATACAAGCCATTCACCAATTGACAAATAGTCAAAAAATATAGACAGACAATTTTCAGAAGAAGAAATTAAAGCCATTTTTAGTCATATGAAAAAAATCCTCCAAATCACTATTAGAGAAATGCAAATTAAGACAACTATGAGGTACCACTTCATACCACTCAGATTGGCAAAGATGACAGGAAAAGAAAATGATAAATGTGGAGGGAAAACTGGGATACTAATACACTGTTGGTGCAGTTATGAACTGATCCAATCATTCTGGAGAGCAATATGTAACTATGCCCAAAGGGCTATCAAATTGTGATACCCTTTCATTCAGATGTGTCTCTACTAGATCTGTATCCCAAAGAGATCATTAAAAAGGGAAAAGAATCTATATGTACAAAAATTTTAGAGGAGGCCTTTTTATAGTGGCAAGAAACTAGAAACTGAGTAGATATTCATCAGCTGGGAAATGGCTGAATAAGTTATGGTGTCTGAATGTCATGGAATATTATTGTTCTATAAGAAATGATCAGCAGGATGATTTCAAAAAAGTCTGAAAAAACTTACATGAACTAATGCTAAGTGAAGTCAATAGAAGCAAGAAAACATCGTACATAGCAACAAGATTATGTGATGATCAACTGGGAGTTGGCTCTTTTCAACAATGAGGTGATTCAGGCCAATTCCAATAGCCTTATGATGGACAGAGCCACTTGCATCCAGAGAAAGGACTATAGAGACTAAATGTGGATCACAGCATAGTATTTTCATCTTTTTGTTGTTGTTGTTGTTTGTTTGCTTGTTTTTTTTCTTATTTTTTTCCCTTTTGATCTGATTTTTCTTGTACAGCATGATAAATGTGGAAATATGTTTAGAAGAACTGCACATGTTTAACCTATATTGGATTACTTGCTGTCCAGGAGAGGGAAGAGGTGGGGAGGGGAGAAAGAGAGAAAAATTTGGAACAAAAGGTTTTTCAGGAGTGAATGTTGAAAATTATCTTTGCATGTATTTTGAAAAATGAAAAGATATATAAAAAAATAAAAAGAAGACATTAGAAAAGTGAGTCATATAGTAAAAAGAGTGCTTAATTTGTAGTTGAGAAGGCATAGATTCAACTTCTGTTTTCACAATTACAAAAGAAAGAACACAAGTTGATTTTAAAATGAAGTATCATAATTAAGTGTTTAAATGATTCTTATTTTAAGACCAATAAAATGCATGAACTATTAGAGAACAATCAAAAGAGGAAAGAGAAAATGCAAATCACCAAAATTTGAAGTCAATTAGGATAGATCACAACAAAAACAAATCAAGATCGTGATCAGAGTTTATACATATGTATAAACATATACATACATAAAAATTAAATAACTTCATTGAAATTGAGAATTATTACTGGGAAAACATTTTTACAGTCAAAGATTCTGATAAAGGCCTCATTTCCAAAATATATATAGAATTGACTCTAATTTATAAGAAATCAAGCCATTCTCCAATTGATAAATGGTCAAAGGATAAGAAGAGACAATTCTCAGATGAAGAAATTGAAACTATTTCTAGCCATATGAAAACATGCTCCAAGTCATTATTAATCAGAGAAATGCAAATTAAAACAACTCTGAGATACCACTACACACCTCTCAGATTGGATAGAATGACAGGGAAAGATAATGCTGAATGTTGGAGGGGATGTGGGAAAACTGGGACACTGATACATTGTTGGTGGAACTGTGAATACATCCCAGCCATTCTGGAGAGCAATTTGGAACTATGCTCAAAAAGTTATCAAACTGTGCATACCCTTTGATCCAGCAGTGTTTCTACTGGGCTTATATTCCAAAGAGATCTTAAAGAAGGAAAAGGGACCTGTATGTGCAAGAATGTTTGTGGCAGCCCTCTTTGTAGTGGCCAGTGTTGGAATCTTTACAAAGTGTTAAGACATTGGAGTTGATTTGATCTTAGAAGAAGATATTTTGGGCCAGAACTTGAAACTAGGTACTAAGTGGAACTGATTGAACAATGCTTGTGTTCACACTTTTAGAGAGCGCATAAGAATCTAAGTACTCAATGGAGTTCACACATGTAGGGCTTAGTCTGAATTCACACCTCCCTTGAAGTTCTTAGGGCCAGAGAGCACTCTGGGAGATAACCCAGAATCCCTCTCCCTCCAGAAGGTGGAGTTAACCTTTGGGAGATCACATAAATATAGGGAGCTTTTGAAGCTTGAAGTTACTTCTTCTGGTGGAACTGACTGGAGGTACAGAGAGATTCATTGCATCTTCCAACTTGGTGCTGGCTGGAGGCTGAAGAAAGCAGAGGCAGAAGCCAAGGACAAAGCTGCAAGATCTCTTGGAGCCAGGCAGAGAGATAGGTCTCTGAACTAACCAGGCTAATCTGGAAGGAGAAATAAATGTTTGCATTTTTACCAGCTGGCTGCGATTTTGGAGTAATTATTTATTTCAACTGAGACTAAGGCTGCCTCCAGGAAGACCTCCACAAGCCAGAAACTGCAAACTGAGTGGATGCCCCTCAATTGGTGAATGGCTGAATAAATTGTGATATATGAATGTTATGGAGTATTATTGTTCTGTAAGAAATGACCAGCAGGAGTGAAATGAGCAGGACCAGGAGATCATGAGATACTTCAACAACAATACTATATGATGATCAATTCTGATGGATGTGGCTCTCTCCAGCAATGAGATGAACCAAATCAGTTCCAATAGAGCAGTAATGAACTGAACCAGCTACACCCAGTGAAAGAACTCTGGGAGATGACTATGAACCATGACATAGAATTCCCAATCCCTATATTTTTGTCCACCTGCATTTTTGATTTCCTTCACAGGCTAATTTCAAAGTCCGATTCTTTTTGTACAGCAAAATAACTGTTAGGACATGTATGCTTATATTGTATTTCATTTATACTTTAACATATTTAACATGCATTGATCAACCTGTCATCAGGGGGAAGGGATGGGGGGAAGGAGGGGAAAAATTGGAACAAAAGGTTTGGCAATTGTCAATGCTGTAAAATTACCCATGCATATACCTTGTAAATAAAAAGCTATAATTTAAAAAAAAAGACATGACCAGCAGGATGATTTCTGAAAGGCCTGGAGAGACTTACAGGAACTGATGCTGAGTGAAATGAGCATGACCAGGAGATCATTATATACTTCAACAACAATACTATATGATGATCAATTCTGATGGACATGGCTCTTTTCAACAATGAGATGAACCAGATCAGTTCCAATAGAGTAGTAATGAATAGAACCAGCTACATCCAGAGAAAGAACTCTGGGAAATGAGTGTGAACCACTATATAGCATTCCTAATCCTTCTATTTTTGTCCACCTGCATTTTTGATTTCCTTCACAGGTTAATTGTACATTATTTCAAAGTTTGATTCTTCTTGTGCAGCAAAATAACTGTATGGATATGTATAGATATATTGTATTTAACTTATACTTTAACATATTTAACATGTATTGGTCGACCTGCTATCTGGGGGAGGGGGTGAGGGGAAGGAGAGGAAAAATTGGAACAAAAGGTTTTGCATTTGTCAATGCTGAAAAATTACCCAGGCATATATCTTGTAAATAAAAAGCTATAATAAAAAAAGAAAAAAAAGAAATTGAGAATTATTTGCAAAACTATAACTTAACAAATTATCACAATAGGAAATTGAGAACCAAAATGGGCATATCTCAGAGATAAAAATTAGACAAATCAAACTTGTGTGCTACTTCATCTCTCTAGCTCTCAGTTTCCTGTTCTTTAAATGAGAAAGTTGGAATGTTTGTTCAACTGACCAAATCTCCAAGGTCCATTCCAAGTTTAATCCAAAGCTCAAAAAATAAAAACCTGTACTATATGGGTTCACAAGTAAATGTTTTTATACTTTTAAGGGGAAAATAATTACTTTAAAATATAGATTATTCATGTGATAAGAGACTGAAGGCTACCCAATATCTTTAATATGATTTTGAAAATGTAATACTAAAAAAAAATCATAGAAAAGAATCCCTTAATGACTAAAGATGCAAAAATACTAAATAAAATTGTAGTTAAGAAAATATAACAGTATAACTTTTAAAAATTATTCATCCTGGCCAAACAAGATTTAAACTAGGCATGCAAAGCTGATTGAATATAAGAAAAAAATGACTAAAGATTTTACACATGCATACATCCACACATTTAAAAAACCTTAAAAATCAAGAATTGATGTATCCATAGATATAGAAAATGACTGATAAAATTCATGCTCGTTTACAAAAGATTTGTATTCAATATAATAAGTATCTACTCGAAACTAACAGGCAGAAAACAAGGGTACCATTTTCACCACTTTTGTACTGCTAGCAATTATAATAAAAGATGAAAAATGAGCAATTAACACTGAAAACACAAAGTTCAAAATATTTCCATTGACAGTTAACACAACAGTACACCTAGAAATCTAAATGTTTCAATAAAATAATTGAGGCAATAAGAGATCAGCAAGGTTGCAAGATACAAGATAAACTAATAAAATTCATTCAAATTTTTATATGCTTACAAAAAATTACAGAAACTTTATTAAAAAAGCAACCTCACACACAAGAAGAAACATTTTATGCTTCAGTATTAGCTTGGTCAGACAAACACATCATCTTTATAAAGGCAATCATAAATCTGTACTGACAGAACTAAAGGGAGGGCAAATAAATGTTAAGATTTTCCATATATGTGGTTAGGTGGTATCGAACAGTAAAAATGACCCCACCAAGTTCAGTTTCATAAACAATATAGCAATATGACTTTATGTTCCATGTACATGTATTATGCATTATTCAACCTAGCTTGTTGGAGTATACTTTTAACACTTAAATTTTCATGCCCTTAAGCTTGTGTTACTCAGCCAAAATCACTAGGCTAGTTGGCACTGGCACTGCAGTGTTGAAGATGAAACTGGAGGGAAAGCTACAGGTTTCTAGCCTGAGGGACTGAAAAAATTGTGTCACAACTAATTTGAATGGAGAAATTTGGAGAGAATAGATAACTGATTACATGAAATGAGAAAGGTTACAAATGAATCAAATTAATACAACTACTGTAAGAAAAGTTGTCAATTAGTAACAAAAAAACCCCCAAATCTTTGCATCAAATATCTCTGATATGGGTCTAATATCCAAAATTAATAAGGAACTTACACAAATATATTATAACAGAAGCTATTCTCCAATAAATAGTTTAAAAAAGAAAATGAAATAATGATCCTTATTACATATAAGACAAATGCACATCTAAACATTTCTAAAGTTTTATCTCAATAAATTGGCAAAAATAAAAACAAAAGCTAAGTCAATGGTAGAATAGTTAAGGAAAGACAGGGATACTAATGCACTATTGGTGGAACTAAGCATTGGTCCAACCATTCTGGAAAGCAATTTGAAAATATGCTAAGTGATTAAAATGACCATACTTTTTGACAGGGATCCCACTATGCATATATCCCAGGGATTCTGTGATAAAGAGAAAGTCTTATCTATATCCAACTATATGTAGCATTTTCTGGAGCAGCTAAGCTTGTATCATCTTCATTTCCAAATAAGAGAAAAAAGCAATTCAACCAAAAAAAAAAACATCTCATGAACCAAGGCTAACAGCAAATGTGAAGTTAAAATACAACATTCATTTATTTTAAAATGTAAGATTTAAAAGTATCTCCTTAACCGTGAGCTAATATTATATATAATATTAGAAAAACATTTGAAGCGGTCTGACTGAAGAAAGGTTGCCCAGTCACATTACTCCAATCTAACACTAGGAGCAAAATCAATAAGCTATGAAAAAGAAGTTGAGAAATAAGCTTGTGTATATAGAAAAATCAAGTCATTCAGATCAAAAAATTAACTGAGTGAAAAAAAAATAGCAAAGTAGTAGAATACAATGAAAACCCATAAAAATCATTGGCCTTTCTATATACAACCAACAAAAGAAATCAAGAGTAAGTGATCAAAAAACCATTTGTAATAAAATATATAAAATATCTGGGAACCCATAAAGATATAAACAATTACTAAAAAATATTTACTCAAAATCTTAAATAAAGTCCTGGCAAAGTGTTGTAACAACATATCAAAAATTATTCAGGCTTATACTAAGAATAGTTCAACTTCAAGAAACTAACCAAAATAATTAGTAATGTTAAAACCAGAAACATCCAAAAACACATGATTACATTAATGAAGACAGAAAAGTCTGAAAAATTAGAGCACTCATTTATGCTTTAAAAAAACTTATAAGGCACAGATTATATAAAGCAAAGACCCATTTTTAATATGATTTTATATATATATAAAACCAAGAGCTAGCATCATTTTGATGAGAAAACACTAGAAGCTTTTCCCCAAAATACAAGAGAAAAACAAGGGTGATTCTTTTTCCTACTATTCTTTACCAGGTAGAAATGTTAGTGACAAATATATTCTTGTTGGGAGTTGCGAACTGATCCAACCATTCTGAAGCACAATTTGGAACTATGCCCAAAGGCTATCAAACTGTGCATACGCTTTGATCCAGCAGTGTTACTACTGGGCTTATATCCCAAAGAGATCATTAAAAATGTCTGCACCAGCCCTTTTTGTAGTGGTAAGGAACTGGAAACTAAGTGGATGCCCATCAGCTCGGAAATGGTTGAATAAGTTATATTATATGAAGGTAATGGAATAGTATTGTTCTCTAAGAAATGATCAGCAGGCTGCTTTTAGAAAGGTCTGGAGAGATTTACTGATGAACTGATGTTGAGTGAAGTGAGTAGAACCAAGAAAACCTTGTACATAGCAACAACAAGATTATGTAATGATCAACTGTAATGGACTTTGAACAATGAGGTGATTCAGGGTGATTCCAATAGACATGTAATGAAGAGACCCATCTGCATCCAGAGAGGGGACTGTGAAGACTGAATATGGATTCACCTTTTTGTGTTGTTTGCTTGCTTTTTTTTTTTCTTTCTCATTTTTCCCCCTTTTGATCTGATTTTTCCTACACGGTATGATAAATGTGTTAATATGTTTAGAAGAATTGCACATGTTAACCTATACTGGATTACTTGCTGATTAGGGGAGAGGGGAGGGAGGAAGAAAGGGAGAAAAATTTGGAACACAAGGTTTTGCAAGGGTGAATGTTGAAAACTATTGTTGCATGTATTTTGAAAAATAAAAGGCTATTATAAAAATTAAAAATAATAAAAAAGAAATGTTAGTGACATTAAGAGTAAAAAATAAATCAAAATAACATGAACAAAAGCAAAGAGAAGAGAGCATAGTATTAGGCTAGATAGAGTAAGATCTAGGTCTGGGTCTGGAATTGGGAGATACGGAGCATTTTTATACCCCATAAGCAGGATAGAAAAAAATATTAATAGTGAAGATTAAACTTAAAATTAAAAGTGTCGTACAGCCAAAACATTTGCCAGCATACCCTTGCTCATAGAAGAGAGGAATAAGGGATAGACAGCAGAGAAAGATTAGGTTGAAGAGAGTGAATGGATATTATCTAAAGTTTTTCTTGCATGTCAGGAAATGCTGAGACTTCTGGGATTTTCTAAGGAAAGTACAAAAGGGAGAAGCAATTTTATGTAGTTTGTTGGGATTAGAGAAATGTGCCCACATATGAGCAATATGAGGAATCTTCTTAGAGACTGAAACAAAGAAGCTGAAGATCACATACTCTCATATTTCCCTTCTATATCTTGTAGGGAATTTTCTTTTTTTTTTTTAATTTTTATTTAATAACCTTTTATTTACAGGTTATATGCATGGGTAACTTTACAGCATTAACAATTGCCAAACCTCTTGTTCCAATTTTTCACCTCTTACCCCGCCACGCTCTCCCCTAGATGGCAGGATGACCAGTAGATGTTAAATACATTAAAATATAAATTAGATACACAATAAGTATACATGACCAAAACGTTATTTTGCTGTACAAAAAGAATCAGACTCTGAAATATTGTACAATTAGCTTGTGAAGGAAATCAAAAATGCAGGTGGCATAAATATAGGGATTAGAATTCAATGTATGTTTTAGTCATCTCCCAGAGTTCTTTCTCAGCGTAGCTGTTCAGTTCATTACTGCTCCATTGGAAATGATTTGGTTGATCTCGTTGCTGAGGATGGCCAGATCCATCAGAACTGGTCATCATATAATATTGTTGTTGAAGTATATAATGATCTCCTGGTCCTGCTCATTTCACTCAGCATCAGTTCGTGTAAGTCTCTCCAGGCCTTTCTGAAATCATCCTGTTGGTCATTTCTTACAGAACAGTAATATTCCATAATATTCATATACCACAATTTATTAGCCATTCTCCAACTGATGGACATCCATTCAGTTTCCAGTTTCTAGCCACTACAAAAAAGGGCTGCCACAAACATTCGTGCACATATAGGTCCCTTTCCCTTCTTTATTTTTTTTTTATTTTTATTTTTTTTTTATTTAATAGCCTTTTATTTACAGGATATATACATGGGTAACTTTACAGCATTAACAATTGCCAAACCTCTTGTTCCAATTTTTCTTACCTCTTACCCCACCTCCCTAAATGGCAGGATGACCAGTAGATTTAAATATATTAAAATATAACTTAGATACATAATAAGTATACATGACAAACGTTATTTTGCTGTACAAAAAGAATCAGACTCTGAATTATTGTACAATTAAGCATGAAGGAAATCAAAAATGCAGGTGCATAAATATAGGGATTAGGGAATTCAATGTAATGGTTTTAGTCATCTCCCAGAGTTCTTTTCTGGGTATAGCTAGTTCATTCATTACTGCTCCATTAGAAATGATTTGGTTGATCTTGTTGCTGAGGATGGCCTGATCCATCAGAACTGGTCATCATCTAGTATTGTTGTTGAAGTATATAATGATCTCCTGGTCCTGCCTTTCACTCAGCATCAGTTCGTATAAGTCTCTCCAGGCCTTTCTGAAATCATCCTGTTGGTCATTTCTTACAGAACAGTAATATTCCATAATTTTCATATACCACAATTTATTCAGCCATTCTCCAACTGATGGACATCCATTCAGTTTCCAGTTTCTAGCCACTACAAAAAGGGCTGCCACAAACATTCGTGCACATATAGGTCCCTTTCCCTTCTTTATAATCTCTTTGGGATATAAGCCCAGTAGTAACACTGCTGGATCAAAGGGTATGCACAGTTTGATAACTTTTTGAGCATAGTTCCAAACTACTCTCCAGAATGGTTGGATTCGTTCACAACTCCACCAACAATGCATCAATGTCCCAGTTTTCCCACATCCCCTCCTTGTTGTAGGGAATTTTCCTGCATCCCCCCTTCCCAATGAGATGCTCTCACTGAAGCTTGCTGTCTCCTGGGGCTTTTGTTGCTCTTCCTCTGTGGTCATTCTCTTTTCAGTAACTAGTCTGAAATTATGCAAGACTAGAAAGCAGTTCATGTGAAAGAAGAAAAGAAAAAGATGGGGGAAGCTAGTTGGTGTAGTGGATAGAGCACTAGCCCTGAAGCGCTAACCCTAGGATTCAAATTTGACCTCAGACACTTAACACTTTCTAGCTGTGTGTCCCTGGGCAAGTCACTTAACCCCAATTGGCTCTGCCAAAAAAACCCAAAAAACAAACAAACAAACAAAAATCTCAGGCCTGGCCTTCTACTAAACAGGAATGTGGTCTTAGGTTGAAACAATGAAAAGACAATGTCCTGAATAAAGTAAGTAGTGGGCATATTGTACACTGCTTGCCAGGCCACAACTAGATTGTCATGTTCAGGTCTGGATTCTACATTTTAAGAAAGATATTAAAAAGATTCCACAATTTGCATTGTTGGAGAAGCATAAACATTGATGAGATCAAAGATCAATCAAAACACTGACAGGCTGGAATGCCCCCAAGAAGAAGATAAGCAGAAGGATGAGAGAACTCAAAACAACACCATACAAGGAAGGACTAGTTGAAGGAAGTTGGAATATTTAATCTAGATTAGAGAGAATTGGGGGTGGGGTAGGCAATGATAGCTGTCTTTAAGACATTGTTTGGCTTTGAGGGACAGAACTAGGGGTAGTGGATAAAAGCTATAAGGAGGTAGATTTCAGATCAATATAAGGGAAAATTTGCCAAGAAATTGAGCTAAACAGAAGTGATAGGGAAATGGTTAAATAAATTGTGGTATATTCATGTAAGGTAATACTATAATCCATTTAAGATTAACAAGTGTGAGGAAAAACAAATATGGAAAAAATTCATTGAAATGATGCAAAGTGAAAGAGGCCGAACAAAAACAATGAAGGAAAAATAACAATCATGTGAGAAAGTAAACGAGAAGATAACCAAATATTTTAAGTAACTGCATGTCTCTTCCAGAGCATACTGATACTATGACATTTTCAACAATTTCTTGGCTTTTGTGGTAGGAGTGATCAAACTATGTTTTCAAAAACATAAACTCATTAGTATGAAAGCAAAATTAATGTCAAGGTAGCATCATGCAGAAGATATAACTGGTAGATGAGTACAGTTTTATGTAAGAATGGCAGGTAACCTTCCTTCTTCCCTTTCTGATACAGCAAGAGTTTGCCATGCATTATTTTTCATTAAACTTTTTGTTCAAAAATCATGCCTCCTCTTATACTCTAAGCTTAATGAAAGTGTTGTGAGAACTTTATATGTTGCCATTAACGAACATGTAAAAGTTACTGAGTTAGTGTTGATGGGAGAATAGGGTAAAGGGGGCCAGTATGATTTACTGAGGTATGGGGATGGGGAAGCAGGTGTGCCAGATATACACATATATATTTCACAGTTTGTTCTAAGGTTTCCTCTACTGAGGTCTCAACAACTCCCACGGCAAACTACTGTAATGTTATTCCCATCTCACCTGCATTTCCTCTGTTTGCCCACAGATTATGTCACTGGCCTGAGTGCCTCCCATAGTCTCAGGCTGAGCTTTTAATGACTATATCAGTACAGCATAATAAACTCATTTCAACTGACAAGCATACTACTGCTTACTAGAGTCAGGGCAATCTGACTTCTAATCCCACAGCACATACTGACAAGCTGTCTGATCCAAAGCATTCAATTTTCCCATCTGTAGAAGGGTTGACAACAGCAAAATTCATCTCATAGGGCTGTTGTTTTGACTATCAAGTAAGATAACATCGGAAAAGCATTTTGCAACTTATTCAGGAAGGTAGAGAAAGGGGACTAGGAACTTTATTGAGGTTGGTCTCAGAAAAGGGTTGAGCAAATGTACCTCTCTCCCCTCACAGAAGAGGTGGGGAATTGTGGGTGTGAAATTCTCATTTATTCTCATATATTCTGGTTTCTTTATCTTTTTTAACCTTTGCTCAATGGATAGTTCTCTATGTAGGGAAGGGAGAGAGAATATATCAGAAATTTGTTACATTGAAAATAAAAGGTATCAACAACAACAAAAAAATGAGATAAAAAATTTTAAAACAATTTACCTTAACTGCTGTATAGAGTTGTGAACATCAAGTGAGATTATGCGAAATTCTTTGTACTTGTAAAGTGGAATACAAATATTAATTACTACCATAACTGTAAAAAAAATTTCAACGACGAAAAGAGTGAAGGAAAGAACTAAGATAGAGGATGGAGAGTCAAGAAGGTGGAACCATGGGAACAGAAACTTTTGGAAGTATGAGGAAGGAGACTGGAAAGGACTCTCATCAAAGGAAAGATCTGGCATGTCTGTTTCCATGGCAACCATCATTTTAGGCCATCTTAGGCCACATGGGAGGCTTTGAATCGATCCCTATGAAGATTTCAGATGCCTTCACCAAACTGACCCGTTAAGTTTTTGCTTCCAATGACTACCATCTGTGTAGATCAGATACTCAAGTGCATAAATCCCTCTCTTCCATTCTGTTTAAATCCACCATCTAGAATACTTACAAAAATGTAGATTGCCCAGATTAACAGAGGAGGAAATAAATTACTTAAATTATCCCATTTTAGAAAAAGAAACTGAACAAGCTATTAATGAACTTTCTAAGAAAAAATCTCCAGGGCCAAATGGATTTACAAGTGAATTCTACCAAACATTTAAAGAATACGAGGGACCACGAAAAGAGATTGAGGACTATATTGAAAGACAGAGGATGGCAGACCTGAAAACAGATCAGAAATCCTTCTACCTCAACTGCATTAGGGTAACAAGTAGTCTACACCTGAACATTTGCAGGAAAGGGTCCTCATTCCCCAGGGTTCTCGAGGCCCATTCATAAGATGCAAATTTAAAGAAAACTGCCCATTTTCAACCTTTCAAGTAAAAACAGATAACACAAATACCTTCAAGCTTTTAAAGGGTTTATGAACCTCTAGTCTTTTCATTCTGAGTAAGAGCACTTGGGTTCCAATGCTAGCTCTACTCCTTCCTACCTGTGAGGCTTATGGTAAATCACTTCAGTTTCCTGTACCCCAGGATCCATCTCTATAAAATGAGGGTCCTCCAGGTGGCCTCTAAATTAAGGCTATTTCCATAAGCTTCCTCTTCTTTCCTCTTCCTCTGCTCATTTCACTCAGATTCCTTCTTCCACTGTCTCTTCCTTCAGTCCTGTGTCACTTAAAGAGGAAGCCTCACTCCTTACCAAGACTGACCCCTCTACCTGCTCAATTGATCTCATTCCATCCTATTGTCTGCAACAGACTGCCCCCTCTGTCATCCTCACTGTCACTTATCCTCAATCTCTTCCTGCCTACTGGTTCATTCCTCACTGCCTACAAACATGCTCGTATTTACCTCATCCTGAAAAACAAACAAAAAAACCCACCCTCATTTGATTCTTCCATTCCCCTAACTCTCCTCCTTTATGGCTAAACTCCTTGAAAAGGCCTACGGCAACAACACACATTCTCTCCTTTCTCTATCTCTTCTTAACCCCTTATAATCTGACTTCTTACTTCATTGTGCTACTCCTCTTGATTCCCAAATCCAACGTCTTTGTCACAATTCTCCGTTTCCTTGACTTCTCTTACTTCACTGATCATTCTCTCCTATTTGATACTCTCTTCTTTCTAAGTTTCCAGGCTATTCCTCTTTCCTAGTTCTCCTCCCACCTGTGGGAAAGTTCTTCCATCTCCTTTGCCAGAACCACATCCAGATTATGCTGTCTACCTGTAAGTGTCCCTCAGGTTTCTGTTCTGGGCTCTTTTCTCCTATAGACTTTCTTAGTTAGTAATCTCATCAGCTCCCATGGATTTAATTTTTGGCTCTATGCGGATGATTCTCAAATCTACTTATCCTCCAGAAGCCTTTCTGTTGACTTCTAAATGCACATCTCTAACTGCCTTTCAAACACTTCAAATGGGATGTCCGGTAGACTTCTTAAACTTAACATGTCCAGAACAGAACTCATTATCTTTCCTCCATACCCTTCCTACCTTCTATGTTCCCTATTACTCTGAAGAGCAACACCATCCTCCCACTCCTGCAAGCATATCACCTTACATTCTGAATTCCTCACTATGTCTCACCTTCCTCCCTCATATCCAAACTGTTGTCAAGGCCTGTCAATTTTGCAATATTTCTCAAATGTGTCCCTTTCTCTCCTCTGAAATTACCCCCACTCTGGTGCAGTCCCTCATCACCTTGTGCTTTGATTATTTCAATAGCTGCGGGTGGGTCACCTGTCTCAAGTCTCTCCCCTACTCCAATCTATCCTCCAGTCAGCCACTAAAAAATGATTTTCCTAAAGTTCAGGTCTGAACATCACACACATACACACACACATAATTAGTCTGCAAGAAGGAAGAAAATATTCAGACTACATGATAGAAAATACCAAGTAGAGATATGAAGGACCTCCAGAGACGACTGAGGACTTTGTTCAAAGATGGAGGTTCAAAGAACTGAAAACAGGTCAGAAATCCTTCTACCTCAACTGCATTAGGAAGACAATAGTTATATGAAATCGAGAAATGTACCTCATCTAACTCAAACTGAAAGCAGGACTCATGCTCCAGGATCAAATACAAAGATGCCAGAGGGCAGCAGTGGATAGAACATCTGGCTTGGAATTCACAGGAACTGAATTCAAATGTGGCCTCAGAGATTAGATATTTTAGAGTGACTGAGAAGTACTAAGACTGCAAATGAAGAGAGAGAGACAGAGAGAGAAAGAGAACAGAGAGAACACGAGAGACAAGAGAGACAGAGACAACACACAGAGATAGAAGACAGAGAGAGAGACAGACAGACAGAGAGAACACAGAGAGAAGAGAGAGACAGCAGAGAGAGAGAGAGACAGAGAGAGAGGGACAGAGAACGAAACAGGAGAGAGAAGAGAGAGACAGACAAGGACAGAGAGAGACAGAAGAGAGAGAAGAGGAAGATAGAAGAAAGAGAAGACAGAGAAGAGAGAGCAGAAGAAGAGAGAAAGCAGAGAGAGAGAGTAGAAGAGAGATAGAAGACAGACACAGAGACAGAAGAGAGAGAGAGAGAAGAAGACAGTAGAGAGAAACAGAGATAGAAGAAAACAGAGAGAGAGAGGATAAGAGAGAGAGAAGAGAGAAGAGAGAGTAGAGAGAAGAGAGAGAAGAAGAGAGCAGAGAGAGAGAGAAAAGAGGAGATACAGAGAGAGAGAGAAGAGAGAAATAGAGAGACAGAAGAGAGAAGAAATAGAGAGACAGAAGAGATAGAAAGAGAGAAGAGAGAGAGAGAGATGAAGGAGAGAGAAGAGAGAGATAGAGAGAGAGAGAAGAGAGAGAGAGAGAAATGAGAAGAAGAAGAGAGAGAGACAAAGAGAAGAGAGAGAGAGAGAGAGACGAGACAGACGAGAGGACAAGACAGAAGAACAGGGACAGAGACTACGAACAAACAAAAATCAGAAGAGAGAGAGAGAGAGACAGACAGAGAGACACACAGAGAGAGAGAGAAACAGCTAGAGAGAGAGAGGCAGCAGAAGAGAGAGAGAGAGAGAGAGAGAGAATGACACAGAGAGAGAGAGAAACAGAGAGAAATAGAGAGAGACAGATAGACAGACAGAGAGACAGACAGAGACACAGAGAGAGAGACAGAGAGAGAGATGAGAGAGACAGACAGACAGAGAGAGAGAGACAGAGAGAGAGAGAACAGAGACAGAGAGAGACAGAGAAGAGAGAGAGAGAGAGACAGAGAGAGAACAGAGAGAGAGAACAGACAGAGAAGAGAGAGAGAGAGAGAGAGACAGAGAGAGGAGAGAACAGAGAGAGAGAGAGAGAGAGAGAGAGAAGGAGAGAGAGAGAGGAAGAAGAAGAAGGAAGGAAGGAAGGAAGGAAGGAAGGAAGGAAGGAAGGAAGGAAGGAAGGAAGGAAGGAAGGAAGGAAGGAAGGAAGGAAGGAAGGAAGGAAAGTCCCGTTTAGCACTGAAAGCCCTTCATAATCTGGTCCCCTTCTTTCCAGTCTCCTTACACCTTACTCCTCAACACATATTCTTTGATCTAGTGACACTAAGGAACAAGACCCTCCCATCTCTCATTCCATGTGTTTTCTCTGGCTGAACCCCATGTCTGAAACATTCTAACTCCTCTGTTCTGCCTACTGACCTCCCTGCCTTCTTTAAATCCCATGTTCTCCTCTCAATTCTAGTGCCTTAATTACTTTCTATTTATCCTGTATATAGATTCTTTGTACATATTTATTTGCAAGTTAAATCCGTTAAATCCTAAAAGGACTGTGAGCTCCTTGGAGGGAGGGATTGTTTTTGATTTTGTTTTTCGCCCCTTTTTGTATCCCTAGTGCTTAGCACAGTGCCCGGCACACAGCAGGTGCTTAATAAATTGTATTGACTGATTGCAGGAAAACCTGAGTGCAAATTCCACCTCAGACACTTCGCAGCTCTCTGACCTGGGCAAGTCACTTTATTCCTGCCTTCCTCAGTTTCTTCATCTGTAAAATGGGGATTACAAAATAGCATCTACCTCCTGGGGTTGTTGTGGTCAGATGCTAACAACTGTAAAGTGCTTAGCACGGTGCCCGCCATATAGTAGGTGCAAAGTAAATGTCAACTATTACTGTTTAGAAAAACCGGGTTAGGAAGGTGGGAAGCAAGGCTACTGTCCGGTGTGGGATGCTCACCCGCGTCTGACTGAAGGGGAGAAGCCCCTGGCGGCACTGTCCCACAGAAGTGGTCAGCAATGACATTCCTGAGCTGGGGAACTGAGGTGGAAGGAGAGGAGCCTCCTGGGTGCCTCGACACCTTGCCCACGGATCCCACGCCACTTTCCACTACCTCCACTTAGCCACTGAGGACCTCCGTCCTCAGTCACCTCACACCTAGTGTCGGGCTCCGTGAGGGCAGGTCTAGGCAAATGCGCCTGCGCAGCCCAACCCAACTATGCACACCTAAATCCTTGGAAGGGAAATTAGGCGTGGGGCTTGAGAGCAAAAAGATACTTCCGGAAGTGGACTCTGGCCCGCGCTTTTCCCCTACGGCGGTCGTTCGCCGCTCCTTAGAACTACGATTCCCAGAATTCCACGGACTGCCAGGGGCGCTTCTTTCTGCGGACTTGCAGGGCCACACCGTTAGGGGTTACGAAGCAGGGAAGGTAGCGGTAAAAGAGGTGAGAGCCTCGGTTGAGATGGCATTCTGGGAAATGGAGTTTAGGAGCGGGAATGTCTTCGACTCGCGGACGTCTTGAATGGGCAGTCCGGAAGCCCACCCTGCGCAGGCGCACTAAGCTGTCTGGCCTGGCGGGTGCGTCCTCTTCGCTGGCAGCGCTGGTCGGATTGCAGACCTACGGGAAGGTAGGTCGGTGCCTGAGGGATCACGGCGCCCATGGGTGTTTCGGGCTGAGGCTCGAGGTCACCATGGTAACCGCTCGCCTGTCGCGTGCCGATGTCTTTGCCTTTTGCGGGGAGGCGGAGGACCCTGGGCTTTGGGGAGTGTGCGGGGTAGGATCGAGAATGGGGGCGTAAGGAATGGAGAGGGGGCGGCTCTGACTTGAATGTCTGTGACCGCACCCTCGGTACCACCCTCTCCCAAGGGGACTCGGAGCCGCAGCTGGACTCCCCTTCCCTCTCAGAGACCACCCCTTTTCTGATCCATGCATGTGGGTATGGGTGTGTGGGTGTGGATGTGGGTGGGCATCTGAGTGTTGTTCCCTTGTGTGACTGAGCCTCTCCTCTGCCTGTTGAGCCATAAGAAGCTAGGGCCAGGCTGTGGATCTTTGGGTTTGGCTGATGTTAGTGGGACAAGGGCCAAGTCCCTGCAGATCTCTTTGCGTCAGAGAAGAGTTCTGTGTCCCTGTTTGTGGGAGCCAGCTCCACCAGTTCTGTTTCTGCTTGTCTGCCTGCCTGCCTGCCTGCCGGCTGGTCCTCACCCTGTCACCATTCCTGTGTTCCAGGATCGCTGGGCATTCTTTACAGGGCCCTCGGTCGGACTAAGGCTTCTGGGGTCTTCGTGCCGACTTCAGCCTGTCTCTGCCCACAGAGTCTCCAGGAACCCACCCTGAGACTCGAGAGAGTGGGCTTCCCAGGAGGGAGACAAAAATTAAAGCCCCAGGGCCACCGTCCCTATTTAGGGGGTATTGCTCCTGAACCCCCCAGATCCCAGCTCACCAGGACCCTCTCAGGCTCCTGAGAGTGAAAGTAGAGGAGAATCTCCCCTCCCCCCCAACCCCAGGGAGTAGGAATCCAGCCTAGCAGGAGACAAACCTGACCAGAGATCTCTCAACCAGAGCTTCAGGGCTGAGGCTGGAGAGTGATACAGAGGAACAGATCCTGGGACTGCTGGCGCCTTTGCAATTCCTGACCATCTCTAAAACAGTGAGGAAGGGCTAACCATGGAGGATTTGACCCAAATGATTGGAGAGAGAGGTGAGAATGGTAGAAGGATGTGAGAGTGAGGGCTCATTCTTCCCAAGACAGGAAAGAAGAAAAAGCTATTTGGAAGACCTGGTGGGAGGTTGAAACTTTGGGTATGGATTAGGGTTCCATGATAGGCTCCACAAATGTGTTTGGGAGCTCATCGTGAATCCCCCTCCATCATCCAGATTAATCCTCTCTTCCAGTTCTGCTGTGCCTAATAAGGTACTCCCTAAATTTAATTCCACAAATAATTATTACTAGGTTCAAGGCAGTGAACCTGTTCAGGAAAATGCATTCTGCAGTTGTTGCTGATTATTTCTTTGTAAATCTTTTTTTTTTTCCCCTTCAGAAGGTTCTTAAATGAATTCATCTTTACATTGGGATTGTTCATTTCTCAAAGCCTTTTCAAATTTGTTCTCATTTTGGCCTTAAGAGAGCCAAGAAGACAGGTTAGGTTCGGGGGCAGTAAGGGGCAGGAATCTGGGCCTGTGATTTCATTAATACAGGAATTTCTGGTGTGGAATTCCTCCAGTGATGCAGATAAGTAACATGTTTGTGACTTCTAATCTTAGAGAGTTGCCTGGGGAATTGAGAAGTTAAGTGACTCGCCCAGCATCCTGAAGTCAGATTCACCAGTCATTGTCCATTGGAGAAGCACACCCAGCTGGGGTGTGGGGATTTCTAGCCTACGGGTAGATCTGGGAACTTCAAGACAAATCTGATTCCTCTCCTGCCCCCCATTATTCCCCAGCTCTGCCTTCCCAGGATGAGAATTCCCCAGACGAGGACATGGCTGCTGTGGTCTTGCCAGCTGGACCCCAGGTGAGTCAGACTCAGTTTGCCTTCCTTAAAGGCCATTTTTCCTTATGCTGAAGCTTTGTGACCCAGTCCTCCCTGCCCTGTCCTCATGGCCTGGGCTCTGGGTCACTAAGTCTTTCCACCTTCTTTCCATGTCTTTTCTCTATCATCTTTTGTGTATGATTTGATAACAGCTCCTTCTCACTTGATGCTCCTCACTGTGTTAGCCTAAGAGATGTCACTCTTCAGATTCTGTTCCTGCCTTTTGAACAAATTTCCTCTATCTCCTTCTTATCTTCATGACTCCATCCTGGACCTTCTTGGCATTTCTCCGCACTTACATCCTACACAACTTTCAGCTACCACTTCCATGAACATGACACCCCAAATCGGTACTGGTTTCTGAGATTTATATTCAGATCCCTACATCAGTGGTATCATAGACACAGGGGCCATTGAAATGTACAGAAGGATCCCTGGCCTCTTCTTCCCCCCACCTCATAGCTTGGAAAACCTCATATTAACGTTCTGTTCTATTGTGCTTTTGTTTTGTTAAATATCTTCCAGTTACATTTTAATCTAGTTCAGTTGCGGATGTGCTTGACACCTCTGGTCAACAGGATCTCTCAGAATGTTCCACCAGCATCATGAACTCAACATGGCCCCAACTAAGCTCATTTTTTTCTTTCCTAAACCTGCTCTTTCTTCTGGCTTCAGTGTTTCTGTCTGGTACCAGCATTCACCCACTCTTCCCTTTTATTACCTTAGAATTCTTAGACTCCTAGCTTTCTCTCTCATTTCTCATCTGTAATTAGTTACCATCACCACCCCCTGCCATTTTCACTTGTGTAATTTCACTCACATCCATCTTCTCATCCACATCCAAATATGAGCCCTTATTACCACTCATGAACTATACTTTTTAAAAGTTTACCCATCTCTGCTCTCTACCTCCAATCCATTCTTCATACCAGTGCAGAATAAGTTTGTCATGTATGATTTTAGTCATACCAGAAACGTTCGGTAGTTCCCAGCGTCTGCTCAGCAGAATTTACTCTTCTACCTGTGGCCTTTATAGCCCTCCATGGGCTGGCACTATCATATTTTGCTAGCATTTAAAGTCCAACTTGGATACCATTTCCTCCAGGAAGCCTTCCCCAATTTGCCTTAATTCATTGACAATGTTCATTTTCCCTTCAGACTTCATATAGCAACTTGTTTTGCATTTTAAAAGTCTACTTACTTAGTCTTATGTATTATAGTTCTCTATATTTGTAGATTAAATAAGTTCTTTGAGAGTAGGAGCCTTCTGGAATTGTTTCTGTATTCGAAGCCATACCTTTCTCAAGACGGTTTCTATCAGTCTTATTGTTCTGTTGTTGACATTGATATACTGTGAGCTTCTTGAGAAGGAAAAAAAAATACATTTCAATAAAAACAAAGACCAAAAAAGCAAGATGTGTTTGAATAGAAAACCAGAACCAGAACCACTTTACCTTCTGGTAGAAACTTAGAAACAGTGAATGGATTTTAAAATGTGCTTACTTTGATGCTAATTTGCCATATACTAAAATAAACTAATAATCTCCCACTTAAAAATAAGAGAGAGTAGGGGCTCATCTTTGTATCAGCCACATGCCCTGTGGGAGTGGCTGCTTACTAAATGGCCTCTGCTTTCCTTTGGTATTCTAGGAACAAATCAGAAATGTTAATGTGAGTTTGTGTGTTTGCCTTAGTTTCAGATGTTAGTTCAATTGTTATCCATCAGCTATCAAGTATTGAGTACCTATTATATGTGATTATATGGTAGCCACTGGGGATACAAGTACAATAAATGAAAATATATTATGTTCTAATGGAGAAACAAATACACATTGAAGTCTAAATAGAAGAAGAAGAAAGGAAATGAAAACTAGTTCAACAAAGATAGTTTGAGAGGAAAGGCTAGCAGGGATAGGCTTACATATCCATGTATCTATGTATGTTATTGTGTGTATCATTTTAGTTACGTCTGGGCCTGGAGTTTCCAACTGTGTAAGGTGCTCTCCTGGAGGACCTCTTCTACTTCTGTTTCCACTCTGCACCTTACAAACTGGAGTAGAGAAATGTCAATCCTGTGCCCAGGTGCTCAGAGCCAGCATGTGCCGATGAAGACTTGAGCCCACATTTGCCAGACTCCTGAGCAATTCTTTGTGTGTGTGTGTGTGTGTGTAGGATTCATTAGAAAAATCAAGTTCTACCTCCAGACACTTTGAGACTACCTCTCCTTATGCATTCAGATATGTACATTTATGATAGTTCCTTTGTTTGGCAGTTAAAGCTCTTTATAATCTGATGCCAACCAACTTTCCAACCTCATTATATATTCATGCACTACATTCACTCTACTGTCCAGTTAAATTGCCCAGGGCATTTCTTGAACATAACAGCTTATCTCCCACATCTTTGCTTTTGCACCCTCTGTCCTCTGTCCCTGAAATGTGCTTCCTGCTTACCTCCAAGCCTTGGTGTATCTTTCTCCAGGGCTCAACTCAAGGATTACTTTTTTCTGATCTGCTTATCTGCTAGTGTCTTCCTTCCCTCAATAACTTTGTATATGTGTTGTACATGCTTATATATGATCTCTCTTTCTTTCTCTCTCTCTCTCTCTCTTTCTATATATATATATATATATATATATTTTTTTTTTTTTTTTTCTCTTGTCTCCCCCAATAAAACTTACCTTTGCTTTTCTATCATCAGCTTATGGCATAATGCTTAGCATATAGTAGTTCATAAATGCTTGTTGACTTTACTTTTTAAGTAAAGCTTTTCAGAATATAAGCATTTATTAATTCATCAATTGTTGGTTTCATTAAAGCACTTAACAAAGCCTCTCATGCTCTTTCTTTCAGCAATCAATGGCATTTAAGAATGTGGCTGTGGCCTTTGGCCAAGAGGAGTGGAGTCAACTGGACCCTACTCAAAAGGACGTGTACAGAGATGTGATATTGGAAAAGTATCGGCACTTGGTTTCAATGGGTAATGATGATTTTCCTCTTTAATTGAAAATCTTCCCATTGGATAATTTTATTTCCTCTTTTTTTAGTATATATAAGACCTTTTAGCTTAGGGTTCTGGATTCAATGTTTCCAAATCTTTTTTGTCCTAGAAACATCTGTTCCTGTTCATTGTCCAACACTTGGTTGAATTGAAAGTAGGTGGCTGTAGCTTCCACATCCTTTTTTTCCTCAATCCAAGGCTTTCTCCCATGAGGTCCACACTGCATATACCTATGTAGTAAGAAATTCCTAGCCTTCCAGCCTGAAGACTATCATCTTTCTGAACTCACTAAAAGTGAGTTCTTTACCCATCTCCCATGAACTGTTTATAGGAATTTGCCACTAAGCATTCTGCTCGGAGCCATTTTATTTCCTTCTGGGTCTTGCCTGGTGCTTCTCCCCCCACCCCGCTTCCCTGAAGATTAAGAGCTTGGTATAGCAGAAAGAACCTTGGAGGATGAGTGAGGAAGTTGGGATCTGGTACCTGTTCCATCACCCAGCAGCCAAGAGGCCTCGGGTTTAAATATTCTGAGCTACAGGTCCTTATCTGAAAAAGAATTCTTATTTGTGATTGATCATATTTAATAAGTAATTCTTGGAGTCTGATGTGCAGGCTGCCTTTGTGTCCTCAACACAAATAATGAAGTCCTATTTATTTTTCTGTGAACAGGGCTTCCAATTTCCAAACCTGATGTCATCTCACAGTTAGAGAGAAAAGAAGACCCATGGATGCTGGAAAGGGAAGTCTCAAGAGACGTCTATTCAGGTGAGTAATAAAGAGCTGGTGATCGTTGGAAGCAGTAGGCCTATTAGTCATTGAGCACCTTTGGTGTATGATAGCTGAAGAGCCTCACCTCAAAACCTAGGCCTACAGAGGAGGAGCTGGAGGCCTTCTTGGACAAGTTTCCACATAGAATTCGGGCTAGTTGGACAGTTACTGTTTTGCCCCTTAGTTTCAAAAGAACACTACTTTCTCCCTGAAGCTAGTTCCTGTACTTGTATTCTGGATCCCAATACTTATCTTTTCCAGCACTTTACCCCACTACTTCATTACAGATTTTCTCTCATCTCTTCAAACTTACCAAGGTTTCTTTTATTTCAAACAATTCAAACTCTTTTCTTTTTTCTTTACTCTGCTCTCTCTTCTGCCTTTTGTCTTTTTTGTTTGTGTGTGTTGTTGATTTTTTTTTTTTTTTTTGCTGAGGCAGTTGGGATTAAGTGACTTTGCCCAGGGTCACACAGCCAGAATATGTTAAGTGTCTGAGGCCAGATTTTGAACTCTGGTCCTCTTGACTTCAGGGCTGGTGCTCTAACTCACTGCACCACCTAGCTGCCCCTCTTCTGCCTTTTGTCAAACATTTCTCTCTTTTCATTGAAGAGTTCCTCAAACATGCATTTTACAGCTGCTGCATACACTTCACCCTAAAAATCTCCTAAAATCTGCCTTACTTTCTGCCACTCTTATGAAACTGCTATTTTGAAGGGCATAATTGACTTCCTGTTAACCAGTCCAATGCCTTTTCTCTGCCTTATTCGATATTATGGACCAGCTCTACTTTTATTTTAAAGACTGGATCTCCCTGTCTTACCTAGGCCCGATGTGCAGAAATCCTCACAGGCCTGATCCCACTACCAATGAGTAGGGGATCTTTAACCTATTTCATTTTCATTCAGAACACTTCTTTAAGCAACCTGGTGACGTCCACTGCCAGGGACTCACCATATTGAAGCCTAATTTAGTGCAGACATCTGACTAGCACTACCCAGGGCAGCTTAGAATTCTCAAGCTGCATATTGACTAGCAGTGGCCTCCATAGGAGCCAGAATTATAGGCATGTACCCAGCTCACCTGTCCTCACTCTTCTACTTTGGTCCTTATTCTTTCCTTCTTCTTCCAGCCACTTCTCTGTCTCCATAAAAGTCTCTTCTTCCCCTAAGTGGAAATAGACTTAATTAATAACATTTGATAATTAATAATAATTTAATTTAATAATGATAATAAAGAAGTAGTTAACACTTAATTAACTAATTTACAGTTTTTGCTATAGGGTCTTTTCTTTCTTTTTTATTTAATAATATTTTATTTTTCCCCAATTACATGTAAAGAAAATATATAGTTTTTTCAAGAAGTTTTTTTTAGCAACTACTTCAAAAGTTTTCAAGTGTTTGTCAACAGGTAACAGTAGATTATCATAGAGTTATTTGTAAGATTGCATATTTAGGGTTGGAAGAAAATTTAAAGATCAAGTAGTTTACATCCCTCATCTTACAGTCATCTGGGACCCAGAGAGCCAAGTTATAACCTCAAACGAGACAAACCAAAAAATAATAAAGGTTAACATTTCTAGCAAACCTGGTGTGTTAAAAACAAAATAGAACTCTGTTCTTCTAGATCCATATCTATATTTATGTACTTTTTTACATCTAGAGAAAACCAGAATAATTAAAATCACATACCAAAACTGCACATTGCAATATATTTACAATTTTTGGAATGTCATTTTTAAAGAATGGCTAGCAGTCTTTTGTCTGGAAAACTGTAGGAAGACACTTGTGTCCAGTAATGCCTAAATGTCCATCCCCAGGTACATCCTTACCCTGATATATCGGAAATTGATTTCATTTCAATAAAAAAACAATTGAACCAAGAAAACAAATGCAAAGTTTATTTATGAAACCATGTTTTCAGAATAGAATATCAGAGCTCTTTTCTTTCTTTTTTTTTAATATGCTGGCTTTAAAATTTTTCCAAATACATGCAAATGTAGTTTTCAACATTTTCACATTCACTTTTTCAAAACCTTGTGTTCCAAATTTTTCTCCCTTCTCCCCCAACCCCTAGATAGCAAACAATCTGATATAAGTTAAACATGTGCAGTTCTTCTGAACTTATTTCCACATTTGTCATACTGTGGCAAGAACAATCAGATAACAAGAAGAAAAAAAAAGCAAACAAACAACAGAGGTGAAAATACTGTGCTTTGATTGATTCAGTCTCCATAGTTCTCTCACTGGATTATGGATGCCATTTTACATTTCAGGTCTCTTGGAATTGTCTTGAATCACCTCATTGTTGAAAAGAGCAAAGTTCATCACAGTTGTTACTTAATCTTACTGTTGCCATATACAGTGTTTTCCTGGTTCTGCTCACTTCACTCAGCATTAGTTCCTGTAAGGCTCTCCAGGCCTCTCTGAAATCATCCTACTGGTCATTTCTTACAGAACAATAATATTCCATCACATTCATATACCACGATTTATTCAGCCATTCCCCAGCCGATGGGCATCCACTCAGTTTGCAGTTTCTGGCCACTACAAAGAGGGCTGCCACAAACATTTTTTGTGCATAGGGGTCACTTTCCCTCCTTTAAGATCTCTTTGGGATATAAGCCCAGTAATAACACTGCTGGATCAAAGGGTATGCACAGTTTGATAGCCCTTAGGGCATAGTTCTGTATTACTCTCCAGAATGGCTGGATCAGTTCTCAACTCCACCAACAATGTCTTAGTCTCTTTTCAAAAACATTGTGGGAAATGCCAACATTCATTTTTACTCAGGCAAAGACGATGGCTGTGGCTTCCCACTAGTCCTGTGCCAAGCTGCCCAGGGAAAGCACAGCAGCCCAGATGCTGGCTCCTCCAACCTCAATCCCATTGGGCTTACTCTCTTAAGTTATGGAAGTAGTTCTAACAGAACAAAAGTCCACTAGTGTTTTCAATTATTTCTTTACTATATCCCTGGGGGTGGCAAGGTATCATTGGCTCACTTCCTTTTCATGGGTCCTGATAACTCCCTGTCACCAAATAGTTAATGTGACCTCTTCTTTGCTAGCAAAGCAGGCACAGAACTTGAGATATGGATCTGTAAAATTAAGTGTCATGAGTGTACAACTTCATACTCCCCGGTGCTGTTGTAAAAATAAGAATTATGGTAGCAAAAGAAAAAAATACTATGAACTAAAGTATAAATTGCACAATAACAAATAGAACCAGGAACAATTTTCATATTGAAAAGGTTGCATTCTCATTTTTTTCATACTCTGGCCTCATCACGCCCTTTTATCCTCTCACTCAGCTTATCTTCAGTTGATAAGCAAAGTAACGTTTTGCTACTCACTAAGAGCCTCTTTTCCTTCTGGCTCTCTGTGAACTCATTAGTTTCTTTTTTTTTTTCCCTTTATCACAATAGCTAGCCTCTGCTCAGCTTTGCCTTTCTGGAGCAACTTCCCTCTCGTATTCCATTTCTCTTATTTAGCAACCTTTTACAGTCTGGTTCTCTTTTTCTTTGTATAGTGAAGGCACATGTGTATGAACTGACTTTCTAGTTAACCAACTTAGTAGCTTCATTTCTCAAAGCAATCGAATGCTTAAATAAAAAAGTTTGTGCTTTTTTGTTTTTTATACTATACAATCTTCTCATATATTATCTTCCCTCTCTACCCTCATTCCAGCCAACAGGATACCCTTCACTCCCCCCCCCCCCAACTCCCTATTTCCACCCATCCAGCCACTCCTAGTAACGAAGAAAAATAGTTAAGCAAAAGTGACCAGCACAGTAACCGTTATCTATCAAGTGTATTTTTATAATCTGCTGTCCCTGTCCAACACATACACCTCCTCCCCAACAAAGAGCTTTGAGATATGTTTATCAAACTGTCCTCTGAAACTCATCATGTTATAAGCCAAAGACAAATTAAACAAATTTTTTTCATGCTTCCAAATCTGGATCTCCAGCTCTGATCTCTCATTTGCATTCCAGTCCCATACTTCCATCTATTTAGAGACCCTGGGATAACTCACACTTACCTCATACTCTTCTCATTCAAAATGGCGCTCTTCTTTGCCTCCAAACTAGTTTTTCCCTTTGTTGCTCTTCCTATTTCCTAGGCAAGAAAACTGAAAATTACTTCTGGCTCTTCCCTCTCCTCATCATTCACTAAGTCCTGTTGATTCATACTTCAAAGAGTCTGATTTGTCATTTCTTCTCCACTTTCACTGACAGCACTCAGTGGAAACCACCATTACTATAGGCTTAGATTGTTGTAACAGTCTCCTACATTTTCTTATATCTTATTTACTGATTACTTCTGTCATATTCCTCTATCCCCAAAAAACCATTGATTTCATTCTACCATTTCCTCTCAATCCAGGCATGGTTATTGATTCCCAGTGCCATAACGGGCACTCCACCTCATCAGATTTTTAAAAATAGTTCTTATTAGTGCCTTTTGTCTTTATATTGAAGTCATTTCAATTCTTCCTCCACATTGAGCCTACTTCCTCAAATGTGTTGAGCGTACCTTCCTCCAATTCTCCTATTGCACTTGTATATATAGTATACAGTGCTGCAATTACCTGTTGTATTGGAGTACTCCATAATTGTTTTGTGTGTGAGATTTATGTCCCTGCCTACATTGGAAGCTTCTCCAAGCTTGCACATATCACTGACATATTCATATCACATCATTGATTTAGAACTGGAATCTTAGTGATTTTGTAGTGCAACCCCATTTTACAAAAGAGGTAATCGAACCCCAGTGAGAAAAGGCTACACAGGTAGTCATCCAAATTGGCATTTGAACTATGTCTTCTAACTTCAAATGTAGCACTCTTTCCTTTATAATACAGGCTTGGAGTGAGCATAAGACCTGTCCCACAAAATGGCTACAAAACAGGCTTTCACAAAATATTTTTCTTTTGGCTTTCTAAGGTGCCAGGAAGATGAGAAAACTTTGCTCTTTCTCATTTGTTTTGTCATCTTATTTTGCCCACCAGTTATTTTCTGTTTCATCTTTCCTAAGCAACTATTAGGAGAGAAAGACAAAAATTAAGATGTGATCTCTGCCCTCCAGACGTTTATGGTCTTTTTAGGTAGCAGGATATACACAGAGAAAAGATATTCATAATGGTTCAAAGTGATGTATGTCAGTGTCAAAGTGAAAAACTACAGCTAGTAAGAAGATTTTGGAAAAGAGCAGGATTGGCTGGAGTAATTGGGGAAGATTTTAGAAGTGATGGAATTTGACCTTGGCCCTGAAAGATTTGGTTAGATGAAAAAACAGAAGGGCATTCTGGGTTGGAGAATAGAATGGCCTGAGGCTGTGAATATTGCATATTCTACCTAGACTTTATTTTGGGACTACTCATACCACTGCTGGGAAGACTTCCCAAACCAACCACCCTCTGCTTAAGCAGGAGCCTTCCTGGCATCCAACCATCATGATCATCAAGCTGGCCTACTCAAGATTCTTTTCCAGTTGGACTGTGCTGTTTGCCATTGGGTTAAGGAATCCCACCTAGGCTTGAGTTTTTCCAGTGGAATAGAAGCAAATTCTTGCTGCTTTTAGAGAGCAAACTCAGCCCCATGCAGAAGGAAGTACATACCGTTCTAGGTTCACTCTTAACACTATGCTCTTAGGTCATAGAATGTATACACTATTCTTATCTATTCCATGAGTACTAGATACCAATATCAGCTGTTAACATTCCAGCTTTCAGTTTTATCATTACTTTTGTATGCTTTCAGTTCTTTTGTGTTTACAAAATGCCCTACTGATTAGGTAGTAGGTATTTAATCTAGCAACTGCATTCATACTAGTCTACTTGTCTTGCCAAAGCATGACTCCTATTAACTTTATTCCTGTAGGATCCACACAAACTTAAGAATGTTTGACACACTCAAAATGTCCCATCCAAGTCACATGGCTTTTCTCAGAACCTACTTCTCCCACTTGGTCTATAGTCCCCACCTTCCTTATGTTGGCCTTTTACTCCTATCAACAGAGAGCAAGGAATAATGGGTAGAGGGTTTGATTAAGCAATTGGAACAGCATCCTTTTGGTACCAGGGAGATTTTTGACCAAGGTGGAACAGAAGGAAAGGGATGTTTTAGAAATTAGAATAGTGTAATCTTTGGAGTTATCCAGTCCAATCTTCTGTGGTTGCAGAAATCATTTCTATAATATCCTTGATCATCCATGGTCATCCAACTTTTGCCCAAACATTATTAGCGACACGTGAAGTCACTACTTAAAGAGGCAGCTCACTTTTATCTCTGGCTCGCTATTGGAGAATTCTTAACTAGATCAAGCCAAAATTTACTTCCTTGTAACTTCCACATCTTAATCCTGATTCTACCTTCTGGAACATTATATAGCAAGTCTTGTGCCCTTTCCTACATAAAAGCCTTTAAGATAATTAAAGATTGCTCACATGCATGCCTTATCTTTTTTCAAGACCTAACTTTCTTGGTTCCTTCAACTGTTTCTGACTACAATATAATCTTTAGACTCCCCCTCTCTGTCCTGGTTGACAGCTCCTGAAATATTCTTATCACTGGGTCTTCCCAGATTTCCAATAAGCATAAAGAAGACCTTTGTTTGTTTTTAATTTAATTTAGTTTTTTTCAGTTAAAAAACAATTTTTTCTACCTCCCATTAAAAAAATAAATTAAAAAAGCTTTTATAAGAAACATGCATTGTCGAGCAAAGTAGTTCTCTGATTGTGCATGTTCAGAAATTAAGTCTCATTCTACACGATGAGTAAAGAAAGAGCTTTCTAATGGAGCTAGGCAACAATAAAATGAACTATCTTTTGAAGGACTGACCTTCCCATCACTGAACACATTCAGGCATTTCATGCTCAATGGTAATGATTATTTTTGATCAGATGATGGAACAGGGGAACAGATGATGGAACACACTTCTTCCTTCATCTTATTAGAGAAGTTGGGAACCGGTACTATGAAGAATGGTGCATATGATACAAATGTACATAGAATAAATATGATATGTATATGTACAATTGCTGAGACTATTGGATTTTGCTTACATGGTTTTCCTTATTACAAAGAAGGCTTCTATGAGGAAGGAACAGTAACAATAAGTGATATGAAAACAAAAATTCCAAAAATATTGTTATTTGTTATATTATACTATTATATGTCATTTATTATATATCATATATTAATTCATTTGGTTTATCAATCATCAATTAAAGTAATTAATAATTCAAATTAATTGGTAATAAAATTACTAATGTTATATTATTGTTATATGTGATTACATATCATAATATATAGCAATTATATTAACATTTTATATATTATTGTATATAATATATATTAGTAATTATAAGGTTAAATAACATTGAACTATAGCCTCCAGAATTTAACACAGTATTCGTGGTTTAATGTGAAAAGCACATAATAAAAGGGAACAGCTCATTCCCATGACATTGATGTGGACAGTGTTTTAATGTCTGGTAAGGTATCCTGAGATTTCATCCTTCGCCCAAATCCCTCTTTGTTCCATGCAGGTGACAGTATATTCTTGGAGGTTGTGCTAATAGAGCATAATGTCTAGCAGGTCCTGCCAAGCTGGAAAAATTTTACTTGCATGTTGTTGCAGGGCTCAGCAGCAAATACTTTCTTTCTTTGTTTCTTTTTTAAAAAAATAATAATAGCTTTTTTATTTTTCAAAATACATGCAGAGATAGTTTTCAGTGTTCACCGTTGCAAAACCTTGTTCTAAATTTTTCTTCTTTCTTCCTTCCCTTTCCTCTCCCCTAGACAACAAGTAATCCAATGTAGGTTAAACAGGTGCAATTCTTATATATATATGTGTGTGTTTGTGTGTGTGTGTATGTATGTATGTATATATATATGTGTATATATATATCTGCATTTATCATGCTGTGCAAGAAAAATCAGATCAGAAGGGGAAAAAATGAAAAAAAAAAAAACAAGCAACCAAAAAACAATAAAGGTGAAAATACTATGGTGTGATCCACATTCAGTCCCCATATTCCTCTTACTGGATGCAGATGGCTCTCCCTATCACAAGTCTATTAGAATTGGCCTGAATAACGGCATTGTTGAAAAGAGCCAAGTCCATCACACTTGATCATCACATAATCTTGTTGCTGCTGTGTATAATATTCTCTACTCACTTCACTTAACATCAGTTAATGTTTTAATTCTCTCCAAGCTTTTCTGAAATCAGCTCAGCAGAGTCTTTCTTATCTGAGGACCAGTCAAGCAAAATTTAGAGAGACTGGTCTGACTGCAGGGGGAAAAATTTTTATGCCACAGTTACTCCCAAAGATAGTCTCTCTTCTTGGAGGAAAGGAGATGGGAGCTGCATTGGTAAAGGGACCATAGCAATGAAATCACAGAACCTTAAAGTATTGAAGTGGTTAGTTTTTTTTAGCCACATGACCCTATTGATGCTTGTTGGACTCCTAATTAATTAACACAACTCAGGCTCCATTCATCTATGAGGAGTTGATTTTTTTCAACCTAAATATAGTGTGTTTATTAATGATGATGATAACTTAAAATTCTTTATCATTTAGTGTTTTCACTAAATATATAACATATTATATATAATATTACTAAATATATATGTGTGTGCTTTCACATATATTCCCATTTAAATGTTATAATTATTTTTTGAATCAGTGAAAACATTAATTATTATGCCCACCCATTTTACAAATGAGGAAACCAAAACTTAGATTAAGAGACTTGTCTAGAGTCACATGGCTTATAAGTGGTGGAATTGAGACTCATATTGGGTCTTCTTTCTACTATCTCATGTTGCTCCACAGCTTTACAGTTATCTGTTAAATTTCATTGTGTTGGGTTTTGCTTAGTATGCCAGTCCATCAAGATTATTTGATGGTAGCATCAGCCCTGAAGTCAGGAGGACCTGAGTTCAAATCTGCCCTCAGACATTTAACACTTCCTAGATGTGTGCAAGTCACTTAACCCCAATTGCCTCAGCAAAAAAAAAAAAAAAAAAAAAAAAAAAAAATTACTTTGGATTTTGCTTCAGATACTTTATTAGCTGGAAAGGCAGTTGACAAAAAATGGCTAGACAGAAGGGTAGCTTTGGAGTTGTGAAGTCCTGGGTTCAAATCCTACCTTAACCTCTTCAGTTAGCTGGCTAGTTCTCTGTAACTATTAGTTACAGAAGGGTTGCTAATTTGTGTTAGTGGAGGAAACTTCAATGATGGGACTTATCTACATGAATGAAATTCTAAGTCTAGGCCCTACCCCCCCCCCAAAAAAAAAAAAAAAAAGTATTAGCTACTCCTCTCAGATTTGTGTGGCCAAAGATTTAATAAGCATATTTTCTATATTTTTTCCAAGTCTATAGATAAGCCTTTTGAATAGAATTAGACCATGAACAGAGTTTTCTTATTTGATAATGATCTATTAATCTTTAAGGGATTAATCATTCTTAAAGTATTTGGTACTAGTTATAGCATCCTTTTTTTTTTTAACTAATATTTTTCCAACTACATGTAAAAAGATAACTTTTTATCTTAATTTTTTTTTAATTAAAGCTTTTTATTTTCAAAATATATGCATGGATAATTATAAAATCCATCCTTGCAAAACCTTGTGTACCAAATTTTTTCCCTACCCCCTTCCCTAGACAGCAAGTAATCCAATATATGTTAAACATATGCAGTTCTATACATATTTTCACAATTATTCTGCACAAGAAAAATCAGATCAAAAAGGGGGAAAAACGAGAAAGAAAACACAATGCAAGCCAGCAACAAAAAGAGTGAAAATGCTATGTTGTGATCTACACGCAGTTCCCACAGTCTTCTCTCTGGATGCAGATGGCTCTCCATCCCAAGACCATTGGAACCGACCAGAATCACCTAATTTTTGAAAAGAACCATGTCCATTAGAATTGATCATCATGTCATCTTGTTTCCATGTACAATGATCTCCTGGTTCTCCTAATTTCACTTAGCATCAGTTCATGTAAGTCTCCAGGCCTTTCTGAAATCATCCTGCTAATTATAATTATAAAATATATTTTATTATATATATATAATAATATAAAATATAATTATAAAAATAATATTCCATAACACTTATATGCCACAACTTATTCTCAACATTCATTTTGTAAATTTTGTATTCCAAATTTTTTCTCCTTCTTTCCCTTTCCTACCTCCTCCCCAAGATAGCTCAAGCAGTCTATTATAGGTTATACAAATCATAACATCTCTAAAGCAGGATTTCTTTATCTGGAAAAGAATGATAATGTCTACCTGACCTCTCCCACAGGATTTTTGTGAGGATCAAATGAAGTAATGTATGTGAAAGCTTTAGCATTAGATGATGACAATATAATGATGTTCTCTTCTGCCCTTTGAGAATAGCACACTCTGGCAATATTCAGCCCACATTCTACTAGCTTATCCATATGAATGAGAACTACCTCTTAAGGCCTATCAATACCTCAGTGTAGCTCAGGGGTGACCTTGTGTTGGAAAAAGGGAAGGCCAGTAGGTCACAGGCAGGGCCCTGGGGAGTCTGTTGTCTGAGGTCCAGCCTAGCTAGGCGGAGAGAGGCTCACTACAAGGCTTATGACAGGAGGATGGGTTTTCAGCAATAGCAACCCCCAAAGACCATGAAGATGGAGAAACTTCATTGGTGGAAGGCATGCCAATTACTGACAAATTAGAGCTCCTGCAAAAGTCTACAATTGTCAATTGTATAATGAGATTTTGAGTGTGTTATCACGATAGGTGTTGGACATAACTAAAACTATATTTTGTAGCACCTAACACTAGAATATCTTTCTCAAATATTTATTGAATGTTTATGGCATCCTCCCATTATAATAACACTTTCAAAAGAAAAGAAAAGAAAGGTATGAGATCAGTTTGTTGGGTACTTAAATCATCAGTATTTATTATCAGTGTGTCCTTTTCTAAAACTTCACCCTTTTGGGTTTTTTTTTCCCTTAGGCAATTGGGATTAAGTGATTTCCTAGGGTCTCACAGTTAGGAAGTATTAATTGTCTTGAGACTGTATTTGCACTCAGGTCCTCCTGACTCCAGGGTCTCTGCTGTGTCCACTGTGCCATCTAGCTGCTCCTCACCCTTTTGTTGTTTTTTAAAACCAGGCTATTTCCCAAGCCCAAGTTTCAGGTCTACTTTTGTCATCCAGGATTTCTCCATGCCTCTCAGATCATGCCTGCAGGCCCTGTGAGCACACTAGAATAGAACTCATCTAGGCCTGGAAATGAGTTCTTTATAACACTGTCTTAATCTTTATTTTGTGCTACAATTTTTTGTTTATTCTGTTAGACCCTTTTATAGCATGGAGACCATTTTTTCTCCTGGGGCAACCATGGGATTCAAGTAACTTTGCTTGACAGAGATGCCATGCTTATTGCTAATTATAATAGCCATCTTTGAGAGCTGTAGCTCATTGTGCCATTCAGTCTTCCCAGGAGGCATAACCGCTAGAGCTCCAGACCTGGAATCAGTAAGTCCTGAGTTCAAATCCATCTGAGACACTTACTAACTGTGTGATCTTGGCCAAGTCACTTAATTTCCATTTTTCTCAGTTTCCTTATCTGTAAATAGGGATCATAAGCATCCCTAACTCCCCACATTGTTGCAAGGATCAAATGAGATACTTAAGTGTTCAGCATCTCATACTGGCACATTGTAGGTACTATAGAAATGTTAGTTGTTAGAATTCTTGCTGATATATATTTTACAGGTGCTCGCCATTTTGTGTATGTCCTCTTTGGTCAACAAGCATTTCTTAAGCTCCTACTGTGTGCCAGGTACTCTGTTGAGTGGTGGGGATTCAGAGATCCAAATGATCTGATCTGCTCCTTGATCTCAAGCTCACAATTCAGTAGTTGGTGAACAATGGAACTAACAATTCAGGGGTTAGAAGAGGCTTCATATCTTAGGAAGAACTAAGGTATTAACTGTGTGGGTAAGAAGGAGATAAAGATGCTGGGGAGATAGAAAGGGCAAGAGGTAGACAGCAGGTAGCTGTGTGGGATGAGGGAGAGTGAGGAGGTCAAAAGCCCAAGCTATTGAATTTTGGAGACTGGAAGGGAGGTAAGGCCCTCAGCAGAAATGGGTAACTTGTCAAGATGAGTCTGTTTGAGGAGAGGACATGGATAAAATTCTGTTTTAGATGTAGTGAGTTTGAGGTGCCTGGAGGGTAATCAATTCAAAGTGTTTGCTAACCACTTGGTGATAAAGCATTGGCATTCGGGAGACAGAATGGGGCTGGACGTGGAGGTCAAGGAATCATCCGCATAGAGAAGATCAGTAAGCTTGGGAGCTGCTGACATCACCATGGAGGTAATGGGGTGTTGCTACAGTATATAGAACCCTGGGCCTGGAGTCAAATTCACACTTACTTGCTCTGTGGTCTTGGACAAAGCCACTTCATTTCTCAGCTTCAGTTTGCTCAATAAGAAAATGAAGATAATGGGCTCTACTTCCCAGGGTTGTGAAGAGCACTTAGCACAGTACCTGGCACACTGGAGATGCTTAATAAATAAATACTGATTCCTTTATTCCCCATCCTCCACCGAGGGAGAAAGTGTACAAAAAAAAAGAGGAACTAGGACAGAGTTTTAGGGTACAATCACATTTAGGGATGTGATCTTAACCCTAAGATGATAGCCTCTGGAATAAGCATAAAGAATAAAACAGATGTGGACTCCTTGAAAAAGGAGGAAGGACAAGTTGGTTACAAGACAATGACCCCCTCAGGAATCTGTACTGGTGGATAGAACTTGATAGTGATCTCTAGTATTGTAGAGGTGGAGGCATGGGGAATGAGAGCAGGTGCAGGAGGAGAGCACCAAAGATGCAGTATCATTGGGAAGGGGAGTGTGATGGGGCCGGCACATGAAAAGAACATCAGATGCTAAGTGAAATCAGTAGGACCAAGAGATCATTGTACATGATAAACAAGATTATCAGAGGATCAATTCTGATGAACATGAGTCTTTCCAGCAATGAGATGATTGAGGCTAGTTCCCATGATCTTGTGAGGAAGAGAGCCATCTTCTCCCAGAGAGAGGCCTGTGGGAAGTGAATGTGGATTACAACATAGCATTCTCACTCATTTTGATATTGTTCATTTGCATTTTGTTTTCTTATTCAATTTCTTTCCTTTTTGATCTGATCTTTCTTGCGCAGCAAGAGAATTGTATAAATATGTTTACACATACTGGATTTATTTTGTATATATTTTAACATATATAACGTATATTGGATTTCTTGCCATCCAGGGGAGGGAGTGGGGGGAAGGAGTGGGAAATTTGGAACACAAGGCTATGCAAGAATCATTGTTGAAAAATTATCCGTGCATATGTTTTGAAAATAAAAAGCTTTAACTTAGCCAAAAGTCTGGTCATTATTTCTGTAGCTGCATTTTCTCCAATAGTTCTTGTTACAACTGTTTGCAAACATCCCACAAAATCCGCAAAATTTGGAACCTTGCTCTATTTTTGTGAAGGCTCCCCTCAATTTTTCCTGGAAGGGTACCCCAAGCTTTTATAGCAGCCGTTGCGATCTGCTCGTAAGCTATTGTGGGGTAATTAATCTGTTCTGAATTCTCTCCATACTGACCTTCACCTGCTAGTTGGTCAAAAGCGATTTGTACATTAACTCCTGTTTGCCTGTTGCATCTGGCTTGACTCCTACATAATTCATGATACTTCGAAAGCCACAACAAGTTCTGTTCAGTTTCTAAATATGTCTTAGCTATGGATTTCTATATGGGGCTACATCATCTTATGTTAAAATGCTACTAGGTAGGCCAAACTATCTAGTAACATTTTAACATAAGATGATGTAGCCCCATAAAGAGTGCAACACTTTTTCAAATCCTTGATTTTCTCCAAATCAAAAGGAGTGTATCTTCTCCTTTTTTGACCTGAAGAGTCAATCTCTTCAATCACAGGGTATGCATTTATAAAATCAGATACATCTTGTCCTTTATTTTTTGCTTTAACTAATGCCTTTTCTAATCTAATCACAGGCTGCTTCATAAGAGGTGCTGATTGTGTTACTGCCTCTCCCCCTTCTTCTCCCTCTATCCATGAAGGGTTAATTGAGGGGGGAGGGTCATGAGATGTGAAATGATCTAATTTCTCCTGCTGTGAATTCTTATCTGATTCTTCATCCTTTTCACCTAGTTTAGTTGGCACCTTCCCCTCCTGCTCTTCTTTTTCCTTAGTCTAACAATTATATAATTTCCTAAAGCCAGTTGTATTAAATTATGTGTATTAAGTGTGTCTTTGGAAATTGAGTCAGGTCCATTTTTATTGTAGAATTGACAAAGTTCCTCTCATACTAATTTCCACTCGTTTAGATCCAATTCTTTTTCCATAGAGAACCAAGGAGATATATATTGTACAGTTTCTAAAAGTTCAATGATCTGCTCCCAATTATAATCAAACCTTGGCTTTTCATAACCCTGACAATGCTCTCTAAACATTTTCCTTTAAGAGACAGCTGTTTTCTAAATATCTGTCCCATTTCAGCTGAAATATTACTTTAGCTCTTTAACAAAGTTTCCTTGTTGTACTCACCCTAATTTCTGGGTCGAGGAGACTTTTCCACTGAGATCAGGATCGGAGGCTTTTCCACTGGAATCAGGATTGTGTCAGTCCCACGTTCGGGTGCCAAAATGTAGTATTATTTTCTCTAAATTATGATCATTCTCTGGGAGCAGATTTCTTGGGGAGCTTTTATAGGCAGTCTTCATTTCAGTTCAGAGTAATAATCACTTCAAATGCAGCCAGAGAGTTAAAATCCAAACTTATCATTTTTTGTCTCCTTTACTGTCTCCTTCAAAATAACGCAGTTAGTTTTCTTAGAGGCCTATCTCTCTCCTTGGTTCTGAGAGCTCTTATTGGTAGTCCTTTAGCTCTTCCAGCTTCTGCCTCTAGGTCAACTCCGACTCCTGGCTTCTCAGTCTCCCAAACTGACTCCTGGCTGAGGCTCCAAGAGCATTTAGTGGGCTTGTCCTTTTATATGCTCTTTTAGAGGTGTGAACTTTAAGATTGACTCCTCCTCTGAGAGAGTAGGATTGTGGGTTCCTGACTTGTGAATCTCCTTGACTGAATCCTGACTTGTGAATTTCCAATGCTAATGTGTGAACTCTTAAAGGTGTGAACTTTAGTACATAAGCATTGTTTCTATAAATTCCAGTGAGTTAGTACCTTGTTTCAAGTTCTGGCCCTTTATTTTTTTTAGCATAATAGTACTTCATAACATTCATATATCATAACTTGCTCAGTCATCCCCCAATTGATAGCATCCCTTTGTTTCCAGTTCTTTGTCACTATAAAAAGAGCCACCATAAATATTGTTTGACATATGGGTCCTTTTCCTCTTTCTTTTGGATACAGACTTTACTAATGTTACTGCAATTTTTTTTTTAGCAATATTATTGCTTATTTAAAAGGGTATGCACTTTGACCCAGCAATGTTACTACTGGGCTTGTATCCCAAACAGAGCATAAAAAGGGAAAAGGACCCACATGTGCAAAAATGTTTGTGGCGGCCCTTTTTGTAGTGGCAAGGAACTGGAAACTGAGTGGATGCCCATCAGTTGGAGAATGGCTGAATAAATTATGGTATATAAATGTTATGGAATATTATTGTTCTGTAAGAAATGACCAGCAGGAGGATTTCAGAAAGGCCTGGAGAGACTTGCATGAACCTATACTAAGTGAAATGAGTAGTACCAGGAGATCATTATACACCTCAACAATATTATATGATGATCAATTCTGATGGACGTGGCCATCTTCAACAATGAGATGAACCAAATCAGTTCCAATTGTTCAGTAATGAAGAGAGCCATCTACACCCAGGGAGAGGATCATGGGAACTCAGTGTGGACCACAACATAGCATTTTCATTCTTTCTGTTATTGTTTGCTTGCATTTTTGTTTTCCTTCTCAGGTTTTTTTTTTTCCTTCTTGATCTGACTTTTCTTGTGCAGCAAGACAACTGTATAACTATGTATACCTATATTGGATTTAATATATATTTTAACATATTTAACATGTATTGGAATACCTGCCATCTAGGGGAGGATGGGGGGAGAGGGGGAAGGGAAAATTTGGAACTGAAGGTTTTGCAAGGGTCAATGTTGGAAAATTACCCATACATATGTTTTTTAAATAAAAAGCTATAATACTAATAAAAAAAAAAAAAACTACTGTTCAATCTAAAAAAAAAAAAAGAATATGCATAGTTGTAACAACTTTGAGGAATCATTCCAAATTGCTTTTCAGAAATAACTAGACCAATTCGTACCTTCTCCAACAGTAACTTAATGTCCCTGTTTGTCCTCCATCCCTCTAGCATGTCATTGTCCTTTCTTGTTAGCTTTGCTGATCTGATGGGTGTGAGCTGGTACCTCAGAATTGTTTTGATATTCACTTCTTTAATTATTAGGTATTAGGGAGAAAAGGTGCAGTGCAACACAAACTAGATATAAATGTATTTGGGAAATGTTTAACAAAATAAATAAAAATACATTAAAACGCAGATGAGGTTAAACTGTGATTTTTCTGAATCAGTACAGCTCACAGGGATCTGTTTCTGAGTTTAACACTCCTAAGCAAGCACATTTTTTTTTTCACATAGCTATAATAGCCTGGATTTCTTTTACTGCAAAGTGCTTATTTAAATCTTTTGACCCTTTACCAATTAGGGAATGGCTATTAACTCATAGAAATTTGAATTAATTCCCAGTATATTTTAGAAATAAGACCTTTGTCAGAGAAACCTCTTGCAAAGATTTCTTTTTCCCACTTTTCCTGCTTTATCTTCTGATTTTAGCTGTATTTTTTTGTATAAAAACTCTTCAATATTTTGTAATTAAAAGTATCCATTTTATTTTCTGTGAGGCTTTCTATCTTTTATTTGGACATAAACTCTTTTCATAGATCTGGGAAGTAAGTTCTTCCTGGCTCTTCTAATTTGTTTATGATATCACACTTCATATTTAAATCACATAGCTGTTTGGAGCTTATCTTGGTATATTGTGTGAGATATTGTTTATACCTAGTTTCTATTATCCTGCTTTCTAGTTTTATCACCAGTTATCAAAAAGTATTCTTCCCCCAGTAACTAGGATCTTTGGGTTTATCCAACATTAGAGTATTATGTTTGTTTATTTTTATATGTTGTGTACCTAATCTGTTGCACTGATTGACCTATTTCTTAACCAATGCTGAATTATCTTGACCATTATTGCGTTGTAGTATAGTTTGAGATTGAGACTACTATACTAGGCTCTCTTTCGTCCCACTTTTTCATCATTTCCTTTAGGATTCTTGACCTTTTGTTCTTCTATATGAATTTTCTTAGGATTTTTCTTTTTAAATTTTATAAAGTAATCCTTTGGTAGTTTGATTGGTTTGGCATGAATAAATTAATGTAGATAGTTTTGTCATTTTTATTATGTTGACTCAGTCTACCCCTGAGCAGTTAATATTTCTTCAGTTACTTAAATCAGTCTTTATTTGTGACTTGTATTCTTATAGTTCCTGTGTATCTTGTCAGATAGCTGCAAGTATTTTGTACTGTTTGTAATTATTTTAAATGAAATTTCTCTTGCTTTTTCTTCCTGATAGGTTTTGTTGACAATATATTAAAATGTTAATGTTGTATATGTGTTCATTTTATATTGTACAACTTTGCCATAGTTATTTTTTAGTTGTGCTTTTATGGTTGTCTAAATCATCATACATCTGCAAAAAGCAATAATTTGATTTCTTTTTTGCCAATGATTGTTCTCTTGTTTCTTTTTCTTGCCTTGCTGTTAAAACTCCATGTAAACATGTTAAATATGTTAAAATACATGTTAAATCCAATATATGTATACATATTTCTACCATTATCTTGTTGCACAAGAAAAATCAGGTCAAGAAGAAAGCAAAAGAAAAACTGAGAAAGAAAACAAAATGGAAGCAAATAACAGAGAGAGTCAGAATGCTATGTTGTGGTCCACACTCAGTTCCTACAGTTCTCTCTCTGGGTGTAGATGGCTCTCTTCATGACTGCACAAGTGGAACTGATTTGAATCATCTTATTGTTGAAGAAAGCCATGTGCATCAGAATTGATCATTGTATAGTCTTGTTGTTGCCTGGTTCTGCTTATTTCACTTAGCATCAGTTTATCTCCAAGCCTCTCTGAAATCATCCTACTGGTCATTTCTTAAAGAACAATAATATTCCATAATATTCATATACCATAACTTATTCAGCCATTCTCCAACTGATGGGCATCCACTCAGTTTCCAGTTTCTTGCCACTACAAAAAGGGCTGCCACAAACATTTTTTCCCTTCTTTAATATCTCTTTGGGATACAATCCCAGTAGAAATACCGCTGGGTCAAAGGATATGCACAGTTTGATAACTTTTTGAGCATAGTTCCAAACTGCTCTCTAGAATGGTTGAATCCGTTCACAGTTCTACTTATGATGTATCAGTGTCCCAGTTTTCCCACATACAGTCCAATATCTGTCATTATCTCTTCCTGTCATCTGTATAGTGTATAGTGTTATCTTAGAATTGTCTTAATTTGCATTTATCTAATCAATAGTAATTTGGAACTCCTTTTCATGACTACAAATAGTTTCAATTTCTTCATCTGAAAATTGTCTGTTCATATCCTTTGACTATTTATCAATTAGAGAATGGCTTGAACTATTAAAAATTTGAGTCAAATTCTCTATATATTTTAGAAATGAGACCTTTATTAGAACCTTTGAATGTAAAAATGTTTTCCCAGTTTATTGCTTCCCTTCTAATCTTGTCTGCATTAGTTTTGTTTGTACAAAAACTTTTTAACTTAATGTAATCAAAATTATCCATTTTGTGATCAGTAATGATTTCTATTTCTTCTTTGGTCACAAATTCCTTCCTCCTCTACAGATTTGAGAGGTAAACTATCCTATGTTCTTCTAATTTGTTTATAATATCATTCTTTATGTCTAGATCATGAATCCATTTCGACCTTATCTTGGTGTTAGTGTGGGTCAGTGCCTAGTTTCTGCCATACTAGTTTCCAAATTTCCCAGCACTTTTTGTCAGACAGTGAGTTCTTATCCCAAAAGCTGCGGGATTTGGGTTTGTTGAACACTAGAGATTGCTATAGTCATGGACTATTTTGTTCTGTGAACCTAACCTATTCCACTGATCAACTTCTCTATTTCTCAGCCAGTACCAAGTGGTTTTGATGACCGCTGCTTTATAATATAGTTTTAGATCTGGTAGAACTAGGTCACCTTAATTTGCTTTTCTCTTCATTAATTCCCTTGAAATTTTTGACCTTTTGTTCTTCCAGCTGAATTCTGTTGTTCTTTTTTTCTTGGTTAGTAAAATAGTTTCTTGGGAGTTTGATTGGTACAGCACTAAATAAATAGATTAGTTTAGGTAGTATTGTCATCTTTACTATATTCGCTCAATCTATCCAAGAGCACTTGATATTTTTTCAATTGTTTAGATCTGACTTTATTTGTGTGGAAAATGTTTTGTATTTTAGCTCATATAGTTCCTGACTTTCCCTTGGCAGATAGATTCCCAAATATTTTATTCTATCAACAGATATTTTAAATAGAATTTCTCTTTGTGTCTCTTGCTGTTGGATTTTGTTAGTGATGTATAAGAATGTTGATGATTTATGTGGATTTATTTTGTATTCTGCAACTTTGCTAAAGTTGTGGATTACTTGTAATAGTTTTTTAAATTTATTCTCTAGGGTTATGGATTTTTGTACACATGTTTACCTTTCAAATGTGCATTAATACCATCTGTCCCCTTCTATTAGAACTGTTTCTTTTGAATAAAGTATTGGCTTCCATTTATAGCCCAGTCCATAACCCCCAGTTTTAGTGATAGCTGTGAAATCAAGTTTAATTTCTTGTATTACACCTTTCAAGCTCACTTTGTTAACAGTTTGATTTTTGCTTTGGTATAGGCACATATGCATTTTATGTATAGTTATCCACCTGCAGATGATTATTCATCTCTAGATTCTGGATACCACCACCATTTTACAGAAATCTTCATTCTGTTCTGTCCACAGTGTTTTCCATAATATTTAGTTTTGTGCTTTTATTGAGTTTTTTTTTCCTTCTCTCTCCCTCATAATTCAATCTAAAGCCTTCTTATTTCAGGTCAGTGCTTCTCCTGTCAAACACATTATTTCTTGTTTCTGAGATATGGAAAACAGCTAACAAATCCTTCTGTTAAATGTGAAATCTCTGTGGCTAGATATTCTGATCGTCAGCTTTAAAGTTTGCAAAGTGTTTTAAATAGATTATCACAAAAAACTCTTTGTGTACTATAGAGATTTTCCTATTTTACATATTAGGAAACTGAAGCATCCAGAGGTTAAATGACTTCTCCAGAGTCACACAGCTGGTGAGTGTCAGAGGCAGAATTAGAGCCTTTCCTTTTCACCAAGTTAGTATTTCCAGTACCCCATAATTCTGGATAAGCTGTTTTCATTCTCTTTGTTTACTATGTGATGTGGACCATTCTGTCTCCTACATCTGCTCTTTTCCTGCCCACTTGTCCTTCCTTCTGCTTTTAATGGTATACTTAAGAGATGTTAAAGCTGTCTATGTTGTGAAAGTATTTTCATTTTTAAATTCATTATCTTATTTTCACTGTAGCAGTTTACTGTCTTCTGACACAGGAAATAGGCGACCTTTTTATTTTGTATGTCTTTCAGACTGGGAGACTAAGCCTGAAATCAAGCAGTCTTCTCCAAAGCATGACTTTTCTGAAGAAGGCTCATCCCATGGGGAGATAATAGAAAGATTCACAAGGGATGGTTCCTGGGATTCTATGTTTCTAGAAAGCTGGGACTGTAAGGGCCAACTAGAGAGAGAGCAGGGCCTTCAGGAGAGCCACATAAGGCAAATGACAATGACACACATGAAAACTTCTGCTGGAGACAAAGGTCATGAATGTAATGAATTTGAGGGAACCTTCAGTCTGAAGTCTATACTTGTTACACAGCAGAATGCTCCTACAGAAGAAAACCTTCTTAATTGTGATGCACATGGAAAAAGCCTCAAAAAGAATTCAGATCTAGCTAAACTTCAGAAACTTTATGGAGTGAAGAAGGCTTGGAAGTGTGGCGAATGTGGGAAAGGATTTAGGAACCGCTCAGCTCTTATTGTACACGTGGGCATTCATAGTTCAGATAGACCCTTTAAGTGTACAGAATGTGGGAGTGCCTTTAGGCAGAACTCATCCCTTTTGAAACATCAGCGGTCACACACTGGGGAGAAACCCTTTAAATGTAATGAATGTGATAGAGCCTTTAGTCAGAGTTCATCCCTTATTGACCATCTGAGAATTCACACTGGAGAGAAACCTTATGAATGCACTGAATGTGGGAAAGCCTTCAACAAAAGTACACATCTTACTCAACATCAAAGAACTCATACTGGAGAAAAACCATATGAATGTATTGAATGTGGGAAAGCCTTTACCCGGAGCACACACCTTACTCAGCATCAAAGGATTCATACTGGAGAAAAACCCTATAAATGCATTGAATGTGGGAAAGCCTTCAAGGATGCTTCATCCCTTAATCGACATCAGTTCATTCATACTGGAGAGAGACCATATAAATGTGGTGATTGTGACAAAGCCTTCAGTGGGCTCTCAAGCCTTATTCAGCATAAGAGAATCCATACTGGGGAAAAACCTTATGGATGTAAGGAATGTGGGAAAGCCTTCAGCCAGAGTTCATCCCTTACAAAACACCAGAGATTCCATACTGGAGAGAGACCATTTAAATGTAATGCATGTGATAGAGCCTTTAGTCAGAGCTCATCCCTGATTCATCACCAAAAAACTCATACTGGAGAGAAACCCTTCAAATGTAATGAATGTGGTAAAGCTTTCAGTCAGAGCATACACCTTACTGAACATCAAAGAATTCATACTGGAGAAAAACTCTATAAGTGTAAAGAATGTGGGAAAGCATTTAGTCGAACTTCATCCCTTATCGACCATCAAAGAATCCACACTGGAGAGAGACCCTATGAATGTAATGTATGTGGGAAAGCCTTCAGCCAAAGCTCATCCCTTACTAAACATCAAAGAACTCATACTGGAGAAAAGCCCTATGAATGTAGTGAATGTGGAAAAGCATTTAGTAAGAGTTCATCCCTCACTCAACACCAGAGGATTCACACTGGAGAGAAGCCCTATGAATGCGGTGAATGCGGGAAAGCTTTCAACAAAAGTACACACCTCACTCAGCATCAGAGAATTCACACTGGAGAGAAACCTTATGAATGCAGTGAATGTGGGAAAGCATTCACTAGGAGCACACACCTTACCCAACATCTTAGAGTTCATACTGGGGAGAAGCCCTATAAATGTGATGAATGTGGAAAAGCTTTCAGTGATACTTCATCCCTTACTAGACACAAATTCATTCATACTGGGGAGAAACCCTTTAAATGTGATGAATGTGGGAAAGCCTTTAGTGGCCTCTCAGGCCTTATTCAACATCAACGAACTCATACAGGGGAGAAGCCCTATGAATGTAATGAATGTGGCAAAGCTTTTAGCAGGAGTGCTCACCTTATTGAACATAGGGGAACTCATACTGGAGAGAAACCATACAAATGTAAAGAATGTGGGAAAGCTTTCAGTCAAAGCTCACACCTTACAAAACATCAGAGAACTCATACTGGAGAAAAACCCTATAAATGTTGTTATTGTGAGAGAGCCTTCAGCCAGAGTTCGTCTCTTATTCAACATCAGAAGATTCATGCTGGAGAAGAATATTGTATGTAAAGAAAAGCCTTCAATCTTTTGAATGGATGATCCGTCACTCTTTATCCAGCATCAGAAATTTTGCTTTATGAGTTCAATGAATACAAACGTGTATCGAGCATGTACTATGTACACAGAGTTACATAGAGTAATTTACACAAAGAAATGTTAGGCACTCTTGCAAAAATAGTTCCCTCCTCCAGAAGTTCTTATGGATTGAGGGATGATCCTAGATGGGAGGGGGGAGGGGGGCTGGAGTTGGGTGGTTAAAAGATTAAATGTTGTAAATGTGGAATCTTAAGTATATTTCTGAATATTGTAATAGAAGACAGTGGGAATTTCCAAAAGCAGTGTATCATTTACATGCTAACGTGTATTTGAGCTTCTGAATCCCTAGGAATCCCTTGCAAAGGAGAGGGAGCTGCCAAGAAGTTCTGCCAAGTGGGCTAATGCTCATGGAGTAGGGTTGTGAAACTCTAAGGGCACTTTTGAGGAGAATTATGTGAGAATTTCTTATCATTAATAGGGAACTTACAGGTCATTAAGTTCAGGGATTTTCACACTTTTTGAACTCACAGAAACTTTATATTAAAAAAAAATACAATTTTGGTTCAAATGGCAAAATTCAGAATATGTAAATATAAGTAACATTGAAATTGACATTGTTGGATTTGTAATTGAATATCTTTTTGTTCTTTAACTTGGATCAAGCTCAAACGGATATAACAATTTCCCTTGTATTGTAAGTTTTAATACTAACTAGTGGAAAATCTGCTACATGTGTATTTTTAAAACTCACCTTTTGAAGTAAACTTTATTGAGATTCACTCACATAAACAGTATGTTTCTTTCACTTGGTGTCCAGAGCACTCATTTCCATTATATTTTCATTGCATCACAGTTTCAGTGCAATGTACTATAGTGCTGGGTTTTAGATGACAACAGGATGAATGAAGCAGGGTAGGGATGATTGGGACCAAGTAGCCAGTTAGATTAAGGGGGTCTCATGGGTATAAGAAAGGTTACAGGATATATCAGATGGTCATGTGCATATCTGAAATCCAAATGGAGCAACACAGTTCTGTGATATCACTGTGGGCAGGGTAGAAGAGGAGTAGAAAGGTTTAGTCTAGAAATTCAGAAGTGGAAATTGACCAAGTTAGGAGTAGGCAGATAACAAGTGCCTAAATAAGCTGGCCAATAGGACTGGGTAGCTGGAGCGGGAGCTCAGCACAGACAGGACAAGCAGTATTAGCAACAGAATGGTGACCATTTACCCTAAAGCAAAGCTCATTTCCCCCTGCCCTGGTCTTAAGTCCCTGGCTCAGTCTGAGGAAACAAGGGTTGTCGGGTGTGTGTTGCCTGTTGATGTACTCTTGATTGTAGCAGAAGGAAAGAATAGGGGGATTTTCTGAGAAATAATAAATGTTTTTTTTAATAGGGATTGTTCTCCAGTCCCTTTTGTAGATCCTGCCTGCTTTTTGTACCTAGTGGAAGGCTCAGATTTTTGTGAAGGAGGTGACCCCAGTGCCTAAGCTCCCATAATCAGCCTTTGTCTTCTAGGCTCTCCTAGTCAGCCAGTGGATGGTATCATCTCCAAACTGTTTTAGTGTTGAGAATCCACCAATCTAGAGTTCTTGCCTTGAATCATATCATGGAATGTGAGGAGGGAAACAAATGACTTAGGCAATGGGTAGTCTTTAATCTTCAAGGAAAGGAATGTGGAAGACTTGGCTGACTTTTAAGGGAATCCAAGAGGGTAAGCTTGAATTCATTGGGGAGAAATCTATTCTAAGTGTGGGTGGTATTGACCTTTGAAATTCCCTGCAGGCTGCATCTTCTGGCAGTGCTCTGGAGACTGTATCATGCAGAAAAAGTGGCTATTGAGTTGACGGGTCTTTGTTTAGCTGTGTGAAACTCCTAGATAAGTTAGTTCAAGGTGTCTATGAATAAGTTTCACTTTTTCCTGGCATGTTTGGGCCAGAGATCACAATTCCAGAAAACATTCCATAACACCTACTCAGTAGATTTCTTTTACCTGGAGCTATTATTTTGTCTATAACAGTATTTATGGGATTATAATTTGTCTCTGACCAAAGCAGAACTCAAACTTGGAATCAAGTTTCAGGGAAAAACATCCTCTTGAGGACAAGACAACATCAGAACTTTATATCACATTCTCCTTCAGAATGAATGGAGCTGTTTACAGCAGGCCATTCTTCAGGTGAGTGAAGGGGAGTAACAGAGATATGGAGCTGTAATTCTGCCTCAGAATGTCACCCTAACCCTAAATGCATTATATAACTGACATAAGCCAAGGTAAATGATGATGGCCTGAGCCTCTTCTGCAGAGCTGCCATCTCATGTGAAAGCCATAAGCTTAGATTTTCCTCCAGGTCTTTCTGGCTGCAACTTGTAAGGACACCGATACCCCTAGTGACATGATCATAGAGGACTTCTGTCTCCTTTTGTCTTCCCAATTTTCCTTTCCTGACACACCATGTCTGTATACGCCTGATTCTCACCTGTCTTGGTCTACTCCATGTAAATACACTTAATAGTAGGTGTTTTGCCATTAGAGAATATCCTTGGATGCTATTGGGTACAAAATTGTTCTTGATTTTCACAGAGTGAGCTGGGACCATTCAAACTTCAATCGCTTTCAGGCTCACTATTTCAGATAAGCAAAACTAAAAACTATCTCAAAGTGTATCACCCCCTTCTTTGTCTTATGTGAATGTTATTTTACCTATGAAATGGGACCAGCAGAGATATCAGAGATATGAAATCTTACATAGTGTTTGTTTTCCTATTTATAGTCATAGTCTTGCTTTGTGACACTGTGTTCAATCTATTTTATTCAAACTCTGAGGGAAGGGGAACTTTGATGGTCTTACAGGAGAAAGGAGAGAAAGGATTGAGCACTTGAACACTCATACCATCTCCCTGGGCTCCCACACCAACCACCTTTCATTTTATGCTATGGCTTTCTTGATTCCAGTTACATTTTTTTAAAAAGCTGTTTCTACCTCAACATGAAGAGATTAAAAAAATTTAAGAGAACAAAAGGGGGGCAAAAATAGTTTTCATACATGCCATTAGCAATAGGGAAAAAAAAAAAAAAACTTGGCAGAATAGAAATTGTCAACTTGCTGCCTTCCTTCTTCCTTGAATTAGAAAGAATCTCAGTAAGCCTGTTTGATTTGGGGACAGCTCTAATGGTTAGAAAGTTTTGCCTTTTATGAAGCCTAGATCTATCGCTTTGCAATCTCAACCCTTTGCTGCTAGCTCCCAAAAGAAGAATCGCAAACTCTCAGCAACCATATGCAAGGTGGCTCCAAAACACTCATGACTGGAGAAATATATATCAAAACCAGCAAATGGATAAATATTAATTGAGTATTAATTGTCTCTGTGTCAGCTACTGCAATAATAGCTTGAGATTACAAGTACAATGAATGAAACAATCCCTACTCCCAAGAAGATTATGTTTTTACTGGTAGACATCAAGTATATTTATGGAATAAATACCAAGAGAGGTAGAATTAGGAACTGGCCTGTAATTTCATTGATTTAGAGCGTTCTCAGGTAAGGAAACTCCCTCCAGTATTGCAAGTTGCCATCTTTGGTGCAGTTTATAATTTTTGTGAGTTGTCCATGCACCAAGATACATAGCCAGTCTTTTTCAGAGGCAGGATTTGATCTCGGGGCTTTCTGGCTTCAAGGTCATTTCTATGCCTTATACCATTGTGACTGTAAAAAGAACAAATACACTCACAGTTTGGGAACAAAAAGCAAGATATGTATGTGTGTTAGGGGAAGGAAGAGAGGTAAGAAGAGTAAAGGTAGAAAGGAAGCCCAAGGTTATAGTATTAAGGGGGTCAGAGGAAGAAGTCAGCTTTCTGCGGGGGTTGGTAGTTAGGAGTGCGAAAGGTCCTAGAACAAGGAAAACACGTTGTGGAATGTGAATCCTAGAAGTCACAATGGAAAAGCTGGGTAGGGTTGGAGATAATGGAGATGAGAGTTGGAGGTAGTTGGTTCCTGTGTAGCTGGTGGTTGATTAATACAGAGATGGCAAGAGAAACAGGTTGGAGAATTGCTAGTCATAGGGGTGGTAATGGGTGACATGCAAACTAAAGCTCAAAATTTCCAAAGAGGTATTGCTGACAGTCAAGGTTCAGAGGTGTAGGACAATAGTCACTTTTCCCTGCTCTGCCCATGATTGGTGTGTGGAGTAACCAGTGAGTGGTACTACAGCTGAAATGGTATTGACTTGAGTCATCCTGTGTCCTTTTTGTGTCATCTGTTGCTTGTCTGGAGAGGTCAGAATAGGGAAGGCAGGGACAATGGATGGGTACTGCTGGTGCAGCTTGGCCCACAAGCAGACAAAGTGGGTATCCCAAGTGCTGGGGATAAAAATGGAAAACAAGATAATCCCTGCTCTCAAGAGGCACATATTCTAATAGCACGGGGGGAGGTGGGGAGAAGGGGGGTTTTTATTTTTTGTGTAATGGACCTCTTTGGCAGTCTGGTGATTGCTGGATATACGATATGTGCCAGGCACTGTGCTAAGTGGATACAAAAATAGGCAAAAGACAAGTCCCTGCCCAGAAGAAGCTTACAATTTAATAGAGGAGACATCATGCAAACAAATATGCACAAACAAGCTGTATATTCCAAACTAATAAGAAGTAATTAACAGAGAAGCCACTTGAATTAAGAGGGGTTGAGGAAGACTTCATGGAGAACCAGGGATTTTTGTTGGAAATTAAAAGAAGCAGGTGGAGTGGAGGAGTTAGAGCGTTCCAGGCCTGGAGGTCGGCTAGAGAGAATGCCCAGAACCAAGAGTGGAGGGTCTTGATGGGGGAAGAATCAAGAGGCCAGTGCCACTGAGTTTAAGAAGAGTATATGTTGAAGAGTACTTGTTGAGGAGTAAAGTGGAACAAGACTGGAAAGGTAGGGGTCAGATTAGGAAGGGCCTTGAATGCCAAACAGAGCAGTTTATATTTGTTCCTCGAGGTGATGTGGAGCAATGGAGTTTACCCTGTAGGAGAGTGACATGATTGGTCTTGTGGAGAGGGACCTGATAAGGTACATGCACCCACCAGGCTACTGCAGTAATTCAAGTGTGATGATTATGCTTTTAAATACATTTAAAAACACATAGGATTACAAAGAGAATCAATTATATTGGAATATAGTTATATTTTTTAAAAAGTTCACAGACCCCAGGTTAAGTGCTCCCATGATATGGGCAGACGGCACACATGGGAAGTTTTAACTACAAAGTCAGATGTCCCAGGGTAGCATATGGTAAAAAACCCCAAATAAACAAAAAACTAATAGCCCTCAACATAATGGCATAGGCTAGCAAAGCAAATCCCTACATTAACAATGTCCAAAAATGTGTATCTCTGTATCTGAAGTGCATCACCTCTCTTGTAGGAGGTTAGATTCATACATTATCTTCATTCTTTTGGACATGGTATAGGGTTGTGTTGATCACAGTTCTGAAGTCTTTCACAGTTTTTTTTTATTGTAATTGTCTAAAGCGTTCTGGTTCTGCTTACTTTACTCTTCATCATTTGATAGAGATTTTCAGTTTCCTCTGAATATGTCCATTTTGTCTTTCTTGTGGCACAATAAAATTCCATTATATTTATATACCACAACTTGTTTAGCCATTCCCGAGTGAGAGGACATTCCCTTATTTTTCCAGTTTTGGGCTCGTTCTTGTAGAGATCCTTTTTCTATGTCTTTGGAGTGATATAACTGGGTCAAAGGGCAGGCACAGTTTGGTAACTTTGGGGAGCATAATTCTAAATTGCTTTCCAAAATGGCTGGACCAGTTTTTAGCTCTGCCAAGAAGGTGCTATACTGATACACCATGGAAAAAAAATTTGACTTAGTCCAGGTATTTCAGAAACCAATTTGGAATTATGCTGAAAAAAAAAAAGTAATGAAAGTTTTCATACCCTTTGATCCAGAAATCACACTGATAGATATATACTCCAAGAAGATTAAAGTCAAACAGAAAGATCCAAATGCATGGAAATATACCTAGTAGCACTTTTTTATAGGAGAACAAAATAGAAATAAAACTGATGCCTATCATTTGGGGAATGACTAAACAAATGGTCAGATATTAGTGGGCCATAAAAAACAATGAATATGAAGAATTCAAAGATGGGAGACTACAAACTGATCCAGAGTAAAGTAAGCAGAAGCAGGAAAACAATGTGTGGGATGACTACAGCAACGTAAATGGAAGAACAAAAAACTGAACAGATTCCAATGAAGCATTGAGAGAATGCATCTACTCTCTTTGCAGAGGTGGAATATGGTAAGAATGTGTGCGTGTTGGTTGCTTTTGTTAAACTTATTTTTTCCTTTAAAAAAAATTACAAAAAATGACTTGGTGAATTGGGATGGGGAAAGGGATATATTCCTAAATAAAGGTGATGAGGGGCAGCTAGTTGGTGCAGTGGATAGAGCACCAGCCCTGAAGTCAGGAGAACCTGAGTTCAAATATGGCCTCAGACACTCAAGACGGTCTAGCCTCCTAAGGGAGGGTAGGCATTATATTCCATGCAAAGGTATGGAAAAGGAGAGGAAGTGAAGTGTAAAGAACAGCATGAAGAACAACATGCAAAGGGGAATAACACATTTAATGAAGCTGGGAAGGTTGTTTGGAGCCAGAGGTCATAAGGAGCCATTGGAGTTTGTTTTTAAACTGAGAGGGGGAGGTAGTGGTGCCATGCTCAGCTCTCTGCCTTAGGAAGAGCCCTTTGACAGAGTGAAATGGAGTGGAGGGAGACTTGAGGCAGGATGACCCACCAGCAGCTATTGCAATAATCAAAGTGCAAGGTGGTAAGGGCCTATACCAGAGTTAAGACAGTATCAGCAGAGAGAAGGGAATAGATCAGAATATTATCATCATTCCTATTTTACAGATGAGTAAAATAGGCTAAAGGAGAAAACTGACCTGGTACACAGGCTTTGAACCTGGGTTTTTGAAATCCCATATCCAGTTCCCTTGACAATTGCCCTCCTTTTTTGAACTGGCTTCCTGCCTGAAGATGTTTGGGGGTTGCAATTTCAGGAGTCCTTTCTACTCCCTCTGGTTAGGCATAACTATAGGAATCACCAAGCTCTTTGTGAGTATATATGAGAAATTTAGGATTTTCATAGAGACTTCTGGGAATTATATATTTCCTGAATATAGGAAGGCAGGTGACCATGACAATACCAACCAGGTTGGGTTTTTTTTTTGGGGGGGGGGGAAATTCAGTCTATACTCAGATCATTTTGATAGTTTGCATATAAATAGTTATAGGAGAGGGTTCAGATATTAAGAGACAGCAAAATGTTGACTTGGAGTTAGGATACCTTGGTTGAAATCCTACCTCTGACATTTATTTACATGTGACCATGGGCAAATTTCTCCGCCTCAAGTTTCATCAGTTAAGAGAAGACAAGAAGCCTTGTACCACCTTATCTTACAAGGTGGTGAAGAAATGATTTCTAATATTTTAAGAGCAATAAAAACGAAAGGTTTTTTAAAACTGCTGATTCTCTGCTTATCCTTTCCACATTATCTGAATAACTAGACCTGGGAGTATCACTGAGATTTCTGGGAATTGTTCAGCTTTTCCTGAATGTGGGATAGAGGATGACTTCTACAAGTGATTAATTAGACGTAAGGGACAGAGGTGATATCCAGGGTCCTAAAGATGATCCCACTCATCTCCCTGATATTATAGAGCAGAAAGACTAAGGTTCAAAAAAGGACAGAGAATAGCCTAATGCCTCCCCATCAAGCACTGACTCTGGAGGGGTAGGTTAATTGAATCCTCTCTATGGTATGGAGGCCTTTGCCAGTCATGTTTCCAGTGGGCAATGTAACAATCCAGGGTCTACTCTGATCCCTGGCATCTTCACAGTTCAGACCAAAAGCTGATGACAGCATCTTCACTTCATATACTTTTCTGAGAGGTCTGCCAGAGCAGGGATAGGGAACATCTGCCCATAGGCTGTATAAGTCTTTGAAATCATTTGCTAAGGCAACTGCAGGCGATGTTGAGTGAGCTCAAATCTAGTTACAGCTACCTTCCACTGCTTGGGTTCTATAAATTGATAATTTTGTATGGCCCGTGAATGATATTATAAATATCCAAGTGACCCTTGGCAGAAAAAAAGGTTCCCCACTTATGCTACTGGGTATATTTAATACTGTTATATTTCTAATCCATCTCAGGTGATTCTTGTGTTAAAAACATTGGATCTAGTCATTCCTTCACAAAAGTGCATTGTGAAAGGGTGAAATTATCTTGCAAATGAATACTAGTCACAGTATTAATTACAGTTCACCAAATAAGTGTTTCCCAGAATTTTAGATTTTTGAGGGACCTCAGTGGACAACATAAGTCTAACCCATATGAAACCCCCATTCAACATATCCAGCCTCTCTTTGAAGATACCTGTATAGGGGAAACCCATCATTTCCCAAGCCCATTTCTCTTATAGACAGATGATTGTTAGAAAGTTTTTCCTGACATCAAGCCCAAGCTTGCCTTTTGGCAATTTCCACCTCAGGTTTTTTTCAACAGTGTATGTCCTGTGTTTTGAAAAATTGAGTCTTAAGTGGGCTGCACATAATAAGTGGCAGATCAGCTGAAGGGTGCTCTAGGAGCCAGTAATGTAACCAGATTGGAGTTTGGTTACGTTTAGCTGAAAGATGGGTTTTTTCATGTCATGAAGGAAAAAAAAAATTGCAATGTCTATCCAAAACTGAGCACTATCTGGTAGATGAAACGGGAATGGCAATCCAGTGACCAATTCTAAATATTTTAGATTTTGCTTTTACAGCCATTATCTACTTAATGTCCTCTCCTAAACTTCCTGTTCTACTTACTGTTGCTACAGAAAGCTATAGGTGTGGCACAAAAATCCCACATATACTGTTTATGTTAGGAACAGGTCCTGACAGATGGAACAATACAGTCCTCTCCCTGGGACTTTCATGTCTGCAAGCAATACAAATGTAGTTAATTATATGATTCCTTCAGGTACATGAATAATTTTTAAACAATATCCTACATGAAAAGATGTGTCTAAATGTAGTCCTACTAATATGGGCTACATATAGTAATTGGCAGATTCTGCTACAGAGTATTATTCCATGGTGCAATAATATAGCAGATTATAATCTGATTATGTTTTACTGGCAGCTGGATTTTTTCATGTCCCGAAAGAAAAAAACACATAGGACTTACCCAAGTGGTAGTTATATATGTAATTTAAGCCTCAATATTCTGTCCAAATATAGATCAATCCTATGTTTATATATGTGTACTTGTACAGGTTTGATTAATTTAGGCCAACTGTTTTTAATGCTGTTGCTCGTAGAAGTGACAATAATAGAATATGCCTGACTGATAAGAGGGGATGGAAAATGGTTCAAGATAACCACAAGATTCTGAACATGAGAGACTGAGTGAATGTTGTCACCAACAAAAAGTGGAATCAAAAGGATCAGGTTTAAGGAGAAAAATAATAAGCTCAGTTTGGGACACATTGAATTTGAGGAAATGCAGGTGGAGATGTACTGTAGGCAGAGTTCCGAACTGAAAGTACAACTTTTCAGAGCTCATAATGAGTGGTATTTGAAACCATACAAGTAAATCAATTTGTCATGAGAGAGAGAGAGGTAAGAAAAAAAAAATGGGAGAACAACAGACCCTCGGGAGAATATTCACTGTAATGAGACTGAGAAGATAGGGAGGAGCAAGCAACTGTAGAAAGAAAGACTAGAGAAACAGGAAGGAAACTGAAGAGTTCCTCTAAAGCTAAAGGAAGGGTTAAGGGAACAATTTCAAATGCTGCAGTGAGGACAAGGAAAAGAACTGGAAAAGGGCCATGAGTTTTGTTGATTAGGCTTCATTGGTGAGCTTAGGGGATACAAGAGATCAGTTTCAATAGAAGCCTAACTGCAAGGGGTTGAGAATAGAATGGATAATGAGGAAGTCTCCGAAAAATCTACTACTTTTTCAAGAAGTTTGGCAGTGGGATGGGGGAGATAAGATGCTAATTAGATGAAGAAGACCAAGGAAAGACTTCTTTAAGAAAAGGAGACCTGATCTCGTTTATATGCAAACAAAAAGAGAACTGAGAGAGACAGGAGACCTGAAAGAGATGGATGGTGGAACAAAGTATTGGAAGAGAAGAGTGAATGGGATACAAAGAGAATGAAGGCAACACTCTAAGACAGGGCTCCTCAAACTATGGCCCGCAGGCCAGATGCAGCCTGCTGAGGACGTTTATGCGGCCCGCCGGGTTATGGCAAAATCAGACCGGAAGTGACGTTCGACTTAAACTCGAGTTAGCAATGCACACTTCCAGCACTGGGCTGAAGCGGCGGAGACAGAGTGTGAGGCCATAACAAGGTGAAGTGAGTTCCTAGGCCCGGGTGTGTGGTGTGGGGAAGAGAGAGAGATGCAGAAGATGGAGAACTGACGGCCCACAGCCTTGTACAGTAATGGCAGCCACCACAACAGACAGGCGCGGGGGATGTACAGTGCATGCTGCACATGTCACGGCCACTGCAGGAGGAATTCACTGCAGCAGTGAAGGTCAGAAGCGGGAGCACGAAGAGCGGGAGAGAGAGTGTGGGAAATGGAGGCATCACAGCGCAGAGGCAGCTTGGAGGAAGTTGGGCATTGCAGTCTGTATGTCTCTGTGTGGGCAAAGTTATTGCTGGTATATCGTTTTTGTAGCGCTGTATGTGTGTGTGTGTGTGTGTGTATATATATATATATATATATATATATATATATATATATATATATATATATATTTTACTAATAGCAATTTGGAATCCCTAGGAGATAATAATGTCAAGAAAAAGAAAAATTGACTCGGAGTATAGGATATTCAAAGAACAGTGGACTTATGATTACTTTTTCATGCAGTACAAGGAAAGAGCTGTATGTCTGATATACCAGACACTATATTCTGTGTTCAAAGAATATAATTAGCATGGACACTATGAAACTCAACATAAAGATAAATATGATTGTTTGGTTGGAAAAGTGAGAAAAGATAAAATATTAAACCTGAAAAATACATTGACGACTCAGCAAAATACTTTTGTGAAGCAGAAGCAGCTAAATATTTCATCCCTGCAAGCAAGTTTTCAAGTTGCCAAGCTAATAGCACACACTGGCAGACCATTCTTGGCGGGAAAATTTGTTAAAGAATGCCTTCTTTCTGTTGCCAAAGAGATGTGTCCAGAGAAGGCCGATTTATTTAGTACAGTGAGTCTTTCAGGACCTACAATTACACGGAGGATTGAAGAAATGGGAGACAATCTGCATCAGCATTTGCAAAACTCCATTAAAACAATTTCATATTTTTCCTTGGCATTTGCCAAAAGCAATGATTCTGTTGCCAAAGAGATGTGTCCAGAGAAGGCCGATTTATTTAGTACAGTGAGTCTTTCAGGACCTACAATTACACGGAGGATTGAAGAAATGGGAGACAATCTGCATCAGCATTTGCAAAACTCCATTAAAAAAATTTCATATTTTTCCTTGGCACTCGACGAAAGCAATGATGTTTGTGATTCTGCACGACTTCTAATTTTTAGTTGTGGTATGAATGATTATTTTGAAGGCATAGAAGAGCTTGCTGCACTGCAGAGCATCAAAGGAACAACTACAGGAGAGGATATCTATGAAAAGATTTGCCAAACTATGAATGGTTTGGAGCTGGATTGGGCTAAACTAGCCAGCATGACAAATGATGATGCTCCTAGCATGGTGGGGTTTAAGAAAGGAGTAATTGCTCACATTAACCAAGAGATGGACAAAAATAACCATTCTCATCCAATAGCCATACGCTGCCTCATCCACCAACAAGTGCTGTATAGTAAATCACTGAAGTGGGACTCTGTTATGAAAATTGTGGTATCTTGTGGTAACTTCTTTAGAGCTAATGCACTAAATCACAGGCAATTTCAGGAATTTCTGTCTGAACTAAATGTTGAGTATGAAGATGTTCTATATCACACAGAGGTCCGTTGGCTGAGTCGAGGGAGAGTTTTGAAACGTTTCTATGAATTACTTCCACAGATGACAACTTTTCTGCTTTCAAAAAACAAAGAAATAACAGAGCTCAATGATGCAGAATGGAAATGGCACCTTATTTCTCTGACAGATGTAACAGAGCTACTCAACAATTTCAATATGCAACTTCAAGGAAAGGGGAAGCTCATCTGTGATATGCAATCACATGTCAAAGCATTTGAAGTAAAATTAGGCCTCCCCATCAAACAAGTGAAGGAGGAAAACTTCTGCCATTTCCCCACAACTCAAAATCTATTAGTGGAAAAACCACTGATTGCATTCCCATACAAAATATCTGTGGATTCACGGGAAAAATTGCAAAATAGAGTTCCAATTTAGATTTAAAGAGCTTCATCTCCATGAACAGGACATACAGCTTTTCCATAATCCCTTTTCTATTGACATTGAAAAGGTGGATACAATTTACCAAATGGAACTGGCTGAACTGCAGAATTGTGACTCTCTGAAAGACGCATCCAAGTCAAGCAGCCTTCATAATTTCTATGCATCTCTCCTCTCTGAGACATACCCTCATCTCAGGAACCATGCACTCAAAATGGCAACCATCTTTGGCAGCACTTATATCTGTGAACAGACTTTTTCTAGAATGAAACATTTGAAATCTCCAACCAGATCAAGACTAACGGATGCACACTTGCAACACTTGTTATGACTAGCAGTGACAAATATGGAACCAGACATTGACCATCTCATTAGCCAAAAGCAGGCCCACGGTTCCCACTGAAATACTGGTAAGTTTGTTGATTTAACTTTACTTCATCTTAAATATTGTATTTGTCCTCGTTTTGTTTCTTCACTTCAAAATAAGATATATGCAGCGTGCATAAGAATTTGTTAATAGTTTTTGTTTTTACTATAGTCCGGCCCTCCAACCGTCTGAGGGACAGTGAACTGGCCCCCTATTTTAAAAGTTTGAGGACCCCTTCCCTAAGGCATTATGGAAAATGGAAGAGAAAAACGAAAAGAGGTAAAATTAGATGCATTAAAGTAGAATGAAGTGTATGGAAGTGGGGGAGGTAAGAAAAGATCTGAAACAGTCACTATGAGAAATGAGAAAGGAAGTACACAAGGATGAAGTAGGATTAATTGAGCTACAATGAGTTACATACCATCTATCTCTAATGAGTGAAAAACTGGATTTTGTGAATTTCTCCAAACTCCCAGCAGTCCAAGAACAAGAACATAGCAAAAGCATATTTTGACTTAAGCAGGCCCAGAGGCTGAGAGGGGTGGGGTGGAGTGTGGAAGGAAGCTTAAGCTAATAGCTACAGAAATATTCAAGTCAAAGATTCTGAGGGTCAGGGCTGAGAGTGTGAGCAAGTGAATTCAAATTTGGGAAGATAGCCTGGTAGAATAAAGATGGATCAGGGGAAGAAAACACAATAGTAAGGAAGCACAGATTGATGGATGGATGTGAAAGAGAATTGGGAGAGGTTTAATGGTAAGGTGGTGGTTGCAGAGTAGAATTGGAAAGTTTTGGATCTTGGGAAGTGATTCAGTTCTGAGATATGAGAGCTAAAGTGTGATATACCGTGTGGGGTGGAGGTCATTGAAGATGAATTTGGGGACATATGTGATCAAACTAGAAACATGAATATTGAAGACCCCAAGAATAATAGTAGGGCATGGGTTAGAGAACACCATGAACTGACACAAACTGACAGCTCTTAGAAGTGGCCATCTGGGGACAGTGGTACAGTACTGGGGAACAAAGACTGTCCATACTTCCTTCTGGTTCTGAGTTGTTGGGAAAGGAAGGTGAGACCACAATAAAGCTTTTGAGCAAAGGCTGGATAACCAATCGTTTGTCAAGAATGTTGTATCATGACTAATAGGGAAATACATTTAAAATGATTGTACATGTATAACTTATATCAGATTGCTTACTGTCTTGGGAAGGGGGAGATAAAGGAGAAAGGGAGAAAAAATTGGAACACAGAATCTTACAGAAATGAATGTTGAAAACTCTTTACATATAATTGGAAAAAATGAAATATTAAGTAAAAAAAAATGTTGTAGAAGGGAGCCTCCTCCAGTTACAGGTTTGATTAGATTGCCTCTGGAGCTCCTCCTGCTTCTGACCAGATTACAAAAGATGTGTCCTCAGAGGAAAGGTAGTGAGGAGGTATAAAAGATGCTGATTGAAAAATTCAAGGATATGGTGGAGGGTGGTGGTGGTGGTGGTGTTAAGAGAACAAGAGTGCAGACTGAGTTGGGGAACTAATTTGTTGCAGAATTGAGGGAGTTAGGAGGCGGTAGTTTGAGTATGGGGTCATGAGACCAGATGACCAAAAGGGCCGGTACAACAGTGGAACAGACAGAACTCAACTAAGACAGGATCTGCAATGTGAAATGTAATTTTTTTTCCCCTTGAGGCATTTTGGGGTTAAGTGACTTGCCCAGGGTCACACAACCAGTAAGTATTAAGTGCGTCTGAGGCCAGATTTGAACTCAGGTCCTCCTGACTTCAGGGCTGGTACTCTATACCCTGCACCATCTAGCTGCCCCTGAAATATAATTTTGTAAGATGAGGAAGGGTAATTGAGTGTTAACAACTCTGTTCTACTACTGAACCATAGTGATGCCACGCACAATACTTCCCAGTGACCTGATTTTTGGTTGGACTTGTCATGACACTGATGGATGTCAAGGCTTGCCAAATTTAGCAACAAGTAACTAGTGTGAAAATTCCTTCCCAGAATTTCTCGGGAATTTTATTTTTCTAACTTTCAATTCCTGAGAAAAATCAGGTAAGAAATTAGGGGAAAGTATTGTGATTCTCCTTTGAGAATGACAGATTAATCAACATAGAGACGTTACTAATTCAAAGGAATACAAGTCAAAAACATTAGCAGGAAATGCTGATGTGCTGTCATAGATTAAAGTCAACATTTCCATAAACCAGGAAGGGAGCACATTGGAGAGAAACAGTCATGGTCTATTCAGTCTTGCTTGCAATTTGCGTTACTGGTGCATGTTCATGGCTCTATTATATGAGTCATTCTTCCAAATAAAATGTATATAATGAGTTTACACACATAGTATACTTTGTACAAATCTTACAGGTGGTATTATAAGAAATAAGTTTTGGAAGAAAAATAAGCCTTTAATTGGCAATGACTGTTTGTAGAGCTATTAACCTTGCTAGATCTGAATGATAAATTATTCAATAGTGTTTTCCAATGTTAGAAAATTCACTACAGGCTACAGTTCTTTTTAAATACTATTAAACTTGCCATTTATATTCATAATGATAAGTAGAGTATGAAGAATCTTGAAAGTAGTTTTAAGAAAAATAAAATCAGCCATTTCATTGCCAGATATGGTTTAAGTCATTGGCACAATATATTGATTCTTAATAAAATTTATGTATTTGTTACTTTTTAAATAGAAAACCTCTGAATTTTTTATTAAAATCATTACAGAAAAATAATTTACTGTTTATTGTCTTGGTCACTGATTTAAAATATTGTAAATAAAATATTATGAAAAATACAGAATGACTTGTGATTTTAGGAATTTTCAAGAATTCCGATTTCTCATTCCCAATTTGGAAACACTAGGAACAACAAATCAATTTTGGCTCCAAAATGTCTCACCTTTCCATTGTACCTTCAAGATCCCTTCCAACTCATTCTTTGAGATCAGGGACAAAAATGTTCCCTGGTTCAAGTAAGCCTATTTATGACTTAGCTATGAAGGGTTCACTATGAAGTGAACAGGAATTAGGGAGATGAAAAAGAGAAAGAACATATATCAGAAAGTTTGTTGTTTTTCAGTCATGTCCAACTCTTTGTGACCTCATTTGGGGATTTTCTTGGCAAAGATACCAGAGTGATTAGTCATGTCCTTCTCCAGCTCATTTTACAGATTAGGAATTGAAACAGACAAGGTTGAGTGACCTAAGTCACACATCTAGTAAATCACTGAGGCTGGATTTCAACTCGGGTTTTCCTGACTCCAGACCTGGCACTCTAACCACTGCACCACCTAGGTGCCCGAACTCCAAGATAAGCCAGATTTCTCTTCTTATGTAGCTTCCAACAAATTCTTCCCTCTCCTTTATTTTAGGTACTTGACGAGTCCCATATTTCCAAACTCATGGAATCTATGTTCTGCAAATGTCTAGGGTCCCTGTGCTTTTATCAACCAAATAACTAAAACTTCATAGCAATTATTGCTGTGATCATTCTTGGTAAGAGTCAAAACCACCAATAGAAGTTTTTATTAAAAGTAATTTTTCAAAAGGATTAGTTATAGGTGGAGTAGAACTGGGATACTGCCTATCACCAATCAGGAAAAGGGCAGACAATCTGAACTCCGCCTTGGGAAAAAAAAAAAATCACAGGAGGAAACCACAGATCAAAGTTGGCACAATTGGACAGAAGAAATCCTAAGTGACATTTAATATCCCTAGGATCTCAGGTAGCAGAAGGAAGCAAGGGGGCCCCACATATGTCATCTCTAACATCCCATTTATTAAGAACTTAGGCATTCAGCATCAGAATACCATCACAATCTGGGCATATAATGGCAAAGACAGATTTATTCATAATGGTTTAGACTTCTGTGACTGCCTTGCTTTTGACCATTTCCTAAGTGTAACTCTCCCACAAAATGCCACCATAACAGAAAATAGGTTATCAACACAATTGTATTTTTTGTTTAGGTCTATATGACATTTCAAAATCTTTGGCAGTATTCCTAGCCCTCTGCTGTAGTCCACTAAGTACAAAGGAGCTTTCTATCTCTCTGGTTGCCTTCTCAAACCCCTCATATGATTAACTTGGGAAACAGAATTTGTTCATGAAGCCTGCCACCTGAAATTTACTAATATTGTCCTAAATCTTGTTTTCTAGGGTTTTAAAAAATTAGGCATAGCCACATTCCCCTCTATCACATCCATTTTCAGAGTATAATAGAAACTCTACTACCAGTTTTGTCCTCTATTTTTTTCTTAACTTAATATTTTCCCCCTATTGTATGTAAAAATTTTTTTTAACTTTCATTTTTAAAACTTTGGGGTCTAGATTCTTTCCCCTCATCCCTCCCCACCACACTCCCATATTAAGAAAGCAAGAAGCTGATAAGCCATACAATTTTTAAGAAAAAAAAATCATAAAAGAAACAGGATTAATACTAACCTTGAGACAGATTCTTGAAATAGTAGTCCACTGGTATTGTCACTTGCATCCTTCTTGAGAAGACAGACCGATGGCTACACAGCTGTATTTCCCACAGAGCACTTTGCCAAGGCTGAATTTTCTAACCAAACTCAATTTTTTTGGTAGTTTAGAAAGGCAAGGTTCTGTTCAAATCATGAGGCACTTCATTTGCTGTAGCACTTACAATCAGGCAAAATATCACAACAGATCCACGTTGCATCTGGTGATACATCTAGCTTTCCTGCTTCTTGCATAGTCAGTATTATACAGCTTATGACTATGATGCAGTGAATGCTCTCCACCACCACCATTCCCCCAAGACTATCACTAAGGTGCCTCCACTGGACCCAGGGCTGCTTTCAGACATCACACAAGAATTGGATTTGCCCTTTCACTAAATATCCTTGCCCAGAAATACAGATCAACTCTGTAACAAGCCTTCAGTGTGACAGATAACTGGACAATTTGTGTAGACTTCTCCCATTTGCAAAGAGATTTGCTCATGAGAATATCATGAGATAAATTTTGCAGGCATTAGCCTCATTTTACAAATGGGCAAATCAAGGTTCAGTTAAGTTGAATGGTCAAATAGCTGGTAAGATTTGCAATCTAAGCCTTAGATTCTGAATCTATTCACATCATTCCACACCATGGAGAATTCTGAAAAGCAGAAGCAGGCCAGAAAAATCAGGAGTAAGAGAGAAAGACACAAGACGATGACATCAAGCAGTACTCGGCACAAAGTAAGTATTTAACAAATGCTCATTTATTGATTTATTGGATTTAAACTTTTAAGGTACAGTAATGATAGCAGCTCACATTTCTACATTTTCATTTTCAAAGTGTGAGGTAGGTTAGATAAGTAACATTCCCATTTTAACAGTCAAGACACTAAAGACTGAAAAGGCTAAATAACATAGCAGTGGCAACCCATAACAAGTGGTGGAACCTGGCCTCAGATCCACATCTGATACCACATAATGCTGATTAACAAACAGGTTTTTAAAACACTTTGTTAAAGAGAGTAAAACACCATTGCTAGAGACAGAATCATTCGAAGCAATGGTGAATGCTGTTACTTAGCAATTTGAAGAGTGGCTAGCAGGGGCAGCCAGGAAGAAATGTTTTTTCTCAGCAAAGGGGTTTGATAAATCATTTTTTCTATGTGAAAAAAATCATTAAGGCAGTCCTGAACTCCTGCACACTGGATGGAGAGTTAAGAACAGAAATACAAGACATAGCAGGAACCCAAGGTATCCCACACTTTGCTCTTTTACCAATTTTCCTCTAAGTCAGGGAATTCCCAATTCATGAGATCTAGGGTAGCTGAGCCACCATTTCAATTCTCAATAGGTATGACCTGGGAAAGGACAATAGACAATTTTGCTCCCAAAATGTCTTTCCACAGATGATTCAGGAAGCTTAAAAACTGCAAGAGATATAGAAGAAGCAATCAATGTATTCAGTCAATGAATAAATGAGGTACTTGGCTCAGAACCCTAAAGAGGTACTTGAAAGTTAGTGGATTTCTCAGAGGCTAGGATATTCAAAATTTTTGTTAAAGCAAATAAAAGAAGGAGAAATCTAGGTGGTTTATTCAAGTACCTGTGATATTAAGATGCACATGGATATCTTGCTGCAAATGGTACCAGTGCACAGAAAACTAGGCTTAAAGCAGCTCTGGGTTCAAATCTTTACCTTTGGCACATATTGGCTCTGTGAACTTGGGCAAGTCACTTGACATTGGCACAGGGGTTCCTTCCCCTTGGAGTTACCTATACCAATACGCTCACAGGCCCAGTGTTCCTCACCTTAGCCCCTCTTAAAGTGGTATCTTTTTTCTCATAGTCTTTACATATAGCTAGAAAAATAGTAGTGATTTATTTTTCCCAAGTGGATTAATTTCAGCTTCAAAGATCACTGTCCATTTTGGAAAAAAAACCCTGAATTCCAGGTTTCAGTAACCAATCAGCATCATCTAGGAGCAAGAACTTCAACCTAGAAGGCCAGGGAAAAATTTCAGTTTGTACAGCTCTCCACATAGGAGTATATCCCAGAGGATTAAGCTTGTGTTTTAGGTTGTCACAAGGGGGGAATTATGATATGTCAAGATCACTTAATTCTAAAATCGCCATATGTGCTGTACAAAAGCACATTAACAATGTTTTCAAATTCATGTAGACTTTTAAAATGTATAACTCACCACACACACACACACACACACTCAAAAAGCAGCTTTTACTCTAGCCTTGTTTCCCTGCACTGTCAGGAGGATGAGCTGAGGGCTCATGAGTTGCACAGGTTGGCAGATGAACCTGACTGTGACTCTTGTGGCTGAGGGTTAGGTTTCTCTAAGAAAACTTCCAAATTAGCTGGACATGCCTTCTTTCTGTCCTGGAGCATTTCTGAGTAGCAGTCCATAGCCTGTAAAACTGTCCGCTTCACTGAACAGCTTCGTTCACAGTCAGGATCGTTCTCTGACAAAACCTCTAATGCATGTGAAATTTCAGCCAAGCAATCAGACAGAACCTTCGTTGTTAATATTCGTTCTGGGGCAGGCTCCTTCTCATCATCCTTGCTCTCGACTTTTTCCTCTGGAAAGCCCTGGGGATCTTCGTTGGATGTGTCTCCTGAGTTATCCAACAGCTCTTGTACATCATCGAGGGTGACCTCCTCAAAGCCTAGTAGCTTTGCCAAGTGCTCGACCTCTGTAGCAATAGCCAAAATCTCAGACTCTACCTCAAAGAAATCATTCTCTAAATCAGGCCACACTTTGCGCCAAACACTACTCAAGTAATGGCTATTCACCTCTGCCCAGGATATTTTGACATTGTCGATTGCCTTCATGATGTTATAATCCTTCCAAATTTCCCTGACTGAAAACTGCTTATTATTTCTGTTAACCTCAAGTATCTGACTAAACATGCACCTCAGATAATAAGCTTTAAACACTGCAAAAACACCCTGGTCCAGGGGTTGCAGAAGTGAGGCTGTGTTTGGGGGAAAAAACAAGACCTCAAGGGGAATACATGTCTGAAGCGAGTCAAAATTTGACAGGTTGCCCATGGAACTATCTAAGATTAACAGTGCTTTGGGTTTAAAACCATATTCTGTGCAATAACACTGAACCACAGGACAAAAATGATTAACAATCCAATCATTAACCATGTCTGTTGTCACCCAGGCCTTTTTGTTGGACTTCCAGATAACAGGCAGAGTAAGTTTAGAAAAACCTCTCATATGTTTAGGAGTCTCAGAATGGTAGACGACTAGAGGCTTCAGTTTAATGTTTCCTGAGGCGTTACTACCTAGCACGACAGTCAGACGGTCTTTAACAGCTTTCAAGTCAGCAGCATCCTTCTCTTCTTCAGAGAGAGCTCTGGAAGGCAAGCGTTTCCAGAACAGTGCTGTTTCACTCACATTAAAAACCAAATTTGGAGAATATTTTCCTCTCTCGATCACAGCCTTGAGTGCTGCGGGAAATTCTGCTGCTGCCTTAATGTCAGCACTGGCACTTTCCCCCAAGATGCGAATGTTACTAATTTTATTTCGTTTTTTGAACTTCTCAAACCATCCACGGGAAGCCACAAATGTTTTACTGGATTCTTCACCTGCCTGTGCTTTCAAATGATCAAATAAACTCAGAGCCTTCTGCATGATCAATGCCTGGCTCAGCGGCATGTTATGCTGTATCATGTTATCCACCCAAACACTTAACATGTTCTCCATTTTCTCCATGACACTACTTCGGATTCGGGTCACCTTGGCAGCAGTGAGGTTACTAGAATTGTGCACGGAGGCCTTCACTCTGTCAGCTTGGTTTAAAATGGATTTTAAGGTTGACTGTGCCAGGCCAAATGAACGGGCCACCTCACTCTTCGTCTCTCCAGCTTCTACTCTCTTGATTATCTCGATTTTCCTTTCCAAAGAGATAGATTTGCGCTGGATTTTCTTCTCTGAAGCGCCACTACCGTCAGATGGGCGTTTGGAAGACATAATGAATGTGTCTAATTTCTCTGCCAAAACAAAAATTGAATGGATTCCGTTAAAGTCTGAGTAATATTAAGGCATGCTAAGAGTAACTAGAAGGATACCTGAGTCAGCCCCCTCCAAGCTACAGCATGGCACAATGGAAAGGGTACTTCATCTGTACTTGATAGACCTGGATTCAAATTCTTCTTTGCCACCTGTGTAATTCTGGACAAGTCACTGAATCTCTCTGCCCTTTGGTTTCCTCATGGGCAAAATGAGACAGCTGGCTCCGATGAGGTCTCAGACCCCATCTCTTCTAATTCTAATTCTGATTCTATGATCAGAGTGGCTTGGCTTACAACTTATCTACTACAGTAGATACTACTACTGAGATACTACAGTATCTCAGAAAAATATGGAACTTTAAAGTTTAGAAATTTAAAACTTAAAACTCCAACTGAAGAACGAGCACAGAAAAAGCAAGTGGCTTGCCCAGGATCATACAGTCTTGATGAGAGTCAAGGGCTCTATAGCCTACTACAATCTCAAAAACAGGATAGAGAACTGATTTGATTCAACAAATATTTATTAAGCAGCTTTAATATGTATGGTATTGTGTGAGGTTCTGGGATAGAAAATTTGAATAAGAGATAATCCCTGCCTTCTTGGAATCTTCAGTACAGCCAGGGAATGGGACATGTAGATATTTATAATATAAATAATTTACTGAAAGTGCATGAAGAGAAATGCATTACAAAGTTCGAGGGACATAAAAGCGTTTCTTATACAAGAGATCAGAAAATGTTTACTGAGGGAGGTGGCGTTTGGTTTGGCTTTAAAGAGTAAGCATGGAAGTCAGTCAAGGAGCTGAAACTTTGTTTTCTTTTTCTTTTTTTGCTGAGGCATTTGGGGTTAAGTGACTTGCCCAGGGTCACACAGCTAGGAAGCATTAAGTGTCTGAAACCAAATTTGAACTCAGGTCCTCCTGACTTCAGAGCTGGTGCTCTATCCACTGCATCACCTAGCTGCCCCGAGCTGAAACTTTTGTTAGATATGGAGAACCAGTGAAAATCTTTAGGCAGGGGAGCAATACATAAGAATTCTTCTGACAACAGGATGAGGGACAGATTGGAAAGGGAAGCTAATGGAAGGCTACTGCAAAAAATCCAGATGGCTGGGAATCAAAACCTATGGTAGGATGGTGACAATAGAAACAGAGAAATGGGCAGAGAGATATGGAGATGTAACCAAAAAGGTTACAAAGAAATATAAATTTTGATCCCGGAAACCTTGCAAGATATCTTGGGGTTTATGGGCTACATTTCTTTTAAGGACCATGCTTTAAACCAAAACGATGCACTCACTGATTGGGTAACAGGAGGTCCCAGCCCAAGCTGCAATTGGTCATTGTTTGAGTCCTGATGTTCAGTGAGTGTAAATAGCCATTGTTTCTGTTTTGGCCAGAAACCCTGAAAGTCTTCCTTCTCAGATTTATGTTATTTATTTTTCTGACCAAGTAAAAGAGGCAGAGAATGGCCTCTTATATTTCTTTGGGGAGAGCACCTGCAGATAAGGCTATGATTCCCTATTTGGACAAAGGAAGAGAAAAGGGAGGTAGGGGACAGAAGGAGGGAAGGAAGGAAGGGGGAAAGAGACAGGGAAAAGAGGAAAGCAGGAAGGAAGGAAAGAAGGAAGGAAGGAAGGAAGGAAGGAAGGAAGGAAGGAAGGAAGGAAGGAAGGAAGGAAGGAGGAAAGGAGAGAAGGAAGGAAGAAAGGAAGGAGGGAAAGAAGAAAGGAGGGAGGGAAGGAAGAAAAAGAAAGCAAGAGAAAGGAAGGAAGAAAGACAAAAGCAAGAGAGGAAAAAGGAAGGAAGGAAGGAGGGAAGAAACAGGGGAAGGAAGGGAGGATGGAAGGAGAAAAGGGGGAAAGGAAAGAAGGAGGGAAGGAAGGGGGAGGGAGACAGGAAAAGAAGGAAAGATGGATGGAAGGGAAGTAAAGGAAAAAAGAAAGAGAAAGGAAGAAATACAAAAGAAAGAGGGGAAAAAAGGAAGAAAGGAGGGAAGGGATGGAAGGAAGGAGGGAAGGAAGGAAAAAGAGTGAGGAATAGAAGAAAGAAAAAGAAAGAGAAAAGACAAAGAGAAATGGAAGAAAGGAAGGAAGGAAAGAAAGAAGAAAGGAGGGAAGGAAGAAGGGAGGGAAAAGAGTGAGAGAGAAGAAATGAGGGAATGAGGAAAGGAAGAAGGGAAGGAAGGAAGAAGGGAGGGAAATGGAAAGGAGAAGAAATGGTGGAAAGAAAGAAGGAAGGAAGGGAGGGAAGGAGGAAGAGAAAGGAAGGAAAGAAGAGAAAGAAAGGAAGGAAAGAGAGAAGGAAAGAGAAAGGGAAGGAAGGAGAAAAGAAGGAAAGGAAGAAGGGAGGGAAGGAAGGGGAAGAGAGACAGGGAAAGGAGGAAGGAAGGAAGTAAATAAAAAGAGCAAGCAAGAGAAGGGAAGGAAGACAAAAGAAAGAGAAAAAAGGAAGAAAGGAGAAAAGATGGGAAGGAAGGAGGGAGGAAAGGAACAGTGAGAGAGACAAGGAAGGAAGGAGAGAAGGAAGGGGGAAAGAGGAAGAAAAGAAGGAAGGAGGGAAAGAAAGGAAGTAAAGAAAGAAAAAGCAAGAGAAGGGAAGGAGGGAAGAAAAAGGGGAAGGGAGGAAGGAGGGAGGAAAGGAAGGGGAAAGGAGACAAGGAAGGAAGGAGGGAGAGAGGGAGGGGGGAAGGAGAGAGAAGGAAGGAAGAAAAGAAGGAAGAAGCGGGGAAGGAGGGAGGAAGGAAGGGGGAGAGGGAGGGAGAGAAGGAGGAGCAAACTGCATTGCCCAAATGCAACTGGCTAGTTGGGTCCCCAGTGGGGCAGCTACTGCGACTCAAAGATATTTGTCCTTCCTTTTTAAAGAGGAGCATGACATCATGGAGGTAGGTGATGACATGATGTGCAAGTGAATTGGGTTGAAGTGAGGGAGGACTGGGTGAGGGCACCAGCCTCCCTTTCCCCTCAAGAGCTATCTGGGTCCAGTGGCCAAATATAGATTAGGATTGCTTGATATGGCTCCAGTTGCAGGGGGAAACCTGGCCCTTTTTAAGCTAAGGTCTTCAACAGGTTTCAGTTTGACTGTAGGCCTGTGCCCATTCACTAATTAAGGCTAGGTAAGAAAGGAGGCAGAAAATTTCTTCTTTTACCAGGTCAAAAAAAGAAAAATCGATCTGAGAAGGGCCAATTGCTATGTACACTCCCTTGGAGCCAATTGGAGTCCACCATGACCAAATGAGGTCTGAAAGTAGTATGCAAAAACCCCAAAATGAAGGGAAAGAATGAATGAGTGCCAAAGAAGACAATGTTGAAAAGAGAGGGTTGGCAGGAAAGCCAGGGAACAGCTTGTGAAAGATTTGGGGAGGGCAGAAGGAGACAGTGGAAGGAGACAGACAAATAAAAAAGTTCAGAGAACCACAAGTTCCCTAGGAAACTAAGAGAGGAGACAATTTCCATTTAGAATAAAGGGGTGGCAGACACATCAACTACTGAAGAGAGAGAAGGCCTGTGGACGTGGTCATCATGCTTTTTGTATGTAGCAACAATCCAGTGTCATGGTAGGCAGTGTTCAAGACCCCAGAGGCTACAAGTCCAACCTACTTATTTGGGAGGTGAGGAAAGTGAAGCATATGACTTTTCCAGGATCATACAGCTAGGAGGTATCAGGGCCAAACATGTTTATCTCATCTGTTCCTCACTACAACCCTGGGTGGCCAGAGGGTGGGGTGGGCTGGTGATCTTATTATCCCTATTCTCCAGCTGAAAAAACTGAGGTTGAAAGAGGTTCAGCATCTTGCCTAAGGTCACACAGCTTGTATCTGAGACCACATTTGAACTCATGTCTCCCTGATTCGAGACCCAGCATATTGCCCTCTGTGTCACCTAGCTAGCTGCTCATTGAAATTCAAAGATATAACTGACTCCCAGGCCAGTGCAAACTCAAGTCGGTTTCAATTCTTACCATGTTCTGTCTAATGCTTTGGAAGAGAACGAAATTCCCAAATAATGCCCGAACCCTAGTGTTGCTGTTTTCCAAGAAAATTTATAAATATCCCATAAGCCACCTAATTAATAATGGAGAAAATCAACATTCACAGGCCTACAACAAATTTTAAGGCATTAACCCAACCCTGATCTTCAGTCCCATGCCAGGAAACATATTCTTCTTCTCACTAATGGAGCATCCCTCTCTGCTAATCCAATTGCAAAACTAGTCATTTTGCAACACGTGCCCCGCAATGAAATTGGGTTCTCTGAGACTTCCTTTTGCATCTTCCACTGGAGCCCTTTCCAAAGGGATCAGCAGCTGAGAGAGAATAGCTTCACTTCCTTCTGAAAGTATCCATTAACAGTTTCAGAACTGGGCTAAGCTTAGGCTCTTCCCCTAAGCCTCTCCAAGCACAGGTTTCACAGTGGAATCTAACTCACTTATCCACAAGCCCATTTCTATGGCATGGAAGGATAGACTGGAAAGAGGACTGGATTTGAAATCAGAGGTCTTGGGTAGTTAAGAGTTTTGGCTCTGCCACTGCTGCCTGCGTGTAGCGGGCAACCTGAGTGAGGTTACATATGAGGAAGGGAATACACATTTATGAGTGCCTCCTTTAGTGCCAGGAATTTGATCCTCACAAAAACTCTGGAAGAGTTCGGTGCTATTTAATATTAGCCCCACTTTCCAAGCTCAAACAGCTAATAAGTGTCTCAGGCTAGAATTGAATCCAGAACTTTCTGACTCCAGGCCCAGTGCTCTATCCAGATGCCCTATTTAACTTCTCTGGGCCTCAGTTTCTTATTCTGTAAAATGAAAAATGAAAGTACTTGATATTGCTCATCTTCCAGCTCTACGAAGATCAGAGTTCAAGTTCTACCTTTGGGACATACTGGTATTATGACTGGGCAAGTAACAACTTCAATACTCTACGCCATTCCTATTCCTCACCACAAGCTCTCTACACTAATGAAAGCCCAGGTCCAGGCCTTATCACTTCACATGGGTTCTCAATTGAGTCTCAAACAAACAACCCTCAGGAAGGAGGTGTTAGTTTTACTCCCACTTTACAGATAAGAAAATTAGACTCAAGGAGGTTCAGATTGCTATGAAGTTTCTGAGGCAGAATTTGGATCCCAACCTTTCTGCCTCTTACTGCACCCCATCCACTGTGCCATGCTGCTTCTCCAGTCATGAACTTAGTGTAATGTGGGAATAATAGTGGATAAAGGTAAAAAGACAGGGGCCACAGCAAGGGCAGGCAGGAAGGAGAACCAACTGGCTGGACTAAAGAAAACAACCAGCGTAAGAAGAGGGAAAAGGGGAACTTCTTGTTCATGCCAGTTCCCATAGTCCCTTCTTCTTACACTGAAGAATCTTCCCATCCAATATAGAAACAAAGCCTGTTCCCATCTAGCTGTCACTGTCTTTGGATCCCGTATTTCTGATTCCTTTTGCCTCACTCACCATCAAGAAGGTTTTCAATCTCAGTGTGGGACAGATGTAGGACCAAGGGCAGATCTGCTCGATCCAGCTGGGATTTCAAGACAGGTTTGGAAACTGGAACTCCTGCTTATGGGAAAAGAAGGTGGTCATAGCTACAGTAGTTCAGTGAAAAGAATTCTGAAATCAGTCACTGTGTTCAGATAATGGTGGAAGGAAAGGAAAATTGCACAGATGATATATTTGCAGAGAAACAGAAAGACAGACAGACAGACAGGACACAGGACACAGACACAGACACACACATACATGAGCAAGCCAGGATCTCTCTGAATGGCACATTCCTTCACATGTATGTCCTGAGTAGAAAGAAGGATCCAATGTGGGCTGGGGTAGAAGATTTGAAGAAGGTCTTGATGTAGAATGGAAGGACTAGGTTTTTCAACTTTCCCTTGGTAGGATAATAGGAAACGCCTAAAGACTGGATCATCTCTGTATTTGAACCCTGGGGAAGCATGGGCCTCCCAAGGATAGGAAAGGCACAGTTGAAGGACAAGCTTCGGAAAGCTGCCTACTCCTATCTGTTCACAGAACAGAGAAATAAATCCTACAGAGCAGAAATGCTCTGTGTTTGTGGCCTGAAGATCTCTGGACATAAATCTGACTTGCTTCATTGACCTCAAGGCCAAAGCACAAAAAGTCCTGAGAAGGCCGCTGAAAAGGATCCATCAAGATGAAGAAGCAGCTTCTTGATATTCATCATGTCAGTCTCAACAGATCACAGAGAAACAAATATGAGCACAGATTTTAAAATCTGGCTTCCTTTAAATCTGAAATTCTTTGATTTAGGGTAAACCAAAGAAGTCATGCTTTTAATGAAGTAACAATTCCCATGTTATTTTTGTCATTGTTATAATCAGGCTCATTATAATGGGATTTCACTACCTGCAAGTAAAGAAACACTTTTTCGTTATTTCCAAGGTGACTCGCCTACCATGAATTTTAGGTCTGGTAGAGGAGACTGTACTCACCCCATGTCTGCGCTCCTTGTGGATGCAAAACCTTGCAAATATCTCCTCCGGTCCTCAAGTCGTTGAAGACTTAAATGGTGCAATTTCATCCCACACCATCTGAATCCCTACCATCTTCAAAGCATTATGCTAGCATAACAACACAGTCCCCGCATCTTAGCTACTTATGATCCTAATATCAGAGTTTAAATAGATGCACAAATTACCACTATACAAAACAGTCAGAGGACTGACAGAGGCAAAAGATGCTCTGGGAATTTAGAAGGAGAAATAACTTCTGGCTGGGGTCATGAGGAATGGTTCATGGAAAAGTTGGCATTTGATCTTGATGGCTGACATTCAGAGGTGGGCCTGAGGATGGGAATGGCCAAGCAAAGGAACAGAGGCAGGAAAGCATGGCCTATGATTGGGGCGGGGGGATGGCAAGTAGAACTATTTGGCTTCCTCCCAGGATTGGTGAATGAACAATAAGGTAAAACAAAGGTCAGCCTGGGAAGCCACCTTGCCCCTGCCCTCATCCTGAGTTTAGACTGCAACCTGTAAATAGTGGGGAGCCATGAAAGGTTTTAGAGCATGAGAATGACATGGTGCACATGGCTTCTAGGAAGAAAGAAGATGGTATGGGAAATTAACCAGAGGCAGGAAGGTCAGTCAGGAAATCCGATCCTTTGAAAGAAGCCGCGGCAAGCGTTTGTGAAGAAAGAATCAATGTGAATGATTAGATGGAGGTGGGAGGAGGACCTATGGAAAAAAGACACACACAACTGGGATGTCAAAGAGATGGCCTGATGGAGAAAAATGGTGGGTGGTTTTAAACATGTGGAATTAGGATGAATAACAACTGGATACCCAGGGGAAATTGTGTACATGGCAGCTGGAAACAGGACAGAAATGAAAGCAGAAATATATATGGGTAGCAATGGGAGGAGAGGCGATCTCCAAAGCAGAGAATAAGGGAGAGTTGAGACCACAATCTGTAGCGCTTTCTAAATGCAGGGGTGGAAAAAGGAATGAGCAGCGAAATAGGAGAATCCTGTGCCAGCAAATAGTTCATTTCAAGAAGAAGGTAGGCAACAGCGTCAGATGCTACAGAGAGCTATAGAGGATGAGGATGGAAAAAATGCCAATGATTTTGTTACCCCACTGGTGTCCTCAAACAGAAGCTGCCCTGCCCCTTGACCATCTGAGTTGTCTTTCCTTGGACCAGCTCCTTGATATCTTACTCCTCATGTGATCATCAGAACTACAGGCAGCATTCCGCATACAAACAACCAAGCAAAATAGCAGGACCCTGTTAAACTCGGTAAAAGAAATCAATTAGGTATATCTGAGATTTAGCTTACAATTGCTTATGAAATGTTTGCTTATGTTACATTTTTTCCTTTATTAGTACAAAGGCTTTTAAAAAGAAGGGGGAAGAAACTGGAGAATACATGTAGCAAGAGAAGTCCATAGGTTGGCAATTACCAACTACACTAGCCTAAAACAAGTTTCCTTATGTTCCTGGCCAGATATAAAATCCTATGTTTAGGAGTATTATTATCATCACAATTCATGTTTATATAGCATTTCAAGGAACATTCTCATGTCCATAGTATACCAAATGAGGAAATCAAGAAAGAGTTTTTTTTTGTTTGTTTGTTTGTTTGTTTTTTAAACATCCAACAGCAGGGCTGCGATGGAAGGTGAGGGTAGGTCGGTGGGTGGGAGTTCTTACCCAAGGAGGCCACATTCCCATAATTCTCCAGCATCACGTCCCTGTAGAGCCTTCTCTGAGCAGGGTCTGGTAGCCCCCATTCCTCCTTTGAGAGATACACAGCCAGATCCTCAAATGTCACCAACTCCTAAAAGAACAGGTTCCTGCTGCCCCCAGGACAATCTCAGAAGTCTGCTTCAGGATGAGATGCACAGGCAGCAAGGGTGAGGTGTAGCAGCTCAGAGGACATGCAAAAGTGGATGTTAGAGTGGAGGAAAAGAGGGACACAGAGCATGGCACAGGACAAAGAACAGCCCGTTAGGAGAGCCTGGGTTCCATTCCTAGCCCTCCCACTAACCGATCAAGATCCTGCAGTCAAATCACAACCTTTGCACAATTCAGTTTCCCCATCTCTGAAATGGGAAGAATACAAGTCCATGTCTATAACCCAGGAGGAAGAGCCCAGGCTCTTAGGGGACCTGCAGCCCCTGGATGGCACAGTGCTGGGGAGAGATGCTGACAGAAGGAGCCAAGCCAACACTCAGGCAGCAGCAATGGAATCTTGGGAAGGAGGGAAGGGGACTGGAGCTCACCTGAGGCCCAGCTGTCAGGAGGACACCTACCATCACCTTGTGGGAAAGGGCAAGAACCTACTGAGTAGTTGGCACTAAGAAAAGTGAAAAGAGCCACGAGTGAGATCAAGTTTGGCCTTGGGCTCCCTCGCTGCAAGACCAGAGAGCCCCATTTTTCCCAGTGATAAAACCACATTAAAGCCTACTTTTAAAATAGAATTTTAATTCTCTGGAAGAAACCATCCCTTCAGGTGGAAAATTTCACCAGGGATTCCCAGAAGAAAGGAAAGGAGTTCTGTCAAGAGAGTTTGGGAAACCAGGATCCCTCTACAAATTTTAGTAGCATTTCCAAACTGTTGTGAGTAAATTCAATAAAAGTAAATTGATACCAAAAAAAACCCCCAAAACCCCAACCTGAGTATTTGCTTTAAATTGGTTTTAAATTATAAAAACCTGTTTTAAAAGATTAAAATCCCTTTGGATGATAACTGTAAACTATAAGGGAACCATAGTAGAATTGTAATCTAACCTTCCCAGTTTACAGATGAGGAAACAGGCCCAAGAGGGATAAACCAATGCAAGACATGGTACAGAAGAGAATCCTGGGCTGTGGGCAAGGGACAAAATCTTTGCCTCAGTGCCTTTATCCTTGCAATGGCAACACATGATGTTATGGTAAGGAAAATAATCAAGAAGGTGTGATGTGGAGTACTCCAGGTGACAACATTGGTGGCAGACACAGGACCAAAATGTCAATCTCCTAACTCCTCAGCAAATACTCTTTATCAACTCTCCTGGCAAATACCTTCTTTTAAGCAAGGGCCAGCTCTAGCAACTAGTTGTTCTCTAGAAGGTTCAAGTGAGAGGAAGAAGGGGTCACCAAGGGCACTTCCCACATATGCTAAGAACAGCTGGGGTTAAAGAGGGTACAGAAGTCCCATGGATGACTGGTGATGGCCCAGAATGCAGTAAATGATTTTGGATTCTTCAACATCTGACTGAGCTCTGATCACTCCACAGTGCCTGCTTCAGCTGCTTTCATGGCTGTTGGAACATATTGTTTTAATCTGCCCATTCCTCTGAGGAAAGTCTTTGCAAGCTTAGAATAGACATATCACTAACTCACTGACAGGTCTGAGTCCTATAAGTGACCTTAAAACTAGTTTAGCCCTTCTGCTGAAATGCTGAAATGGTTCACTCAGATGTAGCCATTGTACACACTACAGGTTCCTGTAGTCACAGGTGAGACTTTGGTGCCTCAGGTGGACCCTAAAGGTAGATGAGTAGCCCTGAAAAGGGCTTGGTAAACTCTGCCACTAGAGGTGCTAATCCTCTTGAACATCTCTATTTTATACTTTAGTTCTGTTCAATACATTCATATGGACCTGAAGGCAAATTTGAGATACAGAGCAAGAAATAAAACTATTTCAAAAATTGAAGTTGGTATATCTAAGAGAAGTTTGATCCGATCTTTAGAGAATTTGATAAATGAACATAGAATAGTTGATGTTATTTGGTTTTTTAAAATAATAGTAGTAATCCTTTGAAAATCATGTGGAAGTCATACAAAAGCATTTTTGGCACCCTTTCAAAATTATCTGTGAAAATTTTATTGGTGTGTGGTATTTCATTTTTAAAAATGGTGCTGAAACAACTCAATAAAGCATTTTAAGACTCCTCTAAAAAAAAAAAAAAAGCCCCATATAGACTGGTAGAGAGGAAGGTTCTGGTTCACAACCCATGCTATGTGACATACCTAAAGAACACCCAGGCCTGTTCCACCTGTAACTGTCCCGGGTCTCTGCAAACTCACGTCAACACTTCTCAGACACTCCGAGGATGCAGAACAGCAGCCCAAGAGGAGATGGGATGCCAGAGGTGAGAGCAGTGGTAGCCAAACAAGAGGAGGATAAATTCTCTAGTTGTGCAGGCTCGAGGACGTTTAGACAACACTCACTGTGTCCTAAGTGTGGAAGGTCTTCCTTGTTGCTCTGGAATCATGGAACTGGGGTCAGATGTTTATCATTTTTGAGTAACACAGACAGAGCGTGCATCAATTATTACCTACAGCAATCCAGAGACCTCTCGGGAAGTGTGTGTTCCTTCCTCACCAACCACTGTCTGGCATCATTTAACACATATATAGGCCCAAACTTGGGCTCCATGGAAGGGCAACAAGAAGAAAAACCTAGTCACCTTCCTCAATAACACCAGGTATTTTCTTATTGGTCCTCACTATTCCATGTATCTGTCTTCCTTGGGATTATGAATGCTTTCAAAAATGAAACCACCAGATTAAACACCAACCACACCTCTGGATTTTCAAAAAGGCAACAAAACCCTTAAAAAGACAAATATGCAAAAAAGAGCAAAAGGAAACACAGATGGAAACAGGAAATCACACATCATTGAATAGTAGAATTGGAAGGCATTTCGCATCATAGATGGTGAGCTTTGCCAGGGTCACCCAGATGATTCCTGGAAGAATTGGAAGTCAAACCCAGAACTCTTGGGCCTCAGCTCTTGGGTTATAGCCCTATGGCTTTCTGGCAATACTCTCTCCAATTTGAAGTTTTGCAAAAATTTTTGATTATTATTGATATAAACATTTTAAATTAATTATAATTTGGAGTCAATGATTTTATGTAAAAATTATCTAAAAGCAAATTTATATTGAATATATCCTATATAATAACATTATTATACATAATATGTAATTATGTATAAGCTAGAGAGTTACGATTTGAATGATTACTAAATTGAGAATGAAAAATGTTGCAAAACGAAATTTGTAATACAATGAAACCATAATTTTAAGTTTGTGTACTGAGACATACTAGGTTATAAAATAAATACTTATAAATACTGCCCTTTTCAGGGTCAGAGAAACAAGAATTTGATTACTACCATACTAAAGTCAACAAACACATTTGATTTTTTTTTCTTCTCTTACAGATGAAAGTAACAGTTTATGGACACCAAAAGTAATTTATAATTGTCTTTGGTTTGGTCCACTTACTTGTCTCTCTAAGTTCCTGTTGATTTATCTGAATATTTGTACTTGATCAGTAAATGTTGAAAAAAAAAAAAACCAACTAGTTGGTGTAAGACACCAGCAAACTAATATGCTGTAGCTACAAATTGGTTCAACTCTTCAGGAAAATAATTTGGAATCATGCAAGAACATTTATTAATCACACATAGCCTCTGACCTCACTGCTGGGGATATACCCCAAGGGAGGTTATCATGAGCAAGTCCCATCTGTGTAAAACCATTCATATAGGTTATACCTATGTTCCACAGCCTCTGGCACACTGATTTCCCCACAGATGGATGCTGCAACAGTCATGAATTGAAGGATTAATTAGGGTCAGTCACAAAAGGCTTCTCCCAGCAGGTATTCTTAGCCTTTTTAATGTCAGGGCTCCCTTTGGCAATGTAGTAAAACCTATGGACCCTCCTTGGTCCAAGGGTGTTTTTAAATGCACAAAATACAAAATATTGAAAGTTTTATTATTCTTTCCTTTAAAAAAAATTATGTTCAAGGTTGGCTAGTGTGAAGAAAAGATTAATTGAAAAAATGTTATTTGAAAAATGAAACTATTTTTAAAAGAAAAAAAATGCAAAGGAAATTAATATAAAACTAAACTTGCCATTTTCCTCCTATCCAAGTTCAAGGACCCTTTGAAATCTACCATCGAACTACCTGGGGGTCCAAAGATGCTAGATTAAGAATCTTTCCATCACAAGAATGTAAGGAAAGTCAACCAAACCCAGGAGTTCATGTATATACCCAAAGAAAGTTTCCAATACCAAGTAAAAAGCTGGCAGCATGGGGTGCCTTAAAGGCAGTAGCCCTGAGTTCTAATCCCCCCCATACTGACTTCTGTGACCTTGGACAAGCCATTTAGTTTAATTGGGCCTAGGTTTCCTCATCTGTAAAATATATAGGACTAAACTAAGGTACATCATCTTCTAACACAAAGATGTTATGTTGCTCTCCACCTCCAAAAGTGCTCTAAGAGGGGGGAAATGGCAAAGAATCATTCTGAATTAAATCCTCTGCAGAGGATTAGGTTCCTAACAGAATAGGGATAAAGATTCATTGTAAACAGGCTTGCTCTATAAAGGAGTCATTTTAAGTAAATGTTTGGATTCATGTTGGACATAACAGTTGGGAAAACCTGAGTTCAAATCTGGCCTGGGACACTTAGCTGACGCCCTTTCTGCTTTGATATGCATCTGTAAAATGGGGGGGAAGGTAGGGGGGTGATAGTAGTATCTACTTCCTGGGGTTGTCAGGATCATAAAGCACTCTGCAAACCTTAAATCGCTACATAAATACTAGCTGTTATTGCTATTATTAGATCTAAACATGTTCAAAATCCCTAGAAGTTATTAGCATAAGATTCTGATAATCTTTTGGTATTTATAATTAGCCCAATTATGTTCAGGGTGGATCTGACTTTTTTGTTTGACCCATAAGAAAGAATTCTACAGACAAAGAGCGACTTCTGGCTGTTACTTCTACTCCTACCAGCAAGATTCCAGAATCTTCCTCTGGATTATGTTTGGTATTATCTTTTTCTTTTTCTTTCTTTCTTCTTTTTTTGCAAAGCAATGGGGGTTAAGTGTCACACAGCTAATAAATATTAAGTGCCTGAGGCCATATTTGAACTCAGGTCCTCCTGATTCCAGGGCCAGTGATCTATTCATTGTGCTATCTAGCTGCTCCTGCAGTCTTTCTTAACCTCTTATCTGTTCAGTTTTGAGTCAAGAATCAAGTCACATTCCTCCAGCTCTTTACATATATATAAAGAACTGTATTTTATCACAGGATGAGGAAACTCGGGTCACAAGAAGTACAATATATAGGTAGGCAGATTTCAAGAACGGGGAATTGTTACAGGGTCCAACTTACAGAAGGTTTTACTCAGAAATATCATTAATTCTATAGTCTGATATCCTGAGCTCATCCCTTTTTATCTTGTTTTTATCTCGTCATCATTTTGGAGAAAACTGATTTTTCTTTCTAGTAGCATACTGCTGCTACTTCATGTCTCAGATAAAATGACCTTCTCTTTCAGCTATACTGAACACTAAAAGAGGAAGTAGTTTTCCCCTGTCTCTATTTTCAACTAAGTCTCTTCTACTCTAGAATAATTCTCCTAAATCTCCCAAGGGTCCTCAGCCCTATACAATTCTACTTTAACCTACCCCAGAAAAGGAAGATCGGGGATGGGAGAAAGGCCTATCATGTCATTCCAGATAAAAATTATCAACTTATTAAACATCCAAACTATAGTCAGGCATTGCTAACTCTTTACATATCTAGTCTCAACCAAACTCTCCAATCTTATCTGTCACACAAATACTCTGCTCCAATCTTGTTTTCTTCCTATCCCTATTTCTGCTTATGTCAGTCATTCTCTCTCTTCTGCTTAAATTTATGCTTCCTTTTTTTAATGGGATCATCAAAAACTTCACCTTCTCTGTAAAAGCTTCTCCAAAATAATTTTTCCATCTTTTCAACACCTCCAGCATTTGTCAGTACTAACAATCATCCACAGAATTATATGGTTATCCAACTTGTTCATCTCCTTGACTATACTGTAAATTCTTTGGAGAAGGGAACTGTGCTGTCTATGTACATATCCCCAGATGCTGCTAACAGTGCTCTACATCAAGTTGGTGTGCAGTCAGTGTTTGCTGACTAGGTGAGAGGTGCTTCAAAAAAGGGAACTAATAGCATGTGGCTTGCAGGGCAGAGGCTTTTACCTTTTCTGTGTCATGGATCTCTTGGGCCCTCTGGTGAAACCTGGAGAGGATCACAAAGGAAACCGGTTATTAATACTTTTTTTTTAATTTAAAATTATTTTAACTTTTTTTTTTCAATTTTGAGTTCCTAATTTTCTTCTTCTTTCCTGTCCTTCCCCTTTTTTTTTTTGCCTAAGAAATATATCAATTATACATGTGAAATCATGCAAAACATATATCCATAGGGGCAATTTTGCAAAATAAAACCCCAAGAAAAAAGTAATTTTTTTTAAAATTTCAATTTGCATTCAGACTCCATCAGTTCTTTTGACAACATTTTTCTTTTCTTTTCTTTTCTTTTTTTTTTAATTTTTATTATAGTAACTTTTTACTGACAGAATCCATGCCAGGGTAATTTTTTACAACATTATCCCTTGCACTCACTTCTGTTCCGATTTTTCCCTCCCACCCTCCACCCCCTCCCCTAGATGGCAAGCAGTCCTATATATGTTGAATATGTTCTAGTATATCCTAGATACAATGTATGTATGCAGATCCAAACAGTTTTCTTGTTACACAGGGAGAATTGGATTCAGAAGGTAGCAATAACTCGGGAAGAAAAACAAAAATGCAAACAGTTTACATTCATTTCCCAGTGTTTTTTTTTTTTTTTCCTTTGGGTGTAGCTGCTTCTGTCCATCATTGATCAATTGAAACTGAATTAGGTCTCTTTTGACAACATTTTTCATACTAAGTCCTTGACTTGGGTCATCGTACTGATGATATAACTTCAATGTTAGGTATGGTTGGAGAAGACCTAAGTCATTTACATCTGATCATTATTTACAACGATTATCACTTATAATATTGCTGTCACTGTGTCACAAGGATGTCCTGGTTCTGCTCATTTCCCTTTGATCAGTTCCTATAAGTCTTCTCAGCTTTTTGTGGCTCCCACCATCATTTACTAGAGAACAATAATATCCCATCCCATTCACATTATCACTGGTTCGGTGGTTGCCCAACTGATGGGCATCCCCTCAAGTTCCAATTCTTTGCCACCGCAAAGGAGCTGCTTTTGTTTGCACACGTGGGTCCTTTCCCGTACTGTCTCTTTGGGATAGAGACCTAGAGGTGGGGTCGCTGGGTCACAGAATAGTCTGCTTTCCAGCTTGTGGGGCAAGCCGTTTTTGAAAAATTCCCAACCCCCGACTTGAGGTGAGGGCAGTACCTCAAGGCCATGGCTCTTATGTGGACTTCGGGCCCAGGAAATCAGCGAGGACCCCCATTCCTGTCCAGCCCAGCAGCATTTAAAAATAGGTGCAAAGCTTTCTTTCCCTGCAGCCCTGGTCCCCTTGTTTGTATTTGGCGCCAATTTCTCCCTTTCGCTCTCCTCTGGACACCCCCAGCCCCCCAACCTCAGGCGGGGAAGCCACCGTGGCCCAAGTGCGCCTGAGGCGCGCGCGACAACTTCAGCACCAGGGAGGGGAGCAAGTAGCTTCCCCACACCAGACACTCTCCGGTGCACTCCTACAGGAACCTCCCGGAGGTGGAGGAGGCCCAAAGACAGGGAGACCCAAGCAGGGGAACAAGCTCAGGGGGGCGGGGCAACGGTTCTCTGCCGCTTTCCACCCACTCGCCCAGCCTGATGACACCCCTCCCCCCGCCACCCCTTCCCCCTCAGCCCCCCGCCGAAACAAAGGAGAACCTTCCCTGAGGAGAGAAAGGCAAAGAACAGAGCCACTAGCCCAGCCCCGCCGGCCCAGGCCCAAGCCCACCACTCACCAGACGCCGGAGAAGCAGCTGCCAGCGCGGCTTGAAGCACGCGCCTCCAGCCGACAGCGAGCAGGAGAGCAGCGGCAGCGACAGCGCCCTCAGCGCTTCTGCGGCTCCTGCTGAGAAACTGCTGCTCTTCAGAGCACGTCGGTATCCGGTTGTGGGGGGCGGGGCGGGGGCCGGGGCCACGAGCACAGCTCGCAGGAAAGCCCAAGGGGAGGGGGGAGGAAAGGTGGGAGGGAAAAAGAGAAGGGAGGAGGGAGAGGCGGACAGCCGGGACCAGGGGCTCCGAACCTGAAACGTAAAATCGCGAGACTGGGAAAAAAGGCTAACCACAGCTTCTATGTCTCCAAGTTTTCAAAGAAACATAACTGAGGAGTTAGGGGAGACCTGTTGCCCAGTGAGGGGATAGAACATCCCGAAGGTCTGAGTTCAAATCCAACCTCAGACACTAGTGGCCCTGCGCAAGCTACTTAAGTTCTCTTTGTTTTCTTATGGGTAAAATGGGGTAATAACTCCATGATGAAATATGTAAAGTACTTCTTAAATCACTATTATCAGTGCTATATATTGAAATGGGGACTAAAGAGGTCCCTTGCTGGATCCAATCTTTTCGGAAGCCTGATCTTTGGGGACTAAGGGTGTAAAAGCCCATGCTAAGACTTAAATACCCTAGAGTAGCAGGAGACCACTCTTCACGATAACTAAGTCTTATCATGGGCTTTGACCCCCTAGGTTTCCCCCCACCCCCAATCGTTACTAGCTCCGCCCCCCACTCCAGGGTTCCTCGTGTTCACAAAGATTCAGACAAGTCCCAGCATCCTTCACGGAAAGGGAAAGGTGCTATTATACTCAAACCAGTTGACTCTCAGAGCATCCTATATGTGAAATTTCCTACTTCTTTTGGTACAATCCATCATCAGCTTTGCCTCCATTCCCCTCTTCTGCATAAAGACACCAGCCCAGAACCTAAAGGGAGCCCACAATAACCCAGAATCCAACCTACCCCTCCCTAGAGCTGCAAAGGCAATGCAAAGGGCAGGGGATTGGGAAAGTGGATGAGTTTAAATCAAGGTTCTCTCAAATCTTAATTCATAACTTTTCTGTGCTTCGTTTGATCATTTGTCAAGTGAATTAAACTACATGATTTCTAACTTCCATTACTGCTGGGCTCCCAAAGGGGTCGGAACACACAGTCCCTGAAATATCACTTAGAGCCTGGAGCTGTTATTACACCCCTGGCCACAGGACCTTCTCATCCTCAATCCTGTCTCAGCTGACAGAATTCTAAGAATTGAGTGAATCCTACTGACTCCCATCTTGTGACTCCATTCTGGAGTCAGCTCAGTTCTCTTTCTGTTCAATTATGTGGGTTCAATCCAATTTCTGTCTTGTAAGAAAACGTTAGTTTTGAGAACTGTAAAAACACTTTATTGCATTGTCTGAACCTAGCCCTGTGAGGCTGGGAAGCCGGACCACACCTCCCTGCTGCTCACAGACACTTAACCAAGGACCTTGGTTTTGCTGACTAGAATGCTGGTCAGATCCAAAGATGGATGCCAAGTTTTCTTACGCAACCCATACCTCCTATCTGAAAACTGGCCCCCTACTGATAAATCAGTGATTTGTTCCCTTGTTCCTTTGACTGTTTACAGACACTTGGGGAGAGAGGGACACCTCTTTCTGATTGCAGGGAACTGTATCTGTTCATTCTACCCCTCTCTAATCTTTCCTCCAATCACATTACCTAATCTTGTATCCTAGGCTAGAACTTGTTGCTTTCTTTTAATGCATGACAATCAGTCTCCCCCCGTTTTGGGGGATTCTATTACCAGTGTGAAGAGGCCTGTTCCCAATTTGCTATACAATTGACAAGCTCTGCTTAATAAACTTTTGTTTCCTCAGTTATTTCAGATTTCACCTGGATCATGACCCAGGTTGGATGGACGAGGGCATCCCAGAGGGCCCCTTGTGAGGAGCTGGACAGAGAGACACTGGCAGTGCCTTGATGGGAGGGATACAGAGAAATAAATGCAGGCTCCAGGTGGCCTCCAGAGAAGGTAGGCACTTTTCCTAGGAGGAAAAGCAAGGAAACCTGCTACTAGATCCAACTTGGAACTTGGTGAATTACTGGGGAAGCTGGGGGCAGATTTATGGTGCCCTCCCTACTGCCGCTGCCAAGAACACTGGATTTGGGGCAAAAGATCCAAGCTCACCTTTCAGTTCTGGAATAAATACCTACCTTCCCCATCACTTCTGTGCCTGTTCAGTTCCTGCCCATTCTTTAAGCCCAACTCAAATGCCCAGACCCAAGAGTAACAACCACTTTCCCCTCAGACTTCTTCTCTCATACCCTTATCATGGAATATTTTATATCACAGCTAGCCATGATGATCTCTTACTCTAAGCTCCATGAGGATATACTCCACCTCTCCCCACTCCCAGACCTTACAAAATATACTTCATACTGCAAACAATAAATAAATGCTTGGGAGCAGCTAGGTGGCACAGTGGATATAGCACACCAGCCCCCAAGTCAGGAGAAGCTGGGTTCAAATCCAGACCTAAACACTGGACACTTACTACTTGTGTGATCCTGGGCAAATCACTTAACCCCGATTGACTCAACTAAAAAAATACTAAATTAAATTACTATTTAGAAAATAAACAAACGCTTGTTGAGCAACTAAATGGGCATACCCTATATCCTCTTCTCCTGACATTCAAGGTCATATGTATGCACTAAATCAACTAGTATACTCACTGGATGATACTTGAGAAAACATAGTGCCTTTGCCAAGAGGCTCCCTGACCTATCCCTTCAACTTTTTAATTCCATTTCTTTCCCAGTGATGAGGTATCGATGCAGGAGAAACCCCAATAGAAGTAGAGACCCCAGGACTTTACAAGAAACGCCAGCCACCAGGCCTTGGGAATGATGTAGCTGCCTTAGGAATGTAGCAATTGGGAGTGATATGCTATAACCTTGGAGAATGCATGTGGAAAAAAGGGAGTTGGGCCTGATAGCTTTATTCCACTCAGTTACTCTTCAAGGATGTCCGATTCGTCATCCAAGAGTCCGGGCTGCTATCGCACAACTGGACTCAAACAATGAACACTTCTTAGTTTCATAAGAAAGGGGGTGGTTTTAACCCCCCTATTATCAAACACTGATCCTGTGAACCCCAATCCCATGATGTCACTCATCCTCTCTGCTCTTTGTCCTGTACTCCCCAAATCCCTATAATTTACTAGCTTGCTCCCTGCTGTTTGCTATCCTTCTCTCTTGGAATTTAGCTCACTGAAAACGAAATGGAGACAGAAAGGAGTACACTTTCTTTTCAGCAGTTTATGGAACCTATACAAAAATAGACCATATATTAGGACATAAAAACCTCAAACTCAAATGCAATAAGGCAGAAAGAGTAAATGCAGAAAGGCAGAAAAGTAAAGGCAGAAAGAGTAAAGGTCGAGAATCTCAAAAGAATTAATGAAAAAAAAAAATCAAATGAAGGTGGCCTAGCTGTACCTGATCTAAAACTATATTATGAAGCAGCAGTCACCAAAACCATTTGGTATTGGCTAAGAAATAGATTAGTTGATCAGTGGAACAGGTTAGGTTCACAAGACAGAATAGTCAACTATAGAATTTAGTATTTGACAAACCCAAAGATCCTAACTTTTTGGGATAAGAATTCATTATTTGACAAAAACTGCTGGGATAACTGGAAATTAGTATGGCAGAATTAGGCATGGACCCACACTTAACACCTTATACCAAGATAAGATCAAAATGGGTCCATGATTTAGACATAAAGAACGAGATTATATACAAATTGGAGGAACATAAGATAGTTTATCTCTCAGACTTGTGGAAGAGGAAGAAATTTGTGACCAAAGATGAACTAGAGACCATTATTGATCACAAAATAGAAAATTTTGATTACATCAAATTAAAAAGCTTCTGTACAAACAAAACTAATGTAAACAAGATTAGAAGGGAAGCAACAAACTGGGAAAACATCTTCACAGTTAAAGGTTCTGATAAAGGCCTCATTTCCAAAATATGTAGAGAACTGACTCTAATTTATAAGAAACCAAGCCATTCTCCAATTGACAAATGGTCAAAGGATATGAACAATTTTCAGATGATGAAATTGAAATTATTACCACTCATATGAAAGAGTGTTCCAAATCATTATTAATCAGAGAAATGCAAATAAGACAACTCTGAGATACCACTACACACCTGTCAGATTGGCTAAGATGACAGGAAAAAATAATGATGATTGTTGGAGGGGATGTGGGAAAACTAGGACACTGATACATTGTTGGTGGAGTTGTGAACGAATCCAACCATTCTGGAGAACAATATGGAATTATGCCCAAAAAGTTATCAAACTGTCCATACCCTTTGACCCAGCAGTGCTACTACTGAAGAGATACTAAAGAAGGGAAAGGAACCAGTATGTGCCAAAATGTTTGTGGCAGCCCTGTTTGTAGTGGCTAGAAACAAAAATGAATGGATGCCCATCAATTGGAGAATGGTTGGGTAAACTGTGGTATATGAATGTTATGGAATATTATTGTTCTGTAAGAAATGACCAGCAGGATGAATACAGAGAGGCTTGGAGAAAATTACATGAACTGATGCTAAGTGAAATGAGCAGAACCAAGAGATCATTATATACGTCAACAACGATACTGTATGAAGATGTAATCTGATGGAAGTGGATTTCTTTGACAAAGAGACTAATTCAGTTTCAATTGATATGATGGACAGAAGAGCTACACCCAAAGAAAGAACACTGGGAAATGAGTGTAAACTGTTTGCATTTTTGTTTTTCTTTCCGGTTATTTTACCTTCTGAATCCAATTTCCTATGAACAAGAAAACTGTTTGGATCTGCACACATACATTGTATCTAGGATATACTATGACATACTCAACATATATAGGACTGCTTGCCATCTAGGGGAGGGGGTGGAGGGTGGGAGGGAAAAATCAGAACAGAAGTGAGTGCAGGGGATATGTTGTAAAAAAAAAAATTACCCTGGCATTGGTTCTGTCAATAAAAAGTTACTATAATAATAAAAAAAAAAAAAAAAAAAAAGGAATTTAGCTCACTTTAATTAGCATTACAATTATAATAAAATCCAGTCTTTTCACTGAGAAATTATTTAAGCTTCCAAATTCTTCTGGGACACTTGCAACACTGGTCTGGAACCTCAATATACTTTGGGAGCCCCTTCACCCCTGGATCCCAACAGTATGGCTATAAATTCCAGAAGGCCACAATCTCTGAAACATCATAACTGCAGGTGGGGGACCACAGGTGCAGAATCATGCCTTTACCATTGTCATCATCAATGTATTGATTAGGTTTCCTGAGGGGGTTCTTTCCCCTTTTTAAATCTTTGTTCCAAGGGATAGGGCAGTGGAGGGAAGATGGGCAGAGAGAGAGAGAGAAAACATAATTAGAAACTAAGGTATCCATAAAAATAATTTTTTTAAAGAAAAACAAGCATTTCACCAAGGGAAATAAATGTATGATCAGAAAAGCACTGGGGCTCACTAGTCATGTAGTCTGAGGGCTGGGAAGCACATGGGTAGCCCCAGGGCTACACTGGCACCTACTAACCTTGGGGAGGCCCCCAACACCCTAGAGAGCTTCCAAAGAAAGGACTTATGGGAGGAGGCAGCCATGTCCAGTGAGAACACATGGATGGGCTACACTCTGTATCCCTGCACTGCCCATGAGGAAGAACACAGATCCAGAATCATCCAAGAGTGACTTCAAAGTAACATTATGAATCAAAGTACTTAGTGTCTGGTCAAAGAGATCTCCCTAAGTTTGTTGTATGGGGAACAACTATCCTGAATCCTGTTCCTTGAGGTCCAAGAACATTTTGTTTGTGTATTTCCAGCATGTAAAAAAGCATCTGCACCAAATATAGACATCATGTTGCTTATAGAAGTTACATTCCCATATAGATTCATCCAGGAGGATTTCAGCTATCGGACCAACAACAAAATAGTACAGTGAGTCCATACTGTCCCCTACTTTCTTCTCCTTTGTGTCAGTCATTGTTCTTGTCAAGGTCAAGCCTTCCCCTTGATTCCTTCCCTTCCATTATCTTTTCTCTTGTAATAATCTTCCATCTATACCTACTGGCGTACACACACACTCTCTCTGTCTCTCTTCTTTCACAGTCGAGCTCCCAGAGAAAGCTATTTAAACTCCACTGGAATTTTTCTTCTGTTTCTTCTAATGACCCTTTTCCCCTTATTCTTTGACCATAGTGGATCGGCTACTGTATATGCAATCAGGAAGTCCTGGGTACAAATACCTCCTCAAACACTAGCTGGGTTAGTCTCTGGGTTAATCACTTAATGTATCCAGGGCTCAGTTTCCTCACCTGTAAATTGAGGGATTTGGACTCAGTGGTCTCAAGTCCCTTCCAGATCTAGAACTGATACTATGAACTCTTGGCAGCTTTTGACATTGTTGATCATTGATTTGTTTCATCTTTCTGTGATTTGTTTTTTGGAGATACTGTTCTTTACTGGTTCTCCTCCTATTTGTCCAATTACTGCTCTATTTGTCCTACTCCTACTGTGAGGGCATATAGTCAGATATCTAAACCTAGAGGGGATTTAAAAAGTCATCTAGTTCAAGTCTTTTTTTACAGTAGAAAAACCAAGCCCAGGGAAGTGATCCCACTTCTTATTTTTCTCTACATTCCTTTTATCTTCCCCAATTTCTGATGAGGGCCTCACCATCTTTCTAATTATGCAATTACACTCTCCTGCCCATGACCACCCATGCAATCAGCTGCCACGCCTGATATTCCATCTCCACAAAGTCTCTCTACTCACACAGACATCCCCTATTTCAGTCCCTCATCACTCCCTGCTTCCTCTCTCCCTACCTCACTCTCTAGGATAAAATACAACCCCCTTTTTTGGTGTTAAAAACCTTCCCTATGTGGCTCCAAACGATCTTTCCAGATCTAGTTCACATAATTCTCTCCTGCACTCTATCTTCCAGCCTAGATGGCTGAATGGCTGTTCTGTGTACACAATATTCCACCTGCCCCATGCTTAGTATTCTCTCCCTCCCCACCTCTGCTTCTCATTCCCTTCAAGGAGCTGTTCAAGTGCTGCTCCCTTTATGAGGTTCCCCAAAGAACTCTGCATACCTTTTACACTGACTTATATTTGTAAATGTTCTTTATCATAAGCTCCTTGAGGGCAGGGGCTGCTTTGTTTCTTTGTATGCCAGAGACCTAGCACAAAGGGAAATGTAATAAATGCTTATTAAGTTTCCTCTCAGTAGGTTATCGATCATGGCATTACCTCTACCAGTTCAATGAGATTCAATTTAGAAGTCAGAATCCATTTTTCTTGTGCCAAGTTTTCTAAGTTTTAGAAAGAATCGTGCTACCCAAACATTCAACTAAGCAGAATCCAAAAGGGGGAAATTAGCTTTTCTCAAGTCCTTCTAAATCCTGTGAATATTTTCTGTTCAAAAACTTTAAGAGTATGAATCAGAACTACAGGATAGACAGTATCCCTGTTTCTATTTCTGTCCATTCCTCTCTCTTACTTCTAATTCTGCGCTAGGCCTTGACATAGTTTAATTGAAAATGCGTTATGGGCACGAGGTCCCTGAGCTGCACTTTCAGCAGCATTACTAAGGCAAAGTTGGTTGCCTGGAAGTCAGAAATCAGTTTTAGTAGCCAACATATATCTGGGAAAATATTTTCAACTATACTCGCCCCCAATTCTTTGAATTGAGATTTATTAATGAAGCTTGCCGTAGTTTAAGGATTTAGTAATTTTACCAATTCATACAGGTAAGCTTTCATTTTCAATTGCTTCATTTTCCTCAGATACAGTTCCAAGCATTCCTTATTAGAAAATAATGCATAAACCAGTTTGGCTTAGGCAAGCTAGGTGATACAGAGCAATGATCTTGGAGTAAGGAACATGAATTGGAATCCTATTTCAGATGCTTATTAATTGCGTGACTCAACTTTCCTACACCTCAGTTCTTTCATCTTTAAAATGGGAATGATAATGATAGCATACACCTTCCAGGGTTGTTGTGAGGATCAATTGGTAATATGTGCAAAGCACTTTGCAAATCTTAAAGCATTACCTGATGGTAATTATAAAACATACTTTTTATTTTCTAATGCTTAACCTATGTTGCTATTGATATCAGATTAATTTGTAGCTTGGAGATCTACAGTCAAACTATGGTGTGCCAGTCCTGGAAGAGTCTTCAAAGGCATCTTGTCTAAGTAACTCAGTTTCTCAGAGAGGTAACCAAGGCCCAGAGAGGGGAAGTGATTCTGCTAAGATCGTCCAAATCCCTAGGGTCAGAGGTGAGGCTCAATATATCCTGACCCTACTGCTCTGCTATTCTGCAACTGCCTAGTGATTGTTACTGGATTTTCTTAAAAGTGTGAACAGATGACACACAGTTTAGGAGATGGCAGGCTGACAGCCCAGATCCTTTAAATTGTACCTCAGCTTCACACAGTAGGAGGACAAGTTACTGATTGCCATAGGTGAAATATGGAAAGAAGGGAGGAAGGGAGGAAGGGAGGAAGGAAGGAAGGAAGGAAGGAAGAAAGGAAGGAAGGAAGGAAGGGAGGAAGGAAGGAAGGAAGGAAGGAAAGAAGGAAGGAAGGAAGGAAGGAAGGAAGGAAGGAAGGAAGGAAGGAAGGAAAGAAGGAAGGAAAGGAAGGAAAGAAGACAAGATGAAAAGGGAAGGAAAAAATTTTTAAAAGGAAGGAAAAACTGACAAGATTCATTGAATTTTTATCTACATAGCCGGGTGAAAGCACTTCTCACATTAATTAAAAAAATGATCAGAGAGAACCTCCAAGTCACTGCCAGTCATGGATTTCTCGATGGACCCCTTGGTGAGTATGAAAATTGACCTTGGTTTCCTTTAGTGGAAAGATCCATTTTTCCTAAAATGGGATGGAGACTAATGTCTGGACAATATAATGCAATGATACTGACTTCTCGCTTCCTTAATATTCTAGATCTCATTCTCCAGTTGAGCACCAAGTGTCAATAATGACCAATATTGTCAGTAAGTATGGGTCACAACCCAGTAATTGTGTTTGCTTTGGCTTGACTTACCTTTTAAAACCCAGCCTTGTTCTAGGAAGTTTTCATCAGTGTTTTTACGTGTGGTTAGCTCCTTAAATGTGGTTAGCATGTGTATGGGACCTTGTAAGTAAATATTGTGGTTCAGGAAATTATATTTTACTATCAGGCATTGTTTCCTTTGCATACCCATTTTATATAATGGTAAATCTGGAGTCCTCTAAAATTTTTTAAGAGAAAAGGGGTCACCAGGGGAAAAAGTGCAGGAAGCTTAAGTCTTTAAGACTTACTAACTGCATGCATCACTTTTGTAAAAAGGAGAATGAAATCAATAATTGAGAGAGAGTGAAAAAAGAGAAAGAGGAGAAAAACCGAGGGATACTCAGCAGAAAAGGATGTAAGGGAGGAGATAGGTAGGGAAGGAAAGAAGGAAGGAAGAAGAGAGAAAGGAAGGGAGGGATGGAAGTGAAGGGTGAATGGAAGAAAGGAAAAAGGAAAGGGAAGAGAAGGGAAGAAAAAGGGGAAGGGAAAGAAAAAGGGGAGGGGAGGAAAGGGAAGAGGAGGGGAGGGAAGAAACATTTATATAGTGCTTACTATGTACCGGACACCATGTTTACAAATGTCCTATTTTATCCTCAGAATAACCCTAGGAGATAGGTACTATTATTATTCCCATTTGACAGTTGAAGACACAGAAGCAGACATAAATGAAGTGACTTGCATCCTAATGATACATAAGGAGAGATGTTAATGTCCTCACTTACAGTGAAAGTTATTAGCAAAGAGGAAGAATGTTTCTGGTATTTACCAGGGGACAGATGCCTTGACCAGCTGCTATGGGTATTCTGGGGAATCTTTTCCATAAGAACTTAATCCCACCTATGCCACAGCACAATTGTTACCATTAACCAAGCACAGAGAATTCCCCTTCCCTGACTTGAGTCCCCACTCCTCTTCTAGAGCAGGGCTTCTTCAGCTTTTTTCACTCATGACTCCTTTTTGCCCAAGACATTTTTATATGACCGTGGGTATATAGGTATATAAAATAGGCATACATACCAAACACTGATAAGTAATCATAGTTTCATGACCTTCACACTCAGTTATAAGACCCCATATGGAATTGTGACCCACAGTTTAAGTTTTGTTAAGACATTTAGATATATCTTAAGGGTATTTAGTCCTCTTCCCACTACCTTCACATCAGGAAGAATTGAGATACAATGTGACTGACAGTATATCATGCTTCTACCTACAAGGAAGACTGTGTTGTAAAAATAATGTGAAAGGCAGTGAAATACAGCATCTAGATATGGCCAGCTTTGCAGTTTGTAAGACTTGGATATAAGCTTTACCTTACCCGGGACACATATTGGGTATATTACTCTATACAAGACATTTAAGTCCTCAGTTCCCTCACTGTGGAGGAAGCTTCCTCATTAGGAATATCCTATATCAATGAAATCACAGATCTTGATCCATGCCCAACAAAAATGGAAATAAATAAAAGGAAAAAAAGATCTGGCAGTGTGGAAAAGATGGACTTGATCTGAGGATCAGACACTAAAGATGAAGACAAATGCTGGTTGGGATAATCAAAGCACAAGGTGATAAGGCAATGAACAAGTAGAAGGGTAAAAGACCTGATCAGGAAATCACACTCAACTTAGGGCTGGTACATTCAAGACACACACGGACCTAAGTCCTGAGCCTGAGATGCTCAGGATCTGTCATCAATCAAAGGGAGCCAGATTCCAAAGAGGATTCTCTGGGATATAAGCCCACAAGAATGAATGAATGGTATCTTTCTCCCATGTCTCACACTCACAGTTCCAATCCTGGTGTAAGTTGTCAGATGTTGAATAAGGCTTGAATCCTAAAGGCTCTTCTCCATGCAGAGGGTTTCTCACCATAGTGAATTCTCAGATGTTAGTAAGTCTGGAATTCCTTCTGAAGGGACTATCACATTCATTATATTCAGAGTATTTCTCTCCATTGTGATTTCTTTAATGTTCAATCAGGTTTAAACACTGTCTAGACGATTTCTATAGAATTTTCTCCGGTATGAATTTTCTCATGTTTACTTCAATCTGAGCTCTGACCGAAGGCTGTCTGACATTTGGTATATTTTAAATGATTTTTCTGCCTGTATGAATACTCTGCTATTTCCTAAAGTTTAAGTTTCTCTCATAGGCTTTTCCGCACCAAATTCATTTATAGGGCTTCTCTTCTACATGAATTTTCTGATGTTTAAAAAGTTCTGAGCTCTATTGAAAGCCTTCCCACACTTTCTACATTTGTTCTCTATGTGAGTTCTCTGATGTCAAAAATGGCATGTATGGTTCCTGATGACTTTTTTCCATTTCTTACTTTTATAGGGCTTTTCTCCACTAAGAATGCTTTGATGCTGAATAAAGTGTGTGTTATTCTTCATGTCTTTTCCACATTCAGAGGGCCACACTCCAACATATATTCTGTGATGTGCACTACGTATTAAGATGGGAGGATTTCTCGCATTCATTACATTCACCAGGTTTTTACCCCCTCCATAAATTCTCTGATGCTTAATAAGTTCTGAGCTCCTCCTAAAGCATTTCATACATTCTGTACAAAGGATTTTTCTCCCATATGAATTTTCAGATGCTTTTTAAGTGCTGAGCTCCTTCTGAAAGATTCCTCACACTTAATATATTCATACAATCTCAATTTGTTTGCGTTTTGGAGGCAATTGGGGTCAACTGTCTTGCCCAGGGTCACTACACAGCTAGTAAATGTTAAGTGTCTGAGGCCATATTTGAACTCAGGTTCTCCTAATTTCAGAGCTGGTGCTCCATCCAGTCTAACTGCCATCTAGCCATCTAGCTTTCCTTCCTTCCTATCTAGCTGCCCCACATTCATACAATTTCATTCCAAAGTGAATTATCAAATGTCAGCTAAGATCTGAATGTCTCCTAAAGGTTTTCTCACATTTATTGCATAAAGAGTTTCTCCCTCCTATTTTTTTTGATGTTGAAGAAGGCTATCTCACATTTATATACATATACAGGGCTTTTTTCTACTGTGAATTGTCTGAAGGCAAATAAGTAACAAGTATCAAATAAAAATTCTTTCACATTTGTTACATACATTGGGTTTTTCTCCATTGTGAATTCCTTGATGTTGAATAAGGTTTATATTCAAATTGAATCCTTTACCACTTGGATTACACTCGGAGATCACACAGGGTCAGGACTCAAGCCCAGGATGAGACTGAGAAAAGGCCACTGCACTTTGCAACCAAGAGCTTATTAGCCATCTTTGAAGAAGCAGTTTTAGCAGAATGGTAGAGTCTCAAGACAAATTAAAGTGACTAGTGAAAATAATTTTTTTGCAGGAGTTTACCAGTAAATAAGAAGGAAGGATAGATGACAAGGTTAGGGGAATGTCTTTGTTTTTTTTTTTTTTTTAACTTTTCAGAGAAGCTGAAGTGTATTTGTAGATAGCAAGAAAAGAACCTGTAGATAGGAAGAAATATATGGGGGACAAATAAGGAACAGGGGAAGAAAGAGAGGAAGGAAGAAAAAGGAGGGAGAAGGGGATAGAAGAAAAAGGAAAGGGAAGGGCAGGAGTTGAGGGGAGAAAGAAGAAACAAGTTTAAACTAGAACAAGGAATAATAAAAAGAAAAGTTCAAGGAGGGAAAAAAGGAAGGAAGGAAAGGTGAAAGGATAGAGAAAAATAGGAAGGTAATGATTGATAAAATAAGCTAAAAAAAAGAAATGTTAGAAAATAGTCTTTCAGGAAGTATGGGAATTACAACAGGAAGAAAGTGAAATATCTATGATGAAAAGATCATCAAGGTGGGCACTGTTCTCTGCGAAGGACCATCAGGTTCCTCTTCAGATTCCCAGGTGCACAGGGTATACTGAGCCTCCTTTCCATGACACCCCTCTTTCTGTTCCTAAGTCCCCACTTCCATCTTCAGAATATAGCATGTGAGAATCAGTTTGGTATACAATTAACTTCTATTACACATTCATCTTCAATTACTATAGAGTACACTTCCATATAGAGTACTTCAATAAATAGCTAGTAGGGCAGTTACATGGTGAAGTGGATAGAGCACCAGCCCTCAAGTCAAGAGGACCCCCCCCCCAACCTCCACGCTGGCAGCCCACTCCTCCAAATAAAACTATAGCTAGTCCTGGCTTACATGATACAGGGCAGCCCTCCACTCCCTCTTATTTTTAACAGCTCTTCCTTCTAGAAGTTGTTATTTGCTTCTTGAGCCATGAAATACACTTTCTCTTGGCACCTGGGGTAACAATCACAATTTTGCCCATTCCAATTTAAATGTTTGTATATCATATCCCTTGACAAAAATAACCTTTTACAGATGCGGAAATTGAGGCACACATGGTTAGGCGACTTGCCCAGCTAGCTACTGTTTGAGGCCAGATTAGAACTCAAGAAAAGGAGTCTTCCATACTCCAGGCCTGACACTCTTATCCACTAGGCCACCTAGTTTCCAGTCAAAGTCCACAGATGCACCACTGTAAGGAGGAGATTCAAGCAAATTTTGTTTTCATCTCTGCCCAGGATGAACTCCTGACATTTTCTTTCCTTTTTTAAAAATTTCATTTAATAGTATTTTATTTTTCTTCCCAATTACATATAAAGACAGTTTTCAACATTCATTTTTATAAGATTTTGAGTTCCATCAAGAGAACATTGCACTCAAAAACAAGATTATGGGATGATGAACTGTGATGGACTTAGATCTTTTCAGCATTGAGGTGATTCAGGCCAATTCCAATAGACTTGTGATGGAGAGAGCCATCTGCACCCAGAGAGGGGACTGTGGGAACTGAGTATGGACCACAAGATAGCATTTTCACTCTTTTTGTTGTTGTTTGCTTGCTTGGTTTTTTTTTTCCTCATTTTTTCCCTTTTGATCTGATTTTTCTTGTGCAGCATAATAAATGTGGAAATATGTATAGAAGAACTGCACATGTTTAACCTATAGTGGATTATTTGCTGTCTAGGGGAGAGGGGAGGAGGGAGGGGACAGAAAGGGAGAAAAATTTGGAACACAAGGTTTTTGCAAAAGTGAATGTTGTAAAATATCTTTGCATGTATTTTTTTTTAAAAAAAAGCTATTATTAAAAAAAAAGATTTTGAATTCCAAATTTTTCTCCCCCCTGCTTTCCTACCCTTTCCCCAAAACAGCAAGCAATCTAACATAGGCCATCCCACGTACAATGAATCAGGTCCTCACTCATTTTCACAGGATTTTCTCTATTATGCCAGAGAAAGCTCTCTACACCCCTGGACTACTTTAAGATTAGAGGTATCCTTCCTTCCTGTGTCTGCTCCCTTTCCTCCTGCTGCTAGTTTCTCCAAAACCCTCCTTGTAAATGAGTCTCCCTGGACCAACAATGTTTCCATTCATTCCTAGGCTGAACTCTTGATTCTCCCTCCCTGGACTTTATTATTCCCCACCTTAAGTATTACCTTCATCCCCATTTTCTATCCTACACACATCTTTGAGCTCACTTTTATGAATTGTTTTTAATCCATTATAATGTAAGTTTCATGAAGTTCTGTGCTATCATTATTTGTCCTTGTTTTTGTATTCCCAGCTATCTGAATTTCACACAATTAATATGAACTTAATAAATATTTGTTGAAATGAGACGAATCAAGGCAATTCCAAGAGACTCAGGTTGGAAAATGCTATCTGCATCCAGAGAGAGCTATGGAGACTGAATGTGGATTGAAGCATAGTATTTTCACCATTTTTTTTTTGTTTTGCTGAGGCAAGTGGGGTCAAGTGACTTGTCTAGGGTCACACAGCTAGGAAGTGTTAAGTGTCTGAGGCCAGATTTGAATTCAGCTCCTCCTGACTTCGGGGCTGGTGCTCTACCCACTTCCCCACTTAGCTGTTCCCACCTTTTTGTTTGTTGTTGTTTGCTTTTTTTTCTTTCTTGTGTTTTTTTTTTCCCTTTTGGTCTGATTTTTTTTTTTTTTTTGCACAACATGACAAATATAAAAATATGTTTAAAAGGACTGCACATATTTAACCTTTATCAGATTGCTTGCTGTCTCAGGGAAGGGAGAGGTAAGAGAGGGAGAAAAATGTGGAATATAAAATGAATACTGAAACCTATCTTTACATGTATTTGGAAAATAAAATACTATTAAAAAATAAATAAATGTTTGTTGACGAGTAAAAAAAACCTTTTAGCTAAAACAACAATCATTTACTATTGATTTCTTTTGTGCAAGTATTCTTGATGTATATGTATATATATATATATATATATATATATATATATATATATATATACATCAGTAATGTATATGTAAAGCCCCACACTTGCACTGGAACTGAGACTGGTCTATACAATCTTGAATCTATAATGTTTTCTACAAGAACTCCAAAACTGGGGGAAGGAAGCAGTCATTCTTTCATAATATCCAAATTTGGGGCAGCAATCTGAAGGACAAAAGGAAAAGAAAGTTATCTCTCCCATGTTATTTCCCAAGCCACCTGCCACCAGGGCAGTCAAAACTAGCCTTGTGGAGAGTGTGCAATCGTATCCTAAAAAACAAAAAACAAAACTATCACTACTACATTCCTGAGTAACTGAACCATTTCTTCCCTATGGCTCTCATGGGTCTACTTCTCCCTCCCTCATTACCTGGGATGATTCTAATTTCCATTCTGGGCAGATCTTGCCCCTACAGCACTTCCCCTTGTTCTACATGAGAGATCAGGTCAGGTTTGCAAACTGGATATTTTGTTCATAAAAGACGAAACTATCACTATTTGGACTAAGAAAAAACTATTTCAGAGCTCAGCCCTGGTCCAACTGTGTTTAGGGACTGTGGAAAGAAAAAATAACATCAAAAAGGCCCAGAGTGTGGAATTAGAACTCTCTGAAGGTGATTCAGGACTCTATTGCCTATAGTAAGAAGACAGAAGCAAGCTTGGGAAATTTAGAGATGTCTAAACCCAAAGGGACAAGGACTTATTTTTGGCCTATAACATGGTAAAAGGATGGGAAATTCCCAGAAATCAGGGCATCTGAACTAGAAACCTGGTGGAAGATAAAGGGCTTCCTATAGAGATTCAAATAAAAAGGTACAAAAGCATGGGGGGCTTTGGCAATACTTTACCAACTTCTAGCTCAATACAGATGAGATAAGGAACAGGAAACAGAAGGATCTGTTTTTATGTTCTAAAGGAATTAGACAGAATTGGTGAAAACAGTAAAGGAGAAGAAGCTATTTCTTTTATGAACACAGACGAAAAAGACAAGGTCGCTTCTATGTAGTAGGAAGCTAGAGGGGAAAAAGAGGATAAAATGTAAAAATGGGCCCAACTTAAAGAAAGCATGAGGTAGGATCAAAAAGAATTAAAGGCAGAAGGGGCTCATTTACAAATGAAGAAGCTGGGGTCCCATAAGGAGAGATCCCTGGCCACCACAGTCACCAAGGTACTTAATAATATGGCTAAAATTTGAACCCAGGTTCTCTAACTCCCAAGCCAGTGGTGTTGGTTGAACTTTTAGAACAATTTTTTTAATCCTATTTTGCCTGACAAGGAAGAAAACACTTAAATCCAACTTTGTTACTACTTACACAGAACAATTCCTTAAAACGGTGATTTCCCTAAGTGGATGCCCATAAGTTGGGGAATGGCTGAATAAGTTAAGGTATACGAATGTTATGGAATATTACTGTTCTATAAGAAACGATCAGTGGGATGATTTTAGAAAGGCCTGGAGAGACTTACAGGAACTGATGCTGAGTGAAGTGAGTAGAACCAAGAGAACATTATACATAGCAACAAGATTGTGTTATAATCAACTGCGATGGACTTGGCTCTTTTCAACAATGAGGTGATTCAGGTCAATTCCAGTGGACTTGTGATGGAGAGAGCTGTCTGCATCCAGAAAGAGGACTGCAGGGACTGAATGTGGATCACAACCTAGTATTTTCATTTTCTGTTGTTGTTGTTGTTTGCTTGCTTGGTTTTTTTTTTTCCTGTCTTTTTTTTTCCTCTTTTGATCTGATTTTCTTATGTTTAGAATAACTGCACATGTTTAACCTATACTGGGTTACTTGCTGTTTGGAAGGCAGGGGAAGAGGGAGGGAAAAAATATGGAACACAGGGTTTTTCAAGGGCAAATGTTGAAAACTATCTTTGTGTGTATTTTGAAAAATAAAAAGCTATTATAAAAAATAAACTAAAATGATGTTTCCTTCCAGTGTGAAAATGCATTTACTTTTTTCTGCCCAGAAATTCCATCCTTTAAAGTTCAAGGGTTGGTTCCCTCCTAGTATTAGTATGAGAAGAGCTCATGGCCAAGGCTAGGTCCACCCTCCAGATTTCATCATCTTAGATCAGATCCTTTCTTGGCCTTTGCCTTTCAAGACTGAAAAGGTCTTCTTTTAACAGTGTCCCTATATGGAAGTCCCTCCTCAACCCTGGGATCATTGTAACTGCCTTTCTTTGAATCTTCCCCAACTCTTTTCTGTCATTCCTGAAATATCCTGACATCAACATTATCTGCAGCATCCCATGTGCACCTGCAGTGGTTTTAGGGAAAAGGCATAATAGTAAGGTGAAAATCTGTATAAAGACAAACATGAAGTTGTACTGTTAACTACCTCTGTATTATATCATGATTTCTATACAAAAAAATTTTCGAGAAAAAATTTACTTAATGAAGAAGATATTTAAAGATATGGATTTTGGGAAATGATCCTAACCTTAAGAAGTCCACTGCATAAGCACATCTGTTTAAAAATCGTCTCTTGATATCATTGTACAGTCCCACAATACTGTGGCAGGTAGATAAAGCCAGAAAAATCTGGGTTCTACTAATGCCTCATCTACTCTAAAAAAAAATTCAATTAAATCCCATATATAAAATGAGGTGAAATCCCTAAAGAGTAAATTGCTAAGAGAGGATGCTGAGCAAAAACACCAAAGCTACATTTAGGAGCAAAAGGAATTTGTCAAAGAACATAGAGCTTACTCGAGGCCAAGATGCCAAAAGATCAATGACCATGATCTTGTCTCTTGTGCTTTCCCAGGGATGAAAGGTAGGAATCCAGGAAATAAGGTACATTAAAAAAAAAGGTAAAAAAAGTCATAGGTCAGTCTGGCCTATGGCTTCCCTATATTATTTCCTATCTTGAAACGTCAAATAAGAACACTTAGAAATCTGTCTGGGATTATTCACGTCTTTTTGTACAAAATGGCTAGTATGGAAATGTTTTACATGAATGCACATGTATATAAACTATATTGGATTGCTTACCATTTCAGGGACAGGGGAGGGGGGGAGAGGGAGGGATAGAATTTGGAACTAAAAACTATTTTTAAAATGTTAAAATTGTTTAAACATGTAATTGGGAAAAAAAATAAAATTGCAAGTTGTATCCCTCCCTCTCTTTACAACCCAACACTAAAGGAAGCCAACAAGACATACTTCCATATATTAGTTCTTTCCCCAGAGGTGGATAACATATTCTTTCCTAAGTTTCTTGTAGCTGACATAAATACTCATCTTGCTCAGAATAGCCTAGTCATTCATAGTTACTCTTCAACCAATATTGCTATTATTGTATATAATGTTCTCTTGGTTCTGCTCATTTCACTCTCCATTATTTCATACAAGTCTTTCCTGTTTTTCTAAAACCAACCTGCTTGGAATGGTCGTCATGAACCCTGCATCACAGACCCAGGCTCATTAGCAGGCAGTACCTCCAGTTTGAAGCTGAGTTTTCAGGTAGCTCTGGTTCCCAAACTTGGTGGTAGCAGTCCTAGCTTGCTCTGCCTTTTTCTTGATCTCATTTTACATCATCCAAAGAGCCCCGTCACTTCCTGTGGGTTCTTGCCCCACTCTCACCTTTAGTTTTAAACTTGTCCATTGTTGGCTGAATTGCTTCAACAGGTCAAGAAAAGAATTGGCTAAGTTATATCAGAAGGCAGTTGGAAATAGTATATGCTTGTATGTATATGGCTTTGGATAGGTCCTGGTATACAGATTCAGAAAGAAATGGCAAGAGTTATGGGTCTCTAATATTATTCTGAATGTCATGTTGATGTGTGTGTCTTCTCCCATCCCACTCTGGAATAATAAATAACTGTTTGCAAAAAAGAAAAAAATAAAATAAAATCAACCTGCTCATCATTTGTTTTATTTTTCTTCCCACTTAACAGAACTTTATTTTTTCCAATTACATGCAAAGATAGTTTCCAAAATTCACTTCTGTAAGACTTAGAGTCCAAATTTTTTTTTCCTTTTCCCTCTCCAAGACAGCAAGCAATCTGGTATATTATATGTATGCAATCATTTTAAACATATTTCCAAATTAATCATATTGTAAAAGAAAAATCAAAACAAAAGAGAAAAACCATAAGAAAAAAGGGCAAAAAAAGTGAAAATACTATGCTTTAATCCACATTTGGTTTCCACAGTTCTCTCTTTGGAAGCAGATAGCATTTTCCATCCCAAGTCTATTGGAATTGTCTTAGATCACTATATTGCTGAGCAACTGTTCATCATTCTTTTTTTTTTTTATAATAACTTTTTATTGACAGAATCCATGCCAGGGTAATTTTTTTTTACAACATTATCCCTTGCACTCACTTCTGTTCTGATTTTTCCCTCCCACCCTCCACCCCCTCCCCGAGATGGCAAGCAGTCCTATATATGTTGAATATGTCCTAGTATATCCTAGATACATTGTATGTGTGCAGATCCAAACAGTTTTCTTGTTGCACAGGGAGAATTGGATTCAGAAGGTAGAAATAACCCGGGAAGAAAAACAAAAATGAAAACAGTTTACATTCATTTCCCAGTGTTTTTTTCTTTGGGTGTAGCTGCTTCTGTCCATCATTGATCAACTGAAACTGAATTAGGTCTCTTTGTCAAAGAAATCCACTTCCATCAGATTACATCTTCATACAGTATCGTTGTTGACATATATAATGATCTCTTGGTTCTGCTCATTTCACTTAGCATCAGTTCATGTAATTCTCTCCAAGCTTCTCTGTATTCATCTTGCTGGTCGTTTCTTACAGAACAATAATATTCCATAACATTCATATACCACAATTTACCCAACCATTCTCCAATTGATGGGCATCCGCTCAGTTTCCAGCTCCTAGCCACTACAAACAGGGCTGCCACAAACATTTTGGCACATACTGGTCCCTTTCCCTTCTTTAGTATCTCCTTGGGGTATAAGCCCAGTAGAAACACTGCTGGATCAAAGGGTATGCACAGTTTGATAACTTTTTGGGCATAATTCCAGATTGCTCTCCAGAATGATTGGATTCATTTACAGCTCCACCAACAATGTATCAGTGTCCCAGTTTTCCCACATCCCCTCCAACACTCATCATTATTTTTTCCTGTCATCTTAGCCAATCTGACAGGTGTGTAGTGGTATCTCAGAGTTGTCTTAATTTGCATTTCTCTGATTAATAATGATTTGGAACACTCTTTCATATGAGTGGTAATAATTTCAATTTCATCATCTGAAAATTGTTCATATCCTTTGACCATTTATCAATTGAAGAATGGCTTGGTTTCTTATAAATTAGAGTCAGTTCTCTATATATTTTGGAAATGAGGCCTTTATCAGAACCTTTCACTGTGAAGATGTTTTCCCAGTTTGTTGCTTCCCTTCTAATCTTGTTTACATTAGTTTTGTTTGTACAGAAGCTTTTTAATTTGATGTAATCAAAATTTTCTATTTTGTGATCAATAATGGTCTCTAGTTCGTCTTTAGTCACAAATTTCTTCCTCTTCCACAAGTCTGAGAGATAAACTATCCTATGTTCCTCCAATTTGTTTATAATCTCGTTCTTTATGTCTAAATCATGGACCCATTTTGATCTTATCTTGGTATACGGTGTTAAGTGTGGGTCATCATTCTTTTTACAGCGTGTTATATCACAGTAATATACCACAACTTACTCAATTCCCTCAATTTCTAGTTTTTTTTGCCATCCAAAAGAGAGCTGCTATATTTAGGACATATAGGTTCTTTTCCTTTACCCCTAAACATCTTGAGAAACAGACTTCATGGTGGTATTGCTGAATCAGAGGATACAGATACAATTTTATAATTCATTAAGCATAATTTCAGATTGCTCTCCAAAATGGTTGGATTAGTTCATAGTTCTACCAACAGTGTATTACTGTCCTAAGTCTTCCACATTCCCTCCAACATTTGTTATTTTCTCCTTTTATCATTTTAAAAAGCTGACAGGTATGAAATGGTATCTCAGAGTTGTTTTAATTTGCATTGCTCTCTAATCAATGATTTAGAGTATTTTTTAAAATGACTACATATACCTCTGATTTCTTCCTCCAAAAACTGTGTGTTCAAATGCTTTGACCATTTACCAATTGGGGAATAACTATTATTCCTACAAATTTGACTTAGTTCTCTATATATTTCACATATGAGACTTTTATCCAAGAAACTGTCTATAAAATTTCCCTCCTAATATTCTGTTCTCCTAATCTTGGCTACATTGGTTTTATTTGTACGAAAACTTTTTCTTTTAATATGGGAGAGGTTTCATTGATAAAATAAAGGACATAGAGAAGATTCAGACCTGAGTTCACAAAGAGTCAAAATACTTCTCTCTCTCTCTCTCTCTCTCTCCTGACTTTGGTAGGTTTCTGCTTCTATGGAGATGCATATAGCCCTCAAGATATATACAGTTATCCCTTCTACATAGCAACTATCCCCATAACAGTTTCGGTATATTGTGGGTTGGCATAAGAAATTAAATGGGCATATGACACAAAAAACTGCTTAACCAAAATTTTATAATAAGATACTGTAAACACCCTATAAAAGAAAAAGAAAAAAAAATTCAGACTTTTTCTTTGATACAAAAGGAAAGCCAAAAAATTTTTACATAGATTTTCCAGATTGTAGGGGCATTGCATCTCTAGCCCCCACAATATGGAAGGGACAATTATAGTGTACAAAAATTTTTTAATTATAAGTAATCAAAGTTATTCCTTTTATATCTCCCAAAATATTCTCTATTGCTTATTCATAAATTTTTCTCCTATCCATAAATCTGATAAACACCATGTTCCATGTTCTTCTAATTTACTTATGAAATCTCCTTTTATGTCTAGGTCATGTATCCATTTTGACCTTATCTTGGTAAACGGTTAATCTGTAACTACTTTCTGCCAGACTGCTTTCCAATGTTCCCAGCAATTTTTATCTATTAGTAACTTCTTATCCCCAAAGCTAAGATCTTTGTGTTTATTGAACACAAAATTACTATCATCATTTACTATTACATATTGTATATTTAATCTATTCCACTGAATTACCAATTTATTTTTTAGCCAGTACCAGACTTTCAGTGATTACTACTTTGTAATACAGTTTAAACTCTGGTACTACCAGAACTACTCCCTTTATATATATATTTTTTTCATTAGTTTCCTTTTGTTCTTCCAGGTGAAAATCTGTTATTATTTTTTCTAACTCAATAAAACAACTGTATGCTCAGCTCACCCATGAACAATTATGACTTTAACATCACCAATAAGTATGATGTTGTGGTTACTGATCTAGAACCAGACATTCTAAAGAACGAAGTCGAGTGGGCCTTAGAGAGCACTGCTAAAAAAAAAAAAAAAAAAAAGCTAGTGGAGGTGAGGTATAAGAATTACAGCTGAGGTATCTAAAACCTTAAAAGATGATGCTATTATGTTAGCAAATTTGGAAAACACAAGAGCAATCACTAAATTAGAAAAGGTCAGTTTACATTCCAATTCTAAAAAAGGGCAATACCTAGAAATATTCAAATTACCTAACAATCATGCTCATTTTATTTTTTTTTCTCAATAGTACTTTACTTTAATGTGGAAATATATTCAGAAGAATTATACATGTTAAACCTATGTTGGATTACTTGCTGTCTGGGAATGGGGGGATGGGGAGGAAGGAAGAAAAAAAAAAAACCCAAGGTTTTGCAAGGGTGAATGATTATTTTTGTATGTATTTGGAAAAATAAAATACTATTTTTTAAATAATAGCTTTTTATTTTTCAAAATACATACAAAGATAGTTTTCAACATTCATTTCTATAAGACTGTGTTCCAACTGAGTGGACACCCATCAGTTGGAGAGTGACTGAATAAGTTATGGTATATGAATGTTATAGAATATTATTGTTCTATAAGAAATAGAATGATTTCAGCAGGATGATCAGCAGGATGATTTCAAAGAGGCCTGGAGAGACTTACATGAAGTGATGCTGAGTGAAATGAACAGAACCAAGGGAACATTGTGCACAGCAACAGCAAGACTGTGATGATCAATTCCGATGGACGTGGTTCTCTTCAACAATGAGGTGATTCAGACCAGTTCCAATGGTTTTGTGATGAAGAGAGCCATCTGTACCCAGAGAGAGGACTGTGGGGACTGAGTATGGATTACAACATAGTATTTTTACTTTCTGTTGTTGTTTGCTTGCATTTTGTTTTCTTTCTTATTTTTTCCTTTTTGATCTGATTTTTCTAGTGCAGCATAATTGTGGAAATATGTATAGAAGAAATGTACATGTTTAACATATATTTGGATTACTTGCCATCTAAGGGAGAGAGAATGTGAAGGGAAGGGAGAGAGAAAAAAAAACATTTTGGACACAAGGATTTGCAAGGATGAATGTTGAAAACTATCTATGCATAAGTTTTGAAAATAAAAAGCTATAATTAAAAAACAGAAATGAAAAAAAAGGCTCTGTGTTCCAAATTCCCCCCCTTCCCCAATCTTACCTTCCCCCTCTCCAAAAGAGCAAACAATCTGATATAGGTTAAACATGTCACTTATTTCACATACTGGTATGGTTGTGCTTAAGATTCTGCAAGCTAAGTTTTAGGAATATGTGAACAACTGTTACCAAAAGAACAGGCTGGTTTTTGAAGAGGAAGAGAAACTAGGGACCAAAATGCCAACATTTACTGGATTATGGAGAAAGCAAGGAAGTTCCAGAAAATAATATCTACTTCTGCTCCACTGACTACATTAAAGCCTTTGACCATACGGATCACAACAATATGTGGCAAGTCCTCAAAAAGATGGGAGTACCAGATCGTCTGACTTGTCTCCTGAGGAGCCTGTGTGCAAGTCAAGAAGCAACAGTTAGAAACAAACATGGAATAACTGATTGGTTTATGGTTGGAAGAGGAGTACAACAAGGCTATATGTTATTATACTATTTATTTACCTTATATGCAGAGTACATCATGGGAAATACTAGGCTGCATGAATCAAAAGCTGGAATTAAGGTAACTGAGAAAAATATTAATAATCTCAGCTACACAGATGATACCACTCTGATGGCAGAAAGCAAAGAGGAATTACTCTAGAAAAGGATGAAAGAGGAGAGTATAAAAGCTAGCTTGAAGCTTGACATTAAAAAAAAAAAACAACCATTAAAATCTTGGCAACTGACCCCATCATTTTTCGGCAAATAGAGAGAGAAGAATGGAAGCAGTGTCAGATTTTATGTTCTTGGACTCAAAGATCATTGCAGATGGTGACTGCAGACATGAAATTAAAATACACTTGGAAGGAAAGCTATAGCTGCACAGGACACTAAAAAACAGAAACATCTTGCCAACAAAGGTCTATAGAACCAAAGCTACGGTTTTTCTGGTATGGCTGTGAGAGTTGGACTATAAAGAAAGCTGACTGCTACAGAATCGGTGGCGTAAAATCACGAAAAAAAATGCATCTTTTAATAAACCCTTGGACAACAAGGACAAATCAGTCAATATTTAAAGAGATTAATTCAGGCTATTCACTGGAAGGTCAAACACTGAAGCTGAAGCTTAAATACTTTGCCCACAAAAAGAAAAGATGAGACTCACTGGAAAAGACCCTGATGTTGGTCAAGATTGAAGGCAAAAGGGAAAGGGGACAGAAGAGGATGAGAAAAATAGTATCATTGAAACACAGAACATGAACTTGGACAGAGAAAGTGGGAAATAGTGAGAGATAGAAGGGCTTGTCATGCTACAATCCATGGGGTCACGAAGTGTTGGACATAACTGAGCAACTGAACAACAGTAGTATATTTATCCTTTTCATTTTTGATACTAGTCATTTGGTTTTCTTCTCTCATTTTTAAATCAACTTACTCAATGCTTTATCTATTTTATTGGTTTTTTCTTTCATAAAACCAACTCCTCGTTTTATTTATTAATTCAATAGTTTTCTTAATTCAATTTTATTAATCTCATGTTCAATTTCAGGATTTGCAATTTGGTGTCTGGAGATTTTTTATTTTGTCTTTTTCTAGTTTTTTAAGGTATATATATATATATCCAATTTGTTAATCTGCTTTCTCTATTTTATTGATATAAGCATTAAGAGATATAGTTCTCCTTCTAATTACTAGTTTGCTGCATCCCATATATTTTGCTATGTTGTCTCCTTAGTATCATTTTCGTCTGTGCCTCAATTACTGATGTTCAGATTACCCACTCTAGTTACAGGAACTGTATCCTCACTCACCTGGTCAAAATGTGCCCCAAATACTAAGGAATTAAGAGAAAATAAACAGATGTGAATGTTAGATTGGTAAGGGACTCAGAGGGACCGAGTCCCGACTACTCCTCCACTTGAGCTGCTTCCAGATCATCCTAAAGTTGATGTTCAAATCCCATGGTGGTAAGCAATGTCACTGTTGGCCATGACCTTCAGCAAGATACAGTAGTATGAGAGAAAATGACTATGCCATAACTAATGCATTGCTGGTGGAATTGTGAAATGATCCAACCATTTTGGAGAGCAATTTAGAACTCTGCCCAAAGAGCTATCAAACTGTGCATACTCTGATCCAGCAGTGTCTCTATTGGGCCTGTATTCCATAGAGATCTAAAAGAGGGGAAAGGACTCACATGTACAAACCTGTAGCAGCCCATTTTGTAATGGCAAGAAACTGGAAATTAAGAGGATGCCCATCAGTTGGGGAATGACTGAATAAGTTATGGTATATGAAGGTAATGGAATATTATTGTTCTATAAGAAATGATGAGCAGGTTGATTTCAAAAAAGCCTGGAAAGATTTACATGAAATGATGCTAAGTGAAGTGAGTAGAACTAAGAGAACAGTGTACACAGTAAACAGCAAGATTATATGATGATCAACTATGATAGACTTAACTCTTCTCAGAAATACTGTGATGATGCAAGATAATTCCAATAGATTTGTGATAAAAAAAATTTCATCTGCATCCAAACATACAACTATGGAGATTGAATGTACATCAAATCTTAATATTTTGACCTTTTTTTTTCTTTTCTTTCTCAAGGTTTTTTTCCATTTAGTCTGATTTTTCTTGCAAAACATGACAAATATGTAAATATGTTTAAAAGGATTGTAACAAGTATAACCTACATCAGACTTGGGGAGGCAGGGGTGCTAAGGGAGAAAGGAAAAAAAATTGGAACTCAAAAATCTTGCAAAAAAGAATGTATTTGGAAAAAAAAACACTACTAAAAAAAAAGAAAAGAAAATGAGTGGGACCCCCATGAAATGAGAAGAGAAGCGGGGAGAAAGATTTAAGTGTTTCCTTACCTTTTGGCCAGGATACAATAAAAGAAGAGATGTCAAAGAAAAGAAGACTAGAAGGAGGCTGGGTTCCCAGGTGATGAACAGTCAGTCAAAGAAGGAAGTGGGCTCTTATGCTGCTCCTGAAGCCATTACTTCTGGGAAACCTACTGAGTAATCAACATATGTAGTGCTTAACCATTTTTAAATATAAAAAGAATTATTTTCAGAAGTTCATGGGTTAATTTTGTTTGTTTTTTTAAACCTCTCAGTTTAAAGATATTTTAAAATATATCAGAATTCCAAGATAGCACTTCAGAAGGGGAAAGATGATGTCCAAATGTGTAAAGCAGTAAGAGAGCTAGAAAGAAACATAGAAATCTTCATCTTTATACCCTTGGCCATTTTCCATCCTGCCTCTGCTTCCCTTCCTCCCATCTTGTAAGTACTGTAATCAAAACTACTACAGCTTCTGGAAAGGGCATGCTCTGTTCTATTTACCATCCCTAGAGACTTCCCAAAATATCCTAGCTCCTATCCACACTCCTCTATAAATACTGTCCCCCTCTTACACAGTAATCTCCTTGAGGGCAGGGATATTCGCACTATTATATTTATGTCCCCAGAATTTAGCTTCTTCATTCACTGAGGACTAAGGAACTGATAATACTTAGATGTGGTCTATTCAGGGTAGAGTATAGCAAGACTATGTTAATTCTTCCCTGTTTGTTTTAGGAAAGACATTGACATGTGGGACATCATGCAGAAATGGATGATTAGGATTGGTGAAGGTGCTTCACAACAGAACTTGCTGAAGGAACTAGGGATATTTAACCTAAAGAAGAAAAAAGTGGCAGTGTACAACAGTAAACAAGATAACGTAGGTAAAAGTGCCACATAAATATTCTTATAGTCATTTTTAAATGTCTGCAAGGTTCAGGGGTAGAAGACAAATATTTGTCATGCTTGGCCCTATAGGGCAGAAAGAGAAGCATTGGGGAAAAGGTAGGGAAAGGTAGGTAGATTAGGGTACACATGTATTAAGCGTATAGAGCAAAAATTTCCTTTCTGAACGAGATGAGGTGAGATCTTTCAAGACAGTTGTGAAAATCGAGTAAGGCTTCATCTACTTCTGAGTTTGAGTAGGCCTTAAAGGACTCTGAGCATTGATCCAAGGTCATACCTAAGTCCCCTTCCTGCTATCCTCCCATGACATCGTTTTCTCCCTATTTCAGTCAAACATGGGCAACTGTGTACTTATTGGTCAAGTTCAATTTCTGAGGTAGTTCCCAAGTTTAGAATGTAAGATCCTCAGCCAATGAGGATGAGGGTCAGTGGTGGGAGGGGGTATCTGCGTGAGGGATTAAAAGAGTTAACCCTGCCCCAGAAGGTGCTTCCTCCCTTAGATCACCTGCTTGAAGGGTGGGATGCCCTTCTCACGAGAATGTATAATAAACTTTGCTTTGCTTCTAGAGATCTCTCCAGCTTTTTTTATTAAATGTTGACCCCTCACCATTTCTGAATCACACATTTCTTTCAACAAATCTTAAATCACTGATCCTTACCAGCTGTGTGATCCTGAGCAAGTCACTTAACTTTTCCATGCTTCAGACAAGTCACTAAGATTTATTTGTCATAGTAGGGAAGATGAAGTAATAACAACAACAATAGCATTTATATAGCATCTTAAGGTTTGTAAAGCCCTTTACAATGATTATTTCTTAGGATTCTCAGAACAGTCTCGGAGAGGTAGATGGTAGTATTTTATTGCTACTTTACAGAAGAGGAAATCGAGGCAGACAGAGAGTCGAGGTCACACAGCTAGTAACAATCTGAAGTAGAATTTGACCTTAAGCCTTCTTGATTCCGGGATCCAGGTCCAAGTATATTCCAGGTCTACCCATTCTACCCTTCAATGACCTACTACTATTACTAGTACTAAAATATAAGGTTGTAGGTCCTACAATCCTTCTTTTATGTTGTTTTGTTTAACTTTTGGGGGAGAGTTGATTGGGGGGCTTATAAGTTGGGGGGCTTATAAGCTGTCAAAATAAGATGTATCAATTAAAAATACATACTTCACTTCTCTCCTGTCTTCTTCCTACATAAGCATTTTTTTTTTTTTTTTTGCAGCATGACTTGGAGAAAACAGGAGTCAAGACTTGGGTTCAATTGCTTTGGCGCTCTGTGATATCAGGCATCTGTCTCCTAGGTTCAATGATGAGGCTGATCTCAATTATCTTTAACTGAGCCTTGCAGCCTGTGATTAGCTCAGGGGAGAATTCAGGCGATGAATCTATAGAATAAATAAACATGTACATAGAGAAAAAGTTTTAAGCAATAAAGGGATAAAGTTATCAAGGACAGTGTAGAATTAGAAGAAAAAAAGAGCTAAGGATATAGCCTCAGGGACACATACTTAAGAAGAAAAAAAGATGAAACAGCAAAGAGGTTCAGATAAGTAGAAGTAGGAAAAGTGGCATGAAATTCAATTCAAAAAGCACAATTCTGGGTTCGGGGGCTAGATTTTGAAATACTGCTATGATGACGAATACAAAAATAGGTTTAGAAGAAATGCACTTATTTGATCTAAAGTGGATTGTTTACTGTCTAAGGAAGAGGGGAGGGAAAAAAATTGGAATACAAGGTTTTGCAAAGGTGAATGTTGAAAATTATCTTTGCATGTATTTGGAAAAAATAAAAAATTATTATAAAAGGAAGGAGGGAGAGAGAGAAAAAAACCTACTATCTACCTTAAAATTGCTTACATACTTTAGGAAATTACCACGAATATTAACAACTAATAGGGTGTGGTTCTGTAATACCTCTCAATGGGAGGTGGGACCTGAATTTACTAGTTGTGCCAGTGCTACCCTTCTTAAGCTAAAGGTTCTAAGAGGCAAAGGCCAGGAGGAGTGAGACAATCTAAGTAGGCCAGTTTTACTGAAAATAAGAGTATAAGAAGGAAAGTAATGGAAATTAGGCAGGGAAAAGTAAGGATGGAGCCAGACCGTGAAGGGCTTTAAGCTCTAAGCTGAAAATTTTCAGAGAGGCAGGCAATGTTCAAAGCCAGGCTCTGCTACCTGGTACCTCTGGGATCTTAGGCAAATCATTCAAACCAGGGGTCCTCAAACTACAGCCCTCTGGAGAGATGCAGCAGCTGAGGACGTTTATCCCCCTCACCCAGGGCTAGGAAGTTTCTTTATTTAAAGGCCCACAAAACAAAGGTTTTGTTTTTACTCTAGTCCGCCCTCCAACAGTCTGAGGGACAGTGAACTGGCCCCCAATTTAAAAAGTTTGCCTGATTTAAACTCTTAAGACCTCAGTTCTTTATGCATAAACTGAGAAAGATGAATTAGATAGCTTTGAATAACCTTCCAACTTTAAATCTATGATCCTAGAGATAACAGGGAAATACCAAAAATCCTTGGGTGTAGTAACAATCAGAAGTGTGCTTTAGGAAGACGATTTTGGCAACTCTAAGAAACAGATTAGAAAGGATGAATGCAGGGAATCTGAGATGCTAATAGAAGGGCCTGCTGTGGGTTACTGCTATGGTAGTAGAGAGGACAGAAGAGATAGAAGTCATGGATACAACATATACAATACTTGGCACTCATTGGATCTGGAGGATGAAGGAGAGGGAAGAGTTGGGATGACTCTGAAGTTTTAAATGCTGGGTTACTAAAAGGATGACAGTATTCTCAAAAGAAATAGTGGGAAGAGAAATAAGAAATATTTTAGATACGCTGAGTTTGAGAAGCCTAAATGACATCTAATTTAGTTATTACCTTTGCATGCCAGAGGTTTTAGGATTTCTTTCAAATGCTGAAAAATAGTTCAAGACTGAGACTGAGCACTATAGTGGGCCTAAGTACAAATGCCAACAAGTAGGCACAGAATGTTAGGCAAAATCACTCGCCTCCCAGGAACCTCAGAATTTTATAAAATGGGCAGACTGGATTATCACTAAATGATCTTTAAGTTGCTCTTTTTTCAGGGTGGAATGCTAGCTGGAAAGCTGACTCAATCAAGAAGAGCTGGGTTCTAGACCTATTGTCATATATTCTGGCTATGCTGATCCTGAGTAAATCCTAAAGTATGTGGCAGACAGGGGCACTGGTACAAGGAAATTTCCTTATTCAGAAACTCACTATACCGAGGAGATCACCGGCCCTATGTCCACCCAGCAATCAGAGTCTATCACTACGAATCGGCAAAAGAGATTGGTAGGAATAGAAAAACAAATAAGGAAAACCAGGGGAAAAGATCGGTGAATCTGGCTATTACTGAAAGGTGATTATGGAAAGAACAGTTTTAGCCACGTCACAATGGGTTGCAAAGATTACAAAATAGCTAAATGAGTTGTGGTATATGAATGTAATATTATAACATCTTGCCATAAGGAAGAATGGAGATGATTAATACAGAAAAGCATAGGGAAATATACACGAAATGAAGTAACATGAAGTAAGCAGAATCGGGAAAATAACACACATACAACAATGAAACGGAGAGAACAACGAGGAAACGCTCAAAGCTAATGAAGTCCCGCCTTACAAAAGATATGGGGAAATAAGCCTCTCCGTCACAGGGGGAGGGAGGGACTGTGGACATGGGACACACTGTATGTAATGTCAAAATGTTTGATATGTTGCTTAGTTTTGCCAGATTTCTTCCCTCCCTCCCCACTTTTTTATTGGTTGTTTTAAGACGTGGTGCTCCGGGAGAATGGAGGAGGGGCAAACTGAAAAATGTTGGTAATGTTAAAAAAAAAAAAAAAGAAAAGAAAGCAGCAATACAAATTTATTTTTCAAAATAAAGCTCATGTTCAACCTATACTGGACTGCTTGATGTCTCGTGGAAGGGGGGGGGGGGGGGGGGGGGGGGGAAGGGGAGCGGGAACCGGAGAGGGAGAAAAAAACCGGAACACAAGGTTCCGCAAAAGTGAATGGTGAAAATTATTTTTGCATGTATTGGGAAAAATAAAATACTATTAAGAACTTTAAAAAAATAAAAATAAAAATAGGGACAGCTAGCAGGGCGCAGATTCACCAGCCCTGAAGTCAGGAGGACCCGAGTTCAAATCCGTTCTCAAACACTTAACATGTTGTAGCTGTGTGAACCCGGGCAAGTCATTTAACCCCAATTGCCTAAAAAAATAAAAAAATAAAATAAAAAACATTTTCCTAATGGGTGGGAAAGAGAGAGGTTGATAAAAAACAAGAACCATATACGAAAGTTGGCAGCAAGGGAGGGCCATAGAATGGGCTTTCCTCTACCCTCCCCAACGTCAATGGGATCTGATTTGGGCGCGCCAAAACAGGGGTCGCCTTTGTGATTTTGTTGGCAGCCGCCGAGGCCGCCTCCCAGGTGTTCTTCGGGGGGCGGCTGGCTTGGTCAGCGACGACTGATCGGGGGGCGGCAAAGCCGAGACAATGGTCCGGGGCGGCCGGGGGAGGCTGGGGGAGGCCGAGTCGGGCGTCAAAGCAACCCGCCAACAAATAGCCAAAAACAGCAATGCACCACCCGCCAAAGAGGAACGGAAGCGAAAGCAGAGGAGAGAACCACCCCCCCACACACACACACCCTTTTCCTGTTGGACCTTTCCGGGTTTTCAGGATCGCCGGGGGAGGGGCCCGTTTCCTGTTCCCGCCCCACAGACCTTGAGGAAGCGAGGTCGGGGCGGGAGGAGCGGGGGAGAAGGGAAGAGGGGAAGAGGGGAGCCAAGAAGTCTTTATCTTCTCTGGACGTAGCCCTTTGCAGCCGAGAAGGGTTCTAGCCTTTCATTGGCTCCTCAGCTCTTAGCACAGCGCGTTGCGCGTAAGCCGGCGCTTAGTAAATCCGTAATGACTAAAGTTGCCAGACTGGCTGGCTTTTGCTGTATCTGACACCTTATCTCTTAACTTTTGTGGGTCTCATTTTCCTCAGTTGTCAAATAAGAGGGTGGACCTTTTATACTTATAATCCTATGAACATAAAACCAAAATTAGAAGTCATCATTTTATTAATCCATTTAATATTTTCCCCAGTTACATTTAAAACCATTTTTTTTACATTAAAAAAGCATTTTCCCCCATATCCCCAGCCCCCCGCCCCCATTAAGAAACCACATGGGAAATTATGCAAAACGGAAATAATCATTCAAAATAAGCTGGGTTCTTTGTTGTTTAAAATGAACAAAATGATAAATCTTTAGCTAACTTGGACAAGAACAGATCAGAGGAAGGTCAAATTACTAAAATGAAAACTGAATGAAGTGAATTTGCAGTGAGCACAGGGGAAATAAAAAGGGTCATCAGACCCTACTGTCCACAATGGGGCAGCTAAATGGTGCAGTACCTAGGGCCACGGACCTGGAGTCCAGAAGACTCAAATTCATAAGATTCAATCTGGCCACAGACGCTTAAGTCACTTCACCCCGTTTGCCTCAATTTTCTCATCTGTAGAATGAGCGGGCAGAAGAAATGACAAAGCACTTAAGTATCTCTGGATAAAAAACACCAAAAGGGGTCACAGAGAATTGGATGTGACTGAAATGACTAAACAAATAGCCTACACGAGCTCTTCAGTCCACTCCCTGTGTGACGTGTGCCCACGTCCCTTCCCTCTTCTGGAGCTCCATTTTCGCTTTTGTAAATGAAGGGTTCCAATTAGACAACTTGGAAGGGCTCTTTGGATCTCACCTCCTGGTCTGGTCCTGGAGATTTACATCATCTACTCTCACTTCCACTGACCCACTGGACCCTTGCCCACCGTGAATGGCACGATGACATCTGACCACAGGAGACTAGCCTGGAGCTTTGGGGACTCTATAAATTCACTTGATCAGCAAAGTGAACTGGGGCAAAAGATAGGACTCCCTTGAGGATCAAGCATTGCGAAACCATGAGAACAGTGGTTTTTGACTGTAAAGGAAATCTGGAATTCATGGTAGTGCAGTACAGGATATGCATTCTGTGGGTATGAGACAGACACAGAGAGACAGAGACAGAAAGGGGAAAGAGAGATGGGGGACAGAGAGAGAGGGGGAAGAGAGAGACAGAAATAGACACAGACAGAGAGAGAGACAGAAAGAGAGACACAGGGACAGAAAAAGAGACAGAGAGAATAAAAGGAGACAAAGACAGAAGAGACACAGAAACAGAGGCAGAGACGGAAAGGATGGAGAGAAGACAGAGACAGAGGGAGAGACAGAGACAAAAAGAGAGAGAAACAGAAAGATCGAGAGACAGAAACAGAGACAGAAAAACAGATAAAGAGAGACAAAGGAAGAGACAGAGAGAAGAAACAGAGAGAAAAAGAGGAAAAACAGAGAGACAGACAGAAAGAAAGAGAGAGAGAGAGGAGACACACAGAGAAAGAGAGAAACACACAGAGAGAGGACACAGAGAAACAGACAGACAGAGACAGAGAGACACAGAGAGAGGGAAAGAGAGACAGAAAAAAATGTAGAGAAAAAGAGAGAGACAAAGACAGAGAGATACAGAGAGACAGAGACAAAGACAGATAGAAAAAAAGAAAGTGTAGAGAGTGACAAAGGGGAGAGAGAGACAGACAGAAAGACACAGTAAGACACAAAAACAAAAGGAAGAGAGAAAGTGAAAAGAACAAAGTGAAGGAGGGGAGACAGAGAGAAAAGGGGGGAGAGAGACAGAATGACAGATGAGAGACAAAGAGATAGAGGAGAGAGAGAAAGAAACAAGAGACAGAGAGGCACACACAGAAAGAGATAGAGACAGAGAAAGACAGAGAGGGAGACAGAGGGATAGGGAGGGAGAGAGAGAGACAGAGAAATTGTGGAGAAAAATAGAGAGAAAGAGAGACAGAAAGAGATAGCAAAAGAAAAAGAAAAGACAGAAAAAGGGAGATAAGGAGAAAGAGCAACAGAAACAGAGAAACAAAGAGACAGAGAGAAAGGGGAGCAGGGGAGTGAGACAGAGAAACAGAGAAAAGAGAGAAAGACAGAAGAGAGAGACAGAAACAGAGACAGAGACAGAGAAAAAAAGAGAAAGACAGAGAGAAACAGACAGAAAGGGAAGAAAGAGAGACAGAAAGGGGAAAGAGGGAGAGGGAGAGACAGAGAAAGAGGAAGACACAGAGACAAAGAAAGACAAAAACAGACAGAGACAGAGAAACAAAGGGTGGAGAGACACACAGAGAGACACACAAAGGGGAAAGAGTAAGAGTGAGAAGGAGAGTGAGAGAGAGTCAGACAGATAGGCAGCCAGAGACAGAAAGATAGAGACAGAGAGAGACAGAGAGAGAGACAGGAGAAAAAGACACACACAGAGACACAGAGAGAGAGACAGAATGAAAGAGGAGACAGAGATAGAGAAAGAAGAGAGACAAAGGGGAGACAGAGACAGACAGAGAGGAGACAGAATGGGACAAACAGAAACACAGGAGAGACATAGAGGCAGAAAGACAGAGACAGAACAGACAGAGACAAGGAGACAGAGAGACAGAGAGACAGAAAGAGAGAGACCAAGACACAGAGAGACAAACACAGAGACAAGCCAAGGAAGAGAGAGACACAGACAGAGAGACAGACAGAGACTGACAGAGACAAACAGGAGAGACGCACAGATACAGAAAGACAGAGATAATTAGAGATGATATGCATTTATATGTCAAATCCCTCAAAAAAGGGACTGTTTCATTTTTGTCTTTGTGTTTCAGCACTCAGGTAAGAGCCTGGCAAATAACAGGCGCCAAATTAATGTTTTTTCCTGGATCAACTGACATTTAAAATATAATATGGTCTCTTACTGACATCTGGTGTCTAAAGTCGGAACAACAGGTAAGAAGTAGGCGCCCGGTCTTGTTCCGGCTCCGGATTGACACTCAGGCTGCCATCCGTGTCCAAACCCTGGATTGCACTTTGGCTCATTTTAAATCCCAGATTTTCTTGAGTTTCACTGAAGGACCCCCAGCAGCCACCGAGGCAGGGAGGAGCAGAAGGAGTCCCAGGAAGGGGAATTGGGAGGGAAGGGAGTGACGATTCTTCACTTAAATCCGCCCTCCGATTTCCTGTTATATTCTTTACCCCATGAAAGGCACCGCCGCCATAATCAGATCCCCCAGAAGTGGGGACGGCACCGAGGGGATTTCAGTCCCATCCGCAAGGGCAAATCCCAGAAGAAATGAACCAAGGAAAACAGCCGATCATTGTAATGCTGGTTCTTAACTCTGAAAGGGACTTAGAAAATAAATGTCAGAAGTTGGACTAAAGAGTATTAATCAAAAATGTTTATTAAACCAAGCGTGCAAAGGACTATTTGTCTCGGTGTCCAGGGCTTATTGAAGAAGACATTGGGTTGTGTTACTTTATAAATAAGGTGACATTTGGTTAAATGGGGGTGACTCCTGAGGTCATTGTAGTGAGGTGTCAAACTGGGATTTGAATCCGGCTCCTCTCCCTCCAGGGCAGTGTTCTTACCAATGGGCTGTGTTCTCCATCTCTGTCCCGCTGTGGCTCTCCATGCTGACAGAGCTGTTCCTGTTGCTTTCAGTCCCTGCCAAGCTTCTCAAAGTGTAGTCTACACCTTTTGCATCATTTCCCTCATCCCTGAAGGTCTTCCATGTGATGAAAGGGGGCTCCTAGTCACAGACTTGGGCCCAGAGGAAATCCTGGAGGCCATCTAGTCCTCTCCTTCCTTTGACAGAGACCGAGGAAGATGAAGAGATTTGCCTGAGATGATGAAGCTGGGAAATGTCTCAGGCAGGATTTGAATCCAAGTCTTCCTGAGTCCAAGGTAAGGGTGTATCTAGGAGATCCTGCTGTCTCATCCCTCTCATCCCAAGTGGTCACTTTCAGATCAATTCATTCCTCTTTGAAATTTTAACGGTAAAACAATTTCCCCCAAATAGAAAGTTCCGTGTAGATGCCTGTGAGCCCGGACTGAACTCTTGGGTTTTCTGTCCATTTGACCTGGTACTGTGTCATGCAGGAGATCTTTGCCCCAAACTTTTACTGAAAGGACAGGTTGGAAAGGCTTTACGGGACAACTTGGACCATGACATATATCCGCAGGTTAAACACAATCGTCACTCCCTCACGACAGGTTATTGAGACCTTCTGTAAGTATGTTATCACATAAACACTTAGAAATCATGTCTATACCCTTGTCAAACCTATGGGTTACAAGTCCTAGTTCCTCTTAAGAGAAGATCCTGGAATACAGTGGGAATGGGGGAGAGAGTAAGTGACACCTAGCACTGGTAGCCAAATAAACAACATGAATATAATGGAATATTAAATAGCAAAAGTTTACTGACCATGGATCCAGTTGGCTTGTTACAGATTCCTTTGGATACACTAACTAGACTGAATAATACTCACGTATGCCCAAAGGGGGCTCAGGTAACCTGGCAGCATATTGTCCTCCTACTCTTGGAGTAAATTCAGTCAGCAAAATCTGACTCAATACATCATTTCCTTCTTAGCCATTCTCAAATCCAGACAGAGAGGGAGAGTTGTCATGATGCCAAGTGACATAATAAAAGAGCAAAAAACCAATCGTCAATAACAACTGAGTCCAAATTGTGACCACTCCTGAGGGGAACAAACCCCGATTTTTCATAGTTCTGCTATGCTATGGGAACAAAATGACAAAAAACATTGATCAGGATGCAATTTGCCATCTGTTTTCCTGTCTCTCAATCCCACAAAACCATTGATCATGAATCTGCCATATTTAGAAAAGAGCTGCTGTGAATTTCAGCAAAAGTGTCATGTTCCAATATTAATTTTGTGTCTGAAGATTTCTTGATGAAGGGACATTGTACAAAAATTTAAAACAAACAAAAAAGCCTTCACCCTAGATGCAGGGGCTGAAGGCCCAAAGATTTTCTTTTATTTCAAAATCAAATAAGAACACAAATCATCAAGATATCTGTGTGGAAGAGCCGAATCAACAGGGAAATACGTTCTTAGGCCACAAAAATGTAAGGAAATGCCAAGTAGCTGATGAACCAACTCTGAGTTTGATGGTTTTTATTTCTTGTTTTACACTGATTCACTTCAGGGGGAAACGTCATTTGTTGGTGCCGTACGGTATTGTTCTCTGCCAGGGCTAGGCTAAGTTGTCACTTGGTAAAATAACTGTTAATGTTATTAGATAACCAGCCCATCAATGAGCCCTCAGTTGGGGAGGAGAAGAGGTGGACACTGGGACAGCAGGACTGGCCCACATCCCCAGGTGCTGATCCGACTCAGCTCCCAGAGCCAAAGGGCTCGCTCCCTCCTCCTCCTCCCCTTTCTCCTTGCCTTTGTATCAGTATGGACCACATCACCAAATGAGAAAATGCTTCTTAAAACAATATACTGCACAAGGACAGACTGGAGGAGCTCAGGAGGTATCAAGCTATCATGCTTAAATGGACCAGGGAACCAAGGTGGCCAAATGCCAGCAGTACTGACTTCACTTCCTTGGGTGTACCCAAAAAAGGCCCAACCCTACCAGAGTCTGTCAGGAGTGAAGCTTTACTCCTGAAGTGGCTAGTTCCAGTATATCGATAATGCGTCCTTGTTGAATTTGGCCAGAATCCCCCCCCCCCTCCCCGTGGATTCTTTAAGCTATATTTGTTCCCAGGGTTATTCAGCAGCTGCAAAACAGGAGTGAATAATAGTTCATCATACCGTAATTGCCCCATGGACGTGTAGGGAAATGGGGCTGAGGCCTACAGAATCTTATCCTTATCCCCATATCTTCCATTCGGCCTTAAGTTTTTGTAGTCTATAGGCCCTTTTGTGGTTTTAGAGGCACGGGCTGTCCCTGTAAGTGCTGTAGAGTATAGAATTCTGGTCTATATGTATATATTGCATATTGATAATAGTACAATGAGCAGCAGGGGATGGGCTATAATAGAGAAATCTCGCTGAGCAGGAGCAGATTTTCAAAGGAAAGTGAGGAAATGGTTCATTTGCCGGCCACGGTGTGCGTTTCTCTACGATGTTCATCAAGAGCTCTCTGATTCTTCTGTAAGGTGGATATGACATCTGAGAACAGAGATGAGAGGGTTCGGGGTAGGATATGGACATGAAGGTGAAGAGATCTGTATAAGGAGAGCCAGAGGTCTGGGTACCCAGTCCATGGTAACTCCATCCACTGCGTCAGGGGAAAAGCAGAAATCATCCCCCTGCCAGTAAAGGCACAAAACATTCACTAAAGCACCAGAAAAAGGGGCACTCGCCCTCCTGAGGACAGGCCAGTGACATCACTAGGGGGTCCACACATCAGCTGCGAGGAACCTTCACACACCAGAAAAGTTAGCCAGTGCGCACAGAGGGAGGTCGCATCAGTTCGATGAATGGTTTCACAGACAGGGCTCTGTCTGCCCGGTGACCATTGGCCAGCAAGGCCTCGACAACAACGCATCCAGTCATCTGAAGAAGGGGTTACGGCATCCACGTCCATATACTGTCCTATAACATGTGCTAAAGCAAAATAAGTGCATCGGCCGAGTGGAATAACACGAACCTGGCTCATTACAGGGCAATGGTGAACCATAAAATGTTTTTCAGGTTTTTCCCACTGAACAGTCATGCAAGGTATTCTAATTAACTGACACATTCTGGTGCCTTCAAAGGCCATCCATACTTCCGTGGTGCTGAAATCATGGAGACACTTTCAATTCTCCTCTGTAATCACTGTCAGTAAGTGCACCCACTATGAGAACTTGTTTAATAGCCGTGTTGGGACGGCTGAGGAGCCGACCATAGTATCCCGAGGGAATCTCTATTCCTACACCGGTAGGATAGAGGCCAGTCTTCCCTGGTCCAAGTTCAGTGTCTTCTCCAGTAGCCAGGTCATATCCAGCTGGTCCTGGCGTCCCTCGATAGGCAGCCAAAGGAAAGAAATCATCATATGACCACGACTTCAAAGTCTCAAAATGTGTTCACGATTCTTATTTGCAAATTGGAGGGCCCCATTCTAGAAAGTGGAGTGCCATCACCCACAGGGCGATTATTTAATTGCTGTAAAGCTCCAAATAAGTTATCTTTCCACTAGACAATGCATTATTACCTAACTTTTTCAGTTTTTCTTTAATAAGCCATTCATCCTCTCAGTCAAGCCAGCAGCTTGTGGATAGGATGGTATGTGATATATCCATTCTATATCATGGGCCTGACAAGAGTGATCAATTTCTTTCCCTTTAAAGTGGGAACCATTTTCACTGTGAATCTGCACTGGAGAACCATAATGCAAAGTAATAATATCCAAGGTTTGACATGCGTTCTTTTGGGTTGCCCTCTTACATGCCCAGGCCATTAATACTCCAGAATATGGGTCCACGCAAGTGCAGGCGTATTGACATCCCTGGCTCCTAGGTAAGGGTCCACTATAATTAATTTGCCAAATTTGTGCAGGCAGGCTTCCTCTCCCCATTCCTCTACTGTGATATGGGGGAAAGGATTCTCTCTATATAGTTGACCCTGCACACACTGATCAGTAATTTGTCTCGATACAGGAAGAGGGATAGATATTCCCCTAGCAGGGGCCCACCTGCAGGAAGCTGGGGGTCCCAAACATCCTGTGGGAATGTGGAGCCGTGTGGCCACAGGCCATAGTCCTTCAGATGTGTCCGGAGTGATTCGCCTGGTTCCAGTCTTGGCCAACCCGTGTACGTGTGCATGATACTCGCAGTCCCGAGTGTTCTATGTGCGTCTACAAGAAAACTGAAGTGTTAGCATTTTGAGCCCGGTCCCATGTGTCTTTGCACATCTCATCTCCCCAGACTCATTTCCATGCAAGTCCCAGTCTTTATGCCGTACAGGCATCCATGGGCTTAATCCCTTTGCCTCTGCCCAGGAATCTGTAAATAGGTGACACTGTCCTCCTTTCTCTCCTTCACTCAGCTGACACACAGCAACCAGTGCAGCCCCCCGGCTGCTTCCCCCTTCTCCGGTAGTTTCAAGAGTAGCTTTGGTGATAGGTTATGAGAACGGGCTTCCAGTGGCGTTCCTGTGCTATGCATTTAGCAGGTCCGTCAGTGAAGCAGGCATGTTTGTTCTGATGAGGGGAAAGTGTGGGAAACCCGGCGGTGTTGCAGGAAGCCGGCGAGGGTACTTCAGGAGGAGGGTTGTATCATCCAGCAGGTCAGAGGTTAGGGAGCTTCTGCTATCTTTTCATGCAAGACCAATGCCCCTGACTTCCCAGCTTGGCCCGCTTCTGAGGACACCATTTCCACTTGATATGCTAGATTCTTGAGCACGTCCGACTCTAGGAGAGATGGGGGTGCCCATAATCCAGCTCATACTGGGAATTTGGGGTCTCAGTATCACCTCATGATGGATGGTTCATTGTTCTGTTTCCACCAGGGCCGATAAACAGCCAGTAAGTGTTGATCAAAGGGCCTGCAGTTTGAAGCTGCATTAGGTCATTTTCTAGCCCCAAACCCTCCTGGAACCTTTTCACCTCAGGCTTTTGCCTGAGCTCCACTTCCTATAATCACTTGATGCAGAGACTTGTAATTCCACTGGCCCTTCCTTTAAGGGCCCTGAATCTAAGGCTCTTTGTGTTGCTCTTTTTGTTTCCTCCAAGGCTTTCTGCTCTTTTTCCCCCCATTCAAATCCCTATTTCTTTCTGGTGACTCTAGACAAAGGCTGGAGTGTCTGCCCCAGAGGAGGTATTTGATTCTTTCAATATTCAAACAAACCTGTACAGTTTTGAGCTTCCTGGTCAGGAGTGAGAGGAAGGAAACCTGCTCTGTTTTGCTTAGCCTTAGGCAGAATCTCCCATGGTGCTGCATTCCACATTATCCCCAAGAATCTAACTGATTGGGGGGGGAACCCTGTATTTTGGCAGGATTTGTTTCCCATCCCTCATTTTTCTCCTGTATAACTGTTTCCTGCACAGCTTGGTCCACTGATTCTTGATCCATTCCTTGCATCATTATTTCATCTATGTAGTGCATTAAATGTATTTTATCAAGTTTTAGCTCATCTAGATGTCCCGCCACGACCCCGTGGCAGATGTGGGGCTACGTGTATGACCCGGGGGCGGGCGAGTACAAGTGGCCTTGCCATGTCAAAGCAGATTGGTCCCACCGAGCAGCATCTATGGGAATGGGGAAGAAGGCATTAGCCGGATCAGTTGCTGCACAGCAGCACCCTGGCTGTGTTGCGACAGCTCCAGTTAAGATAATGGGGTCTGGACCTGCTGCCTATAATCATAATTATAATTATTCAGTTGCCTGTAACCTACTGTCATTCTCCAAGACCCGTCTGACTTCCGTACTGGCCGGATTGGAATATCTCACTGGGCGCTGGTAGCGACCAACACCCCTGCTGCCCGGTACTCCTCAATAGCAGAAGCTACTTCTTCCTGTCCCCGGGATTCGATACTGCCGCAATGCAGTCCCTGGTGAGGGTATTGGGAACTGAATGGGGGCATAGGGAGTTTGCCGGCTGCTACTGAAGCGGTGTATGCTTTTCTTCCAGCAAACTGATACTGTCCCTCCTGGGGTCGGGTAGTCTCAGAATATCTATACCAATTATGTATTCTGGCATCGTTCCCATTACCATGGGCCCTTCTCGCTTTGGGGATTGTCCAGTTTTCATTTGGAGATTAGTCTGAAGTGCTTTAACTTCTGAACCCCTAACCCTGAAATGGCTACAGGAGTTCCCCTTTTGAATTTTGTTGGATTGACGTATATTAGGGTGGCCTTAGGCCCGCGTCAATTAGGGCATTCACTGTGGTAGTAGAGCCTTGTGTCCAATAAATCGCTCCCTTTATGTTAGACCTATAATCTTTTTTAGTCATCCTTACTACAGGGGCCTGGCCTTCCTCTTCTTCTCCTTTTAAAAGCTCCAGACTGGGATATAGGAAGGCGGAGCCCGGGGAGTCACCTTTGGAGCAACTGCCATTTCTCTAGCATTCTTTCCTCTTTTTCTCCTGTACATCCCATACGTTTCAGAGGCTGGAATTCCTTTAGTCTCCTCTGTTTTATTTTATTTATTTTATGCTCCCATCTGGGGCATTTTATCTATTACTGCCCCTACATTTTCTCCCCTGGCTGCCAACAACATATTTAACAGAATTTTTGTAAATGGAAGGTGCACTTTTAATGACTGGGTTATGATGGGGAGCTATCACGGGGCTGTTAGTGTACGTATCAGCCTCTCCCATCCTCATAGCAGTTTTCGTGGCCTCCTCTTTTGACCTCTGAATGCCATCTTTCAGCGTGCACCAAGCTCTCCCTTTATTTGGCCACATTGTACTATCGGGATATTGGTTCTTCAGACCCCCCCCCCCCATACTATCTCCAAAAGGGAGGTGTTCATGGGAGCTCAGACACTATCATTTGTATTAGCACAGTCTCTAAAGCTTGTTGTACAAAGGAATGGGAACATACACTCATAAATTTGACACAGTCTTTGGAGTCCGGCCAAACTCCTGCCGCTCCTCCATCACCAAGTCAGACCGCCAGGTAACAAAGGGCTCTCCTGACTTTGGGGAGAAGGGGGCAATAATGTGGGTAACCTCTTGTTGTGTAAACTCCCCAGTGATGTTCTTAGTCCTTTGAGCCCCATTAGGGCCCTCTTCTAACCTCCTCCTCATACAGTCAAATCATCTGAGGATTTTTCCTCTTGTTCTTTCTGTGCTTTTTCTTCTAAATCCTTCTCCTCACTCTCATCCCATACACACCAGCCCATTTATCTGGATCCCAGTCAATTGGGGCTAAAGCCATCACAGGGTGTCCTTTCTTCTGACTGATCTTCCCCTTCCTCTTCTCCCATTTATATTGAGCCACCCTTACTGCAGCCTTTTCTGCCATGTTCTCATAGTTTCCGGCTTGATCTCCCAACATAAAGTTTTGACCCTGTAACATAGATCACTTTCCTTGTAACTCAGCAAATTCTTTTTCGAGTTCCGCTTCCTCTAATATTTTCCGGTCCCTATCACCACAGACAGTGCCGCAGGCAGTTAACAAAGCCCAACCCCTCCTACAGATAGCTATCATTTCTTTCCCTTGTTCACTAGGAATTTGTCACAAACATTTTGTTGCCTGTGGGGGGGACCCTGGCTTTACACAAGATCCCCAAACCTCACATGTCCCAGTGTCCCGTGCCCAAACTTTGGCCAGGGCCAAATAAGGCAAATCATACAACGCTGATGATTTATGTGGATTTTTAAATATCCTGCCACTTTGCTAAAGTTGTGGATTATTTCTAATAGTTTTTAAGTTGATTCTCTGGGGTTCTCTAAGTATACCATCATATCATCTGCAAAGAGTGATAATTGGTTTCCTCATTACCTACTCTAATTCCTTTAATCTTTTTCTTTTCTTATTGGCAAAGCTAACATTTCTAATACAGTATTGCACAGAATAGTGATAGTGGGCAAACTTGTTTCATTCCTGATCTTATTGGGAATGGTTCTGGTTTGTCCCCATTACATATAATGCTTGCTGATGGTTTTAAATAGATGCTACTGATCATTTCAAGGAAAATTCCATTTATTCCTATACTCTCTAGTGTTTTTAATAGGAATGGGTGTTGGATTTATTCAAATGCTTTTTTTGCAGCGTTAGAGATAATCACATGATTTTTCTTGTTTTGGTTATTGATATAATCAACTCTGCTAATAGTTTTCCTAATATTGAACCAGCCCTGCATTCCCAGCAAATCCTACTTGGTCATGGTATATTCTCCTGGGGATGAATTTCTGTAACCTCTTTGTTAATATTTTATGTAAGATTTTTGCATCAATCTTCATCAGGGAAACTGGTCTATAATTTTCTTTCTCTGTTTTGACCCTATCTGGTTTAGGTGTCAGCACCATATCTGTGTCATAAAAAGAATCTTAGAGGACTCCTTCTGTCTCTATTTTTTCAAATAGTGAAAATGACAATACTACCTAAATTAATCCACTTATTCAGTGTCATCCCTATCAAACTCCCAAGAAATTATTTTACAGATCTAGAAAAAAGAAAAACAAAGTTTATCTGGAAGAACAAAGGTCAAAAATTTCAAAATAACTAATGGAAAAAAATGCAAATAAAGTGATTTAGGGATACCAGGCCTAAAACTATATTATAAAGCAACAGACATCAAAACCATTTGGTATTGGCTAAGAAATAGAGTAGTCGATTAGGGGAATATGATTAGGTTCACAGAACAAAATAGTCAATGACTATAGCAATTTAGTGTTTGAGAAACCCAAGGATCCCAACTTTTGGGATAAGAAGTCACTATTTGTCAAAAACTGCTGGGAAAATTGGAAACTAATATGGTAGAAACTAGCCATGGACCCACACCTAATACCACATACTAAGATACAATTGAATTGGGTTCTTGATTTAGATATTAAGACTGATATCAGAAGCAACTTACAACAACAAAGGATAATCTGCCTCTCAGGCCTGTAAAGAAGTAAGGAATTTGTGGCCAAGGAAGAACTGGAACACGTTATTGAATGCAAAATGGATTAGTTTGATTATAATAACTTAAAAAGCCTTTGTAGAAACAAAACAAATGAAGACAAGATTAGAAAGCATGCAGTAAATGGGGGAAAACTTTTACATCCACGGTTTCTGATAAAGGCCTCATTTCTGAAATACAGAGATAATTGATTCAAATCGATAAGGACACCAGCCATTCTCCAATAGATAAATGGTCAAAAGATTTGAATGATTTTCAGATGAAGAAACTAAAACCATTTCTGGTCATATGAAAAAATGCTCTAAATCAGTATTGTTCAGAGAAGTGCAAATTAAGACGACACTATGGTACCACCACGCATCTCTGAGTTTGGCCAAGATGACAGGAAAAGATAATGACAAATGTTGGAGTTGTTGAGGGAAAGCTGGGACACTAAGAAGTTGTTGGTGGAGTTGTGAACTGATCCGACTATTCTGGAGAGTAATTTGGAGCTATGTCCAAATGGCTATCAAACAGTGCATACCCTTTGACCGAGCAAGGTTCCTATTGGGCTTATATCCCAAAGTGATCTTAAAGGAGGGAAAGGGACTCACATGTGCAAAAATGTTTGTGGCAGCCCTTTTCATAGTGGCTAGAAACTGGAAATTGGATGGATGCCCGTTAATTAGAGAATGGCTGCATACGTTGTTGTATATGAATGTTATGGAATATTATTTTTGTGTAAGGAATGACCAGCAGGATGATTTCAGAGTGACTTACATGAACTGAAGCTGAGTGAAAGGAGCAGAACCAGGGGATCATTGTACACAGCAGCAGCAAGATTATACAATGGTCAGTTCTGAGGGACATGGCTCTTTTCTACAATGAGATGGCTTTCTTCATCGTAAGATTACTGAAAATGGCCTGAATTATCTGCACCCAGAGAGAGGACTGTGGGAACTGAGTGTGGATCACAATATAGTGTTTTCACTTATTTTGTTGCTGTTTGTTTGCATTTTATTTTTTAATTTTCTTTTCCATTTGATGTGATTTTCCTTGTGCCCCATAATTATGGAACTATGTAGAGAAGAATGGTACATGTTCAACATCTATTGGATTAGTTGCCATCTAGGGGAGGTGGAGGGAGAAGGGAGGGTAAAAAAAATTTGGAACACAAGGTTCTGCAAGGGTGAATGTTGAAAACTATCATATATATGTTCAGAAAATAAAAAAAAAAAAACTTTTACAAAATAGAGAGGTAGAACGGCCTAGTCGAGGGAGGTAGATAAATGGAACAGATTGGCAAGGGAGAATCAGAAATAGTGCTGCGCAAAGAACTAATGTTCCATAAACTAGAAAAAAATAAATTTAGTAAAGAACGCTTTTTTTCAATAAAAACTGCTCAGAAAACTGGAAAGCATTCTGGGAGAAATTAGACTGAGACCAATATCTTATACTACATTTTAAATAGATATCAACATCAAATATCTAGGAGCCTACCATCAAAAATTAGAAGAGAAACACATCATATCCCTCTTACAGCTATGGATAAGACTCCTTCTTGACCTAACAAGGGAGAGAAGGAATTATAAAAGATAAAATGCATAAACTTTGATTCCATGAAAGTGAAAAGTTGGAGAAAAATTAATTCATCTAGGAGAGGAGAGGAAGCTGTTAAATTGAAAAACAACCTTTGCATCGCTCATCTCTGATGATAAGTCTTTTTGGTTCTTGAGAATTCACAGATATACCCAGGGGTGTGTCAGTAGCACAACTTTCCCTGATGTGGGACTGCCACATGAAAACAGCCTTTGTTCCCCTCCCGTCTCCCTTGGGCTCTTTAGCACCTGTGGAAGCAGGCCTGGGCCTCCTACCCCTGGAAAAGGATAACTTTTTTCTTTTTTTTTTTTTTTTTTTTTACATTATCTCTCTGAGCACAAAGGGCCCTTTCACTTTTTTCAGGGCAAACAATCAAATAAATCAGTACAGAATGGTTTGTTAAGGGCCTACTGTGTGCCAAGAAAGAAAGGGAGAATAGTAGAGAGAGCTGGCCTTAGACTCAGAGGGACCTGGGTTCAAATCCTGTCTCTGACTCCTGTCTCTGACTTGTACTCTCTTTGTGGCCCTGGACAAACTGCTCAACCTTTCAATGCTTTAGGAAACTATAAAGGGTTTTCCAAAAGTCTTGGGGAAGTTGGAAAGACATTAAAATTTAAAACCAGGGGCAGTTGAATAGCACCATGGACACTCCTGGCCCTGAAGTCAGGAGGCTCTGAGTTCAAATGTGATCTCAGATACTTGACCCTGAAAAATCTGGGATTTAAAATCAGCCAAAGTGCAATACCAGGGTTTGGACACCGGATGGCAGCCTGAATGTGCAATACTTTGTTCCGACTTTGGACACCTGATGTCAGCAAGAGACCGTGTTATTTTTTAAATGCCACTCAATCCATGAAAAAGCATTAATTTGGTGCCTGTTCTTTGCCAGGCTCTTCAGATAAAGACAAAAGTAAAACAGTCCCTGTTTTCAAGGATTTGATAACTAGAGATAATATGCATTTATAGATCTGTGTGTCTCTGTGTCTGTGTATGTCTCTCCTGTTTCTCTCTCTCTCTCTGTTTCTCTTTCTCTGTGTCTCTGTCTCCTCTCTGTCTCTCTGTGTGTATTTGTCTCTCTGTTTGTCTGTCTCTGCATGTGTCTCTTCTATTCTCTTTCTGTCTTGGTCTCTCTCTCTGTCTCTCACTTTTCTCTCTGTCTGTCTCCATCTCTGTCTCTGTGGGTTTCTCTCTGTGGGTTTCTCTCTATCTCTCTCTCTGTCTCTGTGTGTATGTCTGTCTTTCTCCTGTCTCTCTGTCTCTTTTTCTCTCTATGTGTGTCTCTCTTTGTGTGTGCCTCTTTGTCTCTATCTCTTTTCGATCCTCTGTCTCTCTCTACCTTTGTCTCTCTCTGTTTCTGTCTCCTCTTCTCAACTCTCCTCTCTTTCTGTGTGTGTCTGTCTGTCTTTCTGTCCTGTATATCTGTGTGCCTCTATTTCTGTCTCTCTCTGTTTCTATTTGTCCCTGTTTCTTTGTCTCTGTCCACTTTGTCTTTGTCTTTCTCTCTGTTCTCCTCTCTGTCTTCTGTTGCTCTGTGTCAGAGAGACAGAGGCAGAGGAAGAGAGAGACAGATACCGATTCTTTTTCTACAGCAAAATAACTGTGTGGACATATATTGTATTTAACTTCTACTTTAAAATATTTAACATATATTGGTCTACCTGCCATCTGGGGAAGGATGGGGAGGAAAAGGGGAAAGTTGGAACAAAAAGTCTTGAATTGTCAATGCTGAAAATTACCTATACATATATCTTGTAAATAAAAAAACTATAATAAAAAGAGAGAGAGAGAAACAGATACAGAAATAGAGAAGAGACAGCGATAGAGACAGAGAAACAAAGAGACAGATAAAGAGACAGAGAAACAGAGAGATACAAATTCAGAGACAGAGAGACATAGAAAGACAAAGATTGAGAGAGAGACACAGAGAAAGACACACACACAGAAAGACAGACAGAGTTGGAGTTAGAGAAACAGAGAGAGATATGAAGAGAGAGAGAGAAATTCAAAGAGCTACAGAGACACATACAGAAAGAGAGACAGAAAGAGAGTCAAAGGCAGAGACAGAAAAAGAGACTGAAACAAAGAGACAGAGATAGAGAGAAAAAGACAGAAACAGACAGAAAGAGAGACACAGAGAGAAAGATACAGAGACAAAGAGACAGGAAAAAAGAGATGGAGACAGGCAGAGAGCAACAGACATAGAAATACAGAGACAAACAGAGAGAAAGACAGACACACATAGAGAGGTAGAGAAAAAGGGGAGACAGAGACTGAGAGAGAAACAGAAAGATAGAAAGAGACAAAGAAAGACAAAGAGCTACAGAGACAGAAACACACAGACACACACAGAGAGAAGAAAGAGAGTCAAGGGCAGAGATAGAGAGATAAAGACAGAAAGACAGGAAATAGACACAGAAAGAGACAGAGAAAAAGACACATAGACAGAGGCAGACAGAGACAGAGACAGAGACAGAGATAGAGACACAGAGACACACACAGAAAAAAGGGAGAGATAGAGAGACAAAGACAGAGAGAGAGAGAGATAAAGCAAGAGGGGAGAAGGACTGAGACGGATTCAGAGAGAGAGTAAAGATAGATGAAAAAGGAGAGAGACAGACCGAAAGAGACACAGAGCTATGAGACAGAAAAATAGAGAGAAACACAGAGAGAGAGAGTCTAAGACAGAAAAAGAAAAAGAGACACACACAGAGAAAGAGAGATAAACAGAAAGAGACAGAGACAATGAGACAGAGACAGAGAAACTCATAGAGACAGAAACAGAGGCAGAAAGAGAAAAAGACAGAAACACAGACAGAGACAGTGAGACAGGAGATAGAGACAGACAGAGAAAGAGACACAAACATAGAGAGATAAAGGCAGAGACAGACAGAGAGAAAGAGAGAGAGAGGTAGGGGGAGAAAAGGGACAGAGAGAGGGAGACAGAAAGATAGAGACAGGTGACAGAGAGACATACATATGCAGATACAGAGAGACAGACAGACAGGTAGACAGAGAGAGACAGAAAGACAGACAGACAACCTGCCATCTCAGGGAGGGGGTGGGGGGAAGGAAAGGAAAAATTGGAACAAAAGGTTTTGCAATTGTCAATGCTAAAAAATTACCCATGCATATAATTTGTAAATAAAAAGTTATAATAAAAAAAAAGACACACAGAGACAAATTGAGAAAAAGAGGGGCAGAGAGAGACAAGAGAGAGAGAGAAACAGAGACAGAAAGAGAAACAGAGCCACAGAGACAGACAAACAGACAGGCAGAGACAGATAGAAAGACAAAGAGAGAGACAGGGAGAGATAGAGATAAAGGATTTCAGAGAAAGAGAGATCGAGTCAGAGAGACAGGAGATAGAGAAAGACAGAGACAGAGAGACAGATTATTTCACTTTCTATCCCTACTTTCTAAATTCTTCCTCTCTGAAATGCCTTCCTCCACAGGAATGGAGCTTGGGCGGAGGAGGCCGGATCTCCCTGAGATGACAGATCTGTCAGGGATTTTCAGCAAAGGATTCCAAAATGCTCTGGAAACATCAGCTGATCTCACTGCATAATCAGTCTTAGACAGGAAGCATTTCTCATTGACCTTCTGTGTCAGTTAGGCCATCGGAGAGATGTTAGTATTAATTAATGACAATATTGCCAAAATTAATTGGCTATTTGAAATAATAGAGACAGAAGGTGTCCTCCCAAATTCTTTTTATGACACAGAAATGGAGCTGACACTTAAACCAGCTAGGGTCAAAACAGAGCAATAAAATTATAGATCAATTACCCTAACGAAGATTGCTAATATTTTATTTAAGATTTTTGCATCAAAGAGGTTACAGAATGTCATCCCCAGGAGAATACACCATGACCAAGTAGGATTTATCCCAGGAATTCAGGGTTGGTTCAATAATAGGAAAACTATTAGTTTGGTTATTGATGTAATCAGTTCTGCTAAGAAAAACCATATGATTATCTTAATAGATGCAGAGAAAGCTTTTGATAAAATCCAACATCCATTCCTATTAAAAACACTAGAGAGTTTAGAAATAAATGGATTTTTCCTTAAAATGATCAGTACCATGTATTAAAAACCATCAGCAAACATCATAGGTAATGGGGACAAACTAGAACCATTTCCAATAAGATCAGGAGTGAAACAAGGTTGCGCACTATTACTATTACTATTCAATATTGTATTAGAAATGTTAGTTTTGGCAATAAGAGAGGAAAAATAGATGAAAGGAATTAGAGTAGTTAATGAGGAAACCAAATTATCACTTTGCAGATGATATGATGGTAACTTACGGAACCCCAGAGAATCAACTAAAAAACTACTAGAAACAATTCTTCACAATTTTAGCAAAGTTGCAGGATACAAAATAAATCCACATAAATTATCAGCGTTTTTATATATTGCCGACAACATCCAGTAGCAAGAGATGCAAAGAGAAATTACATTTAAAATAAGTGTCGATAATATAAACTATTTGGGAGTCTATTTGCTAAGGGAAAGTCAGGAACTATATGAACACAACTCCAAAACACTTCCCACAGAAATAAAATCAAATGTAATCAGTTGGAAACATATCAAGTGCTCATGGGTAGGCCAAGCAAATATAATAAAAATGACAATACGGCCTAAATTAATCTACTTATTTAGTGCCATACAAAGCAAACTCCCAAGAAATTATTTTTACAGACCTAGAAAAATAATAACAAAATTCACCTGAAAGAACAAAAGGTCAAGAATTTCAAGGGAATTAATGAAAAAAAATGCCAATGAAGGTGGCCTACGTGTACCAGACCTAAAAGTATATTACAAAGCAGTGGTCATCAAAACCATTTGGTCCTGCCTGAAAAATAGAGTAGTCAATCAGTGGAATAGGTTAGGATCACAGGATAAAATAGGCAATAACTCTAGCAATCTAGTATTTGACACACCCAAAGACTACAGCTTTTGGGATAAGAACTCACTATATGACAAAAACTGCTGGGAAAATTGGAAACTACTATGGAAGAAACTAGCCATGGACACACACCTAATACCACATACCAAGATACAATCGAAATGAGTTCTTGATTTAGACATAAAGAGTGATATTATAAGCAAATTAGAAGAACATGGGATAGTTTGCCTCTCATATCCCTGGAAAAGGAAGGAAATTGTGCTCCAAGAAGAACTGGAACTCACAATTAAACACCAAATAATATAATCAAAATTATCTAAGTAAAAAATTTTTGTACAAACAAAACTAATGCAGACAAGATTAGAAGGGAAGCAATTCATAGAGAAAACATTATCACATTTAAGGGTTCTGATAAAAGTCTCATTTCTAAAACATACAGAAAATTGATTAGAATTTATAAGAATTCAAGCCATTCTTTAATTGATAAATGGTCAAAGGATATGAACACACATATGATTAGAAATGTTTTTAATTTCTTTATATGAAAAGATACTCTAAATCACTATTGATCAGAGAAATGAAAATTAAGACACCTCTGAGACACCACTACACACCTCTGAGATTGCCAAAGATGACAGAAAATTTGATAACGACAAATGTTGAAGGGGATGAGGGAAAACTAGGACACTGATACATTGTTGGTGGAACTGTGAACAGATCCAACCATTCTGGAAAGCAATTTGGAACTATGCCCAAAGGGCTGTCAAACTCTGCATATCCTTTTTACTCAGCAGAGTTTCTACTGGGCTTATATCTCAAAGACATCTTAAAAGAGGGACCCACAGATGCAAACATGTTTGTGGCACTTCTTTTTGTAGTGGCAAGGAACTGGAAACTGAGTGGATGCCCATTAGCTGGAGATTAGCTGAATCAGTTATGGTATATGAAGGCACTGAGATATTATTTTTCTATAAGAAATGATCAGGAGAATGATTTTATAGAGGCCTTAAGAGACTTACATGAACTGATGAGAAGTGAAATGAGGAGAACCAGGAGATCATCGTACATGGCAACATCAATATTATGGGATGATCAATTCTGGTCAACGTGATTCTTTCCAACAAAGAGATGATTGTTGCCAGGTCCAATGATCTTGGGATGAAGAGAGCCATCTGCACCCAGAGACAAAACAGTGGGAACAGAGTGTGGATCGCAGCATAACATTCTCATTCTTCTTGATGTTGTTCACTTGCATTTTGTTTTCTTACTCATTTTCTTCCCTTTTTGTACTAATTTTTCTTCTGCAACAAGAGAATTTTATAAATATATTTACACATATTGGATTTAACATATATTTTAACATGTATAACCTGTATTGGATTGCTTGCCATCTAGGGGAGGAGGTGGGGGGAAGGAGGGGAAAATATGAAACACAAGGGTGTGCAAGGGTCAATGCTGAAAAACTATCCATGCACATGACTTTTAAAAAAGTTTTTAAAAATGATCAGTAGCATTTATCCAAAACCATCAACAAGCATCATAGGGAATTGGGACAAACTGAAACCATTCCCAATGAGATCACGGATGAAACAAGGTTGCCCATTATTATCATTACTACTCCATATCGTATTAGAAATGTTAGCTTTGACAATAAGAGAAGAAAAAGTGATTAAAGGAATTAGAGTATTTAATGAGGAAAATCAAATTCTTATTCTTTGCAGATGATATGATGGTAACTTAGAGAATCCTAAAACATCAACTAGAAACGACTAGAAATAATTCTTCACAACTTTAGCAAAGTTGCTGGATACAAAATAAATCCACATAAATCATCAGCATTTTTATATGTTACCAACAAAGTCCAGCAGCAAGAGCTATAAAAGGAAATTCCACTCAGAATAACTATCGATAGTATAAAATTTGGGGGAACCTATCTGTCAAGGGAAAGTCAGGAACTATGTGAACACAATTACAAAACATTATTCACACAAATAAAGTTATATCTAATCAGTTGGAAAACTATCAAGTGCTCACAGGTAGGCTGAGTGAATATAATAAAAATGACAATACTGCCTAAATTAACCTACTTATTTAGTGCCATATAAAGCAAACTCCCAAGAACCTATTTTACTGACCTAGAAAAATAATAACAAAATTCATCTGGAAGAACAAAAGGTCAAGAATTTCAAGGGAATTACTGAAACAAAATGCAAATGGTGGCCTCAGTAGGCACTTAATAAACCATTCTGTATTGATTCATTGGATTGTTTGACATGCAAAAAATGAAAGGACCCTTTGTGGTCAGAGAGATTTTGTAAAAAAAAAAAAAATTATCCCTCTCCAGGGTGGAAGACAAAAGCCTGCTTCCACAGGTGGTAAACAGCCCAAGGGAGACAGGAGGAGAGCAAAAGCTGTTTTCATGTGGCAGTCCCACATGAGGGAAAGTTGGGCTACTGACACACCCTGAGTATATCTGTGAATTCTCAAGAACCAGAAAGACTTACCCTCAGAGATGTGATACAAAGGTTGTTTTTCAATTTGACACCTTCCTCTCCTCTCCTAGTTGAATCAATTTTGTCTATCTAGAAACTTTTCAATTTCATGTAATCAAAGCTATAGATTTTATCTTTTGTAATTCCTTCTCTCCCATGTTTCATTCAGAATAAATCTTATCCATAGGTCTGAGAGGTACATGATCTGTTTCTCTTGTACCTTTTTAATGGTGTGATCTTAAATATGAAGGTCAGATATCTATTCAAAATATATAAAGGAATGTGGTATAAGACATTGATCTGTGTCTAATTTTTCCCAGAATGTTTTCAATAAAAACTGCTCAGAAAACTGGGAAGCAGGGTTCTTTCTTAAATATTTATTTTTTTCTTGTTTACTGAGCACCATGGTTTCTGATTCTCCCTTGCCAATCTGTTCCATATATCTACCTCCCTCGTCTAGTGTGTTCTACCTCTCTATTTTTAAAAAACTTTTTTAAAAAATTACACTTTTTTGCTTTCAAAATATATATGTGGACTTTTTTTGACTCTTACAAGGTTATGGGACCCCGGCAAAAGGGAGTACAGAGGCCACCTTGACCTTTGGTGCACACTAAGGTTTCTGCCACATTGCAGAAGCGCCCTTGTCTAGCAAGAAGCAGTGATGTATGTCATGGGAACGGGTTAAGCCTGAGGGTCACAATGTAGTGGCTCTTGAACAGGGGTGCCTTGACAGGGCCTGTCACCTGTGAGTTAGACGCTAGATGGCTGGATCTGCTCTCCTCCTATTGGCAGATACCGTGCATATGTAAGGCCCAGGAGCTGGTCTCTGAACTGTGCTGGGGATTACCTCCTATTCGCATGCTAATTGAGCTTGCAAAAATGTGTATCAACAAGGCTGTAGGGCATGATAAGCTGGAGCTCTGTCCACACTCTATGAGCCTCCCATCTCTTTCATCTCACCTCTGAGATCAAAGGGCTCATATACTCTGACTTCTTAAGAAGGTCCCAACAGACATTCACCTCCACCAAACCCTGTGTTCTAATTTTTCCCCTCATCATCATTTCCCTTGATGTTTATTAACTTTTGGTTTTCCAAATTCATTTGGTCATTATTTTCTTGAGTTTCCTAGCGTAGTCCTTAGGTAATTTTACTGGTGCAGCATTAAAATTTCAGTTAACGAAGACAGTTCAGCTAGGTCCCCATTAGTGCAAATGACAAATCCCACTCAGTGTGATGTGGGAAACATTCCTATCTTTGATTCCCAAACCCCTCTAGTGAATGTAATCACCCTTTGACTCACAAATCCTGGTCCCTTCGAATTCCAATAGAAGATCCGGACCTTGTCCCAGCCCCATCAGGATCTGAGACAACTTTGGGGCTACACCCAAAAGCCCCTCGAGCTAAGTCTCATTATAAAAGGGCCATGCTGGGAACCTTTCTTTGCAGAGATTCCAAACATGCCAGCCATGTGAGGACCCTCTGTCCACTGGACCCTCTGTCCAGTGCCCTCCTTATCTCTACCTTCACCTATCTCCTACTTTCAAACTCAATAATAAACCTCTTTTACCAATCTAGCTCTCTAGGCCAATAAATTCCTTTATTGGGAACTCTCGCTGCTATTGGACCTCATTTACTGCCGTATCCTTGCGCCGAATACAAGGAGGTTGCAGAGGAGCTCTATTTGACTCCCTGTACCCCAAACCTGCCACTGGACCTCAACTAAACCCAAATTTCATTTAGGCCCCCCAAATCTAGACCTCAACATTTGGTTCCCTAGACCTCAACAAGACGAACACCAGAAGCTAGATAATTTGGCGACCAAACCAAACCCCAACCTTTTGGGGCACTCAGAACCAATCTGGATTTTGAGGTGCTTCGGCAGTATTTTTCCGGGAAAAATCCGTGTTCCTTCTTTGTCTTGCTCTATCCCTAAAGGTAGTGGGGAGAATATCTGCGTTCTGTCTCGCCCTACTTGACTTTCAGGTGAAAAGGCCTCAATTCTTACCAGGCAATCCGGAACTCTGGACAAGGTAAAGGACTTTTATTCTTTCCTAATCTTGCAGTGGACACCCAAAGCCCTCCGGTCAGGCTTGGGTTGTTGTTGGGAGCTCTAAGCTCTGGCACAATTCTTGAGGAATTGCTGCGGATTGACAAAAGGCCTTCTTTTGTCGGCTCTCTGTCTCTAAGAGATAGGAGAGAGGCTGCAAGGATTTGGAAAACTACAAGTTTTTACCTGTCCACAATCTAGACATTCCCCTGCCTCTAAAATCTTTTCTTGAGCAGAAGCTTTGCTTGAGGAAACTCCCTCAGTCCAAATCCTTTGGAGAGACAAAGGCCCTTCCTTTGCATCTCAATGCATTTCTAATCTTTTTCCACCACCAAATAGCCCTGCTCTCAGGCAGGGACTCTGAGACACCAGAGGAAGTGTCTGTTTAACACCACCCCCCAGACCAAGGAGACACATGGCCATTCTGGGGACCCCTCTTGGGAGTCCCAGGCCAGCGCTCTCTTGGATCAGTTCTGGGGAGATAACTGGAGAAACGTAAGAGGAGCTGTGTTTGAGCCCTTCTCCCACTCCACTGTTAAATGCAGTGGAGTCTCTAATGGTCAGGCTCTAGCCACTAAGAGAAAGGTCACTGAATTGGGGTGAGTTTAGAGAATGTCTCTGCCCACGGCTGTTACTCCCTGGACAGGGGTAAGAGGTCTCTCCTTCAGGTCTTGCTCTCCCAGCAAGATTTGGGGGCTTAGATGAGCTGCCCTGCCCTCAAGTTCCAGTGTGGAATCGCCAGAGGAGCCCTTGCCAGCTGGGTAAGATGGCATCTCTTCCTCCCCCACCGTCGCTCTGGCCTTTTCTCCCCCTTCTTCCATGGAGTGGGGAGTGTAGAGCTCGAGGCCTGTTTCAGATCTCTCCATGTGACTTGGCAACCTGCATGTTTAAATACTCCTATCCTGCCCCCTTCTTGGGGTACTGTACACAGTGGGAAGATTGGGGACTCAATCTTAATCTCCTCAAATCTCTGGCAAGGTTTTAAACTTTTAAAACAGAACTTTGCTGGCAATCTGGACAAGTGAACCACGCCACTCCCAGATCTTTACCTGGCTCCTAAAGCTACAGCTTTCAGCCCTCAGGAAGCGTGCTCGTCCCATACCTTTTAAAACGGGACTCGGTTTCCATGATTTGGTCATCCTGTGTTAGAGCAATACCCCTCCTGGCACAGCCTTTTAACTGTAGAAGCCTCAGAATTAAGCTTTTGCATGGAGGCTGTCTACAGACGGGGGATTTTAAACTGCTCTTGTTTTTTTTTTTCTTAGCCTCAGGGCACCACTTAAAAACCTTTTCTCAGCTGCTTGTGGAGAGATAACCTAGGCAAACCAGGCTAGGTCTGTCTCTTCCTCTTTCCTACCTAACCCTACAGATGGGAACTTTTGCTCCTAATTTTCCCAGTCCTAAGAACTTTTCCTTCTTAGCAGCACAATACTCTGTTCTATTTTCTGATTGGCATTCTACAACTCACAACAATTAAAAGGAGCCCAGAAAAAAACCTTCTATACTCCCCACTCCATGGAAGAACTCTCGCGCCCTGGCCAGGTTGTAACTTCAAAAAAGACCTTTGGAATAATGGCTGGAGAATAAACTTCCAGGTCGAGGGAAATTCTTTAGAAGATGGCTTTTTTTTTCTTTCTCCCCTCATTCCTTGACTGCAGCAAGAAATGAGTTAATGGAGAAATCAGCTATTTAAGAATTTAATACCTTTTTAGAAATTATGTCTTTCCTGTCATGCTTTTTCTCAAGCTTCCTCTAGACTTGTTCCCTGTTTTCCCTCCCCATTCCTTGAGACACTATAGTCAAGGAGCCTAGGGCTAGAATATGCGATACTGTCTAGAGTTAAGAGAGAGCTATTGAAATGGAGACCACACCTCTCCTTCCTTACCTTTGCCTCAATGTTGGTGACCCTTTAGGAGATTTCCACTGAGGTGGAACCTACCCACATCACCCTTTTCTTATAACGGAAGGGCTGAAAGTCCCAGTCTAATTTGAGGGTTGTTGAGGTCTGGAGTTCTTTTTGAGGAAATTTGTTAGCTTACCTGCTGGATGCTGTGGGGATGGAACTTGGTTTTTCTTTGGCAAATGGCCTTTCTAGGAGACTCTTTGTGACACCTTCTAGAGACATCTAGAAGGTTACGTTATAGAATGGGAAAGTCTTCTTGAGTTTTGTGCACGAATTGCCTTCCTTCCCATCCCTAGGGATTTTAAGCTGTCTCAATGCAGAGACAAACACTGGGTTTGAGAAAAATGCCTCAATCTCAACACCTGAACTCTTTTTTTTTTTTTTTTTTAATTTAATAGCCTTTAATTTACAGGATAGTATACATGGGTAACTTTACAGCATTAACAATTGCCAACCTCTTTGTTCCAATTTTTCACCTTCTACCCCACCCCCTAGATGGTGATGACCAGTAGATGTTAAATATATTAAAGCCATAATTAGATACACAATAAGTATACACATCAAACTGTTATTTTGCTGTACAAAAGAATTATTCTGAAATATTGTACAATTAGCTTGTGAAGGAAACTAAAAATGCAGGTGTGCATAAATATAGGGACTGGGAATCAATGTAATGGTTTTAGTCATCTCCCAGAGTTCTTTTTCTGGGTATAGTTAGTTCAGTTCATTACTGCTCCATTAGAAATGATTTGTTGATCTGTTGTTGAGGATGCCTGATCCATTGTGACTAGTCATCTCTAGTATTGTTGTTGGAAGTATATAATGATCTCCTTGTCCTGCCTTAATATCTTCACTAGCATCAGTTCGTGTAAGTCTCTCCAGGCCTCTTCTGAAATCATCATCCTGTTGGTCATTTCATAGAACAGTAATATTCCATAATTTTCTATATACCACAATTTATTCAGCCATTCTCCAACTGATGGACATCCATTCAGTTTGTGTTTCTAGCTACTATAAAAAAGGGCTGCCAAGCAAACATTCGTGCACATACAGGTCCCTTTCCTTCTTTATAATCTTTGGGATATAATCCCAGTAGTAACACTGCTGGATCAAAGGGTATGCACAGTTTGATAACTTTTTTGAGCATAGTTCCAACTACTTCCAAAATGGCTGCTGGATTCTGTTCACAACTCACTCACAGCAATGAATCAATGTCCCAGTTTCTTCTCCTAAGAAGCATCCTCTAACAATCATCATTATTTTTCTGTCATCTTAGCTAATCTGATAGGCCAACAATGAACTCTTAATAGATTAGCTGAATTCCAATCTTCTCCTGACAAGTCCATTCTTTAAAGTGCTTTTTTTTTTCTTCGAATCCTGACTGATTAATACTTGTGCTCCTCAGGTAAAAGGGAAGTCAAAACACACCCAGTACACTTGTCTCTTTAAAGCTGAAAACTTCTAACTCTAATGAAACTTAGGACCCACCTTACCTCCTCAACTTTTTCTGGGTCCAAAACTCAATGTTTCTTCCACTCTGCTGCTAAGAGCTGTTGGTTTCCTTTTACTTCCAACCTGGAGACTCTCCTCAGCTCTTTTCTTCTCAGAGCAACTTCTGCTCTGAAAAACACTGGAGTGGAGCAGAAGCAGAAGAGCTTCTTAATACAAATCTTCCTCAGACTTAGGGGGCCTGTAGGTGCCTCTAGAAACTGTCCGAGGAGATCAGCTAGTCTGTCCTGAGTTTGAACAGGAGAAACACTGGAGAAACTGGTGTCCCACCACAGGTTGATTGGCTCTCAAAGTGTCCTGCTCCCTGGTAGGGGAGAGTTAGGGTTTGGCCCTCCTGTTTCTTTTATCATGTGGACAATCCTAACACCTCAGAGCCAGTAAGCTGGGTTGGCAGTGCTGAGATACTTACACTCCTCTGACCCCTTCCACCTCTCCCCATGCTAAGAGTGGGAAAGTGGGGGAAATGGCCTAGATTCTTTGCTTATTAAGGAACCAACCTTTTAAAGAAAGATAAAAGCAGTTTAGATTTCTAAGAGCTTAAAATTGCATTCTTCTATCTTGACTAGATATTAAGGCTCCTCTTGCCTATCCTGACTTCCTCTAGTCCACACCTTGAACCAACCCCAGGAGAAATTAGTTTTCTTGGAAATTAAGAGGAAAGGGCTAAACTCTTAGGCTACTTAACACTTTTACTATAGACAACAATCTTTGCTCCCATTTTCTCCTACTTTCTGATAGTTAGATGCTGGCCATCAGCATTCTGCTATAGGCAGTCATGAAGGGGACCTGATGTATTTCCTGCTGCATCTCCACCTATGGGGATAGCCTCATAGATGGAGGTATATCATATTCTAATGACATTAAGGAATGTCTATAACACCTTTATCTCAACTATTAAGAGGGGATGTCATAACCAAGGCAGAATTAAGAAATAGGACAAATGGAGGAACTGGTCACCCCATTAAAAGTGACCTCACATTACATTCCCTCCTTTTCTCTTGAACTATTCAAATCTTTGAATTACCTTTCCTCTAGAAGGCCTTGTAGTAATTATACCTGAACAACCCTATCAAAATAAAGCTAGACCAATGTAAGGGCAAGTCTTCCCTGATAACCCCAGAATTAATCAGCAATAAGCAAAAAGTTCCTTATTTCCAATTATTTCTGATAATCACCTCGACAGATCCTCTGCAGTTGGGGAGATATGGACAGCTGTGGTCATTTAGATGACTCGGCCTCTGCTTTCACGGAGAGCAGCAGGTTTGCTGGGTAGTTGTGTTGCCCATTCAGAAGATGGGCTCCTGAAGAGAGAAGGGCGAGGCTTGGAGTAGCCCCACCTGTCCACCCAGAGGAACAAACTGGCTGCCACTAGAATACAGATTTCTGAGCAGATTATGCATTTAGAAAGGGGCAACCCCAAACTTTTTAGGGCCTATATCAAAAGGTCCTTTTAAGTCCTAACTACTAATTAAGGATCTGGGGTGGGTGGAGAAACAACTCAAGACTAGTTCAAGACATATTCAATTTCTGGTTTTTCTAAAAATAATCCCCAAAACTGAGTCTGCCAGGGCAATTCCAACAGAAAAGGGTTTCGTTAAAAGAAACCAACCAAAGTCTATAAATTTAAGAAAATAAAGGACTTCCAATTAAATCTAAACTACAAGATACCAGTTTTAATTTTTTTCTTCTTCCCCCTTTTTTGGAAAGGAATTAAATCATCCAATACAAATATAAATTGATATACATAACAGACTAAAGTCCCTCAAACATAAACAATAGTTACACAAGTTTAACAATTTCCATTCCAAGTCTTAAACACAGCACAGTAATACATGAAAATTTAACAATCGACCATTTCCCCCCCCATCAGTCAAACTGCATCAGGAAAAGTTCCGGGGAGATGCTGTCATTTCTTCTTCAAGCTGAACAGGGGGATGGGGAATGCTCGTCCACAAGGGGATGGGTCTGTAGTTGGCAGCAAAAAAAAAGTTTGATCTAGGTCCCAAACAAACAATATATCCCAATTTGACCAAATCTAGAAATAAAACAAATCAACAAAGAAAAGTTAGAACAGTCGAAAGAAAGACCAGTCCACAAGGTGCTACAAGATTACCTCTCATTAGTTAAAACCTTAAAAACTTGAATATCCAGACACAATATCTGTAACCAATAGATGACCAGACTAAATACTTATTTGCTCAAGTATTTAGAATATAGTGATTACACATAACCAGATTGGAAACAGCAAGGTATGACATATAATTGAATTAATAATTTCTATTGACATATAGAAATCAGTTACAGGAGGGAAAAAATGCAGTGCATATTAACTACAAACCCAAGATATTTTACCTCTAGTAACAGATATTTACCATAACCTTATCAGTTTGATGCTTTTAAAATGTCTGGAACAGTTTAGAGGAAGGGGGGAGAATAGAATTCCATGTGACTACCCTTCCCCCAACTCCACAAGGGTGGGGAGCAAAATCACTCCAGGCTAACTAAATGGCTCCTATAGCTGAAGTAGCAGCAGTGGCTGGGGGGCGAGTTTAAATCTTTACAAAAGATCCCTACCTCACCCAACATTTAAAGTAGCAGAAATCAGTGGGTGGGTGGGGGAATCCCATAAAACCTACATGTCCAGCAGGGCTGGATTTAAAGCATATAATCCATTTCTATCTCATTTCAAATAATAAAACAACATAGTTTCTTTCTCTCCATCTGGCCCCATGTGGCCATTGTTCCCAATGGACTTCTCCTACGCCCAGCCTGGCCAGGGATGAAGGTTTCAGAAAAGTCCTTGTTACATACTTTAGGTAAAATTAGAGGCACATGACCTCTTTCAGGCAAATTAGCAGAACTTCTTTAACAAGCTATTGTTCCGTTAAGATCTGATACTTAAGGAAAACCAATTCATTTCCCAAATTTAGAATCATCTTTAAATTCCTAATCAAATGTTTTCACCAGCTGGAGTTCAGTACTGAAATAACCAATTCCCAAATTTGATCATTGTTCTTAAATTAAAGAGTTTGTTACGAAACAGACAAATTACAAACAATTTACAAAAATACATAGAACACAGAGCACAACTAGACTGTCCAATAACATAAAGACATACAGAAGCTGATCACACTTAGACTTGCATACTAAATATTGTAGGACATAAATTAAAGCTAAAACCAAATGGCGCTTTTAAAACCCCAGTCTTTGTAGATAGCCCCCTGAGCATGCAAAAGCGGGAGGGGACGGCATTACTCTAACTAACACAGGATAACCCAAACAGGGAAACTGAATCCCATTTTCAAATGTATATACTTCCCACTCGATGGAAGAAGTGGGAGGACCTCTCTTAGAAATGCAAAGGATGGGCTTTTTTCTCTGGAAAAGAGTTGGACAGAAAGAGTTTTGAGGTGGCGGAGTGTCTAAGTCACACTCCAGTAGTGACCTCCCGTGTCCAGTAGGCCACTCATCAACCAAGCAAATGGCACCCCCAAAAGGGCACCCCAAGTGACCCCGCGTCCCGTTATTCACTAATCAACCATTAACCAAACCAACTGGTACCCCAAGGGCACCCCAAAAATGACAACCATACAACCGTGCAACCCAGTGAATCTGGTTATTCATCAACCAAACCAAACAAACAAAACAAGTCTTAAGACATAACCACATGGTACCCCAAAAGGTACCCAGATAAACTTACTCTCCTGTGGCAAAATGGTTGTTCACTATCAGGCTATGTGGTTGGAAACTGCTCTCTTTCCCGGAGGCTATGGAAAGAAATCCAGGAGGACCCAACCTCTCCAGGCCAAGAGTTCAGATTCGCAGCCACCTCGCCCAAGGCAGAGACCCGAAAGTCTGGTCTCTAATCCTGCTCAATTTCTAATTATCTTGCTGGGGGGCCTCCAAATGTAATGCTAAAAGAAACTGAGCAAGACAGAGATTAGAGACCAATTCAATAGTTTATTAAATGGAGAGAAATACTGGGACCAATGGATCCCAGGGCTAGAAGAGACTATCATCTCAAAGAGTCTAGCCCCAGGTATTGGGACAGCAAGCCTTTTATGGAATAACAAGAACAATGGCATAATGCAGAAACCTAGGTGGGGATAGCCTCATAGATGGAGGTTACTGATATTCTAATGACATTAAGGAATGTCTATAACACCTTTATCTCAACCATTAAGAGGGGAGGGTCATAACCTTAAGGCAGAATTAAGAAATAGGACAAATGGAGGAACTGGTCACCCCATTAAAAGTGACTTTTGGCATTACAAAAGAACTCTGGGAGATGACTATGAACCATGACATAGAATTCCCACTCCCTCTATTTTTGTCCACCTGCATTTTTGATTTCCTTCGTGGGCTAATTGTACACTATTTCAGAGTCCAATGCTTTTTGTACAGCAAAATTACTATTAGGACATGTATGCTTATATTGTATTTAATTTATACCTTAACATACTTAACATGTATTGGTCAACCTGCCATCACGGGCAGGGGATGGGGGGAAGGAAGGGAAAAATTGGAACAAAAGGTTTGGCAATTGTCAATGCTGTAAATTTACCCATGCAGATAACTTGTAAATAAAAAGCTATAATAAAAAAAATTTAATTTCCCCCCTCCCAAAAAAAAAGGATACCAGAATGCCTCTTCCCATCCTAAGCTATCAGAAAATCAGATACCATCTTATCAAGACATCTTTGCCCATCTCCAGGGTACCTTCCCCTATTATATCATCCCTCTCCAGAGGCTCACCCCACCCTGTCAGAGTCCATTCTGCTCTCAGCACCTTGACTGCACCCTGCTCAGTCTACCATCTGAGTCTGAGCCATGTGAATATATATGTCATTGAAAACTCATATTGTTTGCTGGATTCTTGGAGATGATGGTCTCATTAAGCCCTGGGACCAAACCATGGATCCATTTGGTCCCAGTAAATCTCTCCCATTCAAATAAAATATTAAATACTCTCTAATCTCTATCTAACCTCAGTTTCTCTGGCATTACAATAGGAGGAGGGTTGTATCATCCAGCAGGTCAGAGGTTGGGGAGCTTCTGTTATCTTTTCATGCAAGACCAAAGACTTCCCAGCTTGGCCCGCTTCTGCGGACACCATTTCCATTTGATATGCTAGATTCTTGAGCATGTCTGATTCTAGGAGAGATGGGGGTGCCCATAATCCAGCTCATACTGGGAATTTGGGGTCTCAGTATCACCTCATGATAGATGGGTCATTGTTCTGTTTCCACCGGGGCCAATAAACAGACAGTTGTTCAAAGGGCCTGCAGTGAAGCTGCATTAAGTCATTTTCTAGCCCCAAACCCTCCTGGAACCTTTTCACCTCCCTGCTTTTGCCTGAGCTCCACTTCCTATCATCACTTGATGCAGAGACTTGTAATTCCCCTGGCCCTTCCTTTAAGGGCCCTGAATCTAAAGCAGGTTGTGTTGCTCTTTTTGCTTCCTCCAAGGCTTTCTGCTCTTTTGCCCCCCATTCGAATTCCTATTTCTTTCTGATGACTCTAGACAAAGGCTGGAGTGTCTGCCCCAGAGGAGGTATTTGATTCCTCCAATATGCAAACAAACCTGTACAGTTTTGAGCTTCCTGGTCAGGAGTGAGAGGAAGGAAACCTGCTCTGTTTTGCTTAGCCTTAGGCAGAATCTCGCACTGTGCTGCATTCCACATTATCCCCAAGAATCTAATTGATGTGGGGGGGGGGGGTGGGACCTGTGTTTTGGCAGGATTTGTTTCCCATCCCTCATTTTTCTCCTGAGTAACTGTTTCCTGCACAGCTTGGTCCACTGACTCTTGATCCATTCTTTGCATCATTATTTCATCTATATAGTGGGTTAAATGTAGTTTATCAAGTTTTAGCTCATCTAGACGTCCCACCTCGACCCTGTGGCAGATGTAGGGCTATGTGCATGACCCGGGCTAGCGAGTCATGTGGACTGTCGCCTTGCATGTCAAAGCAGATTGGTCCACTGAGCAGCATCTATGGAATGGGGAAGAAGGTATTAGCGATCACTTGCTGTAAGCAGCACCCTGGCTGTGTTGGGACAGCTCCAGTTAGTAATGGGGTCTGGACTGCTGCCTATAATCATAATTATAATTATTCAGTTGTGTAACTATGTCGTTCTCCAAGACCTGTCTGACTTCCGTACTGGCCAGATTGGAATATCCATCTGGCGTAGAAGCACTAACACCCTGCTGCCGTATCTCAATAGCAGAAGCTACTTCTTCCTGTCGCCCAAGATGCTACTGTGGCAATGCAGTCCCTGGTGAGGTATTGGGAACTGAATGGGGCATAGGAGTTTGCGTTGCTACTGAAGGTGTATGCTTTTCTTTCCGCAAACTGATACTGTCCCTCCAGGGGTCGGGTAGTCTTAGAATATCTACACCAATTATGTATTCTGGCATCGGTCCAGTTATCACAGGTCCTTCTCGCTTTGGGGATTGTCCAGTTTTCATTTGGAGATTAGTCTGAACTGCTTTAACTTCTGAACCCCTAACCCTGAAATGGCTACGGGAGTTCCCCTTTTGAATTTTGTTGCATTGCCCTATATGAGGATGGCCTTAGGCTTGTGTCAATTAAAGCATTAACTGTGGTAGTAGAGCCCTGTGTCCAATAAATCGCTCCCTTTATGTTAGACCCATAATCTTTCCTAGTCATCCTTACTACAGGGGCCTGGCCTTCCTCTTCTTCTCCTTTTAAAAGCTCCAGACTGGGATATAGGAAGGCGGAGCCTGGGGAGTCACCTTTGGAGCAACTGCCATTTCTCTAGCATTCTTTTCTCTTTTTCTCCTATACATCCCATACGTTTCAGAGGCTGGAATTCCTTCAGTCTCCTCCGTTTTACTCCTGCTTTTAGTAAGTGTAAATCATTCTCGCCAGACAGTCTGAGTGTGTTACTGGCCTGGGCCCATCACCACTGCCTGTAGGAGCAAGACCAAACTCCCCCAGGTCTCCCATCTGGGGCATGTTATCTATTACTGCCCCTGCATTGTCTCCCCTGGCGGCCAACAGCAAAGTTAACAGAATGTTTGTAAGCGGGAGGTGCAGTTTTAATGACTGGGTTACAATGGGGAGCTATCACGGGGCTGTTAGTATATGTATCAGCGTCTCCCATCCTCATAGCAGTTTTCGTGGCCTCCTCTTTTGACCTCTGAATGCCATCTTTCAGCGTGCACCAAGCTCTCCCTTTATTTGGCCACATTGTACTATCGGGATATTGGTTCTTCAGACCCCCCTCCCCCATACTATCTCCAAAAGGGAAGTGTTCATGGGGGCTGGGACGGCATCATATTAGCACAGTCTCTAAAGCTTGTTGTACAAAGGGATTGGAACGCACACTAATAAATTTGACACAGTCTTTCGAGTCCGGCCAAACTCCTGCCGCTCCTCCATCACCAAGTCAGACCCCCAGGTAACGAAGGGCTCTCCTGACTTTGGGGAGAAGCGGGCAATAATGTGGGTAACCTCTTGTTGTGTAAACTCTCCACTGATGTTCTTAGTCCTTTGAGCCCCATTAGGCCTCTTTCTAACCTCCTCTCTATACTGGTGTGTAGTGAATCATCTGAGGATTTTTCCTCTCGTTCTTTCAGTGCCTTCTCTTCTAAATCCTCCTCCTCACTTTCATCCCATACACACCAGTCCACTTATCTGATCCGCATTGGGCCCAAAGCCATCACGTTGTGCCCTTTCTTCTGATTGATCTTCCCCTTCCCCTTCTTACATTTATATTGTGCCACCCTTACTGCAGCCTTTTCTGCCATGTTCTCATAGTTTCCGGCTTGATCTCCCAACATAAAGTTTTGACCCTGTAACATAGATCACTTTCCTTGTAACTCAGCAAATTCTTTTTCGAGTTCCGCTTCCTCTAATGTTTTCTGGTCCCTATCACCACAGACAGTGCCGCAGGCAGTTAACAAAGCCCAACCCCTCCTACAGATCGCTGTCATTTCTTTCCCTTGTTCAGTCGGAATTTGTCGCAAACATTTTGTTGCCTGTGTGGGGGACCCTGGCTTTACGCGAGACCCCTAAACCTCACATGTCCCAGTGTCCCGTGCCCAAACTTTGGCCAGGGCCGAATAAGGCAAATCATCCAACGCTGATGATTTATGTGGATTCATTTTGTATCCTGCCACTGTGCTAAAGTTGTGAGTTGTTTCTAGTAGTTTTTACTTCATTCTCTAAGGTTCTGTAAGTATACCATCATATCATCTGTAAAGAGTGATAATTGGTTTTCTCATTCCCTACCCCAATCCCTTTCATCTTTTTCTTCTCTTATTGCCAAAGCTAGCATTTCTAATGCAATATTGAATAGAATGGTGAGAGTGGGCAACCTTGTTTCACTCCTGATCTTATTGGGAATAATTCTAGTTTGTCCCCATTCCATATGATGCTTGCTGATGGCTTCAAATAGGTGCTACTGACTATTTTCCGGAAAATTCCATTTACTTCTATACTCTCTAGTGTTTTTAATAGGAATGGGTGTTGGATTTATTCAAATACTTTTTTTGCAGCGTTAGAGATAATCACATGATTTTTCTTGTTTTGGTTATTGATATAATCAGTTCTGCTCATAGTTTTCCTCATATTGAACCAGCTCTGCATTCCTGGTATGAATCCTACTTGGTCATGGTGTATTCTCCTGGGGATCACTTTCTGTAATCTCTTTGCTAATATTTTATTTAAGATTTTTGCATCAATATTTTAAATAGATATTTGACCTTCAAATTTAAGATCATACCATTAAAAATTTAGAAGAGAAAGAGATCATGTCCCTCTCACAGCTATGGATAAGACTTATTCTTAACCTAACAAGGGAGAGAAGGAAGTATAAAAGATAAAATGTATAACTTTGATTCCATGAAATCACAAAGTTAGACAAAAAATAATTCAGAAAAATAACAGAAAGGAAGCTGTTAAATTGAGAGAGAGAAAAAAAAAAACCAACCTTTGTGTCGCGTCTTTCTGGTTCTTGAGAATTCACAGATATACCCAGGGTAGGTCAGTAGCCCAACTTTCCCTGCTGTGGGACTTCCACATGAAAACAGCCTTGGCTCATATGAACAGACAATTTTCAGATGATGAAATTGAAACTATTTCTGCTCATATGAAAGAATGTTCCAAATCAATATTGATCAGAGAAATGCAAATTAAGACAACTCTGAGATACCACTACACACCTGTCAGATTGGCTAAGATGACAGGAAAAAATAATGATGAATGTTGGAGGGTTTGCGGAAAACTGGGACACTGATGCATTGTTGGTGGAGTTGTGAATGAATCCAGCCATTCTGGAGAGCAATCTGGAATTATGCCCAAAAAGTTATCAAACTGTGCATATCCTTTGATCCAGCAGTGCCACTACTGGGCTTATACCCCAAAGAGATAATAAAGAAGGGAAAGGGACTTGTATGTGCCAAAATGTTTGTGAAAGCCCTGTTAGTATTGGCTAGAAACTGGGAAATGAATGGATGCCCATCAGTTGGAGAATAGTTGGGTAAATTGTGATATGTGAATGCTATGGAATATTTTTGTTCTGTAAGAAATGACCAGCAGGATGAATACAGAGAGGCTTGGCGAGATTTACATGAACTGATGCTGAGTGAAATGAGCAGAACCAGGGGATCATTATATACTTCAACAACGATACTGTATGAAGATGTATTCTGATGGAAGTAGATTTCTTTGACAAAGAGAAGATCTAACTCAGTTCCAGTTGATCAATAATGGAGAGAAGCAGCTACACCCAAAGAAAGAACACTGGGAAATGGACGTAAGCTGTTTGCATTTTTGTTTTTCTTCCTGGGTTATTTTTACCTTCTGAATCCAATTATTCCTGTGCAACAAGAGAACTGTTTGGTTCTGCACACATATATTATATCTAGGATATACTGTGACATATTTAACATGTATAGGACTGCTTGCCATCTGGGGCAGGTGGAGGGAGGGAGGGGAAAAATCGGAACAGAAGTGAGTGCAAGGGATAATGTAAAAAATTACCCAGGCATGGGTTCTGTCAATAAAAAGTTATTAAAAATAAATAAATAAACAAACAAATAGATAGATAGATAGATAGATAGATAAATGTGCTTCTTGTAAACAAAAAAACAAACAAACAAAAAAACCAGCCTTGGCTCTCCTCCCGTCTCCCTTAGGTTCTCTTGTATGGAAGCAGGCTTGTGCCTCCTAATTGCAGAGAAGGATAATTTTTTTTAAATCTAATGTCTGAGAGCACAAAGGACCCTTTCCCTTTTTGCAGTTAAAACAATACATTAAATTGGTATCGAATGGTTTATGAACTGCCTACCATGTGCAAAGTAAGAAAGGGAGAATAGTACAGAGAGCTGGCCTTAGACTCAGAGGGACCTGAGTTCAAGTCCTATCTTGGACTCCTGTCTCTCACTCGTACTCTCTTTGTGGCACTGCACAAACGTCTCAACCTTTCAGTGCTTTCGGAAACTATAGAGGGTGTTTTAAAAGTCTTGGGGAAGTTTTAAGATATTAAAAATTCAAACTGGGTACAGCTGAATGGCATCATGGACAGATCTGTTCCTGAGGTCAGGAGGGCCTCAGTTCAAAACTGGCCTCAGATGTTTAACACTTACTGGCTGTGTGATCCTGGACGAGTCATGCAATAGTCCTGTCTCAGACTGGTTATTCAGATAGATCAGCTGATGTCTCCAGAGCATTTTTTAGTCCTTTGCTGAAAATCCCTGACAGATCTGTCATCTCAAGGAGATCTGGCCTCCTCCGCCCAAGCTCCATTCCTGTGGAGGAGAGCATTTCACAGAGGAAGGATGTGGAACCCAGGGACAGAAAGTGACTTGGGCAGGTATAGCCCCGGGAGTGCGGCTCTAGAGCTCCGATCAGGGGCTGTGCAGTCCAACTACGTCACCTGAGAGGAGGAAACGATGTCCATGGAAGGTCACCGACTTGCTGGCAGTGACACAGACGTGACAGAGGTTACATGTGAAACCCTTGACCTCTAACTCCCAATTTAGCGTCCATTGCACAGTACCTACCCCCTGACACTTGCCTTTCCTGAGCCCCTCCAGTGTGTCCTTGCACAGCATATTGTTTTAAGAAGCATTTTCTCATTTGGTGACATGGTCCATACTGATACAAAAGCAAGGAGAAAGGGGAGGAGGAGGAGGGAGTGAGCCCCTTGCTCTGGGAGCTGAGTCTGATCAGCAACTGGGCCTGTTGTCCCAGTGTTCACCTCTTCTCCTCCTCCCCAACAGAGGGCTCATTGATGGGCTGGTTATCTAATAACATTAACAGTAATTTTACTAAGGGACAACCTAGCTTAGCCCTGGGCAGAACACGCAGTGCAGAGGCACCCAACAAATGATGTTTCCCCCCTGAAGTGAATCAGTTTAAAACCTAAGAAATAAAAAACATCAAACTCAGAATTGGTCCATCAGCATTTCCCTACTTTTTTGTGCCTAAGAACATATTTTCCTTTTGGCTCGGCTCTTCCACACAGACAGACATATTGAATATTTGTGTTCTTATTTGATTCTGAAATACGAGAAAATCTTTGGGCCTTCAGCCCCAGAATCTAGGGTGAAGGCTTTTTGTTCCTTTTATTTTTTTTATCCTTTCAACAAGAAATCTTCAGACACAAAATTGACATCAGAACACGACTCTTTGGGTGAAATTTACAGCAGCTCTTTTCTAAATATGGCAGATTCACGATCAATGATTTTGTGGGATTGAGAGACAGGAAAACAGACGGCAAATGACATCCTCTTCAATGTTTGTGTCATTTTTGTTCCCGTAGCATAGCAGAACTATAAAAAATCGGCGTTTGTTCCCCTCAGGAGTGGTCACAATTTGGACTCAGTTGTTATTGACGATTGGTTTTTTGCTCTTTTGTTATGTCACTTGGCATCATGATGCCTCTCCCTCTCTGTCTGAATTTGGGAGTGGCTAAGAAGGAAATGATGTATTGAGTCAGATTTTGCCGACTGAATTTATTCCAAGCGTAGGAGGACAATATGCTGCCAGGTTACCTGAACCCCTTTGGGACTTACGTGAGTATTATTCAACCTAGGCAGTGTATCCAAAGGAAGAAAGGAGCCATCTGTATCAAGCCAAGTGGATCCAAGGTCAGCAAACTTTTGCTATTTAATATTCGATTACATTCATGTTATTTATTTGGCTACTAGTGCTAGCTGTCAAGGGGAGTAAGCCCTCCCCCATTTCCGTTGTATTCCAGGATCTTCTCTTAAGAAGAACTAGGACTTGTAACCCATAGGTTTGGCAAGGGTGTAGAAACAGTTTCTAAGTGTTTATGTGACAACATACTTACAGAAGGTCTCGATAACCTGTTGTGAGGGAGTGACGATTGTGTTTAAACTACGGATATTCGTCATCATCCAAGTTGTCCCCCAAAGCCTTTCCAACCTGTCCTTTCAGTAAAAGTTTGGGGCAAAGGCCTCCTTCATGACACAGTACCAGGTAATGGGCAGAAAACCCAAGAGTTCAGTCTGGGCTCACAGGCATCTACACGGAACTTTCTATTTGGGGGAAATTATTTTTCTGTTAAAATTTCAAAACGGAATGAATAGATCTGAAAGTGACCACTTGGGATGAGAGGGATGACACAGCAGGATCTCCTAGATGCACCCCTAACCTTGGAGTCAGGAAGACTTGGATTCAAATCCTTCCTCAGACATTTCCCAGCTTCATCATCCCAGGTAAATCTCTTCATCTTCCTCGGTCTCTGTCAAAGGAAGGAGAGGACTAGATGGCCTCCAGGATTTCCTCTGGCCCAAGTCTGTGACTAGGAGGCCCCTTTAGTCACATTGAAGACCTTCAGGGATGAGGGAAATGAGGCAGGAGGTGACTGAAAGGCAACAGGAACAGCTCTGTCAGCATGGAGAGCCACAGTGGGACAGAGATGGAGAACACAGCCCATTGGTAAGAACACTGCCCTGGAGGGAGAGGAGCCGGATTCAAATCCCAGGTTGACACCTCACTACAATGACCACAGGAGTCACCCCCATTTAACCAAATGTCACCTTATTTATAAAGTAACACAACATAATGTCTTCTTCCATAAGCCCTGGACACCGAGACAAATAGTCCTTTGCACGCTTGGTTTAATAAACATTTTTGATTAATACTCTTTAGTCCAACTTCTGACATTTATTTTCTAAGTCCCTTTCAAAGTTAAGAACTAGCATTACAATGATCGGCTGTTTTCCTTGTGTTCATTTCTTCTGGGATTTGCCCTTGCGGATGGGACTGAAATCCCCTCGGTGCCGTCCCCACTTCTGGGGGATCTGATTATGGGGGCGGTGCCTTTCATGGGGTAAAGAATATAACAGGAAATCGGAGCGGGGCGGATTTAACGTGAAAGAATCCGTCACTCCCCTTCCCTCCCCAAATTGCCCCTTCCTGCGGCCTCCCTTCTGCTCCCTCCCCGCTGCCTCGGTGGCTGCTGAGTGGGTCCTCTCAGTGAAAATCCAGAAAATCTGGGATTTAAAATGAGCCAAAGTGCAATACCAGGGTTTGGACACCGGTTGGCAGCCTGAATATGCAATACCGGAGCCGGACACAAGACGGCGCGCCCACTGTTAAGCTTACCTGTTGTTCCGACTTTGGACACCAGATGTCAGCAAGAGACCGTGTTATTTTTTAAAAAGGCAATTAATCCATGAAAAAGCATTAATTTGGCGCCTGTTCTATGCCAGGCTCTTCACTGAGAGCTGGGAACACAAAGACAAAAATGAAACAGTCCCCGTTTTCAAGGATTTCACATGCAAATGGATATTATCTCTAGTTATCTGTCTCTGTCTTTCTATTTTTGTATCTGTCTCTGTCTTTGTTTCTCTGTCTCTGTCTCTGTCTCTCTCTCTTTCTCTGTCTGTCTTTTTGCCTCTTTTTCTGTTTCCTTCTTCTCTCTCTCTATTCTGTCTCTCTGTTTTTCTCTTTCTCTGTGTATGTGTTTGTCTCTTTGTCTCTGTATCTCTCTATCGCTGAGTCCCTCTGTCCCCTGTCTCTCTGTCCTTGTCTTTCTGTTTTTCTCTCTTTCTCCTTATTTCTCTGTCCATGTCTCTCTCAGTCTTTTTCTCTGTCTCTTTACAGCTGTCTTTCTCCTGTCTGTCTCTTTTTCTTTGTCTCTGGCTTTATGTGTGTGCCTGTGTGCGTGTGTATGTGTGTGTGTGTGTGTCTCTGTCACCTCTGTCTCTCTGTCTCTCTGTCTCTCTCTCTCTCTCTCTCTCTCTCTCTCTCTCTGTGTGTGTGTGTGTGTGTGTGTGTGTTTGCAAGAGGAGAATCATGGGTAAGAAATAGCAAATATTGTAGTCTGGTGGGATTTACAGAGAAGTGTCAAGAACCAGAAAACTAGAAAGCTTTGAATGGGCCAGGTTTTAAACGACTTGAAATACCCCAAAATGAATTTGATATTTAATCTTGGAAGTAATGGGGAGCCCTGCAGTTCATCTGATATAATCTGAGCTGCCCTTTAGAAAGACCATTTGCCTGCTGAACCTCTCCTGGATTTGGGGTAGAAAGAGATTTTAGACAGTCTGGGCAACTAGAAAGCCTTGCAACAGTCCAAGAAAGAGGTGATGAGGGTCTGAACCATGGGAGGTTTTGGGTGAGAGAAGCAGCAAGATGAGGCAACTGGTTGGATTTGTGCAAAGAGTGAGAAGGAGAAGAGGAGGATTTTGAAATTAAGGGGATGGGGCTGGGAAATGCCAACGGGAAGCACCATGGCGAACATGTAAAAGTAATGGACATGAAGATTCCTGGCATCCTGGAAAGGTAATGGAGGTAGTGACACGGCTTCTACTGAGGCAGGGATTCTGGGAGTGCGATGGCGATGATGGGTATGTTCGGGTCTGGGGGTCTCACAGTGAGAGCAGAGATTGAAAAGTCTGACTGGTAGGGAAGGGACTGGGATACTGTTGGGATAGAAATATGTATTCCTGGTGGTGAGAGAGTAATGATAGCGGTCCTCTTGTTCCAAGGCTGACTGTTTTAATATCAGTATCAATTGGGGTAGATATGTCACAGTGCTGATGATGGGTGAGAGTATGGCAGTGACAGCAGGGATGGGAAAGTGACCCAAGTACAAACATGACATTGATAGCAGGTGACAATGATTATGGTGATGTGACCACATATTGGGCAGCAGCAAATCAAGGTGTCCCAGATGAAGAGCTTTCCCTGAAGCTGGGAAGCCTAGAGGCAAGTTCCTCCTGTGGTATACACTGCTTCTATGAACCTTTCATGGGTTCACTTCTTGAACTAAGGACTGCAGAACCTTGCTGACCCACAGGGTTGTGTAACTAGGTAGAGCCCTCTAAGTAAGCACTCTGTTATTAGAATACTTTGAAGACAGCGGAAAAGTTTGTTGGGGGTTTCAGAATTGCTCCTAATTGTTCTGCTGTACTGATACGTTCTCGGTGCATCTTTATTAAAAGATGCTAATTGACACATAATGGATGTAATTTAGCAATGGACTGTATAGAAGCTTCATGACGAAACCATGAGTGGAAGGTCTGGGCTTTAAAAGTTGAAACACTCACTTACTGAATCCCTTTAATTTTGAAGAACATAAACTCTTTCAGCTGATAGGAAATTCCTCAAGATGTTACTATTTTATGAAGGTAAGAAGGCTCACGTGCTGTGGAAATGGGTGGCTGCAGATGAGAAGATGTACATCTCTTTCAGTTTCTATCAGTGTGAAATAAGCTTTAAAGCTGAAAAAACCCCAAACAGAACACTCCTTTATGCTCAAAGCCATATAAAGTGTGGGCACAGAGGGTCGCTTTGGATAGCATAGAACTCATCTGTCCAGGGCCGGTGGCAAGCGCCACATGCAATGGGAGTATATTGCCATCTCTCCCCACAAATTCACCTGCGTGCCATGGCGTCACTGCCCAGATATCAGGCACTTTGTGGGATGAAGAACGGATTCCCACGTTCCCCAGAATGGTTTGATACGGTTCTGGATGAACTAAGCATCCCTGTAATATATAAGGAAAAAATCAAAGGCTGAAAAGACAGGTGAAGAAGAAAGGAAATTATTCCTATTTGTTAATGACATGATAATTTGGAAAATCCTAGGCAATGAGCCAAGACACTCAACAAGACAACAGCTTGCACAAAGTTGCAGGCCACAGAATAAGTATTCATCTGGTACATTTCTGTATAATTACCATGAAATCCAAGAGCTTGTAACAGACAGGGAAATCTCATTCCAAATAACTACAAAATACCTCAAGTGTCTGGGAACCCCTTTACCAAAGCACACAAGAGTTTTGCATGGGTCCATTTACAAAATAGTCTTTACATAAATAAAAAATGAGTTCAAATAGTGTGAGGAATGTTTAACGTTTCTGGCTAGCCCGTGACGATATCACAAAAGTGACAAAGTGGCAAAAATCCCAATTAGTGCAAAGAATTAGTCCATGAAGTGGTCACATTATTTGAATTTGCACTGGATGGTTCCATGGGAATGAAGCCAGTGACTACATTTTATATAATTCATATACTTGGATAGCACAAATTCAAATACATGTGACCACTGGGTAGGATTTGTCATTTGCACTAATCAGGACCTAGCTGAACTGTCAAAGTTAATTGAAATGTTAATGCTACATCAATAAAATTACCTAAGGAGTCCTTTATAAAACTCGAGAAAATAATGACCAAATAAATTTGGAAAACCAGAAGTTAATAAATATCAAGGGAAATGATGATGAGGGGAAAAATTAGAACACAGGGTTTGGTGGAGGTAAATGTGTGTTGGGACCTTCTTAAGAAGTCAGAGTATATGAGCCCTTTGATCTCAGAGGCGGGATGAAAGAGGCGGGAGGCTCACAGAGTGTGGACAGAGCTCCAGCTCATCATGCCCTACAGCCTTGTTGATACACATTTTTGCAACCACAATCAGTTGTGGGAACAGTAGGCAATCCCCAGCACAGTTCAGAGACCAGCTCCTGGGCTTTGCATGTATACGGTATCTGCCAATGGGAGGAGAGCAGATCCAGCCATCTAGCATCTCCATCACAGGCGACAGGCCCTGTCAAGGCATCCCTGCTCATAAGCAACTATACTGTGCCCCTGAGGCTCAACCCGTTCCCATGACATGCATCACTGCTCCTTGTTCGACAAGGGCACTTCTGCAACGTGGCAGAAACCTTAGTGTGCACCAAAGATAGAAGTGTCCTCTGTACTCCCTCTTGCCGGGTTTCCATAACCTTGTAGATGTCGAAAATTATCCACGTATGTATTTTTGAAAAGAAAAGCTTTATTTTAAAAAATAAATAGAGAGGTAGAACAGACTAGATGAGGGAGGTAGATAAATGGAACAGATTGGCAAGGGTGAATCAGAAACCTGGTGCTCAATAAGCTATTGTTCAGTAAACAAGAAAAAATACATCTTTAGGAAAGAACTCTGTTTTCAATAAAAACTGCTCAGAAAAGTGGGAAGCATTCTGGGAGAAATTAGACACAGAACAATGTCTTATACCACATTCCTTTATATATTCTAAATAGATCTCTGACCTTCATATTTAAGATCATACTATTAACAAGTTAGAAGAGAAACACATCATGTACCTCTCAGACCTATGGGTAAGACTTATTTTGAACCTAACAAGGGAGAGAAAGAATTATAAAAGATAAAATGCACGGCTTTGATTACATGAAATTGAAAAGTTTCTAGATGGACAAAATTAATTCACCTAAAATAAGAAATGAAGCTGTTAAATTGAAAAACAACCTTTGTATCACATGTCTCTGAGGGTAAGACTTTCAGGTTCTTGAGAATTCACAGACATACCCAGGATGTGTCAGTAGCCCAACTTTCCCTCATGTGGGACTTCCACATTAAACATCCTTGGATCTCCTCTTGTCTCTCTTGGGTTCTCTTGTGTGGAGGAGGCAGACTTGAGCCTCCTACCCCTCACAAAGAATATATATATATATATATATATTTTTTTTTAACAAAGTGCCCATTCACTTTTTGTATGTAAAACAATCCAATGAATCAATACAGAATTGTTTATGAAGTGCCTACTAAGGTCACCTTCATTTGCATTTTGTTTCATTAATTCCCTTGAAATTCTTAACCTTTTGTTCTTCCAGATGAAATTTGTTATTATCATTTTTTTAACTCTGTGAAGTAATGGCTTGGGAGTTTGCTTGGTATGGCACTAAATAAGTGGAATAATTTAGGCAGTATTGTCATTTTTTTATATTCGCTCGACTTACCCATGAGCACTTGATATGTTTCCAACTGATGAGATCAGACTTTATTTGTATGGAAAGTGTTTTGGACTTTTGCTCCTATAGTTCCTGACTTTCCCTTAGTAGATAGACTCCCAAATATTTTATAATATCGACACTTATTTTAAATGGAATTTCTCTTTGTATCTCTTGCTGCTGGACTTTGTCGGTAATATATAAAAATGCTGATGATTTGTGTGGATTCATTTTGTATCCTGAAACTTTGCTGTTGTGAAGTTGTGAAGAATTGTTTCTAGTAGTTTCTAGTTGATTTTTTAGGATTCTCTAAGTTATCATCATATCATCTGCAAAGAATGATAATTTGGTTTCCTCATTACCCACTCTAATTTCTTTATTTACCCCCTGAGGCAATTAGGGTTAAGTGACTTGCCAAAGGTCACACAGCTAGGAAATGTTAAATTTCTGAGGCCAGATTCAAACTCAGGTCCTCCTGACTTCAGGGCTGGTGCTCTATCTACTACTTCACCTAGCTGCCCCTCTAATTCCTTTAATCTCTTTTTCTTCTCTTACCGCCAAAGCTAACATTTCTAATACAATATTGAATAGTAATGGTGATAGTGGGCAACCTTGTTTTGCCCCTGATCTCAGTGGGAATCATTATCGTTTGTCCCTATTACCTGTGATGTTTGTTGATGGTTTTGCATAAATGCTACTGATCATTTTTTTTTAACTTTTATTTTCAAGTCATGTGCAGGGATGATTTGTCAACATTGACCCTTGCACATCCTTGTGTTTCAGATTTTCCCCTCCTTCCCCTCACCTCCTCCCCTAGATGGCAAGCAATCCAATACAGGTTATTGATGTTAAAATATATGTTATATCCAATATATGTAAACATATTTGTACAATTCTCTTGCAGCACAAGAAAAAATAGATCAAAAAGGAAAGGAAATGAGTAAGAAAACAAAATGCAAGTGAACAACATCAAGAAGAATGAGAATGTTATGCTGTGATCCATACTCAGTCCCCACAGGCCTCTCTCTGAGTGCAGATGGCTCTCTTCATCCCAAGATCATTGGAACTGACATCAGTCATCTCTTTGTTAGAAAGAATCACGTTCAGCAGAATTGATCGTCGCATAATATTGATGTTGCCATGTATGATGATTTCCTGGCTCTGCTCATTTCACTTCTCATCAGTTCATGTAATGCTCTCCAGGCCTTTATAAAATTATCCTCCTGATCATTTCTTATAGAACAATCATATTCCATTGCCTTCATATACTCTTAATTTATTCAGCCATTCTCCAACTGATGGGCATGCACTCAGTTTCCAGTTCCTTGCCACTACAGAAAGAGCTGCCACCAATATTTTTGTACATGTGGGTCCCTCTTTGAAGATGTCTTTGGGATATAAGCCCAGTAAAACTCTGCTGAGTGAAAGGGTATGCAGAGTTTGACAGCCCTTTGAGCATAGTTGCAAATTGCTCTCCAGAATGATTGCAGTCTTTCACAGTTGGACCAACAATGTATCAGTGTCCCAGTTTCCCCACATGCCCTCCACCATTCTTCATTATCATATATCCTGTCATCTTAGCCAATCTCGGAGGTGTGTAGTGGTATCTCAGAGATGTCTTAATTTGCATTTCTCTGATCAATAGTGATTTAGGACATCTTTTCATATGATTAGAAATGTTTTTAATTTCTTCATATGAAAATTGTGTGTTCATATCCTTTGACCGTTTATCAGTTGGAGCATGGCTTGTATTCTGATAAATTTGTGTCAGTTCTCTGTGTTTTATAAATGAGGCCTTTATCAGAATCCTTAAATGTAAAAATGTTTTCCTTATGTATTGTTCCCCTTCTAATCTTGTCTGCATTAGTTTTGTTTGTATAAAAATTTTTAATTTCATATAATCAAAATGATCTCTGTGGTGTTCGCTTATGAGTTTCAGGTCTTCTTGGGACACAAATAACTTCCTTCTCCACAGATCTGATAGGTAAACTATCCTATGTTCTTCGAATATGCTTATAATATCACTCTTTATATCTAAATCATGAACCCATTTTTATCTTATCTTGGTATATGATATTAGGTGTGTGCCCATGGCTAGTTTCTGCCATATCAGTTTCCAATTTTCCCAGAAGTTTTTGTTATATAGTGAGTTCTTATCCCCAAAGCGGGATTCTTTGGGCTTGTCCAACACTAGATTGCTATAGTTATTGACTATTTTGTCCTGTGATCCTAACCCATTCCAGCGATCAAGCACTTGATTTCTGAGCCAGGACCAAATGATTTTGATGACCTGCTTTGTAATATAGTTTAGGTCTGGTACACCTGGGCCACCTTCATTGGCATTTTTTTCATTAATTCCCTTGAAATTCTTGACCTTTTGCTCTTTCAGGTGAACTTTTGTTATTATTTTTCTGTGATTGTAAAATAATTTCTTGGGAGTTTGCTTTATATGGCACTAAATAAGTAGATTCATTTAGGCAGTATTGTCATTTTTATTATATTTGCTTGGCCTATCCATGAGCACTTGATATGTTTCCCACTGATTAGATCTGACTATTTGTGTGGAAAGTGTTCTGTAGTTGTGTTCATATGGCTCCTGTATTTCCTTTGACAGATAGAGTCACCAGTATTTTACACTATCAACAGTTATTCTGAGTGGAATTTCCTTTTGTATCTTTTGCTTCTGGACTTTGTTTAGAATATAGAAAAACACAAACTCAGAGTTGGTTCATCAGCTACTCAGCATTTCCTCACCTTTTTTGGGCCTAAGAACGTATTTCCCTGTTGGCTTGGCTCTTCCACACGGACAGACAACTTTATCATTTATGTTCTTATTTGATTTTCAAGTACAAAAAAGTCTTTGGGCCTTCAGCCCCTATATCTAGAGTGAAGGCTTTTTTGTTTGTTTTAAGTTTTTGTACAATGTCCCTTCATCAAGAAATCTTCAGACGCAACATTAACATCAGAACACGACACTTTTGGTGAAATTCACACCAAATGTGTGAATTTCTAAATATGGCAAATGGACGATTAATGGTTTTCGGGGATTGAGAGACAGGAAAACAGATGGCAAATGGCATCCTGGTCAATGTTTTTGTCATTTTGTTCCCGTAGCATAGCAGAACTATGAAAAATCGGGGTTTGTTCCCCTCAGGAGTGGTCACAACTTGGACTCAGTTGTGATGGACAATTGGTTTTTTGCTCTTTTATTATGTCACTTGGAAGCATGACGACTCTCCCTCTCTTTCTGAATTTGAGAAAGGCTAAGAAGGAAATGATGTATTGAGCCAGATTTTGCAGACTGAATTTATTCCAAGAGTAGGAGGACAATATGCTGCCAGGTTACCTGAGCCCCCTTTGGGCATACGTGAGTATTATTCAACCTAGGCAGTGTATCCAAAGGAAGAAAGGAGCCACCTGTACCAAGCCAAGTGGATCCAAGGGCAGGCAAAGGCCTCCTTCATGACACAGTACCAGGTAATGGGCAGAAAAGCCAAGAGTTTAGTGCCGGCTCACAGGCATCTACACGGAACTTTCTATTTGGGGGAAATTGTTTTTCCCTTAAAATTTCCAAAAGGAATGAATTGATCTGAAAGTGACCACTTGGGATGAGAGGGATGAGACAGCAGGATCTCCTAGATGCACCCCTAACCTTGGAGTCAGGAAGACTTGGGTTCAAATCCTTCCTCAGACATTTCCCAGCTTCATCATCTCAGGCAAATCACTTCATCTTCCTCGATCTCGGTCCAATGAAGGAGAGGACTAGATGGCCTCCAGGATTTCCTCTGGGCCCAAGTCTGTGACTAGGAGCCCCCTTTAGTCACATTGAAGACCTTCAGGGATGAGGGAAATGAGGCAGAGGTGACTGAAATGTTACAGGAACAGCTCTGTCCGCATGGAGAGCCACAGTGGGACAGAGATGGAGCACACAGCCCATTGGCAAGAACACTGCACTGGAGGGAGAGGAGCCGGATTCAAATCCCAGTTTGACTCCTTCCTACATGACCACAGGAGTCCTCTCACTTAATCAAATATCATCTAATTATTTATAAGGTAATAAGACATAATGACTTCTTCCATAAGCCCTAGACACCTAGACAAATAGTCCTTTGCATACTTGGTTTAATACACGTTTTTGATTAATAAATATACTTTAGTCCAACTTCTGACATTTATTTTCTAAGTTCCTTTCCTGTGAAGGGAATTCACAGAAATTCATCAAAAGGGTTAGCATTTATAGCACCTGCTGTGAGCCATTCACTGCGCAAAGCCCTCTACATTGATTGATCATAACTGGGATTGATGGCACCTACCAAGTGCCAGTAATTGTCCTACTCTATGTACCTTCATTCACAGTAACAGTTTGCAGTGATCACACCTAGGATGTGCCAGTCATTTTGGTTTTTGGGTTTTTTTTTATACTTTTTGTATTTACAAGATATATTCATAGGTAATTTTTCAGCATTGACAGTTGCAAATCCTTTTGTTGCAACTTTTTCCCTCCTTCCACGCACCCCTTCCCCCACAGGCCAAGTTGACCGATACATGTTAAATATGTTAAAGTAGAAGTTAAATACAATGTATCGATACATGTCCACACAGTTATTTTGCTGTAGAAAAAGAGTCTGACTTTGAAACAGTGTACAATTAGCCTGAGAAGGAAATCAAAAATGCAGGCGGACAAAAAGAGAAGGATTGGGAATTCTACATAGTGATTCACAGTCCTCTCCCAGAGTTCTTTCCCTGGGTGTATGTAGCTGGTTCAGTTCATTCCTGCTCTATTGGAACTGATTTGGTTCATCTCATTGTTGAAGAGGGCCCCGTCCATCAGAATTGATCGTCATATGGTATTGTTGTCAAAGTATCTCATGATCTTCTGGTCCTGCTCATTTCACTCGGCATCAGTTCGTGTAAGGCTCTCCAGGCCTTTCTGAAATCATCCTGCTGGTCCTTTCTTACAGAATAATAATAGTCCCTAATATTCATATACCACAATTTATTGAGCCGTTCTCCATTTGATGGGCATCCATTCAGTTTCCAGTTCCTTGCCACTACCAAGAGGGCTGCCACTAACTTTTTTGCACATGGGGTCCCTTTCCCTCCTTTAAGATCTCTTTGGGATATAGGCCCAATAGAAACCCAGCTGGGTCAAAGGGTAGGCACAGTTTGATAACCCTTTGGATATAGCTCCAAATTTTTCTCGAGAATGGTTGGATGAGTTCACAATTCCACCAACAATGTTTTAGTGTCCCAGCTTTCCCTCATCCACTTCAACATTTCTCATTGTCTTTTCCTGTTCTCTTAGCCAATCTGAGAGGTCCATGGTGGTAACTCGGTTTTGTCTTAATTTGCACTTCTCTGAACAATACTGATTTAGAGCATTTTTTCATATGACCAGAAATGGTTTTACTTTCTTCATCTGAAAATCCTTTCACCATTTATCTACTGGAGAATGGCTTGAATTCTTATAAATTTGAATCAATTCTCTATATATTCTAGAAATGAGGCTTTTATCAGAACCTGTGGATGTTATACTTTTTCCCTATTTACTGCATGCTTTCTAATCTTGTCTTCATTTGTTTTCTTTGTACACAACCTTTTTAACTTATTATAATCAATTTGGGATTCAATTATAATATTTTGCATTTAATAAAGTATTCCAGTACTTCCTTGACCACAAATTCCTTCCTTCTGCACAAATCTGAGAGACAGATTATCCTGTTTTTCTAATTTGTTTCTAATATGTGTAATGTGTAAGTCATGAACCCATTTTGACTTTATCTTGGTATGTGGTGTTGGAAGTGGGTCCATAGCTAGTTAAAGCAGTTCAAACTAATCTCCAAATCCCCAAAGTGAGAATGGCTCCGTGGTAACTGGACTGATGCCAGAATACATAATTGGTATAGATATTCTGAGACTACCCGAACCCCGGAGGGACAGTATCAGTTTGCGGGAAGAAAAGCATACACCGCTAGCTGCCGGCAAACTCCCTATGCCCCCATTCAGTTCCCAATACCCTCACCAGGGACTGCATTGTGGCAGTATCCAATCCCAGGGGACAGGAAGAAGTAGCTTCTGCTATCGAGGAGTACTGGGCAGCAAGGGTGTTGGTCGCTACCATATTGGAGGAATCAAATACCTCCTCTGGGGCAGACACTCCAGCCTTTATCTAGAGTCACCAGAAAGAAATAGGAATTCGAATGGGGGGCAAAAGAGCAGAAAGCCTTGGAGGAAGCAAAAAGAGCAACACAAAGTGCCTTAGATTCAGGGCCCTTAAAGGAAGGACCAGTGGAATTACAAGTCTCTGCATCAAGTGATTACAGGGACTGGAGCTCAGGCAAAAGCAGGGAGGTAAAAAGGTTCCAGGAGGGTTTGGGGCTAGAAAATGACCTAATGCAGCTTCAAACTGCAGGCCCTTTGAACAACAGTTACTGGCTGTTTATCGGCCCTGGTGGAAACAGAACAATGAACCATCCATCATGAGGTGATACTGAGACCCCAAATTCCCAATATGAGCTGGATTATGGGCACCCCCATCTCTCCTCAAATGCTCAAGAATCTAGCATATCAAATGGAAATGGTGTCCTTAGAAGCGGGCCAAGCTGGGAAGTCTTTGGTCTTGCATGAAAAGATAGCAGATGCTCCCCAACCTCTGACCTGCTGGATAATACAACCCTCCTCCTATTGTAATGCCGGAGAAACTGAGGTTAGATAGAGATTAGAGAGTATTTAATATTTTATTTGAATGGGAGAGATTTACTGGGACCAAATGGATCCATGGTTTGGTCCCAGGGCTGAATGAGACTATCATCTCCAAGAATCCAGCAAACAATGTGAGTTTTCAGTGACATAGTTATACACATGGCTCAGACTCAGATGGTAGACTGAGGCAGGGGTGCAGTCAGGGTGCTGAGAGCAGGAACGGGACTCTGACAGGGTGGGGTGAGCCTCTGGAGAGAGAGATAACATAATAGGGGAAGGTACCCTGGACATGGGGAGAGACGTCTTGATAAGATGGTATCTGATTTTCTGATAGCTTGGGATGGGGAGAGGTATTCTGGTATTATTTTTTGGGGGTGGGGGAATTTAATTTTTTTTTATTATAGCTTTTTGTTTACAAGTTACCTGCATGGGCAATTTTACAGCATTGACAATTGCCAAACCTTTTGATCCAATTTTTTCCCCTCCTTCCCCCCATTCCCTCCCCTAGATGGCAGGTTGACCAATACATGTTAAGTCTGTTAAAGTATAAATTAAATACAATATAAGCATACATGTCCTAATAGTTACTTTGCTGTACAAAAAGAATCGGACTTTGAAATAGTGTACCATTAGCCTGTGAAGGAAATCAAAAATGTACTAACAATGTACCAGTGTCCCAGTTTTCCCACATCCCCTCCAACATTCATCATTATCATATTTCCTGTCATCTTAGCCAATCTCAGAGTTATGTAGTGGTGTCTCAGAGGTGTCTTAATTTGCAGTTCTCTGATCAGTAGTGATTTAGAGCATCTCTTCATATGATTAGAAATGTTTTTAATTTCTTCATATGAAAATTATGTGTTCATATCCTTTGACCATTTATCAATTGAAGAATGGCTTGGATTCTGATAAATTTGAATCAGTTCTCTGTTTTAGAAATGAGGCCTTTATCAGAACCCTTAAATGTAAAAATGTTTTCCCTATGTATTGTTTCCCTTCTAATCTTGTCTGCATTTGTTTTGTTTGTACAAAAAATTTTAATTTAATATAATCAAAATTATCTCTTTGGTGTTCAATTATGAGTTTCAATTTTTCTTGGGACACATTCCTTCCTTCTCCACAGATCTGAGATCTCTAAACTATTCCATGTTCTTCTAACTAATAACACTCTTTATATATAAATCATGAACCCATTTTGACCTTATCTTGGCATGTGGTTTTAGGTGTGTGTCCCTGGCTAGTTTCTGCCATACTGGTTTTCAATTTTCCCAGTAGTTTTTGTCATATAGTGAGTTCTTATCCCAAAAGCTAGGTTTGGGGATTGCTATACTAGATTGCTATAGTTTATTGACTATTTTGTCTTGTGATCCTAACCCATTCCACTGATCGACTACTCTATTTCTGAGCCAGGACCAAATGGTTTTGATGACCACTGCTTTGTAATATAGTTTTAAATCTGGTACACCTGGGCCACCTGCATTGACAGTTTTTTCATTAATTCCCTTGAAATTCTTGACCTTTTGTTCTTTCAGGTGAACTTTGTTCTTATTTTTCTAGGTCTGCAAAATAATTTCTTGGGAGTTTGGTATGGCAGTAAATAAGTAATTAATTTAGGCAGTATTGTCCTTTTTATTATATTCACTCAGCCTACCCATGAGCAATTGATATTTTTCTGACTGAATAGATCTGACTTTATTTGTGTGGAAAGTGTTTTGTAGTTGTGTTCACATAGTTCCTGACTTTCCCTTGACAGATAGATTTCCCCAAATTTTATACTATCAGCAGTTATTCTGAGTGGAATTTCCTTTTGTATCTCTTGCTTCTGGACTTTGTTTGTAATATATAAAAACATTGATGATTTATGTGGATTTATTTTGTATCCTGCAACTTTGCTAAATTTGTGAAGAATTGTTTCTAGTAGTTTTTTAGTTGATTCTCTAGGGTTCGCTAAAGTATACATCATATCATCTACAAAGAGTGATAATTTGGTTTCCTCATTAATTACTCTAAGTCTTTAATCTCTTTTTCTTCTCTTATTGCCAAAGCTAACATTTCTAATGCAATATTGAATAGTGATGGTGATAGTGGGCAACCTTGTATCACTCCTGATCTTACTGGGAATGGTTCTACTTTGTTCCCATTACATATGATGCTTGCTGATGGCTTTAAATAGGTGCTCCTGACTATTTTAAGGAAAAGTCCATTTATTCCTATAGTCTCTAGTGTTTTTAATAGGAATGGGTATTGGATTTTATCAAATGCTTTTTCTGTATCTGTTGAGAAGATCAAATGGTTTTTGTTACTTTTGGTGATTGACATAGTCAATTCTACTAATAGTTTTCCTCACATTGAACCAGCCCTGCATTCCTGGTATAAATCCTTCTTGGTCATGGTATATCTCCTGGGGATGTCTTTCTGTAATCTCTTTACTAATATTTTATTTAGGATTTTTGCATCAATATTCATTAGGGAAATTGGTCCATAATTTTCTTTCTCTGTTTTCATCCACCCCTAGTTTAGGGGTCAGCACCATATCTGTGTCATAAAAGGAATTTGGTAGGACTCCTTCTGTCCTTATTTTTTCAAATAGTTTGTATAGTATTGGAATTCATTGTTCTTTAGTTTTTTGGTGGAATTCACATATAAATCCATCTGGTCCTGGAGATTTTTTTCTCAGGGAGTTGATAACTATCTTATTCTATTTTCCCCCCTAAAATGGGACTATTTAAATAATTTATTTCCTCTTCTGTTAATCTGGGCAACCTATATTTTTGTAGGTATTCCTCCCTTTCACTTAGATTATCAAATCTATTGACATATAGTTGGGCAAAATAACTCCTAATCATTGCTCTAATTTCCTCTTCATTGGTGGAAAATTCTTCCTTTTCATTTTTGAGACTAACATTTTCATTTGCTGTTTTGTGCTTTTTCTAATCAAATTAACTAAAAGGTTTTCTGTTTTCTTGGATTTTTCATAAAACCAACTCTTAGTTTTATTTATTAATTCAATAGATTTCTTATTTTCAATTTTATTAATCTCTCCTCTTGTTTTCAGAATTTCAATTTTGGTATTTAATTGGGGATTTTTAATTTTTTTTCTAGGTTTTTAGTTGCAAGAGTCATATTGAGTGCCCTTAGCCTGAAGGGAATTTAGCAACAATTTTCTTCTTAAGCAGATCTTTAGTAATGGGAAGTGTAGACCAAGACAGAGAAAGAGACAGAGACAGAAACAGGCAGTCAGAGAAACAGCAGACTGACACCCACATACATGCACAAACACACACACATACACGCACATACATGCAAACGGAGAGAGAGACATTAAGATAAAGATAAAGAGAGAGACACAGAGACTGAGAGATAGATGACAGAGAGACACACACACAGACAGAAAGACAAGAGGAAGTGACAGAGAGAGAGAGAGAGAGAGAGAGAGAGAGATGGAGAGAGAGAGACAGAAAGAGACAGGAGACAGAGACAGAGATAGAGAAGAGAGAAGATAAAGATACAGGGAAACAGACAGACAAACAGATAGACATAGAGAGGAAAAGAAAAGGAAGCAAGAGAGACACAGAGAGCAGAGAGACAAAGAGAGAGACAAACAAACATAGAGAGGGAGGGAAAGGGAAGAGAGAGAGAGAAAGACAGAGAGAGAGAGAGAAACAGAAGCAGAGAAAGAGACAGAGTGACAGAGACAGAGGCATTCAGAGACAGAAAGAGAGACAAGGACAGAGAGGGAGGAAACAAGAGATAGAGACACATACAGAGAAAGACAGGTAGACAAAGGCAGGCACACACACACACACACACGCAAACACAGAGAGAGACAGAGAAACACACACACACACAGAGACAGAAAGAAACAGAAATAGAGACAGAGTGATAGAGACAGAGAGAGATGGAGACAGAGAGACAAAGAATGAAAGAGATAAGGAGAGACAGGCATTCAGAGAAAGAGTCAGAGAAAGAGACACACAGAGACAGAAAGACAGAGACGGAAGCATTCAGAGACACAGAAAGAGAGACAGACCCAGAGTCAAGGACAGAGAGGGAGGAAACAAGAGACAGAGGCACATACAGAGAGAGACAGGTAGACAAAGACAGAGGCACACATACACACACACATACACACACACACACGCAAACATAGAGAGGGGGACAAGAGAGAGAGAGAGGGCAAGGGAGAGAGAGAGAGAGAGAGAGAGAGAGAGAGAGAGAGAGAGAGAGAGAGACAAAGAGAAAGAGACAGAAATTGAGAGACACAGAGAGACAGAGACAGAGAGAGATGACAGAGAGACACACACACAGAAAGAGACAGAGAGAAGACAAGAGGAAGTGAGAGACTTAGAGAAAGAGAGAGTTATAAAGAGAGACAAATGGAGAGAAGCAGACAGAAAGAGAGACAGAAAAACAGGAAACATACACACACTGAAACAGATAATTAGAGATAATATGCATTTATATGTCAGATCCTTGAAAACGGGGACTGTTTCACTTTTGTCTTTGTGTTCCCAGCACTCAGGGAAGAGCCTGCAAATTATAGGTCCCAAATTAATGCTTTTTCATGGATTAATTGCCATTAAAAAAAATTAACAGGGTCTCTTGCCGACATCTGGTGTCCAAAGTCGAGGCGCCCCGGGCCGGCCCGGTATTGCAATTAGGGCTGCCATCCCCAAACCCTGGTATTGCACTTTGGCTCATTTTAAATCCCAGATTTTTCAGGATTTTCACTGAGAGGACCCACTCAGCAGCCACTGAGGAGGCAGCGGGGAGGGAGCAGAAGGGAGTCCGCTTGAAAGGGCAATTTGGGGAGGGAAGGGGAGTGACGGATTCTTTCCGCGTCAGTGGGAATTCACGTTAAATCCATCCCATGAAAGTCACCGCACCCATAATCGGATCCCCCAGAAGTGGGGACGGCACCGAGGGGATTTCAGTCCCATCCGCAAGGGCAAATCTCAGAAGAAATGCACACAAAACAGCCGATCATTGTAATGCTAGTTCTTAACTTTGAAAGGGACTTAGAAAATAAATGTCAGAAGTTGGACTAAAGGGTATTTATTAATCAAAAATATTTATGAAACCAAGCGTGCAAATTTGTCTCGGTGTCCAGGGCTTATGGAAGACATTGTTGTATTACTTAATAAAATATTACCTTATTTATAAAGTGAGGCAACTGCTGTGGTCATTGTAGTAAGGAGTCAAACTGGGATTTGAATCCGGCTCCTCTCCCTCCAGTGCAGTGCAAGTCATTGTAGAAAGGAACTCGCCAAAATTCATAAAAAGAGTCTGCAGTTACACCACGTGCTGCGTGAAGGTCATTGGACAAGACACTACTATACTTTTACGGATCATGGCTGGGACTTTATGGAAACCTATTATGCCAATTTTATTCCCGGCAATGTCCATACATCAATAGTAACACTTTGCATTTCTAACACCTCCTATGTGCCAGTCATTTTGCAAAAAATTTTCCAGATTTTAATAATGAGAGTTGACCTTTATAGACCCTATTATGTGCAGTCCCTGATGCAAGCAATTTCTTGCCACATGAAAAGATGCTCCAAATCATTATTAATCAGAGAAATGGAAATTAAGACAACTCTGAGATACTGATTTTACACCCTGTCATTTTGGTTCAAATGAAAAAGATAATAAAAATGTTGGAGGGGGAAAAACAGGGACACACTGATACATTGTTGGTGGAACTGTGAACATCCAGTCATTCTGGAGAGCAATCTGGAATGATGGCCCAAAAAACTGTGCTTACCCTTTAATCCAGCAGTGTTTCTATTGGGCTTATACCCCAAAGATATACTAAAGAAGGGAAAAGACCCTGTAAAATGTTTGTAGGTTCTGTTTGTAGTGGCTAGAAGTTGGAAAATGAATGGATAATTACCAATTGGAGAACGGTTGGTAAATTTGGTATAATGAATGTTATGGAAATTATGCTTTAAGAAATGACCAGCAGGATGGATACAGAGAGGCCTGAGAGACTTAATGAACTGGATGTTGAGGAAATGGAGAGGACCAGGAGATAATTATATACTTCACCAACGATACTGGATGAGTTTGTATTCTGATGGAAATGGATTTCTTCGACAAAGAGAAGATCTGACTCAGTTCCAATTGATCAAGGATGGACAGAAGCAAACACCCCCAGAGAAGGAACACTGGGAAATCAATGTAAACTGCTTGCATTTTTGTTTTTCTTCCTTTTTTTACCTTCCTGAATCCACCCTTTTTGTGCAAAAAGAGAATTGTTTGGTTCTGCCCCATATATTGTATCTAGGATATACTATGACATATTCAAAATATATATAGGATTGTTTCCATCTAGGGAGGGGTGGAGGGAGAGGGAAAATCGAAAGAAGTAAGTGGGATAATGTTGAAAAAATTACCCAGGATGGTTCTATTAATAAAAGTTATTATAATTAAAGAAAATAAAATATCAGGGACAGTTTTCTTTTTATGCTTTTATTATTTCAAAAGATAAAGGCTAGGATTTTGTTTTCTTATGGTACCAGGGAGCCAATAATCCTTAGATTGTTTCTCCAGATCTTATTTTTCCAGGTCAGTTGTTTTTCCCAGGATAGATTCCAAATTTTATTCTATTTTTTGTTTTCTTTGATTCTTTAAGTCTTATAAGTCATTCACTTCCATCGTTTCACTTCGAATTTGTAGTGTATTATTTTCTTCACTTACCTTTTTGAAGCCTGTTTTGGAAATTCCAATTGGAATTTTTGTTCATTGGCTTCTTTTTCCATTTCAAATTTTTTTTTTCAGTGAATTGGGTGTTTTCATTCTTCCTTTGGTAGGATTATATCTTTTTCCATTTTCTTTTCGAAGGGATTCTTCACTTCATTTCCCCTTTTTCTTCTAACTCTTTTTAAGATCCTATATGAAACCCCGGAAAGCCCTTGAAAGGGGCCCATTATGTGTCCCTTTGGAGCTCCTTTCTGAGTTGTTTTGCCTTTAGGAACCTCAGGAGTTGAGGTCTGTTCTTCTCTCTCTCAGAAAAGTTTTCTGTGGTGAGAGTTCTTTTTGTTTTCAATTCATTTTTTGAGGCCCGAGGTCTGTTCAGTGCAAAGGAGAGGCAGCTGCTTGAATTTGCCCTGGGGCGGTTCTGCTGATTGCTTCCCAGTGCAGCTTAATGGCAGCCAGGTCTGGCGTTCCTCCAGGGCTCTGTGGTTTATAATTTGTCTTCTCTAAAGGCAAATGCGCAAACCCATCTGTTTGCAACCAGTACAGAGTGGCCTAAGAGCATCACCGAAGCTTCCCAGGTGTGTGGAAGCTACAACGCTCTGACTCTCCGCCCCAGCTTCTTGCCCGAGTCTCCCAATGCTGCCATCTGGGCTCCACAGACCGTCCCCCTGCCCATTTGAGACAGACTTGTTCCGAAGTTCTTCCAAGGTAACTTCTCCTACAAATGTGTTGTACTCCAAATATGTGGGGATTCTTTGACCAGTTTAGAGGCTTAATGTGCTGTTGGTTTGAGGGAAGGTCAGAGGAGGTCACAGAAAGTCATGTCTGCCCTCCACCATCTTGGCTCCCCCCCTGTGCATACTCTTTGACCCAGCAGGCTTTCTACTGGGTTTATATTCCAAAGACTTCTTAAAAGAGGGACCACGCGTGCAAAATGCATTAGCAGCCCTTTTATGGTGGCAAGGAACTGAAACTGAGTGCGTGCCCATCAGCTGGAGAATGGCTGAATAAGTTATGGTATATGAAAGTCATGGGATATTATTGTTCTGTAAGAAATGATCAGCAGGATGATTTTAGAGGGGCCTGGAGAGACTTAAACTCTGTCTCTGTCTTTGTCTCTTTTTCTGTCTCTCTTTCTCGGTGTGTGTGCCTTTGTTTCCTTCTGCCTATCTTTGTCACTGTCTCTGTCTCTCTCTGTCTCTGTTTCTCTTTTTCTCTCTATTTGTCTCTGTCATTCTGGTGCGGGAAAGATTCCAATCTTTGATCCCAACCCCTCCTAGCTAATGTAAATTACCCTTTGACTCACAAATCCTGGTCCCTTTGAATTCCAATAGAACACGGATCTGAGCCAACTTTGGGGCTACACCCCAAAGCCCCTCAAGCTAAGTCTCTGACTTCAAAGGGCCACACTGGGAACCCCTCTTGCAGAGATTCCATACATGGTAGCCATGTGAGGACCCTCTGTCCACTGGACCCTCTGTCCAGTGCCCTCCTTATCAATCTAGTTTCCAGGCCAATAAATGCTTTTATTGGGAATTTGCTACTAGCCTCGTGATACCGCTGCATCCTTGCGCCTGAATCCAAGGGGATTGCAGGGGAACTCTGTTTGACTCTCTGTACCCCAAACCTGCCACTAGACCTTAACTAAACCCTAATTGCATTTAGGTACCCCAAATCTAGACCTCAACATGGGATCGACACCTCAACAATTCTCTCTGTGACTTTCTTTCTCCTGTCTCTCTCTATTTCTTTCTGTCTTACTTTCTGTCTACCTTGTCTCCCTCCTCTGTCTCTGTGTCTCTCTCCCCGTCTTTACCTCTTCATTGGCTCTTTAGTGAGTGTTGGGAACAGAAAGATAAAAATGAAACAGTCCCTGTTTTCAAGGATTTGATATAAATGCATATTATCTCATTATCTTTGTGTGTGTCCCTGTGTGTGTCTTTCTCTTCTGTTTCTCTGTCTCTGTCTGTCTCTCTGTCTCTCTCTCTCTTTGTGTCTCTGTTTCTCTCTCTACCTCTCTGTATCCCTCTGTAGCTCTGTGAAAGAGAGACACAGAGACAAATACAGAGAGACAGGAGACAGACACAGAGAGAGTCCTAGAGATACAGACTGAGACACAGAGACAGACAAAAAGAGAAAGAGACAGCGAGGAAGACAGACAGAGAGGTACAGAGGAAGGCAGAGAGACAGGAGACAGAGCGAGATAAAAAAAAGACAGAGTAGATAAAGTCAGGAAGAGAGACAGAGACAGAGGAAGGCAGAGAAAGACAGATACAGAGAGATAGAGGGACACAGAGACAGAGGCACAGAGAGAAACAGAGATAGAAACATAGAAACAGAGACAGTGACAAAGAGATAGACACATATCATAGAGAGACACACAAGGAGAAAAAGACAGAGAGACAAGAGACAGAGACACAGAGTCGGAGAAAGAGACACACTCAGAGAGTGACAAAGACAGACCAAGACAGAGAGAAACGGATACAGAGAGATGGAGAGAGGCAGGTGACAGAAACAAACACACACAGAGAAAAAGGAGAGAGAGAGGAGAAGGAGAGGGGAGGGGAGGAGAAAAGAAAGAAACATAAAGACAGCCAGAGACTGAGAAGAGAGAGACAGAGAGCCAGCAAGACACACAGAAACATACATACACACAGATAATTAAAGATAATATACATTTCTATGTCAAATCCTTGAAAACGGGGACTGTTTGACTTTTGGCTTTGTGTTCCCAGAACTCAGGGAAGAGCCCAGCAAATCACAGGAGCCAAATTAATGCTTTTTCCTGGATTATTTGCCATTTTAAAAAATAACACGGTCTCTTGCTGACACCTGGTGTCCAAAGTCTGAACAACAGGTAAGCTTAACAGTGGGCGCGCCGTCTTGTGTCCGGCTCCGGTATTGCACATTCAGGCTGCCATCCGGTGTCCAAACCCTGGTATTGCACTTTGGCTGACTTTAAATCCCAGATTTTCTGGAGTTTCACTGAGAGGACCCAGTCAGCACACATTAAGCCAGTGTGGAGGGAGCAGAAGGGAGTGCAAAGGAAGGGGGAGTTTGGGGAGGGAAGGGGAGTGACGGATTCTTTCACGTTAAATCCGCCCCGCTCCGATTTCCTGTTATATTCTTTACCCCATGAAAGGCACCGCCGCCATAATCAGATCCCCCAGAAGTGGGGACGGCACCGAGGGGATTTCAGTCCCCGCCGGGGTGGTGGCCCATCCGCAAGGGCAAATCTCAGAAGAAATGAACACAAGGAAAACAGCCGATCATTGTAATGATAATTCTTAACTTTGAAAGGAATTAAGAAAATAAATATCCCAAGTTGGACTAAAGTGTAACCTTTCTCAAACCAAGCGTGCAAAGGTGTCCAGGGCTTATGGAAGAAGTCATTATGTCGTATTACTTTATAAATAAGGTGATATTTGAATAAGTGAGGGGACTCCTGGGGTCATTGTAGGAAGGAGTCAAACTGGGATTTGAATCCGGCTCCTCTCCCTCCAGTGCAGTGTTCTTACCAATGGGCTGTGTTCTCCATCTCTGTCCCACGGTGGCTCTCCATGCTGACAGAGCTGTTCCTGTTGCTTTCAGTCCCTGCCAAGCTTCTCAAAGTGTAGTCTACACCTCTTGCGTCATTTCCCTCATCCCTGAAGGTCTTCCATGTGATGAAAGGGGGCTCCTAGTCACAGACTTAGGCCCAGAGGAAATCCTGGAGGCCATCTAGTCCTCTCCTTCCTTTGACAGAGACCGAGGAAGATGATGAGGAAGATGGGTGGCATTTGTCATTTGCACTAATGGGGACCTAGCTGAACTGTCAAAGTTAATTGAAATTTCAATGCTACACCCATAAAATTACCTAAGGAGTTCTTTATAAAACTCGAGAAAATAATGACCAAATGAATTTGGAAAACCAGAAGTTAATAAATATCAAGGGAAATGATGATGAGGGGAAAGTTAGAACCGAGGGCTTGGTGGGGGTGAATGTCTGTTGGGGGCATCTAAAGAACTCAAAGTATAGGAGCCCTTTGATCTCAGAGGCGAGATGAAAGAGGTGGGACACTCACAGAGTGTGGCCAGAGCTCCAGCTTACCATGCCCTACAGCCTTGTTGATACACATTTTTGCAACCCCGATCAGCTATCGAACAGTAGGCAATCCCCAGCACAGTTCAGAGACCAGCTCCTGGGCTATGCATATGCACGGTATGTGCCAATGGGAGGAAAGCGGATGGGCCATCTAGCATCTCACTCACAGGTGACAAGGCATCCCTGCTCATGAGCAACTACACTGTGCCCCTGAGGCTCAACCCGTTCCCATGACATGCATCACTGCCCCTTGTTCGACAAGGGCACTTCTGCAACGTGGCAGAAACCTCAGTGTGCACCAAAGGTTGAGGTGTCCTCTGTACTCCCCATTGCCGGGGTTCCATAACCTTGTAAATGTCGAAAATTGTCCACATATGTATTTTGAAAATAAAAAGCTTTAATTTTTTTTTAAATAGGGAGATAGAACAGACTAGATGAGGGAGGTAGATATATGGAAGAGATTGGCAAGGGAGAATCAGAAACCATGGTGCTCAATAAGCTAGTGTTCAGTAAACAAGAAAAAATACATATTTAGGAAAGAACTGTTTTCAATAAAAAAGGCTCAGAAAAGTGAGAAGCATTCTGGGACAAATTAGACGCAGACCAATATCTTTTTTTTTTTAATTTTTAATAGCCTTTTATTTACACACAGACCAATATCTTATACCACATTCCTTTATATATTCTAAATAGATCTCTGACCTTCATATTTAAGATCATACTATTAAAAAGTTAGAAGAGAAACAGATCATGTACCTCTCAGACCTATGGATAAGACTTATTCTCAGCCTAACAAGGGAGAGAAGGAATTATAAAAGATAAAATGCATGGCTTTGATTACATGAAATTGAAAAGTTTCTAGATGGACAAAATTGATTCACCTAGGAGAGGAGAGGAAGCTGTTAAATTGAAAAACAACCTTTGTATCACATGTCTCTGAGGGTAAGACTTTCTGGTTCTTGAGAATTCACACATATACCCAGGGGTGTGTTAATAGCCCAACTTTCCCTGATGTGGGACTTCCACATTAAACAGCCTTGGCTCTCCACTGTCTCTCTTGGGCTCTTGTGCAGAGGAAGCAGGTTTGGGCCTCCTATCCCTCACATAAGAATATATACATACATACATACATACATACATATATATATATATATTTTTTTTTTCAAAGTGCTCTTTTACTTTTTGCATGTAAAACAATCCAATGAATCAATACAGAATGGTTCATTAAGTGCCTACTAAGGTCATCTTCATATGCATTTTGTTTCATTAATTCCCTTGAAATTCTTAACCTTTTGTTCTTCCAGATGAATTTTGTTACCGTTTTTTAGCTCTGTGAAGTAATGCCTTGGGAGTTTGCTTGGTATGGCATTACATAAATGGAATAATTTAGGCAGTATTGTCATTTTTCTTATATTCGCTCGACTTACCCATGAGCACTTGATATGTTTCCAACTGATGAGATCAGACTTTATTTGTATGGAAAGTGTTTTGGACTTTTGCTCCTATAGTTCCTTGACTTTCCTTAGTAGATAGACTCTCAAAATTTTATAATATCGACAGTTATTTTTGAATGGAATTTCTTGTGTCTCTTGCTGCTGGACTTTGTCGGTAATATATAAAAATGCTGATGATTTGTATGGATTCATTTTGTATCCTGCAACTTTGCTAAAGTTGTGAAGAGTTGTTTCTAGTAGTTTCTAGTTGAGTTTTTAGGATTCTCTAAATTATCATCATGTCATCTGCAAAGAATGATAATTTGGTTTCCTCATTACCTACTCTAATTTCTTTATTTACCCCCTGAGGCAATTGGGGTTAAGTGACTTGCCCAGAGTCACACAGCTAGGAAATGTTAACTTTCCGAGACTAGATTCACACTCAGGTCCTCCTGACTTCAGGGCTGGTGCTCTATCTACTACTCTACCTAGCTGCCCCTCTCATTCCTTTAATCTCTTTTTCTTCTCTTACCACCAAAGCTAACATTTCTAATACAATATTGAATAGTAATGGTGATAGTGGGCAACCTTGTTTTGCCCCTGATCTCAGTGGGAATCATTATCTGTGAAGGTTTTCTGGAGGCAGCCTTAGTTTCAGTTACAATCAATAATTACTCCAAAATCGCAGCCAGCTGGTAAAATGCAAATGTTTATTTCTCCTTCCAAAATAGCCCGGTTCGTTGAGGCCTAACTCTCTGCTTGGCTCCAAGAGATCTTGCAGCTTTGTCCTTGGCTTCTGTCTCTGCTTTCTTCAGCCTCCAGCCAGCACCAAGTTGGAAGATACGATGAATCTCTCTTGCTTTGAAGATAGGGCTTGTAGGCTTTCTTCCAGAGTGCTCTGTCTCCAACCCCAGTTGATGTTCCCCCAAAACTCCCCTGAGTGGCTCACTGGAACTGTATTTATGCTACTTCTCTGAGAGTGGGATTGTGGGATATCTCCCAGCATGCTCTCTGAAATTTCCCAAACATGTGAACTCCATTGAGTACTTAGATACTTATGAGCTCTCTAAAGGTGTGAACACAAGCATTGTTTCCATCAGTTGTACTTAGTACCTAGTTTCAAGTTCTGGCCCAAAATATCTTCTTCTAAGATCAAATCGACTCCAATGGCTTAACAGTTTGTAAAGATTCCAACAATTATCATTTGTCCCTATTACCTGTGATGTTTGTTGACGGTTTTGCATAAATGCTACTGATCATTTTTTTTGAACTTCTTATTTTCAAGTCATGTGCATGGATGATTTGTCAACATTGACCTTTGCACATCCTTGTGTTTCAGATTTTCCCCTCCTTTCCCCCACCTCCTCCCCTAGATAGCAAGTAATCCAGTATAGGTTATACATGTTAAAATATATGTTAAATCTAATATGTGTAAACATATTTATACATTTCTCTTGCTTCACAAGAAAAATTAGATCAAAAAGGAAAGGAAATGAGTAAGAAAACAAAATGCAAATGAACAACATCAAGAAGAATGAGAATATTATGCTGTGATCCATACTCAGTTCCCACAGGCCTCTCTCTGGGTGCAGATGGCTCTCTTCATCCCAAGATCATTGGAAGTGGTATCAGTTATCTCTTTGTTGGAAAGAATCACATCCAGCAGAATTGATCGTCACATAATATAGATGTTGCCATGTACGATGATCTCTTGGCTGTGCTCATTTCACTTCTCATCAGTTCATGTAACGCTCTCCAGGCCTCTATAAAATTATCCTCCTGATTATTTCTTATAGAACAATCATATTCCATTACCTTCATATACTCTTAACTTATTCAGCCATTCTCCAAATGATGGGCACGCACATAGTTTCCAGTTCCTTGCCACTACAGAAAGAGATGCCACCAATATTTTTGTACATGTGGGTCCCTCTTTGAAGATGTCTTTGGGATATAAGCCCAGTAGAAACTCTGCTGAGTGAAAGGGTATGCAGAGTTTGACAGCCCTTTGAGCATAGTTCCAAATTGCTCTCCAGAATGGTTGGAGTCTTTCACAGTTCCACCAACACTATATCAGTGTCCCAGTTTTCCCACGTCTGCTTCAACATTTTTCGTTATCATATTTACTGTCAGCCAATCTCACAGGTGTGTAGTGGTGTCTCAGAGGTGTCTTAATTTGCATTTCTCTGATCAATAGTGATTTAGAGCATCTTTTCATATGATTAGAAATGTTTTTAATTTCTTCATAAGAAAATTGAGTGTTCATAGCCTATGACCGTTTATCATTTGGAGAATGGATTGTATTCTGATAAATTTGTATCAATTCTCTATGTTTTAGAAATGAGGCCTTTATCAGAATCCTTAAATGTGAAAATGTTTTCCTTATGTATTGTTTCTCTTCTAATCTTGTCTGCATTAGTTTTGTTTGTACAAAAATTTTTAATTTAATATAATCAAAATTATCTCTGTGGTGTTCACTTATGAGTTTCAGTTCTTCTTGGGACACAACTTCCTTCTCCACAGATCTGATAGGTAAACCATCCCATGTTCTTCTAATTTGCTTATAATATCACTCTTTATGCCTAAATCATGAACCCATTTTTACCATATCTTGGTATGTGATATTAGGTGTGTGTCCATGGCTAGTTTCTGCCATATTAGTTTCCAGTTTTCCCAGAAGTCTTTGTTATATAGTGAGATCTTATCCCCAAAGCTGGATTCCTTGGGTTTGTCAAACACTAGATTGTTATAGTTATTGACTATTTTGCCCTATGATCCTAACCTATTCCACTGATCAACTACTAGATTTCTGAGCCAGAACCAAATGGTTTTGATGACCTGCTTTGTAATATAGTTTTAGATTTGGTATACTTAGGCCACCTTCATTGGCATTTTTTTTCATTAATTCCCTTGAAATTCTTAATCTTTTGTTCTTTCAGGTGAACTTTGTTATTATTTTTCTAGGACTGTAAAATAATTTCTTGGGAGTATGGCACTAAATAAGTAGATTAGTTTAGGCAGTATTGTCATTTTTATTATATTCGCTCAGCCTACCTGTGAGCACTTGATATGTTTCCCACTGATTAGATCTGACTATTTTTCTGAGAAGTGTTGTGTAGTTGTATTCATATAGTTCCTGTGTTTCCTTTGACAGATAGATTCTCCAATATTTTATACTATCACCAGTTATTCTGAGTGCAATTTCCTTTTGTTTCTTTTGCTTCTGGACTTTGTATGTAATATAGAAAAACACTGATGATTTATGTGGATTTATTTTGTATCCTGCAACTTTGTTAAAATTGTATATTGTTTCTTTTTTTAATTTAAAAAAAAATTTTTTATTTTGAAAAAATTTTCTTTACACCATTATCCCTTGCACTCACTTCTGTTCCGACTTTTTCCCGCCCTCCCTCCACCCCCTCCCCCAGGTGGCAAGCAGTCCTATACATGTTAAATATGTCACAGTATATCCTAGATACAATATACGTGCACAGAACCGAACAGTTCTCTTGTTGCAAAGGGAGAATTGGATTCAGAAGGTAGAAATAACCCGGAAAGAAAAACAAAAATGCAGACAGTTTACATTCATTTCCCAGTATTCTTTCTTTGGATGTAGCTGCTTCTGTCCATCATTAATCAATTGAAACTGAGTTAGATCTTCTCTTTGTCGAAGAAATCCACTTCTGTCAGACTACATCCTCATAGAGTATTGTTGTTGAAGTATATAATCATCTCCTGGTTCTGCTCATTTCACGTAGCATCAGTTCATGTAAGGCTCTCCAAGCCTCTCTGTATTCATCCTGGGCTGGTCGTTTCTTACTGAACAATAATATTGTGAAATGTTTCTAATGGTCTTTTAGTTGACTCTCTAGGGTTCTCTAAGTATACCATTGTATCATCTGCAAAGAGTGATAATTTGGTTTCCTCATTACCCATTCTAATTCCTTTAATCTCTTCCTCTTCTCTTATTGCCAAAATTAGCATTTCTAATACAATACTGAATAGTAATGGTGATAGTGGGCAAACTTGTTTCACTCCTGATCTAACTGGGAATGGTTCTAGTTCATTCCCATTACATATGATGCTTGCTGATGGCTTTAAATAGGTACTCCTGATTATTTTGAGGAAAAGTTCATCTATTGCTATACTCTCTAGTGTTTTTAGTAGGAATGAGTCTTGGATTTTATCAGATGCTTTTTTTTGTATCTATTGAGATGATCATATGGTTTTTGTTACTTTGGTTATCGATATAGTCAATTCTGCTAATACTTTTCCTCATATTGAACCAGCCCTGTATTCCTGGTATAAATTCTACTTGGTCGTGGTGTATTCTCCTGAGGATGACTTTCTGTAACCTCTTTGTTAATATTTTATTTAACATTTTTGTTTCAATATTCATTAGGGAAATTGGTCCATAATTTTCTTTCTCTGTTTTCATCTACCCCTAGTTTACGTGTCAGCAACACATCTGTGTCATAAAAGGAATTTGCTAGGACTCCTTCTGTCCCTATTTTTTCACATAGTTTGCATAGTATTGGAATTAATTGTTCTTTAATTGTTTGGTGGAATTTACATATAAATCCATCTGGCCCAGGAGATTTTCTTCTCAGGGAGTTGATTACTAGCTTGTTCTATTTCTATTTCTAAAATGGGACTATTTAAGTAATTTATTTCTTCTTCTGTTAATCTGGGCAACCTATATTTTTGTAGGTATTCCTCCTTTTCACTTAGATTATCAAATCTATTGACAAATAGTTGGACACAGTAACTCCTAATCATTGCTCTAATTTTCTCTTCATTGGTAGAAAGTTCTCCCTTTTCATTTTTGAGACTAACAATTTGATTTGCTCTTTTTCCTTTTTCCAATCAAATTAACTAAAAGGTTTTCTGTTTTCTTGGATTTTTCATTAAACCAACTCTTAGTTTTATTTATTAATTTAATAGTTTTCTTATTTTAAATTTTATTGATCTCACCTTTTATTTTCAGAATTTCAAATTTGGTATTTAATTGGGGATTTTTAATTTGTTTTTTGGGCTTTTTTTTAGGTTTTTAGTTGTAAGAGTCACATTGAGTGGGCTTGGTCCTGAAGGGAATTTAGCAACAATTTTCATCATAAACAGATCTTTCGTAATGGGAAATGTAGACTGAGACAGAGAAAGAGACAGACATAGAAACAAGCAGACAGAGAAACAATATATAGACACACACACACACACACACACAGTGACAAACAGTGAAACAAGGACAGATAGATGGAGACAGAGAGAGACAGATACAGAAACAGAGAAATAGCGAGACAGAGAAAATGAGAGAGAGACAAGACAGAAAGAGGCAGACAGAGAAATTGCGGAGAGACACACACATACACACCCAAACACATGCACAGTGATAGACAAGAACAGAGATAGAGAGACAGAGACAGAGAGACAGAGAAAGACAGACAGAAACAGAGAGAGACTTTGGGAGAGAACTAGAGAGTGAGCTCAAGAGAGGGAAAGGCAGAGGCAAAGACAGAGAGATACAGAGAGAGATAGAGAGACAGGAAATAGACACAGAAAAAAAAGAGAGACAGAGAGAGGTAGATACAGAAACAGAAATAATGAGACAGACAAAAAGAGGCAGACAGAGACAGAGATAGAAAGACAGAGACAGATAGAAGCAGAGAGAGAGACAGAGAAACAGAAAGACAGAGACGGACAGAGGCATTGACAGAGACACACACAGAGAGAGAGAAGAGACAGAGGCAGAGATGGAGACAGAGAGATAGAGATGGACAGAGACAGAGATAGAGAGACAGAGATGGACAGAGGCAGAGAGACAGAGATAGAGAGATGGAGACAGACAGAGGCAGACAGACACAGAGACAGAGATGGACAGAGGCAGACAGGGACACAGAGAGGGAGAAACAGAGGGAAACAACGACAAAAAGAGAGAAACAGGAGAGACACACATTCAAGAGACACAGATAACTAGAGATAATATGCATTTACATGTGAAATTCTTGAAAACGGGGACTGTTTCATTTTTTTCTTTGTGTTCCCAGCACTCAGTGAAGAGCCTGACAAAGACCAGGCGCCAAATTAATGTTTTTTCATGGAGTAATTGCTATAAAAAAATATATAATAACACGGTCTCTTGCTGACATCTGATGTCCCAAGTCGGAACAACAGGTAAGCTTAATATGAGGCGCGCCGTCTTGTGGCCGGCTCCGGTATTGCACATTCAGGCTGCCATCTGGTGTCCAAACCCTGGTATTGCACTTTGGCTGACTTTAAATCCCAGAGTTTCTGGAGTTTCACTGAGAGGACCCAGTCAGCAGCCACCAAGGCAGCGGGGAGGGAGCAGAAGGGAGTCCGCAGGAAAGGGCAATTTGGGGAGGGAAGGGGAGTGACGGATTCTTTCTGCGTCAGCGGGAATTGGTGTTAAATCCACCCCATGACAGGCACCGCACCCATAATTAGATCCCCCAGAAGTGGGGATGGCACCGAGGGGATTTCAGTGACTTGCCCAGGGTCACACAGCTAGGAAATGTTAAATTTCTGAGATCAGTTTCGAACTCGGGTCCTTCGGACTTCAGGGCTGGTGCTCTATCAACTACTCCACCAAGTTGCCCCTCTTATTCTTTTAATCTCTTTTTCTTCTCTTATTGACAAAGCTAACATTTCTAATACAATACTGAATAGTAATGTTGATAGTGACAACCTTGTTTCACCCCTGTTCTCAATGGGAAATGGTTCTAGTTTGTCCCCATTATTTATGATGCTTGTTGATGGTTTTGCATAAATGCTACTGATCATTCTTTTAAACTTTTTATTTTCAAGTCATGTGCATGGATGATTTTTCCACATTGACCCTTGTACATCCTTTTGTTTCAGATTTTCACCTCCTTCCCCCCACTTCCTTCCCTAGATAGCAAGCAATCCCATATAGGTTACACATGTTAAAATATATGTTAAATCCAACATGTGTAAACATATTTATACAATTCTCTTGTTGCACAAGAAAAATTAGATCAAAAAGGAAAGGAAATTAGTTACAAAACAAAATGCAAGTGAACAATATCAAGAAGAATGAGAATGTTGTGCTGTGATCCACACTCAGTTCCTACTGTTTTCTCTCTGGGTGCAGATGGCTCTCTTCATCACATGATCACTGGAACTGGCATCACTCATCTCTTTGTTGGAAAGAGTCACGTTCACCAGAACTGATTGTCTCATAATATTGATGTTGCCATGTACGACGATCTCCCGGTTCTCCTCATTTCACTTCTCATCAGTTCTAAGTCTCTCCAGGCCTCTATAAAATCATCCTCCTGAGCATTCCTTATACAAAAATCATACTCCAATGCCTTCGTATACCATAACTGATTCAGCCAATCTCCAGCTGATGGGCATCCCCTCAGTTTCCAGTTCTTGCCACTACAAAAAGAGCTGCCACAAATATTTTTGCACATGTGGGTCCCTCTTTCAAGATATCTTTGGGATATAAGCCCAGTAGAAACTCTGCTAAGCCAGAGGGTATGAAGACTTTGACAGCCTTTTGGGCATCATTCCAAATTGCTCTCCAGAATAATTGGAGTCTTTCACAGTTCCACAACAATGTATCAGAGTCCCACTTTTCCCACATGTCCTTCAACATTTGTCATTATCACATTTCCTGTCATCTTAGCCAATCTCACAGGTGTGTAGTGGTGTCTCAGAGGTATCTTAATTTGGATTTCTCTGATTAATAGTCATTTAGTTTATCTTTTCATATGATTAGAAATGTTTGTAATTTCTTCATATGAAAATTGTGTGTTCATATCCTTTGACCGTTGAACAGACAATTCTCAGATGAAGAAATTGAAACTATTTCTAGTCATATGAAAAGATGCTCCAAGTCATTATTAATCAGAGAAATGCAAATTAAGACAACTCTAAGATACCACTACACACCTGTCAGATTGGCTAAGGACAAGGAAAAAATGATGATTGTTGGAGGGGATGCGGAAAAACTGGGACATTGATGCATTGTTGGTGGAGTTGTGAACGAATCCAACCATTTTGGAAAGTAGTTTGGAACTATGCTCAAAAAGTTATCAAACTGTGCATACCCTTTGATCCAGCAGTGTTACTACTGGGATTATATCCAAAAGATTATAAAGAAGGGAAAGGGACCTGTATGTGCACGAATGTTTGTGGCAGCCCTTTGTAGTGGCTAAAACTGAAACTGAATGGAGTCCATCAGTTGGAGAATGCTGAATAAATTGTGGTATATGAATATTAGGAATATTACTGTTCTGTAAGAAATGACCAACAGGATGATTTCAGAAAGGCCTGGAGAGACTTACAGAACTGATGCTGAGTGAAAATGAGCAGGACCAGGAGATCATTATATACTTCAACAACAATACTATATGATGACCAGTTCTGATGGACCAGGCCATCCTCAGCAATGAGATCAACCAAATCATTTCCAATGGAGCAGTAATGAACTGAACCAGCTATGCTCAGAAAAAGAACTCTGGGAGATGACTAGGAACCATTGCATTGAATTCCTAATCCTATATTTATGCACACCTGCATTTTTGATTTCTTCACAAGCTAATTGTACAATATTTCAGAGTCTGATTCTTTTTGTACAGCAAAATAACGTTTTGGTCATGTATACTTATTGTGTATCTAATTTATATTTTAATATATTTAACATCTACTGGTCATCCTGCCATCTAGGGAGGGTGGGGGTAAGAGGTGAAAAATTGGAACAAGAGGTTTGGCAATTGTTAATGCTGTAAAGTTACCCATGCATATATCCTGTAAATAAAAGGCTATTAAATAAAAAAATTAAATTATGTATATATTGAAAATAAAAAAATTAAAAATAAATAAATTAAATTTAAAAAAACATATCCTTTGACCGTTTATCAATTGAAGAATGGCTTGGATTCTGATAAATTTGAATCAGTTCTCTGTTTTAGAAATGAGGCCTCTATAAGCACCCTTAAATGTAAAACTGTTTTCCCTATGTATTGTTTCCCTTTGAATCTTGTCTGCATTAGTTTGTACAAAATTTTTAATTTAATATAATCAAAATTATCTCTTTGGCGTTCACTTATGAGTTTCAGTACTTTTTGGCACACAAATTCTTTCCTTTTCCACGAATCTGATAGGTAAACTATCCCATGTTCTCCTAATTAGCTTATGATATCACTCTATGTCTAAATCATGAATCCATTTTGACCTTACCTTGGTAGGTGGTGTTAGGTGTGTGTCCATGGCTAGTTTCTGCCATACTAGTTTCCAATTTTTCCCAGTAGTTTTTGTCATATACTGTGTTCTCATCCCAAAAGTGGGAGTCTTTGGGTTTGTCAAACACTAGATTGCTATAATTATTGACTATTTTGTCTCGTGACCCTAACCCATTCCACTGATCGACTACTCTATTTCTGAGCCAGGACCAAATGGTTTTGATGACCGCTGCTTTATAACAGAGTTTTAGCTCTGGTACATCTACACCACCTTCATTGGCTTTTTTTTCAATAATTCACTTGAAATTCTTGACCTTTTGTTCTTTCGAGTGAACTTTGTTATTATTTTTCTAGGTCTGTAAAACAATTCCTTGGGAGTCTGATTGGTATGGCACTAAATAAGTAGATTAATTTAGGCAGTATTATCATTTTTATTATATTCCCTCAGCCTACCCATGAGGATTGATATTTTTCTGACTGATTAGATCTAACTTTATTTGTGTGGAAAGTGTTTTGTAATTGTGTTCACATAGTTCCTGACTTTCCCTTGACAGATAGAATTCCCAAAATTTTATGCTATCAGTGGTTATTCTGAGTGGAATTTCCTTTTGTATCTCTTGCTGCTGGACTTTGTTGGTAATATACAAAAATGCTGATACTTTGTGTGGATTTACTTTGTATCCTGCAACTTTCTAAAGTTGTGGATTATTTCTAATAGTTTTTTAGTTGATTCTCTAGGGTTCTCTAAGCATACCATCGTATCATCTACAAAGAGTGATTCTTTGGTTTCCTCATTACCTACTCTGATTTCTTTAATCTCTTTCTCTTCTCTTAGTGCCAAAGCTAGCATTTCTAATACAATATTGAATAATTATGGTGATAGTCGGCAACCTTGTTTCACTCCTGATCTTACTGGAAAAGGTACTAGTTTGTTCCCGTTACATATGATGCTTACTGATGGCTTTAAATAGGTGCTTCTGACTATTTTAAGGAAAAGTCCATTTATTGCTATACTCTCTAGTGTTTTTAATAGGAATGGGTATTGGATTTTATCAAATGCTTTTTCTGCATCTATTGAGATGATCATATTATTTTGGTTACTTTGGTTATTGATATAGTCAATTATGCTAATAGTTTTCCTCATATTGAATCAGCCCTACATTCCTGGTATAAATTCTACTTGGTCATGGTGTATTACTCTGGAGATGACTTTCTGTAACCTCTTTGTTAATATTTTATTTAAGATTTTTGCATCAATATTCATTAGGGAAATTGGTCCATAATTTTCTTTCTCTGTTTTCATCTACCCCTACTTTAAGTGTCAGCACCATGTCTGTGTCATAAAAGGAATTTGGTAGGACTCCTTCTGCCCCTACTTTTCCATATAGTTTGTATAGTATTGGAATTCATTGTTCTTTAATTGTTTGGTGGAATTCACATATAAATCCACCTGGCCCAGGAGATTTTTTTTCTCAGGGCGTTGATTACTAGCTTGTTCTATTTCTGTTCCTAAAATGGGACTATTTAAGCAATTTATTTCCTCTTCTGTTAATCTGGGCAACCTATATTTTTGTAGGTATTCCCCCCCTTTCACTTAGATTATCAAATCTATTGATATATAGTTGGGCAAAATAACTCCTAATCATTACTCTAATTTCCTCTTCATTGATGAAAAGTTCTCCCTTTTCATTTTTGAGACTAACAATTTGATTTGCTCTTTTTCCTTTTTCTAATCAAATTAACTAAAAGGTTTTCTGTTTTCCTGGATGTTTCACAAAACCAGCTCTTAGTTTTATTTATAAATTCAGTAGTTTTCTTATTTTCAATTTTATTAATCTCCCCTTTTATTTTCAGAATTTTAAATTTGGTATTTAATTGGGGATTTGCCACTAAAAACCTAGAAAAAAACAAATTAAAAGTGTCACATTGAGTGAGCTTAGTCTTGAAGAAAATTTAGAAATAATTTTCATCATAAGAAAATTTTAGTACTGGGAAATGTAGACCAAGACAGAGAAAGAGACAGAGACAGAAACAGACAGACAGAGAAACAGCAGACAGACACACACATACACGCACAAACATACACACACCGTGACAAACAGTGAAACTATAATGCCAAAGAAACTGAGCAAGACAGAAATTAGAGACCAATTCAATAATTTATTAAATGGAGAGAAATATTGGGACCAATGTATCCATGTTGATCCTAGGGCTAGATGAGACTATCATTTCAAAGAGTCTAGCCCTAAGTATGGAGCAGAGAGCTTTTTATGGAATAACAAGAACAATGACATTACTGTCCCTCCTGGGGTCGGGTAGTCTCAGAATATCTATACCAATTATGTATTCTGGCATTGGTCCAGTTACCACGGGGCCATTCTCGCTGTGGGGATTTGGAGATTAGTTTGAACTGCTTTAACTAGCCATGGACCCACTTCCAACACAACATACCAAGATAAAGTCAAAACGGGTTCATGATTGACACATTACACATATTAAAAGCAAATTAGAAAAACAAAGGATAATCTACCTCTCAGATCTGTGAATAAGAAAGGAATTTGTGGTCAAGGAAGTACTGGGGTATATTATTGAATGCAAAATATTATAATTGAATGCCAAATTGATTATAAATATATATTATATATTATATAAAAGGTTATGTACAAAGAAAACAAATGAAGACAAGATTAGAAACCATACAGTGAATAGGGAAAAACTATAACATCCACGAGTTCTGATAAAAGCCTCATTTCTAGAATTTATAGAGAATTGATTCAAATTTATCAGAATTCAAGCCCTTCTCCAGTAGATAAATGGTGAAAGGATATGAATAATTTTCAGATGATGAAACTAAAACCATTTCTGGTCCCATCAGGACTCTATTTCTCCTTTTCATCTTCAATTTTGCTTTTCACTGAGTATCTCTGCCTCGGGTCGTTTGTCAGAGAGGGAGGGAGGCTACACACCCAGAGCCAGAGACCACGGAAAAACTAGCTGTGGAAGGGCCTATCCCCGTTCGGGGTGGGCAGCCGTCTCCCCCAAAGACTCATCCCGGACCGAGCCCCCAAAACTGTGAGGGATAGAAAATCCTATCCAAAAATGGCTACTCAGAGACCTCTCAGAAGTAAAAAGCAGAAAAGTTGTTTATTTAATGAATTCTCATGAGAATGAGCAATTTCACCACAAGGAGGGAAAGAGAGAGAGCTCACAGTAAAAGGGCTAAAGAAGGGGATAAGGTATACAGTTTTTATAGGGTTTAGATACAAAGGATTACATCATGAGTTGGAGAACATTAAGAGATAAGTGCCACCCCCACACACACAACCCTTAATTGGATGGTATTTGTGCCAAAAACAGCAGATTCCTAGTTCTGGGAGAAATCATCCATCAGGCAACTAATTGGCCAGATATTGGTAACTTGAACGGCAATAAATGTCATCATTTGAGGTTAAATACATATGTCTAAAACCTAAGTACATGTTGGCTACCACTCAACATACCCATGCAGGTCACAGAGACCCACAGAAGAGGAAGTTAAATGTCCTTGGAAGTTCAACTGCTGGAAGTTCTTCATCTTATCTTTACTACACACAGCTGCTGGAAGTTCTTCAACTATACACACAGCTCCCCCCTTCTAATATGTAAATGATTTTTATCATATTGTCTATGAAGAACTTACACATTGCTCAAAGTCAGTTAACAGACTTACACGTTGTTTGTCAAGTTCACTATCAGAATTATTTCCTTCCAGCCTCTTTTCTGGAGGATCATCATCTTAATAGCATCCTCTGGATGCAATAATTTCGATAGGGAGCGTTGAACTATTCTGGTTATTAATGTAATTATACAGGGTAAACCTAATGGTAACAATATAATACCACTGATTGCAATTAGTCCATACCATAAAAGTCGTTTCCACCAGCTACCATCAAATCAGGACCACCAACTATTAGAAAAAGGGGATTTCCACTCCTGTGCAGGCACATGAACTATTCTGCAAATGCCTTTTGTAATTTCTTTTACCACTTGCCCATTATCATCAATTTGCATGCAACAAGTGGACAAATTTAATTTTCCACAGACTCCTCCTTCATCTGCTAGCAAATAATCTAAAACTAGTCGATGCTGTAAAACAGCTTCTTGTGTTTGAGTGGCTTGATCAGCTAGCAAATCAAGAGCCTGAGCAGTGTGGTTAGTTGTTATCTCCAGAACTGCTTGTAATCTAATTAGCCTATTTAATATATATATGTGTGTGTGTGTGTGTGTGTGTGTGTGTGTGTGTGTGTGTGTCCTATGTCCTCAGCCTCCATCCTGACCCATGTGGCTGGCCCATACTCTTTGATGATTCTTTCTGGGGGCCATGTATTTCCCATGCATTAACATCACCTGTTTGAATCAGAGAAGTAAATATGCTAGTCATATTCCTAATTGTTTGTCACTATCTTCTGGAAGGAAGAAAAACTTGGGCCTTATTGTACTTATATAATAACTCCCAGTCCAATTTCTTGGGAGGTGAGTATATGCCATCTGGCCACAAATCCAATAGTGTCCCCTTAAAGCTGGGTTTTTCTCATGCCAGAAGATAAAAACTCCTGTTGAGGGTGGGAAATATATAACATCCCATGGGCCTAATGGTCCCCCTTTCATGGTTTTTGAATTACACTTCCAAAGATGCTTTTCAGGCATCCAAATGCAATTACAATCATTTTCCCCAGTAAAATCTATATTACTCCAAAAGTTACCAAACATTTTTCTAATAGTTCCATTACTATTTTCCCACTTCCATCTCATTACTGTATTAGCAGTACCTGACTTTGTACTATTTAATCTTAAACATCTCCATAAATCTCAGGGTGTTTGACAAGTTGGTTTCTTTCTAAATTCCCTCAAGCATTCTTCACTACCTTCTACTGCATGTGGATGAGTACATTTAATCACTGACCCATCATCACAAACAATACTTGTTTTATTCTATCTATTTTTATATTTACTACAGTCTATAATATCTACTTTCTCTGGCCGGTGGGTAAAAGTCCATTCGCATTCACTTTCTCCCATCCAAGGCCCTGTGCCTGTTTGATTTAAACCATGTCCTCCTGGGACAGCATTACTTTCCACTGATGTTCCTCCTGACCAAAATCCGGTACCATCATGTACAACTGATCTGCTACTCAATATCCAGGCTGGAAATAAAGGGACAGGTACTCAGGGCCATCATGTGTGAGTTGTTTGGGTCCCCTACATATCCAGCAGTCAGTCAATTTAAAGCTAGTGGCTATTGTTTGGATCAGGGTTTGAAAGGTATTTTCATACCCCACTGCTCTCGAGGTACCAGTACAAAAGGTGTACCTGCATAAAATCATACATGCATAGACAAGACACAGTCTCCAACCCCTTGGGTTTGGTTCACACCCCCATTCTTCCTAATGGTATATAATATCCCTAATTCCTAACAATACAGTTCAGCAAAATGTAATATCTAATACAAACAAGAAAAGTCCCAAGAGAGTTCCCCAAATGAGACAAGTCAAAAAGATTTTACATGCACAATTCATCAGTCTTTGCTGAGTTTCCTGTAATATCAGTCGCACTTTCAATGTTCCTGGATCAGTGTCTACTGCCCACTTCTTTGGTGCATCCACGGGACCTTTGACTCGAGTGTGATGTGTCCAACCTCTCTCTTTGGTGCGTATCGCCGTGTCTGAAGTCAACAGGATCTGGAACGGTCCTTCTCAGCTCAGGGTCAGCTTGGCCTCCTTCCACGTCCAAACCAGGACCAGTCTCCAAGCTAAAACTTATGCCCTGTGAATCCTAAGGGAGGAGTCTGAGCAATGAGCCCTTTCAGTTGTAAAGTTTTCAGATGTTACAGTAAAGACACAGAACATATTCCTTTAAAAACAAATCCTTCGTCTCAAATATTGGATCCAAGGAAGAATTTTGAATCCCTTTTGGATAAGGGTGACCATACAATATTCATAGGGTGATAACCCCACATCCCTTCGGGGTTTTGTTCTATTCTTAACAAGGCAAGGGGAAGGCACTTGGTCCAGGGCAATTGTGTCTCAGCCAATTTAGTCAGTTGCTGTTTAATTTCCTTATCCGTCCTTTCCACTTTACCTGATGAGGGTGGATGCCATGGGGTGTGTGAGTCCCAGGATATTTCTAGCACTCGGGCCACAGATAGGAGGATCTTAGCTGTGAAACAGGGGCCTTGGTCCGAATCTACCTGCTCCACCAACCCATACCCCGGAGTGATAAGATATGCTCAAGGAGGACTTTTACGACCGCTGAGGCAGTTGCCCGGGCAAGGGGAAAGGCCTCACCCATGAGGTCAGATGGTCCACTAGGACCAACAGGTATTTGAGACGCCCCACTGATGGCAGCTCGGTAAAGTCCACCTGAATGCTTTGGAAAGGCCTGATACCAGGGGGCCTTCCTCCCTTTTGGACTTGTCACTGGGCCGCCCTATTCATCCTCTGACAAAGAGGACACCCGCTGGCCAGTTGGCTGCTATTGTGTACAGGCCGGTGCCACAAACTTAGTCAGCACCACGTCACACAGGTCTCGGACACCCCAATGACAGCCCTGATGTAAATGTGGGAGCACATGTCTCACACCTGCTGTGGTCAGTACCTCTCTGCCATCAGGGACGAGCCAGTGTCCCCTTTATCCTCCTGAGCCCCAAGGCTTTGGATTTCCTGCTTCTCTTCTGGGGTAAGGGAAGGTGGAGGCATCAGAGGCAGAGATGCCAGAATTAGCACCATCATTTCCTCCATACTTACAGATTCCTCTTCTCCAGCCCATTTTGCCTCCTCATAAGCAGTTTCCCCTTGTCTCAAATGAGTCTCCTCTTTGGTGCCCCTGCCCATGAATCACTGCAATGTTCTTAGGTAACATAAGATTAGTCAAAATTTCAGTGACCAATGCCCTGTGTGCCAATCCCTTCCCTTTACTGTTTCCATTCTTTCCCTCAAATAATTTACAGGATCTAATTTTTTTTCCCTTCACTTATACAATGAACTAAATGTTTTACCTCACGTGTTTTCCCCTTCCCTTCTCTGCCTCTCTTTTTCCTCAGCCCGGTCCCCATCTCTCCTTACATAAACCTTTGTAGTTTCCTCCAATAAAATTTTCCAAGCAGATAGTGTTGAGGGCTAGATTTGGGGGACCTAAATGAAATTAGGCTTTAGTTGAGGTCTAGTGGCAGGTTTGGGGCACAGGGAGTCAAGCAAAGCTCCCCTGCAACCCCCTTGGATTCGGCGCAAGGATATGGTGGTAAATGAGGTCTAGTAGCGGAGCGAGTCCCCAATAAAGGCATTTATTGGCCCGAGAGCTAGATTGATAAAGAGGTTTATTACTGAGTTCAGAAGTAGGAGATAGGTGAAGGCAGAGATAAGGACGGCACCGGACAGAGGCACCAGTGGACAGAGGGTCCTCCCATGGCTGGCATGTTTGGAATCTCTGCAAAGAGGGGGTCCCAGCGTGGCCCTTTTATAATGGGAGACTTAGCTCGAGGGGCTTTTGGGTGTAGCCCCAAAGTTGGCTCAGATCCGGGTGGGGCCGGGACAGCTCCGGATCTTCTCTTGGAATTGGAAGGGACCAGGATTTGTGAGTTAAAGGGCAATTACTTTCACTAGGAGGGTTTGGGAATCAAAGATGGGACTCTTTCCCCCATCAAGTTTGACACCTTATGCTGTTATGCCTCAGTTCCCTTTAACTGTTCTGACTTGGTTTCCCTGAACCAGTTTCCTTTGTCTCAGTTTCCTTAACTGTTCCGTCAAATCCCCTTAGTCGTAAAAACCCACTCTGGTCCATTAAGATTGGGAACCGTTTACTCTAAGGTTATAAATTGGTAGCGAGATAAGCACGAGAACAGAACTCCTGACTCTTCCCTGTTCTCAAGAATTTACAATATCCCTCTAAAATATTCCAAGAAGCCTGGAACAGAGGGTACTCTAAAAGCATGGGGCCCTAACACTGGGTGTAGCTACTCAAACCAGTGACTCGATGAAACACAGCCTGCAGCCCCATCTGCAGTTGGGGCTTTGGGGGCAGTTACAAGCCTACACGGTAGGGGGCACAGCCTGGGCAGCCTCTAATCAGCGCGGTGGGAAACAGCCTGGGGCAATAGAACTTCCCCATGAGACTGTGCTTCCCGGAGCAGAGACGCTTCTGGTCCTAATCCATTCACTCAACTGCTAATGCCACGGCCCCAGGGCGGGATTTGGCTTGGGATGGTGGCTCACTAACTCAGCGCGTCTGGCCCCAGGGCAGATCATTTATCTCCACACAGCAGGGATTCTTTGGCAGCTCTGCCCTGCAGACTGGGAGGTTACTTCCAGGTGGGAACTCTTTTAGAGCACTCAGTACTGTGCTGCTGCAGCTGGCCCTTGAGACAGCTACCGTCCATACATCTCTGCACTGCTCTGCAGAGGCTGGTAACCTCAAGCTGAAGGTGAACCCTATAGGCTTTAACAAAATGGTAAGAAAATCAAAGGACAGTCTGATAGTTTCTACTCAGAAGGAAACAACTTTTAACCCTGAAGAGACTAATAGCAGACAGTCTCAGATAGTTGGTCCCCAATACAAAAGGCTCTCCTAGAAGAGACGTAAAACCTTAAAGAACTAGAAAAATGGAAAGGAAAGAGAAGCTATGCAAGAGTACAGAAAAAGACATATAACTCACTAAAAGAAAAATTTGACAAAGTGGAAGAAAGCAACTCCCTGAAATGTGAACTGGAAAAAGGTAAAAAACTCCCAAGTGCAGGAAGAAGCAAATTTGTGAATTGGAGAAAAGCCGCTCACTAAAAAAAATTCAGTGAAATGGAAAAAAAAAATTCCATAGAGCAAAATGATGCACTTAAAAAATCAATCGGACATAGCAAAAGGCTAGCTAATGAAGAAAATAACAAGCTTAAAATCAGAACTGAAAAGAAATAGAAATGACTGACTCGTGAGACAGGAAGAATCAGTCAATCAAACAAAAAATGAAAGATTGGAAAAAATGTCAAATATTACTTGAAAAAACAACGGACCTGGAAAATAGATCAAGGAGAAAACCTAAGGATCATCGGACTACCGAAAAATATGATGAAAAAAAAGAGCCTAGATACTATTTTGAAATTATTAAGAGAACACCCCGATAATAGAACCGGAAGGTAAAATAGACAGTAAGAATCCTTGAACACACCTTCTGAAAAAAGACCTAAAATAAAGACTCTGAGAATATTGTGGCCAAACTTCAAATTTTCAGATTAAAAGAAAAATTCTACAAGCATCAGGAAAAACAGTTCAAATACCAAATTACAATAAGGGTCACACAAGATCTGGCTGCCTCAACATTAAAGGATCAAGGGCCTGGAATTTGATATTCCGAGCAAAAGAAACTTGGAATGCAGCCAGGCAACTTCTTGGCTGAGAGATAGGCATTTTTCCATGGAAGATGAACATTAATGAAACAGAACAATTCCATCTGTTTTTTTGTTTTGTTTTGTTTTTTTTATTTAATAATATATTTACAGGATATATGGGTAACTTTACAGCATTAACAATTGCCAAACCTCTTTGTTTAATTTTCACCTCTTACACCACCCCTCCCTAGATGGCAGGATGACCCAGTAGATGTTAAATATATTGAAATATAAATTAGATACACAATAAGTATACCTGACCAAAACGTTATTTTGCTGTACAAAAAGATCAGACTCTGAAATATTGTACAATTAGCTTATGAAGGAAATCAAAAATGCAGGTGTGCATAAATATAGGGATTGGAATTCAATGCAATGGTTCCTAGTCATCTCCCAGGTTCTTTTTTCTGGGCATAGCTGGTTCAGTTCATTACTGCTCCATTGGAAATGATTTGGTTGATCTCATTGCTGAGGATATTGGTCCATCAGAACTGGTCATCATATTAGTATTGTTGAAGTATATAATGATCTCCTGGTCCTGCTCATTGCTCAACATCAGTTAATGTAAGTCTCTCCAGGCCTTTCTGAAATCATCCTGTTGGTGCATTTCTTCAGAACAGTAATATTCCATAATATTCCTTATACCACAATTTATTCAGCCATTCTCAACAGTGGACATCCATTCAGTTTCCAGTTTTCGCCACTACAAAAGGGCTGCACAAACATTCCGTGCACATACGGGTCCTTTCGCTAACATAATCTCTTTGGGATATGACCAGTAGTAGCACTGCTGGATCAAAGGGTATGCACAGTTTGATAACTTTCTGAGCATAGTTCAACTACTCTCCAAATAGTTGGATTGGGTTCACAACTCCATAACAATGCATCAATGTCCCAGTTTCCCGCACCCCTCAACAATCATCATTATTTTCCTGTCTTAGCCAATCCTGACGGAATGTGTAGTAGTATCTTAAGTTGTCTTAATTTGCATTTCTCTGATTAATAATGACTTAGGGCATCTTTTTCATATAACTAGAGATAGTTTCAATTTCTTCATCTGAGGTGTCTGCTCATCCTTTGACCATTTTCAATTGGAGAATGAAGCGATTTTCATAAATTAGAGTTAATTCTCCTATAAATTTGAAATGAGGCCTTTATGAACCTTGTAGTATTTTCTGATTTATTCTTCCTTCATCCTTGTCTGCATTAGTTGGTTATTAAAAACTTTTCAGTTGTTCTCGAAATTTTCTATTTTGTGATCTGTAATGATCTCTAGTTTTCTTTGGTCATAAGGGCCTTCCCTTCCACGATGCAAGTGTTAATATCCTGTGTTCCTCTGTTTTATTGTACTTTCATTCTTTATACCCTAGGTCATGAACCCATTTTGACCTTATCTTGGTGTACATCATTCTATTAAAACACTTGGGTACAGGAATAAATGGACTTTTCTTAAAATAATCAGCATCTAACATGGTAATGGAACAGCTGATCAAATTTGACAGATGATAAAGGTTTGCTAATATTTGTGAAACTGACAGGCTGAAAGAGATTAAAGGAATAAGAATGGTAGTAGAGAGCAAATTATCATACCGATATTGTGATAGTATGTAGAGAACTGGAGATTCTACTAAAAGTTGTTAGAAATAATCCACAACTTTAGCAGTTGCTGGTTATAAAATAAACCCACATAAGTCATCAGCGTTATATATCACTAACAAAATCCAACAGTCAGAGTTACAAGAAATTCCATTTAAAGTAACTACAGTAATATAAATATTTAGGAATCTATATGCAAGGAAAATCCAGAAACTTTATGAGCAAGGTACGGACACTTTCACACAAATTAAGTCGATCTAACAATTGGAAAAATATTAAATGCTCTTGGATGAGGCAGGCAATATAATAAAGATGACAATATTACTAAACTAATCCTATTTGTTTAGCTATACCAATCAGGTCCCAAACTATTTTAATGACCTAGAAAAATAACAACAAAATTCATATGGAAAACAAAGATTCTAAAGTTTCAAGATTAATGAAAAAATCAATGAATGTGGCTTAGCTGTATGGATCTAAGGTATAGTATAGAGCAGCGATTTTTGAAACTGTTTGGTATTGGCTAAGGGAATGATTAGTTGATCAGTCGGAACAGATTAGGTTCAGGGGTAAACAGTCAACAATACTTAACTAGTCTTTGGCAAACCCAAAGATCGCAGTTTTGGGGATAAGGAGCTACTGTTTGATAAAATTGCTGGGAGGAATTGGAAACTAATATATGGCGAAACTAGGCATTGATCCATACTTAACTCCATCTGTTGCAAGAAAAACCAGACAAACAAAAATTTGATCTCCAACAACAGGACTCAAGACAAGTGAAAAGATAAAGACTCTTGAGAACTGTATTTCTGTTGTGGATATATATAAAAAGTCATCCTGTAATTTCATTTTGCAATGTAGAATAAAAAGAGTAAAACGGAAGGGATAGTTTCAGAAAAAGGAAAGGGGAGATAAAGAGGAAACTTCATGCGTCTGAGGCAAAGAAATATCATATCTGATGAAACTTGGGGGAGGAACATTGTCTGATCTTACTCTCTATCAGAGTTAGCTCAAAAATAATTATTTACATTTGTTTTATGAAGTCTTTCTACCTCATTAAAGCGGGAGAGGAAGTGAAAGGAAAAAGAGTAATAAGGAAGGGTACAAGAGGAAAGGTTCAAAGGGAGGAGGAGGGATACTAAGGGCTGGTGGCGCAATGAGTTTAATAAAGAGTGGGGAAGGAAGGAGGGCAGAAAAGAAAAGCATAATCTGGGGATGATTCAAGTTCGGAGGAAATACAAATTAGTAATCTATTCATAAACTGAATGAGGATGAACTCCCCATAAAGAAAATGGATAGACTGGATCAAAATTAAAATTCTATTATGTTGTTTACAAAATTTTTGACATTTAAAACAGGGAATACGCTTTTAGAGTAAGGTAAAGGCGGAGCAGAATCTAGTATACTTCAGGGTGAGTCAAAAGCAGGGGTAATCTTATCTCAGATCAAGTAAAGAAGGTGATCTAATTAGAGATAAGGAGAGCTATATATCTGCTAAAGGTACTATAGACAGTAATATAATTATTAACATATATGCACCAAGTGCAATAGCATCTAACTACAAAGGAAGTTCAGAGGTTTACGAGAAAATAAATAGTAAAAACTTTAATTTGATATAATCTTTTATCTCAGATTTAAGTAGTCAAATCCTAGAAAACAAATAAGAAAGAAATTAAAAAGAAGTAAATAATAGAAGATATTAGAAAGACTACAGTATGATGAATCTCTGGAGAAACTGAATGGTGATGAGAAAGAATTCTTTCTTCTCAACTCATGGAACCTACAAAAATTATTTATATATATTAGGACATAAAGACCTCCAAGAACAAATGCAGGAAGGTGAGAAATAGTAAATACTTTCTTTTCAGATCACAATGCAATAAAAACACATTTCTTAAAAGTTGGGTGTATAAATCAAGTAATTGGAAACTAAATAATCTCGCTCTCTTAAAATGATTAGGTAAAACAGCAGCTATGACACAATTAATAACTTGCACTCAAAGATAATAGCGGCAGTGAGACATATACAATTGTGGATGCAGCCAAAGCGGTAATAAGGGAAACTTTATATCCTTAAACATGTGAACAAATAGAAAGGAAAGATTAATAGGTGGGCTTTTAAAAAGCTGAAAAATGATGAAAACCCCAATCAATTACTAACAGAATTCAAAATTAAAAGGAAATTAATAATATTGAAACTAAAAAACTAGCCAGACTAATAGTAGAAACTAAGAGTTGGTTTTATGAAAAAATAACAAATTAATCAACTCTTAGTAAATCTGATTTAGAAAAAAGGAGGAAAATAAATTAGCTGTTCCCAAAAATGAAAAGGAGAACTGTCCACCAATGAAGAGGAAATTAGAGAAATAATAAGGAGTTATTTTTGCTCAACTTTACGCCAAATAAATTTGATATTCAGTAGAAATGGTTGGCTACCTCAAAATATAGACTTCCCCAGACTATGGAGGAGAGTAAATTGTATAAATAGTCCATTTCAGAAAAAGAAATAGAACAGGTCATAACTCTAAATCCCAGGACTAGATGGATTTATAAATTTTAAAACATTTTAAAGAACAATTGGCCCCAATGCTATATAAATTATTTGATAAAATAGGGAATGAAGGAGTCCTACCAAATTCCTTCTATGACACAGACATGGTACTAATCTTCAACCAGGTTTAGGCTCAGTTTTATAATTATTTTGGTTTATGTGGGTAACGTCCATAATGAATATTGATGCTAAAATCTTAAATAAAATATTAAAGACTACAAAATCTCCCAAGGATAATTCACATGAATCAAGTAGGTTTATACTGGAATGCAAGACGGTTCAATATTGAAATGTCATATAATTGGCCATGTTAATAGCCAAATTAACTTATGATCATCTCAATGATGCAGAAAAAGCATTTGATAAATCCAACATCAATTTCTATGAAAACACTTGAGAGTACCGAATAAATGGACTTTTCACCAAAACGGCATCAGCAGCATCTATTTAAAACCGTATTAAGCATCGCGCGCAATGAACAAACTGCAACCATTCAGCCAGATCTGGGTAAACAAGTTTGCCCACTATCACCGTTACTATTTAATATTATGTTAAACATATGGCAATAAGAGCTGAGAAAGAATTGAGAATAAGAATAAGCGACAGTGAGAGCCAAATTATCACTTGCCGATGATGTCTTAATCCCAGAATTCTGCTAAAAAGTTATTAAAGTAATCCACAACTTTGTAAAGTTGCTGATTTATAAAATAAACCACATAAGTCATCAGCATTCTTATACTAACAAAATCCAACAGTCAGAGTTATAAGAGGAATCCCATTTAAAGTAACTACTGATAGTACATAAAATATTTGGGAATCTATCTGCAGGAAAATCAGAAACTTTATGAGGAAAACTACAAAGCGCTTTCCGCTAAGTGTCTCAACTCTGCCAAATGAGAAAATATTCAAAATATCTTGGATTGAGTAGTAAATATAATAAGAATGACAATACTACCTAAACTAATCTATTTATTTAGCTACCAGTCAGACTTCCAAAACTATTTTTATTGACCTAGAAAAATAACAACAAAGTTATATGGAAAAACAAAGGTCAAAATTTCAAAGGGAATTAATGAAAAGAATTTAAATGAGGTGGCCTAGCCGCAGATCTAAGAATTATACTATAAGGCAGCAGTTACTAAAACTATTTGGTATTGGCTAAGAAATGAACTAGATTTGATCAATGGAATAGAGTTAGGTTCCAAGGACAAAACAGCCAATAACCTTAATTATCTAGTGTTTGACAAGCCAAAAGACTGATTTTGGGGATAAGAATGCATTATTTGACAAAAATTGCTGGGAAGGTGGAATTAGTATGGCAGAAACTAGGCATTGACCCCACACTTAACACGTACACCAAAGATAAAGTCAAAATAGGTTTGAATCTAGGCATAAGAATGAGATCATAAATAAATTGGAAGAGCATGGGATAGTTTACCTCTCAGACCTGTGGAAGAGGAAGAATTTATGACCAAAAAAGAACTAGAGATCACTAATGACTACAAATTGAAAATTTGACTATATCAAATTGAAAAGTTTTTCAAATAAAACTAATGCAAACTGAATTTGAAGGAAACAATAAACTGGGAAAACATTTTTTACAGTCAAGGTTCTGATAAAGGACTCATTTCAAAATATAGAAATTGACTCTAATTTATAGAAATCAAGCCATTCAATTGATAAATGGTCAAAAGGATATAGTGAATAATTTCAGATGATGAAAAGTAAACTATTACTACTCTTGAAAGAGTGTTCCAAATCACTGTTGATCAAAAGAAATGCAAATTAAGACAACTCTGAGATACCACTATACACCTGTCCAGATTGGCCAGAATGACAGGAAAGATAATGCAGAGAATGTCGGAGGGATGTGGGAAAACAGAGGACACTGACCATTGTTGATAGGTGTAGTCCACATCCAGCCATTCTGAGCAATTTGGAACTATACTAAAGAAGTTGGCAAACTGTGCATACCCTTTGGTGTAGTGTCTCTGCTGAAACATACCCCAAAGAGATGCTAAAAAAGGGAAAAGGAACCTGTATGTGCCAAAATGTTGTGGCAGCCCTGTTTGTAGTGGCTGAAACTGGAAAATGAAGGATGCCATCCATTGAGAATAGTTGAGTAAGTGGTATATGAATGTTATGGAATATTATTGTTCTGTAAGAAATGACCAACAGGACGAATACAGAGGGGATTGTCAAGACTTGCATGAACTGATGCTGAGCGAAATAGGCAGGAACCAGGAAATCATTATATACCTCAACAGTGATGCACAGCATGAGGATGTATTCTGATGAGTGGATTTCTTCATAAAGACAAGATCCAGCTGAGTTTCAATTGATCAAGGATGGACAAAGGCCAGCTACACCCAAAGAAAGACACTAGAAATGAATGTAAACTGCTTGCATTTTGTTCTTCTTCAGGTGTTATACCTTCTAAATCCAATTCTCATGGCAACAAAACTGTTCAGTTCTACACACATATTATATCAAGATCCTGCAATCTAACATATAGGACTGCTTGCCATCTTTGGGAGAGGGCGGAGGGAGGGAGGAAGAATTGGAACAGAGGCAGTGCAAGGACCAATGTTGTAAAAACCACCTAGCATAGGTTCTGTCCAATAAAGATTATTTAAAAATAAAAATAAAAATAAGTAAAATAAATGTGGACATTATATAATATTTGGGAGTCTATTTGTCAAGGGAAAGGTCACAGGAACTATAGAACAAATTATAAAACAATTTCTACTAAATAAAGTCAGGTGTGGTTGGAAAAAAAAATATCAAATTAACTCATGGGTGGGCCATGCGAATATAATAAAATGACAATACTTTTGAGAAATTAATCCACTTATCTAGTACCATAAACTCCCAAGCTATTACTTCACAGAGCTAAAAACCAATAATAACAAAATTCATCTGGAAGAACAAAAGGTCAAGAATTTCAAGGGAATTACTGAAACAAAATGCAAATGGTGGCCTTAGTAGGCACTTAATAAACCATTCTGTATTGATTCATTGGATTGTTTGACATGCAAAAAATGAAAGGGGCCTTACTATACTATATATATATTTGTGTGTGTGTGTGTGTGTGTGTGTGTGTGTGTGAGAGAGAGAGAGGGGGGGGGGGGGGGTAGGAGGTCCAAGCCTGCTTCTGCAAGAGAGAACACAAGAGAGACAGGAGAGCCAAGGCTGTTTAATGTGGAAGTCCCACATCAGGGAAAGTTGGGCTACTGACACACCCTGGGTATATCTATGAATTCTCAAGAACCAGAAAGACTTACTATCAGAGACATGCATTACAAAGGTTTGTATTTGTTTTTTGTTTTTCAATTTAACAGCTTCCTCTCCTGTCCTAAGTGAATTAATTTTGTCCATCTAGAAACTTTTCAATTTCATGTAATCAAAGCCATGCATTTTATCTTTTGTAATTCCTTCTCTCCCTTGTTAGGTTCAGAATAAGTCTTATCCACAGGTCTGAGAGGTACATGATCTGTTTCTCTTCTAACTTTTTAATAGTATGATCTTAAATATGAAGGTCAGATATCTATTCAGAATATATAAAGGAATGTGGTATAAGACATTGTTCTGTGTCTAATTTCTCTCAGAATGCTTCCCACTTTTCTGAGCAGTTTTTATTGAAAACAGAGTTCTTTCCTAAATACTTATTTTTTTCTTGTTTACTGAACACTAGCTTATTGAGCACCACAGTTTTTGATTCTCCCTTGCCAATCTGTTCCATATATCTACCTCCCTCACCTAGTCTGTTCTACCTCTCTATTCTTTAAAGCTTTTTTTTTAATTCTACCTTTTCATTTTCAAAATACATATGTGGATAATTTTTGACACTTGCAAGGCTATGGGACCCGGTGAGGAGGGGTACAGAGGCCACCTCGACCTTTTGGTGCACACTAAGGTTTCTGCCACATTGCAGAAGCGCCCTTGTCCAGCAAGGAGCAGTGATGCATGTCAACGGGTTGAGCCTGAGGGGCACAGTGTAGTTGATCATGAGCAGGGATGCCTTGACACCCCCGTCACCTGTGATTCAGAGGCTAGATGGCTGGATAGGCTCTCCTCCCATTGGCAGATACTGTGCATACGAAAAGCCCAGGTGCTGCTTCTCTGAAAGGTGATGGGAGGTTGGCTACTGTTCAGTTGCTGATCCTGCTTGCAAAAATGTGTATCAACAAGGCTGTGGGGCATGATAAGCTGGAGCTCTGTCCACACTCTGTGAGCCTGCCGCCTCATTCTTCTTGCCTCTGAGATCAAGGCTCCTACTTTGGCGCTTAAGATGCCTAACAGACATTCCCCCGCAAACCCCGGGTTCATTTTCCCTCATCATTTCCATGATGTTTATTAACCTTCTGTTTTCCAAATTGTTTGGTCATTGTTGTTATCAAAATGCAAGCAACCAGCAAAATAAATGAAAACACTATTTTGTGATCACAATCATCACATTCCTCTCTCTTGGGGCAGATGGCTCTCTTCCTCACAAGACCATTGGAACTGGCCTACATCATCTCATTATTGAAAAGAGCCATGTCCCTCAGAACTGACCATTGTATAATCTTGCTGCTGCTGTGTACAGTATTCTCTGGGTTCTTGTCACTTCACTACTATCAGTTCATGTAAGTCTCCCCAGGCCTCTCTGAAATCTTCCTTCTCATCATGTCTTATACAACAATCATATTTGATTACTTTCATATACCATAACTTATTCAGCCATTCTGTAGGTCTTACTGCTACAGGCAGTGGTGATGGGCCCAGGCCGAGTAACAGCACTCAGACTGTCTGGGCGAGAATGATTTACCGCCTTACTAAAAGCAGGAGTAAAACGGAGGAGACTGAAGGAATTCCAGCCTCTGAAATGTATGGGATGTATAGGAGAAAAGAGAAAGAATGCTAGAGAAATGACAGTTTATCACAAGGTAACTCCCAGGCTCCTTCCTATATCTGATCTGGAGCTTTTAAAAGAAGAAGAAGGAGAAGGCCAGGCCCCCGTAGTAAGCATGACTAGGAAAGATAATAGGTCTAATAGAAAGGTAGCGATTTATTGGACACAAGGCTCTACTACCACAGTGAATGCCCTAATTGACGCGGGCCTAAGGCCACCCTAATATACGTCAATCCAACAAAATTCAAAAGGGGAACTCCTGTAGCCATTTCAGGGTTAGGGGTTCAGAAGTTAAAGCAGTTCAAACTAATCTCAAATGACTGGACAATCCCCAAAGTGAGAATGGCCTGTGGTAACTGGACCGATGCCAGAATACATAATTGGTATAGATATTCTGAGACTACCCGACCCCAGGAGGGACAGTATCAGTTTGCGGAAAGAAAAGTATACACCGCTTCAGTAGCAGCTGGCAAACTCCCTATGCCCCCATTCAGTTCCCAATACCCTCATCAAGGACTGCATTGCGGCAGTATCGAATCCCGGGGGACAGGAAGAAGTAGCTTCTGCTATTGAGGAGTACCGGGCAGCAGGGGTGTTGGTCACTACCAGCGCCCAGTGAGATATTCCAATCCGGCCAGTATGGAAGTCAGATGGGTCTTGGAGAATGACAGTAGGTTACAGGCAATCGTCACTGGTGTGATTTCTTTTGTAAATCTGCTCCTGCTCAGGGAGATTTCTCCTGCCCATCCTTTCTTTCTGCCCATCCCCTGATGCTTGTTTCTGTATTGTTAGCGCTATTATCAATATGCAATATATACATGTAGACCAAAATTCTATACTCTACAGCACTCGCAGGGACAGCCTGTGCCACTAAAACCAGAAATGGCCTATAGCCTACAAAAACTTAAGGCCGAATGGAAGATATGGGGATAAGGATAAGATTCCGTAGGCCTCAGCCCTCAGTTTCCCTCCATGTCCATGGGGTAATTATGGTACAGTGAATTATTATTCACCCGTTTTTGCAGCTGCTGAATAACCCTGGGAACAAATATAGCTTAAAGAACGCCGTCTGGGGCTGGGGGAAGGATGAGGGGTGTTGACCAAATCTACCAAGGATGCATTATCCATATACTGAAACTAGCCTCTCCAGGAGTAAAGCTTCACTCCGGATAGACTCTGGCAGGGCTGGGCCCCTTCTGGATAAGCTAAAGGAAGTGAAGTCAGTACTGCTGGCATTTGGCCACCTTGGTACCCTGGGATATTTAAGCACGACAGCTCAATACCCAGATTGAAATCTCCCCCATGGGGGGTGGCTCTGCAATGGACCCTCCCTGGCGGGGTTTGCTGGGCTTTGACCCAGGGTTCCCCAGCCCGAGGTCGGCCCCGTTGGTGTTTCCCTAAATCTGCAATGTAATCTTTCTTCTCCCCCCTCTAGTCTATTACCTCTTTGTACTGTACTAGTTACATGAATCATAGGATGCATTAAGTGCTTTTGTTGTCAGAAGTGCACTTTCAATTACTGTTTTCCTTTTTTATAATTCATTGTTATTAAACATTTTCGTACAACCTGGTATCTCAGGTCTTGTGGGAGCGGGTCATTCTGAGGCGCGAATCATAAATCTTAACCTAACAGTAGTATAAAATATGTGGGAATCTATCTGCCAAGCAAAAGTCAGGAACTATGTGAACACAACTACCAAACACTTTCTACAGAGATAGATCTAATCCTTTGGAAATATGTCAAGTGCTCATGCGTAGGCCAAATGAATATAATAAAAATGACAATACTGTCTAAATTAATCCCCTTATTTAGTGCCATTCCATTCAAACTCCCAAAAAATTATTTTAGCGATCTTGAAAAAAAATAGAGTTCATCTTCAAGAAGAAAAGATCAAGAACTTCAAGGGAATCAAAGAAAAAAATGCCAGTGAAAGTGACCTAGCTGTGCCAGACCTAACACTATGTTATAAAGCAGCAGGCATCAAAACCTTTCGGTACTGGCTAAGAAGTAGAATAGTCAATCAGGGGAGTAGGTTAGGATCACAGGACAAAATAGTCAATAACTCCAGCAATCTGGTGTTTGACAAACCCAAGGACCCCAGCTTTTGGGATAAGAAGGGACTATTTGACAAAAACTGCTGGGAAAATTGGAAACTAGTATGGCAGAAACTAGCCATGGACCCACTAACCCATACCAAGATGGGTTGAAATGGGTTTGAAGGGAAACTGTTCCCTTTAAAGATTATCACTGAGATTATGTCCCATTTCAGTCTCAGAGATCAGGATCTCCCAGGCTACAAGGAGTCCAGGCACAGCCCAACCTTTCAGGATAAGAGAAGCAATATTATTCAGGGGCAAATCAACTCCCATACAAATTCTAAATTCTCATTCAATTGAGGAATCCTGATCTGAGCAGCTTGGGCTGTCCCAGCCCCCACCAAGAGATCCAATATAACTGCTTCCCTCAAGTAAGGTCTTTGCAGATGGCCCATGCACTTTGCTAGGACCCTGTCTGCTGAGCATTCTCAGCACCAGAACTCCACTTCCATAATTGGTCTTTGTCTCATAGAAGTCAGCCCCTTAACAAACTGATTTCTATCCAACAATAAACTTTCATTTTACAATTAATAATTGGGGAAGGAGTGAATTCTGTCACTCTAAACCTGCGGCTGATTTAAGGTAGATATTTAACAATTCTCTTATTGCCACTAACCTCTTGACCACCAGGAATTGAGAGCATTCAAAATGCATCAGGTTTATGATTTAGACATAGTGATTTTATAAGCAAAGTAGAAGAACATAGGAAGATTGACTTCTCAGCTCTATGGAAAAGGAAGGAATTTGTGGCCAAAAAAGAACTGGAGCTCATCATTGATTTAAAATAGATAATTTGATAATGTTAAGTTAAAAAGTTTTATGCACAAATAAAGAATGCAGACAAAATTAGAAGGGAATCAATATATTGCGAAAACATTTTTATCTTTAAGGGTTCTGATAAAGGCCTCATTTCCAAAATATATAAAGAAGTGACACAAATTTATCAGAATCCAAGCCATTCTTTAATTGAATAATGGTCAAAGGATATGGACAATTTTCAGATAAGAAATAAAACCATTTCTGGTCATATGAAAAGATGCTCTAAATCACTATTGGTCAGAAAACTGCAAATTAAGACACCTCTGAGACACCACTACACACCTCTGAGATTGGCTAAGGTGACAGGATATATGAAAATGTTGAATGCTGGAGAGGATTTGGGAAAACTGGGACACTGCTACATTGCTGATGGAACTGTGCAAGAATCCAACTATTCTGGAGAGCAATTTGGAACTAGGCCAAAAGAGCTAACAAACTGTGCATACCCTTTGACCTTGCAGGGTTTCTACTGGTCTTAAATACCAAAGAGATCTTAAAGGAAGGAAAGGAACCTACATGTGCAAAAAAGTTTATGGCAGCCCTCTTTGTAGTGGCAAGGAACTGGAAAACTGAGTGGATGCCCATCAGTTGGGGAATGGCTGAGCAAGTTATGGTATATAAATGTCATGGAATATTAGTGTTCTATAAGAGATGATCAGTACGATGATTTTAGAGACGCCTATAGACACTTACATGAACTGATACTAAGTGAAGTGAGCAGAACCAGTGGATCATTGTAGACAGCAGCAGCAAGATTACATGATGATCAAATCTGATGGACGTGGCTCTCTTCAACAATGAGATGACTCAGGCCAGTTTCAATTGTTCAGTGATGAAGAGAGCCATCTGCACCCGGAGCAAGGACTATGGGAAAATCGCATATATCTGTGGATCACAATATAGTGTTTTCACCATGCTTGTTGCTGTTTGCTTATATTTTGTTTTCTTTTTCATTTTCTTTTCCATTTGATGTGATTTTCCTTGTGCAGCATAATCGTGGAACTATGTGGAGAAGAATGGCACATGTTCAACGTCTATTGGATTAGTTGCCATCTAAGGGAGGTGGGGGGGATGGGAGGGTGAAAAAAATTTGGAACACGAGGTTCTGCGAGGGAGAATGTTGAAAACTATAATGTGTATGTTTTGAAAATACAAAGCTTTTACAAAATTGAGAGGTAGAACGGCCTAGTCGAGGGAGGTAAATAAATGGAACAGATTGGCAAGGGAGAATCAGAAATGGTGCTGCGCAAAGAACTAATGTCCCATAAACTAGAAACAAATAAATTATTTGCTAAAGAATTGTGTTTTCAATAAAAACCGCTCAGAACACTTAAAAACATTCTGGGAGAAATTACACATACACAAATATCTTACAATACCTTTTAAATAGATATTTGACCTTCACATTTAAGATCATACCATCAAAAAGCTAGGAGAGAAATAGATCATATCCTCTCATAGCTTTGGATAAGACACATTCTTAATCTAACAAGGAGAGAAGGAATTATAAAAGATCAAATGTATAAACTTTGATTACATGAAATTGAAAAGTTTCTAGATGGACAAAATTAATTCACCTAGGACAGGAGAAGAAGCTGTCAAATTGAAAAACAAACATTTGTAGCGCACATGTCTGATGATAAGTCTTTCTGGTTCTTGAGAATTCACAGATATACCCAGGGTGTGTCAGTAGCCCAACTTTCCCTGATGTGGGACTGCCACATGAAAACAGCCTTTGCTCTCCTCCCGTCTCCCTTGGGCTCTTCTGTGTGGAAGCAGACTTGGGCCTCCGACTGCTTGAAAAGGATAAATTTAAATTTTTTTTTTTACAAAATCTCTGAGCACAAAGGGTCCTTTTTTGCATGTAAAACAATCAAATAAATCAGTATGGAAAGGGTTTTTTAACGGCCTACTATGTGAGAAGTAAGAAAGGGAGAATAGTAGAGAGAGCTGGCCTTAGACTCAGAGGGACCTAGATTCAAGTCCTGTCTCTGACTCCTGTCTCTGACTTGTACTCTCTTTGTAGCCCTGGGAAAAACACTTAACCTTTCAGTGCTTTAGGAAACCGTAAAGGGTGAAGTTTGAAAGAATTAAAACTTAAAACTAGGGGCAGTTAAAAAACCCTTTCCATCCATTTATGGAGAGAGATGATAATATACTCCCATTGCATGTGGCGCTTGCCATTGGCTCTGGACAGATGAGTTCTATGCTCTCCAAAGCCACCCTCTGTGCCCACACTTTATATGACTTTAATTTAAATGGAGTCTTCTGTTGGGGTTTTTTCAGCTTTAAATCATATTTCACACTGATAGAAACTGAAAGAGATGTACCTCTTCTCATCTGCAGCCACCCATTTCCATAGCACGTGTTAAGTTCCTGGCACAATTAGAACCAAATGTTTTACCTCACGTGTTTTCCCTTCCTTCTCTGCCTCTCTTTTCCTCAGCGGTCCTCATCTCCCTTACACCAAACCTTTGTGGCTTCCTCAATAAAATTTTCCAAGGAGATAGTGTTGACGGCTAGATTTGAGGACTAAATGAAATTAGGCTTTAGTTGGGTCTGGCAGGTTTACGGAGTACCCAAGAGTCAAGCAAGTTTACCTGCAACTTTGGATTCGGCGCAAGGATATGGTGGTAAATGAGGTCTCTAGTAGAGGTCTAATAAAAGCATTTGGCTAGAGCTGGGTGATAAAGGAGGTTTATGCAGGTTCAAGTAGGAGATAGGTGAAGACAGAGAATAAGAGACGGCACCGGTTGGAAGGCACCAGTGGACAGAGGTCCTCCATGGCTAGCATGTTTGGAATCTCTACGAGAGGGTCTAGCGTGTACTTTATAATGGAGACTTAGCTCGAGGGGCTTTTGGGTGTAGCCCCAAAGTTGGCTCAGATCCGGTGGGCGGGACGACTCGGATCTTCTCTTGGGTCGAAGGGACCAGGATTTGTGAGTTGAGGCAATTACATTCACTGAGGAGGTTTGGGGATCAAAGATAAAGGTCTTTCCATCAAAGAGTTTTGACTCCATATGCTGTTATGCCTCAGTTCTCTCTTTGTTTGACTTGGTTTCCCTAGACAGTTTCCTTTGTCTCAGTTTCTTAATATTCTAAAATCCTTAGTGGTAAAACCCGCTCGTTCGTGGATTGGGAACCGTTTACTCTAAGGTTATAAATTGCTAACAAGATAAGCATGAGAACAGAACTCCTGACTCTTCCCTGTTCTCAAATTTATCCTCCCTCTAAAATATTCCAAGAAGCCTGGAACAGAGGGTGCCACTCTAAAAGCATGGGGCCCTAACACTGGGTGTAGCTACTCAAACCAGTGACTCGATGAAACACAGCCTGCAGCCCCATCTGCAGTTGGGGCTTTGGGGGCAGTTACAAGCCTACACGGTAGGGGGCACAGCCTGGGCAGCCTCTAATCAGCGCGGTGGGAAACAGCCTGGGGCAATAGAACTTCCCCATGAGACTGTGCTTCCCGGAGCAGAGACGCTTCTGGTCCTAATCCATTCACTCAACTGCTAATGCCACGGCCCCAGGGCGGGATTTGGCTTGGGATGGTGGCTCACTAACTCAGCGCGTCTGGCCCCAGGGCAGATCATTTATCTCCACACAGCAGGGATTCTTTGGCAGCTCTGCCCTGCAGACTGGGAGGTTACTTCCAGGTGGGAACTCTTTTAGAGCACTCAGTACTGTGCTGCTGCAGCTGGCCCTTGAGACAGCTACCGTCCATACATCTCTGCACTGCTCTGCAGAGGCTGGTAACCTCAAGCTGAAGGTGAACCCTATAGGCTTTAACAAAATGGTAAGAAAATCAAAGGACAGTCTGATAGTTTCTACTCAGAAGGAAACAACTTTTAACCCTGAAGAGACTAATAGCAGACAGTCTCAGATAGTTGGTCCCCAATACAAAAGGCTCTCCTAGAAGAGACGTAAAACCTTAAAGAACTAGAAAAATGGAAAGGAAAGAGAAGCTATGCAAGAGTACAGAAAAAGACATATAACTCACTAAAAGAAAAATTTGACAAAGTGGAAGAAAGCAACTCCCTGAAATGTGAACTGGAAAAAGGTAAAAAACTCCCAAGTGCAGGAAGAAGCAAATTTGTGAATTGGAGAAAAGCCGCTCACTAAAAAAAATTCAGTGAAATGGAAAAAAAAAATTCCATAGAGCAAAATGATGCACTTAAAAAATCAATCGGACATAGCAAAAGGCTAGCTAATGAAGAAAATAACAAGCTTAAAATCAGAACTGAAAAGAAATAGAAATGACTGACTCGTGAGACAGGAAGAATCAGTCAATCAAACAAAAAATGAAAGATTGGAAAAAATGTCAAATATTACTTGAAAAAACAACGGACCTGGAAAATAGATCAAGGAGAAAACCTAAGGATCATCGGACTACCGAAAAATATGATGAAAAAAAAGAGCCTAGATACTATTTTGAAATTATTAAGAGAACACCCCGATAATAGAACCGGAAGGTAAAATAGACAGTAAGAATCCTTGAACACACCTTCTGAAAAAAGACCTAAAATAAAGACTCTGAGAATATTGTGGCCAAACTTCAAATTTTCAGATTAAAAGAAAAATTCTACAAGCATCAGGAAAAACAGTTCAAATACCAAATTACAATAAGGGTCACACAAGATCTGGCTGCCTCAACATTAAAGGATCAAGGGCCTGGAATTTGATATTCCGAGCAAAAGAAACTTGGAATGCAGCCAGGCAACTTCTTGGCTGAGAGATAGGCATTTTTCCATGGAAGATGAACATTAATGAAACAGAACAATTCCATCTGTTTTTTGTTTTGTTTTGTTTTTTTTATTTAATAGCCTTTTATTTACAGGATATATGGGTAACTTTACAGCATTAACAATTGCCAAACCTCTTTGTTTAATTTTCACCTCTTACACCACCCCTCCCTAGATGGCAGGATGACCCAGTAGATGTTAAATATATTGAAATATAAATTAGATACACAATAAGTATACCTGACCAAAACGTTATTTTGCTGTACAAAAAGATCAGACTCTGAAATATTGTACAATTAGCTTATGAAGGAAATCAAAAATGCAGGTGTGCATAAATATAGGGATTGGAATTCAATGCAATGGTTCCTAGTCATCTCCCAGGTTCTTTTTTCTGGGCATAGCTGGTTCAGTTCATTACTGCTCCATTGGAAATGATTTGGTTGATCTCATTGCTGAGGATATTGGTCCATCAGAACTGGTCATCATATTAGTATTGTTGAAGTATATAATGATCTCCTGGTCCTGCTCATTGCTCAACATCAGTTAATGTAAGTCTCTCCAGGCCTTTCTGAAATCATCCTGTTGGTGCATTTCTTCAGAACAGTAATATTCCATAATATTCCTTATACCACAATTTATTCAGCCATTCTCAACAGTGGACATCCATTCAGTTTCCAGTTTTCGCCACTACAAAAGGGCTGCACAAACATTCCGTGCACATACGGGTCCTTTCGCTAACATAATCTCTTTGGGATATGACCAGTAGTAGCACTGCTGGATCAAAGGGTATGCACAGTTTGATAACTTTCTGAGCATAGTTCAACTACTCTCCAAATAGTTGGATTGGGTTCACAACTCCATAACAATGCATCAATGTCCCAGTTTCCCGCACCCCTCAACAATCATCATTATTTTCCTGTCTTAGCCAATCCTGACGGAATGTGTAGTAGTATCTTAAGTTGTCTTAATTTGCATTTCTCTGATTAATAATGACTTAGGGCATCTTTTTCATATAACTAGAGATAGTTTCAATTTCTTCATCTGAGGTGTCTGCTCATCCTTTGACCATTTTCAATTGGAGAATGAAGCGATTTTCATAAATTAGAGTTAATTCTCCTATAAATTTGAAATGAGGCCTTTATGAACCTTGTAGTATTTTCTGATTTATTCTTCCTTCATCCTTGTCTGCATTAGTTGGTTATTAAAAACTTTTCAGTTGTTCTCGAAATTTTCTATTTTGTGATCTGTAATGATCTCTAGTTTTCTTTGGTCATAAGGGCCTTCCCTTCCACGATGCAAGTGTTAATATCCTGTGTTCCTCTGTTTTATTGTACTTTCATTCTTTATACCCTAGGTCATGAACCCATTTTGACCTTATCTTGGTGTACATCATTCTATTAAAACACTTGGGTACAGGAATAAATGGACTTTTCTTAAAATAATCAGCATCTAACATGGTAATGGAACAGCTGATCAAATTTGACAGATGATAAAGGTTTGCTAATATTTGTGAAACTGACAGGCTGAAAGAGATTAAAGGAATAAGAATGGTAGTAGAGAGCAAATTATCATACCGATATTGTGATAGTATGTAGAGAACTGGAGATTCTACTAAAAGTTGTTAGAAATAATCCACAACTTTAGCAGTTGCTGGTTATAAAATAAACCCACATAAGTCATCAGCGTTATATATCACTAACAAAATCCAACAGTCAGAGTTACAAGAAATTCCATTTAAAGTAACTACAGTAATATAAATATTTAGGAATCTATATGCAAGGAAAATCCAGAAACTTTATGAGCAAGGTACGGACACTTTCACACAAATTAAGTCGATCTAACAATTGGAAAAATATTAAATGCTCTTGGATGAGGCAGGCAATATAATAAAGATGACAATATTACTAAACTAATCCTATTTGTTTAGCTATACCAATCAGGTCCCAAACTATTTTAATGACCTAGAAAAATAACAACAAAATTCATATGGAAAACAAAGATTCTAAAGTTTCAAGATTAATGAAAAAATCAATGAATGTGGCTTAGCTGTATGGATCTAAGGTATAGTATAGAGCAGCGATTTTTGAAACTGTTTGGTATTGGCTAAGGGAATGATTAGTTGATCAGTCGGAACAGATTAGGTTCAGGGGTAAACAGTCAACAATACTTAACTAGTCTTTGGCAAACCCAAAGATCGCAGTTTTGGGGATAAGGAGCTACTGTTTGATAAAATTGCTGGGAGGAATTGGAAACTAATATATGGCGAAACTAGGCATTGATCCATACTTAACTCCATCTGTTGCAAGAAAAACCAGACAAACAAAAATTTGATCTCCAACAACAGGACTCAAGACAAGTGAAAAGATAAAGACTCTTGAGAACTGTATTTCTGTTGTGGATATATATAAAAAGTCATCCTGTAATTTCATTTTGCAATGTAGAATAAAAAGAGTAAAACGGAAGGGATAGTTTCAGAAAAAGGAAAGGGGAGATAAAGAGGAAACTTCATGCGTCTGAGGCAAAGAAATATCATATCTGATGAAACTTGGGGGAGGAACATTGTCTGATCTTACTCTCTATCAGAGTTAGCTCAAAAATAATTATTTACATTTGTTTTATGAAGTCTTTCTACCTCATTAAAGCGGGAGAGGAAGTGAAAGGAAAAAGAGTAATAAGGAAGGGTACAAGAGGAAAGGTTCAAAGGGAGGAGGAGGGATACTAAGGGCTGGTGGCGCAATGAGTTTAATAAAGAGTGGGGAAGGAAGGAGGGCAGAAAAGAAAAGCATAATCTGGGGATGATTCAAGTTCGGAGGAAATACAAATTAGTAATCTATTCATAAACTGAATGAGGATGAACTCCCCATAAAGAAAATGGATAGACTGGATCAAAATTAAAATTCTATTATGTTGTTTACAAAATTTTTGACATTTAAAACAGGGAATACGCTTTTAGAGTAAGGTAAAGGCGGAGCAGAATCTAGTATACTTCAGGGTGAGTCAAAAGCAGGGGTAATCTTATCTCAGATCAAGTAAAGAAGGTGATCTAATTAGAGATAAGGAGAGCTATATATCTGCTAAAGGTACTATAGACAGTAATATAATTATTAACATATATGCACCAAGTGCAATAGCATCTAACTACAAAGGAAGTTCAGAGGTTTACGAGAAAATAAATAGTAAAAACTTTAATTTGATATAATCTTTTATCTCAGATTTAAGTAGTCAAATCCTAGAAAACAAATAAGAAAGAAATTAAAAAGAAGTAAATAATAGAAGATATTAGAAAGACTACAGTATGATGAATCTCTGGAGAAACTGAATGGTGATGAGAAAGAATTCTTTCTTCTCAACTCATGGAACCTACAAAAATTATTTATATATATTAGGACATAAAGACCTCCAAGAACAAATGCAGGAAGGTGAGAAATAGTAAATACTTTCTTTTCAGATCACAATGCAATAAAAACACATTTCTTAAAAGTTGGGTGTATAAATCAAGTAATTGGAAACTAAATAATCTCGCTCTCTTAAAATGATTAGGTAAAACAGCAGCTATGACACAATTAATAACTTGCACTCAAAGATAATAGCGGCAGTGAGACATATACAATTGTGGATGCAGCCAAAGCGGTAATAAGGGAAACTTTATATCCTTAAACATGTGAACAAATAGAAAGGAAAGATTAATAGGTGGGCTTTTAAAAAGCTGAAAAATGATGAAAACCCCAATCAATTACTAACAGAATTCAAAATTAAAAGGAAATTAATAATATTGAAACTAAAAAACTAGCCAGACTAATAGTAGAAACTAAGAGTTGGTTTTATGAAAAAATAACAAATTAATCAACTCTTAGTAAATCTGATTTAGAAAAAAGGAGGAAAATAAATTAGCTGTTCCCAAAAATGAAAAGGAGAACTGTCCACCAATGAAGAGGAAATTAGAGAAATAATAAGGAGTTATTTTTGCTCAACTTTACGCCAAATAAATTTGATATTCAGTAGAAATGGTTGGCTACCTCAAAATATAGACTTCCCCAGACTATGGAGGAGAGTAAATTGTATAAATAGTCCATTTCAGAAAAAGAAATAGAACAGGTCATAACTCTAAATCCCAGGACTAGATGGATTTATAAATTTTAAAACATTTTAAAGAACAATTGGCCCCAATGCTATATAAATTATTTGATAAAATAGGGAATGAAGGAGTCCTACCAAATTCCTTCTATGACACAGACATGGTACTAATCTTCAACCAGGTTTAGGCTCAGTTTTATAATTATTTTGGTTTATGTGGGTAACGTCCATAATGAATATTGATGCTAAAATCTTAAATAAAATATTAAAGACTACAAAATCTCCCAAGGATAATTCACATGAATCAAGTAGGTTTATACTGGAATGCAAGACGGTTCAATATTGAAATGTCATATAATTGGCCATGTTAATAGCCAAATTAACTTATGATCATCTCAATGATGCAGAAAAAGCATTTGATAAATCCAACATCAATTTCTATGAAAACACTTGAGAGTACCGAATAAATGGACTTTTCACCAAAACGGCATCAGCAGCATCTATTTAAAACCGTATTAAGCATCGCGCGCAATGAACAAACTGCAACCATTCAGCCAGATCTGGGTAAACAAGTTTGCCCACTATCACCGTTACTATTTAATATTATGTTAAACATATGGCAATAAGAGCTGAGAAAGAATTGAGAATAAGAATAAGCGACAGTGAGAGCCAAATTATCACTTGCCGATGATGTCTTAATCCCAGAATTCTGCTAAAAAGTTATTAAAGTAATCCACAACTTTGTAAAGTTGCTGATTTATAAAATAAACCACATAAGTCATCAGCATTCTTATACTAACAAAATCCAACAGTCAGAGTTATAAGAGGAATCCCATTTAAAGTAACTACTGATAGTACATAAAATATTTGGGAATCTATCTGCAGGAAAATCAGAAACTTTATGAGGAAAACTACAAAGCGCTTTCCGCTAAGTGTCTCAACTCTGCCAAATGAGAAAATATTCAAAATATCTTGGATTGAGTAGTAAATATAATAAGAATGACAATACTACCTAAACTAATCTATTTATTTAGCTACCAGTCAGACTTCCAAAACTATTTTTATTGACCTAGAAAAATAACAACAAAGTTATATGGAAAAACAAAGGTCAAAATTTCAAAGGGAATTAATGAAAAGAATTTAAATGAGGTGGCCTAGCCGCAGATCTAAGAATTATACTATAAGGCAGCAGTTACTAAAACTATTTGGTATTGGCTAAGAAATGAACTAGATTTGATCAATGGAATAGAGTTAGGTTCCAAGGACAAAACAGCCAATAACCTTAATTATCTAGTGTTTGACAAGCCAAAAGACTGATTTTGGGGATAAGAATGCATTATTTGACAAAAATTGCTGGGAAGGTGGAATTAGTATGGCAGAAACTAGGCATTGACCCCACACTTAACACGTACACCAAAGATAAAGTCAAAATAGGTTTGAATCTAGGCATAAGAATGAGATCATAAATAAATTGGAAGAGCATGGGATAGTTTACCTCTCAGACCTGTGGAAGAGGAAGAATTTATGACCAAAAAAGAACTAGAGATCACTAATGACTACAAATTGAAAATTTGACTATATCAAATTGAAAAGTTTTTCAAATAAAACTAATGCAAACTGAATTTGAAGGAAACAATAAACTGGGAAAACATTTTTTACAGTCAAGGTTCTGATAAAGGACTCATTTCAAAATATAGAAATTGACTCTAATTTATAGAAATCAAGCCATTCAATTGATAAATGGTCAAAAGGATATAGTGAATAATTTCAGATGATGAAAAGTAAACTATTACTACTCTTGAAAGAGTGTTCCAAATCACTGTTGATCAAAAGAAATGCAAATTAAGACAACTCTGAGATACCACTATACACCTGTCCAGATTGGCCAGAATGACAGGAAAGATAATGCAGAGAATGTCGGAGGGATGTGGGAAAACAGAGGACACTGACCATTGTTGATAGGTGTAGTCCACATCCAGCCATTCTGAGCAATTTGGAACTATACTAAAGAAGTTGGCAAACTGTGCATACCCTTTGGTGTAGTGTCTCTGCTGAAACATACCCCAAAGAGATGCTAAAAAAGGGAAAAGGAACCTGTATGTGCCAAAATGTTGTGGCAGCCCTGTTTGTAGTGGCTGAAACTGGAAAATGAAGGATGCCATCCATTGAGAATAGTTGAGTAAGTGGTATATGAATGTTATGGAATATTATTGTTCTGTAAGAAATGACCAACAGGACGAATACAGAGGGGATTGTCAAGACTTGCATGAACTGATGCTGAGCGAAATAGGCAGGAACCAGGAAATCATTATATACCTCAACAGTGATGCACAGCATGAGGATGTATTCTGATGAGTGGATTTCTTCATAAAGACAAGATCCAGCTGAGTTTCAATTGATCAAGGATGGACAAAGGCCAGCTACACCCAAAGAAAGACACTAGAAATGAATGTAAACTGCTTGCATTTTGTTCTTCTTCAGGTGTTATACCTTCTAAATCCAATTCTCATGGCAACAAAACTGTTCAGTTCTACACACATATTATATCAAGATCCTGCAATCTAACATATAGGACTGCTTGCCATCTTTGGGAGAGGGCGGAGGGAGGGAGGAAGAATTGGAACAGAGGCAGTGCAAGGACCAATGTTGTAAAAACCACCTAGCATAGGTTCTGTCAATAAAAAGTTATTTAAAAAATAAAAATAAAAATAAAGTAAAATAAATGTGGACATTATATAATATTTGGGAGTCTATTTGTCAAGGGAAAGGTCACAGGAACTATAGAACAAATTATAAAACAATTTCTACTAAATAAAGTCAGGTGTGGTTGGAAAAAAAAATATCAAATTAACTCATGGGTGGGCCATGCGAATATAATAAAATGACAATACTTTTGAGAAATTAATCCACTTATCTAGTGCCATACCAAGCAACCTCCCAAGCTATTACTTCACAGAGCTAAAAACCAATAATAACAAAATTCATCTGGAAGAACAAAAGGTCAAGAATTTCAAGGGAATTACTGAAACAAAATGCAAATGGTGGCCTTAGTAGGTACTTAATAAACCATTCTGTATTGATTCATTGGATTGTTTTACATGCAAAAAATGAAAGGGGCCTTACTATACTATATATATATTTGTGTGTAGGTGTGTGTGTGTGTGTGTGTGTGAGAGAGAGAGAGGGGGGGGGGGGGGGTAGGAGGTCCAAGCCTGCTTCTGCAAGAGAGAACACAAGAGAGACAGGAGAGCCAAGGCTGTTTAATGTGGAAGTCCCACATCAGGGAAAGTTGGGCTACTGACACACCCTGGGTATATCTATGAATTCTCAAGAACCAGAAAGACTTACTATCAGAGACATGCATTACAAAGGTTTGTATTTGTTTTTTGTTTTTCAATTTAACAGCTTCCTCTCCTATCCTAAGTGAATTAATTTTGTCCATCTAGAAACTTTTCAATTTCATGTAATCAAAGCCATGCATTTTATCTTTTGTAATTCCTTCTCTCCCTTGTTAGGTTCAGAATAAGTCTTATCCACAGGTCTGAGAGGTACATGATCTGTTTCTCTTCTAACTTTTTAATAGTATGATAGTATAAAGGTCAGATATCTATTCAGAATATATAAAGGAATGTGGTATAAGACATTGTTCTGTGTCTAATTTCTCTCAGAATGCTTCCCACTTTTCTGAGCAGTTTTTATTGAAAACAGAGTTCTTTCCTAAATACTTATTTTTTTCTTGTTTACTGAACACTAGCTTATTGAGCACCACAGTTTTTGATTCTCCCTTGCCAATCTGTTCCATATATCTACCTCCCTCACCTAGTCTGTTCTACCTCTCTATTCTTTAAAGCTTTTTTTTTTAATTCTACCTTTTCATTTTCAAAATACATAGGTGGATAATTTTTGACACTTGCAAGGCTATGGGACCCGGTGAGGAGGGGTACAGAGCCACCTCGACCTTTTTGGTGCACACTAAGGTTTCTGCCACATTGCAGAAGCGCCCTTGTCCAGCAAGGAGCAGTGATGCATGTCAACGGGTTGAGCCTGAGGGGCACAGTGTAGTTGATCATGAGCAGGGATGCCTTGACACCCCTGTCACCTGTGATTCAGAGGCTAGATGGCTGGATCGGCTCTCCTCCCATTGGCAGATACTGTGCATACGACCAGGGCTGCTTCTGAAAGGTGATGGGAGGTTGGCTACTGTTCAGTGCTGATCCTGCTTGCAAAAATGTGTATCAACAAGGCTGTGGGGCATGATAAGCTGGAGCTCTGTCCACACTCTGTGAGCCTCCAGCCTCATTCTTCTTGCCTCTGAGATCAAAGGGCTCATATACTTTGAGCGCTTAAGATGCCCCCAACAGACATTCACCCGCAAACCCCGGGTTCATTTTCCCTCATCATTTCCATGATGTTTATTAACCTTCTGTTTTCCAAATTGTTTGGTCATTGTTGTTATCAAAATGCAAGCAACCAGCAAAATAAATGAAAACACTATTTTGTGATCACAATCATCACATTCCTCTCTCTTGGGGCAGATGGCTCTCTTCCTCACAAGACCATTGGAACTATTTCATCATCTCATTATTATTGAAAAGAGCCATGTCCCTCAGAACTGACCATTGTATAATCTTGCTGCTGCTGTGTACAGTATTCTCTGGGTTCTTGTCACTTCACTACTATCAGTTCATGTAAGTCTCCCCAGGCCTCTCTGAAATCTTCCTTCTCATCATGTCTTATACAACAATCATATTTGATTACTTTCATATACCATAACTTATTCAGCCATTCTGTAGGTCTTACTGCTACAGGCAGTGGTGATGGGCCCAGGCCGAGTAACAGCACTCAGACTGTCTGGGCGAGAATGATTTACCGCCTTACTAAGCAGGGCAGCGGAGGAGACGGAAGGAATTCCAGCCTCTGAAATGTATGGGATGTATGGGAGAAAAGAGAAAGAATGCTAGAGAAATGACAGTTTATCACAAGGTAACTCCCAGGCTCCTTCCTATATCTGATCTGGAGCTTTTAAAAGGAGAAGAGGAGGAAGGCCAGGCCCCCGTAGTAAGCATGACTAGGAAAGATAATAGGTCTAATAGAAAGGTAGCGATTTATTGGACACAAGGCTCTACTACCACAGTGAATGCCCTAATTGACGCGGGCCTAAGGCCACCCTAATATACGTCAATCCAACAAAATTCAAAAGGGGAACTCCTGTAGCCATTTCAGGGTTAGGGGTCCAGAAGTTAAAGCAGTTCAAACTAATCTCCAAATGAAAACTGGACAATCCCCAAAGTGAGAATGGCCTGTGGTAACTGGACCGATGCCAGAATACATAATTGGTATAGATATTCTGAGACTACCCGACCCCAGGAGGGACAGTATCAGTTGCGGAAGAAAAGTATGCACCGCTTCAGTAACGCTGGCAAACTCCTATGCCCCATTCGGTTAATACCCTCATCAAGGACTGCATTGCGGCAGTATCGAATCCCGGGGGACAGGAAGAAGTAGCTTCTGCTATTGAGGAGTACCGGGCAGCAGGGGTGTTGGTCACTACCAGCGCCCAGTGAGATATTCCAATCCGGCCAGTATGGAAGTCAGATGGGTCTTGGAGAATGACAGTAGGTTACAGGCAATCGTCACTGGTGTGATTTCTTTTGTAAATCTGCTCCTGCTCAGGGAGATTTCTCCTGCCCATCCTTTCTTTCTGCCCATCCCCTGATGCTTGTTTCTGTATTGTTAGCGCTATTATCAATATGCAATATATACATATAGATCAGAATTCTATACTCTACAGCACTCGCAGGGGCAGCCTGTGCCACTAAAACTAGAAATGGACTATGGCCTATATAAACTTAAGGCCAAATCGACGATATAGGGATAAGGATAAGATTCCGTAGGCCTCAGCCCTCAGTTTCCCTCCATGTCCATGGGGTAATTATGGTACAGTGAATTATTATTCACCCGTTTTTGCAGCTGCTGAATAACCCTGGGAACAAATATAGCTTAAAGAACGCCGTCTGGGGCTGGGGGAAGGATGAGGGGTGTTGACCAAATCTACCAAGGATGCATTATCCATATACTGAAACTAGCCTCTCCAGGAGTAAAGCTTCACTCCGGATAGACTCTGGCAGGGCTGGGCCCCTTCTGGATAAGCTAAAGGAAGTGAAGTCAGTACTGCTGGCATTTGGCCACCTTGGTACCCTGGGATATTTAAGCACGACAGCTCAATACCCAGATTGAAATCTCCCCCATGGGGGGATGCTCTGCAATGGACCCTCCCTGGCAGGGCTTGCTGGGCTTTGACCCGGGGTTCCCCAACCCGAGGTCAGCCCTGTTGGTGTTTCCCCAAATCTTCAATGTAGTCTTTCTTCTCCCCCCTCTAGTCTATGTACCTCTTTGTACTGTACTAGTTATATGAATCATAGGATGCATTAAGTGCTTTTGTTATCAGAAGTGCACTTTCAATTACTGTTTTCCTTTTTTATAATTCATTGTTATTAAACATTTTCGTACAACCTGGTATCTCGGGTCTTGTGGGAGCGGGTCATTCTGAGGCGGGAATCATAAATCTTAACCTAACAGTAGTATAAAATATGTGGGAATGTATCTGCCAAGCAAAAGTCAGGAACTATGTGAACACAACTACCAAACACTTTCTACAGAGATAGATCTAATCCTTTGGAAATATGTCAAGTGCTCATGCGTAGGCCAAATGAATATAATAAAAATGACAATACTGTCTAAATTAATCCCCTTATTTAGTGCCATTCCATTCAAACTCCCAAGAAATTATTTTACCGATCTTGGAAAAAAAATAGAGTTCATCTTCAAGAACAAAAGGTCAAGCACTTCAAGGGAATCAAAGAAAAAAATGCCAGTGAAGGTGACCTAGCTGTGCCAGACCTAACACTATGTTATAAAGCAGCAGGCATCAAAACCTTTCGGTACTGGCTAAAGAAGTGAAGGCAGATCCAATCAGGGGTAGGTTGGATCTGGGACAAAATAGTCAATAACTCCAGCAATCTGGTGTTTGACAAACCCAAGGACCCCAGCTTTTGGGATAAGAAGGGACTATTTGACAAAAACTGCTGGGAAAATTGAAACTAGTATGGCAGAAGCCATGTGGACCCACTAACCCATACCAAGATGGGTTGAAATGGGTTTGAAGGGAAACTGTTCCCTTTAAAGATTATCACTGAGATTATGTCCCATTTCAGTCTCAGAGATCAGGATCTCCCAGGCTACAAGGAGTCCAGGCACAGCCCAACCTTTCAGGATAAGAGAAGCAATATTATTCAGGGGCAAATCAACTCCCATACAAATTCTAAATTCTCATTCAATTGAGGAATCCTGATCTGAGCAGCTTGGGCTGTCCCAGCCCCCACCAAGAGATCCAATATAACTGCTTCCCTCAAGTAAGGTCTTTGCAGATGGCCATGCACTTTGCTAGGACCCTGTCTGCTGAGCATTCTCAGCACCAGAACTCCACTTCCGTAATTGGTCTTTGTCTCATAGAAGTCAGCCCCTTAACAAACTGATTTCTATCCAACAATAAACTTTCATTTTACAATTAATAATTGGGGAAGGAGTGAATTCTGTCACTCTAAACCTGCGGCTGATTTAAGGTAGATATTTAACAATTTTCTTATTGCCACTAACCTCTTGACCACCAGGAATTGAGAGCATTCAAAATGCATCAGGTTTATGATTTAGACATAGTGATTTTATAAGCAAAGTAGAAGAACATAGGAAGACTGACTTCTCAGCTCTATGGAAAAGGAAGGAATTTGTGGCCAAAAAAGAACTGGAGCTCATCATTAATTTAAAATAGATAATTTGATAATGTTAAGTTAAAAAGTTTATGCACAAATAAAGAATGCAGACAAAATTAGAAGGGAATCAATATATTGTGAAAACATTTTTATCTTTAAGGGTTCTGATAAAGGCCTCATTTCCAAAATATATAAAGAAGTGACACAAATTTATCAGAATCCAAGCCATTCTTTAATTGAATAATGGTCAAAGGATATGGACAATTTTCAGATAAGAAATAAAACCATTTCTAGTCATATGAAAAGATGCTCTAAATCACTATTGGTCAGAAAGCTGCAAATTAAGACACCTCTGAGACACCACTACACACCTCTGAGATTGGCTAAGATGACAGGATATATGACAATGTTGAATGCTGGAGGGGATGTGGGAAAACTGGGACACTGCTACATTGCTGATGGAACTGTGCAAGAATCCAACTATTCTGGAGAGCAATTTGGAACTAGGCCAAAAGAGCTAACAAACTGTGCATACTGTGACCTTTGCTGGGGTTTCTACTGATGCCAAATACCAAAGATGTAAAGGAAGGAAAGGAACCACCATGTGCAAAAAGTTTGCAGCAGCCCTCTTTGTAGTAGCGGAACTGGAAACTGGTGGATTACCCTCAGTTTGAAGATGGCTGAGCAAGTTATGGTATATAAATGTCATGGAATATTAGTGTTCTATAAGAGATGATCAGTACGATGATTTTAGAGACGCCTATAGACACTTACATGAACTGATACTAAGTGAAGTGAGCAGAACCAGTGGATCATTGTAGACAGCAGCAGCAAGATTACATGATGATCAAATCTGATGGACGTGGCTCTCTTCAACAATGAGATGACTCAGGCCAGTTTCAATTGTTCAGTGATGAAGAGAGCCATCTGCACCCGGAGCAAGGACTATGGGAAAATCACATATATCTGTGGATCACAATATAGTGTTTTCACCATGCTTGTTGCTGTTTGCTTATATTTTGTTTTCTTTTTCATTTTCTTTTCCATTTGATGTGATTTTCCTTGTGCAGCATAATCGTGGAACTATGTGGAGAAGAATGGCACATGTTCAACGTCTATTGGGATGGGTGCCATCTAAGGAGGGTGGGGGACAGGAGGGTGAAAAAATTTAGATTACGAGGTTCTGCGAGGGAGAATGTTGAAAACTATCATGTGTATGTTTTGAAAATACAAAGCTTTTACAAAATTGAGAGGTAGAACGGCCTAGTCGAGGGAGGTAAATAAATGGAACAGATTGGCAAGGGAGAATCAGAAATGGTGCTGCGCAAAGAACTAATGTTCCATAAACTAGAAACAAATAAATTATTTGCTAAAGAATTGTGTTTTCAATAAAAACCGCTCAGAACACTTAAAAACATTCTGCGAGAAATTACACATACACAAATATCTTACAATACCTTTTAAATAGATATTTGACCTTCACATTTAAGATCATACCATCAAAAAGCTAGGAGAGAAATAGATCATATCCTCTCATAGCTTTGGATAAGACACATTCTTAATCTAACAAGGAGAGAAGGAATTATAAAAGATCAAATGTATAAACTTTGATTACATGAAATTGAAAAGTTTCTAGATGGACAAAATTAATTCACCTAGGACAGGAGAAGAAGCTGTCAAATTGAAAAACAAACCTTTGTAGCGCACATGTCTGATGATAAGTCTTTCTGGGTCTTGAGAATTCACAGATATACCAGGAGTGTATGTCAATGTGCTTTTCCCTGATGTGGGACTGCCACATGAAAACAGCCTTTGCTCTCCTCCCGTCTCCCTTGGGCTCTTCTGTGTGGAAGCAGACTTGGGCCTCCTACTGCTTGAAAAGGATAAATTAAAAAAAATTTTTTTACAATATCTCTCTGAGCACAAAGGGTCCTTTTTTGCATGTAAAACAATCAAATAAATCAGTATGGAAAGGGTTTTTTAACGGCCTACTATGTGAGAAGTAAGAAAGGGAGAATAGTAGAGAGAGCTGGCCTTAGACTCAGAGGGACCTAGGTTCAAGTCCTGTCTCTGACTCCTGTCTCTGACTTGTACTCTCTTTGTAGCCCTGGGAAAAACACTTAACCTTTCAATGCTTTAGGAAACCGTAAAGGGTGAAGTTTGAAAAAATTAAAACTTAAAACTAGGGGCAGTTAAAAAACCCTTTCCATCCATTTATGGAGAGAGATGATAATATACTCCCATTGCATGTGGCGCTTGCCATTGGCTCTGGACAGATGAGTTCTATGCTCTCCAAAGCCACCCTCTGTGCCCACACTTTATATGACTTTGAACATAAATGAGTGTTCTGTTTGGGGTTTTTTCAGCTTTAAATCATATTTCGTACTGATAGAAACTGAAAGAGATGTACATCTTGTCATCTGCAGCCACCCATTTCCATAGCACGTGAGAAGTTCCTGGAATAATATTGGAAGGTCATTTGTTCAATTAATCAAAGTTTTCTTGGGTGACTGATAATTTTTTAGTTAAATGATCCATTGATTAATCGATAAAAATAACTAAGGAGACTTTTGTATGGATGGTTTTCAACTGCTCCAACTCAGTTAAAAACAATTTTAGTTAATCATCGATCATGGATTGAGTAAACTGATAAAAAATAGGAAGGATGAAGATAAGTCCGAGGCTTAGGTCTAATAGGGTGTTGGGTATGGTGTGGGGTTTCAAATTTTGGGGGATGGAGGGGCTAGAATGGGCAATAAAAATATTGAGATGGAAGAAGTTATGGGCGAAGGGGTTCTTTTGGACTGTTTACTGAGTCAGCAATGGTTGTGGAGGCCTTATGTTTAAATTTTAGTCCTTTTCTTGTATGTTAACCTTTCGTTGATAAATTTGGAAGGCTACCTAGGAGTTGGGATAATTAAATAGAAAGGTTTTTTAAACATTTATTAAGAAGAGGTTGAACCTCAAAAAGGCTTAAACATGCAATTACCAACTCTATCAACAACCCCTGTTCTTGGGGGCACATAAATTGATTTAGTATATTTGATTGATTCATATTTGGCTCAGGGCTCATTGGGGATTTGGCCCTATTTCTTGTCCTTTTGTACTGGAGAAATGAATTTACAGATAGAAACAAACCTGGTTTCTCCGGTCTGAACTCAGATCCGTGGGACTTCATGTTGAACAACGCCTTTTAATAAGCGGTTCACCATTTGGGTGTCCTGATCCAACATTGAGGTCGTAACCCTAATTTTCGATGGGCCCAAATGGGTTGCTTATCCTGGGGTAACTTGTTGTTGATCAAAGATGGATCGTTTTGTTGTTACCTTAGTTCGTTAATCTGGGTTATATTCATTGGAGGTTATTTTATGCTCGAGGTCACAACCAAACACTACAACTCAGGGGTTTATACGGGTTGTTCCGGTGGGTTATTAGTATTTATTGAGTTATGCGACTTAAGCTCCACAGGGTCTTTCTTCTTGTTAACATTCCCCCTCTGGGGAAGGTCAATTTCACTGATGGAATAAGAGACAGTTGAGCCCTCGGTCCATTCATACTGTCATTTAAAGAGACAATATTATCTCCTTTCGGTCAGGATCCGGGCTTTAAAGTCATAACTCACGGGACGTGCCTCTAATACTAGAAATCTAGAGGTGATCTTTTTTGGTAAACGGGGCTCATGGTTTTAGTTCCTTTTATCCCTTTTAATCTTTCCTTTATATGACGCCTGGGTTGTTTAACAAATGTGTGTAGGATACTAGTGTGTGTTTTTATTTGTTTGGTTAAGTTAAAGTGATTGTTCCGTCTATTTTATGCTTGGCAAGGAAATATATTCAGGTTACTCATATTAGCTTTATCTTCTAAGTAATTTAAATTGTCCAATATAGGGTTAGGGTTTGATTAATTTTGGTATTAAATTTGGTAGTTTGAGCTTTCCTTTCTTAATTGATGGGCCTTTTAGGCCTACAATGTTTTGTTATTTTTTCCTTAAAAAGTTTGTCTACATATCAAAAGGTTTCCCTCTTTTGGTCATTTAAATTTAAATAATTATTTGTATATTAAAATTTAAAGTTGAACAAAATTCTTTCTTGGACAAAGCTATCATTAAGTTCGATGGGCTTTTCCCTCTTTGTAAAAACCTACTGTTTACACAACGAGTTGTTCTGTCAACCTCTACAATAGCTCACCTTAATTTAGGGAATACAGGCTTTAATTGTTTTGTGTCCGGTTTGTGCTTTTTATCAAAAGGTGAAGGGCAATCTTTGCTTTTATCACAAGATGGAATCTTTCAATTCCCTCTTACTTTCTCTATTGTGCCTAGGGTTTGTCTTTCTATCACCTATACTAAAGGCAATAAATTTTTGTGGGTGTAATAAATAGTTTAATCTTTTCTAGGACTAGATCTAGCTCAAAATGGTAGTTATGAAATCGGTGTAAGCAAATGCTTTAATTAAGCCAATTTTGATTGTCCAAGTCACTTTCAAATACAAATCAAACTTTTCTCCTCTTTTTGACTTTCAATTAGGTATTGAAGGTTACTTTATGGGGGTGACGGGCGGTGTTGCACCCTTTGGTTTCAACTAAGCTCTTTCTTAATTTACTACTAAATCCCCTTCATTCTTTGTTTCAGTAGACAATCCGTTTGTTTTAATATAGAAAATGTGGCCTTGTTCCCCTTCATATCCACACCTTGACCTAACGTTTTTTGTGGTTTCATGATTTTGCTCCTTTGCTGTTGGGGGTGAGCTGCGATGGGGTATAAAGACTGATAAGCGAGAAGGGTGAGGTGTATGGGGTTTATGATTATAGAACAGGCTCCTTAGGGGGTCAAAGGACCCAAGTCCTTTGATTTTAAGGTGGCTAGTAGTTCTTGGCAGTAATTTTGTTTTTAATTACCTAGGTTTATGGCTAAGCATATTGGGGTCTCTAATCCCGTTTGTGTCTTAGCTTTGTTTTCACATTGGTACAGTCCGTAAGTTAGTATTTTAATATCAACGGCTTATTACACACAGTTAGCAACTTTTTTGGAGGTTTATGTAAACACCCTTTCCCGTTCTTCTGTTTTTGGGTTAATCGTTGACCCGTGGCTGGCACGGTTACCAACCCCTATTATTATGTTTAGTCAAACTTCCGTTTTTGACTCAATGTTGTCCTGTGTAACCGTGGGGTTTGGTTAAACAAGGTGTCATGGGCTGCTTATTAAGTGTGCCTGATACCCACTTTTAATTTGGAAGTTAAAGGGCATACTCACTGGGGTGTGAAACTTATGTGTGGTCTAAAAAATTAAAATGAGGACCAAACAGTGCTTTGGAACTGATTAAAAATCCATCTAAGCATTTTCATGCTTTGCTTTGTTAACGACACAAACAACCTATTAAGTTTAAAATTTATCAAAAAATTTTGATAAATTTAAGTTTGTATACTATGTCAGTAAAATTTATTTTTTTTTTTTTTTTTTTTTTGTTTTCCATAAAAATTTTAAGATTGGGTTGGAAAAGCGGTTGTTCTTGATTCATGGATATTAGGGAATTTTTTGTAATTCTGTAACAGTAGAAGTTTGATAGTAAGTAGTGGTTTAGGGTCTTAGTTGGCCTGGGTTGCTGCCCAATGTTTTTATATCATTTCTCGGGTTTTTTACCATCAAAGACCTATCATCCGGTTTTGGGGTTTGACGGAAGCGATAAAATTCCACTACATAGATGAAATAATGATTCAAGGAATGGATCAAGAATCAGTGGACCAAGCTGTGCGGGAAACAGTTACTGAGGAGAAAAATAAGGGATGGGAAACAAATCCTGCCAAAATACAGGGTCCCCCACCCCCCAATCAGTTAGATTCTTGGGGATAATGTGGAATGCGGCACAGTGGGAGATTTTGCCTGGGCTAAAAAGGCAGGTTTCCTTCCACTCCTCCTGACCAGGAAGCCAAAACTGACAGGTTTGTTTGCATATGGAGGAATAAAACCTCCTCTGGGGCGACACTCAGCCTTTTAAAGTCACCAGAAAGAAATAGGAATTAATGGGGGCAAAAGCGGCCTTGGAGGAAGCAAAAAGAGCAACACAAGTGCCTTAGATTCAGGGCCCAAGGAAGGACCAGTGGTCAAGTCTCTATAAGGTGATTACAGGACTGGGCTCAGGCAAAAACAGGGAGGTAAAAGGTTCCAGGAGGGTTTGGGGCTGAAAATGACCTAATCCTTCAAACTGCAGGCCCTTTGATCAACACATGGCTGTTTATCGGCCCGGTGGAAACAGAACAATGAACCATCCATCATGGGTAACTGAGACCCCAAATTCCCAGTATGGCTGGATTTGGAAACCCCCATCTCTCCAGGTGGACGTGCTCAAAATCTAGCTAAGTGAAATAATTGTCCTCAGGCGGGCCAAACTGGGAAGTCAGGGGCATTGGTCTTGCATGAAAAGATAGCAGAAGCTCCCTAACCTCTGACTTGCTAGATGATACAAACCTACTCCTGAAGTACCCTCGCCGGCTTCCTGCAACACAGCCGGGTTTCCCACACTTTCCCCTCATCACAACAAACATGCCTGCTTCACTGACGGACCTGCTAAATGCATAGCACAGGAACGCCACTGGAAGCCCGTTCTCATAATCTATCACCAAAGCTACTCTGGAAACTACCGGAAGAAGCGCCGGGGGTGCACTGGTTGCTATGTTCATGACTGAATGGAGAAAGGGGACGTGTCACCTATTTATGATTCCTGGGCAGAGGCAAAGGGTTAAGCCCCATGGATGCCTTCGGCAAAAGCTGGACTTTCGGCAGGTCTGGGGAATGGATTGCAAAGAGACAGGGACCCGCTCACAATGCTAACACTTATTTTCTTGTAATACATAGAACACTCGAGACCGTGAATCTAACGTCCAGGTTGGCCAAGACTGGAACCAAAATCACTCGGACATCTGAAAGGACTATGGCCCGTCCGGCCCCAATTCCCCAAAGGGTTTGGGCCCCTTCGCAGGTGGGCCCCTGCTAGGGGAATATCTATCCCTCTTCCTGTATCGAGACAAATTACTGATCAGTGTATGCAGGGTCAATTATGTGGATGGAGCTCCTGTGGACCGGATACCCAGACCTCTGCCTCTCCTTATACGGATGGGCCCAGGACATAATGAAAGTGAAGGAGCCCTGATCTGAAGGATCTCCGTAGTCCCTTACAGTTCAGAATTCTCTGATTCTAAATTGGCACCAGCCACTGCCTCACCCTGGCTGCCAGTGTATTGGGGTTTCAACTCATGGGTGCTAACAAGTCGGGGGAAGGGATAAGGTAAAGGGGTTAGTACTCGGGTGTCTGGGAGAGGAGAACACAGGACCGAGCAGGAAGGAAAGATGTGCTATGTGAGATGCCTATCTGCCAATATTTGGATTTTCCCAATGTATCGTCGTTACTCATGAGAAAAGCATGAGGGTCTCAGCCCTGGAGAGAAATGGGGGAAGCGGCTCCCACTCTTCTATCCAATCAGTGAGTTAAGCTATACAGGAGCTGGCCTGGAAGGGACTTTAGAGGTCATGCAGTTCATCCCTTTTATTTGATCTCCAAGGTCCATTCTAGCTCCAAACTCTTGCTCCTATGAGCCATCCCACTGGCTCTTTACGTGTAAAGACGTGCCAGAAGCCTAAGTCTCCGGAAAAGGGAAACCCTCACTATCTACTCTGGATGGTTGAGAAAAAGTAGGGATTGATTTTGTACAGGTCCTGCTGCGCAGACCTAATCCTTTTCTATGGGCTTGTCCCCCAGCCAGCACTTGAATTCCAGTCCCCTGCCCCCTGGAATGAATGGAAATGGAGAGTTTCTGCTTTTCTGCAGATATTTTGCATACCAGGAGACCAAGGAAGGATTGAGCTTGAAACCGAATTTTTAGTTACTGATCCAGTGAGTAGCCCCTTATGCCCCTTTTTCCCTGCTGCACCAGCTACCTATGTGTGCCTGTTAAATAATGAGCCAGAGTGCTTGGGATCCAGCCTGAGGCCCAGCCTTTGGGATTGTTGGTTCCCACCAAAAAGGCCCCGGGGCCAGTGTGAGGGGACTTACAGCTTCCAAACTTCAGTGGGCAGGCGTGCACGTCCATAGGGAAGTCTTCCAAGTGCATGGGACATTCAGCATGAATGGTCAACCTGGAAGACACAAAACAATGTGATGGTCTCCTTTAGGCTTCAGGACCCAGGATTTAGGTCATCTGCAAAGGAGGGTGTTTGCAAGGAAGGTGGTTAGATACTCCAGCCAGCTCCTCACCTCCATCTCCAGAGGGCTCCTAAGCGGTTCTCACTGCTGATGCCATACTTTACAGAAGGGCAGTAAAGTGAATGACTTCTCCAAAGGCCCCTTGACATTTTCTGCTTTTATACTGCAGACTTGACCCTCACCCTGCCATCTCAGAAAGGCCAGGAGGGAAGCATGGACAAGGGCTGCAGCCATGCAAATGAAAAGGCTGAGCAATGGGAAAACATATGAGACCTTCCTCCTCTAGACAGAGAGGTGGGAGATGTTCTAGGCAGAATATTGCATGCTTTGCCAGACACAGTCACTGGATTGGGTGTTTTTGCTTGGTTTTTCTCTGTTAGAAGGGTGGATTCGATATCAAGGAGACAGGGGAAGCTGGAAATGACTGTAGTAAAAACAATAGGTACCAACATTTATTTAAAAAATAGCGACAAACAGCACTTCTTTAGCTTCCTCCCTTAGCAACTGCAGAGCAAGCTGAGAGCAAACTTCCTGGATGGCCTACTGCAGCAGGCCAGTGACTCACCACCTTCCTCCTCAGTTTAATTCTTTCCGAAATAGGGCTAATAACACTGATCCTTCTCAGCAGGCTGTCTTGCGAGTTAACTAATTAATGATTGGGGTAGGGAAAAGGAGAGGGATTTGAAGGGATGAATATCTTTACTCTGATAATGAAAGATCACTTAAGATGCTTCTGATAGGGATGTGTTACTGCCCACAGCAACTAGCTGCTCCATGGAAGGGGAAGGGTGGAGGGGAGTGGGGAGAGGGGAGACTGTTCTTGGAGAATATAGATGAATTATGTCTGTGTGTGTGTGTGTGCGTGCACGTGTGCGCACATGCACTTAAAGAAGAAAGTTGGCAAGAAAATCAGTGCTACATAGTAACTGGGAATGGAGGGGATCTTGAGCTCCAGAAACATGTGCTAGAAAGAGCCCTGAATCTGGAACCTTATGTCAGGACTTTGGCTCTGAGTTTGCTTGTTTGTTAGTTTGGGACTTTGGGCAGGTGACTTCCAACCTCTGAGAACTGGGGTTCCTCTTCTGTCAAACGAGGCCTATGATCATGCTGCCATTGGTGGCCATACAAGGTGGGCTCCCAGATTCATGAGATCGCACAGATCTGGAGATCCCAGACAAGGTCTAAGAGGTCACGATGGTAGGAAGAGACAGGTAGGTTCGCTGACTCCAGAGTCAGCATCCCTTCCATCATACCGCACTGTTGACCCAAGTTTGTGACTGGGACTGTCACAGCCAGGACTCTGCTACTTCCCATCTGTGGAACACTGCATTTACTCTCTGGGCATCAGTTTCCTTCTCTGTAAAATGAGTGAATTGGACTAAATGACTTGAAAGGTTTCTCTAGATCTATGATCCTCTGACCTACAACCCATTATCACAATAGCCCTTTGGATCACATGTCCACACCAAAGGGAGAGAACATGATCTCAATGATAAAGGTCATGCAGTAAGATGAAAGAAAATGAGATCAGATCCCTTTCAGACTGGTGGTAGAGGTTATGAGAGAGAGAGAGAGACAAAGACAGAGACAGACAGACAGTGACAGAGACATAGAGACAGAAGAGGTTGTTTCCATCGCATGACTTTGAAAAGTTTTTGTACTAATAAAATCAATGTAATTGCTAATGCAATGTACTAATAAAATTACCGATGCAAAATACTGATAATATCAAGATGAGGGAAGTGATTAAATGAGGGGGAGTCTTAATTAAGCTCATGTACAAGGTACTATGCTAATGGTTGGGGATTTTGCTGTTGTTGAGTTTGTCACGTCCAACTCTCCATGATCCCATTTGGGGTTTCGTCGGCAAAGATACCGGCGTGGTTGGCCGTTTCCTTCTCTGGCTCATTTTTCAGATGAGAAAACCAAGGCAAACAGGGTGAAGTGACTCAGCCAGGGTCACACAGGTAAGAAGTGTCTGAAGCCGAATTTGACCTTGGGCATCCAGGCCTAGTCTTCCTTCTCCTGTGTCACCTAGCTACCTCTAATTGCTGGGGATATAAAGAAATATCTCTGATCAGAGTCAGATTGAAAGCTAAGGAATTAACACAAAAATATAAGACTAAGCAATTTGTCCAACAGATAATGATCAAAAGATATGAAAAACAGCTCTCAAAAAAAGGAATTGTGAATGATTAACAATCAAAAAGAAGACTGTTCCAAATCTCTAATGAGAGAAATTAAAATCCAAGACGCCAAAGGTAGATAGATGAATCCTGTATACACCAAGAGATTCGCAGCAGCTCTCTTTGTGGCAGCAAAGAACTGAAAACAAAGTATATATCCATTTGACTAGAGCAGGGGAGGAAGGAAATGAGTATTTTTCAAGTGCCTATTATGTGCCATTCACTGTGCTAAGTCCTTGACGAATATTATTTCATTTTCTTCACAGCAACCCTGGGAGGTAGATACTATTATTATTCCCGTTTTTCAGGTGAGGAAACTGAAGAAAGAAGATACTCCCCCAGGGTCACAAAGCGAGTATCTGGGGTTGAATTTGAACTTGGGTGTCCCTGACTCTAGGCCTACAGTTCCATTCAATTTACCACATAGCTGTCTATAATGGCTAAATAAACATAATGGAACGTTACTGTACTGGAAGGAATGGTGAGCATGATGAATGAAAAGAAGTGAAGTGAGCAAAAGCAGACTACAGAGCTGATAGTCATGATGTACATTCCAGTTTATATCCACAGTGACTACAGCACCACACGTGAAATAACAAAAAAGGACAAAACTTTCCAAACTGAATTCTGGCACCAAGCTTAGTCCTGAGGAAATGATTCTCATATCACTTGTATCATATCCCATCCTTCAGGGGTGGGGAGCCCTATACACATCAGGCTTTTTGCTTTAATTTTTGCAGAATCTTTGTTTCTTCCTTTTTCATACTTCATTAAAATGGATGACTTTCTGGGAAGAGGAGGAATATGGTGGGAAATATAAGCAATCTAAAAACAAGTGATAACAATAAAATTTATTTAAAGGAATGAATTGTAAACTGTCAACAAGCATATGAAAGATGGCTCCAAAACACTCATAATAAGAGAAATGCAAGTCAAAACAACTCCAAGGCTTCACCTCACACCTAGCAAATTGGCAAAGATGACAAGAGATGTAATTAGTTCATGTTGGAGGGGCTGAAGAATGACAAGCACGCTAATATACTATTAGTGGAGCCGGGATATGCTCCGACCATTCTGAAAAGCAATTTGAAAATATGCTCAAAAATGTCCGCGTTCTTTGACCCAGACATCCCACTGTTAGACATCTACCCCCAGGAGGGCAAAGATGGAAAGAAAGTTCCTATTTATGCTCAAATATTCATAGCTGTGCTTATTGTGGTAGCAAAGAACTGGAAACAAGATTGGCAGTGGAGGAGAAAGCTGTCACTCGGTCGCTTCCTATTGTAATTAATTATTCTCGCTAACTAGGTGCCAAACTGGGTTGTTTCTTTGCTCTTCTAAAACCAAAGATGTTGTCAGAGCCCCTCCCCCAATAAATTTCATCCTCATGGGACCACAAATGTTCCAATCTGATGAAAGACAAACCTGGGACCAGAATGCCACTTGGCCTACATTCCTCCTGAAAGGGACAAGGGGATTTATGCCACAAATGGACTTGGATGTAGTCCACCATTTCCCACTTAATTCATAGCCAGCTATTTCCATGACTTGATTCAGTCATTTCACTGTTGATATAGAGTGGGGACCTTCTGCAAACCTCTTTGTAGAGTTTCAGCTAGTCAGGCCATTGACAACCATTTCAGCATCTACTATGAGTAAGGTATAAGCTTTGGTATGAGAGGAGCCCCCCCAAAACAGTCTACGAGGTTCCTGCCCTCAGAGTTTATGGCCTAGTTGGAGAGAGAAGGCTCTCATACTTTAAAAGATAACAAAGTATTTTTGTTTGCAACCGTTCTCGACTCTGTGACCTCCATTTGGAGTTTTCTTGACAAAGACACTGAAGTGGTTTGCCATTTCCTTCTCCAATTCATTTTACAGATGAGGAAACTGAGGCAAATAGGGGCATACAGGTAGTAAGTACATGAGACCAGACTTTAAGATGAGACTTCCCGACTCCAGGCTTGGCACTCTATCTGCCACAGCACCACCTGCCTACCCCTGACTAAACATAGAAGACATCAAATGTTCCTGAAAGATAATAGGTGTTTATCATCACAAGAATCTGGAACAGAGGATTTTGAGGTGGAGAGGAGCTCAGGGCTCAGCTAATCTAGTTGGCTTATTTTAGAGAGATGATTCAGGAAGGTTTCACAGCAATGGTGAGATGTGGCCCATGTCTTGAAGGACGGCCTGGACTGGGAGAAGCAGAGAGGAGAAGGAATGTCCAGAATAGAAGAACAGATTGAAAAAGGGCAGAGAGTGAAGAAAACATATGGCACATGCAAGGGAACTGGGCTGCCTTGAGTAGAGGAGCCAGGGATAAAGGGGGAACTTGAGCTTGGAGTTAGGTTGTAGAATCCTTGAATGGTAAGCAGAGAAATTTGGATTTTCTTGTGTAGGCCATTGGCAGCCACTGCTGGTTCCTAAGCGAGAGATGACAATGGTAGAAATGGTTTATTTTTGTTTGGGGGGGGGGGCGGATTTTTTTTGATTACACATGTACATTCACTTTTTTTACACATTTCTTTATGAATCAGGTTGGGAGAGAAAACGCAGAACAAAAGATGGCGTTTTCCATCCCAAGTTTTTGGAATTGCCTTGAATCATTGAATCATGAAATGAAGAAAGTCTGTCATAGTTGATCATTGCCCAAATCTTGCTGTTGCCGTGTACAATATATTCCAGGTACTGCTTGTTTCACTCAGCGTCGGTGTGTGTAAATCTTTCCAGGCCTTTCTAAAATCAGCTTGTTCATCATTTTTGATAGAACGATAATATTCCGTTACTTTCATATATCATTAGTTTATTCAGCCATTTGATGGGCATCTACTCATTTTCCAAATCTTTGCTGCCACAAAAAAGGGCTGCTACAAACATTTTTGCACACTTGGCTCCTTTTCCTTTTTATGATTTCTTTGGGATACAGACCCAGTAGTGGTTCTGTCAGAGCAAAGACCGTGCATACTTTCGTAGCCCTTTGTGCAAAATTCCAAATTGTTCTCTGGAAGAGTTGGATCGTTTCACAATTCCACCAACACTGCATTAGTGTCTCAGTTTTTCCACATTCCCTCCAGCATTTATCATTATCTTTCCCTATCACCTTAGCTAATCTAAGAGGTATGAAGTATGGTGCCTCAGAATTGTTTTATTTTGCATTTCTCTAATCAATAGTGATGTAGAGCATTTTTTTTCATATGATTACAGATGGCTCTAGTGTCTTTATCTGAAAAGTGTCTGTTCATATCCTTTTACCATTTATTAATTGGGGAATGACTTGCATTCTTAAAAATTCACCTCGGTTCTTTATATACTTTAGAAATGAGACCTTTGTCAGAAACACTGGCTATAAATTTTTTTTTTCTCCAGATTTCTGCTTCCCTTCTAATTTTGGCCATGTTAGTTTTGTTTGTGCAAAGACTTTAATTTATTGTAATCAAAGTTGTCAGTTTGCATTTCTTAATGTTCTCTAGTTCATCTTTGGTCATAAATTCCTTCCTTCTCCAAAGATCTGATAGGTAAACTATACCATGATCTCCTAATTTGCTTATAGTATCATCCTTTATACCTAAATCATGTATCCATTTTGACCTTATTTTGGTCATTTGGCATGGGGGATGAGATGTAGGTCTATGCTGTCCAGTTTTCCCAGCAGCTGGAGTTTGGGGGTTTATGAAACACTAAATTGCTTATAGTCATTGACTATTGTATCATGTGTATCTAACCTATTCCACTGAGCCACCATTCTTTATCTTAGCTGGTACCATATGGTTTTGATAATTGCTGCTTTATAATAGCACTTTAGGTCTGCTACTGCTAGGCTACCACCATTTGTATTTTTTTAGAAATGGTTCTTGCCTTTTTTTGAAAGGCAATTGGGGTTAACTGACTTGCCCAGAGTCACACAGCTAGTAAGTATTAAGCGTCTGAGGTCACATTTGAACTCAGGTCCTCTGGACTCCAGAGCCCGTGCTCTATCTACTAGCTGCCCCTGAAATGATTCTTTTGAAAGTGTTGCTAGCAGATGTGATTTGCAACAAGAAGCAGCATTATAGGAAGTCTGGCCCCAAAGAGATGAGCTCTGAGGGCATTAGGGCTGGCGTGCTCTCCTGATCCTATGTCCTTTTACATATTGTCTTAGTTTTAACATGATTCTGTCCCTCTAGCTCCAAAAGGCAAAGCCTAGGAAGAAAGGCTCTTCCTATCGCTCTTCCCCTTCCACTTGACTCCCACCAGAATCGAGCATCTGTTCAGAGCTTTCCTGGCCTCCCAGAGCTGCATGGGATATTGTAGTAGGGAGGACAAGAGAGAAGCTCAAGGCGCTCCCACAGCAGACTACTGGGCAATGGTATGCCATAGGAGAGTGAGGGGAGGGGAAAATTACCCAGATCTCCTTCCCTCCCTCCCTCCTACACTTGCAAGAAACTTGCTTTAGAGTGTTCTTCTCTCTCAGGCTTTACACTATCCATTTCTGGGGTCCTTCTTATGATCCCTGAACTAAAAGATCCCTTTCCATCTGAGAGCCAGACCCCTTCTGATGCTAAAGTAAATTTCTCACTTCTTTTGCACATTGGTAAAGCTCTCACCTGGTCAGAAGTATGATGTGGTTCTAGGGGGGGTCACTGAGTCAGATGGTAAGAGAAATCAGAGTCACTTTTATGATTACCAAAAAGCACAAGATCATTTCTTTTCTGCAACTACAGCCTAATCTGTTATTCTTAAGGCATAGTGACCCGTTACTGTGAAGTATATGGTTGTGGCACTTGTGAAAGAGCTGCCCTGGCATCGAGAATATATGCAAGGAAGGAGGGCAGCCTCCAGCACATTGGGTAAATTCCACCTGGGGAGGATTTGTGGGAATACATCGACAACAATTAATGAGAAGGCATTGATTTAGTGCTTCCTGAGAATCACAAAAAAGGAAGGCTTGTGATCTGCAGAGCTGGAACCAGATGAGGGCAAGGAAAGCTTTTTTCTCAGATCACTGAAATTCAGAGGGCAGGGGACAGAATTTATAAGTTCCCTTGTAGCAGAGACACAACTGAGCTTAGCGTACCTAGTTACGAGAATACTAAACAGAAACCTCCCAGATGGTGGCCTGTGCCTCGCCCTGTTGTTCTACCACACACCTGCCCCGGATCAACGGGATTTATTCTGTACAAGTTGGCTCCTGGTGATGTTTTTTAATATTTGTCCCCAGCGCAAGTAGCTAGCCGTGGCTCTGCTGATGCATATTGATGGGCCTATGGATCCGTTAGGGTACTGAAACACAGTGCACAGCTCTCCCACCAGCTTGTCATGGGCTTCACGAAAGGGGGAATGCTTGCCATGGGAACAGCCACAGTTACTTCTTTGAGTCCTAAGAGGTCCTCTCTAATTTTGCTTCCTGGCCCACCTTTGCTTGGCCTAGATAGCAGGCCTCAAGCCTGAAATGGAACCAACACAGCAGAAAGAACACACAACTCTGGCTATGCTAAGCACTTTCCAGTCAGCCCTATGGGTCCTAAGTATTTGTTCATGTCATTCTGTCTAAGCTCTAATGAGATGACAGCCACGCCATCAATGCAGCGTTGTTTCCACCCCCTCCACTTGCCACTCTTAACCCTGCATGGCCCAAGGACTCCTTGGGACCAGGAGTCTTGCCTAATGAAACATCAAGATGTCAGGCCAAGGGGAATATGTCTCACTTCCCAAGCAATTACTGAGGCAGCTCAAGTGAAAAGTGACGTGTCGTTGTAATAAATAATCAACATGCCGTGTATGTAGTTCTGCATGCAGAGCAGGGACCAGGCCACAGGGAGCTTCACTCGCAGGTTTCCCGGCAACCTGGGCCAAGCCTAATGCAGCCATGGTGGGTCTCACCCTTTGGGTACTTTTGGAGAAAGCTCCATGGAGATGAGCACAGACACCAAGGGCCACAAAGGCAAAGAGCAGGAGACCAGTGCTAGAGACCAGAGATCCCAAGAAGCTGGCCAGAAAATATTAAAGCAGGAGAGGAAGATGCTGGGGCCAGTAACTAAATTCTTGAAAATTGAGGAGTGCTAATGGAATGGGGAAAGCATCACATGTGGAGACAGGAAACTCGTTGGAATCCTGGCTTTGCTATTAACTCATCTGTGTGACTTTGGACAAATCACTTCAGCCATCATCTGTAAAATGGAAGCGTTGGAATAACTTGATCTGTAAAGCTGCTTCTAGTTCCAGATCCACTGATCCTAAAATACTTGGTATTACGCACCTAATGCTACATGTGAAGGAAAACTATAAAGTGAATAAAATGTGGTTCTTACCCTCAAGGAGTGTACAGTCTAGGTGGGAAGAAAATAAACACACACACATACCCACTATCCCATCGGTACAAGAATACAAGACCATTTTTATGAACTTCCAAATGTTTGACCTTTTCAAGTCTCAGTTTTCTCATCTCTATAATGGATTCAACAGTATGCACACTGCTCACTTCCTAGGGCTATCAGGAGGAAAGAACTTGGTCAATGTGAATGAATTCTAGAAATGTCAACCATTGGTATTCTTACTATTGTTCTCATTTTTCTTACTACTATTATAGACGTTCTCTGCTAGCTCTGAGGAGGGGAGGGATCAGTGGAATCACCAAGGAGGGGATGGGATTTGGAGGCTGGGTAAGGCTTGGCTAGATCAAGAAAGGGGAAGAATAATATGAACGAAGGTAAGAAGGCCAAAAGGAAAAGTAACTGATGAGGAGGCAACACCCTTCCAACGATACCTACGAAACCCAATGTCTGCCTAGATTTACTTAGTCTGGGGTTGGGTAAATGAGTCATCTTTTCTGGACTATCATCAATGTTAATTAACTATGGGTGTGACTTTTTGGTCCTCTTCTCCTTTTTCCTGACCTGCTCTTGCTTTTTGACCTTGCCAGCTCCCCACTGGTTAGACCATAATCTCCACGCAGATGATTCCCAGATCTCTATGGCTAGCTTTAAGTCCACATTACCGAATGCCTCTATGATTTATCCAACTGGATAGCATCTCAAACTTAACATGAAGAAAACAGACCTCATCATCTTTCCCCTTGAACCCACCCCTCCACTGTACTTTTCTATTTCTTTTGAGGGTACCACCATTCTCCCAATCACCCAGGTTCACAACATCAATGTCATCCTCAGCTTCCCCCTGTTGTCTCCTTATTGTCTCTCATCTGTACCGTTGCAATTGACTCCTAATGGATCTCACTGCCTCAAGTCTCTCCTCATTCCCATCCATCCTCCCTACAGATGCCAAAATGCCGTTTGTAAAGCAGAGTTATTGATCAAGTCACTTCCGAATTCTTAATTCTAGGATCAAATATAGACCCTTTGTTTCACTTTAAAATGCTTTATAGCCTGGCCCCAGCCTATTTTTTTTTTTAGCCTTGTGATACATTACTCCTCTCGGGCACCTTCTAAGAGAGAGCTATGCTCAACAGTCCAACTTAATGCCTCTTCTCCCATCTTCCTTGCCTTCACATCATCTGTACTGTATGCCTTGAATGTATTCTCTCCTCACCATTGCATGCTGGGATCTCCAGTTTCCTTGACGGGCCACCTTCAGCATGAGACTTTTCTTGATCCTCTTCCCCCATTCACTAGTACTCCCCACAACCTTGCCAAATTTCTTTGTATTTGCCCTGTATATCTTATGGTTGTTTCCTCTGTTTGAATGTTCCTTGAAGAAAGCTACTGTTTTTGTCTTTGAATCCCCAGTATCTATCTGAGAAGGTTCCTGGCTTACAGTAGGTGCTTAATTAATGCCTATTAACCAGGCCGGAAGTTGATAGGCAGGGGATGGCTCACCTATAACATAGCCCCAATCTGTGGCATCTTGTGGTTTGCAAAGGACTTCCCTAAGGGGTAAGGCAGTATACCTCTTCTATACCCCATTTTCTATAAAGACACACTGCTACTGAGTGGTAGGGATGGAACTCAAACCCATATCTCCTTTCTCTTACACTCCGCTGCCTCTCAGGGGAGCAATTTTCAATTGGCATGCCTCCTAATTGGATCCTTTCTAGGCACTGGGCAGCCCACATAGACCATCTATCAATCCATACATTCTCCATGTCCTTGGGGCAGCAGGATAAGTGGGTGATGTAGTTTCCCCTTCGTATTGCTCCACAGAGGCTGAATCTTCCAAATATTGAGGGAGGGAACACAATTTTCCTTATTAAACCTTTCTGGGATCCTTTCCAATTAGTACTTTTTTTTTTTTTTTTTTTTTTTTTTTTTTTTTTTTTTTTTTTTTATAAACAACGTAAGAAGCCCATGTGTCAGCAATACTAACTTCTGAACCAACAAACCCCCCGGGGCCCTGTTCCTGTACCTTGAAGGTACAAAACTCATTGTGTCCTCCAAAAGATGAAGAGGAGAGGGCATGTGATCTTTCGTTACCCAATGTACCCGAGAGCATAGGGAGGGAGGCCCCGAACACATCTAGCAGTGACTTAGACTTGAGCAGTCACCAGTAACACTACTCTAAGTGGAAACTGCTCATTTAGTTGCTTTTGGAAGGTTGTCACAAATCCATATGTTCAACTGCAAATTTTTTTCCCAAAGACTACATTTCTGCCCAGATTGGAAGTGTTGGCCAATCGGGCCAGCTGGAGGGTGGCTGCTAGCAGCACAGCTAGGCTGAGAAGGAAGCACTCCATACCTACCCTTTGCCTCTAATACCCGTATTCAAAGACCTTGATTTGACTCCCAATATTCCCCCAAGTAGAGGCAGGGTCACTCTACTTGCTCCTGCACCCATCAAATGAAGAAAACTGAATTATGACTTTGCATGTCAGTGGATTCATTGAGTGATGTATAAAAAGGGCTGCACAGTCAGGGTCTTTAGAGGAAGTGTAGTGCAGTGGTGAGAACCCAGGCCTGAGAATCAGAAAATCTGGGTCTTCATCTTGCCTCTACCTCAAACAAGCTGAATGATTATGAAAAATCTACTTCATCTATCTCCGAGTTTCCATGCTCCTCAAATGTAAAATCAAAAAGTCAGACTTTCTAAGGTTCTGTAGATCTATGATTTCAAGCACTACCTGTCGTTCCTGGGACTTGTCCATGTATATAGAACAGTCGCTCCATGGAAAATGCTAGTGACCTGGAAGCACCAGGGCAAATCCACATCATTTCTGTACCTGCCACTTTAAGGAGATGCTTGGGAGTGTCTGTCACTGGTCTACTAAGAATCCATCATCCTCAAGGAGCATTCCTACTCTCTAGCGATTGGAAGACCAGGAAACTTCCTTTTAACATGTTGCAACTAAGGTGTATAGTGACTCGTAAACAGTGCGCTGACGCTTTTATATTCAGCTGATCATTGTTTTCCATTTAGGATCATTTATCTCGGAAATAACTCGGTACCATGGACAGCCACTGGAAATTGTCATTATGCATCTATAAATGCAGATGGCTTCCCTGGAAAGAGTGCCGGCTGCTTCCCAAGAGGATGTGGAATTAAAACAAAGGTGTTAGAAACCACATGGGAAACTGTGCACAGAATATACTAGCTCCTCTTAAAGCCCAGGCTCCTCTCCAAACCTCAATTGGTATCTTCAAATAGGTAATAAGAATGTGAAGCATGATCCATGTGTCTTAGCTTGGCAAAGCACCCCCTTGAGGGGACTAGCAGAGTAGCAAGCCCCTCACTTCCAGTGTCTGCAGAGCTAGATAGTCCAACAGACACATCAAGGGGGTGTTTCAAGGCTCTGGTATGCATAGGGACCCCTGATTTTTGTGGGAACGAAGTGATTAGTTTGCGGGCTCTCCAAGACAGGGAGCTTGCCGCTTTATAGCACTGGAGTCTTGTGAACTTAGTTTTTTTTATTATTATTCATTCTGATAACTAATCAGACGGTTTATTTTGTAAAATATCTTTTTAGGAAATGGTTTCAGTAGCATCCAGATCGGTTGCCATAACTCATTTCTCCTCCCTATTCTAATCCATACTCCGTACGATGAAGCATCGGGTTCTGGGAGGGTGGTTCAAAATATTGTCATAGAAAGGTGGACAGGCTAATCAAAAGATTAAACAGCAACCTGTGAGGGAAGGAAGCCATGTAAAGGTGGCATCTAGACAGTCCAGAGAGTCCTGGTCCAGAACAAACCTACATGCCCATTATGTCTGCTGGGGGGAAATAAGGTATGGTAATGATGCAGGAAAGATTCCTTTCTTTGTGATTCCCAACCCCGTGAATGTAATTACCCTTTGACTCACAAATCCTGGTCCCTTTGGATTCTGATAGAAGACCCAGATCTGAGCCAACTTGGGACTACACCCAAAAGCCCCTCTAGCTAAATCTCCCATTATAAAAGGGACCCTCTTTGCAGAGGTCCCAAACATGTTAGCCATGTTAGGACTTTCTGTCCACTGGACCCTCTGTCCGGTGCCCTCCTTATCTCTACCTTCGCCTATTTCCATAACTATGCTTTAACCTTGCGTCCAAACCCCATAATAAACCTGTTTTATCAATCTAGCCTTTTGGGCCGATAAATGCTTTTATTGGGGACTAGAACCACTACTAGACCTCATTTATCGCCGTATCCTTGCGCCGAATCCAAGGGGGTTGCAGGGAAACTCCGTTTGACTCCCTGTACCCCAAACCTGCCACTGGACCTCAGCTAAACCCTAATTTCATTTAGGTACTCCATATCTAGACCTCATCCTTAATACAAGATAAGGAAGGGTGGGAATGTGTCTAGTACACCTGCTCAAAGGAAGGAAAGCTCCCTTATCTGCAAGATCCTTTGGATTGGGCATGCTGACAAGACTTCAGTCAGTCCCAGGAACTTGGTAGCCTCCCTTTGTGTATAAGATAAGGTTGTCCATGGTAAGAAAAGGACTGCAGAGTTTACCTCATCCCTTCTCACATATTCTATGCCTGCAGGGGTTCTTAAGCTCAGGTCTTGAAGCTCATCTTGTCACTCACAAGTACCATTCCATCCTTTACCCTCAGGTCTTTGCCCAGACGATGCCATTCCTCCTCATCTCAGCCTTTCTTTACAGCCCTTCTACATGAGAACTTTCTTGATGTTGCTTTCCAATTAACTCATGTTTCCTTTGTATATTTCTTTTTATTTCCTAGGCATAAACATGTAAAGGAAGGGCACCAACACTCCGGCTGTTCCTATCAAAAGAGGACGAGGGCCATTTCATTTCTTCTTGCCTTGTGCCCTCAGTGCCTCACATGGTGCTGGGCACATACTTTAAAATGCTTCTCAGCTCTTTGACACACTCACACAAAAAAAAATTGTATAATCCAGTGAAAAAATTAAACAATGAACAAATGAAATCATACATCCATGATACTGTGACCTATTTAACATATATAGGACTGCTTGCCATCTGGGGGAGGGAGGGGAAAAGTCGGAACAGAAGTGAATGCAAGGGATGATGTTGTAAAATATTACCCAGGCATGGGCTCTGTCAATATAAAGCTATAATTATTTAAAAAAAGAAATCATACATCCATTTTCCATTTTTGCAGTGTGTTTTCTATTAAAGATAGTCGCACTTGTGAGGGGGCAAGGGTGGGCATTGTTGCTTCACTGGAGGGAATATCCAGGTTGTTAAGCTTATAAAGCCACTGGGATATTAGCATTACAGGAAGTTTTTCTTTAAAAGATCGATTATCACACTAGAGTTTGAGGGCCTCTCTCTTTGTTCAGAATTATCATGATCAAAGTCCCAGGGCCCAAGGGTCAGTCTTTCATTTCAAGGATTTGTGACTCCTTCCGCCTGGGCATTCCCTCCACCAGCTCAGATGACAGCCCCTCTTTGATACGGAAGTTCACATTTAGGAAGAAGGGGGAATCTTGACACTTCCTGACCAATCTAGCAGTCTGTGTTATCTCCAGGATGAAGAAGCCTTGAGCCTGAATTCCAGAAGCAACGAGGCCAAGGAGACAGCAAGAGGACAAAATCCCGCTCGTCCCTGACTATAACCCAGCACCAGCAACAGCTTGGTTTGATGGGAAAGCACTAGATTTGAAGTCAACAACCAGCTCTGTTGCTGCACATATTCAGGTAAGCAGCTTCTTTCTGAGCCTCAGTTTCTCCTACAAAAATGAGGATTAGGGGTTCTTAACTTGGAGTCTATGAACTTTTCCTTTCTCACATTAGGGCCAAGTCAGCAGGTTCCCTGAATTCCCCATGACGCCAAAGATTATCAGAACCCATTTAGATGGTACAATTCAGGAAGACCTGGCCAGGGGCAAATGTCCAAACTTGATTCTAGAGAGATCTCTGGGCTTTTCTTGCTCTTCCCTTCTGGAACACTTTCCCCTAGAGAGCACCCTTCTTTGCAGACCCGACTGAAGTCCCTGCAGTCATCCCATTCAATTCCTCCAGTGTCTACTATAGGCTGGGTCTCAAGGAAAGACCACATACCACCTCTGCCTTCAAGAAGCTTATATTCCACCAGTTACACACTCTGGGCTGGCAGATTAGAAAGTGCAAAGCAGGGGCCGAGGTATTTGAAGACGGTGGTATCGAAACTGTATTTTAAAGGAATCCAGAATGTCTAAGAAGCGAAGGGAAGAAGCCCGGGGCATTCTGGGGAAGGGGGAAAAGCTGGAGCAAAGATTTAGAAGAGGAAGGTGGTGTTGGGAATGCAAAGTCCAGGAAGGCCAGTAGTATCAGATTAAAACTAAATGGGGACCAGGAAGGACTTTGCATTTTGTCCTAAGGGCCATAGGAAGCCATAGAAGCTTCTCCAACAAGTGAATGACTAGTTTCTGAAGGTCAAGTCTGATCACAATTTATTAATCCCCCCATACACACTCTTTATCTCAGCCACAAAAGTTCATGTTGGATTTTGCGAAGTTTTCTGTTTTCAGTGGTTTGGGATTCTTTTCCCAGCCAGATCAAAAGCTCCCACAGGGTAAAAGCCACAACCAACCAGGTAGGTCATCTTTATATATCCAACATCACTATGAGTGAAGTCTCAGATGGACAGATTCAATCCTCATTGGATGATTTGAGAGCTGGGAGCCTTGGTTGGTTTTTTTTTTTTTTGAGGGGGGGACACTCAGCCTTTCTGCTAGTGAGGTATCAAGGAACAGTGAAAAAATCAGTCAAGACCTGTTGGCACAGCTCCCATTGCCAGCTCTTCCATGAGACCTCGGCTGATTTCTATTCTCTCCCTCTTGAAATGAATTGGCACTCCTTCATGTTTATTGTATTAACATCAAATGAAAACTACCCCCCTCTTCCCCAGCCAATGGGGCATAATTGGGAGCAGGGCCTGCTTTGGTTGGGCCTTGGTGTTCCCGCTGCCTAGCAGAGAACTCAACCATGATGGTTGAGTGGGTTGGGCTGAATCACAAAGCCCTCCCATCCCTGGCCACAGCCCCTGTCCCCTGGCCAGCCAAGCAGTTTTGGTAAATGATGTGGCAGGGTGTAGAATCACCATAGTTGCAGTGTAAAGGGCAGTTTGTCCTGTTAGCTGTCTTTGCACTTTGTTGGTAATAAAGAACAAGTAAATCACTAGCTGGCTATTATCAGCAGAGGGGAAGTCACTTGAAATAGGAGCCCATACACCAAGGCGAGTGACACATTCACCCAGAGACCCTTTTCTCTCATGGCTGAGATGGTCCCTCAGATAAGGATGAGCCAGACCTGGCCTTCCTTCCCGGGCTGGAGCGGCCAGAACCTCGAAAAAAAGGAGGTCCTCCTGGTGGTCCCCTGATCCATCTGCACAAGGAGAGGATCATTCACTTGTGGGCTACAAGAGCCTTAGAACTCTGCTAGTTTAACTTATTCCTTTTCCAGATGATAAAGCCGCAGCCCAGAGGAGGGGAAGGGGTCTTGCCTACAGAGGTTGAGGCAGGTTTTGAATCCTGTTCTTCTGCTACCTCCTTAGCATCAGCCCATCCTAAAAGAAGCTGTCCTGGCTGCATGGCAAAAGTACCAGAGGAGGACTACCCGCTCTGGTAGGAAGCGCCAAGGGAAGCCCCATCCGTCAGTCCAACATCCCCTCTCCTCCCACAGAATCTCAACTCCTTCGAGGCAGGCGTGCTTGCTTTTTTGTCTTTGTGCCTTAAACCTAGTAGGCGCCTAATAAGTGTCTGTCAGATTGTCTCCCCACCCCACTTTCTTGGCATCTTAGAAACAGAACAGTATTAGGAAGAGTTTTACCCCCTTCCTTTACAGAGAGGGGAACTGTCGTGTCCAGAGATGGAGTGGCAGTGCCAGACTTGAGCTCCCCCAGCTCAAGATCCAGTGGTCTTTTGTGCTGGAGGGTCCTGACTTTCAGGGTCAAACCTGTCCTATTCCTGGCTCTCTCCCTGGGCTGGGGGCATCAGGTGGGAGTCAGGAAGACCCTCGTTCAAATTTCATCTCAGACTCTTCTAGCTGTGTGCCCTTGAACTTAACTCCTCTCTGTCGGTTTTGTCTGTAAAAATGGGGAAGAGAAGGGCTGGGCTCCACTTGCAGAGTTGTTGTGATGCCCAAATGCGATAAGTTTGCAAAATGTTTCATGCGGTGCCCAGCACATAGTGAGTCCTTAAAATGCTTGCTGTTTTTCCTTCCCCAGTACCTAGCATGGGGCCCTGAGCCCACTTGGGCTGATGGAAATAGCCAGCTTGGAAAGTTCCATTTTAGCTGACTTGGGAAAAACCCTGGTGCTCCCCCCTCCCCATCTTGGGGCTTCTGCTATGCCAGACTAGCCACTTCCCATCTTGGCTTCCAGCCCTGCTGACTGTGGCCACCAGCGGGACCTTTCTCACCCGGGCTGGGAGTGTTCCTTAAAAGGGGCAGCTGGAGCCAGTCACCTGCTATGCAGGAGTCTGGGCCTACTCTGCAAAGCTGTCAAGACTGGGGTTGCCACTGGGAAGCAAGGGACCAGTAGAAGCTCTGGAGGACCCCGTCGTAAAAGCCCAAAGGAACCTCCCCCTCCCCCTTCCAAAACAATGAGCAGCATACTTTCTCTTCTAAGGGAGACAGCAGCTCAGTTTGGATTGGGGGGGGGGGGCGGGTAAAGGTAATGAACGAGAAACTCAGGCATTGTGGCAGAAACTCAGGCCATTGTGGCAAACAGCATCATAAGGAGAGGTCTATAATAAGGCAGCCATCAGGGCTTTGTTGAGCTGATTACAAGCCATCTCCTCAAAGTGATTTCTCCGGTCCCCCTCTAGTTAATGGTCCTCCTCTATAGTGAAAGAGATGCCATTTGCAGGAGGAGCCCCTTGTGGGACTCCTGCCCCGGCACCAGCCGAGCTGACCTTCAGCTTCGCTCGCTCCTTCTCGGGGGATTCTGCCCAGGCGGACAGCCTCTGGGGAAGGAGGCAGGGATGGGATTTTTCCATTCCAGATACCTCCAAACCTCTCCCGATGTGCTTTCTGACAGGCTAAGTATATGTTGATGTTCATTTTCAGTCCTGAACTAGCACTCATCTACCATGAAGCCAGTGCTGGGAATGAGCTTCCCAATCCCCCGCTCCTTTTAGCCAAATCCCTCTACAACAAAATGATGGAGAGCCAATCCCAAGAGCATTTTTCCAGTTCCCCCAATCACCTTGTTTGCACAAAGGCCCAAAATGAGTAAATGGGGCTTTTGGTGGCTCCCTTGGTGAAGTGACATGTGAGCCGGCCCAACAACCCCCTCATTGAAGGGCTGTCAGTCCTCCTCCCCAGGAAGCTTGGATCAGGCTGCTGAGGGGCAGAATAATGATAGTGATGTTGGCTCCAATATTGTAGTGTCTCTTCCTGAAGGGTTCAAAGCCCTCTGCCGACATTATCCAATTTGGGCTCCCAACTATGTTGAAAGGCAGGCGGCAGGCATTATTATTATCATCCCCATTTCACAGAATCGGCCCAGGAGGAAGCGTAGATAGGTTAAGTGAATTGCAAAAAGGTCACAAAGTGACTCAGTTTCAGGGACAGAAATAGAAAGAGGCTCTTTCCTTTTCCCCCTCTCTTCCATTCTCTATCTCTCCCTCTTTTCCCTTTCCCCCTTCCCCATGAAGTGTCTGCTATCCAGGGAGTCAGGTTTCTCCCAGGATGCCAGAGTCGAGGGGTTCAGGAAAACAAGGGCTTCCTGCTAGTGAAACTCCTTCCTCGGGATCACTGGGAGTGGCACAAAAAGCCACAGAAAACAGCCTTATTTCCCTTCTAATGCCTATTACAGGAGCTAAAACTAGAAGGGCTTTTGGAAATGAGCTATTCACACACTCTTCAACAGTGGCTCTCAAACCCATATGCGGTCTCCCAGTTGAATGTGGGGATTGCAAAATTAGGATTTATTAGAAAGAAATGTTTTTTTTTCATACTTGTTTTACATACTTATGTTCCCAGGGCCTCATAAAAATTTCTCAGGTGAGTGCCCCATGAGTAGCAAAAGTTTGGGAAGCCCTGGAGCCTGGGCTTCTCCCCCCCCCCCAGTGGCTCGAAATCTCTTCCTCTGGCTCTCTCTCATTTCCCTTCTACTCTATTTCCTCCTCTGTGTAGCCACTTGCTCTCAGAGAATGTCAGCTTCTGGAGGGCAGGGCTCCCAGCCAGCGCCTCTTGTTTGTGTCCCTGAGCCTTCCTCTCCCTCTCCCCGCACGCATGTGCCTCGAGCTTTGGGGCGCCGCCCTGCCCGGTAGCCACTCACCTCATGGTGTAGAGCAGCGTCCCGTTATCCACCAGCCTCAGCAATTTGTTGGGGGTGGTCATGTTGTGGGCCACCGACTTCTTGCCATTGTGGAAGAAGGTGTCCGGGGTCCAGATCTTACTGGCCAGCAGGTTGTTGAGGGGGAGGATCTTCATGGGCCCGTCAAACTTGAGCCGCTCATCGTGCCAGGTCTGCCGGAAGAACACGTCGATGGTGTACTCCTGTGAGGGGGAAAGAAGGGCAGGGAGTGAGCTCCGGGCAGTCCCGGTTAATGGGAATAACTCCATTGCAGTGCCCCCCCCCCACTTTGGTCTCCCTGTCTCTAGGCTTAGTTTCCAGCCTTCTCTCTGGCTTTTCCAATGCCAGCGGAGCAGGCCTGGCCCAGCTAATGCATTCTTAAGCACTTGAACTGAGCCTGAAGTTCTCTGGAAAGGTAAGTGCAGTGGAGGGAGCACTAGGCTCTTAATCTCTGCCTCAGTTTCTTCATCTGTCAGTGGGAGAATTAGGTGGGATAGCACACACCGAATCCTTTGCAAACCACACCCACCTGGTCATTTTTATTAGGATGTGCCCGGTCCCTTTGAGCTCAGCCCACCTATCTAGATGAGCCAAGGGCTTATATCTCCAGATCCCGGAAGTGCTCCCTTTCATCCCCTAGGTCCGCTGGGATCCCTGGCTTTGGGAGGAAAACAAATCACAAATTCAATTCCGGGCTTGGCTCCTTCAAGGGAGAGGAAGCGCTGCCTTGGTGGGGTTCGGCCACATAGGATTCACAAAGGCCCTTCTCTTGGGGAAAAGGGATACTAGAGACACTGGGAACGGTAGGAAATGGAGCCCACTGCCCCAAAAGTCAGTCAGCTGTGGGACACTGAGTGAGCCAGACCCACATAGATTTTAGAGGGAAAATTTAACCTTGGGGATGTGGCAGAGTAGTCCTCTACAGTGGGTGGGTGTTCGGCCTTCTCTTGGGACAGATTAATTGCTCTACGTACTACCATCAACTCCGGAAACAGTACGTATGAAATAGCATGGTCAAGCAGAGGCTTTCTCTGCTCGACCACATCTCGGGGGGTGGGGGGGGGGAGAGATCCCCTAATAAAAATGAAAACACAGTATAAAAGTATAAGAAAGACTTTATTCTCTTCTGGAGGATATTATAGAGTACTAATTTAACATAATAGAAGTATAAAAAGGTATCTTTCCTCCTTAGTTGTTCGCCCCTCCCTTTTTTCCCCCCAAAGCTACCTTACTAAGAAATTTTATATTTACCTACTAGAGCATCTTAATAAATTCTAGTTAAACCCCTACTTAACTCCCTTCCTCTGTTTAGCTTGGGGGGGGGGGAGAAAGGAGAGAAACTCTTCCCCCTTAAAATTATGTCTACTTGCTTTACTTTCCAAGGGGAAGGCAAATAGGCCCCTCCAGGAAGACTGCCCCACAATCACAGTGTGCCACTGCAGCTCCCTTGATGAATGAAATCGCTCTAGGTACATAGGGATTTCAAAGCCAGTACACACCCCTCCCTCCCAGGAAATGTGCCTAAATCTCAAGGACCAGAAACCACCCAGGGATACCAGGAAATGCACCTGGCCCCTGCACTACCTTGTTTTTAATTAGCATCCTTGCCCCACCCCCACCCCCAATCCTTGGGTACTATGCCTAACATTTTATAAACCCTTGTCAGATGAAAATGGATGTCATCCCATTGTTCTCCAGAATGACGCTGGTAATGTTTCTAATCCCCCAGGCCTCCATTTTATTTTTCTCCTTAAACAGGACAGTCAGGCTTCTTCCTGGATTGTGGACTCTGCATATGACACTGGTGTCCAACGGAACCCACGAGGCTCACTGGGGATCCCTGTCCCTGCCTAACAGATGTCTGAATGGTATGACTTCCCCTTAGGGACAGGGACAGCTTCCGCCACCTAGAGTAACGTTCCACAGTTCTTTCCTGCTGCTTCTTCCTTTGGATTCTCTGTATTAGTTATTTTTTATTTCAATCAGATGTTTGAGGCCCCATAGGAGTGAGAACAGGGATGGAAAGGAGAAGATCCTTGGGACTGAGCAACAGGCACTTAGGTCAATCCCAAGGAGTACTAGTCTCCTAGGAAGAAAAGCAGCATTTGTTCACCTACCTACTCCCCAGATACCAGTAAGGCAAAGCACATCAAGAAGAGAGTGCCTAAGCCAGTACGGGGCCTTTGTGTGACGATCCACTGACACAAATGAAGAGGAAGTGAAAAGTAATACAAGATCTGTGTTCAAGTGTTTAAAGAGCATTCATCTGGAAGAGGGATTATACACTGATTCTGCTCAGAGCTAGTGGAAAAGGGTTCCCCGGGAAAGGAGTAGGTATCCCTTTCGGCCATCAAGTAGAAGTCCAACGGCTAGATTTGGGGAATGACAGAAGAGGAATTTTTTTTGAGTTGGTGATTCTGTGACTGGATGGAATGAGTTCTTCCTCACTGGAAATTGGTCAGAGATTCTAGATTCCCCACTCATCAGGAACACAGTAGAGGAAATTAATGTCAATACATGGTTCAGCACTATTAACTTTTCAGGTTCCCCCCACATTCTCTGTCTATACAACTTTTGGCAAGGCAGCTCCCCTCAATTGCCAAAAACTTGCAGCTGCTTTCTTTGGGGCTCTCCAAATTACCACCCTCCTGGATGGAGGGCAATGGCAACCACTCCAGATTCCCACTCAGCCTTAACATCAGGGCTCTCTCCAGTGAGGCAGAGAAGAAGGGAACTGGGTGGTCAAACATCCCTCCGAGAATCTCTGACCCCTCCCCTACCAGGTGCAACACAGCAAGAGAAACTCAGATGAGTTCAAGAGCCATTTCTCTCTGGAGCCTCAATGAGCTTGGAGTATCCCCATACTGCTGTCAAAAAGGCCCCAAAACTCTACAAGTGTGTTTTTTACTTTCCCCACTTCCTCAGATATATCCAAAGAGTATGGAGGAGCTAAAAATAACTGGGGAATTCTTTGTCCAGAGTATAGCCTCCAATTTGTAAGAGTGAGCATGTAGCCTTAGCTCAATCCTGAGTAGCAAAGACACAGAGGCAACGGGAACGATGAACTGTCATCAGGAAAACTGCCTAGCAATCAGAGCCAACTGTCTGGATGCCCTGAGGTGCCATACCAAGGGTAGCTTTAGTTTGTTCCTCATGATGAACCCTGCTACCAATTCACAGCAACTAATCTGAAAGTCAAAAGAAATGCCCTGGCCTTTTCTGAGCTGCACGGCCCAAGGGAAGTCTTTCCCCACTTGGAACCTAGAAACCTGGGCTGTTTCTTCCCAGTGGCTGGGATTCAGCATGCTTGGCCAAACTTCAAGCACCTACAGATGGTTAAACAGAGTACATACGAGTGACAGGACTGCCCACCAACAAGGCGGTAACCTCTACGGAGGAAAGGACAGTGGTTAGATCTTTCAAGTACTTCTCACCTTGATGGGCACCTAGGAAGCACACAATGATCCCATAAAACAATTGAAAGAGCACCTAACTAAACATACTCTACATCGCAGGCACTTACTTGGAAATACAAGACAAAAAAAAATGAAACCACTCCTACCCTTATTTTGGTGGGCGGGGGGGTAGGGGGAGACAGGGAACTAGGAAAAATGGCAAAGAGGAGACGACTTTCTGCTGGGGACAGCGAGGAAGGTTTTGTAGAGGAGATGGCGTGTTAAATTTGAGAAATGGATAGTACACTAGTTTGGCTGGTGGGGAGAGAAGAATAACGTAAAATAGGGCTGGCACCAGACATCACAGGGATTAAGTAACAGGCAAAGGGTTCTGAACAATGAACTGATACAGTGCCTTTGGAATATTAATTTAGTAGCTTGAGGAAGCCGGACTGGAAAGAGGGAAGCCAATTAGGAAGCTGTCATAATTGTTTGGAGAGGTGATGAAGGGCAGATCTGTGCCGGGAGGGCACAGCTTTGAGAAATGCTGCGGGGTTAGAATTGACATCTCAGCAACTAATTGGAAGTGGGGAGTGCAGGAAAGGAAAGGATCAAAGAGAATCCCAAGGTTATGAACTGGGGAGCCTGAGGGAATGGGGGTGGCCCTTCTTAGGAACAGGGGAGTTAGAAAGCAAGTCTATCGATTGCTGTTATCGGGAGTCTCTGAGCAACAGAAGAAAAAATGGTGTTCAAACATATTTACAGAGTGAGTTTCTCCATCATGCCCAATGTGATGCCAGGAGACTATAGAGGACCTTGCGATCTAGTTTGGAGGGGAAAATCCACAAACAGTTATAACACAGAGGACTGGAGAGCTCAGGGGCCACCTTCTCTACAAAATCTTCCTTGACGTCCCCGGAAGTGAGTAACGAAATACGACGTGGTGGGACTGCCAGGTTCTTCAAGTTTTTGGAGAAAGAAGGAATCAGTAGAGGATTAGAGCAGTACCAGCAGGCTGGATATTAAAGGCAAAACCCACCTCAATGATGATCATAAGGGGGAAATCACACTAACATTTTAAAGGCAGCTTTCCCAACTGGGTTTCAACAAACGGTGATATGGAATCTTCAGCATTTGGAAGATACTTTCATCAAATGCATGTGACATGGGGCATATTTCTCGCCCCATTCTACACATGTGGTACAGTGGAAAGATTGCAGAATTGCATTCTCAGCCCTCCCTTCTAGGCCTCAGTTTCTAATTTGTGAAGGATCATGTTAAGATTAGTTTACTTTCAAGTTTTCTGTGTATGATACTAAGACCAATTACTGCTGACCATCCAAAGGCCTGTTTTCTTGGAGAAAGGCATGAAAAAACTGGTTAAATATTAGTTCTGTAAACTTGGAGTTTGACTACTGTTTGAATTAAACCCATGTAGACATATTAAAATGAAAAGTTAGGGTTTTTTCCCTAGAGAAAAATAGATATGGAATATACCCATAGGTTCACCAACAGCCCACAACATATTACTAGCTCCAAGTAGGCTCATAGCAAATAGGGGTAGGAGGGACTTCAGTATTCAATCTGACCCCTTCATTTTTCAGAAGAAAAAAACTAAGTGAGGCTCTAAGGGAGAAAATTGCAGAGTTGATTCCTACAGACTCAGACCTAATGGGAGGTAGTGACAAGCATGGCATGGCTAAAAAGTTACAGAAAGATAAATGACACCACCAAGGAGTCAAATACATTGCTCAAGAGCCAAGACCTCTTGCACACAACCTCTGTCTCAAGTTGCTACTTTTACTTCCCCTCTGGACAGAAAATGGTACTCACCATGTCCGTGTCGGAGACAGGGCCAAAACTGGTCACGTAGATGTCCGTCTTGACTTCAGTGACGGTGTCTGCAGCAGAGAGGAGAGAAAGCACGGCACCATTTAAGAACTGTTTGCCTTGGCCTAGAGAAGCTTTTAGAGTTTATTGATAGTTGTGTTCCTTCTGAGCAGGCCACCAGAGTGCTGAGCAAGCCAATCTGATTCCCACGACTACATCCTGAATGCCGGCCAGCAGTCATAGCCCGTTTCTGGGAAGGGACACCAGCCACATGAGCCGACCCAAAGAAAGCCCTCTCTTGCCAAGCCTTGTCTCTCAAAGGACAGTGTGCCTACTGTACAACCAGATCCATCCCTCTAGAGACTTTTTCAGAGAAAATCCAGCAAGATGGAGAGTGGTCACATTTGCTAGAAAACTTAAGTCTCTGGCTCTCTTCAACAATGAGATGAACCGAATCAGTTCCATTTGTTCAATAATGAATAGAACTAGCTACACCCAGCAAAAGAACTCTGGGAAATGAGTGGGAACCACTACACAGCATTCCCAATCCCTGTTTTTGTCTGCCTGCATTTTTGATTTCCTTCACAGGCTAATTGTACACTATTTCAAAGTCTGACTCTTCTTGTGCAGCAAAATAACTGTGTGGACATGTATACATATATTGTATTTAACTTCTACTTTAACATATTTGACATGTCTTGGTCATCCTGCCATCTGGGGGAAGAGGTGGGGGGGGACGGGGGGGAAAAGCTGGAATGGAAGGTTTTGCAAGGGTCAGTGCTGAAAAATTGCCCATGCATATATCTTGTAAATAAAAAAAAATAGAAAACTTAAGTCTCGAAAATCTGCATCAAAAGAAAGGGGAGCTCACTGCCACCACCCGATAACCTTTGACCTCAAATTCCCAAACCCCATTTTCGGTTTAACACCCAATCTGGAGGTGACCCTTTGAGGGAAGGAAAAGGCCAACCCTAGGAGGTGCCATTCTCTGCCCAGACTTTGCCTAGTAATTTAAGAGATGCCCAGTATGCCAGAATGATCCTTCTGATTCCCAAGTTCTTTGCCAACTCCAAGGGAGAACAGAAATACACACAGAGAAAAAACAGGGACCCACTGCTGGAGAAGACTGGGAGTCGGACAAAATGGAGACAGAATCCACATGCATTAGTTATTTTGTTGTTTTTAAGAAGAAAGGGAACCTAGAGAGATATAATGTAAATGACTTCCAAACATGAAAATTAGTTTCAAGATGGCAAGATTAGTGAAGCTAGGACATTTAGCTTGGGGAAGAAAATAAAGGAACATCATCATCCCAATCCAGAAGTCTAGAGAAGACTAAAACAAATCCCATAGTTTGGAGGAATGATCAAATAATGGTATTCCTATCAACTAGGGTTGTCCCAACATGGAACAGACTGCTTCACCTGATACTGAGTGCCCCACCCCTGTGGGTGGACCCTGCATGAACAGGAACTCTGTGAAAAGGATCCCTGCTCACGTTGAGGCTGGACATGGCCTCTGTGGTCACTTCTAACTTAGCCTATGATGATGTGTGTTTCACACAAGGACCCAGGGTAAACATACAGTTAAACTTTTTGACTCTTAGGATGATGAAACACCGGGCAGTCTTGACCAAAGGAGCCTGTGGAATGGTTAAAAATGAAATAGATCGCCATCTGTCTAGGCCAGATGATCTCTCGAGATCCCATCAGATCTATTATTCATGGCGTTTCTCCTTCCAGATATATAGCTGTGCAAAATATATGAACTCACAATATTAATAAGCATTTATTTAGTGCCTTCCCCTGCCAGCCATGCGCAACGTCAGTTTTGTTTATGGCAAATTGCCTGAGTCACCACTTCTCCCTGTACTTTTGGGCAGTCCCAGAGGGTCCTATGGCCTACATCTGCCCCAGTGTAGGTTGAAGCCAGACCAAAGGTGCTTAGAGCAGCTCACTGGCTCTCTCTAAGCCTGTTTTGGATGAAGCTTTTCAGAGGAGCCAGCCACAGCCTCATCTGAGCAGAGTCCTTTGCTCACCAGATATACTGGGGATGAACAGTCTCATTCCATTCCCTTCAATGAGCATCAGTAAGTACTTACTATGTTCCAGGCACTGTCCTAGTTCTGGAGAAGTAAGGGCATGAAGAGAAATAGTTCCTGAGCTCGAGGAGCTGATAATCTACACTCTTGGCTAAGAAGAATGGGCTCTCCTGTTCCCTTCCTATAAATAAACTAGAGAGAGCAAAGTTTTCCACCTCCAAGACCTCACCAGTTTCATTAACCTTCTCTACCACCCTCAGGTGCTGTCATTGGAGGAAATTGGGAATGGCAGAGCTGGAAAGGAAGATCTAAGCCTGTGATGAAGTCTCTGGACCCCCAGCTGGGGATTTTGTTTGCCCCTTTATTGCCCAAAGCCTTCTAGCTGCCTGATGAAAGCTTGGAAAAATAATTACTTCTGTTCCTCTTAGTCCATTAATATCTGCAATATAATACTCTCTTCCACAATTAACTTGTGAGGGAGACGGTGCAATCGTGACCCTCTCCATTTAAAGAGGACAAAATAGACTCAGAAATTAGGAGCTTGTCCTTGGTCACTCAGCTTGTGAAGTAGGATTTGAACTAAGAGTACTTTAGAATACAACAGGGTGCATCCCTACAAACTAGTCCACACAACAATCAATCTGGCTGGGTGTCAAAAACACAAACTTCAACCACCAATGTTCACGGCTCTTTCAAATGGTTAAATATCGGAAACCTATCATGTTATCACTGATGATATGAAGTGGCATGAACAATCACCCTACCACTGCGCCCTAAGGACACGAGACTGTTCCACATGACTCGCAGCTGAAAACTTCCATTTGTATCGCCTTCCCCACCATAATGTAAGTTCCCGGAGAGCAAAGACCGACTGCTTTTCAATTTGTATCCCCAGAGCTTACAAGTCTTTTGCACACAGCACTTAATAAATGCTTCACCAGTTCATTCACGTCAAAGTGGTAGCGGTACAGTGCCTCCCTACTGGCTAGCCCAATCCCCTCAAGGGTTGGGGCGGGGGGAGGCCTTTATTTCTCAAGAGTCAGGAGAAAAGTGAAGAAGCATAGAGTACATATACAGGGACGAGAGCCACAAAAAGGATCTGAGGCCAAATTGCAGATGGCCAACACTTCTCTCCGGACCACGAGATTAGAAGGTGGGCAGGCTCGATCCACTCCAAAAGAGGAGGTGCACAGACCTGGCAGAAGTAGCAAAGAGGTCATGTTGGGGAATCTCTTCCCCAATGGAACATCCCCTGTAGCTGCTCTAGGGTTCGCTAGCTGCTCCAATCGTCCTGGCCTAATTCCCTGGGATCTCTCTGCTCGTTACTGCCTACTGGATGTTCTGCTCCTTCGTCTTCATCTCCCCAGTAAACCGTATGCTATGTGAGAGGCAGTGCCATATAGTGGAGAGAGGCCAAATTTAGAATGAGAAAATCCTTGCCCAAGTCCAGTAGTTCTCCCAACTTTGACCTGAGAACTCTTATGGTTGAGTTTACAAAATTGCAGCAATGGAGGCCACCCGCTCCCACCTTGACTGGCTGTGTGTGATCCTAAGCACGTCACTTACTTCCTCGGTGTCTCCAGGTAACTTTTTGCCTGGAGCCAGATGGGCTAAGCTTCAAGCAGCTTGGCTACTTATGACCTGTGGGGATTATGGGTCTACTCTTTCACCTCTCTTGTCCTCCCTCAGTTTCTTTAGCTGTAAGATGTGCAAGTAGGACACTTCTTCCCTTTGGGCTTTAAATCTGTGATGCTTGGGGATAGACACGGCCATTTTCTTTGATCATCATATAGCCACTGGCTGGCACCAGGCCCTTCACAAGTGCTTGTTGGCTCAAGTTCCTTCAATAAAACCCCAGTGGGTGCTCACTTCAGGAGATGAGAAACGGCACATGGCCAAAACTGAGCACATTCTCTTTGTCCCCGAAGTATGCTGCTATTTCCACCTAAGGTCCAAGCATCCCCAGTCTCCTGGGCATATAACCTCAACATTATCTTGGACTCTTCACTTCCTCTTCCCCTCCACATATCTAATCAATTGTCAGAACTTACCATTTCTACCTTGACCCCATCTCCCACATGACCCCTCCTCTCTACTCATCCACCTGCTCCCACGTTAGTTCACTGCCTCTTGCCCATACTATCATCACAGCCTCCTGATCTCAAGGCTCTTACCACCCCAAGTGTAACATCCACACAGTTACGAGTATGATTTTGCCCGAAATACAGATGTTAGCTTGTCTAGCTCTTACTCGATCAACTCCAGTGGCTTCCTATAGCCCGAGATCAACCAAACTTGTCGGTTTGAAGTCTGAAAGGTCCTCTCAGTCTGTCTCCTATGTATTTCTCCAGCCCCATGAAACATTACTCTTCCTCTTCCACACTCTGATTCAGCTCAACTAAGTTTTTTGCCGTTCCCACATGACTCTCCAGTTCCCACCTGCACGCCTCTGCGCTGGCCATCTCCTAGGCCTGGGATGCCTCACAGAGTCTCCTTTTCTTTAGTATGCAGATTAAACATCACCAGCTTAGTGATCTGCCCTACCTTGTATTCATCTACTTTGCATTTCTTTCTCTATATTATCTTACTATTTATTCCGTGTGTACTTACTGGAAGATGAGCTCCTTACAAATTGTGTCCCATGAATCCTTATGTCTGTATCCCCAGGGCCTGGCACACAGTGGGCACTTAATAACTGTTTACTGACTAATTTTCCTTAGTTTCCTCATTTGGTCCAAATGAGGAAGGGGCCTGAATCCAAAGCATCTCAGACCATACTGACCCCACAGCACAACCTGGACCCAAACTGAAATTCTCTCTAAAGATATTTAACCATAATTCATCTAGTCACTGCTTGGAAGCCCAACTACTTCCCAAGGTAGCCCGTTGGACTCTGGGGCAACTCTAATGGTTAGAAAGGTCTAAATGTGCTTCTCGGCCTCTCCTCATCCTGTCTATATCTTACTTGCTCTATTTGGGGCAAGTATAATAGGGATTATACCCCACATATAAGAGAGCTTTTTGAAAACTTGAAGACAGTGATCACAGTTACTAACCATCCCCAATCGCCACTCTTTGCTTACATGGTTTCCAGTCCCCTCCCCATCTTGCTCCTGGTTCCCCCCCACCTTGTACCCCAGTTCTGCTCCTGGTTGAGTATCCTGACCTGGACCCGAGTTTCCTCACAGCTGGGTCCCCGATGCCTCCTGCCACGTATCTTCCAGACATAGATCACGTGACTGCTCGGCCTTTCTCCAATTTCCTAGCCTACCCCTATTTGCCTCGTCACCTTTCATCTTAACAGTCCCCAGTCCCTACCTGTCTTAACTCAGAAGCTCAGTTGACTTTCTGGCCTTACGTCCCTAGGGCCATCCCTAGAAAACTCAATCTCTGGCTGTGTTCCTGTGTTTAGACGTCTGATGTCCTCCCAACCCAGCTTTGCCTGGGCTCCCGGTCCTAGTTTAGAAGGATCTTCTTATCAAAACGGAAAATGAGCCCTTTGAGTGACACATGAAGCCATTATTAAGCATTCTCACCTTCAGTCAAACTGATTTCTCCCCTAGCAGGAGAGAAGAGGAAGAGGAATGGGGAGCTTCTAAAAGAAGAAGAAACATTTGCCTTACTACTTATATCATCTTGAGTAAGTCACTTGACTTCTCTGGGCCTCAATTTCCTCATCTGTTACTCTACATGCTCTTTGAATTCTCTGCTACCATCATAGGGATAGAAGAGGGGGGGGCAAAAGGATGGAGCACCAAACTGATGACTTCACCGTTGTGCCTGGAGCTGGCCCTGGACAGAGGCCAGATTCCCAAGTTCTGGAGACTAGAAACAAGACCCCAGAGGGATGAACTGGGAAATTTCTATCCATTTTGCAATCACAAAAAAGCTTCGCTTAGAAGCTTCCCCCATTCTAGTGGCAAAAAAAAGAAGAAAAAAGAAAGAAAGAAAAGAAGATTAATGCATTCTGGCAAGACTTTCTTTTTTAATGGCTAAAATCTAAGGATACATGTCTGCCTCGATTAGGATCCCAAAGCTGCCTGTGGCGGCTAAGGGTTCCCAGATAGCTACTGCTTGATCTTCTATTGCTTCGTTAAGGGAGGTTAAACCAAAACGAACAGTAATAAATACTGAAAGTGGGCATTTTGAGGAGGCAAGTTTCTTTTGTGGTGTTTAAGGGATCATGGCACACAGCCAAAGCCCATGGGCCACGGGGAAATGACAGAGGAAGAGAAAATGGACATGAGAAAGGTTTCATTAATATTAACAAACTTAAGTTTTCTCTCATTTTTCTAGGCTAAAAGTCAGGTTTCCTAAAATGAATCCTTTGTAAGAAACATTTCTTTTTGCTTTGACAATCACCATAAATAAGCATGTGCTGAGAAGCTGCATATCACAGAATGACACGGTAGGGGCTGGGGCCTTTGCCATATGAGTGAGCCCCTGCTGGCAGAGACGTCACCATCTGCTGGGGACTGAGAATATATCAGATGTTTCACGATGGCTCATGGAAGGAAGCCTCCCCCCATCCCTATCTTGGCCACTGTTACACTGGAAAGAGTTAGGAGATTTAGAGTCACCCGGATGCAAATCCGGCTCATCCACTTCCTATTTAGCAAGTCCCTTAACCTCGCTCCAACCTTTATCTTCAACTTTTAAGGCCCGATGGCCTCAGTTCTCTTTCAGCTCTGAATTTATGTTCCATGGATCAAAACTTCAGATCTGCAAAAGGGACCTCCAAAATCAAGTCCAGTGCCCTCACTGTGTAGATAAGGGTGCTGAAGCCCAAAGATGTTTAATAATTTATCTAAAAATCACCCAATCAGTAAGGAGTAGAGTAGAGATTTGAACTAGCATCCTCCAATCCCAGATAAAGCATTCATTTCACTGTTCAATCCTCTAGGAAAGGGAAGGTGCCTCAAGGGAAGGGAAAGTGAGAAGAGAGAATGTTGTCTGGGAAAGGAAGCAAAGACTATGGGACAGAGCTTATTTCTATTTCCCTTATCAACACCATGGGAAGGAAGAAGGGAGAGACAGGGAGAGGGGGAGAGACAGGAGGAGAAGGAGAGACAGAGAAGGGAAGAGGAGAGGGAGAGAGGAGGGAGAGAGCGGGGAGAGGGTGTATAAGGATGATCCCATATTTTTCTGTTATACTGAGGGAAATTCCATTGTGCCTCACTTGGACTAGGGTACAATTTTAAACAAGCCTTTCCCCCTTTCCAATAGCCGCACTGCACTGAAAGGCCACCAAGCTGTTTCCACATTCCCCAATTCACTTTGGAGTAAACAAACACAGCTTGGCGCTCCGGACTTGAAGGAGTATTTCTGTTTACTATGAATTCCCAGTTCAGTTTGTTGGACTCCAAACTGTCCACACTACAGCTGTAAGAAAGCTCTCTCACCTTGGCCAGCAAAGCCCAGCCCTTTTCCACCGCTGTGGGCATAGCGTTCGGCATCCAGACATCCCAGTTTTGCAATTTGGCTGAAACGGAGTTGATGAAGTAGGGAATTGATTTACCATATGTTACCTTGAGACTGAAATCCATACCACACTTAAAATTTGTTTATAAGAACGTATAAGGGGAAACTTTCGCCAACTGAGCCTGTAATAATTCTCCTTTGGGGGCTCTGGGATCACCTTCTGACCCAATGTGGTAAGAGATGAGGCTCTCCCCGCCATTAAACCCTCATCCCCTAAAAAGCTCATTTACTGTTGTTTTGCCCAAACTCCATAGCAGTCGGTGGCCAGGTGCAGCCATCCAATTATTCTGAAGTTTGGAGAGCCGTATGTTGACAGGCTGCAGTGAGACGCAGGAACCACCAATTAAAAAACTCCATAGGATTCTGCAGTAGACTGGCTCCCCCTCCTCTGGCCTAGTGGAGGCAGAACAGGGAGGGCAGTGAGGGCAATTGGCTATTGAAAAGCCTCTAGGGCCTTCAGTCTGAGAGGCAGCTGGGTCAGGAGCAGCAGTGTTCTCAGCCCCCAGTTCAAAACTGTCGGGTAAGGAGCTTTGCACTGGCCATATCAGCCTTGGAGTCTGCGAGGAGGGATGTGCTTTCTAGATGAGTTTCACACTAGACGAGCGGGGCCCAAACTAAGAGAACCCCTAGGTCTCTGGAGCCACAGACTTGGGGTTCAAAAGGCCTCTCGCAGCCTGCCTTTGCTCTCTAACTTTGGCTTGAGCTAGCTATCTTGCCAGCACAGAAATTAAACAGGGATTCTGGAGAAATCCTTTCTGGAGAAAGCAGGTGCTATAACAGGGCTGCTTTCTCCCAGAGGGCCTAAGTCTGAAACTAACCGGGGGCCAGAAACCAAAGTCTAATTCTGTTTAGCTTCTGGCCTCTTGCCTTCCTGGCCTAAGGATTTTGCTGAGTAGGCAGACCATGATACAGGAGGCTCAGGGAAGGAAAAAACCTGAGAGAAAGCTGTCTGGGAATAGAAGCGGGGACTTTATGACCAAAAACCTATTTCTATGTCAATGTAGTACATGTCTGCATGGATCCGTGTGTTTGTGTAGGCCTGACCCCATGTTTCTACCTTATATTAAAGAAGTCCCTCTGCACCCCGTCTTGCCAATGATATTCAACTTGGAGAATGGGGGGATGAGTTACTGTCCTTGGTACTTACTGGCTTCTCCACCATTTCCACCCCACCAAATAACAATAATAAAACTTTTCATTAAGTCCAGATCACATAGAGGGTGGTCTTGCTCGAGGAATCGGGGCAGCCAAAACAAAGAGCAAAACAAAACCATCACTACCCTTTGTACTTCAAGGAACTTGCTTTAACTGCAGAAATGGCCCCCCCAAGGAATAAACCCACTGGCTTCTTGCAGCACTCAAATGTAGTGAAATAATAAGCTAGTAGGGGCTCTTACAGAGGTTAGATGTAGACTAAGACCCAGAAAGATGGCACGCCTCCCTCAAAGCCACATAGCTTGGCAGTGGCACAAAACGGAGTAGAATTCCTAACCGTCTTTCCAAGAGCAGCATCGACAAGAAGAGACCTGAGAGACATCCTTTGTTCTCCTGAGGGGCCCAGCCCCCCCCCCCCCCATCATCACCTGTGGCACCAATGTACCATTCTCACTCACCAAGATTCCATTTTATGAGACAATTATTACCATCCCATAATCAGCTGTACCGTAATCAAGTCACCCAGGCACACGTTCTACCCCCTGCTTAATTAGCCAATAATGTGTACGTCTTAGGGGGCCGGTCCTCGGAGGCTGGGGATGTTTTTTAAACACCCCATTAAGAGTGGGTTCTCATCTGGTAAACGATTCAGTCAGAGCCACTAATGTGTGCAAAAGTAAAGAAGGCAGAGCTCGAAAGACCCAGCACCCCCTCCCTCTACCCCAAAGGCAAAGCCCCTCGGTGAGGCTGGAGGCGGGCGGGCTGCCTGCCGACATCCTGCACACCCCCTACCTTGGCTCCCAAAGCAAAAGCCCATATGCCTAGTCTGTGGCGTGCATTTGCATAATGAGCTCGAGGCCCTAACTCCAAGTACATAAAACAAAATAAATTAATTAGCCCAATCGACTGCAATTACATTTCAATCCAATATTCTAAGCAGGACACATGTGAAATACATAACAACTTTTTAAACTAATCAATGTAATTGCAATTGTAGGCAAGCCAGACTGAACCCCCACCAGGGAGCCGAGTCACAAAGAGATGAAGAAAAGGAGAGGCAGGAGAGAAAGGGAACAGAGAAGATAGAGGAGGGGTAAATAGAAGTGACCCCAAAACAAAGTGGGCAGGTACCTCGATTTACATCCTTTACTAGTCCACCACAATGATGTAGAATCCTAACACTGAAAGAGACACAAGAGAACAGCTAGTTAGAAGTCTTCAATATACAAATGGAGAAACTGAGGCCCAGAGGTGCTTGGCCAAAGTCACATGGGTGGGATCACAGGATCGTAGATTTTAGATCTGGAAAGTAGGCTGAAGACAATCTAGTCGCGTTCCCTCTGTTTCCAAAAACTAGAGAGGGGATGTGTCTGAGCTCATATATATGGTAAGTGGCAGTCAGAATTTGAATTTGGGTCCTCTCCCTCTGAATCTATACTCTTTCCAGTGCATTTCCCAATCAAAGAAGCATTTATTATGTTCAAAACATTGAGCTACCTACTGGAAAGTGGGTGCATGTGTGCGTGTGCGTGCGTGTGTGTGTGTGTTGTGTGCAACAAGGAAGCCAGAGCCACCATAACTTACTTAAGCTAGGGTACAACCTTAGACAAGCCTCTTTCATGCTTTCCAGTGCCCCCACTCCACTGGGGCCATAAAGCCAACAGGCTCCATCCTCATCCGTAATTCAAGCACCACAATGAGAAATGGCCCGCATTCTCCATGAGCTTACCTCCTACTGGCGGTCTATAAGGCATGTGGGAAGTCACTGAATATGGCAGGAGTGCATCCCAGGAATGGCACAAAATGGAGTGCCCGATTATGGGACCAGAAAGCAGACCACGGTGGTTGATTCATGGTGTATGTGAACAGGGACTGATGGAGGCATTCCTATTTCATCCTATAGGCAACTGAGAACACAGAAGTTTCTTGAGCCGAGCAATGACATGGTCAGACTTGTACTTTAGGTGGATTCGGTTGCCAGTTGAGTTGAGGTAGATTGGAGACAGAAAAAAATGGAAGCTCTAGGTGAGGGGTGATTAGGGCTCAAACTGGGATGGTAGCTATGGAAATAGAGAAAGGGACGGCAATGTGGGACGGTGCAAGTCCATCAACAAGCTTTTATTAAGCACTTCCTATGTGCTGGGCACTGCATTAAGTGCTAGGAATACAAAGAAAGACAAAACCGGGCCCTTCCCTTGGGCAGCTCACATCTGTTTTAAATAAATAGGGACAGAGAGTAGGAGGGCTATAACATAGGCAGAGGGGAAGCCCTAGCATCCAGATGGGAAGGAGACATGGAGGCCTGGCTCTTCCCTAAAGAACCTGAAATTGAAGAATACTAGGTAAACTAAGAAGCAGCGATGAAGAATATTGGGAGACTATTCTAGTTATGGGGGACAGATGGTGCAAAGATGCTGCAGTCAATAGGCCTCTGGGCCTGGAGTCAGGAAGACCCAAGTTCAAATATGGCTTCAGACCAGATAAGCCTAACCCTGGCCTGGGAAGTCACTCACCTTATGTCGGCTTTGGTTTTCTCAACTGAAAAATGGGGATGATAATAGTACCAAGGTTGTTGTCAGAACCTAATAAGGTAATATTGGTAAAATGTGAAGCGTACGCCCTGACATATCGTAGGCATTACGTAAGTGCTTGCTAGCTGCAGTAATAGGAGGAGGACATGGAGGAGGAAGAGGATTAGAATTGCTATGACTTAACAAGTGATTGCACATGGAAGATGAGGACAAACACATAGAAGTTTGAAGTCCAGGCGAATGGGAAGATTGCAGCGCTCTCAACAGAGAAACTGGCAAGTTTTCAATGAGCAGTGTTTTAGGGGAAAGATGATGGGTCTTGTTTTTCATCTGTTGGGTTTGAGATGTCTACTTGACATGCAGTATCCCAAAGGCACTTAATGATATGGCAGTGGAGCTCAGGAGAGACCTCAGGGCTGGATATCTGGACGTGGGCCTCATCTGCAGAGAGATGACAACTGGACCCCTGGGAACTGACGTCCCAAAGAGAGAAAGTAGAGAGGGAGAAGACGGGACAGAGTTTGGGGACACACTGATGGTTAGTGAGTGGAACATCTAGTGAAGCAGATTGAGAAAGAACAGTCAGACAGGTAGGAAGAGCAGGAGAGAGCAGGAGGAAAGCTGGAAAGGATAGAAGATTCAGGAAAAGAAGGAAGGCGTCAACTTTGCCAAGTGCTCTAGGGAGGTCAGAAAGGACGAAGCCCAAGCGGGGAGCCAAAAGGACTTGCTGAAGAATGTCCAAAATGCCCAAGGAGGGCTAGAAAAGACTGGCATCTGAATAGGGAGTTCTTGAAGACCCAGAAGCCTCGCCACAGCCACACTCGCTGTTTGGGGGCCTGGGTATCGGTGCCAGGATGGGCAGCTGCAGAGCTCCACTCAGAACCTGTGGCCACCAGCATCAGCAGACAGAGTACCATTGGATCTGGAAGCTGCCTCTCAGGCCTGCCTGCGGTAAGGTTAATGTGCCAGCAAGGGGTGCTGGGTAGGAAAGATGATCTGCTTGGGCCCCACTGTCCTGATGCTTGATGGGCATCCTGGGGGGACACAGGGAGGGGGAGGCATGCTTGGGCTATCGTGACTCTGCCTTCCTTTGCTTCAGTACTAACTGCTTGCCTGCTGGGGGAAGTGTTATTATGGAAATCCATCAAGGCAGAGTTTGTTTTCCAACCATCAGTTTTCTTTAATAGGTGCCCTCTGCCTCATTAAAAGCAAAGCGGAGATTGGGGGCCTCCGAGGGAACCTCGGCTCTCCCTCATCAGGATCGGTATCGAATCAGGACTGGAACGAGGATGGCGGGGGGGGGGGCGGTCCGGGGGCTATTCATGAGAGCGAGAAGCCCACCCCCTTCATCTAGCCATCCATCGTCCAGCACAGCTGGTCAGCCCAGAGCTCCCAAGGGCCCAGCGGCAGCTGCCGTGGCCACGGCCCAGGCAAACTGCCAGCCCCGTGCTTTCACCAGCCCGAGCAGTCAGACAGCCACCCCCTCACCAGCCACTCGTTCCTGAAATTTCTCACTTCTCCCCAGAGCAAAGGAGGGGGGCAGTGGGTGCCCAAGGACTGAGGGCTATTTTTAATGAAACCCAGAAACACCCCGTTTGAGGAAGACAAACCACCCTCCACCTCTGTCTATGGGGAGGGGTCAGGGGGAGGCAAAAGCAACACCAGGTAATCAATAGGGAAAAGGGAGCTGTTTGGCCTTCTCCTCTCCACTATGAAACACTAGAATTTCCAGGCCAGTGGGTTCTCATACTGAGCTCAGGGCTGTGAACCGAGCTGAGAAGAACCTTAGCAATGAACCTAGAATCTGGACGCCAAGGGCCAGGAGGGCTAGTGCTGAGCAAGGGAACGCTTGGGATTCAGTGGAAAGCCCTCCAGCCCGGAGGCGGGTCCTCATGTCAGCTCTGCCACTTGGTAGCTATGTGGCTGTGCACAATGCCTATCCCCAGCTCTGCTCCCCACCATTTACTTCTGGAAATGAAGGTTTGGCCTGTGTTCCTAACAACTGCCATTTCCACTCCCGCTTTCACTTGAGCCTCCGAACATCCCGTCATATTGTGAGGTCATTGAACCTCTTTCAAAACAAAGGAGGAGGAAAACAAGCAATGACAGAGCTGATGCAGTTATCATGAGGCCCATTTTCTAGAGGGGAAACCTGAGTTTCAGAGAGGTGCTCATCATAATTACTGCAAGTCTAGCCCTCTATCCACTAAGCATCCTCACCTTCTAAAGCCTAAAGGTCCTCTAACCCTCCCCTCCCTGGAGCCACTGCCACCCTAGCCAGCACCCTAGCCAGAGCAGCAGAGTCTGCTCGGGTGGGGGATGCCAGAGGTCACGCTGCACCCTGGCTGGCCCACAACATAAACTCCCGAAGTAGATAGCAGAGGCTGGAAGAGGAACCAAGTCATCCCCACCACGGCCCGGGCTCCAGGGCTGACACGTCAGTCTCAGGGGTGGCACCCGGCAGCTTTGGCTCGTCTTCCTTTTCCCCGCTCTTACCTTTGGGGATTCAATTCCTTTCCAATTTTAGCCTTTGGAACAAAAGGTGAATGGAAATGTCTTCCTTTTTGCAAGCCTTGAGGTACTCTCAGGATGACTGAGCTTCGAACTGTGCTAAAGGCATGACAGAACATGTAATGCTGGGCAGCTGGGGTGGGGAATCAGAGCATCAGAGATTTACAGCTTCAAGAGACCTTCAAGGTCATGGAGTCTACACCTTCATTTAACAGATGAGGAAACTGAGGCACCAAGACTAATGTCGCTAAGTGATCTTGGCCAGGGCTGTACAGCTAGGAAGTCAAAAAGAGAGCTTCTAGATTGCCAGTCCAGGGCACCATCCACCTAGCTGCCTCTAAAAGTTCCACTGACATTTGAACTCAGACCTTCCGGCAGGTGTGAAACGATAAAGCAGATGTAATGGTCACTACACCATGGAGCCATATTTAGAGTCCCTCAAAAGAAGCCTAGAGGGCAGCCACCTGGAACCTTCTGGCTTACTCGATTCTCCTTTTGCCCCCTTCATACCTTTAGCCAGGGTCATTCTAGTGCCTGTTCTCCCTCCCCACCTTGCTTCTTGGGATCCCTAGCTCCCCGAAAGGCTCAGCACGCCATCTCCTGCACCAGCCCTGTCCTTCCTCCTTCCCATCCAGCTTTCGGTACTGTCCCAGCAAACTACTCGGCATCTACTCGCACCAACATCTCTGTACGTGTGATTGTCTCCTGATGGAATGGAAGCTCCTAGAGGGTGGGGGCTATTTTGTCATCGCATCCCCAGCACGGAGTCCAACACAGCACCCGCCCCACACGAGTTACTCCATAAAGACTGGTTACATGAACGGTGAATCACAGAGGGTAAGATAATGAGCTTCCATTTCTTTCAAACTGACTGGTTCAAATCCAGTCATCGTTTTGCTCTACCACGCTGCCTCTGGGGACCCGGGTGCCAATCCCACCTCTGCCATTTACTCATTATGTAACCCTGGATAATTCACTTCCACAGTTTCTTCATCCATAAAAAGAAGATAATAGCAGTAGAATCTCCCTCATGGGATAGTCATGGGACTAACACAACGTAAGAACCCGAGAGCTATCCCTGAAGCCAGGAAGACCCGGCTCTGTCACAGTATGACAGTGTGTGTCAGTTTCCCATGTTCTGGGCTACTCTCTGAGCCTCTAAATTTCCAAAGAGCTTGACCTGCATTTGTAGAAGTCACTTTCTTTTTTTCTTAATAGTATTTGATTTTTTCCAGTTACACATAAAGACAATGCTTAACGTTCATTAAAAAACCTGCTTGAGTTCCAAATTTTTCCTTGCCTCTCTGGCTTCCCCCCCCCCTTCCCTAAGATGGTTTAATTTAATTTAACAATTTAATATAGATCATATGTATGCAATCATGTAAAACACATATCCATATTAGTCATGCTATGAAAGAAGAAACAGACCAAAAAGGAAAAAATAAGAAAGCAAAGAGTATGCTTGAACAAAGCTGCTTATACTGTGGGTCACGATCCTATGTGAGGTCACGTAACTGAATATGGGGGGTGGTCACAAAATTATGATTTGTTACCCATAAATGTTTACCTATTTTACATACCTATATACCCGGGGTCCAGTAAACATTTCTCAGATGAAAAGGGGTCACGAGTGGGGAAAAAGTTGAAGAAGCCCTGATCTAGAAGGCACTTTTTCCATTGGGAATTTTCTATCAGAAAGAAATCACAGGCTAGTTCCTACCCCTACTAGGTAGATCCAGCCCCCAATGGTTAGTTACAACTTGGGGGCACATCTTACCTGCTCTCCTCCATTTCTTCGCAAAGCTTAGCAATCCCCTGGCATCAGCAGGACTCAACTGCCTTACCGGATAGGTGCTAAGCCCAGGGAGCTCAGGATTCCCGCTGAGTATAAGAGTGGTCCTCGGAGATTCTAACAGCCCCCTGAAAGCCAGAGATGCCACCTGATTCTAGACCTCAAATTGAGCTGATCCGATGCTACGCTGCCCTGGTCATCCACAATAGGGCTGTGAAAAAGAGCCCAGCACTGGGAATGCTCTTTCCCACGGAGAGCTAACAAAGAGAGGAGAAAAACTGTAAAAGCTTGGCCTGACTATGTAAAAGCAATACAAATTAGTCATTTATGGAAGCTACTTACCATTTATGACTAGTCCCCATGCAGCACATAACCTTTCATGCATAGCACTAAACATTTATTCTGGAGAAGACTTGGGGGTAGAACTAATCACTGTCTTTCAATATTTGAAGGGCTGCCATGTGGAAGAAGGTTAGAACATTTGGTTCTACCCCCTTGTTTAATAAAGAAGGAAAGGTACTTGGCCAAGGTCACAAGTCTAAGCAGAACCAAGACTAGAATCCATGTCTCCCGGCTCCCAACCAGCTCCTCCTCTCCAAAAGGCTGCCCAGAGAGCAGATGATACAATCTATCTAGACAACTCTCTAGAATACAGAATGGGATTTCGCAAGGGCCTAGAAGAAAGGCAGAACCCTCATGGGGTCCTGGATTTCGTGCCCCTGTCTCTCTTCCTTTGAATAAGTACACCCATGCAGAGCCACATTCCAGCCATGAGGATCATGTCACCAAATCTCAGCGACACCCATGAGAGGTCAACGTGTCGCCTTGTTTTGGATCCTTAGTTCATCCTTTGTGGGCTTTTCATTTGTGCTTTGGAGCCAGTTACCTAAGATACCCATTTTATTGCAAGTTCTCACCTTGTCCTTGCATAAGAACTGTGCATGTTAGTCCCTCCTTCTGCCATCCTTGTGCCCTCTCTGCTGCTCCCAATGACATCAACCAAGGCCAAGTGAGGAAAACTCCCTTCTTTTCCCTTTTAAGTTTCAATCCCTTTTGATCCAGATAAAAGTCTCAACTTTTTAGCCTAGCATTCAACACCGATAATCATCCGACTCCAACCCATAGTTCCAACCTTCTCTCTCCCTACTCCCCTTCACCAAGGATCCGGTCAAGAGAACACCCCCGCTTCCTCAAGTTCTCCTTTGCTTTCCTTCCTCCACAGTCCGCTACCCCTCAAATACCTTTTCTCTGTCTCTACCTGCCAAATGCAGAGCCATTTCTGGGGGCCCAGCGGCCACCTCCATTTTGGAGAAGTTCTCTTTTTCCTGCAATTTATCACTGCACTTTTCTCACCCTTCGCCTGTGCACTTAGCATGATTTACTCAAGATTACGGCTATTTGTGAAATATCTTCCCTGGTAGATTGTAACCTCCTTGAAAGCAGAGATTGGGTCTCATGGATTATTGCCCTCCCCTCGGCGGCACCCAGTGTGGAGCCCGGCATAGAAGGTGTACTTAATGGCTATTTTTTAAACTAAATGGAACCATTTATCCCTCAGCCTGTGCAATGGCAGGGGCATTATGGGGATGGCATGTGGGCATAATTAGGCCTGGGCTTTTTTCTCAGCAGGTCTCAGAGGAGGGGAGGGAGCCAAGGCTCAGTACTCACTTGGCACCTCTAAAGCTCTGCCTAATGCTCCAGAGAAGGAGCCCTGGGACTCGGTCCCTTCAAGACCTTTCTCCTATCTGTTTGCTACTTAAGAGTCCCACACTATCCTTTCACTTTAATATTGCAAAAAGCTCAGGATTCGATTGATTCCCCCGACAACAGAGGTCACAGCACTTCCCTGCCTTAGCGACCATTTTGTGAACTACTGTGACGAAGAAAAAAAATCCATTATCTGGTGGCTGGGCCATTATCTGAGCAGCGATGAGCTTTTCCTCACTTAGCCCGAATGATACTTAAACGGAAAGCATATAAGTCATCACTGGCCCACGCTCAACAATATCTCGGCAGCCCAAGCGAGAGCTTTACATTTGGCATCAAAATACCCAAGTTTTGATCCCACTTCTGCCATGTGCTACCTGTGGGAACCTGAGCCTGTTGCCATTTCCTCACTCATAAAACAAGGGAATTTGGGGAGGTGCCTTTGAACATCTCTTCTAGCTGCAAATCTAGGATCCCGAATCACTTCATCTCTCTTGGTCTCAAGTTCCTCATCTGTAAAATGAGCTCGGTTCGACTAGATGATTCTAGTTCACTGACACAATGAGGTATCGGGGAAAACTAGTGAAGGCAGATATCCCGTGACCAGAGACAGATACAGCAAGCCCCTACTTCCAATCAATTATCACGTCTACATTGGGATGTGAGGGACTTGCCGGGGAGGGCCGACCCCCAAGGACAAAGCCAGAAAGAGAGAGCACAACATCATGACTTAAATGTTAGCTGCTAGGATGGCTCCCTCACGTAGGGGGGCCAGACCTGGGCCGTCTGCACGAAAGCACTTGGCTGCCAGTGCCCCGCCTGGGCAGGTATATGCCATTGGCCAGTACCCTGGGATGTTTGTTTAGATGGCACCGTGGCATCCGGTCTGAGAATTAAAGAAAGCTCATCAATCAGCAAGTATCTATTGTGTCCTCAAGAGACCTGGGGCAGGGAACAAAAAGCATTTTCAACCCCACAAGTCAAGGTTTCCCAGTTGTCCCTGGTCTGACCTATGACAATAGACATTGAACACAGGGACGCCGGCACGGAGATGCTGAGCAAAAGCCTTAAAGCTTTGGTTCTGTCACCTAGCTCCTACCTGTGGGAAGCTGCCTAATGACAATGGGGAAGGGCGGGAGCCATTAAGCAATCTGCGCTCCCTGCTCCACAATGCCCATGTTAGGGCAACTCGAGCACAGGAAGCTGGAATCCGATATCTCAGCTAGCTAGGGAGCTGCAACCAAACAGGGCTGGTTTCAGACCTTTTGAGAGCTCGCAGGGAAGTCAGCGGGTATGACTGGGTCACAGTTCCTCTATTTCATGTCCAGATCTGGTCTGGAGGTCCAGTGCCCACTACCGACCGTGTCTTCTAAACGTGGACAACGTTAGAGCCCCGGGTATGAGGTCAAGAGATCAGGGCTTGACTCCAACCTCTGGCCCTTGCCGCCACGTGACCTTTGGATATATATATCACTTCACAGCTTCACGGTTCACTACCTTCATCTATCAACCAACTGATCAACAGGCATATACACCCCCCACCTCCAAACGCCAGGCACTGTGTCAACCAAAGACGCAAGGCGCATCTTCCCTGCCTTGAAGGAGCTTACATTCTACTGAATCAAAAGGGGATCTAGGGTACCCTTTGGGTCCCTGTCTCCTAAGTTTGTCATCAGGAAGGCCCTTTGTTGAAATGTATAAGCACTGCCCCGCAATCCTAGGTCAGCCCACATCAGGGGGTTACGGAGGGGTCTCAGAGAGCATAAGAGCTGACATTCCAGTAAGACTTCAGAGACAACAAAGCGCTTTGCACAGATATGCTAGTTTGTGTGATTCTTACAAGGACCTGGGGAGGTGTGTATCATGGGAATTATTAACCCTACTGAACAGATAAGGAGACTGAGGCTTGGAGGGGAGGCAACGTCACATAATTAACATCAGGAGCAAAGTAAGAGAATCCAAATCTGGTACTCCTTGCATACCACTGGGTGCCACCTCTCAGTTGGCTCTCTTCCCCGATCCCCTATCTTTGGCAAACCTCTGGGATAGCCTCAGGAGCACAGTTTCCATTACCCTGTTGTGATGTGATGAAGACTCAGTACCTACGCTCTCCACTGTCACTGTTCCCTGACCCACCTAATCCTGGTGCCCCTCAGTAGAATGTGCACAATGGAGCGTCTCAAGCTGGGAGAGGAAGGCCAAGAGACTGGGGCTCTATTCCCAGCCATCGATAATTAATTCTGTGATCTCGGACAAAACTCTGTTTCTGACATTCCCTTTCCTCCTTGGTGGAATGAGAGAGTTAGACCGGATGATGGCTTAAGCTGTCCCCCATGCCTGGGATGATCTTCCTTCTCATCTCCACCATCTGCCTTCCTTGGCTTCCTTCAAGGCTCAGCTAAACTCCTGTCTTCTGCAAGAAGCCTTTCCTGATTCCTGTAATGTCTGTGCCCTCCCACTGTTGAGCTTTACTAATGTCCTCTCTAGATAACTTGTTTGTCCGTTCCCTCCCCTCGGGCTGTGAGCCCGACCTGTCAATGACTGTCACCTACCTTTCTAGAGCTGCTAGCACTCAGCACAGCGCTCCATACAGAGTAGGAACTTTGGCACTGTATATTGACTGAGTGACTGATTCTAAGTAATGGATCACAACTTTGAAAGCTCATAGTCCTTTGTTTTTGAGGAGAGGAGGCTGTCACGAGATGAGGTAACAGTCGATCATTCAGTTGGCAATGGGAGTACAAAGGAAAGCAAAAAGACTGGCCCCGTCCTCAAGGAGCTCATAGTCTAGAGAAACTGCTTTGCACGCCTTAATGTGTTGTGTAAATGGTAGTCATCGTCATTGCTATTATTAACGGAGGAGGCAAATATGAATATAGCTCGATCTCTACATATCTGAAGGCAAGACCTACACAGAATGGATGGGTATCGAAAGCCCTGGCATCTGAGGAGACTGGGACAGGCCTCCCACAGAAGATAGGTTTTGGGCTGGGAAGCCAAGGCAGATGTGAGGGGAAAGAGCATTACCGGCATGGAGAAGAGCCAGTACAAAGGTACAGAGACAGAAGATGGAATGTCAAATGTGAGAAATAGTAAAAGTAATAAAAGCAATACATGACATCTCTATGGCGCCTACTCTGTGCAAGGCAGCGTGCTAAGAGCTTTACAAAGATGATCTCGTTTGACTCTCATAAAAATCCTGAGGGGTGAATGCTAATATTACTATCCCCATTTTAAAAATGAGGAAACTGAGGTTTGCCCACATAGCCCCTAAGTATCTGAGGTTGGATTGGAATTCAGGTCTTTTTGAAGGCCAGCACCCTTCACGTCATAATCTCAATGTCCCAAAAGGCCAAGGTGCCCAGACCTTCAAGTTTATGGAAAGTATAAAGAACAACTGAAAAAGCAGGAGGGGCCAGGTTCTGGAAGCAATTAGAAGCAATGGGGATTAGACATGGGGGAAAAGGGCCATGGGGAAATCACTTTGGAAGCTGAGTGGGAAGAAAACTGGGGCAGAGAGACCAATTAGGAGACAATAGTCCAGGCAAGAGAGTCTAGACTACAACGGCAGCCATGCGAAGAACCAGAAGGGGACATATGAGAGAGGCTGGGGACATATATGAGAGCTTATGATTTCCAGCTCTGGCAATGATTAGCTCTGTTGGGGGAAGGAGGGGGAAGGATGGCAGATGATCCCACAGTAACTGGAATGATGGTGGTGTCCTTGACACTAATAGGGATGTTCCCAAAGGGGGACCTGTGAGGGAGGAGAATGAATTTTGTTTTAGACATGTCCAGTTTAAGATGCCCAAAGGGCAGCTTAAATAGGGCTAGATAAATAGATCTAGAAATCATCTGCAGAGACAATCATTGACTGATGAGAGCTAATGAGATTACCAAGTGAGATATTATAGAGGGAGGGCCCAGGACTGAGTCTTGGAGGCGTGGGGGGGGGGGGAGACACACAGTTAGCAGGCATGACCTAGATGCAGATCCAGCAGAAAAGACAAGGAAGAAGTGGGGGGGGGGCAATGTCATAAAAAGCTAGAAAGGAGAAACAACTCAGGAGGAGAAGGAATCTCTGGTTGTCTTTGGTGGTGGTCAGCCATTTCAATCCTGAAACCTGGGGGGGGGGGTTTTCTTGCCTGAGATACTGGAGCGGTTTGCCATTTCCTTCTCCAGCTCATTTTACAGAGGAAGAAACTGAGGCAAAAAGGGTCAAGTGACTTGTTCAGGTCGCTCAGCTAGTCTGAGGCCAGATTTGAACTCAGAAAGAAGTTCTGACTGCAGGCCCAGTCACTTCTAGGCACTTCAGCACCAGTACCTCCTGGGGCAAGAGCAACTGCTGTTGATGCTACATCCCTATTGTCCCATTCTTGCTTTCAGAGCCAGGGACTTTTCCCACAGCAAGCTGGTATGCTCTCAGTGACATACTGAGGAGGGAGGCCATGGGGCATTCATTTTCGAGCTATAAAATCTGAATTCAAATCCTGCCTCACATCTTCCTCACTGTATGCCCTGGGCATTTTACCCCTGTGGGATTCAGTTTTCCCATCTGTACAGTGAGAGGGTTAGACTAGATACCCCTCAAAGGTCTTTTCCAGCTTTAAAGTAATGATCACATTATCTTTTTCCTCACTAGGCAGCTTCTGAGTTTCCTCCTTTCCTTCTTCCCCCTTCCCTCCATTTCAGTTCCAACTCAACTTTCAAAGTCTAAATTAAAGAGCATTTCTTCTAGGAAGTCTTCCCTGATCCCCTAAGGGAATGGGTCACCTTTCCAATCTGAACCTTCCCTGGCGCTCTGTTCCTCTCTGACGTACTTATCATATATATTTATGCACAGGAGGCATAACTATAACTCCTTGCTGGATTGTAAGCAACAAGTCAGGGATTACGAAGGTGTACTGGATTTGGGGTCAGAGGCCTGGATTCAAATTCCAGCTACAACACTTATGACCTGCCGCATAATCAAACATAAGAGCTCTATCAAACGATCTCAAAGATCCTTTCCACTTCTAAACAGATGATCCGACACCTTACTACTCCATTCTCTAAATTGGGTGGTAGCTTAAAAACTGTCCACATAACTGAAATAAATGGGAAAAGAAGTCCCGGGAAAATACAGGAACCCAGCTTTGGAATTCTGGAGGCCAACAGGTGACCAGACTGGAGTCGGGAATATATGAGTTCAATTTTAGCTCCAGCCATGCTGTGTGACTCTGGTCCAGTCATTGAATCTCTGTCTGCCCCAGTTTCCTCACTTATAAAATGGGGGCAACGATAACATTTAAGTCCCCAGGATGTGGTGAGAATTGAATAAAATAATATTTTTGAAGTTCTTTCCAAACCGTAAAAGACTACAGATATTCTGCTGAGGATGAAGATGAGGAAGATGATGAAAGATTTACTTTCAAGTAAAGAGTAGCCCCTCTAACACAAAGGCCAAGAGACTTCTGACGGGCACTTATACTATATCACTGCTTCAGAGTCTAATGTCCTGTGCTACCAAGGTCCATGGACGAGAAACATCCCACCCTTTGAAATACATGTCACAGATTCACAGGGGTTCAAGCCTTCTAAAGGGACCGAGGAAGCCCATTCCAGACATCAAGATCCATTAATTGAAAGGCTACTTGAGGAGGAACTTGTCTCTATTTTGGGGTCTCTGCTTCCAGAATTTAGCCCACCATGACCACTGAAAGTTTGTTGAATTGAACGGTAAAGTACTCCGTCTGCCCCCAGAGGCATTCTCTCCCCATTAACTGGATGTTGGTGCCAATCAAACCCAACTTGCCTAGATGCGTGAGGAATGAGGGCAGGGAGACTCAAGCAGAAATAAACACTTTGGAACTGTTCATAGTAGAACTCTTGCCCCAAACCCCAGTTGGAATTAGCACAAAGCTATCGGGGCTTGGCTCCAGAGGGTCACTATCGGATAGGGGGAATGTCGCTCGCTCCACGTGACGAACGTCAACCCTCTGCGGCTTCCTCACAGACTTCCAGCGCCTCAAGGTGCAGCCGATGATTCTGAGGGATTCTCCAGAGGCTGGGCCATCCCCTCTCACTGAGGTATTTGTGCTCACAGTTGTCTTAGAGCAATTTCAGAGAAGTAAGTTCCTAGAATGCCTCTTCTGTGCCTCAGGCCCTTCCAGGGACATCTCGGACTCTCAAAATCTATTTTCACTTGGGACCACAGGCGATCCAGGACCCGCGAAGCCAAAGAAAAAAGGTAGTTGTGTGATGCGTGAAGCCAGCTATCTGCTCTGACACAAATTTCTCTGACAGGTGAAGAGAGGATAAAGACATCAGAAAGAGGCCTCAGCAGGCTGTATCCCTTCTCTGTCAAGGAAGTCCACCTCCTAAATCTGGAATATTTCTAGGGAAGAAGGCTTTTGAAAATGCAAGAAAGATGGTAAAGGGAGCTTAGCGATGAGTTACCAGCAGGGAGGATTGTTATCCAGCGACACCTCACGGAAGGAAGACTGGGCAATCCAGACAACCTCACCCATCTGGAACGTGGCCAAGAGCCAAAGAGGGAGCAAAAGGGGCCTTGGAGCAGTTAAAAATCAATTTCGCTAAGGCCAGGCAGGAAAGGCTCAATCACTTGGCTCTGAGGAGAGCCCTTCAGATGGCCCAAGGAAGCCCATTTACTCTCCTTTCACACACACTTCTAATAAACTTAGGTTATCAGGGTTTTCAGCCTATATCCAGTAAGAAACAGTGGATTAAAAGGAGGACGATTGTCTGCTAGAGACCGCCCCACTGACAATAAACAGAATGACAGCTGAGAGTGGGTGAGGAGAGAGAAAAAAACCCCTAAGAAGCATACACAAGAATTTATAAAGCCCAGAAACAGAAGCCCTTACACAACTCCAAAGACCCTGGGATCATTCTTGGGCAATAACTAACATTCGCAACAAGCACCTTAAGCAGCCATATTCTGTGTTCTTTATTCAACAAGATGGAAAAGTATGTTATGTGTTTTGTTTTGTTTTTAAAAAGCGATTACTGGCCAAATGAAGTATTTTGAAATTTAAAAATGATAAATCAGATATCTGGAAATCCCAATTATCCAGAAAGAGATAAACTCCCCTGGGTTATAGGCCATTCCAGTTTTACTAGCTCAAATGAAAATGTCTAATTTAGAATGATTCAGGAGGAAAAAACACTAAACTGGAATCCAATAGACCTAGGCGGCTATGCTTACTTTCCCCACTATTATTGAATATCATTCTAGAAAGGCTATCTAGAGGTATAAGGTGAAAGACCAAAATCCAAGACAGAAATATTGACAAAGAGGAGATGAAATTATCCTTGTATTGTAGATAATCTGATAACGTAGTCAGAAAATTTCAGAGAATCAGCCAAGAAACAAAAGTGAGATGATTAAGAGCTTCACCAAAGTAGCAGGATAAATAAAATCTAGGTGTGCATACCATCAACCAGAAGGAAATAATCATACTAAAATTATATGCAAAAAAAATTACAAAAGAAATAAAACACCTGGAAGTTAACCTACCAAGACACATAACAAAACTTCTGAGAATATGACCACAAAGCATTCTTTACGGAAGTTTAAGAAGACAACCTGAAGAGGGTATTTCCTGCTGAGAGTCAGATCATGCTAAAAGCATAATAAACTCCTTAATTTATAGATTTAGTGGCAAGATCAAACTTTTAAGGGGATCCTTTTAAAACTCGGCAAAAATCAGAGCAAAATTCATTTAGGGGAAAAACAGGTCTAGAATCTCAAAGGAAATGATGAGACTTTGTACTTTGTACTTATGAAGATGAAATGGTATGCCAGTCCTCAAATCATATAATAAAACATGACTCACTGAAATTATTTGGCAGTGTTTTTAAAAATCTGAAAAGTGGATCAACTATACAGACTTGATAAGCAAGAGAGAAAAGCAATTAAAAACAGTCATTTAGCGTTTGGTATACCCAAGAGCATAAATGAGAGGACGCTGCCTTTGATAAGAACTGTGGGGAAATTTCCAAAGTGGTTGAGCAGAAATAAGGTTTGGACCAGTACTTACACCATATACCACAATAAATGCTCAAATGGATATCAATCTGAATATGAAAGGTCACACAATTTTTAAAAAGGGAAGAGAATAAAATCAAGTTCCTTTCACAACTATGGCTAAGGGGAGAATTCCTAATCAAGCAAGGAATGGAGGATATCATAAGAGAGAACATAGATAGTTTTGAATAAGTAAAAATTTAAAGCTTTTGCACAATAAAATCAATCATGGCAGAATTCAAAGAGAAATAGTACAGTAGGAAAAATATCCACAGAAAATGTCACTGATATGTCGGCTATCCAAAATATTCAGGGAATTAGCACCCACATGTAATACCAAGAGGCATTCCAAACAAATAAGTGTCCAAAAATATGGGGAAAATATTCAAAAGAAGAAATATAAACTATAAATGAACACCTGAAAAGCACAAGAATATCAATTATAACAACCCCGCAGTTTAACCTCATGTCACATAAACTGGCAAAGGAAGACGGGCACATGCATATAATGCTCACAGAGCTGTGAAATGGCTTAATCATTCTGGATATCAATTTGAAATTATGCAAGAAAAAGTAAACTTTAGTCCAGGGATCCAATTACTAGGCACATACTTCTAGAAAACTTTTAAGCAAAGTCCAGTATTTACTAACATGTGTACGAGAACCATCTCTGGAAGAGCAATGAACCTGAAACCAAAGAGGGGCTCTACAAATGGCGGAATGGCTAAAAATGACAGTATATGAAGGTAATGGAATATGATTGGTCAGTTAAAAAAAAGACTAACGTGAGGAATGTTATTGTAGAGAAAAGTCAGACGTTTTCTATGAACTGATGCAGAGTGAAAGAAGTAAAACCAAGAGAACATGACAAGGCAAACACAAAGACTGTTAAAAGGAAGCCAAACTCTTATGCAAAACCAATGAAGGTCTTGAAAAACAGTCAATGAAACATACCTCCCCAATCATGTCAAAGTCAGAAGATCTGTAGGATGGAACCTTTTTCCAAAGCTTTTTGCATTTCCTTTGTCCAAAGGGAGCATTCATTCCGGTGGGAGAGAGAGTTTTGAAATGATAGCCTCTGCATATGTTTCTAGATCTCTATAACCTTATGACTGTAACATAAAGGCATTAATAGATTTTTTTTAAATAAAAAAATTAACTCCTTAATGAAGGAAAACACACACAGAGAGACAGACACACCTAGGTTTGTACTCTACTAGCTAGATGTCTACTACTAGCTAGATACTACTAAGGATGTCATTTTCCTTCTCTGAACCTCAACTATCTTCATATGTAACAAGGGGATAAAGATACTTATCCTCTCTCTATCATGGGTTTGCAAACCCTATGACTCAATAAAAAGGTGAGTTGTCTCATTCTAGTCCAGGGAATCCACTTTTATTTATCTCATCTGAGCACAGAAATTAAAGTAGCAAGTGGGAGTTGTAATGATTTAAGACAGTTGGACAGTAGAGCACATTCTGCTTTGGAGTTCTCAAAACAGGACAGATTCTACTAGGCCTCCATTAGGAGGATGGCCTAGCTTGGAGCAAAAGGCCTGGACTGGAGACCTGGACTTGGAGCCTCCATATCCTGGGGAATCCTCAATGAGCCAGTTTCAGAATTGGTGGTGGGTAGGTTTGGGTCAAGCTCTAGCAAGGTTCTCTGGTAGCACTCAGAGAGAAAGGGGAAAGGAGAAGGCTGCACCACTTTCCTTCAAGATTACCCAGGTTGCTGCTGATCTTGTCCCCTTCTGGGAGGGAGGGAATGCCTTTGGACTCCCCTTCCCCCCCCCCGCCCCACACCTTTTCTCAGCTTCCTCCCCTTGGTTTCTTCCGTCTTCCCAGAGCTGACCGTCACTTGTTTATAAGTCCCATAAATACTGGAAACTTTTGGAAACTGCGCTCCCTCCTGCCTAATGCTATAACAATGCACTTTAGGGAGTCCATTGCCCAAGCTGATCCAAATCCCCAGTGCCACCCTCTTCCCCACCCCTTCCTTTCCCTCTCTCCAGTCTGCTCTTATTCTGGAATTATTCTGTCCAGTCCGCCCTTTGGAGGCCTTTCATCAGGAATTTAGTCCAATTTCTAGATGTGACCCTGACAATCATAGATAACTACAGCCCTGGGCTTGGGTCAGGGCCAAAATGTCCAGCTCACTCCAGCTCGCGCCTGCTCTAAGTCCTTCGTAGGGATCTCTCATGTTAAGGGGGAGGAAATGTGCTCTGAGAGAAGGATGCTGGCCTAGACCACAGTGTATCAGACTTCAAACCCCACCCATTCTAATGCCCAGGCACTGTGTAGCCTTATGAAAAATGCAGACCCACTCTGGCCTTCCATTTTTACCTCCATAAAAGGAGGGGGTTGAGCTGAATCTCTTAAATCTCTTCCAGTGCTGACATGTTCATAGTTTGTGATTCTCTAGCACAATGCTGAGGGATTTGGGGAATCATCAGAAAACAATCTCCCAAGGGCTCAAGAGGCTCTTAAAAGGAATATCATTTTCCTCAGCTCGGGATAGACTCCCAGCATCTTCTGATTACGGCTGCCATGCAAAACGAGGAGGTAACATCTCTGGGAGTTCCCTTTCCGGAGGTGGTAGAGACAGACAGACAGACAGGCAGGCAGACAGACAGACAAAGAGCTAACCAGGCAGAAGCACAAAGGAGGTCAGACAGGAAACAAAGACAGGAGGTGGGACAAAAATAACAAGAGACCAGCAGAGACAGTGAGAGACCAAGGTTGGGAGGCGAGACTGAAAGTGGCTGCGTGAGAAGTGGGAGGGGAGGGAAGGAGGGGCAGAGGGGGAGGGAAGGAGGGAAGCAGAGGGGGAGGGAGAGAGGGAGGGAGAGAGGAGAGACTCTCCCAGACTGGAGCTGGAAAAAGCAAGGCCTGACAATTAGGAGCAGCCATGAGCCAGCCAATTTGATAATGAGATTACAAAGTGCCAAAGGGAGAGGAGGAAGAAGAAGAAAGGGAGAAGGGGAAGGGAGAAGGGAGGGGAGGGGAGCAAAACAGGAAAAGAAAGGGGAAGAGGAAAAAGAGGTAGCAGAAGACCAGGAGAAAGGAGGAGGGGGAGGAAGAAGAAGAAAAAGAGAGAAAGGAGGGGGGAGCAAAAAGGAAGACAAGGAAGAAGAGGGAGAGGAGGAAGAAGGGAAGGGAAAGGAGGGAGGGAGGAGGGAGGAAATTATACACCCACTCCTGAAATCCCCAAGAATATGTAAATGATAGAAAGCCAGGGAAATGCACAGAAGAGGGAAGGAGGCAGCTGAAGAATCCCCTATTTGGAATAGAATAAAGTGGAGGAAACAGCAATATGGGGTGGGAAGAAGGAGGGAGAAATCAAGGTCCATTTTAGGGAAAGGGAAGAAAAGAGAAGGCAAAGAGAGAGAAGGTAGGGATGGAAGAGGGAGAAGGAGGGAGGAGGAAGAGGGGAGGAAAAAAAGGAGAAGAGAACGAAGAAGAGCGGGAAAGGAGGAGGAGAGAGGAATAGAAGAAGGAGAAAATGAGGGTGAAACTTCTGGGAAACTCCTTTGCAAAGTCAGTCCTGCTCCTAGGAAATTGTGGCCAGAGGATGCCATTACTCTCCTCATTGTCCTGGTTCCCTTCAGAATTACACCAACATGGCTGGCCACTTTGGGCAGCTGTCTTCTGGGAGAAGAGAAAAACGGAAGTTCCCTGGATTGCATCAAGGATGCTCTAGGTCCGAGGTGGCCGGAGGGGCACCGGCCATGACTGCTGCACAGAAAGAAACAGGTATGAGAAATCCCCAAGAGGGAAAGCTCACATTGGGCCCTCCCTGTGTATCAGCCCCCAGAGAAGCGAATGTCACAATGCTAATGGATTATCTCACCTCCGTAGGACTTTACAGTTGGCAAAACACTTTACTCACAATGGCCCTAGGAAGTAGGTCATGCTAGTAGTAGTATTACCACTTTAAAAATGAGGAAACTGAGGCTGAGGGAAAGGATTTCCCTAAAGTCTCCAGGCTTCTAAGAGGCAGAGAATCCAGGTCTAATTCTTTCAAGCCCATGGCTCTCTCCATCCTAGTACTTACTGCCCCCTCCCGCCCAGGGCCAGTTTTAGCATCTAGCTTTTTTTTTTTTTTTTTTTGGTGAGCAAGGGGAAAGGTCATAAATTTAGGACTGAAAGAAACCTTAGAAGTTACCTATCCATACAGCAATGAAGCAACTTGCTCAAAGTCAAACCAACAGGAAGCGGCAGAGCTGACATCTGAACCCAAGTCCCCTAACTCACAAAACACATTCTTCTCATGGTGTCCTTGAAACAGATATGATTATGGACCTGGCCATCCTCAGCAAGGAGATCAACCAAATCATTTCCAATGGAGCAGTAATGAACTGAACCAGCTACGCCCAGAGAAAGAACTCTGGGAGATGACTAAAAACCATTACATTGAATTCCCAATCCCTATATTTTTGCCCACCTGCATTTTGGATTTCCTTCACGGCTAATTGTACAATATTTCAGAGTCTGATTCTTTTTGTACAGCAAAATAACGTTTTGGTCATGTATACTTATTGTGTATCTAATTTATATTTTAATGTACTTAACATCTACTGGTCATCCTGCCATCTGGGGGAGGGGGTGGGGGGTAAGAGGTGAAAAATTGGAACAAGAGGTTTGGCAATTGTTAATGCTGTAAAGTTACCCATGCATATAACCTGTAAATAAAAGGCTATTAAATAAAAAAAAAAAAGAAAAAAGAAAAAAAAAGAAACAGATATGATTGATTGGGGAAAAAAAAGAGAAACCGTTTCTCTGAATGCAGTTTCTCTCCAAAGCTTTTCCATTCACACTCGTCATGGTTTAACTAGTGGTTGAGATGGAGAAGCCAGCTTTAAAAATAGTCCCGTGATAAAAGGTAAACACTCAAAAAGTCAAAAACACAATGCCAAGGTGGAGGATGTCAGAATTCTGTGAAGTAGGCAGTCAAAGTGGCTTATCCCCATTTCGTAGATGAAGAAATTGAATAATGCAGTGGAAAGAGGCTTACATTTGGGGACACTGGAATGGGGTTCAAGTCCTCACTCTGTTTTCTACCGCTTCCTCTTTAAGACTTGGTTTTCTTTTCTAAAAGCAAGAGAGAGTTGGGCCACATAAACCTACAGCCCACAGAGTTGAGTTTTCCATCAGGGGGATGCCCCCTTGTCCAGTTCTATCTGTATGGATCGGTTTATTAGATCTTGATTTTCTCTGCTATATATTCAGGGAAAAAAAACATAGCCAAGCCTTCCTGAGACAGACTATTTATTTCCCATATTCATCCAAGCACAATATTTTTGGTTGACAATGACCAAAAATAAAGAAACTGAAATATGCCTTTGTTTTGTTTGGCTTTGGTCGTGACAATTTGGGATTATTCTTTACTTTAACACCTGCCTATCCTCCAGGTGCTTGCTTTGAAATGATTCAGACTATTGTGAGGGGGAGGATTTTGAGGATGGTATCTCATTCCTAGCTTTCAGAAGGAGACTAAAGCAAAGAGGAAGAGAAGACTGAGTCTTACGTTTTTATGAGTGACAAATGGAAACAAAGAAAAGGAGGATGAGAAAGGAAAGGGGAGAGAAAGAGAAGAAAATGACAAATAAGGAGGAGGAAGACTAGGAGAGACAGGGAGTGCACCCATGCATGTAGTTCACCCTCACTAGTTCTCAGTGATTTGGGAGCTCACCAATCTGCCCCAGGGCCTCACATATAATCATTACAGACTCTGATATTTCATGTCTGTCCTCTAGTGCTCTAGGGCATAGTTCATCAACCACAGCTGATTTAAAACCGTCTAACTTGACTGAACAGCCCTAATCCATTCAATCTCAGGGCAACTTCCCTAGCTCTATCTCCTCTTTTGAGATTAATCTTAAGCTTCTAATTCTATTTGACCTTATTTTATGAAAAAAAAAAACAAAAAAACACCGTGACCAATTGGAAATTTAGGATGTCTCCCTGCCTGCCTCCCTGTCTTCACATTCATTGGTTGTATTTACACTCCACAGAAGCTCCACAGAAACAATCTCTACCAGTCACCCATGAAGGCTCCAGGAGCTTCTTCTTTGGGAGCACAAACAAGAAGAACCCCTTGACAACTCTCAATAATATCCAGTAAGTTCCAGACCCACCATGGCTCCAACCTGCTCCAAGTTCCTTTTTCTCACTATATCAATCTCATCTTCTTTGAGGACTCAAGAGGGCATGCTCAAAACCCAAGAGTCTTTCCACAGATTGCCCTAACTCTGCAACAATTGCTACCAGATACCCAGATCTCCCATCTCCCCCAAGTAGGATTCAACGTCTGTGTCTTAAATATGCACCACCAGAAGGTTGATTCTGCTATATCTCCCTATCCATTCTGTCCCTCATTTCCTGGAAAGAATGAGCCCCCTTCTATAGCTGTAATTTTCTTTTATACAGGGAAACATTTTCAGGGATCAAGTGTGGTTCAGAATTCAAGTCAGGTAACAGGGGCTCAGATCCCAGTTCTGCCACTTTCCTGAGGGAACATCATTCCTCCTCTATGAGCCTCAGTTTCTCCATCTGCAAAGTGAAGAAGAGTTTGATCAAAATGTCCTTCTCAAACCCTTCCAGCTCTAAATTGAGGATCCTAAGTTTTCCTTCCCCCCCCCAACCCCGCCCCGCAGCCTTCCTAATGTCTAAATTTGACTGGAATCATTTGGTGGATTTTTTTTTTTCTTTTTTAAAGCATCATCATCAACCTAGTCTAAAGCCATATTTGGGTCCTTAATGCTGTTAGCATTTATATTTTCTATTCCTCCTGAGAAGGCCAGAGCCTGCTACATCAGACAGATATATATGATCAGTATGCATAGAAAATAGTTCAAAGGAACCTCCAGAGATCAGGTGGTCCACCCCACCCCCACAGCTCATGTCTAGGCAGGCTTCATCTAAAATCACTGCAGGTCTCCCAATCTATAAAATTAGGGGGTTGGACTAGATAATGTCTAAGGGCCCTTCCAACTCCAATAGTCTATGATTCTAAGATATTACTCAAGAGAGACTTGATATATGCAATTTTTATATGCCAGAGATCCAATCAATTATCACAGTCTACTGGGATGAAGGATCTTAGCTCCTGCCCCTTAAGGGCCTTGTATAATTTTTTATCTTCACATTTCTGGCACCAAGCATGGTGTCTTGCACATATTAATTGCTTAATAAATGTTTGTTGGATGGAATTCATTTGTTAATTCAAGCATTTAAGTCCCTACTATACGCAACACAATCTGTGAGATACCGAGCAGGGGCAATAAATAATGAATCAATCCCCATCCCTGTATGAATAGTAGGCGTATTATCTCCTGATACTTCTTTTTCATCTGGAAGAACCCCAAAATTTTCCTAAAGTCACTCAGAAACTATCTCTATTTCTACTCTACAATAATGCAAGATAATATTTGATAAGGCAGTGCGATAAAAATCCTCTCTCTGATGTCTGTATACAAATGTGGAAAATATGAGTAATAATCGACGAGAGACATTAACAAAAGGAAGCAGACAATATCCTAAATATCACTGAGACTTTGAGAAGACGTGATTCATGACTGAAAACAACTCTGGAGGGCTCCCAGAATTCAGAAGAACAAAAGGTCTAGAACCTCAAAGAAAATAATGAGAAAAAGAACGCCCAAGAAGGATGTAGCATCATCACACCTCAAACTATACATAAAGCAGTAATTACAAAAACTTTTTGGTATTAGTTTTATAAAAGAGAAAAGTAGATCAGCATAATAGATAAATAGGAAACAAAGGCAATTATTTCACAAGCCTAATAACATAAATTAGTGGGTTAATTCCTCCCTATTTGACAAGAATTACTAAGAACACTGGAAAACAGTTTGGCAGAAATTAGGTTTAGACAAACAATTTATTCTACATCCCACAATAAGACCAAAATGGCTATACAACCTGAATGTAAAAAAAAATTACAAAAAGAAGAGAAAGAGGAAGAGAAGGAAAAAGATGAGGAAGAACAGAAGGAGGAAGGAAAATAAGAAAAAAGCAGGAGAAGAAATAGGAAGAGAGGAAAACTAAATATCAGAAACTGTACATTTCACAATGATGGCTAGGAGAATTCCTAATCAAACAAGATAAAGAGGTGATCATACAAGATTAAATAAACATTATTAACCACGTAAAATAAAAAAGTCTTTCTCACTAATAAATGAAGGTGAAATTAGAAGAGAAATTGTAGAAGTAGGAAAAAATTGATGGAAGCCTATTATCCAAAATATTCAAGGAACCAGCACAAACAAAACACATCACTCTCCCCAAAAGAATATGAATATGATCAATTTTCAAAAGATTTGTAAACCATAAATGACCAGGTGAAAACATGTTCAAAAGTACTACTGGTAAGAGAAATACAAATCAAAATAACATCCTCACAGACTGGCAAGGATGGGGACAGTTAGTATTGAAGAAACCAATGGTACCTCCCCACACCATTAATCACAGGCCCCAGAAGGTAGAATTTGTTATCAGTTACGTTCTTACTCAGTCCTATTATAGTCAACTCCTAGGTCCTGTTGGATTCATCCCCGGAATCTGAATCAACATCTGCCGAGATAACAATCCTCCCACACCATCCCCATCTGCTCCTTTGCCTTTTATTTTATCTTCATTTCCCTCCATTCCATTTTTCCACAGTTCATATTCACTTGTGTCTCTTGATTCCATCAGAACCTTGGGAGCCAACAATTTAAGGAAAAAACTCCCATCTTTGATTTCTTCATCGGCCTCTTTCCATCTTTCCAGTGCTCATGGAAACCTAGCTATCCCTAGAAGACTCTGCTAATGTAGGTTACCCTTTTTCCTCACGCCCCCGACCAATCTGGCCAAGACAGGAGTGAGAATCCTCAATGCTTTTCACTTCCTTTTCCAGACTCTGCTTCTGAGGCTGTCCTTATGCAATTTCTCTTTTAAAGTTCCCTCTCTCTATGACTATTGCTCCCATTCAGATTCTTGTTACCAGTCTCAATTTCATTTTCATCCCATTCTCAAAGAGTTCAATAATTGGCTTGCAGTTTGTCTCCATCACTACCCTGCCTTCATGCTTGAGGATGCCAACAAATACATGTTGATATCTCCTTGAACATCCTGGCTATTCAGTTCCTTCACCTCAACATCTGAACCATATCAAAGGATATGAACAGACAATTCTCAGATGAAGAAATTGAAACTATTTCTAGCCATATGAAAAGATGCTCCAAAAGTCATTATTAATCAGAGAAATGCAAATTAAGACAACTCTGAGATACCACTACACACCTGTCAGATTGGCTAGAATGAGAGGGAAAGATAATGCAGAATATTGGAGGGGACATGGGAAAACAAGGACACTAATACATTGTTGGTGGAATTGTGAATGCATCCAACCATTCTGGAGAGTAGTTTGGAACTATGCTCAAAAAGTTATCAAACTGTGCATACCCTTTGATCCAGCAGTGTTACTACTGGGCTTATATCCCAAAGAGATCATAAAGAAGGGAAAGGGACCCATATGTGCAAGAATGTTTGTGGCGGCCCTTTTTGTAGTGGCCAGAAACTGGAAACTGAGTGGATGTCCATCAGTTGGAGAATGGCTGAATAAATTGTGGCTTATGAATGTTATGGAATATTATTGTTCCGTAAGAAATGACCAACAAGATGATTTCAGAAAGGCCTGGAGAGACTTACACGAACTGATGCCGAGTGAAAAGAGTAGGGCCATGAGATCCTTATATACTTCAACAACAATGCTATATGATGATCAGTTCTGATGGACCTGGCCATCCTCAGCAATGAAATGAACCAAATCAGTTCCAATGGAGCAGTAATGAACTGAACCAGCTATGCCCAGGGAAAGAACTCTGGGAGATGACTAAGAACCATTACACTGAATTCCCAATCCCTGTATTTATGCCCACCTGCATTTTGGATTTCCTTCACAGGCTAATTGTACAATATTTCAGAGTCTGATTTTTTTTGTACAGCAAAAACGGTTTGGTCATGTATGCTTATTGTGTATCTAATTTATACTCTAATATATTTAACACCTACTGGTCATCCTGCCATCTAGGGGAGGGGGTGGGGGGAAGGAGAGGAAAAATTGGAACAAGAGGTTTGGCAATTGTCAATGCTGTAAAATTACCCATACATATAACCTGTAAATAAAAAGCTATGAAATAAAAAAAAAAATTTGGAAAAAACATCTGAACCATATGCTGACTCTGCCTCACCTAGCCAAAGGGGTGGACACACCCAAGATCTCACCATCACTGAGTGTGCCACTTCAACAATCATGAACTCTAAATCCCCCTATTGACTTCTCATCTCCTTCCCTCCCATTTTTTCTTCCTCACTATGACCTCTCATCCTTTTAGCCTTCTCTAGAGAGTATTACCACTGACTTAAGAGTTCACTTTCCTTTCTTCACAGTATTGATTTCTACTCTGTTTCCTTGCCTCTTGTTTTTCTGGCATTTTGCCTTGAGAAGCCCTCATCATCCTCCATTTCTCTTTCTAGTTCACTGTTGCTGTAGATTATCGGAAGGAGTCAGGTGACTGTTCTAAATAGGCCTCCTTTTTGTTCCTGTTGTTTAATCTCAACTGGGCCCTCATTGTTGCGTGTCAACTCTTTTATTATTCTCCTCCATTGCCTCTTGCACTCCCTGAAGCAGTTACCTGAAACATTTCCCTCTATTAACCCCCATGCCTCTCCCAGACTCCTATTTCACTGAGAAAACTGAGGCCAGTGATCATGGAATCTGCCATCTCCCTTAGCACTTGTCAGAAGTAGTATAGAAGGGAAGCCCCTTCATAGCACAGGAAAGCTTGGGTTCCTTCTCAATCTGAAATTCTAGAATCTAGCAGCTAGTTCATGCATTTCACGCCACACAGCAGGAGACCTAATTACCACATTTGGTTGCTCCAAATTAATCTGCCAATCTCCTTCAGTTCAGTAATACTGCTTGTCCAGATATACATGCCAAGTGTGAACCTGTGCTAGTAAGAAGTTCCGATGCTGCCCCAGCTCTCCTCCTTTCTGGGCATTTGGATAAGGGAAAACCTGGTAGGACCTCATGCCTGGGTCTCAAATACATGTTTGGATATTATTGCCTAGGACTAAGCTCCCATGGACCAGAAACCAAAGCCATGCTCTCAGCAGACTTTCCCTAGTTGTGATTACAAGATGAAGCCTATGAATAGTAACAGCTCCAACAATACCCTAGCCTATTTGAGATTAAATGTTCACCAGCCACACATGGTCAACAAGGGGTACTGGGGGGAACTACTCAACCAAATGACTCTTGAACCAAATACCAATTCCATCTCCATTTCATCCCCTTGTAGCTGGAAACCAAGGCCCATCTGTATGCTCATCTTGCCAAAGCAATGTCTCCTGTAGTTAAGAGTTTTCTTTCTTGTGTAAAAAAAAAATCCCATTGGCATTTTCAATTTGTAAAATAATTCCATGCAGTGTTCCTTGCCAAAGTCGATCTAATACGATAAACACTGGCCCATCACGTGCACTCTGTATGTTCTCTCCTGATCCATGGGAGGAAGGGAAGTCCGCCGCCAAAAATTATCCATCTCTTCTCTGATTTTTACTGGGAGAGAAAAACAAGCTTTTCCCATGAAGAGTGGGCGCCTTGCTCTTCCCATCTGGAAGATGTCATCCCTCTCCTTCGACTTCTTTACTTTCCTCTCTGTGCCCAAGAGAAGACTCTAAAAACAGCCACTCAGTTGTTTCCCTGATCTTCTTTTCAGTGTATGCTGAGTCCTTTCTGTCCCACTGCCCAGCACCAATTCCCCAAGTCCCATCTTGATTCCAAGTGGAGACTGACATCGTTGCAGGGCACAGATGGGTAAAGCAAAGCTGCTCCCAGACCTCCCTGGGCTCTAAAGCTCCAGCTGTCAGTGCTGTGTGGCACCCCAGGCCCCTTGCCAGCTGTCCTCTGACAGGGCTCCTTCCTCTGCTCACTGTCTTCACTTCCAAGAAGAAGCTGATTGGTGTGTTCTAAACCTGCCCAAATAGCCTCCTTTGGACCCATTTGGAGCCTTCAAGAAGTTCTTCCTTCCACTGAGTAAAGTTGGTCACAGAATTACATTCCTCCTCTTTGTCTCTTGCATCTGTGTTCATTCCTAGGGGCCCATTAATCTCAAAAGGACTGATGGAAGATAGGACTGACCCACATAATGTGACTGTAAGGGGACCAAGCCCAAGCCCCACTTCATGGCTGATGCTTCAGATTAGCAAGTAACAGGTTTATTTGAGCAAATAAAGAAATAAAATTCACTACTGTGAATTGTTTTCAGCCATTTACACCAGAGTTTAAGTCAAGATCCTGGCACATAGTAAGCAATGAATAAAGGCTTGTTGACTGACTAGCTGACTGATGATAGAAAAGAAAGGGATGGGAAGCATTAGGGTACTAAGGTCTTGAAGCTAGGACCATTTCAAGATGTGAGTACTGAGAAGGGAGGAGAGGGAAGGGTAGAACACAACATTTTGTGATTTCACAATATTCTAAAGGTCAATCCCAATTGGAGCCTAGTTAAATACTTTGGTCTGATCTCTAATTCCCTAATTCCAAATGGAAAAAAATCTTGTTATATACAGGAGCCCAGAAAGGGCACTCAATGGTGGGGTGTATTAAGAGAAACACTATGTCCAGGGCTAAGGAGATTATTAATTGCATGTTCTCTGCCCTGGTCAGACCTCATCTAGAGCAGGGCTTCTTAAACGTTTCCCCTTCTGAACCCCTTTTCCTCCTGAGAAATTTTTATGTAACCCCAGGTATATAGGTATATGAAATGGTAAAGTATAATTTCACACCCCTACAACATACACACCCCAAATTGTCATGCATATGGGATTGCAACCCACAGTTTAAGAAGCTTTGCTGTAAGGTACTGACGTGGGTCTTGGACTCTTCATTTTTGGGTAGATGTTGATAAGTTGGAAAGTGTCCCAGAGAGGGAAGGAGGATGAAGGACTTTAAAGTGGAGGACTTCAAGTCCATACCATACTGGAATCCCATTGAGGTAGCTAAGAACATACACCCTGGAGAAGAGATTGCGAGGACACAATAGCTGTCTTTAAGCCTCATGTAGGAGGGGTTCAACATCTTCTCTTTGACCCCAGAGATCAGAACCAGGAGCAACAGATAGAAATTTCTGAGGGACAGATGTCAGGTAATGAGACTTGGAACTGGAATGTGCTGCTGCTGTAGAAGAAAGTGAACGTTCCATCGCTGGAAGTCTTCAGAGACTTTACTGGCTGGGGATGTTGTAGAGACAATTGGACTTTCTGGTCCCTAAGGTCCCTTCTGATTCTCTGTGTAGGGCCAATTCGGTAAGCATCTCATTACATTCACCCATCTCCTTGTTCCAGTGGGTTTTTGGGTTTTTTTTTTTTTTTTTTTTTTGCTATTTTTTGTCTCCAAGAAAAAAGAAAAAAACAATGGAAGTGAATGCTTTCCAAAAAATTGTTCTCTCTGGACTGTCCTTCACTCCTTTCTCAATAAGAGAGCATCTCTAGCAGTGATTTAAGTCATTCTGCTGTCTCCCAAGTACATAAGGGCTAGACTTTTCTAAATCACCAAATGGATGACTGGGGGGAAGGAAAAGGTTTTCCAGAGAAAGCCCACGGAGTGAGTTTCTATTTCATGTAAGTCCCATGGCTAGCTCTTCACAGGCTCAAAAAGCCTGAGCCATTTCAATGTGAGTTTGAGTTAATATTGTCTTGATTTGTCTATTTGTATCTGTAGAGAGGATAATTAAGCTGATTAGAGAAGTTGCTTTATTAAAAACAAGTGGTTTGGATTCCTGCTGCACATGTGCCCTTTCCCATGCCAACTCTTCCTTCCTGTTAATGTTTCCCCGATGTTCAACCAAGGGACTGGCACCCACAGGAGGTCTTTAACCAACTGGCTCAGAACAGGCAATACAGGCAACAGCACAACAGGGACTGTCAAAGAGATAGAGAGTGGGCTGGAATTCTCCTTTTGTGGTGCAGGAGAAACAAGGCTTAACTTGTACCTTGAAGATCTAGATTCAAATCTCACTTGTTCTATTTACCACCTGCACCTCTCTCCTATCTCAGTTGTAAAAACTTAATGACCCCAAAAGTCCCTTCCAGCTTGAAAGCAATGAACTCTATGACTCTTCTAAAGAAGACTGATTTCCTTTTGAGACAGACACTCTCAAAGAGCCCAAAGTTTTAGAAGGACTTGGTGCTATTCAAGCAATCTGCCAGTGATCCCATTGCTGGGCTAATAGAGCTGCCCAAGGAGCATACACAGCATCTCTGAACTTCATGGTTCTTCTAATCCTAGGTAACCAGGACTGATGTTGCCATATACCTCCCACGTACCTCAATCCAAGATGTTCCCCAAGAGTTGAGAAAAGAAAACGTGGCCAATCACATCACTGCTCTTTCCCTCAGTTAATGGGCCCATTTTTCATCATAACCATGCCTTATGCATAGAGAGTACCTCTTAGGTTTTCTTAACACTTGAATCAGAAGCTTAATTAAGTCTTCTATCCTTTGGCTCTTTGGAGGATTGGGACACTACTGCACATGTAAGGTATTTGAGTTATTTCTGCACATGCCCCGTTCTATCAAAATCCTCCTGTGAGACCTCACCTTGCTGTGGCAGCACAAGCCATGGGTTCTTAGAGTGAAGGCCCTAGGAGCACCAACTCTCATAGACACTTTGCAAACTGGGAAAGCTTCAAATACACATGGAAGGGCATATCTTATGCCTGTCATCTGAGGCCCAGTTGAGCCAGGTCAGAGAGCCTCAGCACCAGCCCTCGCTCAACCACAGGAGGAAATTTTTGTACACAATTTATGAAGAGGTATGGCATGGGAGGTATGGCAATCTCCATCACTGAAAGGTGTCTAATCTGATCAATCAACAAATACTCATTAAGCATCTACTACGTGTGCGCTTTTTCATCTGACTTTCTGACTCCTCATACAGTGCACCTTGTAATAATTCTTATTGTTGTTGAAATTTGCAAAGCATTCTACACATACTCTTTCATTTGATTCCCCACAACAGCCCTGCAAGGCAGGTACTACAAATATCTTCATCACCACCACCATTTTACAGCCAAGAAAACTGAAACTTAGAGAATGGAAGTGACTTCACAACTAGTGAACCTTGGAAGTCCAGTGTCTCATTCTAAGTTTACCATGTGACACGTTTTAATTAATCTACTATTTAATTTCATTTTCAAAATTCTCTTCAAGGTCAGGTATGTCTGGCAGTGTTATCTCCATTTAACTGAGGGAGATGTCAAAAGTCAAGGCCTCAATGGGTGGATGGGCTGAAACCAGAATCTAGGTATCCTGAGTCCAGAGCTTTCCTAAAACACCCCATGGAGAGGCCATATGGAAAAAAAAATCAACAAGAAACAAATGGGCCGGATTTTCACGCACATGACATTTGCCAACAAGAAGGTTGGTTCACCACCTTTCCTGTTTGATCAAATAGCGTGGGTACTTTGTTGCACCTATTCTGTGGTCCTGCCCTTTCACTCATTGCCGCTTAGGCCAGAGGCTGCCACTTGCTGGGCAGCTGGCAGGATAATTCATCTTTTGGGCTGTGCATTGATTTCTACCAAGGTAGGACTCAATTCACTTTAGGAAAGCTCTTCCAGATGCGATCAATCTGTCACCAAGGCTTAATAGAAAAACCACTGGAGTGGGCCTCCAAATGAATCTGCTTGCTGGGCCTGTACTGCATCTTCAAGCTGAGAAGCTTTGAGAAACTGTTTCCAAGTAAATCAACCCTTCAGGACAGAAAAGAAGTTGATTCACATGGGGAAATTAATCTCCTTTCTTCTACCTCCCTTGGCCTTAATGATTCCAATTGTTTTTCCAGAGTTTTGGAAGATATTTTTCAGCTGAATTTCACTGTTCTAGAAGGGTCACTAAACTACAGTTTAGGATAACATGGGTGATAAATCCTAGAGGATGATGGTATACTTCAGAAAGTCCTTGGGGTCAGGGGGTGCTGCCTCTGCCTGCTCTGCTCTTTCCTGTCTTCAGCCAGCCAGAGGATCGGATAAAATTCTTAAGCTTGGGAGCTTACTACGTCTTACTCAAACTTTTAGCCTTGGGTCTCTTAGTAGAGATGCTCACATTATAGAAATAGTGACTCATTTCTGAAACACTATAAGGTCTGCAAATCCCTTTATGTAGATTATGCCCTTCTTTGAACCTCTTAATAACACTGGGATGTATGTACTACAGGTGACATTACTCCTATTTTATAGATGATAAAACTGAGGCTCAGAGAAAGTAATTTGATCAGCCACATAATTAATAAGTATTAGAAGGTGAATCTTGAACATGACTCTGCCTCAACATGGATCCAAGCCCAACAATGTCTCCACCATCCCCACGCTACCCCTTTTGTAGAGGGCAAAAGGAGCTTCTATTTCTGTGCTCACTCATCTTTCTGGAGATATGTAAATGAGAGTTGGTCCTCCCACTTTCAGAGAGGAGATTAAAAGGCTGCAATGCTGAAACGGAACTGGATTATGGAACTTTCATTTCACAAGTTCCCCATTACACTTGTACCTTCCCTTCCTACCAGTCAATGAAAAGGAGCTCAAATTCTACTTGTTGACAAGTGATTAGCAAGTACGCCATGGTCTCTAGAGAGGACTCAATTCTCTGGCCCTTTAAAGGGGGCCATTGAGTCACCGGTCATTTAGGTCCTCACTGTAGGTGATTGGTTCCCATTCCAACAATTCCTTGGAGCCCACTCAACTTGGGAAAGGCCACTTCATCCTGCTCATTATGGCAGATAGTGAGCAATAATTCAGCCCCAAGACCAGGCGTATGGCTGCGCTTGAGTACCATCAAAAGAGGAAGCAGCTCCCCAGGTATTCATGTCCACAGCTTTGGCAGGCTACAAGTTTTTCCACACCCTTGAAATCTACACTGGGGTGGAAGGAACAGCTGGAAAGAGCATAACTTGAGAGACAGATTGCTCATAAACCATCCCATTCCTTTGAGGTTTTTCTTTTGCGAGGGTGTGGCAGATGTCATTCTGCCTCAAGGGCCCACTTCTTCTCCTCCTCTGGCTTAGGAACCAAATGGCACTGTGGTTTCCCAGGAGGAAATCACACTCCATCAGCTGTCAGTTTTTTCTCATCCAGGTGGAGGCAGGAGGATGTCATCCAGTTCAACCTTCCGGCTAACATCTATCTTCCTTGTATTATGCCCCATGCCCCCTGCAAATGAGCTCCTCCTAAATCTCTAAGTTGTCATTTCATCTATCTGCCTCTCTTCTCAGGGATGAATCCCCTGAGCAGAAACTAGGGGGGACAGGGTAACATTGGAAAATGAATGAACATTCCTAGCAGCACAACTAAGAGGAAAAAAGATGCTCATTTTCATGATATCATGAAGAGTCAGGACACCTGAAGTCCAAATTAAGCTCTACTGTAAACTTTAGCCAAGTCCTTTCCCCTCTCACTGGACTTTGGTTTCTTTCTCTGTAAAATGAAGCTACTGAACTAGGTGCTTTCTGAAATTCTTCCTTGGTCCAATGTTCTAAAGTTCTGTGACTTCTAGACCATCAGCCCCAAAGAAGCTGTAATTGCTATCATTTGAAAAAAAAAAGATTTAACTATTCTACTTGGCCTCAGTGGACAAAACTAATCTCAATCTTGGATGGAGAGATAGTCTTTGACCCAATAAAGAAAAACCTCCTAAAATCAGGGTTGTCCAAAAGTGTAATGGAATGCCTAATAAGTAGTGAGTTCCCCATCACTGAACATCTTCAAATGCAGTTTAAAATGACCATTTGTCAGAGAGATTTTTAAGGTGATTCTTGGCCAGTATGGTATGGACTAGATGATTTTTAAAGTTCCTACTCTGAGATTCAAGGAGAAAGGACTAAGTGAGAATAGGTCAGTAGCAACAACAGCTGAAGTCCTTCTTAAGGAAATGGAAGTCCCACAGTTACTAAGCTCACCCTAGGACTTGATGCCAGGTTGGAAGCCAAGAAGCTTTATCAAGAGGATACCATATTCCTCCCCAGCAAAAGCTATCTTCCATAGACCTTCTGCCTCTACAGCCATGAAGAACCACCCATTTCCCATGGGGGAAAATGCTCTAGATAACCAGGAGCTGTCCAGTGCTGAAAGTCACAGTGATTTTGAGAAGGACAGAGCCCAAACCAGCCCACATCTCCTGTAGCCCAGAAGGCTCATGATCTCAACCCCTGACCGGCCCTACCCCTCTGACCGGCCCTACCCCTCTGACCGGTCCTATTCTAAGCTGCACCCTCAGGCAGAACAGCACATTCATGGAGTGGTCTTGAGACCAGATGGGAAAAACAGAAGGGCTCTGGCAATAAATAAAACAGTGCCATCTCTAGGGGAAAAAGTCACCACATCAACATTCTGCTACTTTACTAAATATTTCTCCAAGGCTCCCAAGAGACAGAAACAAGCAACAGTGAAGCTCAGCAATCAATCAATCAGTCAACAAGCATTTATTAGGCAACTGTCTATATCTCCTGCAAAGATCCTTGGGGAACTTGGGGCCTGGAAGACATATTCTCAAGGGAGAATACCTGCACAGTTCAAGTGCCCAGCCTATGAACTCAAATTCCTAATAGCTAACTTTCCTTTAGCTGTAGATAATGAAGAAACGGAGACTAGAATGAGCTGACATTCGGGTTTACTTTTTTATACAACCAAAACATTCTACTAAAAGCATACTGTGTGAATCTTATATCAGATCATAGGACTGTAGATTTAGAGTCGGAAGAAAACTTTGAGGTCATTAAATCTAGACCTTTCCTTTTGACTGAGGAAACCAAAACCTTGCATTAGATAATTTGCCCAAGATCATACAAGTAGTGTTTTATCAGTTGCAACTTAATCCCAGGTCCTCTGATTCTAAATCCAGAATTTTTCCAAGTCTAACATGCCATCAATGCAGGAGTTCCTCTACTGACACAAACTCCAACTCATTGATACCATTTTATTCTCTGAAATTCTCGTCTGTGTTCTCCCCTTCACAGAATATCTTCCCAACATGTGAAAGTCGTCCTCTAGGTCTCTTTACATTTTGTGGGTGCCAAGACAGCATTCAATCTGTCAACCTATTACTCCCCAGGTTTCACTTCATAGCCAACTCACTTGCTTTTCCATTTATATGGGTTCTCACCTATGTTCCTTACAGTACTTCTTGCACAAAGGGCAAGTGCTGCTACAGTCTACTTTCAACCAGCTTGAATCTTCCAATTGTCCTTTAGATCATCTGCATCTTCAGTTGCCTAGAGACTGTAGTGCTCCAAAATTTACAACTACAGAATATCAACGGGAAGACTATTAAAAGGATGACTTTCTATGGTGGGGAGCAGCTCAAGATCATTAAAAGCACTGCATGGTTTCTCAAATACAATCTACCCCCTTTTCTTCCTCCTATTCAGCTCTGGGCCCAACTCACTGTTCACCCATAGAATCTGACCCAGACATGCATATGCATCAATGTACACACCATCAGATGGCGCATCTCAATCTATACAATGGACATTTTAAAATTCATTTTCTTTTTCCTATATGGGTTGTTGGGTTCATCTTGTTTTAAGTAAATACACACCTCAGTGAGGAGGCCCTGTAATGTTCTGAGACTCAATTCCAACAGTACACTACCATCCACAAATGGGAACATCGAGAGGATCTCATTATCTGCTGGGGATTTATTTCACCTGGATTCCGTGTAAGAGACCCTCCAAACCAATGACACCTGTCTTTGATAAGCACACTTCTTCCCGTTGTATGTCTTGCTTGTATTCATAATCACTGAGCAGAGTTCTCTCTATGGTTGCATTTATCACAGAATCTTGACTGATCTTAGCATATGTATGAGAGAAACTTCTTGTTGGAAGAGAGCCATTAAGGTTGAGTTTTATTCTACCAAATCAAATGCCTCTTTGTAATCAGCAAATAAAAATAACAGGAGCTTTTTGTAGCAACTCTCAACCAATTGTGGGACCAGAAAGTCATACTCTGCTGAAGAGAATTGTTTACGGTTCTCTCAAATCCATATGGGGAAAATTCAATGATGAATAATGCCTACTGTACAGATGATGACATGCAAGTGGATGGCCAGTCCATTGAGTTCATAAATCATCACACATATCTAAGACAGACATTACAGATAAATAGTTCGTCAGGCCCACAACTGAATAAGAAGAACAAAGGCTAAGTTGCTTCTGGGAAACTGCTCAGTGCTGTTAATGAGTCAAGTGCTTTTTGGTAATCGACAAATAATATTCCCAGCAGAATCTTGTATTTTCTGTACCTTTCAGTCAATTTTGTGACTGTAAAGCTATGTGATCTGCTATAGAAAGTTTTTTGCAAAAGTCTGCCTTGTTTCCTTCTCATAGTTTCATCAAAGATACCCTGGATATAGATACATAGATCATCCTAGCAAAGATTTTAAACATATGAAAAATTAGGCATGAAAAATTGAGTCAGTAATTATCAATATTCCCTCAATTGACTTTTTGATTAATAATATGATCTGTGTCAACTACTCTATAATCTGTCATTAGCTATACAGTCTAGGATTTATTTTTCCTGCTGATGAAAATTGGGGAGAATCAGGAAAAGTCTAGCATAGGAGATAGCATCTGAGTTGTGATTTGAAGGAAGGTAGAGATTTTACAAGCAGAGGTGAGGAGGAAGTGCATTCCAGGCAGAGGGAGGCTAGCTGTGCAAAGGCCCAAGGATGCAGGAAATGGAAAGTTACACATGAAGAACAGCAAGCAGGCCAGCTTGATTGTAATGGGATGAAATATAGGGAAGTAAAATAAAACAAGACTACAAATGTAGATGTAATCAGACTGTGGAAGGCTTAAAAAGTCAAATTTAGGATTTTGTATTTCATCCTAGGGGCAATAAGGAGCTACTGAAGATTTCTGAACAAGGGACTAAGAAGACTGTGTTTTAAAGATATTACTCTGACAGCCATGTAGAAGATGAATTGGAGAAGGAAGAGACTGGCTCTTATTGTATACTCTACTAATCTTTCTTTCGTGATAATCCCAGATCAATTCTTTCTGCTCCTTTGATCTAACATAAGGCCCCTACTCCACTTCAGTGCCCAAGACTACTTCCTAGCTTCCTTTCCCAACCAGCTTGAGAAAGGATTCCACATTGTACAGCCCTCACTTCAGAGAAATGAGCCATCTGCTGAGATGACCCCATCCTGTCACGGTCAGAAACTTGACTGACGTCTGGGTTCTGGTCTTCTCAAAGGCCAAGGCCCCAGTGTCCCGAACACAAGTGACAAAAAGATGCCAACTGTAAGTTTCTCCAGTCTACACCAGGTCTTCTTAAACTTTTTCCACTTGCAAGCCTTTCTCACCCAAGAAATCTTTACATGATTTTGGGGATATAGGTATATAAAATGGGCATACAAATCAAACATTTACTGATAATAAATCATAATTTCACATCACCACCACATTCAGTCACATGACCAAGGTCACGGCCCAATGTTTAAGAAGCTTTGATCTACACCATACCTTTCAGCATCTATGGGGACCAGCTTCACTTAATTGCCCTCAAGTCTCCAAAGAAGGTAATCTGGGGACCTGATAATATTCAATGAGGCTGAGAGAGGTGGTAGTGTCCCAGCAGAGACAGGGCATCTTGGTGTAATAGAAAGAGCATTGTACTTGGAGTCAGGAGGCTTGGGTTTCAATTCTGCCCCTGCTTTACCTTAGGGACAGATGACACAGTGGATAGAGCACCGGCCCTGGAGTCAGGAGGACTTGAATTCAAGTCCAGCATCAGACACTTAACACTTACTAGCTGTGTGGCTCTGAACAAGTCACTTAATCCCAATTGTCTCACCAAAAATAAAGTTTAAAAAGATATTTATTTACTTATGGGACCATGGGAGCAAGTCATTTCCCTTTCCTGAGCCTTAGTTTCCTTATTTGTAAGATAGAGCTAAAACTCATTGGACTTCCTAACTCGTGGGCTTGAGTCAAGGAAAAGGCTTTGTAAGTCTTGAAGGCCCCAAGAAATAGGGGTTATTATTATCTGGCCTTCCATCTAAGGAGCAGGAATGAACCAATTAGAATGACTTCCAGACCATAGTGCGGGGCAAAGAACCCTGGTGACCTGCCCCTCAAAGTTCCTAGCCCCACTCCAGCCAAACTCTATTTTTAGTAGAATCCTTCTTACTCATCAAATTCTGGCAACTCACTTAAGAGCTCTGGGCCATTTTTTGTGGGTCCAATCTACTCCATTTCTCTTGTTTGCCATGAAGCTTATTGGAACCCCCTAGGAACTTCAGTCCTGAGCTATCTTATCCACAGAATATAGTGGGGGAAAGAAAACTGAGCTGGGAATAAGATTGCCTGGCCCAAACTCTAAACCCTCTCTTTGCCACTTACTAGAAGTCTCTTTTCTCTAAGCCTCAGTTTCCTTATCTGGCAAATGGAGATAATACCATGATGTCCCTCACCCATCCTTCACTACAAAGAAGGCAACCTAAAATAGCCAGACTGGAAAGTTCACTGCTCTGATGGCTTACCCTGCCTGAAAAATGCTTAGGAAATAGTTCTCCCCCAACCCATCTTTTATTGATGCTTTGTTCTAATGCCGAAGATTCCTGATTTTGTATGTAAAAAGGCAGCATTTAGAGCCCAATCACAGTCTGACATCTCAGCTGATTCCTGCCCAGGTCACCAACTTGCCCAGATGCCCATGAGAATCAGAAGCCATGAAAAGGATGATATGCTCAGTGAGCCAGAACCTCTTAGTAAAGGCAGTTATTCCCTGCTAGAGGGTTACATGATGCTACTGGGGATGATGAATTAACTCTTTCAAGTCCTCTGGGTGCCAATCCATAGACTGAAAATTAAATCCAATTGAGCAAACATTCCCTGAGTGCTTACTAAGCACCATGCTCTGTACCCCAGAGAAAAGGTTCCATTTCTGCCGTCAGAGAGCTCGTAATCCAATGGGACGGTCCAGTGTATAGACTACGACTACCACGAGGTGGAGAGGGGTAGAATCGAACACGCTAGGACAATCTGAGAAAGAGGAGTTCACTTTCGGTTAGCAGGAAAGGCAGAGATCAGAGAAAGGAAGAGGTGGTCCTTGAGCTGTATCCTGTCTGAAAAGCATCATTTTGCCTGGCCTGCAGCATAGATTTAAACCTAGGAAGGGACCTCAGAATTAATGTCATCCTATTTCTTCATTTTCCAGAAAGGAAACATGAAGCCAAAATGAAAAGGTTTATCCAAGGTTACCAAGGGAGAATCAAGGTTTGAACCCAGGCCCTCATGACTGTTCTGTCCCTTGGGGAGCCCTTGTACAAGGCTAAATGTCTTGGCAGCCTGACTTCCCCCAAGGTTCGCTCTCCCTTCTTTGAACCTGAAGAAAATTTGTTTGATCTGATTGTGGTGGGAAAAGGTCTTTGCTTGCATCCCAGGCTACCAAGATGGCTCGAGGAAAGAATCTTACAAAGCAAAGGGCTCAAGGGACTCGTCGAATCAGGGGCCTCGATTTAATTATTAATATTAATAGCTTCCAGAGAATTGGACGGAGCCCAGACGTCCCCAGGCTCCCCTTTCAGCTGGATTTGGCCAATATTGATCCACTCATCAGAGCAGAGCAAGGAAGCAAAGCTATTAGTGGGATTGTGGTTAATTATGGAGAAGAGTGATAAACCCAATGCAAGGATGAGCTCAGCTCGCTGGATGCTTTAACCCTTTTTTCTAGGCCCAAGAGGCACAGAGCAGGGCAGATCTCCTAAGCCATGTTTTCCCAGATTTGAATTTGAAGAATCGTGGGGACTGGAATTCAGCCAATTTTTCATTAAGAAGTATCGTGGAAAGAATGGAGTCAGAGAATCTGGGCTCAAATCCTGTTAATGATACTTCTTGTCTGGCCTTTGTCCTTCCTCAAATGACTCGGCATTCACTCATTTGCACACGTGGTCTAGAAGTCTGCCCTGGCAAAACAAGCTCATTAGGACAGGACAGGCCCTATTGTACCTTTAAGGTCCCTTCCAATTTTAACCCTTTGACCATGTCACCATAATGACTTGGCAACAAAGTGATGATGATTTTTTTTATTTTTACATCCTCATATCTACCACAGGGTGAAGAATGTAGTAAGCACTTAATAAATGCTAGTTAAATCACCTCTATGCCTTTTCCTATAAGCCCAGACTCATGAAGAAACTCATTTAACAAAAGGTCTAGAACCAATCAGCCCCAAGAAATGAGTGAGCAGAATGATAGATGATCTACACCTAGGTCAGTTCCCACTCTAGAGAACAGGTACAAACAAATATTCTCCTCAGGCGAGCCAGGAGACATAAATACGCCCCGCCTCAAATGATGTGCACAAGACGCAACGTGTCCATATGCCACTGTATTCTCCCATATCATGCACAAAATACCAATCCTATAGCATATTTCTAGACTAGAAATTGAGGAAGATCAGCCAGTGAATTACTCATGTTTTCGGTTTCAAACTGAACAGTGCCCAGGGCTTCTGAGGTAAAGGCAATTCTCCCTGCTGCTGTTGCTCCTACTGCTTCTGCCAGCAAAAGCCAGACTGAACTCCCTTGGGAAGATCACATTCTTTGTTAGGAATATGCCACGAGCTGAACCCTGTTGTTTGCTTGCTATGGGGAAACACCCCACATGAAACTCGAGAGGGCCACAAGCCCTGACCCACTGCCTGAGGGATATTCCCGATGATGAAAGCTGCCAGGTCCACAAGAGACACAAGGACAGGGGGCCGTTGCTGCTGAGCTTTGCCCTTCCAAAAGGTAAACGGTAACCCCCTTCTCTGCCTAGGGATAGGGCTTTATGGGGAAACCAGTGAAGAAGAGAGCTCATAAGCACAGCATAAGATCTTCTCCCAGAAAGTCCACCATAGACCAAAGGCCTAGTCTCCAAGACCCAGAGGCTGAGATCATGTTCACATGGCCTATGCTACTGTAATGACCCAGCTCAGAGCAGTTGGTAGCTGATAAGAACCAATACAGTGCACGGTCCCCACATAGAGACTGACCTCCAAGTCCAGGTCTCAGCCGGTTGTCATAGCCATCCAAGAGCCGGTCCAGGATCCTGGTGAAGATGGTGATGTTATCAGTGCTATCATCTGGAATATCTGGACCATGCTTCGGAGACAGCCTAGAACATTGGGAGAAAAACAAACACAAAAAGGAGATATAATCCCATATCTCCACTCAGGCCCACTCTTTACACCTTCTTGTACATTTCTTAAGTCTAGTCTCTCACTTGTCTGAGGGACATTTTCTATCTCTCTCTAACATGACCCTGTGTCTACATCCTGGGGCCAAGACGTCTCCCGCCATTTGGAACGATGATAATATAAGAGCTATCCCCACTGACTTAGTATTGACTGCAGTTTTCTGGATTCCACTGCCTTCCAGGCAGGGAATGGGAACCAGAGCCTAAGCTGCTTGATTGCTGTAACCTCTGATATCAGGCACTAAGTGTATGATGGAGGAAATTAACTTATTTAGGACTCAGGCAAACTCCAAGTCCAGTATGGGCTATTTTGCATCACACTTCCTCAAACGGGTACCTCTTAGAAACCCTCCGTGATTCTCATTGGGATGTTCAGAGCAGCGTACTCCACAGGAATTGATGGCGAGGTGCCAGAAGGTTGTAGAAGATAGGCAGGCTTCCGAGTCGATTCAAAGTAGAACAAAGATCTAGGCCATAAGTTGTCTTGCAAGACAAAAACACTAGCCTGACAAAATGGCAAGGGAGGAGCAATGATATAGCAACTTGAACATATAGACTTTAAGACCTGAGAGTGGGGGTTCCCAAAAACCTGTGGGAGATTAAAAAGCAAAGGCTAAAAGAAGGATAAGAGAGCACATTCAGTGATTCTGGATTCTTACAGGTCCCTGGAGAGGTGGCTGTGAGAGTATTCATGGCCCAGGTGGTTTATCATCCCTTGTTGTGCGGCCTCAGCCTCTCCAGTAGGATGGCAGTGGAACAGATCCCAGATGAGTGCTGGGAAGCTAATGGAAAATGAGAGGGGCTGAACTATCTATGTAAACCAAGGTTTGCATAAGCTTGAGTTAGCTTCTTGGTCACCATCACTTAGTTAAATGATCTCAGATCTTGATAGCTGGAAGATAACTCTTGAAGATCACCCACCCAAGACTTCCACTTTACAGATGGGGAAACCAAGGCCCAAAGTTACATAATGGTCAACAAGGAGAGTCAGTGTTTGATCTCACTCCAAACCTCATGTTCTTTCTGCTCCAACAAAATCTGTTCCCTCTCCCCCGGCATAATCATCAAATATTGGAGCTAGGAAACCCCTTAAATGCAGAAAGGGAAAGGGACTAGGCCACATGTGGAAAAAGCTCTAACATGGCAAATACCTGGCCTAGTTTGGGCAAGGGCTACAACATCTCACTTTTTAACTTTCCGTGGCAAGTTATTTTATAGCAAAAAAAAAAAAAAAACAAGGTAAGAAGTGAGAATCCAAGAAGGGTCAAGGCCAGAATGCTCACAACCTCAAACAACAGCTTGAGTTCCTTAATGAGTGTGGATCCCCCTCCTTCTACAGGAAGCTACCAGGAAAGCTCTGAGCCCCTTCCAAGCAATGGTCCCCTTCCCAGCACTCGGCAAGCCTCCTGATTTAGCGGAGGACATGTTTAGCTTTCCAAGGGAGACAGAAGTCAAAAGAGTAAAGCCACCACAGGCAGGTAGGAGCCAGAGAGGAGAATGACAAAGCAGGACTCTGCAGTCAAAGGGAGAGAGGGAAGAGGAGAGGGAAAGCCTGCCAGGCTTCATGAATGACCACTTAGGCGATGGATTGTGAGAATTGGTACAAGGGCCTCATCTGGTGGGGGTTGGGACCCAGATCTGACAAATCGGTGTGTTCCTGCTAAGGAGAGAAAGAAGTGACCGGGAAGCGGGCACTTGATTAAGATGAGTGAGCAAAGTGACCACTAGACACACAAATGCTTGTCAATGGCTTTGTAAATGGTGCCCATTCATTTCCAGAAGGCCAAGCTGAGACTGCAGGGGGTCCCCCGACATTCCTACTTATCCCAATCTGGGGCCAAATAAGAACTTTGCAAAGGAAGAAAATAATGTGTCACCATCCCATGAGCCTTTGCTGCTACCTTGGTTTTTCCACTTTTCTCCTTATTCCATTATTCTTTGGGGCTCATCTCCTCTTGGCCTCTCTTTACTCCTAAGAATTATAAATTCTATGATTTAAAATCCATTTCCAGAGAAGGGAAGGAACAGAGAAAGGAGAGGAAAAATAAAGAAGAGGTAGGAAATAGAAGAAAAGTAATGGAGGAAAAGAAGAAGAAAGGTAAAAAATAGGAAACACAAGGGGAGGGGAAAGGGAGGAAAAGGAAGAAGAAAGGGGGAGAGGGAGAGACAAGGAAAGAGAGGGATAGAGGAGAGTAAGGGGGAGGGGACAGGGAAGGAACACTCCAAAAGAAATCTGGTCCAAATTTTCCTCTTCATTTGTTTTTCTTCTCCAAACAAGAGCTGGTAGTTCTCTCATGTCCTTTGGGTCATCCAATTGTGCTTGTTCAACTGGAGAATGTCCTCAGTACTCTGCCCCTCTCCCAGGTGTGACAGAAGAAACACCCCTACCCTTAAGGATTCTGAGCACATTGGAAAAGCCTTCAGAAATGATCTTTTTCCAAGCCTTCATTTGAAGAGAAGGGGGAGAAGAATGAGGACTCGACTCATGAAGAGTCCCCCAGCAAGCAAGTGGCAGGCCTCCTGACTCCCAGGACAGTCCCATACCAGGCTGCCCCCTCTAACAGGAACATAGATGTTCATCAGAATTTAGGGCCACTCTCTGTTTGGTCTATGACAGAATGCCACTGGTGTTTCTCCATTACAGATTTAATGCATCTCCCTTATAAGACAGGAGTTAATTAATGTTGTGATATAGCCCCAACTCTCTTTTCAATAGATCTCTCTGTGATTTTACACTTGGCTGCTAATGAATTTCCCGCCTGAGTTGAACTACATTATTGAATGGATGGGAGCTTGTTGGATCTCCCCAGACTTCTAACTCAGGCCAGAATTCCTTCTCTGGCAATGAATGAATTTCAGGCCATTCCTACTGAGACGGGCCCTAGTGCTGCCTCCATAGTGATGACCCTGTGGCAGTGGATACTGAACCCAAAGGTAAAGTTTCCAACAACAGCCACACGTGCACCCACAGAACATCAGTCCCTTAATGTAGACAGAGGAGAAAAACAAGACTCAGAAAAGCGGAAGTGAGCAGAATGATGTAAGATGGCAAAAGCACTGAATTTGGAGGCAGGGTCATGAGGTCAAATTTTAGCTCCATTTACTCCATGCATGGCTCTGGTCAAATTGTTTATCTTCTCTGAGAATTTCCCTCTCTGTTAAAAAAAAAAAAAAGTTGAAAGCATAGAACATATTTCCTATATGTTCCTATAGAACATTTATCCTATATCATATCAGATTTATAAACAGGAGAAGAATTTAGGAACAGAGACAGCATCATAGAATATAAAAGGGATAATTTTGATTACACTAAAGTAAAAAAAAAAAAAAAAAAACCAAGAGAGTCAAGAGAGAAAGCAAGCAGAAAATCGGGGGGGGGGGCGAGGAATTTAACAATATCTCAAAGACACAGAGAAATGAAGCAATTTTGTAAGAATATGAGTCATCCTCATGTGCAAAAATGTTTATAGCAGCCTTTTGTGTAGTGGCAAGGAACTGGAAACTGAGTGGATGCCCATCAGTGGTGGAATGGCTGAACAAGTTATAGCATATGAATGTTATGGAATATTGTTGTTCTGTAAGAAATGATCAGCGGGATGATTTCAGAGAATAGTGGAGAGACTTACATGAGCTGATGCTGAGTGAAGTGAGCAGAGCCAGGCTCATTGTACATGGCAACAAGAAGATTACACAATGATCAATTCTGATTTACAAGGCTCTTTTTCATTTTTTTTTATTTAATAGCCTTTTATTTACAGGATATATGCATGAGTAACTTTACAGCATTAACAATTGTCAAACCTCTTGTTCCAATTTTTCACCTCTTACCCCACCCCCATCCCCTCCCCTAGATGGCAGGATGACCAGTAGATGTTAAATACATTAAAATATAAATTAGATACACAATAAGTATCCATGACCAAAACGTTATTTTGCTGTACAAAAAGAATCAGACTCTGAATTATTGTACAATTAGCTTGTGAAGGAAATCAAAAATGCAGGTGGGCATAAATATAGGGATTGGGAATTCAATGTAATGGTTTTTACTCATCTCCCAGAGTTCTTTGTCTGGGCATAGCTGGTTCAGTTCATTACTGCTCCATTAGAAATGATTTGGCTGATCTCGTTGCTGAGGATGGCCTGGTCCATCAGAACTGGTCATCATCTAGTATTGTTGTTGAAGTATATAATGATCTCCTGGTCCTGCTCATTTCACTCAGCATCAGTTCGTGTAAGTCTCTCCAGGCCTTTCTGAAATCATCCTGTTGGTCATTTCTTACAGAACAGTAATATTCCATAATATTCATATACCACAATTTATTCAGCCATTCTCCAACTGATGGGCAGCCATTCAGTTTCCAGTTTTTAGCCACTACAAAAAGGGCTGACAAGGCTCTTTTTCAACAGTGAAGTGATTCAGGCCAGTTCCAATGGTCTTCTGAGGAAGGGAGCCATCTGCACCCAGAGAGAGGACTTTGGGGACTGAGTGTAGATCACAACATAGTATTTTTACTTTTTGTTATTGTTTGCTTATATTTTGCTTTCTTTCCCATATTTTTCTTTTTGATCTGATTTTTCTTGTGCAGCATGATAATTGTAGCAATATGTATAGCACGTTTAACATATTGCATTACTCCCTTGGTAGAGGAAGGGGTGAGGGAAAGGAGAAAAAAATCTTGGAACACAAGATTTTGCAAGGGTGAAGGCTGAAAACTTCATATGTTTTCATATGCAAAAATGCACATGTTTTGAAAATAAAAAGCTTTATAAAATATGAGTCATTCCCCAATTGATAAATGGTCAAAGGATATGAACAGGCACCTTTTGGAAGAAGAAATCAAAGAAATGAAATCACAATCATGATTAGAGAAATGCAAATTAAAACAACTCTGAAGTACCATCTCACCCTATGAGACTGGCTAAAATGATAGAAGGAGAAAATGACAAATGTTGGAAGGGACATGTAAAAATTGAGACACTAATACTGTTGATAGAATTGTCCAATGATCCAACGATTTTGGAGACCAATACAGAATTATGTCCAAAGAGTTATAAAACTGTATAAAGCCTTTGACCCAGTAATAATATTAGGTCTATTTCCCAAGGTAATCAGGAAAAAAGGAAAAGAGCCTTTATATTCTAAAATATTTATAGCAGCTCCTTTTGTGGGTGACAAAAACTAGAAATTCAAGAGATGCCCATCAGTTGGGGAATGATTTGACTAAATTGTATTTGATTGTAATACTACTGTGCTATAAAAATGATGAGCTGATTGATTTAAAAAAAAAAAGAACATGGAAAAACATGTATAAAATAATGAAATGAGCAAGACCAAGAGAATGTTGTATACAGTAACAGCAGTATTGTTGATCATTCAAATTAACTACAAAGATGGAATATGTTATCCATCTTTAGGGAAAGAACTAATATATGGAATTATGTATTGTATGGTTCTATAACATGCATATATGTATATATATATATATACACACACACACACACACACACATACTACAAACACACATGCATGCATTTATATCTCTGTATCAAATGTTGGTCTTCTCTAATGAGGAGTTGGGAGAAAAAGAACTTGGTACTCAAAATGTAACAAGAAAATAAACATTTTTTAAAAGAAGGGGTTAAACTTAATGATCTCAAGGGTCCCTTCTAATTCTGGAGTCTCTATGAAGTGACTCACCCACAGTCACACAATAAATGAGGAGGAGAGAGAGCGCCAGCATTTTTTGACCAAGATATCCTACTGTTTTGTTAATAAGAGATGTAATAGAATATTCCCTAAAGATGTTTAGGGAAAGGCTAACTGCCTTCAGGCTAGACTGCACTCACAGCATCTCTAAGAGAAGGCTGCCTTTTTCTTAACAATCCCCTACACAGTGAGAAGACACCTATCAAAGCCTGGCTGTTTGAGAAGTGTTGCCTCAACAAACATTCTGCCTATTTTCTCCCACCAAGTCCTGCGAGGCTATTTAGCAACTGGATACGGCATCCTCTTCAGGGAGAGAGTGAGACAGATTTGGGGAACAAAACATTTATGGCTGATCAACCAGAGCATGTTAGTCCATTTGCTCGCTGTAAGTCATTTTCTTGCTGGATTTCGGTAAAGGCTGGTGTGTAATGGGACTTCAATTTCCAAGCACATCATCTGTCCAATGTGTGCATGTTTGGAATATTCAGAGCACATTTTCTCCAATGAAAAACGTTCAGTCATATGTGGGTTTCTAGGCTAGCCCACAAATGCCTATTTAATCCAGAATATAGCAGAGAAATCTATTAGGACTATTGGTCAGTTACATTATAGACTGTGAGTGTTCACACCCAAATGGGAGCATGAAAGGAAAGTGGGAGAGAAAGCAAAGTAGCTTCTGCCATAGGATCAGAGGTCACTGGCCAGTTTGCAACACTTTGGCTCATCACCTAGAGCAGAAACTCTGCTTGCCTCCTAGAATGCAGAACAGTATTCTTGTTTCTGCCTTAAGTCTTTGTCTTTCTATAGACCTCCTGCATGTACTCTCAACTTCACCTTCATTCTTGATTAGCTTCACTCCAGGATCCTAGCTCTCCCATCTTGCCCTGTTCAACGCCACATGTGACAAAAAGAAACATGGTGTTGATCAGTGGAATAGATTAGGTTCAAGGGACAAAACAGTCAACAAATATAGCAACCTAGTCTTTGACAAACCCAAAGACCACAGCTTTTGGGATAAGAACTTACTGTTTGATAAAAATTGCTGGAAAAATTGGAAACTAATATGGCAGATACTAGGCATTGATCCATACTTAACGCCATACACCAAGATAAGGTCAAAATGGGTTCATGACCTAGGCATAAAGAATGAAATTATTAATAAATTAGAGGAACATAGGATAGTTTACCTCTCAGACCTGTGGAAGGGGAAGGTCTTTATGACCAAAGCAGAACTAGAGATCATTACTGATCACAAAATAGAAAATTTCGATTATACCAAACTGAAAAGTTTTTGTACAAACAAAACTAATGCAGACAAGATTAGAAGGGAAGCAATAAACTGGGAAAATATTTTTACAGTCAAAGGTTCTGATAAAGGCCTCATTTCCAAAATATATAGAGAATTAACTCTAATTTATAAAAAATCAAGCCATTCTCCAATTGAAAAATGGTCAAAGGATATGAACAGACAATTCTCAGATGAAGAAATTGAAACTATTTCTAGTCATATGAAAAGATGCTCCAAGTCATTATTAATCAGAGAAATGCAAATTAAGACAACTCTAAGATACCACTACACACCTGTCAGATTGGCTAAGATGACAGGAAAAAATAATGATGATTGTTGGAGGGGATGCGGGAAAACTGGGACATTGATGCATTGTTGGTGGAGTTGTGAACGAATCCAACCATTTTGGAGAGTAGTTTGGAACTATGCTCAAAAAGTTATCAAACTGTGCATACCCTTTGATCCAGCAGTGTTACTACTGGGATTATATCCCAAAGAGATTATAAAGAAGGGAAAGGGACCTGTATGTGCACGAATGTTTGTGGCAGCCCTTTTTGTAGTGGCTAGAAACTGGAAACTGAATGGATGTCCATCAGTTGGAGAATGGCTGAATAAATTGTGGTATATGAAAATTATGGAATATTACTGTTCTATAAGAAATGACCAACAGGATGATTTCAGAAAGGCCTGGAGAGACTTACACGAACTGATGCTGAGTGAAATGAGCAGGACCAGGAGATCATTATATACTTCAACAACAATACTAGATGATGACCAGTTCTGATGGATCAGGCCATCCTCAGCAACGAGATCAACCAAATCATTTCTAATGGAGCAGTAATGAACTGAACTAGCTATGCCCAGAAAAAGAACTCTGGGAGATGACTAAAAACCATTACATTAAATTCCCAATCCCTATATTTATGCACACATGCATTTTTGATTTCCTTCACAAGCTAATTGTACAATAATTCAGAGTCTGATTCTTTTTGTACAGCAAAATAATGTTTTGGTCATGTATACTTATTGTGTATCTAAGTTATATTTTAATATATTTAACATCTACTGGTCATCCTGCCATCTAGGGGAGGGGGTGGGGGGGTAAGAGGTGAAAAAATTGGAACAAGAGGTTTGGCAATTGTTAATGCTGTAAAGTTACCCATGTATATATCCTGTAAATAAAAGGCTATTAAAAAAAAAAAAAGAAACATGGTGGCATTGTGAACCCCTCAACCCTTGATCAGAGCATGGCCCAAGCTAGCCATCCATGTAAGTGGAATGTATACTAGATGTCTAGGAGGAATTTTATAAACGCATTGTAGTATTCTGGCTTTTAATCCAGTCTGCTCTTCGTTTCCATTTTATGGAAGAGTTTATCCCATTCACATTCACAGTTAAAATGACTAACTCTGTAATTCCTGCCATCTTATTTTCCCCAAGTTATACTTTTCTCTTTCCTTTCCCCCTTTCATTCCTCCTCAGTCTTCCGCTTCTGACCACCACCTCCCTCAATCTGCCCTCCTCTTTTACATCCCTTCACCCCTTTTTTATTCCTTTCCCCTTCTACTTCTGTTCTCCCTAGAAGGAACTTCATAAACTTTATAAATGAGGTCAACTCCTTCATTTTACAGAGTGGGGAAACTGAGGCCAAGAGAGAAAAGAGACTTGTTCAAGTTCACACATGTAGCTAATAGCAGATTGGAGATGAAAACCCCAAAGTCAGTAATATATATGTTGGGGCCTACCTGCCACATATTGATTTAAAAATTAGCACATACACACCTAGACAGAATAAAGACCTTGTTTCTTCATGCTCATGGTTGCATGTATGTGAAAAAGTGTTGTCTGTTCACCGTCTTGGTCAGGCCTTGCAATTAAGTCCACATACCACACATTAGATGGGAGCTTGGCAATTGGAGAGCAGGGAGAATGAGAGGGCCTAGTTGAAATAGATAACAGAAGACCTGAGATTTGGAAACACTAAATGGAGAAGATCACTGTCCTTGGACAGAAGATACAGGCAAAAAAGTGCCAAGATCAGAAATCTAATCATTGGGGAAAGGAGAAAAGAGGTAGGAAGTTATAGGAAGCATTTAGAAGTGAGATTTCTGGCCGAGTCCTACTAACAGACAACAGATGAAGGCAGCTCCTCTTTGTATCTGACATCTCATAGGAACCACCCAAGGCAGCTGATCAAGAAAGCAGCACATCAAAAGAAAATATCAGAAGGCCTCTATACATAAATTCGGTCATAATATCCAAGTAACTGAACCCCCAGCAGGACAAGCCAAGAAAGTAGATGGTTTTTCCAAGAGATATAACCACAAGAGCTACAACAAGAATAACATGGCACTGAGGATTCTACTTCCAGCATACATGGAGACCAAAAAAGGTATTTTGAAGTGAGTAGCAACCAATGTGCTGCTTATGTTTCCTCTAGTGTCAAGTACCAGTCATGTCTATGTAAAAACACAAGTCAATTTTCCTTGGAGATGATTTCATAAGTATAAAGATTTTGTGGTTCAGGACTCATGAATGACAGGACTTTCTTGGAGAAGAGACAGTGAAGGGCTAGAGGCATACCTCACTGCTCTCTAGGCATACAGGTAGAATAAAACAGTCCTTGGAAGTGTAGAAGGAATTCTTTAAAGAGAAAACAGAGGGGAAAGAGTCAGAAAAGGCACAGAAGAAGCATAACCACCTTATGTCAGGAGCCTAGAGGGATGAAAGCATAGAGAAAGGTGGACTGCTGAACATTTTGGATCATAGAATAGGTTGAAGGCTTTTCCTGTGACTGAAGAGGTGGAATCTTGTAAGAAGAAATGGCTTCTTGAACTCCCACATGAGGGGATATACAAGTGCCACCAGAAGAAAAGTCAGCCAATAACAGTCAGAGTAAGAGATTGTATGTCAACCTAACATTATCTCAGTCACATTCAACTCGTTGTGACCCCATTTGGGATTTTCTTGGCAAAGATACTAGAGTGGCTTGCCATACCTTCTCTAGTTCATTTTAGACGTGAGGAACTGAGGCAAATAGTATTCAGTGACTTGCCAAGGGTCACCCAGTTAGTAAGTGTCTGAAACCAAATTTAACTTAGAAAAATGAGTCTTCCTGACATCAGGCCCAGTATTCTATCCCCTGCATCATGCAGCTGCCCACAGACCTGACATAACTATGGCTTAAAACATGATATCTCACTCAAAGATCAAATGTACATGTCAAAAACCAGGAAAATATATTTGCCTGGAATCTTACAAAGCTGATTCAGTGGGATTTAAATTAAAAATGAAAGGTAAGGCAGGGAAAACTCCCCCCATATATCTGCTAAGCCAGGTACGACAGAGAGAATCAGGTATAACATTATTTTTTTTTACCAGACCATCTCAGTGAGAGAAGCTACTGGTATAGAATTCCTACTACCAATACAGATAAGTATCTCTTCTGTAACTTATGTCTTAGAAGTATAACATTAGGAAAAGAAAAGCAGCAGAGAGGACCAATAATTCAACAGACATAATAAAAGAACCTGTAATAAAACCCAGAATCTCATCTATCAGTGTGACATAATAAATAGAATGCTGAACTTGGAATATGGAAGACCTAAGTTCAGGGTCCACTTCTGATGTCAACTATATAAGTGCGGGCTAGTCAGTTAATCTCTGGGAGCCTCAGTTTCCTCATCTAAAAACTGGAAATTATACTACCCATAGGATCTATCTTCACAGGGTTGTTTTAAGGATCAAATTAGATAATAAAATGCTTTGCAAAATTTAATGGGTAAATGTCAGTTATTATTGTTCAGTCTTGCAGTCACGTCTAACTCTTTGTGACCCTACTTGGGTTTCTTTTCCTTGGCAAAAATACTGGAGTGGTTTGCCATTTCTTTTTCCAATTAGCTACTACTTTATTGTATCTACAAATAAATATGGAACTATGGATTATAAACAAGATAAGTGGAGACCTTTAAAAATAAGGGAAATATTTTCCCTAATAAAGTATAAAGATTTTGTAGGACAGGACTCATGTATAGGATATATCTAAGGAAGACTATTCAAATAAAACCAGACAAAAAAGACAATGCAGCACCATTGCCTTGTATAAATACAGCTAGAATTTATGTATTATGTGATGGCTCGCAATGAACCTTACAATATCTCATCTGATTCTTACAATAACACAGAGATAGGTGTTGCTACTATTATCTCCTATTTATATATGAGAAAGAAATTAGATGACTTGCCCAGGTTCCCATAGCTAGTAAATATCTGAGGGCAGATTTAAGCTCAGGTCTTATCTACCTCTACAAAGTCAAACTCACAAGGAACTCTAAGAACCGAAGTAGAGAAGCAAAGTAGAACGCATTCATGCGAGAGTATCAATGGATGGATAAACAGAAGGCATGTTGTGGTAGAAATATATTGCACATCACCCATCCAGAAGGATGAAATAGATGAATATTTCGGAAAACAGGCCATAAACCAGAATGGAAACACAATATAGTTGTGATGTAGGACTTCAGCTATCCAAATGAAGTGTGTGAGAGTCATGGTTCATAATTTGAAAGAATTCAAAGAGATTCTCTTCTAGTCACAAAAGAGGTTATTTCCACTATAGCTGACAGGCTAGTCTTTAAAGGGAATTGAGAAAACTAAAAATAGTTTGGGGAAAGCCTTATGTACTGAATATTTAGGGCTTGGCCAGCAGGCTAAACATCTACAAGGTTATAAAATGTAAAAGAGAAATAAGGAAGTAGCCAGGATGACTTTTCATCTAGGTAAGGAAAGGGATGACTTTCAGCAAGGTCAACTAGACAGGATGGGTTTTTTTTTCTTCAGAGAACAAATAAGGAACAACAGATAAGCCATTTTATTGTTCCACATTCCTTAACTGAGTATGCAGTTTTGAGTAGACCCTCAGATCTGACCCATCACAGACATCTGCTGAAGTCCTCACTATTTCAGAAATGGGTCAACTAAGAAACTGTTCACTTGCCTTAATGATAATTTGTGTTCTTTAAAGGGTAGAGGAAGCAACAAGAGGAAATGTTACCCAATACCGTTCTCAGCAACAAGGAGAAGCTAGTTGCTGGGATGAGAATGAAGACACTCTCATTAAGAAGAAATCCATCCATCTTAGCCTCCTTCTCAACTTTGCTCTCTCCTTCCCTTTCATAAACTCTGACATGACACCTAGATTTTTTAGAGAGCATGTTTCACTAATATGGCAGAAACTAGGCATTGATCCATACTTAACACCGTACACTAAGATAAGGTCAAAATGGGTTCATGACCTAGGCATAAAGAATGAAATTATTAATAAATTAGAGGAACACAGGATAGTTTACCTCTCAGACCTGTGGAAAGGGAAGGTCTTTATGACCAAAGAAGAACTAGAGATCATTACTGATCACAAAATAGAAAATTTCGATTATACCAAACTGAAAAGTTTTTGTACAAACAAAACTAATGCAGACAAGATTAGAAGGGAAGCAATAAACTGGGAAAATATTTTTACAGTCAAAGGTTCTGATAAAGGCCTCATTTCCAAAATATATAATTAACTCTAATTTATAAAAAATCAAGCCATTCTCCAATTGAAAAATGGTCAAAGAATATTAACAGACAATTCTCAGATGAAGAAACTGAAACTATCTCTAGTCATATGAAAAGATGCTCCAAGTCATTATTAATCAGAGAAATGCAAATTAAGACAACTCTAAGATACCACTACACACCTGTCAGATTGGCTAAGATGACAGGAAAAAATAATGATGATTGTTGGAGGGGATGCGGGAAAACTGGGACATTGATTCATTGTTGGTGGAGTTGTGAACGAATCCAACCATTTTGGAGAATAGTTTGGAACTATGCTCAAAAAGTTATCAAACTGTGCATACCCTTTGATCCAGCAGTGTTACTACTGGGATTATATCCCAAAGAGATTATAAAGAAGGGAAAGGGACCTGTATGTGCACGAATATTTGTGGCAGCCCTCTTTGTAGTGGCTAGAAACTGGAAACTGAGTGGATGCCCATCAGTTGGAGAATGGCTGAATAAATTGTGGTATATGAATATTATGGAATATTACTGTTCTGTAAGAAACGACCAACAGGATAATTTCAGAAAGGCCTGGAGAGACTTACATGAACTGATGCTGAGTGAAATGAGCAGGACCAGGAGATCATTATATACTTCAACAACAATACTAGTTGTTCAGAACCAGTTCTGATGGACCAGGCCATCCTCAGCAACGAGATCAACCAAATCATTTCCAATGGAGCAGTAATGAACTGAACCAGCTACGCCCAGAGAAAGAACTCTGGGAGATGACTAAAAACCATTACATTGAATCCCCAATCCCTATATTTATGCCCACCTGCATTTTTGATTTCCTTCACAAGCTAATTGTACAATATTTCAGAGTCTGATTCTTTTTGTACAGCAAAATAATGTTTTGGTCATGTATACTTATTGTGTATCTAATTTATATTTTAATATATTTAACATCTACTGGTCATCCTGCCATCTAGGGGGGGGGGGGGTAAGAGGTGAAAAATTGGAACAAGAGGTTTGGCAATTGTTAATGCTGTAAAGTTACCCATGCATATATCCTGTAAATAAAAGGCTATTAAATAAATTTAAAAAAAAAAAAAGGAATTAATGAAAAAAAATGCAAAAAAAAAAAAAAAGAGAGCATGTTTCAGGGGTTCAAAGAAAGTACGGATATTAACCCATGGTCTAAACTTCTATAAGGAAGTACAATGCCAGAAAAATGGGAAGATCTCAAGAAATCCCACAGACAAGCTAAACAATTTCCCAAGGGGAAGAAAATAATATATTCTCTAAAGAGACCAATATTGAGGCATAAAGTTAAAGACCAACTTAGGTTTTTAAAGGACATATCTATATCTATGGAAGATTTAAAAGACATATATATGGAAGATATATACAAGATATAAACAAGATAAGGAAAAGAATAATATAAAAGAGAAGTACCAGGAAGACTAAAGCTCAGGGTGAACTGGAAAGGCCATAAATGCAAAGGACAACTAAAAGACCTTTTTCTATATTATAGGCAAGAAAAACAGAGATTGACCAAAGAAGACAATGGTTCAGGTTCAGGGTGGATAAACAATGATAATGTACGATGGTGAAAAGGAAGAACTACTCAATTCATATTTTGCTTTGATTTTCTCTGCCAAGGAAAACGATTTTCAGGACTAAGAAGGATGGAAAAGGTTTTTACTATATAGATGATACAGAGTAAATGAGGAAATGGCAAGAGCAATTAATTGCCTTTTTGAGTTCAAGTCACCAAAGGTTGGATAAACCTCAAGGTGATGGATGGATATTATTACAGTCATGCTGATGATTTTTTAAAAATCACATGGACCAGAAGAAAAAGCTGCACGACTTTGAAACTGTCCCAGTTTTCAAAATAAAGAACAGAATGGAAACTTCAAACAAGTCAGTGGACTTGATTTCCAATCTAGACAAAACTGTGGGATGGGATTCCAATGTGAACATTAGAAAATTAAATTATTATCACTAAAAACCAGTATGACTTCATTGAGACAGTTCATATCAGACTAACCTCCTCTTTCTTTTTTTTTTTAATTATAGCTTTTTATTTACAAGATATACGCATGGGCAATTTGTCAGCATCAACAATTACAAAACCTTTTGTTCCAACTTTTCCCCTTCTTCCCCTCCCCCCCCCAGATGGCAGGTTGACCAATACATGTTAAATATGTTAAAGTATATGTTAAATACAATATATGTATACACGTCCAAACAGTTATGTTGCTGCACAAGAAGAATCAGACTATAATTTACAATTACCCTGTGAAGGAAATCAAAAATGCAGGCAGACAAAAACAGAGGGATTGGAAATGCTGCAAAGTGGTTCACACTCATTCCCCAGAGTTCTTTCACTGGGTATAGCTGGTTCTATTCATTATTGAACAAATGGAACTGATTCGGTTCATCTCATGGTTGAAGAGAGCCACGTCCATCAGAATTGATCATCATATAGTATAGTTGTTGAAGTATATAATGATCTCCTGGTCCTGCTCATTTCAGTCAGCATCAGTTCCTGTCAGTCTCTCCAGGCCTTTCTGAAATCATCCTGCTGCTCATTTCTTACAAAATAATAATATTACATAACATTCATATACCGCAATTTATTCAGCCATTTGCCAATTGATGGGCATCCACTCATTTTCCAGTTTCTGGCCACTACAAAAAGGGCTGCCACAAACATTCTTGCACATGCAGGTCCCTTTCCCTTCTTTAAAATCTCTTTGGGATATAAGCCCAGTAGTAACACTGCGGGATCAAAGGGTATGCACAGTGTTTGATAACTTTTTGAGCATCGTTCCAAATTGCTCTCCAGAATGCCTGGATGTATTCACAATTCCACCACCAATATATCAGTGTCTCAGTTTTCCCACATCCCCTCCAACATTTGTCATTACCTTTTCCTGTCATCCTAGCCAACCTGAGAGGGGTGTAGTGGTATCTCAGAGTTGTTTTAATTTGCATTTCTCTAATTAATAACAACTTGGAACATCTTTTCATATGGCTAGAAATAGTTTCAATTTCTACATCTGAAAATTGTCTGTTCATATCCTTTGACCATTTATCAATTTAACCTCCTCTTTCTAGTAGCAGGGTCTCAAAACTAAGAGCTCAGGGAAGTGCCATGGCAGTCATAAACTACTTTCTTGAAACGTAGAGATGCTAAACCTCTCATACTATCCTTCTGTACAAGATAGTACAGAGGAATTAAATCAGAGGACCTGGAATCAATAATCCAGGTTCTGCTATTTACTGAGGTGTGAACTTGGAAAAGTGACAACTGCTCTAACCTTCATTTTCCTCACTTACTTTCATTTTCCTCACTTACAAGTGAATATGCTGCACATGATACCTTAAAGATTTCTCCCACTTCTAAATCTTATAAGATAAAAAGATATAGGCTAGAAAACAGTACAATCAGGTGAGTCTGGAACTGCTTGGGTAGTCATAATGAATGAATATTATCTAGAGGGAAGGGTTCAAATCCAGAGATTAGTAATTAGCCCTATGGTTGTGGTCATTTTTGGCAAAGGCTTGAAGGCACAAATGGCATAAGTATCTGATTTCCTGATGATCTGAAACTGGGCCAGTTAGGTAAAAGATTGAATCCAGAAATATCTCAAGTTAGAAAAATGGGCCAAATATGGATGGATGGAATTGAATAGAGATAAATGCAAAGTCTTATACTTAGGATCAAAAAGCCAATGACACAAGTACAGGAAGAGGATGTAGAGCTAGATAAGAAATAGTGTGAAAAAGAAGGAGTTTTAAGTAAACTTCAGCTCAAGTTGACAGTTGAGTTGTGACAATAGAAAAAGAAAAGTTAATATAGTCTTTAGCTACATTATAGAAATACCAGTTTCATAAATAAGGGACATGGCATTTTCTGTGTATTCTGCCTTTCTCAAACATCATTTGGAGTAATGTATTCAGTTCTAGGAGACGCATTTTAGAAAAATGTTATAAGTCAGGATACTACTAGATTTAGAAGAGCTTGAGTTGGTGAGTAGAACCAAGAGAACATTGTACACAGCAACAACGGGATTATGTGATCAACTGTGATGGACTTGGCTCTTTTCAACAATGAGGTGATTCAGGCCAATTCCAATAGACATATGAGGAAGAGTGCCATCTGCATCCAGAGAGAGGACTATGGGAACTGAATGTGGATCACAACATAGTATTTTTACTTTTTTCATTGTTGCTTATTTTCTCTTTTGTTTTTTTTCCTCTCGTGTTTTTTCCCTTTTGATCTGATTTTTCTTGTGCAGCACAATAAATGTGACACTACGTTTAGAAGAATTACACACGTTTAACTTGTACTCGATTACTTATTGTCTAGGGGAGGGGAGGAGAGAGGGAGAAAAATTTGGAACATAAAAGTTTTGTAAGAGTGAACTTTGGAAACTATCTTTGCATGTATTTTGAAAAATAAAAAGCTATCATTATAAATTAAAAAAAGAATAGCTTGAGTTAATCTCCCTCCATCCACACATCAACAATCAGGGCTATTGTGAGTCCAATAGGGTATTTTGAGTTAATTTTGACCCTAGGGTAGATTATCCAGAAACTCAAGTCACACTGGGCCCCTTTAGGCAAGGAATATATAACAAATTACTCCATGGGTCAAGAGGAAAACTTTTAAAACACCCATGGTCCTTGCAGGATGCTTTTGCCTTCTTGGGGCTGCCTTTGAATGCATTTTTTAATGTTTTCTCTAAACTCTTAGGATCCATATGGTCCATTTTTACCCGCTGTGGGAATCACTCCCAGGACAAAAAGACCTCGACAGATGAGGGTGGAGGCAGAGGAAAATGACCAGGATGACGAGGAGACTTATGACCGTGCCATAGGAGAGTGAATGAGCGAAATGGGGATGTTTAGCACAGAGAAGAGTTAGAGAAAATGTATTTAAATATTTAAAGGCCTGTCAAGTGAAGAGATTTTGGATTTATTCTGCTTGATTCCAAAGGGCAGAACAAAGAAAATGGAAGCTGCAGAGAGACAGATTGCAGGGTAGATGGAAGAGAAAATTTCCTAATAAAAAAAACTATCCAAAATAGAAGGGCTACCTCCAGAGGTAGCGTGTAGAGGGCTGAAACTATTAGATTGATGCACTCAGGTCATGACTGCTGAGCGCTTGAGGCTAACTACTGATTGGACAATACTCTATGGGCATATGCTTAGAAAATGGTCCTTTCCACTATCCGTACTGGCTCAATGATTGGCGTATAGAGGATTGTAGGAGGGACTAAGGGGTGGAATAAGATGAGCGAGGGACACACTCTCGGCTGTAGACAAGGGAGAAGGCGATCCGAGATCTGCTTCCATCCTGTTCAATCCTGTGTCTAAGACCAAGAATAAAGACTGAGGACTTTTGCTTATCTTGACTCTAGCTGATTCTGGGGTGTCCTGGGTGCTAGCATGGTCGTCACAGTAGCGAATTCTCTTTTACTGGAAGGAAGCAAGACAAAGCTGTAAGCCTGCTTCTCGGGAATATTGGAGCTAGGCCCTGCTAGGATGAACCCCTGAAAACCCTTCCAACCCACACTAATAAGGTCCATAAATGTGTATGTCCTTGATTCAAAATGGGTTCAAACTAATAGCATGAAATATAATGGACATTTAATGTAAAATCATGTATTTAGAGGCTAAAGATCCATTTCATAATTCCAGAAAGTAAAAGAAATGGCTTGATGGCAGTTTGCATGAGGGAAAAGGCCAAAGGGTTTTGGTAGATTATGAGCTCAATATGAGTCAACCATGGATTAGAGTTACTACCAAAAAGATCTGATGCCAATTAAAACTTTAGTGTCTAGAACAAAGGAGGTGATGGTCTCTCCCTTCTGTGCTCAGTGTAAAAAGGCAGGCCATATCTACACTATCCTATTTACCTCCAGGCATTACACCTTTAAGAACAAATGAGGGGCAGCTAGATGGTGTAGTAGACTGAGCACCAGCCCTGAAGTCATGAAGACCTAAGTTTCAATCCAGCCTGACACTTACTAGCTGTGTGACCCCGAGCAAGTCACTTTGCCCCATTTGCCTCCCCTAAAAAAGAACCAAAAAAGAAAAAGGATAGAAATGTCCCAAAAGGGGGGGGGGGTGGTGTGTGTGATAATAATGTGTCATATCAGGATGTGGTTGAAAAAAATTTAGAGATGCTAGTCTTGAGATCCCTATCAAGGGAAGCATTCACACAATGACTGGATATCTACTGTCAGATATAGATATGGAATAGATTATATTCCTGAAATAAAGTGGCCCCCTTTTCATTCTGAAGGTATATGACCAGACAGTCCCAAACAGAATCAACTGGCTTGGTTTCAATTCAATCTGTGTTTTCATTCCCATTATCTTCCAGATGAGTTAGCTAGGTGAGTTCTAGGAGATGCAGATGATAAACTCCCTGAGGGCAATCATTATCTTTTATTCATCCGAATACCTTTCATAGGCTTTGAACAGAGTAGGGAATACATAAACATAGGCTGACTGATTGATTGATTAAAGGCAGCCCAGAAAGCTATTTACCAAACTACCAGATTTGGGGGATGAGGGGAGGAACAAGAGAGAAAATGGTTTTTCTACAACGTGAGAAATTTCTAAAGTACAGCCAGAAAAAATAAATCTCTGAAATTGTATTAAAAAAATCAAACCATTAGCTTGTATCCTACAGACCTGAGATTTCCTTCGGCTCCCCAGGCCCTTTTTTTTTTTCTTATGCAATCACAAGAGTCAAGTCATCTAGCATTCTACACAATCCAAGGTCAACCTTCCAGCAAGCTCAATCTCCATTCAGAGCACACAGCCTAAACCTGGAAATAAACCTAAAGAGGCCCCCTTTCTCAAGATCATGTACCTTCTTTCTGATGGCTGCCCTCAGACCTTTATTGATTCATTTTAAACTATGCAATTTTAAGCTTGTTTGGGTTGGGGTGTTTTTTCCTTTTAACTTAAATTTATTAGCAGCAGAAGGGAGCATGGGAGGATGGGCTACCAGAAACAGATGTAATAATGGCAATGAAAAGTGACGGGTGCCTATCTGGCATCCGGGAAAGAGACAAACACCAAAAAGCAGACACAAACCTGTATTACTGCACAATGCAATTGGCAAGCGATTTACACCGATTCTGTTTCACTCAGCGGGCAGTAATTAAACACCTCCTACGAGCACAACAGCATGGTGTGATGCTAACAGTCAGATTAGGGGTCAAGAAGACCTGGGTTCAAGTCTCCGCTCTGAAACACATTCATGACAGGGCAAATTGATTGCCTTTTTCAATAATCTGGGAAAACTCTCTGAGACAATACAGTTGCAACAGTTGCTTTCTTCAGCAGGACCTCCCTACACAAAGGAAACCACAGATCTAGGTTTGTTTTTTGTTTGGTTTGGTTTTTTAATGTGCCAGGCACTGTCCCAGTTGTTAGGACTATAAAGGCAAAAACAAGTGCCCCTGCTCTCAAAAAGCAGTAGTGGTACCCTGAGGATGTACCCGAGTCATCGTTTAAAACAATAAAAAAGTGAAAAAGTGTTCAATGTCTTCTGTTTGTAAAAATTTAGACAGAGGTGACTCCCAAACTGAGCCAGGAATGCTAAGAGGTGGAGGTATATGTGCATATATGTATGTGTGTTTATCCACATATGTACATACATAATGTATCTATGTGTATAGATAGGTATAAACCAAAAATAATACAAAGAGGGAGAGCATTCCACACATGGAGGACAGCCTTTACTGAAATACAGCAAGAAAATGACTTACCGGTCTAGTATTACATCTTCCATCAAACTTCCTTTAGGTTCTCCCATCTGGCCCCCTCCTCCCAGCCTGAGCAACCCAATACTTGACTACCCCCTCTCATGGCATAGAACATATTCCTCTTTGGTAAAGTGTATGCTCATCATGTACCCATTAGCCTGTAAGCTCCTTGAGGACAAGAAGTGGTTTTTTTTTTTCAGTTAAGCACTTATTTGTTCTCTCTCCAACTCCCTCTCCCCAAAAAACTTTTGTTTTCATTCATCTTCATTTCCAAACTCTAAAGTGCCTTTCTCTTCTGGTTGGCATTCAACAAACATTGGATGGATGGATGGAATGAAATGGACCTGAAGTAGAATAAATAATCCTTTAAAGATCTGAAGTATTTTTAGGGAAGCATGGGAAACTTAAGATAATAAATGTATCCTCTAAATATCTGGAATCACGCAATAATAGCCCAAGATTGCATCATTATATCATACTGAAATATTCTAAAGGGGAAAGGAAAAGAGCCAGGAGCATACTGTAATAGCAGTAATGTTCCCAAACGTTGGGATTTTTTTGTTGGTTTGTTTTCTTGGGGGGTTTTTTGTAACCAACCTTTAGCTCCCAAGGACAAGTTGCCACAAAATTCACAGATTTGTCACTTTGGGGAAAAAATCCAATTCTACAGTTTTACAATTTTTCAGTCCTCCAGTCCAAACTTTCTGACAATCCCACAGAATAACACGTTGATCTTGAGGGCTTATGTTGGCTCTTTCTGTGACCCAGAAAGACCCAGAGGTGAAGACTTAGGGCAACCAATAATGGAAGTTTCATGTCCCCCTCCACCAATGGCTAATGGTTGGCAGAATGCCCTAAGAAGACTACTGACTGCAGTCCTTACCCGCCAATGTCCTGCTTCACAAACTCTCCTGGTTCTTTCCGTTCTTGCCCAGTTCCAGTTGGGAGAGTGGCCAGAATGAGGAGAAGCCCAAGGCTAGTAACCCATATGGAAGGAATTCCTGGGAACTTCATCTTCTCAGGGAAAAGCATGGAAAGGCCTGTATGAGAAAAGCTTGAGAGCTGGGAAAAGGAAGAGAGATAGACAAGAGAGAAAAAACAGGGAGATCAATATTCAATTCCATTTGAATCTTCCCGTTTCTATGGCAGCCCAGTTACCAAATTATCAGCTCCCCAGTCTCCTCTTTTTCCCAACTTGTCATTTAAAAAATAGTTCCTGCCAAAGGTAATTAGATCTTGAAATCCCAGTATCACCCACTTTATTTCCAATAGGGTCCCACCAGCACATATAAGATCCTTCCTTCGCTCACCTAAAGAAGCTACAGTGGGCTAATGGAGTGCTTTCTGAACTGCAAACAGGGAGACTGAGGCACTAGCCTCACATCCACTGCCTTGAGCAAACTATTTCACTTCACTGGGTTTCTATTTTTTTACCTTCAGAATAAAGAAGCAGATGGTCTGACATTTATGAAATTCATAGACTGAATCCACAGAACATCCAAATATTCAAGTGAAAAAGTCAGCAACCTCAGTGTTCTGCCTATGCTAGGATAAACAGCTAGATATTTCCAAATCATGAAATGCCAGCTTAAATGAGACCTGAGTCACTTGAGAGATGACCTTTTCCCCTTAAATTTAACTCTTAAATTTGAAACTTTTATGTAGCTTTTGAAAGGTAGAAGCATAGAATGACTAACTCATATCATTGCCTATACTGGGAATACCCTTAGCCCCATCTTTGCCTGCTGAGCTCGACCTCCAAAAATGCCACTTCCAGGAAGGCATCCCTTCTTGCAGCTTTTCCTTAGCACAGATTTAGAGCTGACAAGGACTTAGCCAACTCCCTCTGTAGTCAAGAAACTTGCCCAACATGACTCGTGTACTAAGCCAGAAGTGGTCCTTTAACTTCAAATCCAGCATTCTCCACTGCATCACAGTGCCTCTCTCTAAACTCTCAAGGTACTTAATTTGTCCTGCCTCTTTATGGATTCAGCACATTTTACTTTCTGGTACTATACCAATAGGGTAAACAAACTAATATTGGAGAAGACTACTTCCAAATATAAGCTTTACTCCTAAAATGAGACTGAACTCTCTGTGTATATATGTGTGTGTGTGTGTGTATACACACATATGTTCATAACAAAATAATAATATAGATAGGCATATGCCAAAATTAATACAAAGTTACTTTATAAAAACACTACCTTGTTTTTAAGGCACCTTGTTTTATTTGTTCTTTAAAAGATTTTTCACAGTTTTTATTCGCATTATGTTTATATTTGTTGTTATACACTTATACCCATAGCACTTTGAGATCTGAAAAGCATTTTATATCTATTATCTAATGTGTTCCTCAGTACAACCCTGTGATGTGAATGCTGTTTTGTCTCCAATTTTACAACCGAGGACACTGAGGCAGAGAGAGGCTAAAGGACTTCCCCAGTGCCAAAGTGTACTAGGTCTGGACTGTACCTGATTTGACACAGCTAAACTCAGACCTGGGAGAAATCCCTTGGGCTGTGGGCACCCTTTGGCTGGAGGCTCGGGTTTGCTGATAACTGTCAGCTGGAGCTGCCTTTGCCCCACATCTCGCTGAGGACCTTCCTTGTATGCAAATATTGTTCCTGTTGGCTCGGGGTCACATTCCCAGTTGCAGGCCTCCGGAATCTTGGGATAGTTTTGGAGGGAAGTGGAAGCCTGGCTTAGGTCCAGAATCCCCTGCGTGTTTTAGGGCCCATGGGGAAGGAGGGAAGGATGCTGAAGGTGCCAGCTGAGCAACACGAGGCAGCCTACAGTCAGCCCCACAATTAGGAGCTACCGGCCAGAATGGGACAGGTGACAGAGGTGAGAAGGAGGTCTGAAGCTCTGGCCGAGTGCAGCTGAGGTATGGTGGGGATCTGTCAAGAGCTGAAAGAGACAGCTCGGCCAGACAATGAATATAGCTAGCCCAGAGGGAAAGCCCCGGGGCCTGCCCTCAGCAAAGGGGAAGCAGGCAATTTTGTCTTCAGTAGCCTGTGCCCCTAGAGGCAGGCTCCCTCAAAGCTCAGTCTGGGCTGGGGAGGGGACAGATGATCTGAAGGAGAATGATTGGCTGTGAGGAATTGAAGGGGGTAGGGAAGCTGGCTAAAAGCTTTTGGGATGGAGAGACAAAGAGACACACAAAGACAGGGGGAATATGGGAATGAACAGAGGAAAGAGATGAGGCTATTTATTAAATGCTTACTATGTACCAGGAGCCGGGCGTACAAAGCCAAGCAAAGCAGCCCCTGTCCTCAAGGAGCTTCCTTTCCAATGGGGCCTTTGAGAAGATTCAGGAGTCTCTCACACAAGAAATTCTTAGAACTCAGCCTTTCTCTTCACACAGCCAGTGTGAGGTCCTTGGCATAGGGTAGGGGCAACCCCTTCAGCTCCCGATGAGGTGGGGATGATTGTTGCTCCCCTTCAGTAAAACTTAGGATCAAACAATACCAGCTGATGGAAGAAGCAAAGGGAAGTAGGCAGGAGGAAAATTGTGCCTCTGCCCCCACCCAGGCTTTCTGGAGGCTGTTATAGACTGGTGGGAGAATTAATAGCATGCCCCCAAATCCTTTGGGAAAAATCCCCTAGCCTCAGTTGCCTGGAAATCTATCAGTTTAGGCAATCATTTGAGTTAATGGTCAAATTAGTTAATGGCCTATGACCCCCAACATCTAGCCAAGATCCATCCTGAAGGACTGGGAAGTTTCTCATCCTTGGGAGAAGCCCAGAGCTCCAGGACTTGGAAGCCAGAAGGGTTGCTCAGAGGCCATTTGGTTCAAAGGTTGTTAAGCCTTGGCGTGCCCTAGACCTGTTCAGCAACTTGGAGAAACCTGCAGATCCTTTCCTGGAATGGTGTGTTGAATACATGAAATAAGTAGAATTACAGAGGAAACCAACTCTACCAATGAGGTGTTAGCAGGGCAAAAACATGCTCACGGGCCCCACGTTAAGAACACTCCCTATCAAGTCCAAAGCCTTCATTTTACAGATGGTAAAGCCAAGCACCAGAGAGGAGTTGATTTGCCTAAAGTCACAACACTCCACAACAGCTGAGCTGCAACTCTCGCCCCAATGCATCCCAGAATTAGAGCTGAAAGGCTCGTTTTAGAGGTCAGGAAGTTCAACCTCTCATTTACAGATGAGGAAACCAAGGTATAAAGACATCAAGAAGCTCAACCCTCTCTCTTTTACAGATAAGGAAACTGAGGCATAAAGATCAAGCTCAACCTTCTCATTTACAATTAAGTAAACAGGCATATAGATGTCAAAAAGCTCAACCCCCTCTTATTTACAGATAAGGAAACTGAGGGATAAAGATCATATAACTAGTGTCAAAGCTGGAATTTGAACCTAGGTCTCCTTGTCCAGTGCTCTATCCGCTATGGCACGTCGCCTTCCATCATACCTTTCTTTACCAATTTCCAATCTTAGTTCAGGTCCCTCAGTGCTCCTGAGAATCACCCATTTGTACCCATCACTGTATAATTTATGAGGCTCTTACCCATACATTAACTAATTTGCTCCTCCCAACAATCCTATGAAGTCAGACAGGGATTGTGGTCATTTTACACATAGAAAGACCAAGGCTCCTAAAGTAGCAGTAGTTTATATTTCCATAAATCATGAAGAAAACAAAGTTCTTTTCTGGGTATGACTCCAGGAAATTGGTATTTCCATTTACAAATAAGGAAACTGAAGCTCAGATGACTTTCCTAAACCTTACAATAAACATCTGAGCCAGCTGACATGAGTCATGTGACTAAGTCCAGGGCTCTTTTCACTACAGGGGCAGTATGCTAGGTGATAATGAGTTAATTTGCTCAGCAACGCTCTACTAAAGTGTCATCTAGCTAACATGTTCTTCCTCCCAGGTCAGATGAGGATGCCATTCCGATGTGAAGGTCCAGTAGTGACTTTGATGGTGGAAGTTCAGGCACTATGACAGGCAAAGAGGGAGAGAGAAAAAGAAAAGAGAGACAGAGAAAGAAAGGGAGGGAGAGACAGAGGCAGAGAGACAGGGAGAGGCTTTGGATCAGGCTGCTTCTTCCTACTCTGCTCAGCAGTGCAAAGGACCGACAGGCTCTAGCCCTGGCTCTGGGCAGATGTCTCATGCTGGAAATGACAGTGCTGCAAAGCTGAGCAATATTGGTAAAACACATACAAACCGGGACTAAAGGATTTCAACAGTCTGCTACAGCCATCTAAGGAGGCCCAAGCCCCAGAGCCCTTGCACCCACAGTGTTCTGGCTTCAGCCAAAGCCAATAATCCTCTCTACTTCCTGCTGCCTGTCTTAACCCTAATTCCCCTCCCAACAGCTCCACAATTGAAGCTTAATTTCAAAGATCAAGAAACTAAGACAAATCCCTATTTGATAGGTGAGGCTGGATAGTGAGCTGTTTAAAGGGCCCTGGGCCCAAAGGAGCCTGTTCTCCCCAAGGCCTCCTTGTAGCCCCATATCCTGAGATGCCCAAAGCAGGACCTGCCAGTCCCTGGAGACCATACACTGAAGGAACCACCCTCCTCCTTCCCTCTGTAGTCTTCTGACCACCTGTGATCGTCAGAAACTAAACCACCCCCACAGGTAACTGGGAGGTGGGATTCCGGCTAAGCAATGATGCTGCACTTATTTCAGAAGCATCCTACTGTAATGCCGGAGAAACTGAGGCAGAAGAGAGATTAGAGAGTTTTTTAATATTTTATTAATTGGAGAGTATAATTGACTGGGCAGGACTCTCGTCTCTAATTATCCAGTCAGACAGAGATAAAGATATACTGGGACCAAGGAAACTATGATGGTCCCAGGGCTGGAGGAGACTGTCATCTCAAAGAATCCAGGGTCCAGCATCTAGCATCCAGCCTCCAGCGATGAATGGGAGAACCCCAACTTCTTAAATACCTTTTCTCTAAACAAAGGAAGGGGTAAGAAGTGCGGGGAAACTTCTGTCAGGATGGGGGAGGCCATAAATCCTAAAAACCCAGAGACAGGATGTCTGAATACACAGAAATAAAGATGTCAGTGAAGTATCTTGGGATATTTCAGAGGGATAGTGTAAATTCTTGAGGACAGAAAAGAGTCAAGAGGTCTACTCTCTTGTTTATCTTGCTTGCATTAACAATTTACAACCCTAGAGCAAATGGTCCTCAGTCTTAATGGACCAGAGGGGGAGTTTTACAGCTTAGGGGATTGAGACAGAACAGTTAAGGAAACTGAGACAAGGGAAACTGAGTCAGGACAGTTAAAGAGACTGTGGCATAACACTACAATTTCTTATTTCCCACCCCTGGGGCCTTAGTCTCCACATCAGTGAGATGAAGGGGTCAGAGGCCTCCAGAGGTAGAGGGAGGGAGGGAGCGCAGTATTGGGAGTTTTCTCAAGTAGATGTTACAGGAAAGATTCTTACGTAGAAGTTGGGCAAGATGCCCTCTAAGTCATTTCTGGCTAAGACCCAGTATCACACTGGTTTGCTCTTCTTTGCCTCTCCCTTAGACCCAACAGTGGGCTTTTTACACAGCAGTCCCTAAACTCAGGAAACTGTATTGTCTGCTGGCTAGCTGACAGCAACTCACCATTTCCTATACCACTCACTGGGGCCCAACCAAGGCTGTTGCCAGAGGCCAGGGTCATCAGCCCTTCCTTTGTTGGGGCTTTTTAAAACAGAATTTGCTGACCTGCTGACAGACTCAGACCTCTCCTATGGAAACAGACCACGTGCTCCTTTTCAACCCAGAGATCGATTGACCAGGATGATTGTTGTTGTCTGTCCTTTGTTCTGGAAGAGGACCATGACATCAGGGAGGTGATGCCATGACATGCACGTGAATTAGATTTAAGTGAGGGAGGGCCGGGCAAAGTCACCTGCCTCACTTTCCCCTGCAGAGCCACTTGGGTCCAGAGGCCAGATACAGATCAGGGCAACTGAAGATGGTCCTAGATGCAGTGGGAGACCTTGGCCTTTTTAAGCTAAGGTCTTCAATAGATCTGTTTGTTTGAGGACACACCTATTCTAAATCAGACTCTTCGATCATGGTGCATGAGATTTCAGTGGCCCATAGGTTTTCTTGATTTGGGCAGCTCCGTTTTGGTCCAGGGAGGAATCACTTTAGAGATGATTCAAGACAACAGAAAGTTAAGAACAAAACAGAAGCCCAGGAAACTGAAGCTTGAGTAGGTGCTAAGAGCTTTTGGCTAGAGCCTATTCCCTAGCCCTACTCCCCAATTCCTCAGTGAAAGAAAAACCAATAGAGCTATGTATTTGCAATGAATTCAAGACCTCCTTCCATCACTCAAAAGCTATAACACTTGAACTCTACCTTCCTAATGAGCATATTCACACATGTATGTATATGTATACACATATATACATACATACCCATTACATATATACTCAACACATACACAGTGCAAATGGAATATAATCTCAAAAGAAAGGAACTGCCAATTGGGAGAGTGGAGACAGGGAGACCTTGGAGAAGATGAGATTGGAGCTCCATCTGAAACGACACCATAGAAGCCAAAAGGTGGAAGGAGGGGAAACACCACAAGCATAGGTGACGATCAGAAAAAAAGCAATGAGACAGGAGACAGAGAAAGACCAATGACACTGGAGAGCAAAGCACAAGAGGGAAGGAAGCTGGGCGGCAAAAGGCTTTACCTGCCAAATACAGGATTTTGCATTTTATCTTGGAGGATAAAGTTTTACGGTTTATTGAGGGGGTGGGGGTGTTGATGTGGTCACTTATGTTTTAAGAAAATCACTTTGGTAACTCAGTGGAGGATGAATTGAGGTAGACATTGAGGACAGGAAGATGAATCAGAAGGTAAATGTAATAGTCCAGGATTGAAGTACCAAAGGCCTGAGCTAGGGTAGCTGTAGAGAAGGGGATGTTGTAAAGACAGAAACAACAAGACAAATGACATAGTCTGGCTATGTGGGGTGAGTCTGAATGATTGAATGGATGGTGGTGCTTAAGGTAATAGTGAGAAGTTTGGGAAGAAGGTTTGAGGGGAAAGATGAGTTTTAGACACACAGAGTTTGAGGTACCTATAGGACACTTACCAAAGATGTTCAAATGGCTATTGGTGATTGGGGGATTGGAGACAACAAGAGAGATTAGGGCTGAATAAACAGATCATCTGCCAAGTGATGATCATTGAACTCATGGAAGCTTAGGAGATCACCAATACAGATAGTATAGAGCAAAGGTTCTTAGCTTTTTGGGGCAGTATCCCTCTTTTGCAGTCTGATAAATCCTTCTCAGCACAATATTTTAAAATACCTGAGGTTAAGGAGGAAACCACTTCCATTGAAATACAGTTATCTTAATTTGAAAAAAAAAAAGTTTATGGAGCTCATGTATAAAAAGAAAAGATAAGAGAGCCAGCCCAGCACAGAACTTTGGGAGCCATCCACATTTAATGGGCATGACCTGGATGAAAATTCAGCAAAAAGTCTGTGTCCCTACCTTCCCAAGAGAAAGGAAGCTTCTTGAGGGCACTCTTCTGTGTTTGTAGCCTTCTGCCTAATACTGAGCAGGCGCTTTATGTTTGTTGAATTGAGGCCTGGTTGGCTAATCCTTTCCTGTGTCTTTGGGATCTTCTTCCCAGTTATCTCCCTATCTTGTCTCTCGTCTTGTGTTTTTCTCCCCTCAACATCCCTCCCCACTTTAGTATTTCAGCCAACTCATACATGGATAGATCCAGTTCAGACCTTTCACAAGAACTCTCATCTTAAGTCAGCTCCAGTTGCCTAAAGAATATCTCCTCTCTCATATCCCATCAATATCTGAAGCTTAAGTCCAAACAGGCTCATTATCATTCCTCCTAAACTGAAGATCCAAGTACCTCCAGCCTCCTAGTCCTCTTGTTTCAAAATGGAGAGTTTTACTATCGTCCTTCTCATCCCACATAGTCACCAAAAGCCAAGGAGGTTTTTTCAGTGAATGTTCTCCCTCCCCACACCAGCAATTCTGCTCAAACCTTCTTTGCTCATTCTGGAAGGACTCCAGCAGCTTCCAATCTGCTTACTCCCTCTATCCTCCTACACACTTTCAACAGGGATCTTCCTCAAACACCATTTTACCACATCAACAACTCAATAGCCTAAAAAGCCTTTGTCTCATTTATTGTCCCAAATCCCCTGTACTCAGCCTGACCTTCAGGGCCTTCCATTATTAACTGATATCCTCCTGAGGCAAATCCTCTCTAACCTCCTCCCGGTTATTCCTCATCATAGGACTTTCTACTGCATCCAAATCCATCTGCCTCCAATTTGCTCATTCTAGCCTCTGGCCCTCCTGATCTCTGAACCTGACTAGTGTGGCAGAGGTAAATGAGCTATGGTCTTGGAATAGGAGCCTAGAGTCAATAGCCTGGTTCAGTCCCTAGCAAACTCATATCCTTTCTCCTGGTGACATCTACATCTGGGGGGGAGGAAGGGAATCCAACCCCAATGCCCAATTGGGGTCCAAGGTCCTGTAGTTGCTCTGCCATTGCTCTCAGCCAACCCATCCCGAAATCCTATTAGAGGATGCCTTCCTTGCTTATCTCAAATTGCTCTCTGATCATCCCTTAACTGTCTATGCTCTCAACACTGTATCATTATACACTCCTGGATCCAGGGTACTGAAACAGTTCTGTCCAGTTTCACTGTATACATGTGTCTGTTTCCTTATGCCAGTGTACCAGCATGGGGTGGTAAGTCTTTACTTTCTATTGCTTTGAAGTTTATATCCCCCTGCAACTTTTCACATAAGAGACTCCCAATAAACACTTAGCCAATTATTAAACTACCTCATAGGAAGTAGCCCCTGCATTCTTTGCCCAGAAGAACCCATCTGTCATCATTGTACACGGCAACAAGAAGATTATACGATGATCAATTCTGATGGACGCGGCTCTTTTCAACAAGGAAGTAATTCAGGCCAGTCCCAATGATCTTGGGATGGAGAGAGCCATCTGCATCCAGAGAGAGGACTGTAGGGATTGAAGGTGGTTCACAACACAGTATTTTCACTCTCTTTGTTGTGGTTTGCTTGAATTTTATTTTCTCTCATTTTTAAACTTTTTGATCTGATTTTTCTTGCAAAGCAAGATAATCGTCCAAATGTGTTGACACATATTGGATTTAACATATATTTTTTAACATGTATAACATATATAGCATTGCTTGTCATCCAAGAGAGGGGGTGGAGGAAGGAGGGAATTGAAACACAAAGTTTTGCAAGGGTCAATGTTGAAAAATTATCCTTGCATATATTTTGAAAATATAAAAAAGAACGTTTAAAAAATAGCCTATCTCCTTAATTCAGTCTATGATCAAAAAGGTAGCCAGCTCAGTTGGCAATGGCATTCTGTCCAGGTTCAGAGCCAAGGTGAGAGATAGAGGGAGCAGTCCCTAGTGGTTTCCTGAAGTGCCCTGCCAATTGTGGACCAGGGAGCGCCTCTACACTATATCTTTACTGATCTATAACACAGGGTCCAGCCCCACACTCCTTTCACTTAGGAGAAAGCAGTTGGTTCTGGCTGCACCAAGAACAGACTCAACAGAATATCAGAGCTGGAAGGCAGGACTTCCAGTATAAGGGTCCAATTTCAAGTTCAAAGACTGGTAACCTTTTTTGTATCATGGACTCTTTAGACAACCTGGCGAATTATATTTTTACATACATAACATAAAGCCTGAACAAAAATACAGGATACCAAGTATAAATATAGTTACTAAGATATTTTGAAAAACAAGCTCACGTACCTCAGATTAAGAATTCCTGCTCTAGTCCAAATGCTTCATTTTACAGAGGGAGAAACTGAAGCCCAGATAAGGGAAGTGATTTGCCCAAGATCACACAAAAAGGGATAGGTAGAAACAGGATTTGATATTAGCACCATGTGATAAGAAAAAGCAGGGGGTCTAAGTCAGTAGGGCTAAATTCAAATCCTGACTCTCCTGTATTAATTCTTAAGACCTGGGATCTTCCCTTCATTTCCTATGACATGACTGAGTTGAATGAGGCTGGGCTCACAGATGAAGAGCTAAAAGGGACTTTTGAAATCGGGTCCAACCCTCTCATGTCTGTCTTACTAGATTTTTAAGGTTCTTCACAGACCAAAAGCTATGACACTACTTCCCTTCTACCTAAACAAACACAGAGTCACCCAAAGCTTAGTCAACTACATGACTCTCCAGTGAATAACAAAGAAATTATCCCCTGCCACCAGGCATTATAGACAACCTCATAGTCCTCCATTTCAACCCTCCCTTTCTTCTCCAGAATTCTGTGTGGGTGGTTTTTTAATCAGAATAATTGCCTCAACTCTCCTTTTCAGCCTGCTTCCACAGGCCCAGAAGCAAAAAGCTCTAGCTCCTAGAACAAGTCCATCTAACCACTCGGGATTCAATTCAATTCAACTCAACAAACACTTAAGTCTACCTAGTGCTGATACTAGACAACAATTGCTGCCCTCAGGGAGCTTACAAAGGATTAAAGGGATAGGAACTGGACGGAAAAATAATTTAGAATATCACTGCCAAGGAGGAAGTCCCAAAAGTGGAGAGAGAAGAGATCAGATTTCTCCACAGGGAAACAGAGGAGAGGAATGGAACTGAAAATGTCTTCAAGTGAGGAGCCATTGAGGACTCTGAGGAGTCCACAGCAACGTGGTGAGACCGTGCTTTTGGAAGATTATCCTGGCCAATACAGGAAGCGTGAAAAGAGTCCGGAAGCAGGACAACCAATCAGAAAGCTCCGGCAATGGTCTAGGAAGAGCTGATGGGGAGGGGGTGTCAAGCAGCATGGCTGTGGCTCAGAACCCCAGAGTATTTGCCTTGTCTCTGAACAAGCACCTACTCACCATCATCATCTCTTTCCCTTTGCACACCGTTGACTGAGATAATCTGGTACACCTCCACCTTTGGCCGAACCTCTTTAAACAATGAAAATAAGACCCCAGGCTGCCACTGTTCAAATCCCATTCTGGGGATCCCCCCTACATTTCACATTCATTCCCTTTACCCTTAAACTAACCCCACCAATGCCCCATTCTAAAGCTACCTACTCTATCTACTGGAGTGGCTCCCTAGAATGTCTAATCCATGGCTAATGAACTAGTTTTCATGTTAAACCTTTTTCCTCTCTCTCCCTCCATCTTCTTGTATTGACTGAGAATGGCTCCCTCCAGATGACACACAAATGGCCTGGCCCCTCTTTCCAGCACTGGTTCTACACAATTGGTCATATTGGAAGAGTTGGAATACTCCTCCCTGTTGCTCCTTCCAGGCTCTCCCTCTTTCACCATCATTCAATAATTTCTCATCCTTTGAGGTTCTCCCAATCCATATTTATGATCTAATCAAGATTCTGGCGGTTGTTGTTTATCTACCTCCAGGATAGTTTCCTTCCTTCTTCGGTGAGTTCAGTACCTGGATCACAGCATTTCCTTCCTCCTCAATTCTTGTCCCCTCTGTACTAGGGAACTTCAACATACATATTGATACTCCCCTCAAAAAAAAAAAAAAACTTCCTAATTCCTCAATTACATCATTTCCCATGAACTACTCCTCTGCCCCACTGTAGCTACACATAGAGATGGCCACACTTTTGAGTTGTGAGAGTCAGGCTTCATGGTTTGAAAGAATTTAAAGAGATTTTCTTAATGTCACAAGAGTTTATTTATGGCATAGTTGATAGGCTCGTCTCTAAAGGGAGTCCAGAAAATTAAACAGTTTTAGGAAAGCCTTTTATACTGAAAATGTGGGGCTCGGGTAGTAAGCTACTGGCCCATCAGGTTGTAAAATGTAAAAGAGAGATGGGGAAAAAACCAGGATGTTTTTTCATCCAGGTAAGGAGACAGGATATCTTTTAACAAGGTCTATCACACAGGATGAGGTTTTTGCAGAGGACAAATAAGGAGCAAGACATAAGAGGTGTTATTGCTCCACATTCCTTAGCTAGGTATGCAGCTTTGAGTAGACCCTTGGCTGTGACCCATTATCTCCTCCCCTTTCTGTCTTTTGGGGGGAGGAAATTCTTGGGACAAGGGCTGGGGCCCCATCACTTTTGATACTGCCATCAGCTATCAATGCACCATTTCCAAGTTCATTAAATCTGAAATTCTTTTATCTGATCAAAATCTGTTGTCATCCCACTCTCTTACACATCCAAATTCTGTTCATTTTCACCATGGCCTCCAATCTCTTGACTCCCAAGTTCTTTCCCAAGCCACCATCTCTGTGGTAGCCACAATCTCCTTCATATCCCATCTTGAGCCCTTGGTGAATCAATCCAACTCCACTGTCTTCTTCTCGAGTCTCTTGCCCCTTATCCTATCAAAGACCTTGCTCTGCCAAGCCTCGGCTTGGATTATTCCTATCACCCCACTGCCTTTGTTCCTACTCCTATGCTGATGAAAGAAAATGAAGGCAACCATAAAACTGTGCTGACTGGTCTCACTACAAATATATGTTACATAATCTTGACTGGGCCCTCACTGGGGCAAGGCAATCCTTTTACACCTTCCTAATTGACTCGTTATTCACCCATCACAACTTTTCTAAACCTTATCATTCTTTCCCAAACTTCTCATGGTTCCCCCCCTTCCTTGCCCACCCTCTCAGCTGAAAACCTTGCCTTATATTTCACTAAAAGAAAATGAAGTCATTTGTTGAGTGTTCCCTGCTCTCCCCTCCTTCTCATCTTCCATCACCTAGATACCTTCTGTCACTTTTTAAATTTTATCTACTCTGATGCCAGCAGCACCCTGGAGAAGGCCTTCATCACTTAACACCTAGCAATAGCTTACCGGCTGGTATCCTTGTCTGAAGTCTCGTCATTCCAGTGCAGTCTTCACTTAGTTGTCAAATCAACCTTTCTAAAAGCATCACACCCCTAACCCCTCCCTCCTTTCAATCAACTCCAGTGACTTCTGTTGTCTCCAGGATCAAATATAAAATCTTCTGTTTGGCCTTGAAAGCCATTCCTCCATTTCCAGTCTTAGTCCATCTTACAGTCTCCCTCCCAACCCAATGATATTGGCTTCCTTGCTGTTCCTGGCACACAACACTCCATCTCGGTACTACTAATATTTTTACTGGTCAATCCCATGCCTGGAACTCTCTGACTCCTCATTTCCACTTCCTGGCTTGCCTAGCTTCTTTAAAGTCTCAATTAAATTCCTAGCTCGTATAAGAGGTCTTTCCCCATCCTCTTTAGTGACACAGTGGGCAGAGCACCAGGTCAAAAGTCAGGAAATCCTGAGTTCAAATCCAACTTCAGACACTTACTGCCTATTACTACAAAATTATTTTCCCTTCCCCCTTATTAGTTGTGTGGCCCTAGGCAAGTCTGGGGCTATCACTGTCCTCACTGTATGGTTGAAGAGATTTGTGTAGCTAGAAATTGACTTGCCCAGGGTCAGACAACTGGTAAGGGAACAGGGTGTTCCTTGAGAGAGCAGGGGCTGGTTTTTTGATTTCTTTGTATCCCCAACCCTTAGCCCAAAGCCTAGCACAAATCACTAATAAATGCTCCAGTCAAAGGAGGGTGCTGGGATGAGAGAGATGAGAGAATACATGGTAGGCAGAATCAATAGTGTCCTGGCTGGATGAGAAAAGAAGGAGAAAGAGACTGGGGAGAATATGAAATGACTGGGAGGATGGCGGTGGCCACCTAGAGCCGGTTGGTTCAAGAATCAAACCCCAAGAATCAAACCTTGGTACAAAGCCCTGCAATTGCCAGGTGAAGACGGAGAGCTGCAGGCACACCACTAGACCTTGGAAACCATCAGGCTGAGGTTAATGGTGCATTCAAGACAGTCTGCTTATAGGTCTGACTTTCCACCTCCCTTTCAACATCAAACTGTCAGAATAACAGGGTAAACATGAGCCAGAGCTGCCTTTTTTCTCTCTGAACTGAGGCGATCTCCTACAGAAGGACGTGTCAAGGCAGCTAGCCCTGTTTAAGTATGGTTGAACTCATTTCCTCTTGATAGTATACCGCCCCCCCCCCTTCTCCAAGTGCCCCAAGACAGCCTGACAGCCTGAAACCTGGCCCACCAAAAGCTCCAACCCTGTCAGTTCCCAGGAAATCTTGAAATCCACACCAACTCAGCAGCCTTCACACTTGCAAATTTTTCATCCCACCCCACAAACACTTCACAACACTCCCCCTTCCCCCCCCCCACAAGCAAGTGCACACGAGCACCCGGTTCTCCTGCCCAGGTGCTCATGGACACATAGCAGTCTCCAAGTAGGTTGGTATCCCAGAACTCTTTTTCTCTGACACTCTAAAAAATGAGACATTGCTAAGTTGGACAAAGGCACAGGGCACAAAGAGGAACTAGATACCCTTGTTGCTTCAAATTCAGGGAAAGCAAAGAAGGAAAGGTGCTTTTTTAGTCCTCAATCTGCACGTAGGGGTTTACTGGCAGCCCAAAACACAGAAAGGGGCTATGTTTGCTGCCACGCAGTCTCCCCAAGAAGGGATGCCTCAGCTCAACAGCTCACACCCTGAAAACCAGATACTAGCTAGTTCCATACTACCCCCAAAGCATATGAGACAGCACAGCAGAGAAACTGAGGAAGTGCAGTGCTGATCTGGGAGTGGGGGACTCCCAGATACAACTCCCACCTCACAAACTTACAATGCTGTGTGACCCGAGCAGAGTCATTTAGCTTCTCTCAGACTCAAGTCTTCCCAGTTATCACTTGAGGGCAATAATATGAGTACTATGGGTATCTAAATCATTTTCTCCATGATTACTGCGAGTGATTTTCCAAAAGCACAAGTCCGATCACATCACTCCCTTCCTCAATAAACTCCAATTGCTCCCTATCGCCTTTTAGGACAAAAAAGAAACTCCTGTTTAGCTTTTAAAACCCTTCATACTCCACTCCCAACATGCCTTTCAGCTTCTAGTCTATGGTCCAGCCATATTGGCCTCTCTGTTCAGTACTTTAGCAATGGCTACATCTCAGTGCCTAGAAAACTCCATCCACGCTCCCCTCCTGGAAAGCCCCATTTCCTTCAAAGGGTGGCTTTTTTTGCCTGAACTCCACCATGCCAAATTCCCTGGTATTTCTTTCCTCCATCATATGGCCTCTAAAAGAATGGAAGCCCTCCCCCACCCCTCAGCGCAAGGACTCAAATGATCATCTTGGGATAAAACAGTATCCGGCACACAGTATGCACCTAACAAATGCTTCCTGGTTGAGAGTACCTACCTCTGAGGGCTGTCGGGGCGGGGGGGGGGCTCTAGTTAGATGTCAGAAAGGTGCTTTGCAAACCCCAAGACCTCTCTGCATGTCGGTTCTAATTGGAAAAGCGTCCCAAGATCAGGCAGCTGTCCAGATGTTTTGGTTAAAGTCTACACAGCAGCTGTGTTGGGAGCCAACACGGAGGGGGCCGCCAGCGTTTTCTCCTTGCCATGCAGACAGTTGGCCTCCCCAGATGCAGCAGCCACTGCCTCACACGGCTCCCCCATATACGGACAGACACTGAGTCACGGCAAGGACAATTATAGGCACTGACTTACAAACAGAATCACCAGCGAGAGACATCCCAGCTTCCGATGCAAGCGCAACCCCCGCCAGGGCTGGCCTTGCCTGCCTTAAGACTCCCCTCCCCCTTACCACCTTCGGTTGGGAGAAGGGGCCCTGCCTCCCAGGTTCCCTCCATGCCAGCCCCTGTTTCCCCAGCCCAGCTGCTGCTGCAGCCAGTGATTCCAGGCTGGGCCTGGCAGCAGCTGCAATGCTCTGGCTCAGCCTCCCCACCATCCGGTCCCTCTCAGCAGTTGGGAGAAACGGCAGCAGAGCTCTGCTGCAGCCTCATATATCAAGCCATGCACTCTGCCTCCATCGGACAGCTGGCTTTGTCCTCAGACCCAGGGCACGAGCGCCACGAGGGGGGCCCAGAGTGGCAAACTCAGTCCCAGGACCCACGCTCCCATATAGTGAAGCATCACAGCCCCCTCCCCTGAACTGCCCAAGGCACAAAAAGCATCCTTTATCGAACCCACAGCCTACCAGCTTGAGACATGTCCACACTTATGGATTGATTCAGTGCAGCTTGTGGATTTCTAATGGGAATCCAGAGAGCCTGTGAAAAGCCAGCATCGAGGGAGAAGAGGTCTTCAAGAAGATTTACACTGTCCTCTTATTGCTTACTGACAGCAGAGTCACTTTAGCTGCCTCCCTGTGAAATGGGCTGCTTTCTCCTGCCCTTTAGCCTGAGGCCACTGACTGCCATCAGGGGTGGGGATGTGACATTCTTTTCTAAGATGCTCCAGCTGGAAGATCAAAAAGGTTGAATTGAGGGGGAGGGAGAGACTGGTGCCAGGGAACACCGCTACTCCCTGGCAATGGGCAAGAATGGGCTGAAGGGGACGGGGAAGAGAGAAGCTAGCAGGAGAGAAGGGAGGGGGCAAGGGAGGAATGTGAACCCCTCAGCACTGAGAACTCAGAGCAATAGAGAGGGAGACAGAAGCTGAGCTGGGGGAAAGGAAGGTGGTCAGAGATGTGGCTGAAGGAGGATAAAAGGCAAGGTGGAAAGGTTAAGAAGTCTAGGGAGCCGTGCCATAGAACATTTCCACACAGAGGGATGCAAGCACTGAAAAAGCAGGGTTTGGGGCAGACGGGGACATTTCCAAAGGGAAAGACCTCACCTATGATCTGGGTAAGTACCCAGAAACTCCGGCTTTCTCCTGAGCTGATCTCTGAGAATATAGGAGAGCATTGCAGAGAAGAGAAAAAGGCCTCATCCCTGGGCCCCACTTGGTGGCAGGGAGAGAGCCCATTGCGACTAGAGGGCTGGGAGAGGGCCCAGGAAGATGCCAGCAGTATGGCTTGGCACTGCCCCATGTTCCTAAAGTGGAGGACAAAAAGGGGCTTAAGGAAACCCTTCATTTAGAAAGCCCAAGGTCTGCTCAATGGGCTGGAGGGACCACTGCCTCAATAGCCACCAGGATGCCACCATTATCATTCCCTCCAGGAGGCTAGCTGGCCAATTTTACCTTGTTTTCAGGCTGTTCTCTCTTCTCCATGCAGGTCTTAACTCATTGTCCCTACAGTCTCCTCCTGCCTTTGGGCAGTATAGCATGGCAAGGCCACCAAAGGTAGAAGGGAACCTCCAAGGCCAACGCCTCATTCTGCAGAAGAGGTGACTAAGGTCCGGAGAAGGGGATGGAACCTGGCCAAAGTCACACAGCTAGTTAATGATGGACCCAGGACTACAATTCTTGATATGACTGTCTCTCTCTGTCCGCGTCTGCCTCTGTGTGTCTCTCTCTGTCCGCGTCTGCCTCTGTGTGTCTCTCTCTGTCCGCGTCTGCCTCTGTGTGTCTCTCTCTGTCCGCGTCTGCCTCTGTGTGTCTCTCTCTGTCCGCGTCTGTCTCTGTGTCTCTCTGTGTGTCTCTCTGTGTGTCTCTCTCTGTCCGTGTCTCTGTCCGTGTCTCTGTCCGTGTCTCTGTCCGTGTCTCTGTCCGTGTCTCTGTCCGTGTCTCTCTCCGTCCGTGTCTCTCTCCGTCCGTGTCTGTCTCCGTTCGTGTGTCTCTCTCCGTCCGTGTCTGTCTCTGTGTGTCTCTCTCCGTCCGTGTCTGTCTCTGTGTGTCTCTCTCCGTCCGTGTCTGTCTCTGTGTGTCTCTCTCCGTCCGTGTCTGTCTCTGTGTGTCTCTCTCCGTCCGTGTCTGTCTCTGTGTGTCTCTCTCCGTCCGTGTCTGTCTCTGTGTGTCTCTCTCCGTCCGTGTCTGTCTCTGTGTGTCTCTCTCTGTCCGTGTCTGCCTCTGTGTGTCTCTCTCTGTCCGTGTCTGTCTCTGTGTGTCTCTCTCTGTCCGTGTCTGTCTCTGTGTGTCTCTCTCTGTCCGTGTCTCCGTGTCCATGTCTCTCCTCCCTCACCGTCTCCCCCCACCTCTGTCCCTGTTCATCCACCAGTGTCCATCTGTCTTGATCTGTCCCCATTCATCCTGGTCTGTCTGTCCATCCGTGTGTCCGAATATGTCCATCCACGTGTCTGTCCCTATCTGTGGGTCCATCTGCCTCCCTGGGTCTATCTATCTCTCAGCTTCCTCATCCACAAAAAAATTATCTTGAGAAGAACATAGCAACCCACTTTACTATCTTTGGGGGGAAAACACAACCAAATCAGGTCATATAGAATCAAACATAACAGGAAAAAAAAAACTGGACATAGTCATTGTATCGTATCTAATGTATACTCTTTTTCCTTGTGAATAAGTTCCAGAGAACCTGAATGTACTCTTCTGGTCTGAAACGTGTGGTAGTAGGAGGGCTAAGTAGAAAGAGAAGGAACAAGTGCCGGACCAAAGTGGTCAGTGACAGTGGCAAGTGAAAAAAAGACTGATGATTAGGGCACAGGCTTGGCAGGCCTCAGAATCCCAGGAGCCAAGTAGGTTCAAAGGCTAGAAAGGAAGTTGGGAGGTTAAGGATTAAGGATGGTTTCAAAATTATCAAAAGAAGAATTCTCTCGATTTGAGGACCCCCAGATCACTTTCAAAGAGGCGTAGATATCCCCAGAAAACTGATTAAGATCAGCAAGGCCAGAGGGCCAGGATCTGATCCCCTCCATGTATTCTTAGGAGGACCTTTAAGGCTTACCATACTGCTCTCACTCTTCCAGGACATTTCTCAAAGAGAGGAGCAGAAACCAATCTAGATTGGTTGATGTGCTCCCAGAGTACCCCCAAGATTGATAAAAAGGATAAGTGGCCACAATTTCCCAGTTTGCAGGGTTTTTTAAATTGGATCTGGTCATCTTGCCTAATCTAGAAGCACAGGATTCCTCATAAAGCCTTTGAGGCAACCTATATCTGACATGAGTTGTTCCCCTATACTCCTTAGGTAACCTAACATGGCTGCCAGTCACAGCTGAAGGAGGTAAGAGTTGGTTACTCTCCCACTCTCAGATAAGAGTGGGTATTCACCCATTCCCAGAAGGGCGAGTGGGATGGAAAGGGAGACAGAGACAATGTGTGCTGGGTATAATAAAAGGGGCACAGCATGGGAGCCAGAATACTTGGTCTTTTAACCTCAGCTTTGTCATCAACTCATCCTAGGCCTTCGGGCAGAGTCAAGTCATTCAGCCTCTCTAGCCCTCAGTTTCCCCTTCCATACAATAAGGGAATAGACTACATGATCTCTAAAGTACCTTCTGTGCCTCTCCTAACACCCAAACACATCTTTGGCTTTTTGATTTAGGGTTCTAGTTCCAGAAGTTCCAGAACAAGGCACCCATCTCCTTTCTTTGATTAGAGATTTGTGCCCTTACACAAGCTAAAGAGAGGGCAGGGCTAATTACAGGTCAACAAATAACCTCAGTGAATTTCAAAATTTCCCATTTTGTGATCAATAATGATCTCTAGCTCATCTTTGGTCACAAATTTCTTCCTCCTCCACAGGTCTGAGAGATAAACTATCCTATGTTCCTCTAATTTATTTATAATCTCATTCTTTATGCCTAAATCATGAACCCATTTTGATCTTATCTTGGTATACGTTGTTAAGTGTGGGTCCATGCCTAATTTCTGCCATACTAATTTCCAGTTATCTCAGCAGTTAACCTCAGTGAATTTCAAGGAACAGCTGCAGTGCTTGGTTAGAGTGCCTGAAATGAAATGAGATGACCATTTGTAGGGTTGTTCCGATCATATAGCCATCCACAGAGATCAGTGGTACTGGGAGATACAACAGCAGGGCATGATGGGCATTTCCCAGACTCCTTTAGTACCATTCGTTCCAAATAAATAAGGACCCTAGTGTACAGTAGAGATCCAAACAGAAAAAAATCTATAGATCAAAAGAGAGATTTTGCTGCTAAGGCCCTTTTAATGCAACTAAAGCCCTCATAAAAATACTGGGATGGACCTGTAATAGGTATTTAATAAGTACTTAAATAAAAGCAACCATTGGTTTCCACTCAGCCTACAGATTCTTCCATGGTAGATGAACTCACTATTACCTCAGAATGAAATTCCTAAAACCTTTGCTCACAGAGAGACTCAAAGTAGCTCCCCTTTCCCCTTTATGCCAACGACACGTACGTTTATGAGCTCTCCCCAAGAGAGTGCAAAAGCCTACTTGCCCCTTTAAGCAATGGCATGCTTAGTTTACTAAATGGACACAAGGTCCATTGTTCTTTCAGTTAATATCTGACTAGCTGACGATCAGAAGCATTCACTTTGAAAATGGCAGCCAATACATATGCCAGAGCTAAAGATGTCACATTAGCTGCCACGTGTAGAGAGAGAAAGACAGTTAATGAATTCCTGTCAAAGGCCAGTTAGACGTTCAGCCCGAGAAATAGTTGGTAGCTGTCTCATGAGATCAAGGTACCTAGGCACAAAGGCAACATGAAAAAACCAAGCTCATCCTCAAGGAGCTTACCTTACTATCTGTTGGTAACTATTTTACCGTGAAGGATAATAGTTGATTAATAAACTAATTGTGGGTTTTATATCATCTCAGGGGCTGTAAAAGCAAAAGATATCAACTTTTTTCAGAAACGGAAGAAATTATGCTTTGGTAACAGATTCTAGTCTGTTAGTGTTTGTTGAGCCTAGGTCCTTGCTATGAAGAGTAAGGCATGAAATTCAAGTCTATTCAAACACTTGCATTTCCTCCTAGGATCTAGCAGTTTCAAGTAGATCAAAACACCTCACTTAACTAAAAAAGATGAGTCCTGTTAAGAAGAGTATAAACTAGACCTCAGTTGAACCATTTGCTAATTGTTGTTTCCTACTACAGACACTGACCAACATTCTGCCTTCAGTTCTGCACACAGGAAAGATTTAAAGTATGACTTAATGGCCAACTGTGGATCTGTCGTCCAAAGGCCTGTCCCATGGTGTCTAAGGCTGCCCATCCAAAAGGTGGTCCACCAGACAGTGAATTTGTTTGGGCACTGCAATTCATTAACCTCATTTACTAAAGAGTGGAGAGCTGGAATCGATGTCAAAGAACTTCAGAGTTGCAAGGGAGCTAAGATGACATCTAATCCAACCATACCTGAACAAGAATATCCTCTCCAACATACACAGTAAGTGGTTATCCAGATACGGCATGAAGATCTACAGTAAAGGGAAATCCCACTGGCCCCTAAAACAGTTCATTCCACTTTCTGATAGAACTGTGAGGAAATTTTCCCCTCCATCATCCTAACTTGATCTCCTTAAAGCTTCTCCTCACTGTTCTAGTCTATTGTCCACCTTGCAGCCAGGGAGAATAAGTCTAATCCATCTTGGGTAGAAAGTATACCCATGCTCATAAAAATGCTAGACCAGGAAATGCTAGGGTAAAGTGGATTAGATGCTAAACCAATCTCCACCCTACACAGCTAAAGAGGTACTTCACCATTTGCAGTATGATTCTTCATCTGTAAAATGGGAGAGGAAAGGTATTAATTTAACCTACTTCACTAGATGGTATGGGGATCATCTGAAATCTTGATTGTACACTTTTGGCACTTCAAATATCTGTGACTTGTCACAGAATCCTCCTTTGTGACAGCTTAGTAGATTGTCTGAGTAAACATGGCCAAGGACATTTGTGAACAGTCTAGTCCTGAGACTGTCTCAACTTAGCTGCTTCTCAGGCAGCAGACTTCCAGGCCATTGCCTTCTTGGATTGGTAGGCCTACTGAAACTCTGGCTACCCTGGTGTGACCCCCGGAGTTCAAAGTGACTTCCTGACACAATGCAGCTACACAGGACTTTAGTGGAGGGGGAAACTTTGAAGATGCTAATTACTATTATTTTGAGTAATAAACAATATATTTCAAAATAAAACACCTTATATAAAACTAGTGTAACAAGGAAGGTCTATTATAACACAGAAATTGGTAGAAGACTGATCTTTCTGATTCATTCAATCCAAACAAATTAGTTCCTAGAAGTTCCAGAGGTATCCAGTTTTCCTCATACCATTGTCCTGGAGCAAAAAACCTGGAAGCAGCACTAAAATGAAATTCTGGCGTCTTCCTCCACTCTTCTATTCAATATTAGATCATTCCAGAACCCCGATCCTTCTCTCTCTAGACGAACAGACATGTTTGGACTATTGCTGAGCTGAAAGCTGAATTTTCCTCTCATCCTACTAGAAGTATTTCTAAATTTGCTTTCAATATCCTATATTGCCAAGTAAACAACTGTTTCCCCCTGCTTCTTAAAATGCATTATCATTGGCCTCCTCCATTGGGCAGACTCCTTAGAAGCCAAGAATATAGACATTTTCATTTGTTCCACACATTATACTACATGGTAATCTGCAGCTAAGGAAACTTCATCTAAAGTCATCACAGTGAAAGACTCCTTGATACACACAGAGAGCCTTGAAATCAGGATAACTCCATTTAAGAGGTGGCCTGGGTTCTTAAGACCTGAGCTCTACACATAGCTCTGTCCTTTGCTAGCTTTATAACCTCTGAATCCCAGTTTCCCTATCTATAAAATGGGACTGGGTAAAGGAATTGGAACAAGATTGGACTTGATAGTCCCTAAGACACATTACATTTTCCCAAGTCTCTGAACTGACATTCTCAATTAAATCATTCCATACTTTGACACAATAATGGGTAGCATCAGTTGACCACAAGCTTGAAATATACAACAACTGCTAAAAAAGTAAATAAAGAAGACCACCTTAGGCTTTGTGAACAGAAGTATGGCCATGTAGCCCAAAGAAAGTCCTAGCTTTGCTGTGCTCTGCCCTGGGCAGGCCCCCTCTATAGTGCCGTGCTCATTTCCAAGTGACACTGTTTACAAAGGACATTGGTGAACCATGACAGGTAGGGGATCAAAAGCCGTGTCATATAAGGAAAAGTTGACGGCAGCAAGGACTTTTAGTCTGGAGTTCAAAGTAGGACAACACACATGCATTCAGTTCTCTGAAGGGCCATCACATGGAAGAATTCTAAGTGAGTTTTCAGAGGGGAGAAGCAGGAAAAGGTAGCAGAAATTAAGAAGAGACAGCTATGGGCTCAATATGAGGAAGATGCTTCTGGCACAACAAGAGCTACTCAACAGTAAAATGGACCTTCTTAAAAGTTAACGAGATTGCCTCAGATTTGGCAGCTGTGTGATCCTGAACTAGTCACTTAATCTTTGTCTACCTCAATCTCCCCAACAGTAATGAAAATATTAGCACTTAATAATAGGGTTGTTGTGAGGCTCAAATTAGATGATAATTGTAAAGCAACTATATATAAATTGTAAAAAACATCGTCCAGTACATAGTTGGTGGTAGTTCCCTTCCCCTCCCCAAAGAAATCCTCACAGCAGAATAGTGGACGAATGACCATCTGAAAGAAGAGATTCCTACATATTGATGAAGATTATTTTGGGTGACTTCAAAGGGCCCTCCTAAAATCTGGAGAGAAATTCATTTCAAGAGGACTTAGATACCACGTGAACCTCTAAGCAATCTTAACGCCTTCCAGGATACCACCATTTTCAGTTGAGAAATAAATACCAAAGACCAGTGGTTTTTCTGGTATAAAACAAGGGTTTCTTATCTTAAGTCTATCCTTTATTTTCATATGTTGATAACTATATTTCAATATAATTGGTTTCTTTCATAATCCAATATATTTTACTTTATACATGATTAGGAAAGGGGTCCATAGGTTTTCCCAAACTGCCAAAGGGGTCTACAACACACACACAAAATGAAGGACCCCTGCTACAGAACTCCCTCTACCTCATTAGATTTTAGCCTGTCTTTAACTTAGTAGATATTTTTTGAAAAGTTATTTTGGGTTCAGAAAAGTAAAATTACATGTCTGGAGTCACACACCTAGAATGTGTCAGAAGCAGGATTTGAATCTAAGTCCTACGATTATAAGTCCAGCACATTTTGTGTTTATGTCACACTGATTCTCAGAAATAAACATAAATGTTGGAAAAATACATCCTCAAGAGCTTTTCTCTTCTCTGGGCTATACGAGATGAACAATGTGGAGACATCAGTACCTTTAAAATGATTGTGATCAATTGCAGAATATATTTTCCCCTTTATTTATCAGTATTCTCCTTCATTTAATAGCATTTACCTCCAGAAATATGCACTACTAACTACTCTATTTAAGATTCTTGAGTGGGCATTCATTTTGTCTCTAATTTACAGTAATCCGGCACCATTTTCTCCCTGCTTACATTAGTGAATCTAGGAACATGGACGGGTCGGAGAAGTATTGCACATTATGCAGGTTTACCACAGACCTTCGAATGTGCCAAGTCTGGCTCTCCCACAAAGCTTCTGAGTCCTTCATTTCATTCAATAGACAAAAACCTCTCAGTCTTTTCTTCCCAGAAGCATTAGAAGGTACTCCCGAATTCAGCACCTTGGTTAGAGCTCAGATACCTGTCACAGTATGTGACTGCTAGACTGAATAGTTGACTAGAAAGCTGGAAACCTATACTAGATTTCAGGATGGTGTTTTCTATATTAAATTTAAACCTAAGAGAGTGTTTTCAGTAGAATCAGAAGTCCCTACCCTTATAAAGTTTACCATGAGCTGAAGCTACCAGTCCTCTATCCTCAGGGCAACATGGTAAGGTGGAAAGAATGCTGGACTTGAAGTCAAGAAGACATGGGTTTGCAGCTTACATACTACCACTTACTATCTGTGTAGCCATGGGCAAGAGGCACTTTGCCTCTCTGAGATTCAGTTTCCTCATGTGTAAAATGGAGACAATATTACCTATAGTATTTCCCTCTCAGGGCTGTCATTGGTCTCAAATGAGATAATGTCTGTAAAGCACTTTGAAACCCTTAAAGCATTACAGCAATATCAGTGATGACTAAGTATTTTCCCTTTAGAATGGTGCTATGTGAATTGTAACTCCATTTTAAAGGTAAATGTGCCAGATAGAATGAAGGTCTTGGAGTCAGAAAGACCTGAAGCTTCTGACACTGACTAGCTGTAAGATAGTGAGCAAGTCACTTGCCCATTCTAAACCAAAGATTCATTATCTGTAAAATATAGATAGTGGGGCAGCTAGGTGCCACAGTGGTTAAAGCATCAGCCCTGAAGCCAAGAGAACCCGAGTTCAAATCTGACCTCAGACACTTAAAACTTCTTAACTGTGTGACTCTGGGCAAGTCACTTAACCCCAATTGCCTCAGCAAAAAAAAAAAAAGATAGATAGAAAGATAGAAAAAAAGAAACAGCACCGACCTTTGAAGCCTATTGTCAAGATAAATGTAGCTATAATATATTTTCTGGTATGCTGAATCTCTCACAGCTCATATCAGAAAGGGCAAATCCATGAACGCACTGGGACAATTGTAGTGGGGAAAATATAAGCAGAATTAAGTAGCCCACATTTGAATTCCAGTGAGACATTCTGGCTAACTCTACCAGGAAAGGCTAGGGAGATCTTTAAAGAAGAGTATTTCATTAAAATCTTCTAGCAGTATAACACCCCAAAGAGTAGAGTTTCCTCTTCCCAGTCACATCTCCATCCACTAAGGCTCCTTGGGAAGTAGGGGACGAGTTGGATTTTTGGCTGACTTGGGCATAGCAGAAACCATTTTTCTTTCAACCCTGCTTATTGGGCTTCTTTTGAGAACACCCGAATTCTCTTCCCTGACCTCTTCAGTAAGTCCAGTCTAGTGAAAATGATTGAATGGTTGCTTGCTGATGAAGGCTTCTAAGCAGGGCCCCTCAGGGTCAGAGGCAAGGTGGTGTGATGTAGGCAGAGCAGATTTGGGTCTCTGTTCCTAAACTTTGCTACACCAGGGCTACAGATTTTATGCCATCCCCTTCCTCACCTTTGGGGCTCGGTTTCCTCCTCTGAAAATGGAAGGGAATTGGATGAGATAATTGGGGAAGAAGAACTGTCAGATCTACCATTCTGTTCATCTATTCCCTTCTCATTTTTCTGAATGGAAAGTGAAAATGGGGGAAATTCAAGAAATTGGCTCAACTATCCAGATCCCAGGACCCAGAGGCCCATTACTCTATTTGGGGATTTCACTGAATCCTTGCTATAAACTAGGTCATTCAGCCCCTTCTTTCAAAGGACAGAGGAGGGAAGGGTGGAATAGATGCTGGTTAATTGAGGGATGTAATCACTCAAAGCATTATTTTTCCTGTATTTTTCCAGTACTGGCCCTGAGGCTAGACCAAGACAGACTGATTACAAAGGTTGTTACTGAGCCCCTTTTTCCTCTGGAAGTTAATCTCTCTCATTTTCTTTCCCATACATGGGATGAATCATAAATGCATCCCCCCCCCTTTCCAGGTTACCACAGTCCTCGATTCTCTCCTTTTAAAAGCTGAATCCTCCCAGCCTGTTCCCCCTTCCATGCTACCAACAATGGGCCCCAGGGTTCTAACTACTTCCAAAAGGTCTACTGGTTAGGTAGACCGTCTTCAGAAAGGTAAAACGTCTTCAATTTTTATCTTATCCCAGCTGAATTTGGACAGTGAGCTGTCCAAGGTGGAGCACATGTCCTTTAGGCATTGTTTCAGTATGGGCTGTCTCAGGCTCTCTAAAAGTAAGGAATAGTACAGTAGTAGCCAGATAATGACCTACTGTTAGTTTTGCTCTACTGAGCTGGTATCAGGGAACATCAGGGTGATGTACCATGTGTGTCTGTGTATCTATGTCTGCCTGCCTGTCTGTGTGTTTCCCTGCCTGTCTGTGTGTCTGCCTGCCTATCTGTGTCTGCCTGTCTATCTGTGTCTACCTGTCTATCTGTGTCTGTGTCTGCCTGTCTGCCTGTCTGTGTGTCTATTTTTCAGGCAATTTTTCAGTTCAGGGGGAGGGAAGTTTTTGTACAAGCTAACTGAGGAAGCTAGAAGCCCGACTTCCACACTGCTTTCATCCCCAATCAGCACTTCTACAAGTCTAACACAAAGGCTGCCAGCCCCAAGATCCACTCCATACCACTTCCCCAGGCCTGAGGCCAGGACTGTCACCCTTTCATTTAGTAGCCCACTGGACTCTGGTTAGTAACAGGCTTCTTTTAACTCTCCCCAGCCCCCATACAAGTAGGGGAAGGGTATGGAAGACATCTGGAAGACGAGGTTCACTTTACAAGAATACAGTACACTTTCATATAACACCCCTAGAGCACAACCACCATCACAGTCCCCAGAAGCCAAGTGCAAAGGAAGAAAGCAAACACAGAAAACTTCTCCAGTCACCAGTGTCTCTGGGTCACGAACCTGATCTCAAGACTTCAGGGATCTGGGGGTAGGGGAATGAGCTACATAGCTACCATCAGCAGGCCACAGTTGACTCCACATAGGGAGGGAAGGAGGTTGGAGGGAGGGAAGCTGAGGCAGGAGAGAGTGCCCTGATTGCCTCTGGGAACAGTGACCTCTTCCCATGCCTTGTACTCTCTGCCTTCTTCTGCTCCCCCTCCGAATCAAACTGACCCTTTGTTTCTAGAAGAGCCAGCATTTTCCCTGTGCTTCTCCCCACCACCCGAGCGCCTCTGAACCCAAGTAGCATCTGGCCTTCCCACTCAGTCCTACCTGACTTCTCCACTCCGGAACAACCAAAGGAGCAAGGGCCTCTCTCTAAGTCAACCCCTCAAGCCAGCAGGTGTTTCTTGTCCCCCCTTCAAAGGGTACAGCTCACCAAGCCACTGCGTTTCCCCCACATTGCTAAAGGAGGAGGGACTAGGGAGGGAGCCAGCCCTGTGGGGAGGGGCGAAGAAGAGGGAGTGTTTCGGAATCTGCCTAAATCCCCTGGCCAATCTCAGGGTCTCAGCTACTTGTCCCGTGTTCAGTCCCCAGCCTGGGGACCAGACACCAAGGCGGTTTAGTGGCCCCGGGGGCATTAAAATTGGGCCCCCATCCCTATCCCCACTTGGGTACCAGGGCGGGCTCCTTCCTGTCCCCAGGCAGGAGCTGTTATTTACAACTTTGCTGCACACTTGCAGCTGGCAAGCAGGCAGGGAGAGGGAGAGGAAGGGAGGAGGGAAGGAAGGAGGGAGGGAGGGAGGGAGGGGACATAGAGAAAGTGCAGTTAAGCAGGAGGTCCTGTTTCTCTGATGGATTTTCTCTTTGTGGAGTAGCTGCTAAGAAAGGGTTAAAAACACCAGCCATTCCCCATTCCTTCCCGGTCCCCAGTCCCTGGATGAGCTGGTCCGGGTAGGGAAGCTCTTAGATGGGGGGAAGGGAACAGTTGGGGGGGGGGACTGGGGGCTTTTTATTTGTTTCTTTATTCGCCGCTGCCAGGTTTCCTGGAGCAATTTGCAAGGTCAAGTCTGACCTGCTTCCAAACTGGAACGAAGACTGAACAAAGCCCCAAACAGTCTTGGCCAGCCCGCCCGCAGCCCCCGACCTTTTTCCCCCCAGCCCCCATCCCTGTTCCCGTTAGTCATCTGGGGGGGCCCCCCACCCCATCAAGAGGAAGGAAAGCCGAGTCCCGAGGGCAGCGCATCTCAGCCCCTGCTTGACAACACAAGGAAAGGAAGGATCAGCATGGGGTGACGATCGTGGGGAGGGACGAGGGGGAGATAAGGGAAAGAAACATTTGTATGTCTTACCAGTCTCCACAGTCACTTCCCTGAAGCTAGGAAGAGACAAAGATGAAGGGACTGGAACAAGTTAGAGCTTGGGGGCTGTCGAAAGGCTTCTTCCTTTTTCTCTTTCTCTTACTTTCTTCTCTCTTCCTTTCTCCCTCCTTTTCTTCTTTCTTTCTCTCTTCCTTTCTCCCTCCTTTTTCTTCTTCTCTCCCTCCTTTCTTCTCTTCTCTCTCCTCCTTTCTACCTCTCTCTATCCTCTCCCTCCTTTTTTTCCCCTCTCCCTCTCTCTCTCTGTGTCTGTCTTGTCTATCTGGCTGGCTGACTAGGTTTGCATTCACCAGCGGCTTGCTGAGCACGCTGCTGCTATTCCAGAGCTCAGAACACAGGCTCAGTCAGGATCTGTGCCCAATTCGGTTGAGACTAAAGTGTTTTATTCTGTAAGGTACCAGCAGTGAGAAGGAGGGCGGGCTGATGGGGGGGAGAAAGAGAGAGGGGGGAGAAAAAGAGGAAGGAAGGGGGAGACAGAGAGGGAAGGAAGGGGGAGACAGAGAGGGAAGGAGGGGGGGACAGAGAGGGAAGGAAGGGGAGACAGAGAGGGAAGGAGGGGGAGACAGAGAGGGAAGGAGGGGAGACAGAGAGGGAAGGAGGGGGAGACAGAGAGGGAAGGAAGGGGGAGACAGAGAGGGAAGGAAGGGGGAGACAGAGAGGGAAGGAGGGGGAGACAGAGAGGGAAGGAGGGGGAGACAGAGAGGGAAGGAAGGGGGAGACAGAGAGGGAAGGAAGGGGGAGACAGAGAGGGAAGGAGGGGGAGACAGGGAGAGGGAAAGAGGGAAGGAGGGGGAGACAGGGAGGGAAGGATGGGGAGAGAGAGGGAAGGATGGAGAGAGAGAGGGAAGGATGGAGAGAGAGAGGGAAGGATGGGGAGAGAGAGAGAGAGGGAAGGATGGGGAGAGAGAGAGAGAGGGAAGGATGGGGAGAGAGAGAGAGAGGGAAGGATGGGGAGAGAGAGAGAGAGGGGAAGGATGGGGAGGGAGAGAGAGAGAGAGAGAGAGAGAGAGAGAGAGAGAAGGAAGGATGGGGAGAGAGAGAGAGAGGGAAGGATGGGGAGAGAGAGAGAGAGGGAAGGATGGGGAGAGAGAGAGAGAGGGAAGGATGGGGAGAGAGAGAGAGGAAGGATGGGAGAGAGAGAGAGAGGGAAGGATGGGGAGAGAGAGAGAGAGGGAAGGATGGGGAGAGAGAGAGAGAGAGGGAAGGATGGGGAGAGAGAGAGAGAGGAAGGATGGGGAGAGAGAGAGAGAGGGAAGGATGGGGAGAGAGAGAGAGAGGGAAGGATGGGGAGAGAGGGGAAAGAGGGAGAGAGGAAAAGAGAGGGGGAGACAGAGAGGGAAGGAGGAAGAGACAGAGAGGGAAGGAGGAAGAGACAGAGAGGGAAGGAGGAAGAGACAGAGAGGGAAGGAGGAAGAGAAGAGAGGGAAGGAGGAAGAGACAGAGAGGGAAGGAGGAAGAGACAGAGAGGGAAGGAGGAAGAGACAGAGAGGGAAGGAGGAAGAGACAGAGAGGGAAGGAGGAAGAGACAGAGAGGGAAGGAGGAAGAGACAGAGAGGGAAGGAGGAAGAGACAGAGAGGGAAGGAGGAAGAGACAGAGAGGGAAGGAGGAAGAGACAGAGAGGGAAGGAGGAAGAGACAGAGAGGGAAGGAGGAAGAGACAGAGAGGGAAGGAGGAAGAGACAGAGAGGGAAGGAGGAAGAGACAGAGAGGGGAAGGAGGAAGAGACAGAGAGGGAAGGAGGAAGAGACAGAGAGGGAAGGGAGGAAGAGACAGAGAGGGAAGGAGGAAGAGACAGAGAGGGAAGGAGGGAGAGAGACAGAGAGGGAAGGAGGAAGAGACAGAGAGGGAAGGAGGAAGAGACAGAGAGGGAAGGAGGAAGAGAGAGAGAGGGAAGGAGGAAGAGACAGAGAGGGGAAGGAGGAAGAGACAGAGAGGGAAGGAGGAAGAGACAGAGAGGGAAGGAGGAAGAGACAGAGAGGGAAGGAGGAAGAGACAGAGAGGGAAGGAGGAAGAGACAGAGAGGGAAGGAGGGGGAGACAGAGAGGGAAGGGGGGGAGAGAGAGGGAAGGAGGGGGAGAGAGAGGGAAGGAGGGGAGAGAGAGGGAAGGAGGGGAGAGAGAGGGAAGAGGAGGGAGAGAGAGGGAAGGAGGGGGAGACAGAGAGAAGGAGGGGGAGACAGAGAGAAGGAGGGGGAGACAGAGAGAAGGAGGGGGAGACAGAGGGAAGGAGGGGAGAGAGAGGGAAGGAGGGGACAGAGGGAAGGAGGGGGAGACAGAGAGAAGGAGGGGGAGACAGAGAGAAGGAGGGGGAGACAGAGAGAAGGAGGGGGAGACAGAGAGAAGGAGGGGGAGACAGAGAGAAGGAGGGGGAGACAGAGAGAAGGAGGGGGAGACAGAGAGAAGGAGGGGGAGACAGAGAGAAGGAGGGGGAGACAGAGAGAAGGGGGAGCAGAGAAGGAGGGGAGACAGAGAAGGTGAGGGGAGACAGAGAAGGAGGGGGGAGAGCAGAGAAGGAGGGGGAGACAGAGAAGGAGGGGGAGACAGAGAAGGAGGGGAGACAGAGAAGGAGGGGGAGACAGAGAAGGAGGGGAGAGACAGAGAAGGAGGGGAGACAGAGAAGGAGGGGGAGACAGAGAAGGAGGGGGAGACAGAGAAGGAGGGGGAGACAGAGAAGGAGGGGGAGACAGAGAAGGAGGGGGAGACAGAGAAGGAGGGGGAGACAGAGAAGGAGGGGGAGACAGAGAAGGAGGGGTATGGGGTATGTGTATTATTATAGGGACAGAGATGGTACTCCTTCATTGGCTGTTCTGAGATGGATAATGAGAAGTGAGAGCCTCCTCCCTTTTTGCCTTTCTCCTTCCCTCCCTCCCTCCCCCTCTCCTTTCTTTCTTCCCTCCCTCCCCCTTCTCCTCTTCTGCCTAGCTCCAGAAAAGGCTTACCAACCATGCCTCTACAGACTCCATCTCAGAGGGGAGCAATGAGACAGAAAATGCACATCGGGGGCACTTCATCCACACCTACCAAAGTGAGGCAAACAGCATCCCTCCCTGGGCTTCAAACCCCACCTCCTTCACACAACTCCCCCACACACCTAAGTGAGAAATGCTGCAGCCTGTAGCATCGGGCTGCCTATAATTGTCTGCCAGGCTATAGGCCAGAATGGCCCAACAAGCCAGGTGTGGGGCCAGATAGGTCCTTTAGAGCATTCCAAAGGGAACAAGGAAGTACCTTGGCCCCAAGGGGCCATAGAGGAATTTGAAGGGAAAACAAAAACTCCTACCTGTTGAACTAGAATGCTGGGGTGGAGGAGGGGAGCAGCGGCAGGACAAAAAGGACTCTGCCGGCATCTTGGGAGGCCTGGCCTCCATTCTCAGCTTAATCACTAGCTGTGTGATCTTGGGCAAATTCTTTGCCCCATCTGGGTTCTTTGACAGAATCAAGGGTTGGGATGAGGGGAGCTCTAAAGTGCTTTCCATCCTTAGCTTTCCAAATTAACCCTAGAGCTCTGACACACTCTTCATGACTCCATTTGTGGTTTTCTAGGCAAATACTGTGGAGCACTTTGCCCTAGAACAGGGTAGTCCATGCTAAAAGAAGCTCAACTCTAGTCGAAACACCCATTTGGAAAGAGGACTGAACTTAGAGACAAGAAGACTTGAGTTCAAAGTCTTTCTCCTGACACCAATTAGCTATGTGATCCCAGCCTTTACTTTTCTAAGCCTCAGTTTCCCCCTTTCAAAAATGGGCTCAGAATAGCCACTTTGCCTACTTCACAGAACTGAAGAGTGCTTTGCCAACCCTGAAGAGCAACTAACAACAAAGGCCACATTGCCATAAACAAATGGTAAGAATTATATTCCTCCAGGGGGCAACTTCACCTTCAAAAAAGATCATTGGTCTGGGCATATTTCTTGACATGTATAGTGAGAAATGACCTTGAAATGTCATTTATTCCACCACCCCCCCCCCCCTTCAAACTTGCTCCCGATTCTACCCATTACAGATAGGTTTTTTTTTTGGTTAATTTTTTTAATATAGCTTTTTATTGACAGAACATATGCATGGATAATTTTTCGACATTGACCCTTGCAAACACTTCTGTTCCAACTTTTCCCCTCCTTCCTCCTCCACCTCCTCTCCTAGATGGCAGGCAGTCTCATACATGTTAAACATGTTAAAGTACAGATAGGTATTTTTAAAAGCCTTCCAGAAAAAGAACCTCCCTGCCCTCTTATTTATAAAAAGGATGGTACCGAGTGGCATCTGGGTTGGGCTTGATATAAACAGGAATGACCTAGCGACCTTAGCTGGCACATTTCGGCTTCTCGTATCATCCCTTGCCCTCAGGTATAAGATTTACAATCCTTTTGGGCAATGAATCTAAATTGGCAGGGAGGTTCGTGGGGGCAGTGTTCATCATCTGGACACCAGATTCCCCCCAAAGGGGTGGGGATTGTGCTTCCAATTTCCACTGGACTAGTGTTTTACTGACCACTCACCCTCCCCCCCTCCCCAGCTATACTCCCTCCTCACTTCACCTCTCATAGCTCCTTGAAATTTGTACTTTGGCTGTGTGTCTGACTCCCCGTGGTCAAGTGGGTGTTTGTCATTCCCAGCAGAGAACCATGACCTGGATTGAAACTGTTCAACCAGGGCTTGGGAGTATATTTGATTGTATGTGAATATGTGTATACACACATGTATATGTTTATACACACATATACACATATATATCCATATATATACACACATACAGAGAGAGAAAAACACCTCAGCTTATGTTGAAATGGAACATGCTGAGGGGAAACCCACCAATGACTAGATTCTCTAGCTCTACCTCTTTTTTTTTTTTTAATACATGAGGAAATTGAGGTTTCAACAGGAAAAAGGACTTGCTTAAAGTCACACAGTGGATCACCCCAAAATCACAAGAAATCTTTATTTAAAACTTACTATGTGGAAAAAACCTCTCGACTAGGGAGGCCTGGGGGAGATACTTTCATGGAGCTCATGGTCTTGTAGGGGGCTAAGATAATAACAGCAAGCATTGACATAGCATTTTAAGATTCGCAAAGTGTTCCACACACATACACACACACACAAAATCTCATTTAATCTTCACAATAACCTTTTGAGCTTGGTCCTATCATCATCCTCATTGTGCGGATGAAGAAACATGTTGAAATTTGTCCAGTCACCCAGCTAGTAGCTGAGGTGGGATTCTAACTTAAGACTTCCTGACTCACCGTTCAATGCCCTTTCTACTAGGCCTCGGTGCCTTTTCCAAAGCCCGGCTTCTCAAAACTCTGGTTCTCTTGACCCCATATGGGGCTTGTAACAAATGTGTGGGTTGTGAAATTGTGATTTCTTATTAGTAAATGTTTGATTATATGCCTATTTTATACCCATATACCCACAGTCACGTAAAAACTTCTCAGGGAAAAAAGGAGTAGCAAATGGAAAAAGTTTAAGCCCTGACCCAAAGGGTAGGTTGCAATCTCAATAGGTAAAGAGGGAAAGGAAAGACATTCCAGGTATGGGAAAGAGCCAAAACAAAAGCAAAGGAAATGGAAAGTTCAGGACATTTGAGGAGCAAGTTTGGCTAATCTCTCATGTGTGTTGAGAAGTGATTATCATGCAACCATGAATTTTCCAAGGTGGAGACAGTCTGGTCCATGACCCTCATTTGGCCTATCAATATGTAGAAGGCTATCAGGTCATCCCTCTTTCATGTTCTCCCAAACTCTTTTCCTCTCCCATTGACACCTCGGGTTGCCCCCTCTCCAACAACCTCTGGGGGGCATTGAAACCCATGGGAATTCTGCATGTCACTAATAGCTAGCTTTGAATAAGTCATGAAAGAAAGATACTGCAACAGTTTTTCTTGGGTTGCCTACTTCCAAGTGACTTGATAAACGACTTGCTGCTTTGAGCGCCTCTAAAACTGGTGCTACCCATGTATGTTCCATGAACTGTACTCTATAAGAGAGTTTGAAACCAATAAAGAAACCGGCTTTGGGCCCAGCTTAAGAAGTCATTTGCCCAAAACACTAATTGAATTAAGAATGCATGCGTTAAGTGCCCACTATATGCACTGTGCCAGACGCTGGAGTCTCAAAAGCAAAAACGAAAGGGGCCCTGCCATTCCAGGGCCTACAATATACTGGCGATTTTGAAGTCAGTTATCAATGTGGCCCACCAATGTGGACCATGCAGGCCTGAAGATTCCCTAGACGCCTTGCGGACCAAGAGCCTGCTGCTCTCTTTTGGACACCCACCGAAGGGAGCAGAAAGGGTACTCAAACGGCACCCTCCTTACTCAGCTTGGCCATCCAAGGCCTAGTTCAAGGAAGGTCCCCAGGAGGTATGGAAGGAAGGAAGCCTTCGGAGTCACTGAGCCTAAGGTTCTGCTCCTAGTGACTTGGACCTCCCCCTCCCAACCTCAGGTCTCTCCCCCCCCCCCCCACCTTTGAAAGGGGTGATAAAGCATTCATTAAGTATTCATTTGACGTTCAGCTCAGGTGTGCCAGGGAGAAAACACAAACAAACAAAACTCTCGGCCTTCAGGAAGCTTACATTCAAATGGGGGAAGACGGCAAAATCTAGGGGAGTTAAAAATGGGGAGAAGGTACCTGAGAGGAAGCCAGGGTGCCAGGAAGAGATCAAGTCCCAAGAGCTGCGCAGCACAAGGAGCACAGCGAGCAAGTTCTAGGAACCTCGGCTGGGCTCGGGGCTCTCCCATTCTTAGAAACCTGATAGCAGGACGGAAGCGTCTTTAGCTCGGGCAGGGTGGGATGGACTAGAAGACCTCAAAACAGTTCCTTCCAGTTCCAGGTCTAGGAGTTTGTGGTCCTGGGCATGCGCAAGTATACCCGAGTCCCGGGTCTCTTGGGGGTGGGGAGGGACACGGAGGAGTGATTTTCCATGGGCTTGAGCTTCAACTCAGCCGTTTTGCATCAGCTCCATCCCCTCCTCTGCTCCTCCTGTATGCCTTGTTTCGTGAGGGATATCAAGGCAAAGCGTTTCTCCACAGAATGGGGCAGAGAAATGAGGAAGACTTGGGGCCTGCCCCCCGGGGGTAGTTCCCAGGTCGGAAGAACTGAAGTTGGAAGGGACCTCCCAGCTGGTCTCAACAAACCCACACCGACCCCACGTCCCTTCCACCACGTACCTTAGAACTGCTCGTCCAGTTTGGCGAAGGGAGGTTCTGCATCATCTACTCGGGAGAGTTGGCGAATCCAAAAAGATGGGCCGCCACGTCGCCCCTACTGGAAAGTGGGCAGAGGAGACTCAGAAACAGCTCCTGGCTGACCAGGCTGAGGTTCGCTGATCCGAGACCCAGAAAGCACACAAAAGCGTCCGGAAGCGCGTCTACTGGTTAAGAAAGAGACCAGCAAGATTTCGTCCAAGGAGGCAGTGACCAAGAATTGACTGTCTCGTCCCCCTCTGTACCCCTCTATTCGATTCAAACAATAAAACTTAACAGACTGTCAAAAAAAAATCTCTCAAGCAGACTTTGTTGGAAAAGCTCCAGGGGAGGAAACCCCGACTGGCTCCAGAGGCTCCCTACTGCATTTTGGGATACCTGTAGCTGCCTGCAGGTGTTTCCGTTTCAGAGACCGCCTGTAGCACTTCGGGATAGCTCTAGGGGCTAGCAGGTGTTTCTGACCAAGCTAAATTAGCAATCACGCCGCCTCCACCCAGGCTAATCCCACTTCTGTATAACAATACTACTTCATATATGAGAAGAGAAGTGCCCCACCCATTAAACGTCCAGCTCCCTTTTTTTTCTGGCCACCATCACCTATCCCTTAAACAAATCTTCTGGTATTGTAGTCTCCAATCTTCTCAACCCTTCTAGCTAGGCCAGAAGCCCAACCCCAAACTCGGGTTTGAACGACTGTGGGCCAGAAGAACGGGGCACCTGGGACTGATTCTGTAGCCCACAGGATAGGGGCCGAATCATATAATCAATGTATAAAAATAACTCCCATCAGTTCTCAACCAAGAAAGACTCCGGGAAAAAATAATAGCTAACATTTATAATATATTTATAATAACTCTTAATTTTATAGCATCTTATAATATAATTTATAATAACTCATAGTTATAATGTATTTATAATTTAATTTATAATAGCTCTTAATTTATAATATATTTATCATATAATTTACAATAACTTAATTCATAACATAATTTATAATAGGTTTGCAAAGGACCAGACTTGTGTAATCACATTTGATCCTCTCAACAACGTTGGGAGGTAGGGGCTATCAAGATCCCCATTTTACAGATAAGGAAAGAAGGCTGAGAAGATTAAGTGACCTGCCCCAGGATGCACAACCAAGAAATGTCTGAAGAAGGAAATGAGCACTAGTCATTGAGTCAATAAACATTCAGATATTTAGTAAATGCCTACTGTTATGCAGATACTGTGCTACAAATATACTCATAGAAAAAGAAAGTTAGTGCCTTCCCTCAAGGAGTTTATAATCTAATGGGAAATAGGACACATGAAGGAATCTGGGAGGGGGAGGCACGGAGGACAGGAGAAGGATGGGCGAAGTCCAGATGTCCAAGAGAATGCCGCCCATGGGAAATGGAAAGGTGAGAAAAGGCCCAAGTCAAGCTTAGTGCACTTCTCTTAAGGCTCCTGCTCCATTTTCATTCTCCTCATTTTGGGGATGAAGAAACTGACTCAAAAGAAACTCTATTGCTTGCTCTTTGACGAGATATAAATAGAAGCAGCGATCCAACCATGGGGACTCCTACTAGAGAACATTACTCAGTGCCCTGTGAAGTCTCTTGTACACACAGCACCCCTCAGACACTGCTTTCTCCTCACTACCACCGCCTACACCCGACATCTCACTGTCCAACTGCTCAGATGACTTCTGCAGGGTTTTCTTAGGCAGTTGGTGGAACCTGGAATTGATTCTGATGGCAGCTTACTGTGTTTATTATCTATACTGGCAAGTAGCCGCTCAAGGAGGAGGGAAAAGAAGGCAGCCTCAAGTGGCCATAGGACAGCACTGATGCTTATTGACTAACAGGGGGGAGAACTGATGGAGAACGCAAGATAACTAGGTAGTTCTGATAATAATAATAACTGGCACTTTCATCACATTTAGGAGTTAACCAAGTGCTTTACTGACATGATTTTGCCTGAGATGGGAAATGACTTGTTCAGGTTCATATGGCTGGTAAGTGGGGCTGAGCTGGGCTTATAATGCTTATAATAAGCATCATCTTCTAAGTTAGAAACCTGTTTTCTGTAGAATATCCTCTTAGGTTACTATTGTTGTTGTTCTTATTCCTAACATTTATATAGCACTCACCATGCGCCAGGCACCGTGTTAAACACTTTACAATTGTTATCCGATTTGAACCTCACAACAACCCTAAGAGGCAGATGCTATTATTATCCCCATTCTGATAGATGACGAAACTGAGGCAAACAGGGTAAAGTGACTTGTCCAGGATCACGCAACTAGTGTCTGAGGCCATATTTCAATTCAGGTCTTCCTGACTCCAAGCCCAGCACTCTCCGATGTGTTTGAGGTTCAGTACCAAATGATGAGATTGAGGAGAGCAATTGGCACCAAATGTCGGGGTTCAGTCACGTGACAAATCGACAACGGCCATTCCCTTTGGCAAAAGGCAGGTTTATTTATGAGAAGAGATTGCAGACCAAATAAAGAGATACAAAAGATACTAGCAACGGTAAATATGAAATAGAGTGGGAAAGCATATGGTTAGTAAGGAAAGGGGTTTTCTAAATTACCGATGGAAAAGATAAGTTCCCCAGTGGAACTCACAATTAACCAGGAGAAAGGAAATACTCCATGAGGTGAGTATGCCCTTGACTGGCCGGATAAATCTTAAAAGGGATTTAGCCCCTAAAAGGATCAGTTAGCTATAAGAAGGGGAAAGATGCCATGAAACATGATGGGGAGATGAGAGAAGAGACACCAGATGGGAAGAAAGACACCATGAGGCAGGACTCCACGATAGAATAAACCAAAAAGGGTTCGGCAAAGATGGCACTGGCCACAGACATATCGAGAGGGGAAATTTCACTTTGGGGGTGTGACATAACTTGGCTTTCTGATTGGATGCAGTAAGACTTCCACAGGGGGTGGGCCTGTAAAGGCTGAGCTAATCACTGCCCTTCCTGCTTGCCTCAAGGAAGTAATCTTGGGTACTTCAGGCTTTTTGTGCCAACTCCACCTAGTGACCCAGGATCTCATCATATCTACTTCAATGCCATCTAGTTAGTATGAAGCTTCGGGTTTTAGTGGCTGCCACTCGGGGACATAGCATTTAGCATCACCCTGGTTTCAACAAGAGAGACCCGAAATCATTTGCCAGCAATCCAAAGACTGAGCAGTGTAGCATTTCCAAAGCAGACTGATAATGGAGACAATTCATAAGGCTTGGGTTTGTAGCCTTGTTGCTAGTGCCAGCAATGATGATCAGTTAGATATAGGGTCAGGCTTTATGTAGTACAGTTTATCTGAATTGTGGGCATATGTGAGCTTACCTCCAAAGTTGTTTAGAAAGGAGAGTTAGAAGATGGGATGGGTGGGGAGGGGTAGGAAGGGAAATAGTAGTGAGTGCTCTAAGAGCAATGACTCCTCTTCCCCTTCCTGCTGGCAAAAACGAGAAGCTTCTGGGAAAGGGGAGATAGCCAGGCTGAACAAGAAGCTCTAGGCCTCAAAGGTACACACTGGAGAGCTCCACAGGGCTCAGAGAGGTCACTGGCAAGCACGGTATTAGCAACCTCCAGAGGAGGCTGGGAGTCGGCCGAGCTCCTTGCTGACTTTTAACATTGCCTGTGCTGAAATCCACCTGCCATGCCAAGAACGCAAAATCCTTGGTAACACTTGTTACTGAGAAAGTGCTACAGTGACTGGTGAAGAGGGACCCAAAGAAGACAAACCCTTCTGTCCAGCAAACTCTGCCTTGAAGCTGGCAGAAGGCACAAGCATGCTCGGGGTACAGTGAGGGGGACGGGAGCTTTTGTTTCCTACAAAAGACCACTCCACTTTAGAAGAGCTGCAATCACGAGGAAGCTTTTCCTTATGTTGAGCTTAAATCTGCATCTTTGTGCCTAAAGCACCCGCTGCTGCTCCATTACAGCTCTGTGCAAGACAAGACTAATTTCTCTTCCACTGGATGCCCTTCGAGTTAGTGATGGTGGCTATTACATCCTAAGCCTTCGTTCTCTAAGTGAAGAATTTGTACATGATCTACTCGAAAGCTTCTTAAATTATGGATAACAGTCCCATATGGGATCTTGTAACAATGTGGGAGTCACAAAATTATGATTGAGTATCAGTAAATGTTTGATTTGTATGCATATTCTATTTACCCAGGATCGAACAAAAATTTCTTGGGCAAAAAGGGGTTGCAAATGGAAAAAAGCCTAAAAAGTCCTGCTCTAATTTATCTTCATATGTGGAAATCATTCACCATCCTGGTCTCCCCCCACCCCCGTTGGACCTTCTCCAGTCTCTCAGCATCTAGGCACCCAGGACAGAGCACAGCTGGTGCTCCAGATGTAATCTGACCAGGAGAAAGGACAGAAGGCCCATTATCACCTCCCTATTCCTGAAAGCTCAGCCTCTCTTTTGAAATTACTTCTTTTTCAACTAACAAAATTCTATTTCTCTCCCTCCCATCTTTCTCATTGAAAACCAAAGGAAAAAAAAAACCCTTATAATGAATATGCATCAGCTTGGCTTCTCTCCATACCGCCAAAGAAACCCTTTACCCTGGCGAGATATTCCTCCCACCTAAAAGTTCCCTCATTCTTCCTGGCTCCCGGGTGATCCAACAAGCTGAGGCTGTGGAGGGCAAAGCAGCCCCCACTGTCTATTTCAGATATTTTTCCCCTCCCCATCTAGTGGAAGACATTGCCATGGGGGGTAGAAGAATTGGCTTCTGTGGGCAAGGAACCAGGGAGACAAGGCATGGGAGAGACAACTTTAAAGTTGCCAGTTAACATAAATCATAGTTGGCAAGAATTTAAGTGCTTACAACAAAGAAAGGCAAATTTTAGCATCTGCTCTCAATGAATTTATATTCTAACGGGAGAAACACGTTAAATTCATCAGAATAAAGAAGGTAAATAGAATAGAGGAAAGGTAACTTTAGAGGTGACAGCATTAGCAACTGGGGGGATCAGGAAAGGGGAGGAAGTACTTAAGCCATGGGTATTGAAGGAAGCCAAAGATTCTAAGTGCCAGGAGCTGGAAGAGAGAGCGTGACAGTCAAGGGGCCTGAGCAAAAGCATAAAGATGGCAGATGAAGTGTTCTGGGTGAGGGGCAAAGAGTAGGCCAGCATAGCTGGACCACAGAGTACATGGAAGACAGCATAAGACTGAGAATTCAGGAAGGGACCGCGTTACGAACAGCTTCAAATGCCACGTGAAGGCATTTATATTTGATCCTGGAGATAATAGGAAGCCACTGGAGTTTATTGAATCCGAGGTGACGTAAGTAAGCTTTAGGCCTCATTTTGGTAGCTGATCAAAGGACAGATTGAAGCAGGGAGGGACTTGGGGGACAGAGATGCCACTTGGAGGCATATTGCAATAGTCCAGGTGATAGATAAGGGCAGTACTTTGTACACAGAGAGAAAGGATAAATACAAATGATGTTGCGAACATAGAAGTGACAATATTTGGAAATGGATTGGCTACGTGAGGAGAGTATGTTGAGGATGGTACCATAGCCTGAATGACTAGAAGGCTCATAGGACTATAAATTTAGACCTGGAAGGTGCCTTAAGATCCAACTCTTTCATTTAACAGATAAAGAAAAGAGACTGAAGGACTTGTGTAAAGTCATACAACTCCTAACCATCTGAGTCTAGATTTGGACCCAGGTCTTCTTGTCCCGATCCCCAATGTTCCATCTGTTCCACTACACTGGCCTCCTTGTACGTAATATTCCCAAATGGTTTCCCCTCTATAACTTCTGAGATCATACTACATATACCAGGAACATTCAGGATGGTATGACCAAAGACAAAGATTAAGTCATAATATCATAGATGATGAGATCACCCAGTCTCAGAGAGGTTAAGTGACTCAGTGACTGATATTTAATTTTATTGTTTTCAATTAACAAAAAACAATCTGTTTTCTCCCCCTCCTACCTCCTTTCTCAAAGGAAAAGAAAAAAATAAAGAAAAATAGAACCCTTGTAACAAATATGCAAGCAACGCTAATTCCTGCACTGGCCGTGTACAGAAGAAAATACATCTTTCATTTTATAGCCTGAATCTATCATTTCTCTGTTGACAGGCAAGCAGCAGGTTTCATTGGTCCTTGAAAATCCTGGTTAATCATAACATTGATCAAGATTCTTAACTCTTTCAAAGTTGTCCTTTGTTTTGTTTCATATCATTTATTTCTGTAATTTGTTTTAAAACAAGAATAAAGTAAAAATGCTCACTTAAGCAGAACCAGGAGATCATCAAACGTGGCAACAGCAAAACTATACAAGGAGGATCGATTCTGATGGACGTGGCTCCTTTCAACGGTGAGATGACTGAGGCCAGTAACAAAGGTCTTGTGATGAAGAGAGCCATCTGTACCCAGAGAGAAGACTGTGGGAACTGAGTGTGGATCACAATGTAGCATTTTCACTTTTTTGTTGTTTGCTTGCATTTCATTTTCTTTCCTAATTTTTTTTCTTTTTGGATCTGAATTTTTTGTGTAGCACGATAATTGTGGAAATATATATAGAAGAACTATACATGTTTAAACCTATATTAGATTGCTTGCAGTCTAGGGGAGGGGATAGGAGGAAGGAAGGGGAAAAGATCTAGAATGCAAGGTTTTGCAAGGGTGAATGTTGAAAATTATCTATGCACGCTTTGAAAATAAAAAGCTTTAATAAAAATGTTCACTTATACAAATATTTGATAGAAAATGGTAGAAGAATTTTATGTTTTTCTTGTTAAAACACAAAAATTAATTTTAAAAATTATAGCAACTTAATCAGTTGATGAAAATGATAAACTAGGCACAAGTACTTTAATGGCAAATATATATTTAAAATTTAGTTGCACGTTTCAAAGTCATCTTGACAATATTGCAGTTATTGTATAAATGTTCCCCCGCTTCTGCTCAGTTCACTCTGTATCAGTTGCTCCTACGAGTCTTTCTGGGTTTCTCTGAAACTGCCCCTTGTCATTTCTTTTTTCTTTTTTTTTTTTGCAACATATTTTATTTTTCCAAATATATGTCAAGATAGTTTTCATCATTCATTTTTGCAAGATTTTTGTTCCAAATCTTCTCTCTTCCTCCTTTACTTCACCACTCACAAAGACAACAAGCAAACTGATATCCTTGTGTCATTTCTTATGACACAATAATATTACAGTCATATACTATATTTTATTCAGCCATTATGAAAACCCTCTTAGTGTCCACTTACAAAAAAGATAGTTTGCCTCTATAGAAAGAAAAGCTATGAATGTTTCTGACCACATAGGTCCTTTTCCTTCTCCTTTGGTGTTTTTAGAGAATAGACCTACTAGGTGGTATCACTGGATCAAAATATATGCACAGTTTTAGTAACATGTAAGGTATACTTCTCAATTGACTTTCAGAACGGTTGAATCAATTCACAGCTCTACCAATAGCTCACTGTTTTTCCCAAAGTCCCTCCAAAATGCATCATTTTTCTTTTTTTGTTCACTTTGTCAATCTGACGTGTAGAGCTAGAACCTCGAGGTTTCTTTAATTTGCATTTGTCTAATTACTACTGATTTGGGACATGTTTTAATATATGGCTGTTGATAGCTTAGATTTGTCCCTTTGAAGACTACCTGTTCATATGCCCAATTTATTTTTCTTGTTTTATTGATACAGATAGCACTTTTAGCACTGTATCAAATATTAGTGGTGATGATATATATGATATATATATATATGCATATGCACACATACATAAATTTGTTTTACTGTATCACATCTTGGTTTTATATAGATACTGTTTGTTCTATTGAGAGAAGGCCTATTTATTTCTCTGTTTTCTAGCATTTTTCTTTATGGAAATGTGTGTTACATCTTGGCAAAAGTTTTTTCTTCCTCTATTGGTGTAAACATGATTTTTGTTGTTCTTGTTATTCATATGGTCTACTATGTTGGTAATTTTCCTAATATCAATCTAACTAAACATTTATGGCATGAATTAAATCTTCTAGTATATACACTAATATTCATTAAGAATATTGGTCTACAATTTTCTTTCTGTTCTGATTCTTCCTTCTTTTTTAAGCAATCGAGCATAATTAGATAGCACAGAAGGAATTTGGTAGAATCTTTTCTTTTACCATTTCCCAAAGATCTATGCAATATTAGAATTGTTCTTTGAATGTATGATAGAATTTACTCATAAATCCATCTGGTCCTAGTTTTATTTTTTCCTTTTGTGAGATCATTTTTGGTTTATTCATTTCTTTTTCTTAGATTAGGCATTCAACTCCCATTTCTTATCCTGCTAATCAGGGTATTTTATGTTTTTGTATATTCATCTGTCATCTTAAATTTTATTTAAACTGTTAAGTTTGGACACATAATTGGACAAAATTATTTTTAATAATTTTCTTTATTGTGAATCTTTTTCATTTTGATAATGATAATTTGGTTCACTGTATTTTAAAAATCAAATTGGCTAGTCTTTTATTTATTTTGTTGGTTAGTAAAAAACATCTCCTAGTTTTATTTATCAATTCATTTTTTCTCTAAATGTTGTTAACCTCTTCTTCAATTTTCAGAATTTCTGTTTTTGTGTTCATTTAAAAAATTAGTGCTTTTCTAGTTTGAAAGTTGAAAAGCCCAAGTTTCTATATCTGTTCTCTCATTTGTAGAATGTTTTGAAATATGAAATTTCCCCTAAGGATCACTCTGGCTGCATCCCCAAAACTTCGGTATCTTATCTCATTGATGTCATCATATTTCATAAAGTTAAATTGTCTGCTGTTTCCATAATTTGTTCTTTGACTTACCAACTCTTTAAGATTGTTATTTAATCCCCCCCCCCAATTTTTATCTTTCTTATCCTTTTCTTTAGCAATTCTTTATGGAAAATAATTTTTGTTGCATTACGGTCAGCAAAATATGTGTTTAATATTTTTGCTTTTCTATATTTATTTGTGAGATTTTCAGGCTCTAATCTATTCTCTTTCTATTCCCATTCAGTAACTGCCAGTGCTTATTTGTATATACATTTTCTAAAATCCTCTGCAGGTCCTTCTTTTTTGTATATTTTTTGTTATATTTGGCTAGGTCTTAAAAGGATACATTGAAAGGATACATACTATCATAATTTTCTGTCTCTCTGTCTGTCTGTCTCTACCAAGGTAGCTTTGTGTATAAATAGATACAATGCCATTAGTTACATATAAGCTAAGAATTGATATTAATTTATTGTTATTAGTTACCTAGATGCTAAATGTTGATATTATTTTATTATCTAGGTACTTTTCAGCATAATATAGTTTTTCCCCCAAGAGCATGATCCCTACTCCTTTTTTGAGTTAAAGAGAATTATGATAAATTTTGTACCCAGTTCTTACTTTGTTTTTATGTGAATATTTGTTTCAAGTGTGATTCTTGTAAGCAATACTTTGTTGCATTCTACTTTCTAATCCACTCTGTTACTTTCTTTGATTTTGCGAGTTCATCCCATTCACTATGATCATTGTATATTTTCCTTCGTCTGGATTTTGTTATCTTTGTCTTCCACAATCCTCTTTACAGGAAAAAGAGAGAGAAGTGTATGCGCAGTGCCTGTACTCTATAATTGATGCATTCTGCTTCTGCTCCCTTGCCCTTCTTTTTCTCTCTTCCAGAGCCCAATCACAGATTCTTCCCTTTTCTTATATTTTAAAACCCTCTTCACAATCCACCCCTTTACTTTAGGGGTTTTTTGGCTTATGACTAATCTTTCTCTCTTTATTTTTCCCTCTCCTCTCTCTACTTGTTCCTTCTTTTTTCCTTGTAAAGGTAAACCTATTTCTACACTCTGTATAAGCGTTTTACCCTCCTTTGACCAATTTAAATGAAAGTAAAGTTCAAGTGTACTCCTCCTACTCCATCCTTGTTTGTATAGTCTTCTACCTGTACATCCTGATTGTGTGAGATATGTTCCCCTCCCTTTTTTCTCTCCAGTGTATTTCTTTTTCTCTCTTTTTTCTTTTAAGGCGATCAAAATATAGCAAAACCACTCCAAGGAATTCTACCTTGTTTGACTCCCTCTTTAAACTTTGATACAATCAGGATTATGAGAAAACACTTGAATCATCCCACACACACTAGAATGTAAACACTTCTTTATTGATTAATTCCTTCAATTTTTATACTGCATTTACTATTTTGTGCTTTTCCTGAATCTGTTTTTCAAAAGTTTAGCGTTTGTTTTGTTTATGACTAATTCTTCTCTCTTATTCTTTCCTCCCCACTCTGTTTCCTCTTATTTCCCTATTGAGTTAAACATATTTCTACATATTTCAAAGTTTCTGTGCTGTTCTTGGTCTTTCATCAGTAATGCTTAGAAATCTTCTATTTTATTAAAGATCCAGTTTCTTCCAATAGTATTATATGTTTTTTGCTAGGTATATTATTCTTTGTCATGAGCACATATCTTTTGCCTTTTGGAATACAATATTCCACATTCTCCATTCCTTTACTGGAGTAGCTACTTAAACTTGCGTGATTCTAACTATAGTTTCTCCATACTTGAGTTCTTTTGTTTTGTCTTCTTCTTTCAGTCTTTTCTCTTTGATCTAGAAACCATGGCTTTGTCTGTAATCTTCTTGGAAGTTTTCATTTTGGGGTGCCTTTCAGGATATAACTACTAGATCCTTTCTCTTTTTACTTTGTCCTTTGGTTTTCAGAGGCAATATTATTTGACTTTTTGAAATAAAATGTCCAGGTTCTTTTTGTTCATAGCATTCAGATAATCTAATGATTATTAAATTACAGTTCCTTGATCTGTTTTCTTAGTTGTTTTTCATATGAGATAACCTTTTTTTTTAATTTTTCAAGCCAACAAACATTTATTAACCACTTATTATGTGCCAGGCACTGTGCTACCTTGTTTTAATGTCTCCTGTTGTCTCAGAGTCATTAACTTCTATTTGGGTCATTCTATTTTTTTAAGAGATAGTTATTTAAAAATGATTTTGTACCTCCTGTACTAAGCTATTAATTCTCTTTCCAAATATTTCCTCCAGAGCTCCATTCCTTTTCCAATTCTTTCCTCTAATGCCCTAATTTCATTTTAAAAAACCATTTAAACTCTTTCCCAAATAACTATTGCTTTATTTCTGTCAGGAATTCCAATTGACCTTGTGTCCAAGATAAGTTTTCCTCCAAAGCTTTGCTTATAGCTGTTTTGGAATCAGTCCCTTCTAGGTTTGTGTCTTGGGTATCACTATCTTTATAATATCTTTCTTATGGGATTCATTCTTGTTGTTTACTCATTCTTCCTGCTTTCCTTCCCAAAATGAGATTTTGTGCTGAGCCAAATGCTGCACACTTCTGGAAGGAACGTTGAGGCTTTGTTTGAGCCTGATTTGTATTCTCTGGGGTCCTGATGCTGCTTTCTCCAGGTACTGAGTGCCACATTCTTTAGGCATCTCAGGAATGGCTCAGGCTGAAGACCTACAAACTTTCAGTATATCCAAAGTCATCTGCGGTAGGCTAAAGTTTGATTTGCCACAAGTCTCTCCCCACTTTCTCCTACTCATCAGGTAGCAAGTAATCAAAAAAGGATTAAATCTATGTCCTCTAGCTGCAGAAACAACACACTACACCAGACTGCTCCCTCTGATGACACACCTGATAGTGATGGAAGTTGGGGAGGGGATCATAGATCTGAAAATGGAAAGGACCAGAGAAGTCCCCTAGATTGTCTAAACCATCTGTCATTTGACAAAAAGAAGTGACTTATTCAAGGCTACAAAACTAGGAAAATAAAAAACCAAGATCTAAACGCAAGTCCTCTAACTCCTGATCCAACATTCATTCCATCGTACCAAGATGTCAGTGTTCACACAGGAGTCGGGTACCGTTGAGAGAAATCCCTTAAGGAGGCTATAGATGGATTCCCCCAGGATTTCATTGCTCAGGCCATTTGTGGATACCTCTCTCCTTTCAGAATCGGCTTCATTGCATGGGTCATATTCCTTTACACTTCCTCAGTGGTGACAACTCTCCTCTTAAGAAGAGAGAAGCGCCGAACTGAAAATTTTTACTGACCTCTTATTATTTGCAAGCCACTCAATGAATATTTGTGGATTTGAATGCTTGGAAACGGGCAAAAGTCATTAAAAGGAGAACATGGCAAATGAGGTGGGTGATCAAGCTGAAGGATGCTATTTTTGATCACATACAAGATGTGAGTAAAAAGCAGGGAAACTAGTTTCCTCTTGTGGCTTATAAATGGGCTCTGAAAGCAAAAACCAATAGTAGAAACCAACTTGCCAAATGCCCCCAAAAAGCAGAAACTAACTTCTTCCCATAGCTCCTTCCCAGTTTTGTAGCCTTAAATCTTCTGGAAAGCTTATGTCTGCATCCTCTTTCACCTGACAACCCATCAGATACTGACAAGAGCGAGTCTGTCTACAACAATTTTCCCCCAGGTTCAATATCACAAACTCATTCAATTGTTCCAAATACCATGTGGTTTCCAAACTCGTCACCCTCCTGGCTGCTTTCTTCTGGATCTCCTCCAAACCATAGGCTCACATATTCTGGAGCTGAAAGAAACCCTAGAAATTATCTATTCCATCCTCTTCATTTTACTGATGAGGAAACTGAAGCTCAGAGCAGGAAAGTGACTTCCTAAGTAAGTTTTCCTCCCTAAAAAGTCTTTGAACAAAAACTGGATGACCATGTATTGGAGTAGAAGAATGTTTTAGAGGGGGTTATTGGTCAGGTATGAAATGAACACAGTAACTTCCTACTCTGAGATTCCCGATTCTAGGAAAGGTCACACAAGGAATAAATAGAAAACTTTGGATTTCAAACCGACTCTTTGAGTTCCAAATATAATACAATTTGCTCCTTTTACATGTGGTACCTGGAGCTGAATACAGCACTTTAAGTAGAGTGTCTGGGAACCAGTCACCTCTTAGTGCAGAATGGTAAGCAACTGCACACAATTGTTGGCTTAGACTGAGCCCTGGTCCTTTGAAGGATTCAAGAACACATCAGTAGGGGGTATCCTTCCCCTTTTTGATGCAGGTCTTAACACCTTCATGCTTTCCCATCCTGAACCATTCATCGCTGACTTCCCATAAATCCTTCATAAAGGTTGTACCAAATGCACTGGGGTGGGAGTAGGACAGCGAATAAGCATTTATATGGTGCCAGCTATATGTGAGGTGCTACACTAAGCACTTTACAAATATTATTTCATTTGATCCCTAACAACCCTAGGAGGTAGGTGCTATTATTACCTTCTTTTTACAGTTGAGAAAACTGAGCCAAACAGAGGTTAAGTGACTTTCCTCCCAGGTTAACACACCCACTAAGTGTCTAAGGCTGAATTTGAACTCAAGTTTTCCCGATTCCAGGTCCAGAACTCTACCCCCTGTACCAATCAGCTGCCTCAAAGAGGTCTTAGGTTCACAAAATCATAGATTTAGAGCCAAAATGAATCTTTGTTTGGGTCTTTTAATACTTTTGGAGGAGCAGTGTATGACTTAGGGCTATCCATCTGCCATCTCCATTGTCATAATCATCAGCACCATCACAATCATTGAAGACAGCCAGGCTAGTAAAGGAAAAGAAAAATCACTGACTGGAGTGAGAAGATCTGAGTTCAAATTTCATTTCTTGTGCCTACTACCTGTGTGATCTTGGGCAGGTCACTTAATATTGCCAAATCTCAGTTTCCCCAACTATAAAATGGGGAGGGGGGGTTGGCTTTGAAATCCCTTCCAATTCTTGAGCTCAGAAATGGGGGGGGGGAATGCTGGGTATCCCTATATCACTTAGTTCAGAAGTTCAGTGTCTAGTCACTGACCTGATGCCAGCACTGATCAAGAGCTCTGATCTGCTCTGTTTCCAACCTAGGACAGTTTTCTCCCTGCTCAAGCTATCTGGTGGCCCCCTATTGCTGAGGACTCGCTTTTATTGGTGCTAGATTTAAGTCAATGCAGCTCAGAACTCCTGAGCTCAAGTGATCCACCAACCTCGGCCTCCCTCAAGTAACAGGGATTGCAGATTGTGCCGCTACACACATAACAACACTAACAGTTAATAATAAAATCACATTACAAGCTAATGCTGTTTATCTTTTCTGACAATCTGATGGAAATATTCTAGTAGTATTTTTTTCCTAAGGATTTCAAAATTTTAATAATCTATGATGCAGGGGCAGCTAGATGATATGGTGGATAGGGCACTGACTCTGAAGTCAGGAGGACCTGAGTTCAACTCTGGTTTCATACACTTAACACTTCCAGGATGTGTGACCCTGGGCAAGTCACTTACCCCCAATTGCCCAACATTTTCTTAATTCCTTCTTAGAAATCTATCTACCTGTATGACTTGGCAAGGGTCAAGATAACTCAATCAAAATTCATTTAAAGAAAGAAGGTCTATCACAACACCTTGGTTTAGAGCTGGAAGGATTTGGAGACGTCAACTTGTCCAACGTCATCACTGGACAGAGGAGAAAAATTGATATCCAAATAAGGGCCAAGCCTTGCCCCAGATCACATGACCAGTAAGAAGCCAAGTCATGACTGGAGCTCAGCTGTTTTCTCTCCAGATCAAGCACTCTTTCCACTGTACCCATACATGATCCCAGATTTGAGTAGCTCTGCACCTAATGAAGTGTTTTCTAATGGGCTGTACTGCTTCATCCTTAAGCTGTTCAGGCAACTGCCAGTTTCATTTGCCACATGGAAACCACATTTGTGCCTGTCGTTAAGCACTTAAATTAGGAGAAAATAATTATCTGTGCTCTTTAATAATTACTGAAATTTGTATTTATTATATACAAAGGTTAATACAATGTTGATTTCCTAGCTATTGCAGATATTTTAATGGGTCTCTTGTAAACAAAGGCAAAATGAAAACAGCAAATAAGAATTTACATCCTTCAAAGTATACTGAGGGGCCTGCTCCCTTTTTAGGCCATACATCATGAAATAATATTAAGATAATATTTGAGTCTTGGCCTAATCTGAATGAGAAACCTTATCCATCTTTATTTAACCAACAATTCTGAAACAAGTTCCTACATTAAATCCTTTTTTCACCCTCCTCCAACTGAAGGTTTATTAACCACTTTTTGGAGGAAACTGAGGAAAACAGGAGGGGCAAGAGAACACCATTCTCACTTTTAACATGAAGGTGACCAGAGAGGACAAGATGAGGGGATCTTAATTGTTCCCCCTGCAAGAAGTACCTTTATTTCCCTATGCTTTGGCCTGCATAGGGTAATAATGCTCAGACTAAGAGAAGGAAGACATCTTTTCAGTTAATGGAAGTATCTCAACTTTTTTAAGAAGGCAGAAAGGAGGGGCTAGTAGAGGTCACAGTGGATAGAGCACTGGTCCTGAAATCAGGAGGCTAGTGTGGCCTCAGAAACTTACCACTTACCTGTATGTGCACGAATGTTGGTGGCAGCCCTCTTTGTAGTGGCTAGAAACTGGAAACTGAGTGGATGCCCATCAGTTGAAGAATGGCTGAATAAATTGTGGTATATGAATATTATGGAATATTATTGTTCTGTAAGAAATGACCAACAGGAAGATTTCAGAAAGGCCTGGAGAGACTTACATGAACTGATGACTGATGCTGAGTGAAACAAGCAGGGCCAAGAGATCATTATATACTTCAACAACAATACTATATGATGACCAGTTCTGATGGACCCGGCCATCCTCAGCAATGTGATCAACCAAATCATTTCCAATGGAGCAGTAATGAACTGAACCAGCTACGCCCAGAGAAAGAACTCTGGGAGATGACTAAGAACCATTACATTGAATTCCCAATCCCCATATTTTTGCCCACCTGCATTTTTGATTTCCTTCACAGGCTAATTGTACAATATTTCAGAGTCCGATTCTTTTTGTACAGCAAAATAACGGTTTGGTCATGTATACTTATTGTGTATCTAATTTATATTTTTAATATATTTAACATCTACTGGTCATCTTGCCATCTGGGGGAGGGGGTGGGGGAAAGAGGGGAAAAATTGGAACAAGAGGTTTGGCAATTGTCAATGCTGTAAAGTTACCCATACATATAACCTGTAAATAAAAGTCTATTCAATAAAAAAAAAAGAAACTTACCACTTACTAGCTGTGTGACCCTAGGCAACTTACTTAACCCCAATTGCCTTACCAAAAAAAAAAAAAGCAGAAAGGAAAATTCTTAGAGCAAAGAAGTGTGGTGGTTTTAGAGAAATGATTCTCTCCCTCCTAGAGTCTAGAATATTCATTACCCCCACCCCAATTATTGAGTTCATTTTTGAGTTTATTTCCTAAACTCCAAACTCTTGCTTAATCTTGACAGGACTTTTATCTTTTTCTCTATGAATATTACAAGAAGAAAGGAAAAAAAAAAACAAATGACTTCCCAGGGTCATGTAGCTAATAAGTGTTTTGATGGCAAGACCAAAATGGCTTATGTTAGAGATTTTCAAAGACATAGAGTAAATCTATCAGACTAAACAGAAATGTTTAGAATTGGGTTCATCTAAATTAATAAAAGTTGTTTCTGGCAGGCTTGAGCTAAAATACAGAGTCTCTCCCCACCCCATATCTCAGAAGGCTTTAGCTTTTCCCAGATGCTTTTCTCATGACAACTTGGTAAAGAATACAGAGCAAGTGTTATAGTTCCCATTTTTCAGATAAGAAAAATTGAAGCTCTAAACAATAGCATGATTCACCCTATGTTACAGAGTTAGTAAGTTGCAAAACTGGATTTGAAGCCAGGTATCCAGGATCCCTATCAAGTCCTTTTTGCTTTATCTTCCCCGCTCCTAGCTATTACATGATACAAGACTGGTGTAGTTTTCTTTCTGTTCACCTATAAGTCACCACTAACATTATGCTCTAGCTTACTTACATCCACCGCCTTTTGGGTTTTCTGTCATTTTTATTTTTCCTATCGTAGTCATCCGTGATCGAGAGCCACACAATATCCTGGGGATATTATTGGTGTTAAAAGAGAAAATCTAAGGGTGGGAGTGGAAGCTAGGGTCAACAATCACCTGTGGATCATTGCATCTGATAAATGGTAAAAACATTTTCAATCTAACCATCTGTCATCTTTCCTCCTCAATTTGGGGTCCAACTCATGGTCCAGCAATAGCACGTGTTCCCAGGTATACTTATTAAGATCAGGACCTACTCCAAGTCTTTTTTAAACAAACTTCTGCCAAACATCACCCAATCCTAAACTGGTGACCGTTTTGACTCCCATAGAAAATTCCATTCCAAACTGTCAAGATCAAGAGGTAGCATGATGTGTTGAGAAAACTATTGGATTGGGAGTCCAAAGATCTGACTTCAAGTACTGATTCTACCATGTCAGCTCCTTCCTTTCAGGTTTCCTACCCATAAAATAACAAAGTTTGGCTCTGGACCTTCAAGAATCCTTCAAGCTCCAAGATGTTATGCTTCGTTAAATTACCATTCAGTCATTGACTATATAGTTAATTTTCCTTGGTTTACAATGTCCAAAATATCTATAAGCACGTCTTTCAAGTTTTCATGAGTCATTGACTTTTAACCAATCTAGTTCATCGTCTTTATCAGAATCCCCTAAGTGCTAACAGATCTCCTTTCAAACTTATATCCATCAATTAACAAACACAAGCTTGAGGTTATTCAATCACCATAAATCCATTAAGTGCTAGCATCCAGCCCACATCTTACTATCTTATCCACAAGAATAAGATATTTCAAGGCCTCCTCAATGAAATCGATGGCCACCCAAAAGAACCCAATCTAATCTAGCAATTCTGCAGGAAAAAACCAAGTAGATGAAAGGTAACTATTGGACTAGGATGTGCAATTGGTCCATTGATATAGATAGCTAATGAAGATAGTGCAGATGAACAAAATGCTAGCATCAGAACTGAGGGGGATAGAAAGGGTGGGTTGAAGCATGTAGGAGAAATTGTGTATGGCTTTCAATAGCCTCAGGATGTGCCCTGACACACAAGCCTGTCTTTTCAACATCAGTATTCTCCTGCTGATGCTAGATGACTGCTAATCATGGAATGGCTTTTCTGTCCAAAGAATTGAAACTATGGATGTCACAATGAAGAGATCCACATGATGGGTGTAAGTCACCTGAAATATGTGATCAATGATGACTCACAAGAAAAAAAAAAACATGGTGGTGTGAAACACATCACTGAGGGTACGAATAACTGACAGAGGAGGTAAACCACTCTCGCAGGGAGAGCATAGAATAACAGATGGGCAGCCCAAGGGCAGTACTGAGAGCTATGAAATATTAAAAAGCTCCACAGGAAAGTCTCCCCTGCCTTCAGTAGATCCATTTTGGAAAACTCAAGGAGGACAGGAATGTAGAAAGTAATGATGACCTGGAGGCAAAAGTCATTCAATCAGTCAGTAAGCATTTATTAAGTGCCTACTACATGCCAGGAAAGTGTTAAGTTCTGGGGGGTGGGGGGTTACAAAAAGCAGCAAAAAAGACTACCTCCAAGGAGCCTACAATCTAATGAGGGAGACAAGTAAACATATTCAAACAAGTTGTATACAGGATAAATAAGAAAAATTACAACAGAGAAAGCAGTAGAATAGAGAGGGACTGGAGAGGGCTTCCTACAGAAGGTGAAATTTTTATTAAGAATTTAAGGAAGCCTGTAGGTAGAGATAAAGAGAGAGAGCGTTCCAAAAAAGGAATATGGTGCAAGAAGGCTGGAAAGGTAAGAAGGGGATAGGTTATGAAGGCCTTTGAATGCCAAATGGAGGGTTTTATTCTTGATCCTGGAGGTGATTGAGAGCCACTGGAGTTTATGATGTGGTGGGAGTGAATAGGTTGGACCTGCACTTCAGGACAATGACTTTAGCAACTGAATGGGAGGAGGGATTGGAGTGAAAGAGACTTGAGGTAGGCAGACCCATCAGCAGGCTATATAGTAGTCTAAGTATAAAGTGATAAGGGCCCATATCAATGGAGAGAGCAAGGGGACATACTCAGGAGATGGTGAAAAGGTGAAAGTGACAGGCTTTGGCAACAGTTTGGCTGTAGGGGAAAGAGAGAGAGCAGAAAACAAGAGATAATGAGGAGGCAAAAATGACATTTATCTTGGTAACTAAAGGGACTGAGGAGATAATTTTGCCCTCTACATAATAAGGAAGTTAGGAGAGTGTGATGAGAGTTTAGATAATGAATATTATATGAATATTAATGAAAGATAATTAATTCAATTTTGGACACGTTGACTTAAAGATGGCTATTGGACATTCAGTTTAAGATGCAAGGACATATGAGATTCTTTAGCACGGGGATAGTAATTAAATCCACAGGAGTTGATGAGATGACCAAGCCAAGTAGAATAAAGAGAAGAGGGTCCAAGACACAGCACTGTGGAAAACTTACAATTAAAGGGCATGATCTAGATGGAGATCCTGTAAAGGACCCTGAGAAGGAATGGTCTGATAGGTAGGAGAAGAACCAGGACAGAGTAATATCTTGAAAATGGAGAGAGAAAATATCAAAATGAAAAAGGTGAGCCATAGTGCCAAAGGCTGAAGAGAAATCAAGGAGAAGGAGGATTGAGCAAAAGGCCATTGGATTGGGCCATCAAAAGATCATAGGTGGCTTTGGAGAGAGCAGTTTCAGTGGAATGACCAAGTTGGAAGCCAGATTTTAAGAAGTTAAGGAGAGAGTGAGAGGATAGAAAAGGTATTGATTGTAGACTGTTTTCTCAAGGAGTTTAGCCACAAAGGGCAGAAGAGGTATAGGACAGTAGTGAGGATGGAAGAATAAAGTGTGGATTTTTTTTTGAGGATAGGCAGTAGATTAGAAAGGTTGTAAATAAATAATAGAGGTAAGATGATAGGGCAATCTGTTAGGGGATGTAGAAAAGAATGGAATGACTTCTGTAGGAAGAAGAGAAATTCTTAGTAAGGAATAAGGGTAGTTCCTTCATAAGAGACAAGAGTGAAGGAGGAGTGGCAGAAAGTATGTGAATTATTGGAGATAAATGAGGAAGAGGAATAAAAGGAAAGTGTGCAGTGAATGATCAATTTTTCTGTAAAATATGAGGCATACATAAAATATAAATATCCTCCACAAGAGGGTAAGGGGAGAGGGAGGCATGGGAGGCTTGAGGAGGAAGGAGAAGGTTTGGAAAAGCTACTGTGAAGAACGGGATAGTGACTCGATAAGACAGACATATCTGAAATGCATAGCAGCAGTGAGGACCCAGTTAAGCTTATGAAACAAATTTATAGTGCACTCGATCAGAATGGTTATGTGATTTTCTCCACCTTCATTCAGCAGCACACGTGGGGAAGTGAAGACAGCAGATGATGGGAGTCATCCCAGCTAAGGCTTGACAGGATACCATGGGCAAAATTATAAAGGGGCCAGAGATTCAAAAGAAGAGGACCCTGTAGAGTGGAACTGGTCCATCATGTAGAGTGGAGAAGAGGAGAAACTGGCAGATGAATTTACAGGAATAAATCAGCCCCAACCTCACCCCCATGAGAGAAAAGACCCAACAACAGACTGAAACAAGCCTCTACTAGAACTGAGATGTCAAATACACAGAGGTGGACCCACATGCAACTCACAATATTCTCTAGTATGGCCTGAACCAGATTAAACTAGAATTGGGGAAATATTTAACAAAATACATTTTAAAATACAGTAAAACATCAATAATACCACATTTTTAAAACAAAGTGAATTTGCTGTCCAAAGGGTTCCTTCTCATGTGTGGGTGCATGATCCCCCCTTTCTATTTGAGCTTGACACCATTGTACCAGGAGGTTATAAGAAACTCTTTCATATGCTGGTTTCTTGAGACTTACCTTGAGATGCCTCTGCCTTTTAACTTTCCCACTGGAACAGACTACTTGGTATTGCAGTCTTTTCAGAGCCTCTAATCCTTCCTGGACCATAGCGTGGACTAATTCCCCCCACTTTTATTGTTCCCTTTTAAATGTTTCTTTTATCTTAACTTGTGGCTAAGAGCTACAGAAGGCCTGGCTAGCCGGGGATGTGGGAATGCAAAGCTCATTCTTCATTTGAAAGAATGGAGGAAAAACAGCACACACCCAGTCGATAAATGCCCTCCCCTCATTTGATGTTGGAATATTTTATGGGGCTATCATTAATAAAGATGCAAAGTCTGCATGGAAATAGTTCTTTGAGAAAGCTAGGCTAGAAATGTTATCAATAAGAGGGCATGGCTTCACCTGGGGCTGCTTTAGAAAATCAAAACTTTATCCATCACCTGAAGGGAGTTGGCAGAGAGTGGTCTGAGCTGGGATTCATTAGAAAGAAGGATGTGCTTAATGAGGCAGTGTTTGTTGCTAGGAAAAGCCTTAGAAAGCAACTTTATTCACCAGTGTGTCCACATTTCCAGTGATAGGTCACAAAAATAATACTCTCAGTACTCAAAAATACCTCCAAACCAAAGATGAAATAAACACAGCAATCTCACTGTCTCCCAGTTATTAGGCTCCATAACATGGCGATCATTTTATGGGCAAGCCTGCCTTAGGATGAGGCCCTTTGAAAACTGCAATCATAAACACCACTCTTCCCCCTTCACTCCCACTCCCACGAAAGCTTCAAAACAATAAATCCAGGGGCCAATGTATTTCTGGTGTGCCACATACAGGGATTGTAAGCAACTGGTACTTCCTGAGATCGGCTGACTTCAGCTAAGATTAAGAAGACTGAGGCTTAAGCCCAAACTTTCCTTGGGGACTGACAGAGGGTTATGGTGATCAGGGTAGCTTTGGGTAATGGATGTGGGAGAAGATGATATGATGATTAGCACTGACGCACAAGGCTGTATGACTGGTTCCTCAGAGCAGGACCAACACTTGGTCAAGTGACATGGTGGTGAAAAGCATAGATAGGATCATGAGTGAAAAGAACCGGAAAGAACCTTACAGACCATCTGGTTCAAACCCTTTGTTTACAGATAGGGAAACTGAGGCCAAGAGTGACTTATTCACAGTCCCCTTAGCTAGTATGATCCTCTGCCACTAAATCCTAGATGAGGGCAGAGCAAGACCTAGTCAGGGGTGAGAGGGTAACAAATAGAGACAGAATTGAGACACAGGGAAAGTCAGTGTTTGGGATAATATACTGAGGGAAGACCTCTCATAAGGATATGGCTTCGACCTGTGCTCTAATTGTGACTTGAAACTTTGTAATAACAAGTTGAACTATAACTAAAAGCTGCAAGTGTTTGATTATCTTAGATAAACAAGCATTTTCCCCTGTTTCTTCCCCCCTTTTTATTAGCATTTGAGTACTTACTATGGTAAAATGAGTTGTTCTGGGGTCCATATTTAGTTTCTGAGTAAATTAGAACTTTCCAGCCAATGGGAGAAAAGATCAGAGGGCGGGGTTGGGGCTTCTGGTTAGGATCTATATAATCCTGTGTTGGCACTTGGCACTTCTTTACTGACAAATACTTTTGTCAGATGGGAGTTGCCCTTTCTCCAGAGATCATAATAAACCCCTTTTTGCTTCTCTTACTCTGATTTTAATTTGGGTTTACTGGCCCACACAGTAGGAAGAAATCAAGGCTGCTAGTGATGAGGAACAAATAGATGCATGGGCGGTGAACCAAAGCCAGGATGGAGAAGTGAAGGAGTAGTAAGGCACCATAGCTGGGTCAAGGTCAGGCTCTCTACTGGGGGGAGGGGGGGAGGCTATGACAATGGAGGCTTTTCATTGAGGGCTGCTAACTTGGGGATTTCTGGGTAACCCTGCCTTGAGAGGAGGGGAAAAAGGAGATCTAAGCCAGTTCCAGTAGAACACTAACCTCCTCTTCTATAGCCCAGAAAACCTCCAAGTTGAGTGGGATATAGGAACACTAATGACTAACACTCATATAGCACTTTAAGGTGTATTACTTCATTTGATCCTTGAGCCAATCCTGGAAAGCAAATGCTATTATTGTCCGCCAGGGCCGAGGGGCCACATAGTGGGCATTGGATTCATACTCCATTTTGGATTGAATTGATTGATTGGCTTCAGTGCCTTGGGCTGGAGGTTGGGGAGGAAAGGAGAGAAGAAAGGTTCTGTTTGCTGCTAAGATCCCACTTATCTCTTCCTCAGAAGGTCCTACTCTAACACCATCTGGTTGGAAATCTGTAGGAGTTTGAACCCAAGCACAGGCTTAATGTTCATCCCCTCTAATTAAGTTCCAGTCAATTCCACAAACAGTTCCTAAATGCCAACTATGTGCGAGGCCTGGTGCTAAATATCACCTTGGTACATCTGGCCCATCATTCCAGCCTATCAAGATGGTTTTTGGGCTCCCAGGTGGTCACTGAAAGCCAAGGACTAAGTGGCTTCCTCTGCTGTGACCTTTATTAATAATGAGTCGTCCCCGTTTTGTAGTCCTGCAACGGAAAACATCTATGCGGGAAATGGTAAATCACTATCCCCAAGGCGTTCCCTGTGGAAGAGGGACAGCAGAAGCTCTGGTTCTCCAAGGGCTGGGGGCTTCTGGGAAGGGAAGCACCTGGGTGTTCACAGGCATTCTTTAAACCAAGGAGTCCCCTTTTGGATGTCACCCATTGAGGTGGCAGCTAGGTTCCTGAATGGGTTGAATCAGGCCTGCGAAACAGTCTCCATATTTGGAGTTAGTCCTTAGAGCCAGGGATTAGAATTATGCCTTCACTACAATTTACAAATCTTACGAGGGTTGCCCAGAGTGCTGATGAGTTCGGTGACTCGGCCAGAATCATACCATCAGTCAGGCAAAGGTATATTTATGCATAAATACATAAAGAAATTTGAGTTGGTTGGAACAGCACTGGGGGAGAGAAAGTGCCTTTATTATCTGTAATATTTATATTTATAATTTATATTCTGCTAATTCTGCTGTATATATTTTTCTACTCAGCTCAGTGTCAGCCATAGCTGATTTTACATTTCTGGCCTGCTTCCCATAGGTCTGCTAGCTACATTCTACTCCTCTGTGATCTTCCGACACCAGAGGTATCATACCCCAAAAGTCTGGCAGATGTATCCAAACTTTCATAAGAGTTTATTTTGGACTTCCTTTGCTCCACATCTCCTTCATTGAATTTTTGGAGATCAATTTCAAAAAGTACTTTTTACCTGCGTCCTCAGTACCCTTTTGAGACAGGCTACGGTTCAAATTATCCACGCTTCACAGATGAGGAGACTAAGGCTATTCTAATAGAAAAGTCAGGCTTATCACCACCATAGGTAGGAAGAGGAAACTGGCTCCCTGGGCATAAATCAATAACATATTTTCCAACCAGCTCATCAGTGGATAGCATCTCTACTTTTTTTTTTTTTTGGTGGGGGGAAAGAGTGACCTTTTCCCATCTTCCTAGCTATCAGTATGTTTGCTAGTAGAGCCAGACATGGAGATAGTCAGGAGTAAGACAGTGCTGATGCTGTTTCTGAATTGTGATAACTCTGGCCTCCCAGACTCCACTGCTCCCACCCAATGGCTGGAGCTTCCCCCAATCTCCTTTGTCCCTCACCAGCAGGGAAAGCATGTGTTTTAGTTCAGAACTTACCATGATATAATATAGAGGAAATAGGACTGGCTCTGGAGTCAGTCATCTTGAGGGTAGCAACTGCTGCCTTCCTTTTTCCAAGGCTGTAGACAATCCCCAGAGAGGTACAGTTAATGATGGACCCAGTCCAATAGCAACTTTCATCTGCTTGAGATTTTACAGTTACAAAGCAATTTCCCAGCCTATGGAGTACCACAAATAGCCTGTGAGCTAGGCAAGCTATGTATTATTTTGATCCCATTTTACCAATGAGGAGGCCAAGGTGCAAGCAGGCCGAATAATTTGCCCTCAGTCATACCACTAGTAATAGTATTTCTGGAGATGGACCTCAGATCTTCTGATTCTGCCATCCATCCAGCCCTCACTTTGTACTCTTATCACACTCTCTCGGTTCCAGTGGTTACCCATCAGTTGGGGGAATGATTGAATAAGTTATGATATTTGAATGTAATGAAATATTACTGTTCTATAAGAAATGATCAGCAGGATGATTTCAGAAAGGCCTGGAGAGACTTACATGAACTGATGCTGAATGAAGTGGGCAGGACCAAGAGAACATTGTAACAAGATTATGTGATGATCAACTGTGATGGACTTGGCTCTTCTCAACAATGCATTGATTCAGGCCGATTCCAATAGACTTGTGATGGAAAATCCAGAGGGAGAACTATGGAGACTGAATATGGGATTGAAGCACAGTATTTTCACCTTTTTTGTTTGTTTACTTTTACTTTCTTGTGTTTTTTCCCTTTTGGTTTGATTTTTCTTGCACAACATGAGAAATATGGAAATCGGTTTAAAAGACTTGCACAGGAGAGAGTCATCTGCATCCAAAAAGAGGACCATGGGGAATGAATGTAGATCACAACAGAGTATTTTTGCCTTTTTTGTTGTTGTTTGCTTGCTTTTTTTCTTTCTCATTTTTTCCTTTTTTGATCTGACTTTTCTTGTGCAACATGATAAATGTAGAAATATGTATAGAAGAATGGCCCCTGGGGTGGGGGGAAGAGGGAAAAAAATCGGAACACAAAGTTTTGCAAGGGTGAATGTTGAAAACTATCCTTGCATGTATTTTGACGATAAAAACTACTGTTAAAACAATAAAAAAGAATTGCATATATTTATAACCTACATCAGATCGCTTGCTATCTTGGGGAGGGGGAGAAGCAAAGGAGGGAGGGAGAAAAATCTGGAACACAAAATCTTACAAAAATGAATGTTGAAAACCATCTTTATATGTATTTGGAAAAATGAAATAGTATTGAGAAAAGGAAATAAATTATTTTTAGAGCTCTCTCAGTCCTAGAACCTAGCTCCAACAGTCCCATCAGTGCCCAGTCCTGATGTTTTCAAAGATGTCACACCCTTGAGAGAAGACTATTGGTTTCTTCCCAAGGCTACCTACTTCTTAGTACTGACTTCACCATCACAGAATGATTAATTTCCTGAGGATTACTTACCTACTTCTTCACTCCATTCCTAAAGTGAGTCCAGAATTAGCCAGAAGCCCAGCCTGATCCCCTTACTCATTCATCATCTGGCTCCCATTTTCTCTGCTTTCTCTAAAATTTTTTCTTCAAAAAGCATTTCTTAAGTGTTCACTCTGTGCCAAGAAGTGCATTGTGATGTAAAGAAGGATGTAAATACAAAAGCAAATGCAGTGCCTGCCCTTAAGTTGCTGGTACACTGGTGGCTAGAGAGGATCCCTTTGACTCAGAAAGTTACAGGATTGTGAGTCAGTCACTGGGGAGTAGGTGAACAAGCCCCATCCAGGAACAATGGCAAAGTCGGTTCGTGGTCCCTGGTTCCCCAACTGCCTTTGGAAGGAGAGGTTGAAAGATTGTTGTCTCTGTCATCTTAAGCTGCTATTCCAACTGGAAGTCCGCCCCACCCACAATGCCTCTAGAAGCCCCTCTTTTGTGAAAATTGCTCAGGAAAAGCTGTAAGCTTGATATGAGGCAAAAAAAACAGAGGACCATGTGTTGGCACTATTACCAAGGGGACCGATATTGTTAGAATCAGGCAGCCTCTGAGGCCCCATCCAACTGCAAACTCCTGTGAGTCTCTGAAGGGACCTGAGGATTTGGGCAAGTTTGCCTCCCCCAAGGTTGTGGAGATGGAAAAAGCTGGAGAAGGTCTGGATAGTTTGTCTTTGATGCACCAGAGTCAGCCTTCTATTTCTCTCTCTCCTCTCTCTGCCTCCCTCTTCTCCCTGTAATCAAGCATTTGCTCTGTGCCGGGCACTGAGAATAAGAAGAAATATTCTAATGGTTTCTGTCCCAAGAAACTACCATGGAGGGGGAGTAGGAGGTTGGAGAGTGATAGGTGAATCACGGTACATACAAGATCCCTTCAGAAAAGGAGAAGCACAATCAAAGTGTTGGCTTGGGAGCCAAATGGCCTGTATGATCTTGCACAAGTGACTTAAGCCCTCAGGGACTCAGTTTCCTTATTTGTAAATTAATGTAGAAGTGATCCCTGTCATTTACCACTTGGCACTGTATCACTGACATCCTCTAGCTAATCCACATCCTTCCTGAAATGCATCCCCCTCCAGTTGTACTCTTACAGGGCAAAAGACTTTGGGAATAGCTCCTCCTTTGCTACAGGCACCCTACAAACGTAAGAGTGATTATTATTACTCATCTACGAAAATCAAGCTGTGAGCTCATTTGTGTGCACATTTCCTCCAGTGATGCAAATGGCAACCCATCCATACCTGCCTGTCCTGGGCCATTCCTCCTATGACAAACTTATGGGACTCAACACCCTCTGGGGGGCAGGGAGTGACTTTCTCACTGTATCTATTTATTATTATTCTCATCATCATCATCATGTCTTTGGGGCAGGACTCTCATCTTTTCCTCAGCTCTCCTCTCCCTTCCTGTTCCAAGGGTCTCTGTCTCTGGGTATCTCTTTCTACCTAGCTTATTCTGTTTCCCTTCCCTCTTTCTCTGTCCCACCCTTCATCCCTTCCTGCTGCTATCTCTCCCTCCACTCCATGTCTCCCAGACAGACAGGTGGCCCTACTAGGTTGGCTAGAGGTGTGTAACTGGACTTATCCCCACCTCACTGGAGGGCTCTGTGCGACTAGATCATCCCAGCCAAGGCAGAGCTACCTCTCCCAGAACCCTATGTGTTCAATTTGTTCCCTTCCCGCTGTTCTTTCTCTGAAACTACTGCCTTTTTTTCCTCTTGCTTCTTGCTTCTCTAGCAGAGGCTGCTGGGTGCATTATTAGCCAATCTCCATGGTAACCCATCCCCTGCTTAACTCCCAGAGACCCCTATCCCCATACATCGATCCATAAATCACCAGGCTGTGAAGAGGGTGAAGCCTGGTGTTGGTCTGCCTGTCTGCTTTGGCACAAGCTGAGGAGTCTGCCCGATTATGTGAGTCGGGGAAGATTGGGGATTTTCTTGAGGGCAGAGGAAAGAAACAATAGTGGCAGCATGCCAGGTCCCCGTTCTTCCTTAGGCAGCTTGACACTTAACCAGAATGGCAAAACCTTCCCAAACTCCCCTCTCCTGTTCCAGCCTGCTTCTGGAAGTCACTGGCTCCTAAACTTGCACATACTGGGAATTGCCCAAGGATGGCACCCCAGGAGAAGGCCTAAATGGTGGAGGAGCCAGCTGTCTCCATATCCAAAGAGGAAAGAATAGAATTTCTTCCCACTTCCTGCTTTAGCAATAGCCCCATTAATGAGGGAGCAGGCTTGGAGCTGAGGGACCAGGCAGTGCAAAGATGAGAGAGGGATGCTAATAAGAAGGCTTAGCCCCTATGTGAGCGTAGGTAGCTGGTGTCACCTCGGCAATTAGAGAAGAAAAGAGGAAACGAGACTTTCAAATCTATAAAGGCTACATAGAGGAAGGGGGGGCCTTAGGTCTACAAAGGTGGAAGATTGTTACAAAAGAAGAAAACACACAGAAGTGAAGGTAGGAAAATGTCAAAAAAGCTTCCAAAACACTGAATCACTGAGTCACAGCCCCTCAGGGCTGGGGCAGGAGGAGCCATCAACTTCCTCTGAGTCAATCCAAACGGGACCCAGGATCTCTTCTACAACATACTTCCCTGACCCTCCTTAGTTTAAAGACCACGAATAATGAGGAACTTGCCCCCTCCTGAAGTGCAGATTCATTATGATGAGTTTATAAATAGTCTCTGATATTCCCAGGTACTGATTAAGAAACTAATTTTAAAAAACAGATAAGACTGAAAATCTTTCCCCAATAAGTAAATGTCAAAAGGCCATGAACTAGCAGGTTTCAAAAGGAGGGATGCAAATGACCAATATCCAAATGGAAGAATGTTCCAAATCACTACTCGGAAGAGAAATAAAAAAATGACAACAAAACCTTGGCCTTCCCCTCCATCCGGGCCCTTCCCCTGAGTAGAATGCAAGCCATTTTAGGGCAGAGCAGTATTTGTTTTTTTTTTCTATTTGCCCCCTCGGTGCTTAGCATAGAGGAGACACCGAATAAAGGTCTAACGGTTGATTGGTTCAAGGATATGCTTTGGAGGTCCAAGTTCTGCTCAGGTGTCTTCCTTGGCTCACCATTGCTTAGAAAGTCCAAGCCAACTTTTTGCTTGGCTTCCAAACCCTTCAGAGTTTGATCCCATCCTAATACTCCATCTTATCTCCCACTTCTCTTCCAAAAAAACCCTTTGTGCTAGTAACACTGACCCCAAATATACCTTTAGCTCTCCTATCTCTACTTGTTTGCTCAAGCCTGGCCTCCTGGGATAGAACTAGTGGTGTCAGAGGTCGATGTGCCCTTCCAACCCTTCCAGGTGATGATCTCACCCAGGAGTTTGCCAGGGACATATTTTGAAGGTCTAAGAAATTGAACGGGAAAAAAATCTTGATTTCTCCAATCTCGGATGGAAATTTAGCTAAATGTTGACTGGAAATATTATGAAATCCATGATGCTGAGGAGAAATCCATCTATGAGCTTTACCAGATTAACTGCCCGTGGGGCAGGGGAGGGAGGTTAGGGCAATGACAAGCAATAGAAGGTTAAGAAGCTCTGTTCCACTCCAGTGTCCTTGGATGAGACAATAGCCCTCTCCAACTACAATACCCTCCTCTGTTATGACTACATAGACTAGTTCTCCAAAGTTCTTCCCAGCTCACAATCTGTGAGTTTGATCTTGCGGGGGCTCACTCACAGTCCTATGTCAAATAATCTTGACAAAATGAATTTTCCAACTGTGTTCTCCAAGGGCAGAACTTGGATGCCAGTTTTTGTATCTTTTAATCATTTTTGGAGGGACTTCAATTTCACATAAGCAACAATGTCCAGTCTGATTTGATTGGCCAGTTTTCCAGGCCAGAATTGTCCCCCTTGAAAACAGTTCTTCATTTTAGGTCTAACTTCCAGATCTCATTTTCTTGGAGGCAACTCTGTCTGTCTGTCTGTCTCCCCTTCTCTCTCTTTCTCTGTCTTTGTGTCACTCACCTTTCTCTTTCTCCTTTGCTACCTTGAAAGGTAATTTGAGTGCTTAGAATTCTGACCATCAAAACAGAAAAACTCAGAATAGTAAATCCCACTTCTGACCCTGATTATGTAACCATAGGAAAGTCCCAACCTGTCGATACTCAGTTTCTCCATCTGTAAAAGGAGAACAAAATAATAAAAATATCTCTCCCAGGGGTGTCGTGAGACTCAACTTAGCTAATGGATGGAAAGCACTTGCCAAATCTTAAAGGGCTATAATTGTTATTTATTAATATCTTAGAATTTAGTCCAAAGCTACAAGCAGTTTTGCCAGGAAAGGTGGAAAAGACAACTTAAAATCACTTATTCAAGCTTTAAAGAAGCCTCCTTTTGTTTGGTTTATTATATTCAATGAATAGCCAGTTTTATTTAAAGGATATTTCTAAAAATAAGTTTTTGTTTATGCCTTTTGCTTTCATTCCCTATTACTTCTATCTAAACTTGTGGCCACCCCCCCCAAGCCCTATCTTGTAACAATGGCCATATCTGCCAGTGTATGCACCACTTCCCATCTGTGGTTTCTCACCTCTCTTATGAAAGAAGGCTGCTCCAGTGGCGTTAGTATTTGTCAATATGTCAATATGGAGTTCAGATTCTGCAGCTGTTAATTAGCCTTGTAACCTTCAAAGAGTTCTTTTCCCTATCTGAGCCTCTCTTTCCATCACCCTGCACCATAAAATGGAGAGGGGTAAACTAGAAAGCAGAGATTCTTAAGTTGGGGTCCTCAAGCTTTCCTTTTTCAAATAGGTTGACAACTGTATTTTGCTATTGTCCAGTTTCCTTTGTAACTCTATGTATTTTATTGTTTGCATTTAAAAGCATGATTCGGAGCAGGGTTACACAGGTTTCTCCAAGGTATCCCCATTTTACAGATGAAGATAGACAGAAAGTATGAGTGACTTGCTGAGGATCATACAATTAGTATGTTTCTGAGACTGTGTTTGAACTCAAGTCTTCCTGATTTCAGACCCAGCCCTCATTTTCTTTTCTTTGGATTCAGAAAGTCCTTTATTTACTTATAGTTTTAAAAAATAATAATAGTCTTTTATTTTTCCAAATACATGCATAGTTTTCAACATTCACCCTTGCAAAACCTTGTATTCCATATTTTTCTCTCTCCCTTCCCACCTCTCCCCTCTCCTAGACAACAAGTAACCCACTGTAAGTTAAATATATGCAATTCTTCTATATATATTTCCACCTTTATCATGATGCACAAGAAAAATCCAAAAGGGAAAAAAAGTGAGAAAGAAAACAAAAAGCAAGAAAATAGCAACAAAAAGGTGAAAATACTATATCGTGATCCACACTCAGTTGCCCCTCCCCCCCAGTCCTCTCTCTGGGTACAGACAACTCTCTCCATCACAAGTCTATTGGTATTGGCTTGAGTCGCCTCAAGAGCCATGTCTGTCAGAATTGATCATCACATAATCTCGTTGTTGCTATGTACAATGTTCTCTTGGTTCTGTTAACTTTATTCAGTATCAGTTCATGTAAGTCTCCCCAGGCTTTTCTGAAATCAGCCTGCTCTCATTTCTTACAGAGCAAAAATATTCCATTACATCCATATACTGTAACTTATTTTGCCATTTCCCCAACTGATGGGCATCCTATCACTTTCCAGTTCCTTCCAACCCCCCTTTTCACAGGGGAAGAAATGAAGTCCCAGAGAAGGCAAGCTATTTGGCCAAAGTCACACAGCTAATCTACTGCAGAGCTGAGACTTAAACCCAGCAGACTCATTGTTCTTGCATTAGAGCAGGCAAGCTACCTGCCTCTCTGCAGTGGTCTCTGAACACCACAGGCCTGTGACCTGGCAGAGAAACCAGCTGGCCAGATGTGTTCCCAAATCCATTGGTCTAGACAGCTGTGGTTGCTGCTCACTGAGGTCATTCCTATGAGATTTTAAGAAAGAAGACTAGCTTGCCCTTCCTAGAAAAATGTAGCCAAGCTTGGCCAGATTCTGCCTGGGGCCAGATTCACTAGGGTCCTGGGAAAACTGTTATTTTCCAGCCCAGTCTAACTTCTTCTTTACGAATAAAAATACCTCTGAGGGAGAAGTTTTTTCATCCTTGGGCAACTCCCAGAGGGCACTTGGGGCAGGAGGGACTCTCTGAGGGTATTATAGCCAAGTGTCAATAATTCTGTCAATAACTATACTCACTGTGTTACCACCATGAATAGAGGAAATTGGGGGCAGCAGAAAGGGAAGATGGGGGAAATCAAGCATGGCTGTGAAGCTACCCTGGGGAGCTGGCAGACAGGCCAGCCGGGGGAAGGGGCTCCTGGACATCCAAGCAGTCATCCAGTTTTACTCATGTTTTCCATCTGTCTCTCATACCACCATGAAGAGAGGGCTCTACCATGGACTAGGAGTTAGAAGACTGGTATTCTTCCAGTCTCCCTTAGTGGTAACCAAGACGGTAAAGCAAAACTAGCTGGTACAGTGACAAAGACTGATGGTATATGGAGTGTTTTGCCCCCAATAACTCCCCCCACCCCTCAACCAAAAATGAGGAGGATTCACTTTAGGGAGGACTTAAGTTTTAACATGATTTTGCCCCAGCCTTGTTACTTTTCCTCTACAAGCCTCAGTTTCCTCCTCTAACATGGGGACAAAAATAGACATTCTGCGCACCTCATAAGGCTATCATGAGGCACGAGGAGAAACTCAGCATGAGTAAAAGCAGTTTACAAAGTTAAAGGTTCTATTAGATCTAGGGGTAAGTAGCTCTTCATTGCCAGAGATGTTCAAATAGATGGTTAGAGGACCGCCTAACAGAGATCTTGGAGAATGGGAGTGCTACACGAGCAGCAGGTGGGCCTCTGACGCCCCTTCCAGTTGTGAGATTCTGAAACTCTGTGGCACTGGGAATTTCTCTTCATTTCTATGGCTAATGTGGTCACCTTCCCTATTAGACTGTCTTGTTTCAATAAGCAAACATGGTTCTCCACCATGTACTATGCTAGGTGTGGAGGAGTACAATCACCAAAGGAAATAGACCCTGCCTTCAAGAAGTTTCCATTCCCCTGGGCAGTGACTATCGAATTCCAAGGAATTAAACCCCCCAAAGAATGCACAAGCACAAGCTCATTGAGTGAGAGAGAGAGAGAGAAACTGTCACGAAGGGGGGCTTCCTGCCAGTGTACACAGGAGACTCAAGCTGACTCCCCCCACCCCCAACAAAACTGATCACAGCTTCCATTCTCAAACTGTTATTAAGCAACTTGGGTGAATCCAGAAAGGCCTCTAGTAAGAAGGGGCACCTGCAAGAGGTGACTCTGAAGGAACGCACAGCCCCCTCACAGGGTTTTTTCCAGGGCTGGGAAGAGAGGAGGCACTCGATATGGCTTTATGGATTGCTGGGCTGATTAGATCCAGGGAGGATACCGTTAGTCCTTTCCTCATTGGCGACTGTTGTGAATCCTTGTCTTTGGACAGCTCCTCAGTACCCACCAGCTTGCCCCACACTATCATTTTTACAGTGTGCTGCTGCTGCTGCTTGCCTCTGAATATCCATATAGCTGAGCCTGCATCCTGGGTTTCCCTGCACTGATCCCCCAGGCTAGGGGAATTAGCTGTGCCGTGCTGGACATCCCCCCACTCCCAGCCAGCAGCCTTGTTCCTCTGCCTTCTACACTGGCTCATCCTCTTACTCCTCTCACTTCACCATGGCTCTCTCCCAAGTTTCTCTCCCAGAATCCTCCACTCTTCTCCCCCTCCACCCGCTCCCTGAGAGAGAGAGAGCAGCCAGTCAGTTATGGCTGCTTCTCCCCAGTGGGCTGTAGACTTCTGCTGATGACGTTGGAAAATCACACCATGCAAGAACATGACAAATGAGGTTAGAAGACATCCTTTTGCCTCCAGAGGAAACAGGCTTGGGCTCTGTTAATCCCAGATTCTCTTCTAGTTGAATATTTTCCCGTTATCGTGGCTGGGGAGGGGAGAGGGAAGGAAGCAAAAACCGGCTCCCATGTCTCTCTCTTAGCATCAGAAATATCCTCCTAATCTTTCTGGCTGCCCCCATTGAAGACATCTTTGTCCGGTCCCTTCTTCATGTCTAGCCCTAGGCTGGGCACTGTCAGTGAGAGAGACATAAATAAAGCCCCCAATCCCTACCCTCAGAGACTTTATAACCTAATTTGGAAAGTGTTACAGAGTGCCAAGGTAATGAGCCTGGGGGAAGTCAGGAGAGCCAGGCATCCTAATCCTGCCGCTGATGCTTAGAGAAGTGTGTGACCTTGGGACAGCCCCTAACCTAAGTTTCCTCATTTGCACAATAAGATATTTTTTAAACACTTGGACGTCCTCCCTCATGGGACTGTTGTTCAAACCTTATGTAACTGTGCTAGTGCATTTATTAATGGAGAAAAGACCCAGCACATTCTGGTTTGTATTAGCATTAGGTGAGTCTGATTGCCATAAAAGTGGTCTCAACAGAGATCTGGGACGAATCACCCCAGAGGGGATCAGAGGCTTCAGGGATCAGGTAGTCTTTTAAGCCAGATGGTGAAGAATGGGGAGAATTCAACTGGAAAAAATGAGAAGGATGGGTGGGAGTTAGTATATTTCAAATTGGTAGCAAGGGCTAAGACACAGGAAAGCATGATACATATTTGGTATGGTCAAAAAGACCCCTGGAATGGAGTCAGAAGACTTGGTTTCAAATCCCACCTCTGCTACTTGCTAACTGAATGAAGCTTTGGTGGAGAAAATGTGGGGTGGGGAGTCAGGTTCAGGCCTCAAACGCTTCCAGGGCAAGTCATTTAACCATTTCCAGTCTCAGTTTCCCCACTGGTAAAATGGAGATAATGCTAGTACCCACATCCTAGGGCTGTGGTAAAGATCAAATGAAATAATACTAGTAAAGCACCTAGCATCTAGTAATATATACTTTTTGTCATTCAGTTGTTGCAGTTGCATCCAACTCTTTGTGATGCCATTCTCGCGGCAATGGTAATGGAGCGGTTTATTATTTTCTTCTCCAGCTCGTTTTACAGAAGAGAAAACTGAGGTAGACAAGGTGAAGTGACGCATCCAAGTAGGTGCTTAATAAACATTTGTTTACTGCCTTCTTCCCTGTGTGATCTTGGGAAGTCATTGTACCTCTCTGGGCCTTGATTTCCTCAGGAGGAATGCAGAATGAAAGCTCCTGATGGGCGAGGGACTAATTCACTTTTGGCTTTGTATCCTCAGCGCCAGCTATGGGGTCTGACACATTGCAGGCCTGCGATAAGTGCTTGTGAAATTAATTTGAAGAAACTCCATTTGCTTTGGACCAACTCAGCATGGCTTTGTGACTTTCTCCGACAGCAGAGAGAGGAAAGAGATGGAGAAAGGGAGCTGAGATGCCGCTGGTGATGGAGGCAAAGCAATGTCAGGGCCAGAGGTCAGAGGGAATCTGAGGCCAGACAGCATCTAAAATTCCTTATCTTCTTGACTTTGGGCAAGAAGATATCTCCTCGAGAATCTGGATCCAAACTGAATTGTCTCATAAAGGCAATAAGAGGCAATAAGATAGCAAAAGCAATCTGTCAAAGAACCCTTTTGACAAAGGGACCAAAACTGATCTGGTTTCTAAGTCAGAATTCTCTATCTTCCAGTCAGCTCAAAGCAGGGCCCACCACCATTTGCAAGTCTCTTTTAACACTGCCCCCTGTGGGCTGCAGATGATGTGACGCTATGGCAGGTAGATGGGTGGTAATTTTTTCAAGTGGCACTCTAAGGTTTGCAAAAAGCATTCTATTCCTAATAATGTAATAAATCACAATAATTCATGTATTGTATAATAACAACTAATTACCATCAAAAGAAATACTTTTCTTTACACAGCATGCAATCAGCCTGCAGATCTTGCTCTCACAGGAGGTCACCAGGGAGAGAGCAGGCAGCAGAATGCCAAGCGGGAAGGAAGCCCTCAAAGTGCTTGGCACATGTGGCTCCATTAGCCCCAAATACAGGGCAAGGTAAATACCCAAATGAGCAAAATGCCAGCTTGCCATTCCCCTGGAGAGGATAGAGAAGTGCCAAGGATTATACTTGTACATCTATGCCTGCATGTGTTTGTGGCTGAGTCCTGTGCTCTTGGTACTACACTCTGTGCAGCCAGTCAGAAACTGTGAGTTCAAATCCCATCTCCTCTGCTTGTTATCCACGGGCAGAACAACACTCCTCTCTGGATCTCGGTCTCTTCTTCAGCAAAAGAACAATAGCTAGCAATTATAAAGTAATCACAAGCAATTTCATATTACCTCCAGAACACTTAATGCCAGTGATCTAATTTGATCCTCCCAACAACTAGGTAGGCTACTAGTATCATCATTATCATGTTCTCTGATGGAAAACCTGAGGCCCAGGGAAAAGGTTTGCCCATGATCACACAGTTTAGTATTTGACCTCAATTTCTTCCTGGGACCAAGTCCAACATGTTGTCACCTTCCATGCTACCTCTAAATTAGGGGGTTTTGGTAGATGATTTCCAAGCAGGACTGCAGCCAAGGAGGATGCCCATGGCTCTGTCCCAGGTCCCCAATGTTTAGAGGGCTCCTATTGTACCTATATCCCTTCAGCAGGGAAAGATAGGGACTATATCTAGTTAGTAGGAATAAAGAGTAAAAATAGGAAGCTATTGGGTCATTCCCTGCAATCCCTGCCTCCTGCTCATTGCCATTACCCTTTCCTGGATTTGCTCTAGGTACATTTTGTGGTGACTGCCTTAAGAACCCAAACCACTAGTTATGACTGCATATTAGGTTACCTTCAAAGCTCCTATGATCCCTGGGGGAAGGGGATCAGAGTTTGGGAAGGGGAAGAGGTTGTATTTGGGGAAGGAGGAATACAGCCGAAGGCAGATTTCCAGGTAATGAAAGGAACTCTAGTCTTGACTGTGCAGGCTTTACATTCCTGGCCAGGCAATCTGGCACCATGAAATGGCACCAGTGGTTCTGTGCCACTGGTGTGGATTGCCTCAACTCAAGCAGCAAGAGAAACCCTCAGACTACAGAAAGTGAGGTGAACTCACTCAGCAGGAAGAGGAGGAATTCAGGATATTCTGCTCTGAGAACATAAATTGAATCAAAAGCAATATTGGCTACTTAGGGAGTGCTCTAATGAGCTGTGGGAAGAAGAAAGGGGCAGAGAGATCCCATGCTATTGTCTTTGGAGGCTTCCAGAAGGATAAATAATCTTGCTATGGTTGGTAAATGTTGCAGAGATAATACAAAGTGCAAAGGTGGGAAGGGAGGGGCTGCTACTTCCTGCTCAAAATGAGCATCCTTTGAGCTAATTAACTGAAACACAAACCAAAGGAGTCCCTGACAGTGAGAATTTCTGATGGGAAAATTCAATTCAAGTCTTTGCATCCCAGGAAGCAGGTGGGCATTGAGTGAAAGGGCAAAAAGGCTGAGGACGATGACAAGTGGGATTTCCTTATGGCTATTAGAATGTGAATTCCTCTGGAGTATCTAGTATAGTTTCCGGCACATAATAGGTGATTAATCCGCTCTAAGATAAGGAAAGTTCTTGTTCCTCATCTATCGCTATATATAACTTATATAAGGGGATATATACCATATCTCCCCCCCTATTAGAATGTAAGTGTCTTGAGGGAAGGGCTGTTTTATTCGTTGTATTTTCATCCCCGATGCAGTACTGAGAATAGTGTCTGGCCATTCCCCTATAGGTTCTTAGTCTTCTCTCGGATTTCCTTCCTATAATTTGTATCCATCTTGGGTACCCCTGTTTATGTCCATATCATCTCTGCCATTAGAATGGAAGCTCTTTGAGGACACATACTCTCTTTGTATCGCCAGAGTCTGGCACAGTGCCTGGCACCTCATAAGCATCCAAGACATTTTTGCTGCTCAAGGGATCGGTTCCCACAGAAGAGCTTTGGACAGGCACTCTGACAAAGCAATGTGAGATCAAGGGGGTTAGGTGTACCAGATGGGCAAGAAGGAAGCCACCTTCAAGTAGTGCAAAGTACCGAGCAGTAGATGGAGCATGCTGCATCTCCGATTGGAGGTTTGAATCCAGCTCCCTCAAGGAGCCCTCTGGCCCTCCTGGTGATTCAGCCTCACTGGACGTCAAGGGAATAAGGCAGAGGAGAGAAGCGAATGGATGTGGGTTTCCCCTTAGCCTCCCAAGGTCCTGTGGGCTCCATATAGTTGCCCTCCTATCAGATGGAATTAGCCATTCCAGGGCCAAGTTGGAAGGAGAGAGGATGTTTACAAGCTGCCCGGCTCCCATTTGTGACTACTAAAAAACTCAGCCAAGTGTCAAATGGCTTTAGCCTCTGAATAGTTCGTTACAAGCTTGGCAGGCTGTTAGAGTTGCATCAAGGTCCTTTGTACTTATCTGATTGAGCTGATCAAAATGAGACTAACAGAAAAGTTGTATTTGAAGGGACTTCATTGATTTTTTCCCTTCCACAACCACTGGCTTAATCCTCAGAATTCTGGTTAATCAGGCCAATTTGTTCACTGCCTAATAAAAATGGTTGAGGATTCAGCAAGAATTAGTCATGCAACTGATGCACAGCCAACTGCCCTTGGTGATCTCCTAGAGGCCCCATTTAGGCAGCACTTGGCTGGGCAGCAGCACAGTGCCTCAGCTTTGGATGGAGCCACATCTGCAGCCTCATCTAGCTCTGTTCCCCAGCACAACACTGAGGCTCTGCACGCACTGCGGTTTGGTCAGTGACTGGCTTCCAGATTCCCTTGTATGTCCTGGCAGAGACCAGGCACATGGCTAGTGGCACCCCTTTACTGGTCACTGTTATTAAGCAAATGTTGAGGTGAGGATTCAATTCCACTCAATGAACATCTTAGGTAGCTGGGTGGTGTAATGGACAGAACACTGGATTTGGCTGGAGTCAGGAAAATGTGAATTCAAATTCTGCCTCAGCCTCTTACCAGCTATGTGATCCTGAATAAGCCACTTAAACCCTCTCAGCCTCAGTTTGCTCATCTGTAAAATGCAGACAATAATAACACCTACATCTTAGAGTGGTTGAGATGAAATATGTAAAGGGCTCTCCTAGTTATGATTACTTTGTGCCAAGCATTGTAGACAAGATTTGTCCATTGTAGACACATAGGCAAAAGCGATATAGTGGTCTACTTGTATATCACCGGCACACAGAGTGTATACAAAATAATACAGAATCATTTTAAGAAGGAAAGAATGCATGTATAACTGGAGGGAAAAAGACAAAGCTTGAAGGGGAGGCAGCACCTGAACGGGTCTTGGAAGGAAGGTAGAGGTTCAAAAAGGCTGGGCCTTCTGGTGAAGAGTGAGCCCATTCCAGAGCCTGTACTAGGCAGTACAAAGGTGCTGAAGATTTAAGGTCTCTTTTGTATTTCTGTTCCCTGGCACTCAGTGTTGAGCACACAGAAAGTACTTAATCAATGCTTTGTCCTTTGCTCAATTCAATCCATGTCAGTTCAGTGGATGAATGGATGATTTGAACCTTGAAAATGTTGATGGTGGTAGGAAGGCAGCCTTAAGAAACAGAAGTATTGTGTGTAGGAATTTTCTGGGAAATCTGGGACTGATTTGAGGAGATTTTGTTATTTAAAAGTCCTTGAACATTCACCCCCTACTTTTTTCTCTAATCTGGTCAAAATACAGGGGTAGCCAAGTAGTTTCTTAATCAAATGGGAGTTACCAGCTTTCCACATTTTGAACACAACTGAGAAAAAACAGACAGAATTAAAAGGGACCATAGAGATCATGTAACTCTTGTTTTTCAGAGGCAGCAACTAAGGCTCAGAGGAAGGGAAAGGACTTGCCCAATGTCACATAACTAAGAAAGGTCTGTGCTGACATTTGTCCATGGGTCCTCTTGATCCCAAACCTGTTAGTTTTTCCATTATGCTATGAATTGCAATGAATGAAGGGTAATGGGGAAACTGGTGGTAGAAGAATTTGCATGGATGGAGAGGCCCGAAATATATAATAACCCATGACATGTATGACTAGAAAAGGAGGAGGTCTGTTTTTCATATAAAAAGGGCAAAGGGTGACAGATGGGTGACAGATAGATAGCCAGCCATGAGGTTGAACTGGTATCCATGCAATATTAAAGAAGCCAGAGGAATTGGGTGATATCTCCACGGAAAGACAAGGATAAGAAGCCCACAGGATAGGGGCATGGAATGGGCAGCAGTAGTGTAGGAAATGTTGATAACTGATGAGATAATGGAACCAGCAAAGTATAATTATGAGGTACTTTTCATCACACTATTTTCACTTTTTTTGTTATTTCTTTCTTGTAGTTTTCCCCTTTTGTTCTGATTTTTCTTTCACAATATGACTAATATGGAAATATGTTTAAAATGATTGAACATTTATAACCTATATTGGGTTGTTTGCTGTCTTGGGGAAGGAAAGGTAGGAGAAAGGAAAAGTAAGGGAGGGAGGGGGAAAATTTGGAACTCAAAATCTTACAATGATGAATGTTGAAAACTATCTTTACATGTAATTGGAAAAATAAAATACTATTAAGTTTTTTAAAAAGTACCTTTCATGGCACCCTATGAATAATTGGAACTTTCATGTGTCTGAGACTCAGACTAAGCTCCAAAGGGAATGGATAAAAGCTATAGGAACTCCATTGATATGGTACAAAGCAAACTCATTTAAGATCTAAAATATATATCATCCCACTATTTAGCACAAGCCAAGGAGAACTCAGATCTTGGTGAGGTCCTGCTGACCTCACCAAGCTGACTGTAGAAGTCCACACTGCCACCCTTGAATCAGAGATCATGCCAGGAAATCATTCACATCAGCATCCTCAGACACTTAATGGCTGTGTGACTCTGGATAAGTCACTGACCTGCTTTCTGTCTTAATTTCCTCATATTTAAAATGGGAGTGATAAAATACCTACCATCCAGGCTTATTGTGAGAAGCAAACATAATAATATTTGTCAAACACTTTGTAAACCTGAAAGCACTATATCAATTCCAGCTATGATTATATCATCATTGTACATATTTCCTTCTTCTGTATGTTCCATCCTGTATGATTCCATGCAAATCTTCTCATACTTCTCTGAATTCCTCAGTGGTCATTTCTTAAAGTGTGATATTCCATTACATTCATATGCCATAATCTATTGTCATTCCCCAATGTATAGCACCCCTTTATTTTTAAGATCTCTTTTATCAATTAAACCTGACTCCTACTCATTGGGCTGAAGTTGATTCCTCTCGCTTTACAGTTTTCAAGAAATTTAAATCTCAATCAATTCAATGTATAGGAGTTCAGTGTAGCACACAAGAGCAAGCCTCTTTCCAGTGGTCTCTGGGTATCTTAATCCTTGGAACATGAACATCCCCATTGGAAGTCCCTGGAAGCCATCTTAGTTTCTCATCAATAAGCCTGTCTCCTCAACTTGGAGTACTCCTGGCACTGCTGGAGGTCCCCTTTGCCATTTTGATACACAGTCATTGGCTCTTAATTGTTAAAGTACCAATCAGGAACAATCAGCACATTTTGGAGATATCATTTCTTTAAGAAACGGAAGACAATTCCAGAGGGTTCAACTAGAGATCAATGCTGATGGGGCATAACCTTGGAATACATCAAAAGGTTACCAGATGAATCTGCAGTGTTTCTCTATTATCTCTTTATTCCAAGATTTGAGTAAACAAAGTATTCTGAAGAATTAAGTCACAGGCAGAGTAAAAAACTAGTTAATTAGTCAAGCCTGTAGACTTTGCAACTGGAAAGGAACTGAAAGTTCACCTATTTCAACCTTTCTTTCTGTCCAGAGAAAGTCACTGGGGCCCCAACAGGGGAAATAAATGATTTGTTTGGGGTCTGCAAATCCAGCTGGCTGCCTCTTTTCTTACAGCTCCTGAGCTAAGAATAGTTTGCACATTTTAAAACAACAATAAAACTTTATTTTAAGATGTAAAAACCATTCTTAGCTCAAGGGTCTTAAAAAAAAACCCAAAGCACCAGGCTACAGGCTAGATTTGGCCCGTGGGCCATAATTTGCCTTTGCCAATGTTTAGCAATGGAGCTGGGATTCCCAGGCAAATCCTCTGACTCCAAATCCTTGGGACTTCCCACAGTCCCACACTGCCTCTCTCTAGTTAGTTCAAGGGCATTGGCATTTTGTACCAAATAGGAGAGAAACTGAATAAAGAAGTAGAGATCATGACGAAAAACAAATGAGAAAAATATTGAAACCTAATGGTATAAACCGTCCTTTATCCAACCAAAGTCTCGGGGGGAGAAAAGCCATAGAGAGGGCTAAAAAAGAGAGAGAACTAGAAAACCTTTAGATTGGTATTCTTTAGCAAGGTGGCATTTTAAAAAGAGTCTTTACCTGTAGAAATAAACCTCTTTCCATTGATATTCAAGAGACAAGGCATTTAGAGAGAAATAGGGCATGGCACATTAGAAATAGCACCAGCTTGGGAGTAGGAAGGTCTAAGTTCTAGTCTTGGATCTGCCCCTTAACTTAGTTATGTGATCTTGCCAAAACCAGGACTAGATGTAGGCAAGGTTGGCAACCTCATTGCCTAGGGTGCCATGAAGAACAAATCTGACTTTGATAATTCCATTATCTCATCAGCACAGGCTGATCTTCATTGCTGCTGATCACAACCTACCCCATGCCCTTCCTATGGGCTTCTTAATCTTGTCTTTCCATAGACTTTCCATGGAAGAATTATCCAATTCCTTCATTGATTATTGCATGGATACCAGTTCAAGTCCATGGCTGGTTATCCATCCATCACCCATCTCCATATGAAAAGCAGAGCTCCTCCATTTCTGGTCATATATGTCATGGATTACATATTTTGGACCTCTCCATTCATGCAAATTCTCCCACCACCAGTCTCCCCATTGTGCTTCGTCAACTGGCAATTTTGATTCTCCTGAGATTGTGCTGTTCTATGATTTAGAATGATCAATTTTAAGCTGGAAGGAGCTTTAGTGGTCATCTAACACAACACCCTAATTTAATACATGAGGAAACCTGGGCCCAGTAAGAGCCAGGAGAATCCTCAAATGGATTCTCTGTGATCTCTCTAATGTGGTTGTTCCCTCCAAAGATGGTGATGAGAACCCATCCATCGCTGTCCATCCTGTGAGCTCTCGCCCAAACCTTTCCATAAGTTTGACACCAGTGGTCCACTTAACACAGAACTCTACCTTGCTTTCTCCTGCAACCTAGAATCATACCAGAGGCATCAGTTGTGTCTTCATCTCACCACGTAACCAGTCCTTCATCTTTTTCATTCATGTTATTTCTGTGATGGCACCCTTTACACAAATTCTCTGTTGTACTTCCCTGTTTGTAATGCCAGAAGGATATTGGTGTTTGAAAGCTGGGCTTTTAAGCAGCATAGGCTCATTGAAAAAGCTACACCGTTTCCCAAATGCAATCTGAGCGGATCTCTGTGCTCCATGTGTTCACTTCTGGACCCAGTCCCTGGTCCACCTGTGATGCCTGAACAAGTTAAGTCCTAAGTTAAGCTCGGCAGGCTACCTACCCAGCGACGTGCCATAGTCTTGGAAGTATATATTCTTCATCCACTTTGTTGGTTTCTTTTTATTCTGTGTGGATTGCCAGCATGGTCTTTGTTGAATGGTCATAGATACCAGAGATCAAATGACTGAGGTGGTGATAGACTGAGGGGACTTCATGGAGAGACTTCTTCTGGTCTCTGTTAGCGACTGACTGTTGGCAATAAAAAATTCAATTCAACAAAAACTTATCATTTACAATGTTCAAGGCAGAATAACAGTGGATGGGGGGGAGGGAGTAAGCATTGATCACCTACTATGTGCCAAGCACTGTGTTAGGCATGTTTTACAAATATTATCTCATATTATCTTCACAAAACGCTGGGAGATGGGTTCAGTTATTATCCCTATTTTACAGTTGAGGAAACGAGGCAGGCAGAGGGTAAGTGACTTTTCCAGAGTCACACATCCAGTAAGTGTCTGAGGCTGATTTCCAACTCGGGTCGTTCTGATTCCAAGTCCAGAACTCCATCCACTGTGCCACATCAAGTTTAACTGTATTTGCAGTTTCTTGTCCGGTTTTTCATTAGAATCTGTCTGCTTCTTCCTCCTATGAAACCTAAGCTGACATACTTTTTGTAGAGGGCCATTTGGTCATATGAACCATAAACACTGCAAGGGGACACCACTGAATGTCCAAAAAGTTTTTGTTGTCCTTGAGCACTGAATGAACTCACCCCCCTTTTAATCACCCCTCCAAGAGGAACCTGTGAGCCATCCCACCTTTGAGTTGTCATTTTCTTTGTGCCTTTTTCGCTGTATTTACAATGAGAATGTCAAGGAGGTAGTCCAGTTCCACAAGTAATGTAGCTTTTACTCTTTGGAGAATCGATCTTGTCCCAAGCACTACTAGCTATGCTTCTAAACATCCTCCCATCCTTTTCCATTACTCCTTCGCTCTTACTGGGGATTTGCAAGAGGGCTGCCTATACAGCACACTCATACGGCTTGTTATAAATGCCCATATTCTCAAGGCCAGAAGATTCCAGGGGATCTAAGTAAAGATTTTGTCACATCGAGCCACATGTGTTGCAATGACTACATGATACTTGTGATAGGCAGAACACAAAAAAGCGTGCATTTTCAAAACCTGACCAGACTCTAGAGTTCCCTTCCCTGTCTAGGCTGTATAAGCAGAGAGGTGGACTATGGACTACTATGTCTCCCCCAATAGAATTGGAGGGAGAATCGTCTTCCTCAATAGAAAAAAAGAGCTGGGACTGTTATATGTTTCAATGTTTGTGACCCCAGTGCACATTAAGCAGACACTGAATAGATGCCTACTGATTGATGGATGAGTCAGCCTCGAAATCCAGAAAGATCTGCATTCAAGTCCTGCCTCTGACTTATGCTAGCTGTGTGACTGTAGGCAACTCTAAGCTCCCCATTGCAAAAGAGTTGTTACTATGCATTGAAGGAGGAGGTTCTCCTCTGAGGAAGAGAGGAAGATTCCCAGAAATCACTAAAAAAAGATCCCCCTCAGCTCCCATAAGTTGGGATTTGAGTGTAAGTCTAGAGATGAGTGGGGGGGTAGCTCCAAGGAGAAGAAGTTAGGCACATTAGAGGGCTGAGCATCTGATCTTCTGTGTGGCTTATCCACCCAGGATCCCAATCCCAAGCAATGGGCATCCTTGGGGCCCCTAACTGGCAAAGGCAGTGGGGGAAAAAAATCTACCTATCTTCCATGCAAAGAGACCTGGTTTCTAAGGAGCTCCCAAGTCCTCCAGGCCTGTTTTTGTAACTTCCTACTCCGCTTCCTTATGTTCCACCAGGGAGCAACTGAGGCACTGGAGAGGATCCAGCCCATCGGTTTCCTGAGCTCACCAGCACACGCTGCTGTGGGGTTTTTTCCTTCGCTATGAGGAAAGTGCCATCTACTCCTGTTACTGGGTGCCATGGGATGGTTGCTCCTTCAGTAGACAATGAAGCTGAAAATATTCCGCCACTTGTCACTGTAAATGGCCTCAAGTCCCTACCACAACATTAGACTATTATTTCTAATTGGAAGGACTGTGAGAGAAGAGGCTGGCTCTTCCTGGTCAAATCTGTATTGGATGCCCAGGCAGACTGGGAAGGGGCCTCCCAGGTAGAAGGGAGGAGGGGTGCCCTCACACTGAAGGCTTTGTGGCTAACCTGGGGCTCTTTAGGAAGGGGAGGAATTGCATGCATTAAAATATCCAGGCCACAGGAGAGAGTCACAGGAAAGGTTGAAAGTAGACAGAGAGATACAGATGCTTGTGTCTGATCTCCCTCAGGGGCTTTAAAGTTCTGTGGGGCTCAGAGTGAAAATCAATGAGACCAGTTAACTAGTAGAATTGGGAAGTGGAGGGGGCAGGATAGTTTCCCACAGACAAAGGAAACCTGCCCAGACCTTCCAAAAACAAATACATCTGCCCCCTTTCATTCATCCCCAAATAAATGAAAAATCTTTGTTCAGCTGAGGCATATGTGGGACCAAAAAGATATCTTCACAGATATATGTTACCCTCTTTGGGGTTAGAGGGGTTCTTCAACACCATCTAGGCCAAGTTCCCTATTTTATAGATGAGGGCACTAAGGCCCAGAGATAGGATGAGATTTGTCCAGATTCCCTCAGCTACAAAGTTAGGTCGAGGACTTTGGTCTCCTGGTGCCCCCCAAAGGGCTCTTCCCTTAGAGTTTCCTTCCTTTGGGCCATCCAGAGCTAAACAGATGTAGAGAAATAGAAAGAAAGATAGTAGCTATTTAGCTAGAGAATCATTTGGAGCAACAAAGGAAGTCTAAGACTCTTGGGAGGGGAAAGGTGAAGGACAGACAGGAAGGCTTTGACTCAGTGGCCTGGCTCAATAAATGCTGGACCGGGTCTGTAATGCCTACCCTGCCCTGGCCTAGCATCAGTGACTATGGCTTCCTGTCTGGTTTTTCCCCTCCATGGCCTGCTGTGGGTCCTATGAGAGTGGGGCAGAGGCCACATTGGCAGAGAGTGGGGCAGAGAGAGGCTCTGGCAGAGGCCAGAGCACAGAGGACTGGGGCAGAGGGATAAGGGAGGCAGTTTCTCCAGGCCTGTGGTGAGGGAGCCTCCTCAGTCCCTTCCTTCTGCAGGCCTAAGAAAACAAGCATGTTCGGCGGCTTCTGCTGCCCCCTGCCTGTCAGCCAAAGCCAGTTCCAAGAAGAGCCAGCTTCTGATCTAATAAAAACTAAGCAATCATTAATAATAAGGCAGCAGCATAAACGAGGGTTTTTCCCCCTGGCATTTTCTTCTTGGAAATGTTTGGACAAGCTCCCACCAAGGGTTTTTTTGGAGAAGGGAGGAAAAATGTTTTGGGCTACATAGGAATCCCAGCAGCGGCAGTCCCCTAACCCAGGTCTGCAGCTGGAAACTCTCCACAGTGGGCACAGTACTGCTTGGATTGCAAGTCTTCTGCTTTGATCTCAAATCCCACCAGCCCCATCACAATGACCACAATTCCCACCATTCCATACCCTTTGAGGGGGCAATGGAGGCCCACTGTGTCACACTGCTTAAATTCAAACACACAGATACCAGAAGCCAAGAAAAAAGGCACCAAGGGAATGGAACTGACAAGGCATTTCATCCTTTCTGGGCCTCAGTTCCCCCTCCCTGCAAAATGAGGTGGTGGACAGATAATGTTTTCAGACCCATTTCCAGCACAGGAGCTTCATTTCAACAAGATGGGTTTTGAGGAAGATGATTCAGCTGAAGGAGCTCTGCATTTGGAATCAGTATCTCTGTTCCAACCCTCATTCCTCCACTCAACTGACCTTGGCAAATGACTACCCCTCAATGGAAGGACTCAGTTTCTTTATCTGTGAAATGACTTGAAAAGTCTCTTCCAGCTCTAAATTCTAAATCTGTGAATCAAGCTCCACTGGGAATGAGGGATGAGGGATGAGAGAAGGTTCCGGGACGGGGTGAGGATCACAAAAAAGGGGGTGGAGGAGAGCTATTGACAAATTGCATATTTTGCAAAGCACCAACCCAGGGTTCTGCACTGAAGTCTTTGGCCTCCAAAGGCCTACCCACAACTCAGAGCTTGTGGGACTCATACCAGACAGAAGTAGGCCCAGTTTTCAGATTCCTAGCACCAAAATGGATTTTCAGGTTCCCCAGAATAAACAGGGGACCCAGCTACTTTAGGGTCTACTTTAGCCCTAAAGTAGCTGTGTAACTGGTCACCCTGCTCCCCATCTCTGGCCTTTCCAGGCCATCCTATAGGAATGAATGAGTCCCTCTTCATCTTCATCATCTTCATCAAAGATTACTTTCCCCATGCCAGCCTTCTTGCTCAATATTAATCCTCAATGTCTGCTAAATAAATGGCCCCAACCTCTATTAGCAACCAACCATACATTACCAACATCTAGTAGTCTCCTTAATCACTAACCTCCAAATACTCCCTGAGAATGCCCACCACCATGCCCCTTGCACACGAGTGCCCTAATCTGGGGGCTCTACTAGCCAGCCAAAATGCTTTTCTTGCTATTGCCAGGACACACACAGAACCCGTCCTCCTAACTCCATGACTGGAATAGTCTCTTATCTCCTCCTTTCCCAACTTCACAGGCTAGCCAATGGTCTTCCTCTCTGTGTCATGGTTACTCTTCCTGGCCTTCCCCTTACTGAGACACACACACACACACACACACACACACACACACAGAGAGAGAGAGGGGGGGGGGAGAAAGAGAGAGAGAGAGCGAGAGAGAGAGAGAAACAGACACAGAGACAGAGACACACACGGAGAGACAGAGAGACAGAGAAGTTATTTTTTGTTTACTTTGTCCACATTTTGTATATGTCCTTTTGTGGAATGAAAATTCTGTGAGGATGGGAATTATTTCATGTCTTTATCTTTATCATCCCAACACAGAGTGTGGCACATAGTAGGCATTTAATAAATACTTATTAAATCTAGTGGAATCTGAATCCTCCCCATCCTTTCCAGCCAAACAGAAGGTCGGTCTTGGAAATCTCTGCCTCAGATTAGAAATTCCCTTTGCCCAGCTTCCATGTCCTCTCTTCAACTGTTAGGGTCCCCCTGAGGGCAGAGACAATGGCCCACATTTCTCTCTTATCCCCTCCATAGTTGTTCTCTATTAGTGGTTATTGATTCATGGATTAGAAGATGCCTGTCACTCCTAGATTCAGAGCTGGAAGAGCCTTTGGAACCCATCATAGATCCTTAAAGTATTTAACTAAGCATGTCTATCATAAGAGCACTAATTCACTGATGAAAGGGAGCTTGAAGGCTACCTCAATTAATCCCTCATTGTTTGGTGGAAGAAGCAATGGTACAGAGATGGGGAACAACTTTCTCGGGGCTCCCTGGCTAGCTTCCTAGTGGCAGAGCTGGGATTCATGTCCCAGGAGCAGTTGGGATCAACTAGATGTTCTAAAGGGCCAGAAGCAGGATGTAGACTGAGAAGTTGTTGGGATGGCAGTCCCAAAGGTGGAACCTTGCCGGTTGGAGCTAGACCCAGAACCCCTTTACATACTGCTTTCCAATAAAGGCTAAAATTCTATTGCGCCTTCTTTGTCCATCCCTCTTGCCTCTTCTCCTTTCATCTCCTTCCCTCCTTCAGTTATCCAGATTTGTCAAGAGGAATTGGAAGGGGACTATGGAAATTCACAAGCTGAAAGAGAATGTAGATTACTCTGGGCCCTGCATCACAAACCCGTTCATATGAGAGCCCCTGAGAGAGTCACGGTTGCCCAGCAAGTCAGAGACACAATGTAGGTCGTTGGGACTCCGGTATAGTCCCTTATTGGGCTCTCTGGATCTCAGTTTCCTCTTCTGTCAGGTAGGGATGGTAATTACATCTACCTCCTGGGTTGCTGTGTGGCTCAAATGAGCTTAAATGTGGAGAACATTTTGCAAATCTCAAAATGTTTTATAAATGTCAGCTATTGTTGGTGGTAGTGGTGTTATTATTATTATTCAGCTGCAATGACTGTATTTTCTATTAAACCTGAGCACTTGGAGGTCACTCTCTTCGCTACTCCCTCTGCCACTGCTTCTCTTTCTCTCTCCCGCCCACTCTCCTCCCTCACCCACTCTGTCACCAGGCAGACCAGGCATATTGTCTGCCTTCCCCTGCGCAACCATCTTTCCTCCTGATCAGTATGTCTGTGTGTGAGAGGGAAATATATTGCTGGAGGGAGAAAAAACTCGATAGATCGACAGATAGGCAGGCAGGCAGACAGGCAGACAGACAGAGAGATAGAGAAAAAGACAGGCAGAGAAGACAGACAGACAGAATAGCTCGATGGACAGACAGATAGAGAAGTAAATAGGAAGATAGATACAGAGATAGGCATTTGAATAGAAAGAGAGAGACAGAGATGGATGGATGGATAGGAAGGTAAATAGGAAGATAGATAAATAGAGAGAGATGATAGAAAGGATAGATAGATGGATAGATAGAGAAGTAAATAGGAAGATATATAAATAGATAGATAGATGAAGAGATAGAAAATAGGAAGATAGACAGATGGATGTGAAACATGTCCACATGTAAATATGTGGGAAAGAGATATACCTATGCACAAATATGCAAAATGCATATTATATACACACATATGTAGAAAATCTACATGATGTACACATATCTATCTAGAAAATGTATGTAGACACTTATGTGGATGATATGGATAGAAAATCAAACCCATGTCTGTATATTTATATAATCTCTTATTCAATCAAATAGCCTTTCTTCAGTCCCCCTCCTTCCTGCCCATCCTGCAGTACTCAGCACGACACCGTGGGCCACTCCCTCCTCCTACGTGCTCTCTCTTCCCTGGGTTTTAATGACATTCACTCTGCTGGTAATTTTTCCTATTTATCTGGCTGATCCTTCTTCAGTTTCCTTTGCATTTATGGCCCACGCCCTGTATACTAGTGCACCCCAAAATGCTGTCTAGTATCTTTTTCTTTACTAATTTAACATTTTATTATTTTAATAATCTGTTCATCTCACTTCTTCCCCACATCCCAGCACTGAGCAAAATAAAAAAACCAAAACCTTCATTACAAACATGGATAGTCCAGTCACACAAATCACCACATTGCCTTTTCTCAACAACATAAGCCTCTCTCTGCCTCTGAAGTTCGTCACTTCTTTGGAAGGAGGTGAGTAGTGGGCTTTATCTTCATTCCTTTGGACTTATGGCTTATCATGGCACTGATCAGAGCTTGAAAGTCTTCCAAAGTTGTTTTTCTCGATAATGTTGTTGTCATTGTATAAATTATGCCTCTCATTCTGCTTACTTCGTTCTGCATCAGATCAAAGAGGTCTTCCCAGTTTCCTCTGAAACTGGCCATTTCATCATTTCTTATGGCACAATAATATTCCATTACTTTCATACACCACAATTTATTTGGCCATTCCCCACAGGACACGTCCTCAGTTTCCAATTTTCTGCTACCATAAAGATTGCTGTGCATTTGGATTCCTTTCTTCTTTCTTTGATCTCCTAGGGCTAGAGGTCTAATAGTGGTGTTGCTGGGTAAACAGGTAAGCACAATTTAGGCCCTTTTTGCTGAGCTCTTTTCTTTCTTTTCTCTCTAACACCCAGCCATATCATTAGCTTTCATGTGTTGAAAGTCTCATCTCTATGCAGATGACTCCCAGATCTATATAATCAGATCTCATCTCTCCCCTGTATCTCCAGCTGCCCACTGGACATCTCCTCCAACAGTATGGCCCATAGGCATCTCAAAATCACAGCCAGTGCATGTCTAAACCCATCTCTCCTCCTGACATCCCTGTTTCCATCATATATGTCAACATGGTGCCAGTTAGCCGGGCTTACAATCAGAATCATCCTGGACTCTCACTTTCCCTCCCCCTAGTATCCAATCAGTTGTCACGTCTTGTTGATTTCATCTCCATGGTGACTACCCCTTTCTTTTCACTCACCCCACAAGCACCCTAAGTCATGCTTTCAGCCCCTCTAGTCTGGACTATTGCAGCAGCCTCCTAATCAGTCTCCAGAATTGAGCCTCTTCCCTCTTCTATCCATCATCCACATTCCTGCCAAATTGTTATTTCTAAAGCACAAGCCTGCCTGGATTCCTCTCCTGCTCAAAGAGTTTTAGTGAATACCTATTGCCTCTGGGATCATATACAAACTCTCCTCATTTTGCAGTAAAAAACCTTCCCAATCTGGTCTCAGCCAACCTCTCCCAGTTTATTATTGAAATAAGAGTGCCCTCGACAGTTCAGTAACTGGTCTACCTGATGTTCTCTGCCTCCAACATTCAACCTCCTATCTCCATACCTTTGTGTACGCTGCCCTCCAAAGTCTCCAATGTTTTCCCTTCTCCTTCTTGAAGGTACTTGCTCCCTTGGATGCTCTGCTCAAGCAAACACAAGCTCTTACATGAGGCTTTTCCTGATTCCCTCAGATGATAGTGACCTCTGTGACATTTATTTTTCATATATTCATATTTCTTTTCTGGTTTTGCACACCCAGTGCATGGCACATGGTAAGCACTTAATAAATGCTTGTTGAAGGATGATTTCAGAAAGGCCTGGAGAGACTTACATGAACTGATGCTGACTGAAACAAGCAGGGCCAAGAGATCATTATATACTTCAACAACAATACTAGATGATGACCAGTTCTGATGGACCAGGCCATCCTCAGCAACGAGATCAACCAAATCATTTCCAATGGGCATAATGAACTAACCAGCTACGCCCAGCAAAGAACCTGGGGAAGACTAAAAACCATTACATTAATTCCCAATCCCTAATTTATGCCCACCTGCATTTTTATTTCCTTCCAAACTAATTTACAATAATTAAGTCTGATTCTTTTTGTACAGCAAAATCTTTTTGGGTTACTTTTGTTATCTAATTTATATTTTAAATATTTAACATCTACTGTCATCCGCCATCTGGGGGAGGGGGGGTAAGAAGTGAAAAATTTGGAACAAGAGGTTTGGCAATTGTCAATGCTGTAAAGTTACCCATACATATAACCTGTAAATAAAAGGCTATTAAATTTTTAAAAATAAATGCTTGTTGGAATTGATGAACAAAGAGATATGGGGTATCCCAATAGTCTCAGTGTGGCTTTACTATCAAAGCTTTAAGCTACAAATTTTGGGGAATGTAAATTGGAGACAGGTTTAAAAAAGATAGGTAGATATTAAAGGAAAAGGTGACGAATAAGGGAAAGAGGGAGAGACAGAGACAGAGACACAGAGGTAGAGAGAAAGAGAGAGAGAGAGAGAAGAGAGGGGGACAAGAGAGAGATAGAGACAGAGACACGCAGACATACAGAGAGAGAGAGTAAAAAAAACAGAAAAACAGAGAAACAAGAGAGGAGAGCAAAGATGGAGAGAGAAGGTATATAAAAAGGAGAGAGAGAGAGAGAGAGAGGAGAGAGAAGAGAGGAGAGAGAGAGAGAGGAGAGACAGAGAGAGAGAAGGAGAGAAGACAGAGAGAAAGAGAAGAAGAGAAGGAGAGACAGAGAGAGGAGAGGGAGAGAGAGAGAGAGAGAGGAGAGAGAGAAGGAGAGAGAAGAGAGAGAGAGGAGAGAGAAGAGAGAGAGAGAGAGAGAGAGAGAGAGAGAGAGAGAGAGAGAGAGAGAGAGATATCCAGGCAAACAGAGTGGAAAATGGAAGGAATTGGGTTCAATCTTGTCAATTTGCAACTATAATGACAAATCATTCCCCTTGGGAGTCTCATTTTCCTTTAAAAGATTGGGGATGTCAAATATATTGCACATGATAGACACCAGTTCTGGACCACCAATTCCAACCTCAGACACTTCAATTATCTTGTGACCCTGGGACCAAACTTTAACCAAATTGCTGCACCTCCCAAAAGAAAAGATTGGGGAGTACCGGAACCCTTTTTGACTCTATTCCCTGTGGAAGAATTAAATCCCATTGTCCCTTTTTCCCCTGTCAAATCCCTGGGCCTAGGAGCAAGAATGGGCCCATTTAAAGGCAATAAAAATTTATTTCACATTGTCAAAAACCATTCTTAGCTCAGGGGCCAAACAAAAACAGGTGGCTGGCTGGCTGGCTCTGGCCTGCAGGTACAGTTTGAAGGCCTCTGGACTAAATGATCTCCCAGAGTCCTTAGAGTTCATGGTTCACAAACCCACCTCTTGCTGCAGCCCAACGTCTTTATGGGTTGTTTTGCTCCAGCTGACATAAAGATGAGCTTGTATTCTCTGGGCTCCCAGTGACTGATAGGGAGGGTGGAGGCAGCACAGATGGGCAGCCCATCGGGTGGCAGAGGAAAGCAGCCTAGGTTTACAAATTGCTGTTGATAAGCCACAAATGATATTGAATGGACCTATGGACTTGCTGCAGGCATATGTGTGTTTCTGGGAGGGGTTGGGGGCTGGGGTGCAGTGGCTTTAGACCAGCACTAGGGGGTGTAGAATGAGATGAAGTGGGCCCTAAAGTCACTGAGGGAACAGAATTGTACCCTCTTAATTGGAAGAGCCACACAATGACATAGTGCCATCAGACATTAGGCAAATCCTGCAAGAGCTGGCTGGGACTGGCCTCTCATAAGACCAAAGGGCCATAGATCTGAAGCTGGAAGGTACTCAGAAATCGGCTAGTCTTTTTGTTTGACAGAGAAGGAAACTGAGGCCAGAAGAGTTGAAATAATTTACCCAAAATCACATGGGTAGTTGTGCCCAAGGTGGAATTTTAACACAGGTCCCCTGATTCTAAATTAAGAGCTCTTGTGTGTGTCACTGTGCCAGTTACGAGGCGGGGAAAAGAGAAAAAGAAAAAAGGAAGTAAAGGCAGAGAGGGAAGAAGAAAAATCAAGGAAAAGTGGGAAGAGAAAGAGGAGAAAAGATCTCTGGGTTCTTTATCCCTTCTCTGCTCCTTCTTCTCTGTGTAACCTCAGTCTAGTTAGCTCTCTCTAGGCCTCAGTTTTCCCCTCTAGAAAATGAGGGCATTAATCTAACTGCCTTCCAAAGGCTCCTTGGACTCGACTGTGCCATGATTCTGACTCACAGCCCCTTGTTCTGAGAACATGGTTGGGCTGTATAATTGATAAATCATTAGGAGGAGTGAGATGCAAAGCTTGTCCCTACACTATTAAGCGTCATCATTAATCACATTTGCTTGGCCAGAATCAAACTCTTCTAGCTGCTTCCTTCACCCAAGCAGACGCTTGCGCCTCCGCAGATGGCAGATTCAGCACAGCAGTGGGCTCCAAGCCCTCGCCCACTACTGGGGTCCACGTGCCTCAGGCTCTGAGGGAACCCAAGCAAAGCCTCTTGACTTTTTAAGGTGTTGCTGCTGACATTTCACATGCTCTTGCTGAGATTAGACAAGACCTATGAATCAGAGAGTTGTGACATGATAGAACTGAGAGGAACCTCAGAGGCCAGCTAGTCCACTCTCTCACCTAGAACAGAAGTTCCTCTCTATGGCATCTCAGACAAGTGGCCAGCTAGCCGCTGCTGAAACATCTCCATGAACAAAGAGTTCACTATCCACTGAATGTCTTCCTTCTACTGAGCCCAAACCTGCCCTCTTGGAACCAGAGAACAATTCTAAGTGCCTGTTCCATACGGCAACCTTTTAGATACTGGATGATAAAGATTATATTTCCATTAAAGCTATTTTCCAGACAAAGCATCCACCAGTCCCTTCAACTAAGCCTCACGTGACATTTCTCCACTTCCTTCAGCATCTTGGTCACTTTCAGAATTCCAGAAATTCAGAAGTAATACATAGCTCAGTGGCCATTTAGTCTGACCTATTCCCAAGGAGAATCCCTACCCTAACATAGTTAGTGTTGGAAGGCTCCCAAGGATGGAAAGTCCATCATCTCCTGAGAAATTCCATCTCACTTTGGGACAGTTCACATTGCCAGGTATTGACTCCAAAATTGGCCTCTTTATAACTTGGTCCTGTTGTTTCTCTTTTTACAAACTTCTAGGGCCAAATGGTGCAAATCTACCTCTTCTTTCACACAAGAGCACTTCAAATACTTGAAGATAGCTTTCATACCCCCCACCACCACATATACTATGTCTACTTTTCTCCAGGACAAGCATTCCTAGTTCCTTTAACCAATCCTCCAATGGCATGCTCTCAAGGTCCTTTGGTGGCCTTGTGGTCCTCCTTTGAACACTCTCCAGCTTATCAATGTTCTTCTAAAATATGACATTGAGGGGAGAGGACAGTGAAACTACCTTATGCCTCTCACGACAGTTTTGTGGCTACCATATCACGCCACCAACCCCTAGTGACCTTTTAGTATACTGAAGCCTCTATTTTATCTTATTTTTATTAATCCTCTGTTTTTATATCACATTCACTTCCAAGTATATCCTTTCCCTCTCCCCCACCCAGTAAGCCATCCTTTTTGATAAAGATTTTAAAAGACCATAAAATAACCATTGTCTCTACAATAGTCCACACCCATAGATCTTCACCTCTGCATTACTGTAGTCATTTTGTGCATTGTTTTCTTGATTCTGCTAACTTCCTCCTACATAAATTTATGTTTTTTCCCCTGCTTTCCAAGAATTTTTCATAATTATTCTTTCTTGCAGCATACTAATAGTCCATTACATTCATGTATCACAATTCCTTGAGCCACTCCCCAATAAATGAACATCTTCTCTTTTCCATCTTTGTGCTACTAGATACCACTATGAATATTTTGGTATTCATAGGAATTTTCTTTGTTTTTGATCTCTTGGGGGCATGTGCCTACCATCAAGATGGCAGGGTCAAACTATATGGACAGTTTGATCCCTTTTTACCATCATTACAAACTGTTTTACAGAATGACTGAACCAATCCACAACTCTTATCATCCTATCCTGATCCCCTAAGATGTGCCTGTCTTACTGTGGCCCCTCTAACATAAACTATTTCTTTTTTTTTTCTTTTTTGGGGGTGTTTTTTATTATTATAGTTTTTTATTGACAAAGCATATGCATGGGTAATTTTTCAACATTGACCTTTGCAAACACTTCTGTTCCAACTTTCCCGCTCCTTCCTTCTACCTCCTCCCCTAGATGGCATGTAGTCCCATACATGTTAAACATGTCAAAGTATATGTTAAATACAATATAGGTATACATGTTTATACAATTATCTTGTTGCACCAGAAAAATCAGATTTAGAAAGGTAAAAATAACCTGGGAAGAAAAATAAAAATGCAAGCAAACAATAACAGAAAGAGTGCAAATGCTATGTTGTGGTCCACACTCATTTCCCAGAGTTCTTTCACTGGGTGTAGCTGGTTCTGTTCATCATTGATCAATTGGAACTGAATTGGATCCTCTCATTGCCGAAGATAGCAACGTCCATCAGAATTGATCCTCGTATAGTATTGTTGTTGCCATGTATAATGATCTCCTGGTTCTGCTCATTTCATTCAGCATCAGTTCATGTAAGGCTCTCCAGGCCTTTCTGAAATCATCCTGCTGGTCATTTCCTACTGAACAATAATATTCCATAACATCCATATACCATAATTTACTCAGCCATTCTCCAATTGATGAGCATCCATTCAATTTCTAGTTTCTAGCCACTATGAAAAGGGCTGCCACAAACATTTTTGCACATACAAGTCCCTTTCCCTTCTTTAAGATCTCTTTGGGATATAAGCCCAGTAGTAACACTGCTGGATCAAAGTGTATGCACAGTTTGATAACTTTTTTGAGTATAGTTCCAAACTGCTCTCCAGAATGGTTGGATCCGTTCACAGTTCCACAAACAATGAAACAATGTCCCAGTTTTCCCACATCCCTTCCAACATTTGTCATTATCTTTTACTGTCATCTTAGCCAATCTGAGAGGTATGGAGTGGTATTTCAGAGTAAACTTAATTTGCATTTCTCTGATCAATAATGATTTGGAGCACCTTTTCATATGACTAGAAATAGTTTCAATTTCTTCATCTGAGAATTGTCTGTTCATATCCTTTGACCATTTATCAATTGGAGAATGACTTGTTTTCTTATAAATTAGAGTCAATTCTCTATATATTTTGGAAATGAGGCCTTTATCAGAACCTTTAACTGTGAAGATGTTTTCCCAATTTATTGCTTCCCTTCTAATCTAGTCTGCTTTAGTTTTGTTTGTACAAAAGCTTTTTAACTTGATATAATCAAAATTTTCTATTTGTAGTCAATAGTGATCTCTAGTTCTTCTTTGGTCACAAATTCCTTCCTCCTCCACAAGTCTGAGAGGTAAACTATCCTATGTTCTTCTAATTTATTTATAATCTCATTCTTTATGCCTAGATCATGAACCCATTGTGATCTTATCTTGGTGTATGGTGTTAAGTGTGTGTCAATGCCTTGTTTCTGCCATACTAGTTTCCAATTTTCCCACAGTTTTTGTCAAATAGTGAGTTCTTATCCCAAAAGTTGAAGTCTTTGGGTTTATCAAACACTAGATTGTTAAAGTTGACTATTTTTCCTGTGATCCTAACTTACTCTGCTGATCGACTAGTCTATTCCTTAGACAATACCAAATAGTTTTGGTGACTGCTGTTTTAAACTATAGCTTTAGATCAGGTACAGTAGGCTGCCTTCATTTGATTTTTTTTCATTAGTTCCCTTGAAATTCTTGACCTTTTGTTCTTCCATATGAATTTTGTTATTTTTTCTAAGTCATTAAAAGTTTCTTGGGAGTCTGAGTTAACATAGACTATTTCCGTCTTTTATCATACTTACGAATTTACCGAGTATGAGGCAAAAACCTCGCAGTTGTTGGTATTTGAATGTCTCATTAGTCATTTGGAACAATCTATCATATGGTTGCTAATAGTTTTGACATTCCTCTTTTGAGAACTGTTAATTCATATCCTTTGAGCATGTATTCATTGGCGAATGGCTTCTGGTTTAATATATTTGCGTGAGTTCCTTAGATAGCCTGAATATCAAAACTTTGTCAGAGATATTTAGTGCAAAGATTTTTCTCCCAATCATGTTTCTCTCCTTATTTTAATTGCCTTAATAGTATTCATGCAATAGCCTTTCAATTTCATATAGTTAAAATCATAAGCTTTATCTTTTGTAATCTTCTCCATCTCTCATTTGGTTAAGAATTCCCCTCCTATCCACAAATGCTTGTTAAAAGAAACATGGGTTCTGTGCAAAAATGTTTGTGGCAGCCCTCTTTGTAGTGGTTAGAAACTGGAAACTGAGTGGATACCCATCAATTGGAGAATGGCTGAATAAATTGTGGTATATGAATATTATGGAATATTACTGTTCTGTAAGAAATGACCAACAGGATGATTTCAGAAAGGCCTGTAGAGGCTTACATGAACTGATGCTGAGTGAAATGAACAGAACCAGGAGATCATTATATACTTCAACAATAGTACTATATGATGATCAATTCTGATGGACGTGTCCCTCTTCAACAATGAGATGATTCAAACCAGTTCCAATGTTCAGTAATGAAGAGAGCCATCTACACACAGAAAGAGGACTGTGGAAACTGAGGGTGGACCATAACAGCAATTTCACTCTTTATTCTATTATTGTTTGCTTGCATTTTTGTTTTCCTTCTCAGGTTTTTTTTTTCTTTCTAGATCTGATTTTTCTTTGCAGCAAGATAACTGTATAAATATGTATACATATATTGGATTTAACATATATTTTAACATATTTAACATGTATTAGACTACCTCCCATCTAGGGGAGGGAATGGAGGGAAGGAGGGGAAAATTTGGAACAGAAGGTTTTTTCAAGGGTCAGTGCTGAAAAAATTACCCATGAATATGTTTTGTAAATAAAAAGCTATAATAAATAAAAAAGAAATATGTTCTCTCTCCTTTTCTCTCTTCTCTCTGTGTATTTTTTTAAAATTATGTGACCATTACCATAATATTCAGATTGCATAGCCATTTGGAGCTTATATTCAGGGGTCCTCAAACTACTGCCGCGGGCCAGATGCGGCAGCTGAGGACGATTATCCCCCTCACCCAGGGCTATGAAGTTTCTTTATTTAAAGGCCCACAAAACAAAGTTTTTGTTTTGACTATAGTCCATCCCTCCAACGGTCTGAGGGACAGTGAACTGGCCCCCTATTTAAAAAGTTTGAGGACCCCTGTAATATATATCATATGTGGTATAAGATGTTGGTCTAAATACAATTTCTATCAAATTCTTTTCTAGTTTTTCAAGTAGTTCTTATCAAATAGGGAGCTTTTTATGTTCTTGGGGTTTTACCAAACATTAGGTTATTCATCAATTATTGGTTATTTGGTCAATAATTTCTCTTACTTGATCTAGTTTATTCCACTGATCTAGATCGTTTTAAGTAAATTGTTGTCTACTATGCCTCCTCTTTCTCCTCTGGGTTTGCTTCACCTTGTCAATATCCTTCCTAATATATGACCACTCAGAAATAAACTCAGTACCCAATACCCCTATGTAATCTGATTAGGACTGAGAACAGTAGGACTATCACCTCTCTTGTTCTGGTTACTAGACCCTTCTTAATGCAGCCTAAGACCACATTAGCTTCAGGCAGACTTTAATGCTTACATCTAGATAGAGGATCTCAGCCCCATCTTCTAGAGAGTAAGATGGCCAAGCCAGTTTATCTGGCCATGGAAAATCCAAAAGCATTTGCCTCATTCAAAGGAAAGTTTTTATCTAGTTCCCACTTCTTTCCCTAGGAGCATGGTCCAAGAAACAATGACCATTTAGGTGTGGCTGCAACGGTATTCCTAACCCTTTTGATAATACTCAGTATTATTGCCATTAAATGAAAGTCTTTCAACCAGAAGCATAAAGACATTCTCCCTCTTTCTACCTCCACAACCCTTTATACTTCAGTGTCTCCCATATCTCCTCAGGGAGACTCCAGCAGTGCCAGTGCCTTCATTTAAAGAGAGCAGGGGACAAGGGGAGGGGGAAGAAAAGCTGATGAAAACTTAAGACTTGTGACTAGGGGTAAAGCCCTAGAAGGTGGTCAGTGGCCAGTAGCTCCTGGCTATAGTCAGGGTATTCATTAACCTAAAAGACTAGAGGAAGCCTGTGCTGGGAACAATCTCTCTTACTTTGGCACAAAACTCTAGGTCAGTGAAATATCAGTAATTGTTAGTTTGGCAAAGAACTCAGAGCCAATGAGATATCAGCAATCAATCACTGGTTTGGCCAAAAACTTGGAGCCAATGAAATATCAACAATCAATCACTGGTTTGGCAAAGAACTCAGAGCCAATATGATATCGATCGTTTCAAGAGCTCCATGAGCTAAGTGTCAGGATTAGAGAAATTAAGATATTAAAGAAACACAACCTAAAGGACTTTATCTAGTGCTATTCCTGCTCTGTTTGATGCCCAGGAGATAACAATAACACTTCATTTTCATTTCGGTTCAAGGATTACAAAGGGCTTTCATCACGACAACCCTGTGAGGACGATAGCACAAGGATCAACACGATTATCATCATTCTCCCCAATTGACATATGAAGAAACTGAGGTTCAGAGAAGGAAAGAGCTTATCCAAGGTCACACAGTACACATTCGAGCCAAGTCTCCTGCCTGCCAATCCAGCTCTTTCCTGAATACACTGCATAGATCTCAACCAAGTGCATTCAAGGACAAAGGAAGAATTCAATGTTTGAAGACAAATGTTTCATTAAGGAGAAGATTCATTAATTCTGCAAACTAAAAGATGGTAAAGCATTTTTCTAGTGCCATTTATCTACTATTCTTCCAGATTTTTTTCTGTCTGTATCTTTTTCCATCCAATGAATGTTTCAGTGAATCTTCTTTTCATTTATATCTACCATATTGTCTATTTATGTAACCTCCCTTCTGTCCATTCAATCATCCCTAGCTCCTTCTAGGTAGCTATCCATCTCCAGACCCTTCTACTTGTCTTTCTCTTTCTCCTTCTGTCTCACCTTCTTTCTGTCTTCCCTTCTCCAAACTCATTCATCTTGTGATCTGTGTCTCCTTGTCAATAGCCTGCCTGTTAACCTTTTGTTTCAGAGCCTCTTGCCTGGTTCTCAATTCATTCAATGTCCATGTCTCTCAGCTCCTGGGCCTGTGAATCTTTGACTAGACCTGGCCCTGGCTGGCTTGCTCCAATGGAATGGCCATTGGTCATATGTTCTTGGCTTCTCTCAAAAGTCCTCTTAACTTGCCTCTTGCCTGACTTTCCCATTTGTGTACCAAGGGAGATCTCTCTTCTCAGCGTTCCAGAAGCTGAGTTAGAAGAGAGCTCAGTGGACATATACTCCAACAAATACACAAATGAGCTTCTCTACAATGTACTTAACTAATGATTCCCTTCAAGTGCTCTGGGATTCAGTGACACTGGCTTCCTCCTTGTTCTTTGCACAAAACACTCAATTTTTAGACTCTAGACAGTTTTACTGATTCTCCCTCATACCTGGAATGCTTTTCCTCCTCATCTCTACCTCCTGGCTTCCCTGGATTCCTTCAAGTCTTGGCTAAAATGCCACCCTTTTCAAGAAGTGTTTCTTCATCCTCCTCAAAAAACATTCCATTAGGAGTAGTTTTTATTGTTATAGGGATAATAATAATGCCCATGTCACAGGGTTGTCATGAGAATCAAATGAGATACCATGTGTAAAGTGTTATTGAAATGTTAGCTTCTACTACTGTGATGGAGTTCTTCATGATATCAAGCCAAAATCTGCCTCTCTACACCTTCTACCCACTTCTCCTTGTTCTGCCCTCTGGGGCCGAGCTGAACATGTCTTAAAAATCTTCCACAAGGCAGCCTTTCAATTCTCAAAGACATCTATCATGTTCCTACTTCTGACAGGACCTCTCCTGGACCATCTCACACTGGCTCCATCCCCTGCAGCTCTGGTCACAGCTAGATAACGAAGCACCTGACTAACTCATCGTCACCTTGATGCAATCTTTGCGCTCTCAGAGACCCTTTGCAGAGTACTACAATTTGGACCCTTCAGTCAAAGTATAAGAATAGCTATTTGGCATGCTACAGCTAAAGAACTGACATTTAGAAAATCCTCAGCCGTTCGGAATGAAAGTTGCAATAACACAATGCTGGGTCATGGAGCCAACCCAAAGGGATTAGAAATCATTTCAGAGAAATGCGGACTCAAAACCCCAGCAGACTTCATCTTCTGTTTCACCTACTTCTTTTTTTCCTTCAAAAAACATTCTTCACACTGCCTGGTTTTGACTCTCTGCCCTAGCTCTCCATTTCAAGACCTGATCAGTAGGGGAAAAGGAAATAATACAATACCATAAGGAGCTTTACCCACTTGACCAGTTCTAGCCATATTCGTTTGGGTAATACAGAAAAACAACCAAGATATTAAGTCTAATCCTCTCGTTTCAACTCAGAAGTATTAACAACATGCCCCCTGAAGCCCTGTAGAGAGGGGGCAAAGCCTTTGTGCCCTTCCTGCCTGAGTCTTCTGTACCAGAGAGTCAAATTCTCCTCCTCTCCTCCCCCTGCCTTAGGCCATCACACTTCCAGTCTGTCTGCTTGATTAAATACTTCTCTGGACTGAACTCTGAACCTTTTGAAATTTACTTAGGAGAGTTTTTCTTTCAATAATGAGTTAATTTTCACTGGATGAAATCATTTCTGTTCTTTTGACCTTCCCCCAGACTCACACAATTATCACAATGAAGGATTCTGTTTGAGGCTTCAGAATGAAAGTGGCTTGTTGATATTTCCACCATACCCATTTAAAGGAACCTTACGAGACAGTGGTCTTGCCATTAGAGTTCAGCATAAACAAGGAGGGGCAAATCAGGTCAGGCAGAAGCTGATACTCACTTTAGGGAGACTTTATAGCAAAGAGATCCAAGAGAGGATAGGTCTCATGACTTAAGATTACACAGGGGAAGTCAGCTCAACAGTGATGGGACACTCTCAAGGATGACATTCTAAACAACACAAGCACAAACAATTCCAATGAGGAAAAAAATGGGAAGCTGTCAAGACAGACAGATGTGGATACACAGAAACTTCATCGACCACCTCTGATCTTAATAAGACATGTACAAAAGATAGAAACAAGGGCACACAGAACAGAAGATGAATACAAAAAGAGAGACATGGTCCTGTAAAAATGTCGGGACTATTAAGGCCAAAATATTCTGAGGCTGGCTATGAATGTTAAGCACAGCAAAAATGAGCCTTTACACCTATGTTGTGGACAAAGATAGATCAAAGAAAGGAGGAGACCATAACTTTGGGTGGAGGGGATGGCAAAAATTAGAATTCCTGAACACCTGTTTTGCTTACATTTTTCTCAACAAAGAGAATGATCTAATGCCTGGGAAATAAAGGACAAAAACGAATAACAAGGAATTGGAGCCCAAGAAATAACGACATGGTAAGAGAACATCTAGCTGTTCTCTGAGTTCAAGATACCTGGTTTGGACAAATTAAATCCTAGTCTAATGAACAAACTGGTGGGGATGATTACTGATCCCCTGGCACTTATGTTAAAGGAGAATGAAGAACAAGAGTAACAGGTCACAGTGGGAAAGGTATGGGACTTGGAGACAAAGGTCTGAGTCTGAACTTACTTACTACAGCTAGGTCCTGATTAATTTGAATAATGAAGTCCCTAAAGTGGTCTCATTATTTGAATTTGCACTGCATATTTCCATTAAATTGGAACCAATGACCATATTTTACATATAATTATAACTTTGAACAGTACGGAGTCAAATATCTGCGACCATTTCAGAGGGACTCATTATTCATACCATTGAATCCTAGATGTAGTCATGTGACCTTGAGCAGGTGGTTTTGCACACATAAGGATGGGGTCGTCAGACTGGAATTCTCACATGTGGTCTAATGTCCTTGATTGATGGATCGACTGGTTAGTTGATTTGTAGACATGTTCTACATGTATTGAATGCATGTAGACATGCATTCAATAGAACTGTTCCCATTCAGTTGAAGTAGTAACTAGATGTGTGTGGTGATACTTGGATGTTTGATTTGATGCTATTATCTGGGTCTTATTCTATCATCCATTCTTTGGAGAAGTCCAAAGTTCATGCCCAAGTGACTCAGCTCCCTGATAAAATGAAGTTTTTGAACAAAATGACTTTTAAGATTGTTTCGGTCTCTCAAATCTATACTCACCTGGCTGGAGATGAGCATGTTCTGATTTTTTAAGTGGAGAAGAAGCTAGAATCTGCAGGCTGCAAACTAATGGGCTTCAGTTCTAGTCCTGGTGGAATTCTGCAATTCATTACTGAAAGACTGATTTCTGAGCACTTAGAAGATTACTATGACCCAACAGGAGTTCAACCAGAAGAAGCCATTTCAGACCAACTTCATGTCCTTTTTTTGATTGGTAGATGCTAAGATATGCTACAGATAAGTATACATCCTTGATATATCCTGATAGACAAGACTGAATGATGTGGACTAAATGATTGCTAAGTCAGCTAGACTTTGAATTAGTGAAACAAATGATTCCAAGGCACTGCCAGACTAAAAGGAGGCCCTTCAAGGAGTGCTCCAGGGCTACGGCCTTGGCCTTTTACCAATAAATTTTTTTTGATGAACTGAATGAAGTTCCAGATGGCCCATTTACCAAATTATATATCAGAGGACAGAATTATTGGAATCTAAACAATATAGAACAATGGGCCAAACCAAATATGGATAACCAAAGAGGAATAAATATAAAGGCCTACAGTTGAGTTTGAAAAGTCAACCATACAGGTGTATGAATGTTATGGAATATTGTTGTTTTGTAAGAAATGACCAGCAGGAGGATTTCAGAAAGGCCTGGAGAAACTTACATGAACTGATGCTGAGTGAAATGAGCAGGACCAGGAGATCATTATACATGGCAACAACAATACTATACGAGGATCAATTCTGATGGACGTGGCCCTCTTCAACAATGAGATGAACCAAGTTAGTTCCAATAGAACAGTAATGAACTGAACCAGCTACATCCAGCGAAAGAACTCTGGGAAATGACTAGGAACCACTACATAGAATTCCCAATCCCTCCATTTTTGTCCTCCTGCATGTTAGATTTCCTTCACAGGTTAATTGTACACTATTTCAAAGTCTGATTCTTTTTGTACAGCAAAATAACTATATGGACACATATACATATATTGTATTTAACTTCTACTTTAACAGTATTGGTCAACCTGCCATCTGGGGGGAGGGGATGGGGGAAAGGAGGGGTAAAACTGGAACAAAAGGTTTTGCAATTGTCAATGATGAAAAATTACCTATGCATGTATCTTGTAAACAAAAAGCTATAATAAAAAAAAGAAAAAGTCCTGAGAGCTTTTGGGTTCTACAAGCATCCAATATGAATCAATACAGAACTTAGCAGCCAAACAAGCTAATGAGCATTAAGAGAGATGCAGTGTCCATATCTGGAATGTCATTGAGTTTGAGGTGCTACATGTCAGGAAGCCAACTGACAAGCTAGAATATATTCAGAGCAGGATGACCCAGATTGTGAGTTCTCTGGAAACCTTGTAACAGAAGAATTAATTAAAGAAACTGGAAGTATTTAGCCTGGAAAAGAGCAGACTTATGGGAAAGGAACATAATGGCCATCTGCAAGTATCTAAAGTTCTGCCACGTGAACGAAAGATCAGATTTGTTCTGCTTGGTCCCTGTAGCCAGAACTTAGAGCAAAGGGTAGAAGAGAGAGAGAGATTTGGACTTCACATCTGAAAAAGTTCTCTAACAATTGGCACTATAGAAAATGGAGTTGGGAGCATGCTGGAGGCAGTGGTTCCCTTCATTAGAAGGCTTCCAATGACTTATATGAACTGATGCTAAGTGAAATGAGCAGAACCAGGAGATCATTATATACTTCAACAACAATACTGTATGAGGATGTATTCTGATGGAAGTGGATTTCTTCAACAAAGAGAAGATCTAACTCAGTTCCAATTGATCAATGATGGACAGAAGCAGCTACACCCAAAGAAAGAACACTGGGAAATGAATGTAAACTGTTTGCAGTTTTGTTTTTCTTCCGGGGTAATTTTTACCTTCTGAATCCAATTCTTCCTGTGCAGCAAGAGAACTGTTCGGTTCTGCACACATATATTGTATCTAGGATATACAATATCCTAGACACTGTGACATATTTAACATGTATAGGATTGCTTGCCATCTGGGGGAGGGGGTGGAGGGAGGGAGGGGAAAAGTTGGAACAGAAGTGAGTGCAAGGGATAATGTTGTTAAAAAAAAATTACCCAGGCATGGGTTCTGTCAATAAAAAGTTATAATTATTTAAAAAAAACAAAGAAGGCTTCCAATGGAAACTGAATAACCCCTTGCAAAGTTTGTTGTAGATAACATATTGTAGACAATTTGGACCAAATATCTTCTGAGGTCTTTTCCAAGGCTGAGATTTGGGAAAGTCCACTTTGATGCTTATTGGGACCAAGAACATGTAATCACTTTTACTTTAGTGAGCTGTCATGGTCCTAGAATTGCCACTTAAACTTGTTCCCTCTCCGTTCCTTGGAGCCATGGAACAAGGTAACAAACCCCTTAGTTTGTGGGGGAGGGGACCTTAATTATTATTATTATTATTATTTCCTTACATCCCAGAAACTCCCATCTTGCAATTGTTTTGTGCCTTTTTCACCTCAAGAGCCTCTGATGTGTGCTGAACAGTGTTTGAAAGTGTTAATGGGGAAGGCATCACCTCCAAGTCACAGCCTCCTCTATGCGATGTGACACCCTCAGTGGCAAGGAGATATAAAGAGTGTACTTACTCTCCATGTGAAAAGCTCTGGGTTAAATATAACAGAAAACTTAAGGGCTTCAGGGAAACAGAGGCTGCCCTGGGAAAGTGCAGTGCTGAACACCCGGTGGAGGCAATACATCGTTTTCGTCTACCCCTTTTTCCTCCTTCTCTTCCTCCTTCTCACTTTGATGTCCTTAGGGATGACAGAAAATACTCTCATACCCCCATCATACCCTTCTCCTTCATCCTCATCCTTGCCTCCACAGGTTTGCTGTACTCCTACCCTAACCCTAGTCTTCCCTTCTAGTCTACTCCCTAAGCTAATAAAGAATGTATTCAGATCTGAGACCCCCCAATTATAGAGTACCCTATGCTTCCAGACCTCTTTTTCTTCATCAAAACTTAATCTTCTTAGAAGGCTAGCCCATCTCCTGGACCCTGTCAGGTGTCTAAGATGATCAGCTAATTCACAAGAAAGTGGTAATGACTGATAATGACTGACTGTGTTACTCCTCCCAGGTAACATTTAACTGTTAACAGGGACCTTCAGTGCTTTGAATGTTGAGTCATTTTTCAGTTGTGTCTGACTCTGCAACACTCCATTTGGGGTTTCTTGGCAAAGATACTAAAGTAGTTTGCCATCTCCTTCTCCAGCTCATTTTACAAATAAGGAAACTGAGGCATATGGTGGCTTGCCCAGAGTCACATAGCAAATAAGCATCTGAGGGTAGATTTGAACTCAAGACAATAAGTCTTCCTGACTTCAGGGCTAGCATTTTACCATTACCATGCTACCTAGCTGTTCTTTCAATGCTTTACCCTGCAACAATGACTAATGGAGGCATTTCAGGTAGCAGGTCAGTGGGAGAGACAGTCTAGAGCTAGAACTGTAAAACCAATGGACTCGGAAGGTCTAAGCAAATTAGAGCATGGAGATCACCTAGTCACAACATCTCATTTTACATTTGGTGGGAAGACTGAGACCCCAAAAAGGGGAAAGAGATTTACCCAGTGCCATACAATGAATGAGTGACAAAGCCAGCACTAGAACCCAGATGTCTGGGTCTTCTTTCCAGGTTCCTTCTGGGCTCTTTCTACTCAGAAGCCTCTCTTTATTTTGGACAGTGGGGAATAATAAGATACCCTTCGTTTGTATATAATATTTGCCATTTATAAAGTGCTCTCACATACATTAGTAAATCATGTACCTAATCATTTTATTTCTAAGGGAAGCAGCCACTATAAAAGATGGGAGAAGAGTGACTTTCTAGTCAGAGGAAATGGGCCTAAATCCCAGTTTTGTAAGTTATTACTTGTATGACTGAGGGCAAATCACTAAACCTAAGTCCTCTTATCTTCTATCCAGAACACCTAGAGGCCAAGCTGTCAAAGATAGTGGATCTCCATTACTGGGGATCTAAGGGTAGCCCTTTGAATGTGAATCCTTTTTCTTTGGCTTTAACTATTTTGGATGCAAATCTAAAACCTATGAATTGCTTTCCTACCTTATGAAACAAAGAACAGGGTATATAAAGCTATCTGCCTTTGCACTTTTGTGGGACTTCATATAGCTACTCTGCATCTTTCTTCATACCAGACTGTCACGTTCTCCTTCCCTCACCCTTCCCAATTTGATGTTATTAACCTGTAAGCTATGAGATCAGACAACCAATCTTTTTGGAATCGTTTGCCAAATGAAAATAAGTAGGTACAGAGTCAGCAAGCATTTAGTAAGACAAATAATGTGGCAGCACTGCAACAGGCCCTAGCCATTCAAAAACAGCAGCACCAAAAAGAATTACTTCCTGCCCTCAAAAAGACTATATTCTACTGTTTGTACAATGTTCTTTTAATTAACAGAGACTATGTAGAAAATACACGGGCTCTAAGTAAGTCATCAACTTTGCTGAAGGCTTTTTTGTTGCTTTACTGGTTCATTGAAGTGTTCCAAATGTGTGGGGCTGTCTAAAAGTTGAATTGGGGATAAGGTGTTGACCTATATTATAGATAAGGGACATTCGGTAGCTTATCTGCTGCTTTAGTAAAGAGTTCTATTTTCTATAGAAAAAGTATGACCTAGGAAACAAGATCCAGTTATTGGATGATTCATTCATACTTTCGACAAGCATTTAACAAGTACTTACTATATACCAGGTGCTATTCTAGGCACTCCGGAGATACAAAAAAAAAAAAAGAAGTAGTTAATGTCCTTGCCCTCCTGTCATCTAATGGGAAAGATAAGAGGAAAGAAATCACAACAATACAAGGTAAAATGGGAAAGAACCTACAGAAGAGGACAATCACGGTTCTGAGGTCATCACCATCCGCCTGGTGGCAATGGAGCCAAATTGCAAAAATTGTATCCTAGGGGAAATCAACAGTTCCCAGAGAGCTTAGTTTTAGGGACCCCAAAGATACAAGGATCGAGAACATGGAGACTAGCGAACAATTATCAGATAAACAAACATTTCAAGAATGACCTTATTTTAAGTTTGAAAGGAGAGGTAGGAATTCAACAGGCCTGGATGCCCCTCCCCCTTTCATTCCTCTCCACTGACAAATAAAACCACAGGGACCCTCTGAGCTGTTTCACCCATGATCATTTTATTTTATGCTATGGCATTGATTTAGAAAAATGCAATGGTGGCTTGGGCCTTCTGAGCCGGTTGTGAAGAGCACAGGATGGAGGTCCTTTCCCCTTCTTCTGCTGTCTTGGAACCTGATGTTTAGGAAAAAATTTCTAGCTCCTTGCCCCATATATGCAAAGCTGAGGAGCTAAAAGTTCAAAGGTTCTGGGGGAAAGAGCCAGGGCTTCTTGGGGGTCAGGCCCAAAATATGGGTGCTGCCAGGATGAACAGAGGAAGAGACTTCATGCATGATTGATTGCAGGGGAGCCAGGAGAAGCTCTAGGAGATGGAAGTCTCTTTTATCCCAGGCTCCCCAACAGACCATAATGTTGCAGCTCATCCATCCCCTTCAGTAAGGTGCTGAAGGACAGGTGCTTCTGACTGTCGTCTATGTAACCTTATTCTTGATATAATCCGAAGCAAGGTCCACTGAAGGTGCCTTACTCGGGCCCAAAGAAGAGAGGTATAAAGAATACCTAGAACCCGGGTCTTTGCTACACTTAGAGTCTGCCACAGAGCCTGACTGATGAAGGCCAGCAACTCTATACACAACTTCCAGTCCCGGAAGATGGCCAGTCTCCTTCCTGCCCGGAAGCCGCTATACCACAGCATAGATAAACTAACCACAAAGACAGAGAGATGGTAAGACTCCATGACCTTGGGGAGCTGGTCCAGCAGTAAATCTCGATTTTTGCCCCAAGGATGAAGAGTTAACAGTAAACCATGCTCACTTAGCAGTATGGTAACTAGCAGCCTCTGGGTCTTCAACTTGTGTCATGCTGATAGATACAGGAGGCTGTCCAGCATCAAGAGGGAAGCCAGCTTAATACACTTCTAGAGATGAATCTCTCCAACAGGAACACTTTCCCAACAATCTGTGATGTCATAAAAGCTCCAACAGTGACATCATCTTAAAGGAGATGCCATCAAAAAATTAGAGTGGGAAGACTGGCTTTGGAAAAAAACCACAGGCTTGACGTTAATCACATGCATCACTCTGCTCTTGTGACTTAGGGCAAGTAACACAAATTCTCTAGGCCTCGGTTTCCTTATCAATAAGATGAGAAGGGTTGAGCTAGATAATTATTAAGGTTCCTTCCAAGTCCCAATCCTATAAGTCTCTGTTAAAACACAATCTCATTCTTTTTCATCCTAAACTAGCGCTCACTTGTGACCTCACTATTGGTATACGTGGCATCGCCATTTGCCCTTCTGCTATTTTGGCCAACTTGGACTATCTCCGACTCTTTTTTTCTTTCTGAGCCCTCATATCCAATCACTTACCAAGGCCCATGTATTCCCCCTGTATGATTTTTTTTACTTCCCTCCTCTCCCTTCTACTACCACTACCACCACCCACAGAAGAAGAAAGGAAATGGTAAGAGGGGAAGCCTCGGCTTAGAAGGCTTCAAAGAATTCAAGTCCACAGGTCCAAGCAGACTACCTCCCAGGGCTTTGAAAGAATGGGCACATGGAGTGTTCCTACTGGGCTTATATCCCAAAGAGATCTTAAAGAAGGAAAAGGACCCCAAATGTGCACGAATGTTGGTGGCAGCCCTCTTTGTAGTGGCCAGAAACTGGAAACTGAGTGGATGCCCATCAATTGGAGAATGGCTGAATAAATTGTGGTATATGAATATTATGGAATATTATTGTTCCGTAAGAAATGACCAGCAGGAGGAATACAGAGAAGTTTGGAGAGAATTACATGAACTGATGCTGAGTGAAATGAGCAGGAACAGAAGATCATCAGATACTTCAACAACAGTACTATATGATGATCAATTCTGATGGACGTGGCTATCTTTGGAACCAAATCAGTTCCAACAGAGCAGTAATGAACTGAACCAGCTACACCCAGGGAAAGAACTCTGGGAGAGGACTGTGAATCACTACATAGAATTCCCAATCCTTCTCTTTCTGTTCTCCTGCATTTTTGATTTTTCACGGGCTAATTGTACACTATTCAAAATCCGACTCTTTTTCTATAGCAAAATAACTGTGTGGACATGTATATATATATATGTTGTATTTAACTTCTACTTTAACATATTTAACATGTATCGGTCAACCTGCCATGTGGGGGAAGGGGGGGGGAAGGAGGGAAAAAGTCAGAACAAAAGGATTTGCAACTGTCAATGCTGAAAAATTACCTATGACTATATCTTGTAAAGAAAAACTATAAAAAAAAAACCCAAAAACCAAAATGACTGGCGCATCCTAGGTGTGATCATTGCAAACTGTTACTGTGAATGAAGGTATATAGAGTAGGACAATTACTGGCACATAGTAGGTGCCATAAATCCCAGTTATGATCAATAAATGTAAAGAGCTTTGTGCAGTGAATGGCTCACAGCAGGTGCTATAAATGCTAACCTTTCTGATGAATTTCTGTGAATTCCCTTCTACAATGACTGGTACATGGTAGGGACCATAAATGCTAGTTATTATTATTAATCAATATAAAGCTGTTAGCACAATGATTGTGACACAGTAGGCAGTATTTCAATGGAAGGCATTATTTATATATGGAAATTGCTTGGAGCAGGGAAAGGCACCTATTTGGCAGCATAAAAATACTAGGTATTACAAATATAGAGAGAGTGTTTCATGTGGTGCCTTTCCTATAGTAGGTGGTATCAAATTCTAGTTATGATTATTCTTTTCTGTATAATGCTTGGCACAATCATTGGAAATAATTGCTACAAATGCTAGATATTTTTATTAATATCTGGAATGTTCATTGCAAAATGATTGGCACTTAGTAGGAGCTATCAATGTAAGCCATTTGTATTAATAAATGTCCATTTCAAAGGACATTTGTTGGCACACAGTAGGTGCCATAAATCCCAGTCATAATCAACACATTGAAAATGTCTGAAAGAGTGAATGGCTCACAGCAGGTGGTATAAAGGCCAACTCTTTCTATGAATTTCTCTGAATTCCCTTCTAGAATGACCGTACATAGTAGGTACCATAAATGGTAGTTATTATCATTCATAAATATCGAGGTCATAGCACAATGACTTCCACACGGTAGGCAGGATGTCAATGTTAGCTATTATTTCTCTAAGGAAAGTCTTGAGAACAGTGACAGGCACAATGTGGCAGTATGTAAAGACTAGATATTGGAATAGAGAGATAGAGCATTTCACATGGTTACTGGCACACAGTGGGTGGTCTCAAATGCTAGGTATGAGTAGTCATTTCTGTATATTACTTGCAAGAGGAACTGGAACGTAGTAGGGGCTATGTGCTAGCTATTATTATTAATATCTGGAAAGATTTTGTAAAATGAATGGCACATAGTATGTGGTATAATTTGAAATTGTTCCTATTAATAAATGTACATTGAGGAAGACAATTACTAGCACATAGTAGGTGCCATAAATCCCAGTTATGATCAATAAATGTAAAGTGCTTTACACAGTGACTGGCATACAGTTGGTGTATAAATGCTAACATGTTTTATGACTTTCTGTGAATTCCATTCTACACTGACTGGTACATAAGAGGTACCATAAATGCTGCTTATTAATATTAATCAATATACAGCCCATAATATTGTGACTTTCACACAGTAGGCAGTATGTAAATGTCACCTCTTATTTACCTATGGAAATTGCTTAGAATTATGACAGGCACATACTTGGCAGTATATAAATACTAGCTATTACTAATATAGAGAGTGTTTCACATAGTAGGGGGTATAAAGTGGTAGCTATGAATTTTAAATTGTGTCTATTGCTTGGATCAGTGACTGGAAGATAATAGAGGCCATAAAGGCCAACTCTTATTATTAAAATCTGGAAATTTTTTTGCAAAATGACTGGCACATAGTAGGTGTTAGAAATGCAAAGTGTTACTATTGATATATGGACATTGCCTAGAATAATGGTTGGCACATAGTAGGTGCCATAAGTCCCAGCCATGATCAGTAAGAGTATAGTGTCTTGTACAATGACCTTCACACAGCACATGGTGTAACTACAGACTCTTTTTATGAATTTTGGTGAGTTCCTTTCTACAATGACTAGCACATAGTAGGTACAATAAATGCTACTTATTATTATTAATAAATATGCCGCCTTTAGGACGGTGACTTTCACAAAGTAGGCAGTTTGCAAATGTCAGCTCTTATTTGGAAAATAAGAAAGAGCTTAGAACTGTGACAGGCACATATTTGGCAACATGTAAATACTAACTATTACTAATATAGTGTTTTCCTCATGGCCAGTGGCACATAGTAGGTGCTATAAAAGGGTAGCTATGATTACTAAATTATGTATAATGCTTGGATAAATGACTAAAACATAATAGAGACTATAACTGCTAGCCCTTACTATTAATATCTGGAAAGTTTTTTTTTCAAAATGACTGGCACAAAGAATGTTTGTGGCAGCCCTCTTTGTAGTGGCCAGAAACTGGAAACTGAGTGGATGCCCGTCAACTGGAGAATGGCTGAATAAACTGTGGTATATGAATATTATGGAATATTATTGTTCTATAAGAAATGACCAGCAGGAAGATTTCAGAAAGGCCTGGAGAGGCTTACATGACCTGATGCTGAGTGAAATGAACAGAACCAGGAGATCATTATATACTTCAACAATAGTACTATATGATGATCAATTCTGATGGACGTGGCCCTCTTCAACAATGAGATGAACTAAACCAGTTCCAATGGAGCAGGAATGAACTGAACCAGATACATACACCCAGGGAAAGAACTCAGGGAAATGAGTGTGAACCACTATATAGAATTCTGAATCCCTCTAATTTTGTCTGCCTGCATTTTTTTATTTCCTTCACAGGTTAATCGTACACTATTTCAAAGTCCGATTCTTCTTGTACAGCAAAATAACTATATGGACATGTATACATATATTGTATCTAACATATACTTTAACATATTTAACATGTATTGGTCTACCTGCCATCTGGGAGAGGGGGTAGAAGGAAGAAGGGGAAAAATTGGAACAAAAGCTTTTGCAACTGTCAATGCTGAAAAATTAGTCATGCATATACCTTGTAAATAAAAAGCTATAATAAAAAAAAAGAATGGGCACATGGGATTGCCAAGCCACTATCAGTGATCCTTTGAGTGATCATGGAAAATGTGAGACATACCGCAGGACTAAAGAAAGACAAATATCCCTCTTTTCAGATATTGGAGCATAGAATCTGCATACTCTTGGCCAGGATTTGAAATCCTGATAAAATGTGAGGCCACATTATTAAAAGGATAGTAGAGAACATTTAGAAAGGGAAGCAGCGATCTCTAAAATCTTCAAGCTTCATCAAGAATAGGTCCTCGTAAGGAATTTATGACCAAAGAAGAACTAGAGATCACTATTGACTACAAAATTGAAAATTTTGACCATATCAAATTGAAAAGTTTTTGTACAAACAAAACTAATGCAGGCAAGATTAGAAGGGAAACAATAAACTGGGAAAACATTTTTACAGTCAAAGGTTCTGATAAAGGACTCATTTCCAAAATATATAGAGAATTGACTCTAATTTATAAGAAATCAAGCCATTCTCCAATTGATAAATGGTCAAAGGATATGAACAGACAATTTTCAGATGATGAAATTAAAACTATTACTACTCATATGAAAGAGTGTTCCAAATCACTATTGATCAGAGAAATGCAAATTAAGACAACTCTGAGATACCACTATATACCTGTCAGATTGGCCAGAATGACAGGGAAACATAATGCAGAATGTTGGAGGGGATGTGGGAAAACAGGGACACTGATACATTGTTGGTGGAGTTGTGAACGAATCCAACCATTTTGGAGAGTAGTTTGGAACTATGCTCAAAAAGTTATCAAACTGTGCATACCCTTTGATCCAGCAGTGTCACTACTGGGATTATATCCCAAAGAGATAATAAAGAAAGGAAAGGGACCTGTATGTGCAAAAATGTTTGTGGCAGCCCTTTTGTAGTGGCTAGAAACTGGAAACTGAGTGGATGCCCATCAATTGGAGAATGGCTGAATAAATTGTGGTATATGAATGTTATGGAATATTATTGTTCTGTAAGAAATGACCAACAGGACGAATACAGAGAGGATTGGCGAGACTTACATGAACTGATGCTGAGCGAAATGAGCAGAACCCGGAAATCATTATATACCTCAACAGCGATGCTGTATGAGGATGTATTCTGATGGAAGTGGATTTCTTCAAAAAGACAAGATCTAACTGAGTTTCAATTGATCAAGGATGGACAGAAGCAGCTACACCCAAAGAAAGAACACAAGGAAATGAATGTAAACTGCTTGCATTTTTGTTCTTCTTCCCGGTTATTTATACCTTCTAAATCCAATTCTCCTTGAGCAACAAGAAAACTGTTCGGTTCTGCACACATATATTATATCCAAGATCCACTGCAATCTATTTAACATGTATAGGACTGCTTGCCATCTTTGGGGAGAGGGCGGAGGGAGGGAGGGGAAAAATCGGAACAGAAGTGAGTGCAAGGGATAATGTTGTAAAAAACTACCCTGGCATAGGTTCTGTCAATAAAAAGTTATTTAAAAATAAAATAAAATAAAATAAAAATAAAAATAAAATAAAATCAGTGCCTAAAATGGAACAAAGTAAAAAAATAAAGAAAGAAAGAATAGGTCCTCGTAGACTATCTCCATTTCCTTTTTAGAAAGGATAAGTTGGCTGGAAGATTAGGGAGATGGGGCAAATAGAGTATACTTACATTTCACCAAAGCATTTCCCTGGGTCTCTTGTACTATTCTTTTGGACAAAATAGAAAGATCTGGGCCTTTCTGATTTAGACTGACAGAATGGAGGGACCCAAAGACTAATCACTAATGGTTTGATCTGAGGAGTGAAGTCTTTGGTGTAGTGCTACAGGGTTCTGTCCTTAGACCTGTGCCCTTCAAAATATCAGTCAGTGATTTTGCTAAAAATATAGAAAACACACACGTTTGCTGCTGGGGGATAACTAGCACATTGGAGGACAAAGTTGAGGAGTGAAAAGAACTTGGCAGCCTAAGAATGATGTAACAAATCCAATAAAATGATATTTAATAAGGGAACACGGACACATAGAGCAGTGTTAAAATTAACATATCTGAAATACATTTCTCATAAATGATTTCACATAGTCTTCTCTTCAGCAAGAATGTAAATGAGCTGCCCTGCTCCCTGAAGACAACAAGAACGATGACAGGACTGAAGACCACACAGCTCAACACAAGGAACCATGAACCAGGCCAGGACTATGGCCTCAGCCAACCAACCAGACTCCATTATCTCATACCTGTGACAAAGGCATTAGCACTAATGTAATTTCTGGCTGGCTGCTGGGGTCTGATCCCCTGATATATATTAACTTCAATGTATGCCCCAATCTCCCTTCTTCCTTGATGTCAAGGGGTGGGATCAGTTTGTTCTCTACGCTCTATGTCATCCCAAAATTCTCAAGGGTGATAGGTCCAGTCAAATGGTACTTCCCTGTCCTATAATGAGCCCTTAACCCCAGAAATTCAATGTCCAGAGTTGTCTAAGCAAAACCTTCCCTTGCCTCCCAGGGCTAAGTTGCACTCAGCTCCTTCTGGCTCACTAGAGCCAGCTGCCATGCTTTTAATGTGTTGGCAAATGCCATATATCAGGACTTGGTTTATTGTTTTATTGATTGTCTAGACCCCAGTTCTTCAAATGTGGTTCACATTCCCATATGGGATCTCGTAACTGAATGTGGGCTTGTGAAATTATGATTTATTGTCAGTAAAGATATGATCTGAACACCTATTTTATATGCTTGTATAACCAGGATCATACAAAATTTTCTCAGGTGAAATGGGAAAAAGTTTAAGAAACCCTGGTCTAGACTTAAGAACGTGATGGAGAAAATGTTGTTAGTACAGTTAAACATAAAAGTGTGTTATGTCGGGGGGCGGAGCCAAGATGGCAGAGAAGACACACGCGACTTTCTAAGCTCTTCTCTTACCCTCTTTACCAATATTATATCGAGCCTCAAAAATAGTCTTGACTGCTACAATTCGTAAAGATAAGAAGTAGAACAACTCACCGGCTGAAGAAAATCTGCAGTCTCGCCAAAAAAGGTTGGTTCCGGGGCCAGGGGGGAGATAAAAGATAAAAAGAGGGAAACCACATCCCACAAAGAGGCTAAGGAAACTTATCATATCTGAGGGAATTTAGAGAGGGGGAGGAACATTGTGTGAATCTTACTCTCATCAGAGTTGGCTCAAAGAAAAAATAATTGACATTTGTTTTAGAGAAAATTCTCTCTCGCCTCATTAAAAACGGGGGAGAGGAAAAGGGAAAAGAAAAAGAGTAATAAGGGAAGGAAGGGGGAAAGACTCAAAGGGGGGGAGGGAGGGATTATAAAGAGGATAAGTATCGTGATACAAGAGGGGTACATAAGTTTAAAAGGGGGAAAGAGGGTTGGGGGAGGCAAGAATAAGTAAAGCACAATCTGGGGTTATTAGGATGGCAGGAAATACAGATTTAGTAATTCTAACCGTAAATGTGAATGGGATGAACTCCCCATAAAGAGGAGGCAGATAGCAGACTGGATCAAAGTCAGAACCCTACAATATGTTGTTTACAAGAAACACATTTAAAGCAGGGGATACATATAGAGTAAAGGTAAAAGGCTGGAGCAAAATCTATTATGCTTCAGGTGAGTCAAAAAGTAGGGGTAGCTCATCCTTATCTCAGATCAAGCAAAAAGTAAAATTGATCTAATTAAAAGAGATAAGGAAGGAAACTACATCCTGCTAAAGGGTAAGCATAAACAACGAAGCAATATCAATATTAAACATATATGCACCAAGTGGTATGGCACTCAACTTCCTAAAGAAGAAGTTAAGAGAGTTGCAAGAAGAAATAGACAACAAAACTGTAATAGTAGGAGATCTCAACCTTGCACTCTCAGAATTAGACAAATCAAACCACAAAACAAATAAGAAAGAAATTAAAGAAGTAAATAGAATATTAGAAAAATTAGGTATGTTGGATCTTTGGAGAAAATTGAATGGAGATAGAAGGGAATATACTTTCTTCTCAGCAGTTCATGGAACCTATTCAAAATTGACCATATATTAGGACATAAAGACTCAAAATTAAATGCAAGAAAGCAGAAATAGTAAATGCTTTCTTTTCAGATCATGATGCAATAAAAACTACATTCAACAAAAAGTTAGGGGGAAATAGACCAAAAGTAATTGAAACTAAATCAATCTCATCTTAAAGAATGATTGGGTGAAGCAGCAAATTATAGATACAATTAATAATTTCACTCAAGATAATGACAATGATGAGACATCATACCAAAATTTGTGGGATGCAGCCAAAAGCGGTAATAAGAGGGAATTTTATATCCTAGAGGCTACTTGAATAAAACAGAGAAAGAAAAGATTAATGAATTGGGCTTGCAACTAAAAAAACTAAAAAAAGACCAAATTAAAAAGCCTCAATCAAATACTAAATTGGAAATTCTAAAATTAAAAGGAGAAATTAAAAATATTGAAAGTAAAAACCTATTGAACTAATTAATAAAACTAAGAGTTGGTTCTATGAAAAAGCCAATAAAATAGATAAGCCTTTGGTAAATCTGATTAGAAAAGGAGGGAGGAAAATGAAATTAGTAGTCTTAAAAATGAAAAGGGAGAACTTTCCACCAATGAAGAGGAAATTAGAGAAATAATAAGGAGTTATTTTGCTCAACTTTATGCCAATAAATTTGATAACCTAAGTGAAATGGATGACTACCTCCAAAAATACAGACTTCCCAGACTAACAGAGGAGGAAGTAAATTGCTTGAATAGTCCCATTTCAGAAAAAGAAATAGAACAGGCAATTAAACAACTCCCTCAGAAAAAATCCCCAGGACCAGATGGATTTACATCCGAATTTTACCAAACATTTAAAGAACAATTGGCCCCAATGCTATATAAATTATTTGATAAAATAGGAATGAAGAAGTCCTACCAAATTCCTTCTATGACAACTAGACATGGTACTGATACCTAAACCAGGTAGGCTGAAAACAGAGAAAGAAAATTATAGACCAATCTCCCTAATGAATATTGATGCTAAAATCTTAAATAAGATATTAGCAAAAAGACTAGAAAATCATCTCCAAGATAATACACTATGATCAAGTAGGATTTATACCAGGAATGGGGCTGGTTCAATATTAGGAAAACTATCAATATAATTGGCCATGTTAATAACCAAATTAACAAAACCATATGATCATCTCAATAGATCAGAAAAAGCATTTGATAAAATCCAACATCCATTCCTATTAAAACACTTGAGAGTATAGGAATAAATGGACTTTCCTTAAAATAATCAGCAGCATCTATTTAAAACCATCAGTAAGCATCATATGTAATGGAGACAAACTGCAACCATTCCCAATAAGATCTGAGTGAAACAAGGTTGCCCACTATCACCGTTACTATTTAATATTGTATTAGAAACGCTAGCTATAGCAATAAGAGCTGAGAAAGAGATTAAAGGAATAAGAATAGGCAATGAGGAAGCCAAATTATCACTCTTTGCCAATGACATGATGGTATACTTAGAGAACCCCAGAGATTCTAGCAAAGTTATCAGAAATAATCCACAACTTTAGCAAAGTTGCTGGTTATAAAATAAACCCACATAAGTCATCAGCATTCTTATATATCACTAACAAAATCCAACAGTCAGAGTTACAAAGAGAAATTCCATTTAAAGTAACTACTGATAATATAAAATATTTAGGAATCTATCTGCCAAGGAAAATCAGCAACTTTATGAGCAAAAATTACAGACCACTTTTCACACAAATTAAGTCTGATCTAACCAATTGAAAAATATTAAATGCTCTTGGATAGGGCGAGCAAATATAATAAAGATGACAATATTACCTAAACTAATCTATTTATTTAGCGCTATACCAATCAGACTCCCAAAAAACTATTTTAATGACCTAGAAAAAATAACAACAAAGTTCATATGGAAAACAAAAGGTCAAGAATTTCAAGGGAATTTATGAAAAAAAAATCAAATGAGGGTGGCTTAGCTGTACCAGATCTAAAATTATATTATAGAGCAGCAGTTACCAAAACTATTTGGTATTGGCTAAGGAATAGATTAGTTGGTCAGTGGAATAGATTAGGTTCAAGGGATAAAACAGTCAACAAATATAGCAACATAGTCTTTGACAAACCCAAAGATCCCAGCTTTTGGGATAAGAACTTACTGTTTGATAAAAATTGCTGGGAAAATTGGAAACTAATATGGCAGAAACTAGGCATTGATCCATACTTAACGCCGTACACCAAGATAAGGTCAAAATGGGTTCATGACCTAGGCATAAAGAATGAAATTATTAATAAATTAGAGGAACATAGGATAGTTTACCTCTCAGACCTGTGGAAGGGAAAGGTCTTTATGACCAAAGCAGAACTAGAGATCATTACTGATCACAAAATAGAAAATTTCGATTATACCAAACTGAAAAGTTGGTATAATAAATAAATAATAAAACTAATGCAGACAAGATTAGAAGGGAAGCAATAAATTGGGAAAATATTTTTACAGTCAAAGGTTCTGATAAAGGCCTCATTTCCAAAATATATACAGAATTAACTCTAATTTATAAAAAATCAAGCCATTCTCCAATTGAAAAAGGGTCAAAGGATATGAACAGACAATTCTCAGATGAAGAAATTGAAAGTATTTCTAGTCATATGAAAAGATGCTCCAAGTCATTATTAATCAGAGAAATGCAAATTAAGACAACTCTAAGATACCACTACACACCTGTCAGATTGGCTAAGATGACAGGAAAAAATAATGATGATTGTTGGAGGGGATGCGGGAAAACTGGGACATTGATGCATTGTTGGTGGAGTTGTGAACGAATCCAACCATTTTGTAGAGTAGTTTGGAACTATGCTCAAAAAGTTATCAAACTGTGCATACCCTTTGATCCAGCAGTGTTACTACTGGGATTATATCCCAAAGAGATTATAAAGAACGGAAAGGGACCTGTATGTGCACGAATGTTTGTGGCAGCCCTTTTTGTAGTGGCTAAAAACTGGAAACTGAATGGATGTCCATCAGTTGGAGAATGGTTGAATAAATTGTGGTATATGAAAATTATGGAATATTACTGTTCTGTAAGAAATGACCAACAGGATAATTTCAGAAAGGCCTGGAGAGACTTACATGAACTGATGCTGAGTGAAATGAGCAGGACCAGGAGATCATTATATACTTCAACAACAATACTATATGATGACCAGTTCTGATGGATCAGCCCTCCTCAAGCAACGAGATCAACCAAATCATTTCTAATGGAGCAGTAATGAACTGAACTAGCTATGCCCAGAAAAAGAACTCTGGGAGATGACTAAAACCATTACATTGAATTCCCAATCCCTATATTTATGCACACATGCATTTTTGATTTCCTTCACAAGCTAATTGTACAATATTTCAGAGTCTGATTCTTTTTCTACAGCAAAATAACGTTTTGGTCGGGTATACTTATTGTGTATCTAATTTATATTTTAATATATTTAACATCTACTGGTCATCCTGCCATCTAGGGAGGGGGGGGGGGTAAGAGGTGAAAAATTGGAACAAGAGGTTTGGCAATTGTTAATGCTGTAAAATTACCCATGTATATATCATGTAAATAAAAGGCTATTAAATAAAAAAAAAGGAAAAAAAAAGTGTGTTATGTCTATATTTTCCCCCAGAGAGTCAGTCATTAAACATTTACCATCACACCCCTGACTATCACATAGCCATCCACTTTAGCCATTCCCCTCTCCATGTACTGTCTGACATGTTCCATCATTAACAACTGGCCTCTATATACCACGTTTTCCTCCCATTTCTTTTATCTCTGGTTCCCTACAGAAAACACCACATCTCTAGTCACCCTCTCTGTTACTAGCTGTACCTTTCCTCTTGCCCCCAACACACAGAAAGAAGCATAGACCTGCTTCTCTGTCCCAACAGCTGCTTCCAGAACTTCACCCAGCATCCTCTTGTCCTTTGAGGTTCACTCTGTGCCAAAGTTATATAAGAGCCTCTAGATTCTTCACTCACCCTGTCTTAAGGCAATCAGCTCCTTGCTCAGCCTCTTTCCATCCGAACTCTTGTCCTCATGCTCAGGGACTTTGCTAGAAATGATCATTTTGATGATGCTTTGGCCACTCCAGTCTCCTCAACCACCTCAATGGTGGACTATGACCTTCACCTTCACTCTACTTTAGCTACACACAGGAATGGTTATACCCTAAGCCTCACCATCACCAATAATTATCCTAACTCTGTGATCCATGATAGTAATTCTTCTATCTAACCTAACCCCTAACCTTCCGTTTCTCCCTATACCTCAGCCCTGCTGAAGGTCTGAGAAATCTATTCTTTGTTTTCACCTCATAGTTACAAAACCAAACCAACTATGTTGACTACAAGTCGATGTTGTAGAATTTCACCCGGGTGCTAGATGTTGCATGGCAATCTTGTTCTTACCTGACTGACTCTCTATAACCTATCTACATCTTTTATTCTGAATCTTTTCTCCTCTCCTGGAGCCCGTTCTATCACTTTCTTTCCCCTCCCTCTCAGCAAGGAGCCCCTTCTCAGAAAACGGTCCATAAGCCACAAACTCCCTCTTCTTCTTTATCTCAAAAGTCTTCTATTTTATTCTCCATATCTTGTCCTTTGTTCCAGGATTGTACGAGGAGGTAGCCCTTCTCTTTGCAAGGGTTACTCCTTCTAGTCAGTCCGTCAAAGAATTTGTCAATCAATTACTATGTGTCACATACTAAGCCAAATGCTGGGGATACAAAGAAAAACATAGTCTCTGCCCTCAAAAAGTTTACATTATGATGGCGAGCCTTTGGGCCCTTGATCTCATTCCATTATCTTCTTTAGGAGTTTGTTCCTCCTCCACTTATCTTCCTTCACTTTATCTTTAATCTGTCCTTATCTACTGCCTCCTTCCTTGTTGTCTACACACACTCCAAGTCTCCTTCATTCTTTAAAAAAAACCAAACCTTCACTTCACCTGTCATCTCCTCAAGTTATTGTGTATTGTGTTTCCCTTTCCCAACTGAATTTACAAGAAAAGTAATCTAAGCATGTTGTCTCTACTTCATCACCCTTCATTCACTTCTCAACCCCTTGTCACCCTTCATTTACTTCTCAACCCCTTGTAATCTGGGTTCTGGCTTCACCACTCAACTAAAACTCCTCTTTTCAAAGTTACCAGCAATCTCCATCCCTTTTTCTTAGTTCTTATCCTTCCTGACTTCTCTGCATTTTAATGGACACAATGGACCCCTTCTCCTGAAAATCTCTCAGTTCCCAAGACATGGTTATTTCTGGTTCTCCTCTCAGCTGTACAATCACTTAATTATAGCATCCTTAGCCAAATTAACATCCATCTACTGCTCCCTAATCATGGAGACTCCTCTAAGGTTCTGTTCTAAGTCTTCTCCTCTTTCTCCATACCCTCACTTGGTCATCTCATCAGCTCCGCTGGCTCGATTATCATCTATAGAAGATAATTATTATATCCCTATATCCAGTCATAACCTCGTTCCTGAGCTCCCGTCCCCCATCACTAATTTTGTACTACACATTTCCATTTGGTGGCATGCATTGTAGGCATCTCAAACTCAACATATTCAAATAAGAATGCATTGTCCTGCCTTCTAAATACAGCCCTCCTTCAAATTTTCCTATTTCTGTTGAGGGTACCATCATCTTTCCAGTCACCAAAGTTCTCAAGTCCATCATAGTCATCCTCAGCTGTCCCCTTCATCTTTCATATCTATAATCAGTTCCATTGCTGCTTTCTCAGATTCATCTTTTTTCTCTCCACTCATGTGCCCATTATTCTAGTTCTGGCTCTTATCACCTCCTCCAGGATCCTTGAAATAGCTTCCTTATAGGTCTCCCTGCTTTTACTCTCTCCCCTCTTCAATTCATCTTCCACACAGTTGCCAAAATAATCTTCTTGTAACACAGATCACTCTCCACAAGATTTTCTAATGCTCCCCACTATTGGTTTCTAGGCTAAAATATAAAATCCTCAGGCTGGCATTTAAAGTCCTTCAGAGTATGGTTCTAGCCCATTTTTCCAGACTTATTTCACCTTCTCCCCTTTCATGCATTCTATATTCTAATGAAATTGACCTACTACTCTTATCCAAACCTGGCATTTCATTTTCCACCTATAACCTTTTGCACAAGCTGTCTAAGATACTGTTTCTCCATAATTCTACCTCTTAGAATCCTTAGCTTTGTCCAATTACATGTTTTCAGTTTTTTGGGTTATATAGCTATGTAGGATATGATCCCATGACAGATGGCAAGGCCAGTTTCGTTTTTATCATTGTCTCTAGAGTGTACCCAACACAGTGCTTGGCACATAGCAGGCACCTAATATGTACCCATTGTTCAACTGAAATGAAAATGTTTAGCATGAAGAGAAAGCTTTGGAGGAACGTTATACCTGCCTTCAAGAGTTCAAAAGACTTTCACAAGGAAGAAAGATTAAAGTCAGAAGTCTGAAAATCAGATTTAGCCTAGCAATGAGAATTGTCAATGTGATGCTAGAAGTGATAGGCATTTGTTCATATTCATCAGACCTCATATGTTCTCATTTATAATCTTTCTGTTTGCTTTTGATATTTCAGGCCTCTGGGTTTCCTCTATCTTTCCTCCAGCTTCTATTTTCAGACTGATCTTCTTAGCCAAATAACCTTTGAGTGGCCACAGATTTCATCTAGAGGCAAAGATGGGAAGGGACACACGTAGGATGATACAGGGGCCAAGGAGTTTCATTCAGCTAAAACTTCTCACATGGATGAAATGATCCATGGGTAAGATGCCCCCCAGTGAAATGTTGTAGGGATGAATGAAAGGGACTGAGATGTTCTGAAAGCCTCCCTGTGTTAGAGACCACGCTGAGCTATTCTCACATGTCCTTGGCACGTGACTTGGTCACAGTACTGGGTACTCTAGAGTAGCTTTCAGTCCATTCAGAGGGTCATCACAGTAGTCAAGAGCTTTCACATCTCAGGGATAAGGGAGTATGAGTTCCTCACTTGTGCAAATTGGCAGAAAACTAGCAGACCATCTAGTCCAAACCCTACATTTTACAGAAGGGGAAACTGAGGCTTAACAAAGGGAAGTGACATACTTAAGCTCACACAGCAAGTAAATAGAAAGGCTCAGGTTTCTGCTCCTAGTTGAGTATTCCCTAACTATACTGCCCTCTTTACTTCCCAATGAGTTCTGGGAATACTGGGAATACACCTGCATGAAGGTCTCCATGGAGGGGTAACCCATCATCTCATCAGGCATCCCATTCCACTTTGGGATAGCTTGAATTATTAAGAAGTTGGGTTGGTTTGGGTTTATTTTATTTTTGGTTTGGTTTGCTCTTGTGATAACCTCAAGCCTAAATTTGCCACTGCTCCTAACTCTGCTTTCTAGGACCAAAAAGAACAAGGCTAATCATCCCTCTTCCACATGGTAACAGTTCAAAGTAACTACCATTACCTCCCATCTTGGTTGCTGTCCTGATACTTTCCAGTCTAAAAATTTCCTCCTTAAACTATGGCACCTAAGCCTGAGCACAATACTCCAGATGAACACTGATGGGGGCAGAGCACAGGTTGTGTGTGTGTGTGTGAGCACTGGGATGCTATCACCTCACTAGTTCTGGGCGCCAGGACCAACACAGCATTATCTTTTTTGTTTACTATTTCCCACTGATAATTCATATTGAGGCTGGAAACAGCCTCCCAGATCTTTTTCAGAACAACTACTCTCTGTTCCTCCCCATTTTATAATTGTGGTGTTTATTTTTCTTCAAGGGCAAGACTTGTCATTTACCCTAGTTGAATTTCACCTTATTAGAGTTTGCCCAATGCTTGAGTCTTGGATCTTGACAGTGTTAGCTATCCACAATCCCCCAACCCAAGCCCTGCATCATATGCAAATTTGATGAGCATGCCATCTATCCCTTGTCATTGATAAAAAAAAGTCAAAAATCTGAGCCAAGCACAGATCCCTGGGGCACTCCCCAAAGACCTTCTGCCATATTGACAGTGAATCATGTAGCCTTCCAACTTGTCCTTAATTCATCTGACTGTATTATAATCTGCTACCTCTCTCTCTATCTCTTCTTCTCCACAAGAATAGTATCAGATATTTTATCAAAAACTTTAAAAAATCTAGCCCCTTCAGCATTCCCCTCATCTACACACTCCCTTAGTAATCCTGTCCAAAAAGTGGGGGGAGGTAGAAACGCCTTTAGTTAGTCAGGTATGCCCTATTCTTGATGAGCTCATACTACCTAGCTTGGGATAATTACTACTTCCTTTTCCAGATATTCACCAACTATCTCTTGAATGATATTTTCTAGAATTTTCCCAAAAATCAAAGTCAAGCTCACTTGACTTTATACCTTCAAGACTCTATCCTCTTTCATGTCTGTGGAAGTCAACCCACTCATTGTCCTTCCTCCACTCATTTATTGCCTCTCCCATTTTCCATGATCTTTCTACTATCACTAAGAATGGCAGCTTTGCCTTCTTTTTCTTATTATTTATCATTGTCCTTTCCAACAACTCCATATGCATTCACCTCATACTTCTTCAGAAAGATCCCATTGGTTGCTCCCTCTGTGTCTCCCGAGCTGATTTGTCTTGAAACATTTTTGTCTATGAGATCTCACCTATCTTTTCTCTGAACCCACTGAAATATGTTTTCCCCCAAATGTAGAGCATATGTCAGGCTATTCCCAAATTTTATCTCTTCTATCACAAACTCTAAAAGATAGTAGCCACTTTTTCCAAAAGTTCTCATCATTTCCACTCTGGAAACTAGTTCTTTGTTAGTGAGAATCATTTACCATGTGTCAAACCTGAAGATGGAAAGAAAAACAAAAATAAGGTCCTATCTCCAAGGAGCCGACATTCTAATGGGGGAAAGAACATGCAAATAACTGTTTATACAAGCTATATACAGTATAAGTGAAAGATAACCTCAGGGGGAAGGCACTACCAGTGGAGTGAGAATAGGAAAAGGCTTCCTGCAACAGATGGGATTTAAGTTGAGTCCTTAAAGGAAGCCAGAAAGCAGAGGTAAGGAGGGAGAACCAGTGAAAAAGACCAAAGTCAAGAAATGGATGATGTGTGCATGGAACAACTAGTTGGCCTCTGTCACTAGAGTGTGTGGAGGGGAGTAAAGTGGGAGAAGAACAGAAAGCTAGGAAAAGGACAGGTTGTGAAGGGATTTAAATATCAAATATAGGGATTTCTATTTGAAGGAAATAAGAAGCCATTAGAATTTATTAAGTGGGAGCAGGGCTGATATAATCAGACCTGTATATTAAAAAAATGACTTTAGCAGCTGAATGGAAGATGGATTAGAATGGGGAGAGACTTGAGGCAAGGAGACCAACTGAAAGGCTATTGCCATTGTCCATGGGACATAGACAGGAGATGTTGGGAGAGTGAAAATAAGATTTGATATCAGATTTCATATGTGGAGTGAATGGGATAGAGGAGTCAAGAATTACACTGAGTCTAATTGACCCAATTGACTGAGAGGATGGTGATGCTTTCAACAGTAATGGAGAAAATGGGAAGAAAGAAGAGTTGGGGAGAAAGAAAATGAGATCAATTTTGGACATGTTGAGTTTGAGGTGTTAATGGGACATTCAATTCAAGATAACTGAAAGGACTGGAACTCAGAAGAGAGGACAGAGCTGTATATGAGGATAATCTAGGATCATCTAGGTTGTGGTCTTTGAACCCATGGACATGGATGAGATTGCCAAGCAACACGGTAAAGAAGAAATGAATAGGGAAAAGGACAGAGCTTTAGAGACACCCAGAATTAGTGATATACCTGGATGAAGATTCGACAAAGGAGACTGAGGAAGAATGGTCAGACAGGTAAGAGATGAATCAAGAGTTCGGTATCATCCTGAAAACGTAGAGGAAACAGTATTTAGGGTGATCAACAGTGTGAAAGCCTCTCTAAAAGTAAAAAAAAAAGAATAAGAAAAGGTCATTAGATTTGTCAATGGAGAGATCATTGGAAGATCTCTCCGGAGAGGTAAGTGTCAGGTGAACGACTGCAGCCAGAGTGCAGAGGGTCTAGAATCAAGTAAAAGGAGAGAAAGTAGGGAAAATTATTAAAAAAGGGAAGGAAAGTTCTTTGGCAGATACTAGAATCTCTAAAAGGATAGTTGGAACAAGTGAGGGTTTTTTTAAGTATGATGTAGACATGGGCATGTTTGTAAACCCTAGAGAAGCAGATGTAGATGCAAAGAGATTAAAGATAAGGGAAATAATGAGAATGTTAAAGGAAACAATTTCTGGAATAGAAGAGAAGGGGTGAGGTGAAGGGTGTTTTTTGGCAAAGAGAAGGACTATCTCTTCATATGAGACAGAGGTAAAGGAGGCAATAGTTGGAGGAAGAAGACCTAGTAATGTGAGGTGAGGCAGAGGGGAGAAGAGGCAGCTCTCATGAAATGTCTTCAATTGAATCAGTTAAATAACTGCTCTACTTCGGCAGAAAGAGAACTCTACCCAAGCTATATCTTGGCCTCCTCTTCTGAGTTTTGCATTTCCAATTGTTTACATGACATCTCCATCTGGCTATCCCACAAACATTCTACACTTAACATGAGTAAAACAGTGCTGATTATTTTTTGTCCCTAAAACGGTTCATCCTTCTTCACTGTTTTTGTTGCTGATAGGACCATTCACATGGCCTCCCATATTTGTGACCTTAAGTTTTCTTGTACCATTGCCTTTACCTCCTGCTCTCATTCCCAATAGTTGGTCAATCCTGTGCATTCTATCTCTGCAACATCTCGTGTTCCTTTCCTCTTCTCTTCTCCCACTGGAACAACCCTAGTTTGAGCCTAGACTATTGAAAATCTTTACAAATCTTCCCAACTCCACTTTTTCCCCAGTCCAATCCATCTCTCATATCACTTCCAGGACAATATTTCTGATCACATCACTCTCCTGTTCAAAAACCTCCAGTGACTCCCTACTACCTCCCAAGTAAATCTAAACTATTTTGCCTGGTTTTCAAGGTCCTTTGTGATCTGACATCACCTTACCTTTGCAGACTTATCTCATATTCTTTTCCTCATGCTCCAGCCAAACTTGGTAGCTCTCTATCCTGCAGACAAAATTCTGTGCATTCACACCTCACTTATGGGATATCCTCCTTCTTCTTCACCTGCTGATCTCCTACCAATCCTTTAACACTCAACTAAAACTCTTCCTCCTACAAGAAACCTTCCTTCATCTTCATACCTACCTTATACCTCATAGCAATTTATTTTGCAACTCTATAATGGATTATCATGTATTAACTGGTATTCCTATCTAGTCTTGTCTGCCTACTTGACTGTGAGCTCCTTGAAATAAGGAGACATGTTTTAACTTTGTGTCTACCCTAGCACTCAGCTTAGCCTTTTGTACACAATAAATACTTAATAAATATTTTCTGTATTGGATGTTGTATTAGTATACATCAAAGACCTTTGTAAAGCATAATCTTCAATATAAAATAAGATGTTATGTTTGGATTGTTGTTTTTCAGTAGTTTGAGTCGCGTCCAACTCTGAGGCCCTCCTGTTTGCAATTTTCTTGTCAAAGATATTGGAATGGTTTGCCATTTCCTTCTTTAGCTCATTTTACAGATGGAGAACTGAGTCAAACAGGTATATAATTTGTCCAGGGTCACAGAGCTAGTAAGTATCTGAGACCAATTTGAACTCAGGAAGATTCAGACCTGATACTCTATCCACTGAGCAAGCTGCCCCTGACACTATTGTTCCCTGAGTATAAATTACATATAAAGTACCAGATCCTTTCCAACAGAGAGTTAATGGAGATGGTGAAAAAATAAATTTGGAGCAAAAGCACTACCCAGAAGGGCAGTAATAGCAAAGGAGACTAATCACCCATGAGTAAGCATACCAAGAAGGGAGCTCCCCCACTAAGTGTTTGATCTTGGATCATAGCCTCTGAAATCTCAGTCTTCATCTATAAAAATGGAGATAATAATCCTTCCTTACATAATTCAACAAATTATTGTGATGATTAAATTGGGGTATGTTCTTATGGGGGGGAAGCAGATGAAATAGAAGGAACAATCATGTCCTCAAAAGACTTATTCATGTGAGGAAATGTATGAGAGGAACAATTTAGATGAGAATAAATGTGGGAAAAACAAAAACAATGTCACAGTGAAAATATATTACAGCTCACCCAGCCAGAAGGAGGAAATGGATGGTGATTTTTAAAATGACCACCCCAGTAGAAAAGAACTATCACATAATAGTGGTTTGATTGGGAGGAAAGACTTCAACAATCCAGACATGGGCTACAACTTTCTTTCTCTTTGTCTTTGTCTCTTTCTTCTTCTCTCCCTCTCCCTGTCTGTCTCTCTCCCAAAAGTAGGGCAGCCATAGATTTTTGATGGCCTTGATGACAATTTCATTCTTCAAAAGGCGGAGGAAGCAATGAGTAAAAGTGCTATTTTGGACCAGATTCAGACCAATAAGGAGGAACTGTTTGCCAAAGTAAAAATAATGAGAATCATGGGAGGAAGTGACACTGCCATCTTATAATTCATAACAGGTAATGAAATTAAGAGCTATACATAATGCCACTCACTCTAGATTGGGGAGAACGGACTTCAAATGGTTCAGAGAAAGGTTAGCTAGGATCCTTTCACCTACAATTTTGCAGGAGAAACTGTCTTGAGAGAAGGAATAGGAAGCTCTCAAAATGCCAACACAAATGAATTAATGAGGAAGAACAAGGAAAAGATGTCTAAAGAGACCAATATAGATGTATAAAGACAGTTCAGGCTTCAAAAACCTGCTCAGTGGATGAAAGTGGGTGCAGGTTACGAATGATAAATGTAAAAGAGAGGCAGGTATAGTTCTGAAAGAAAAGAGTAGGGATGCTAAAAGCCTAAAGCAATAAGAGGTTTGTGAGGAAGGCTCAAAACAAAAAATGGGCTTTGTAACACTGCAGAGGGGGCAAGAAGAAGATCAGAGGAGGGTCAATACTGCAACTGGGGATGGATGGAATCATAATGACAGACAATGAAAAGAGGTCAGAACAATTAGTTGTTCTGCTTCTGTTTTCTCTGCCAAAGATGATCTCTTGACGGGGAAGCACAGCAAGACATTGGGGTGCAGTTGAGAGAGTCAAAGGATCTGAGCCCAATTGTACACTTTGCCTCTCACTTACATAAGGAATTTGGACAAATTCCTTATGCTCTGGGAAGAGGGGAGGGTTTGGGGAGAAAGGAAATGAGTTCTGTTTGGGGCGTGCTAGGTTTGAAATGTTTCCAAAACATCCCATTTGAAATGTTCGGTAGAATCTTGAGAGAGACCTCGAGAGTGTCCTTGTATCACTTTTTCTGACCACAATGTGTTTGACCTGTGAGAATTCTCCATAAAATAGTCTTTTTGGATAGCATACATTCGTCATTCAAACAATTTGGCCAGTCCAGTGGAGTTGCACTCTCTGCAGTAGAATTTCAAAACTCTACTATCCATTAGGTAGTTGGTGATGGGAGATTGGAGCTCAGGAAAGAGGTTATGGCTGGATATGCAGATGGCAGATTAACCAGGCCAAGCCAATTTAATGGGAGCAGGTTTAGGAGGAAAGTATTTATTGAGGCTTCAACGCAGTGGTCCCAAATGGATGTTCCTACAAGCAAAAAACAGTTTGATACACAAACCACACAATTATCATCGTGTTAACCCCGGGAACTGGAAGTATTGAGCCATATTTGCTGAGACACTCAACTGGATCCTGCCATCTTGCAAGTGAAAGTTCTGGAGCCTTGCTCTGATTACAACCTTGACAGAGTGATACTTGAACAGAATTATAACCTCAAATGGGATGTTTATTGAAGACCAGTTAGAGGAAGAGCTGGTAACAATAGTGCTAGGAATAAGCCTGATGCAGACACTTTACTCAGTCCATGATCTCTAAAACACTGTAAGCATGGCAGACTTTGAGGCTGAACACACAGGAGTGAGTGTGTGTGTGTGTGTGTGTGTGTGTGTGTGCCCATATACAAGTATGTGCATGCACAGTGCCTACTAGTATTTGTATCCATGGATAAAATGGGGAAGGATGTCAGCAATGCAATTAGTCAAGTCCTGCCAAGAAGCAGGGACTAGATGAAATGCTTGATAAACAATTGCCCTTCTGTTCCAACCACTTTAAGGCAGGGATAGTTGGGGTGCTTAAAGAATAGGAAATGCATTGCCACAGGATTAAGATGGCCACAAGCTGGCTGCAGTTAGTAGAATCAGATGGATTTTTGAGCAAGGAGCTGACCTAGGAAAGCCTCCATCACTCTGGAAGGTGTGCTGGTAGGCACTGGCTGAGTTTCTTCAACAGTTTCCTCCACCTGGAAGTACCTCTATGGTTTAGGCCCCATATTTGACTGGGACAAGGGTATGCTGCAAATCCCTGCCCTGGCATCTATCTTCAGCTCTGGTCATGTTTGCTGGTTTCCCTCATGAGGGGAGGGTGTGGTTTTCTGGTGAGAACTGAGTCTGGGATAATAGGGCCATTTGGCCCTTGGACTGAGCCTCCAGAACCTGGTCCTTAGGGTGCTTTGAGAACCCCACAAATAGCTATGGACAGTCTGGCTTCAGGGTTCCTCCAGCCTCCCTCTTTTACCTTTCACCTTCCTTCTGGTTCCTAGTTTGCACACGCACGCACATGCACGCACGTGCGCGCGCGCACACACACACACACACACACACACACGGGCACACCATAGAGACTCTCACTTACTCCAGGTCTAGTGGGCTGGATCACACCCCTCTCTGCTCTCTCCCCTCTCCCCCAGGACTAGCTGTTAGACACTAAGGTGTGAATCACTTATAATGACTTACAATCCCCCAGCCACCAACCCCCTCCTAAGAGTATGTGCGTGTTAACTAAGGATCAAGCAGAAACTCAAAGAATGATTCTTGTTAGTGTTCAAGGTATGTCAAAGAAGCCAGTGGAGAAGAAATTTGGTGTGGGGCCAGAGACCATTCTGGTCCCCTTCAGTCTCATCACTTTTCTGCTGGTCTCCTTGCCCATGTCCCTGCTAGAGTGAGTCGGTTCCTCTATGAAGCTTGGCTGGTGGAAGTTGTGGCTTAGTGACTCTCCTGTTTTCTTCTTGCAGTAGCAGCATGGGGTACCCCTGCCTGAGACAAGCCCTTCTCTGCTGCCAGAGAAACTGAGGAGAAAGATTGGCAGAGTCCTCCTTTGGAATAAACCTCCCACCTGTTCCCTTTTTCTCCTTTCATCAGAGTGAGATCACTCCATATGTCCCAAAGTTAGGGCTTCCTAGGAGGGCAATAACAACAATCATAATGAGCATTTCTATAGAATTCTAAGGTTTATACAATGTGTTACATATGTTAACTCATTTATTCCTCATCAAAAAACCTGTAATTATCCCCGTTTTACAATTCAGGAAACCGAGTCACAGAAAGGTGCAACTCTAGTTGCTGTCTAAAATTGGATTTGAACTCAGGTCTTCCTGACCACCAATCCCATGCTCTATCCATTGTGGCAACCCACTGATGGCTCAAGCCAGTCATAATGACCAAGTGAGTATTTTCTGATAATATAGGAGGAGGGAATTGGGATCGCAGGAGATTGTGAGCTCCCTGAAGGAGGCAGCATGGTTTAGTGGAAAGATCACTGATTCTAGAGTTAGAGACCCTGGTTTTAAAGCTTGCCATCAATGCCTGCTCTGGTCTTGACCTTGAGTAAGGCCCTTATTTGGAAAAATGGTTTTGAACTAGTTGATCCATCTAGATCTGTGAGCCTATGAAGACTATGAGGGAAAGACTGTATATAGTTTCATCTCTGCTATCTGAAGTACTCAATCCACTGCTATGAAACCCTATGAACACTCAAAATTACTTGCTTATTATTTGGAGTAGGGGTTCTTAAACTGAAATGTATGAACTTGGTTTTTTTCCTCAATATTCTGATAACTATTTCAACAGAAACTTTTTTTCCTTTTGGACTCTGGGTTGGTCGTCCACAATTTATGATGATAATTATGATTCTAGGGATGTCAGAGTTCAATAAGGTTTCCAAAGCACTTTCCATCTTCATTTAATGGCTCTCGGAATTTGGCAGCACAAGTACTATTCTCCCATATTTTCTGGTATTGAAAAACATGACTCGGAGAAAGGGTCTTCACCAAGACCATCAAAAGGGTTCAGGATACAAAAAGAGCAAAGAAATCCTGCTTTTGAGCAATTTTTTCCAGAATCCTTTCCATTTTCTCCTCAGAAGAAGCTTAATGAAGCACCATGGAAGGTTAGAATTATGATCAGAATCATAGAGGTCAAGATATTACAAAGCAAACAGAGAAAATAGGAAGTCCAACCAGAAGCTGGATCAGGTTAGAGACAAAATCAGGAACACTAGTCAAAAGGACCAAGGTAAAGAAAGATCACCATCAGGGAGGAGGCTTCCTTTTTGGAAAATAATACTCAAAATGCTGAGTGAAGTGAGCAGAACCAGGAGACCACTGTCTCCTGTAACACGGTAACAGCAACACTATTATAATCAACTATGATAGACTAAGCTCTTCTCAGCAATAGAGTGATCCCAGACAATTCCAATACACTTGGGATAAAAAATGCTATCCATGTGCAGAGAAAGAACTAGAGAGTCTTAATGAAGATTGAAGCATGCTATTTTCGCTTTTTTTGCTTTTGTGATTTTGCAGTTTTCCCCTTTTTTCTGGTTTTTCTTTCACAATATGACTAAAGAGAAATATATTTAACATGACTGCACATGTATAACCTATATCATCTTGCTTGCATCTTGGGCTGAAGTGGGGGAGAAAATTTTGAACTCAAAATCTTATAAAAATGAATGTTAACAACTATCTTTACATGTAATTAAAAAAAAATAAAATGCTATATTTACAAAAAAAAATACTCAAAAAATCTAGTCTAATACATAGTCACACCACAAATGCCCATATTCAATGTCCTCATTGTAGTCATCCAGGCCCATTTTAAGACCCTTAGTGATGAAAAATTCATTACCCACCAAAGTAGCAAATTCCACTTGGGGATAACTCTAGAAACTTTTGCTTATGTTGAAAAGAAATCTGCCTTTCAACTCCCTCTAATACCCACTGCTCTTATTTATATTCTCTGGGACCAAGCTTCTACCTGACTGCCCTTCGAATACTGCAGACATCTGTTATGTATCCCACTCCCAAATATTTTCTGCTCCAAGTTATTCTTTCAACTGATAGTTATTTGATATGATATCATATGAGATGATAGTCAGTGACCTCACTAACCTGCTTGCCCTCTTCTAGTGTGTCCTTGTCCTTCCTGGGGACTAGGCAAAAAAAGTCCTTGAGTTTTCTTTGTATCTCCAGCCATTATCTCTCTGCCTGGCACATAGTAAACATTTAATAAATATTGTTTATAGACTAATTGATAGAGGTTTTCTCACCAGGACAGAGTACAACAGGACTATAATCTCCCTCCTGCTGGACACTCTGCCTTTCTTGATGAATCCTAAGGTTGGAATAACTCTTTTGGTTGCCAGGCCTCACTGCTGACTCATCTTGAGCCTGCAGCTCACTAAAACCCACAGATTGTTTTTTGTTGTTGTTGTTGTTGTTTTTGCATGAATCTACTTTCTAGCTCTTTCTCCTCCACCCTCAATTTTTACACTTGACTTGAACCCAAATGCAAGACTTTCAAGGCATGCCATCTAGCCCTTAAATATATGGGTATCATCTCTTCTCCAAATTCCAGCCCATATATTAATCTTTTCGTGGTGAGTCAGCTTGCTTCCCTGCAGGCTCTTCTTAGGGATAGATAGACACTATTATGTTTAAAAAATTAAAGACCAGACTCATGAAAGGCATGTGAAGGTGAAGAGTACCAAAAAAATAAGTGTTGTCATGAGAGATAGACTGTGGATGAGAGAGGGATGATTTGCAAGTGTGTTTCTGTTAAAGAACCAGATCAAATTAAAAAAAAAAAAAAAAAAAAAAAAAGCTAGATCTCAGTAACCATAGTCACTACTTTGCAGGAATTTTTCAGTGGAAATGAAAGGGTGAGAAACCAAGCTTGTGACTCCCTTTTAATTATGGCTGCACAGTCACTGTGGGTAGCAGAGGCTACTGGTTCATCTGAACCGCCTGGAGCTGGTGTGCTGCACTACTATTTATTTGGTCACTGATAATACACAGGCATTCAGACCTTGGACAGCAGTTCACGTTGCCTGGAAGGTTTAGTACCACAGACAGCGCTTATTTACTGTCTGAGAGGAAACCAGGTAGAGAGAGGAATAAATAAGTGCTGACCTATAGACCTTCCTTCTCTCCACTCTGGACAGTAATAATAAGCAGATAACTGCAATTTAAATTTAACCCCATTTATCCCTCCACCGATGTCCTCCTTTAAAGGCTTGTTGCAGTGACAGCGGACCTTTGATTCTCAGACATTATCAATGGAGCTCAAATTCTAGCAGATCCTATCAATTGGGAAAGAGTTTGAGTGCAGAATCTGGCAATGTACCTTGTATCTGTCACCCTGGGACAAGACTAGATAAGTTTCAAAAGGCTAATTATCATGGGGCTGGTCATCTGATGATGTTTTGTTTTGTTGTGAACCACAGCAACTCATAAAACTGTCCACTGAGGCATGGAGGAGGTGCAATCTCTTTCAGTGAAGAAAATGCTCAGACTGAAAAAGAAACAAACATATTTTTGAATTTTTACAATATATGTTCCAGCAAAATACAATGTGGCTCACTTAAGAAAACCCTTGCTGAAAGGAAAGTTATCTCAAAGCAGGAAAAAAAACCCAAAAACCAAGTAATAAGGATAACATTAAAAGACAAGTCCTTCTACTGATTTTTCTTCTAAAACATGCAGGGAGGAACATTAAGGAAAGGGGCTATGAGAATAAATATGGGCTAATCAGAATGCTCCACAGAAGGGGTGAGGCTTTCCAAAAAGCCCAAGCTGTGAATTTTGTGGCTTTCTGTTTGTTTGTTTTTTTTATTACTAAAAAGGTCAAAGCTTTCAGAGACTCAGGCAGGAAGTGGTGTATTAGTGTGCTGGAGAGGCAAGGAATAGCAGGCAACAGAGCTCTGGAGGTAGGAGGCATACAATAATTTACACATGGTCACAAAGAGACAAAAGACACTGATTGTATTAATAACTCTCTTCAACCTGGCTTCTAATCCCACCATTCCACTGGCCTTGTGCTTCTGAAGCCACTGGCAAAGCCCCTTGCCTTTTCACATATTCCTTACATAATCCCAGACCTCTCTGGGGCATTTGCCAATGACCACCGTTCTTCCTTTGATCCCAGTGACATTCTGTGTTCTCTCTCTACTACTGACTTCTGCCTCAAGTGACTGTTCCTCCTCTTTCCTTTATGTCCCCAAGTTCATTCCCTAGCTCAGCTTTCACTTTCTGTGCTTCATTTTTTATACTCTCTCCCTTGGAGGTCTTATCTACCTACACAGCTCTCACTTTTTATATAGATGACTCCAAACTCTCTATCTCAACCTTTGCTCTCTTCTCTGAAGGTCAGTCCCACATTTCTACATTAGGCACTTCCACATTAATGTACCACTGACATCCCAGAGTCATCATGCCCAAACTCAAACTCATATTCTTGCCCCTCTCCCTCGTCTTTGCCTCAAACTTCTCCTAAACTCAGTCAAGTTCACCTAATCTATCTTCCTGTCTAGTGCATTAATCTCTTCTACAGCATCCCTTGAAAGTGAGAATCCAGACGTCGCCTGAGCACTTCTAGTAATAGGAAGTTCATTACCTCATCAAGCAATCCATTCTAATTTTGAACATGTCCTAGGCATCCTGTCTCCACATCTTTGTTCGTGCTGTTCCCTCCACCTGAAGTACCCTCCCTTCCTTCTCTGAATCCCCCACCCTTTAACTCTCTGCAGCTGTAGATTAGTTAGCTTAACTAACAGATACTCCATATCTGTTTATGTGGCTCTGGCTGTGAAAAGGAAGAATGATTAAATAACATGAATGACTGGACATGTAAAACTAAAAAGAGTGAAGAAGCAAGCATATTTAGTGGCTAACTCTGGTGGTAGCAATGAGAACTGGGATTTAGATGGCCTAGATCCCATCTTCTTAAACTGTGGTTCACCACCCTATATAGGCTCTCATAACTGAATGTGGGGTCATGAAATTATAATTTATTATCAATAAATGTTTGATTTGTATACAAATTTTATATACCTGGGGTCACACAAAAATTTCTTGGTTGAAAAGGGGTCATGATTGGAAAAAGTTTAAGAAGTTCTTAGCTAAATAACTAACTGGGAGTTTAGCACACAAGAGTGAGGAGATCTTGTGAGCAAGATCAGTGACTATGGAACCCAAAGTCTCTTAAAACTTTTGTCACCCTCAAAAAGATTCGAGCTGTCTCCCTGGATCACTGTACGTCAAACTCTATGAGATGCTGAGGTGGAACTGCTAAAGTTAGAAGCCTCCAAGTTGCCAATTAATTCTGTGCAAAAAAGTGTTTACATCAGCCTTCACTTTGGGTTTAGGCTAATTCTCACAATCTCCTGGCAGTTTGGGGCCTCCTCAAAGAGTGGTTTCTGGTTTCCCATCATCAGAGTTAGATAGAGTGGCTCACATCAAAATAATTACTAAGTGCCAACTGGTGCTCCATTTTCTTTTATTTCTCTCCCTCCCACTCTGAGACTGCATAGGAATCATGTTTTAGACCTGAAAGGTACCTTGGACACCTCTCTATCTCCAGCTTTGATCTCCCTAACTGCCCCATTTCATAGTTGGAGTAAATAAGATTCAGCAAATCCTAAATCCCACTCCACCAAGTTTGCATCTTCTTGGTAGCAAAGATCCATGTTCAGTCACTTTTCCTTGCTTCTGGTTCCCCCCTATTACAATGCAGGATTGTGGTTTTAGTGACTTTAGAATTTCTCCACTGTCTCTGTCTCCCTCTGTCCGCTTTGTCAACATGCTCAGATCTTCCTTGTCCTTTTAAAAAAAAAGTCTCTTGCCCTACCTCTTTCTTCCTCTTTACCTACAAGTGTCTAGAAAATAATGTCCAGATTCAAGCCAGTTCCAATGATCTTATGATGATGAGAGCCATCTACACCCAGAGAGAAATCTGTGGGAATTGAGTGTGGATCATAACACAGCATTTTCACTTCTTTTGTTGTTTGCTTGAATTTTATTTTCTTTCTCATTTTTTCCTTTTTGATCTTATTTTTCTTGTATAGCAAGATCACTGTATAAATATGTATGCTTATATTCAATTTACATAAATTGGATTACTTGCCATCTAGGGAAGGAGGAGGGGGAAGGAGGGAAAATTGGATCATAAGGTTTTGCAAGGGTCAATGGTGAAAAATTGTCCTTGCATATGATTTGAAAATAAAAAGCTTCAATAAAATAAATAAATGTATATAGGAGAAAAAAGAAAATAATGTCTACACAAACTTAGAGGATGTCCATCAGTTGGGAAATGGTTGAGTAAGTTATGGTATATGAATATAATGGAATATTATTGTTTTATAAGAAATGACGAGCACACTGATTTCAGAAAAGTCTTGCATAAACTGATGCTAAGTGAAATAAGAAGAACCAAGGGACCATTGTACATAGTAACAAGACTTTGTGATGATCAACTGTGATGGACTTAACTCTTCTCAGCAATGTGGTGATTCGAGACAATTCTAATAGATTTGTGATAGAAAATGCCATTCCCATCCAAAAAGAGAACTATGGAGCCTGAATATGGATCAAAAGCATAGTATTTTAACTTTTTTATTTGCTTGCTTTTTCTTCCTCATGGTTTTTCCCTTTTGGTCTGACTTTTCTTGTACATGAAACATAGGGAAATATGTTTTAAAAGATTCCATATATTTAACCTACATCAGACTGCTTACTGTCTTGGGGAAGGGGAAAACAAGGAAGAAAGGGAGAAAAATTTGGACCACAAAGTCTTACAAAAATGAATGTTGAAAAATATCTTTATATGTATTTGGAAAAATATTGAGAAATAGAATATTGAGAAGAAAAAGAAAACAATATCCATACTCACTGCCTCCATTTACTTCTCAATCCTCAGCAATCTGGCTTTTGTCCCTATTACTCAACTGAACCTGTTCATGCTGAAATCACCAGTGGCTTCTTTATTGACAAATCTTATGACCTTTTCTCAGTCTTCATTTTCTTTGACCTTTCTATGGTATTTTATAGTGTTCAACACCCTTCTTTCGTGATATTACCTCCTCTGTTGGCTGCTATAATGCTGGTATACACTATCATGGTTTTCTTTCTCTGGCTACTTCTTCATCTCGTTCCCGCTTTCTTCTTTCTCTTCCCATTCCCTAAGTAGCAATATTCTTCAAGTAACAATATTCCCCCAGATTCTATTATCAGCCCCCTTTTCTTCCCTCTCTCCCTTGGTAATTTCATTCCTCTCTTACAGCTTCAATTATCACCTCTATGCAGATAAATCTGAAATCTACATCTTCAGCCCCCAATTTCTCTCTCCTGCGTTTCAGTCCAGAATTTCCAAATGCCTCCTGGATAATCTCCACATCAGTGTCTTTCTAATACTCAACATGTTCCAAACTGAATTGCCCATATTTCTCTCCCAAATCTGCTCTTCCCCATCAATTTCCTAGTTCTGTTGGTAGCACCACCACTACCCCAATCACTTAGACTCAACTTCTCAGCTGTTTTTGGTTCTCTCTTCCCTCTCCTCCCCCATTTCCAATTAATTGCCAAGTCTTTTGGATTCTCTCTTTGAAATATCTCTCATACCAGTCTCCTTCTTTCCCCCTCCACTAATATTTTCCTTGTCCCTCCTGAAGGCTCTCTCCTCTGATCTATCCGTTACATTGCTGCCAAGATACTAAAATGCAGAGAGGTATGACCATGTTACTCTTACTTTAAACATCTGTAGTGGTGCCCATTGCTTGCAGAACACATTCTGGTATTGGAGATCCTCCACAGTCTAGCTCCAACTGATCTTTGGAACTTGATCTCACTCTATTCTTCTTCATAAATTCTATGTACAGCATGTGTACATGACTGGATCAGACTTTTTCCACATCACCATCAGATTAAAGTCTTTTCTTTCTTCAAGGCCCACTTTTTCCTTAAGGCCTTCCCTGACCTACCTAGCTGGTGATCCTTTCCTCCCTTAATTTTTCACCCCTTCTCAATTTCACCTCTTTTAGGCACTTAACACATTTTGACCTTAATTGCATATAGTTATCTACCTGCCTCACTCTTCCCCTAGCATCGGGCAGTGTAAATAATAGGTTCCAAATAAATACTGTGAGAATTTACTATTTATATCTGTGCTTCTTAAGATCAATAAGACTGAAATTGGAGCCCATTCTTGAAGTTTTCATTCTCAGAGTTTCTCTTCGTGAAAATGAAATGGTAAATAATTTTACTAACCACCTTGATTTGCTTGAACTCCCTTATCAGCAGAGGCTGGACTGATCTGAAAGTCAGAATCAACCAGTGGTGAGGTCCTGAATGGTATGTTGGACTGAGAGAAACTAAAAAAATGATACCTGAGACAATCAGGCAGAAAGCACTGATAGAGATAAAGTTTAGCTCCATGGTCCCACTCTCTGGGGAGGTTGTCCAGTCTGAAATCCATGTTACATCAAACCCCTGAGACCCATCCTCTGTAGAAGAGCAGTCTCCCCTGAGTTTATTTTCCCTATAAAATCTACTTATAGGCCATCCCATGGCTGCTGCCTTCCTTTGGGTCAGTCCACCACTGCACTCTCTCATGGTGTCTTTTTCCTTAACTCCCCCTTCCCACAGGACCACATGGTATCTCTCCTAACTCCACTTTACTTCCCAATATCACTTCTTACAGCTAAGTCTTTTAAGGTGCTAAGTCCCTTTCAGAATGGGGACTTTATGTTAATGGGGAGCTAAGGACATGTCCCAACCTCATAAGGTATTTCCTTTCAACTAGGTAATCGTGAGTTCTACCGAGGAATTTTTCTTTCATCTGCTCTCATACTCTATTTCATATTTACCATTCCCAGTATCTATTGTATTGTAATGTCAGAGAAACTGAGGCAAGATAGAGATTAGAGAGTTTTTAATATTTTATTTGGATTTCTAAAAGGGAGAGAGAGTTTGGAGGCAGAGCAGAATCCATTCTGCCTCCAGGGCTGAATTAGACTTTCATCTCAAAGAATCCAGCATGGAATGTGAGATTCCAATGATTTTTATATATGTGGCTCCGAGATCAGGAGAGAAAGGGGTGGAGTCCGAACACTGGTAAATTCGGGAATTTCCAGAAATGGACCATCAATCCGGTTCTGACAGGGTGGGGGGTGAGAACCATAAATTCATGATAACTTAGGAGGATTTAGGAGCCAAGATGTCTGAACTCACCCTTATCTTGAGATTACACATTTACGGTTTATGACTCTTTTGGAATGCCAGAGTGGCCAGATCTCCACAGTCCTAATTATCTCAGTCCTAATGGTCAGGAAGCAGGGTTGCCACCAAAGGGATTGAGGCAGAACAGTTCAAGGAAATGAGGCAGAACAATTTAGGAAAACTGAGGCAGAACAATAAAAAGAACTGTGGCACATTATCTCTTCATTTTGTCTGTAACCCCTTCCTCTAATTAAATCTACCTTTTGCCAAAGAGAATGGCCATTGTGAATTCTTCACATGATTGAACCCCAACTTTTGATGTCTGCCATCATCTGGTGTCTACATCACCCAAATCATTTTGGTGCCGAACCCCACATCATTAGGAGGCAGATTGGGCATCCCTTGAGTTTGATATCCCAGAGACCCTTTGCAGTGTTCATTTGCTGAACCCAAAACTCCCTCTACTGTGCCAGTGGCCACACATCCAGCTCAGACTGGCTCATGCCAATCCCTAAAGAACTGGGGGCCTTCCACTCCAACCTATTTCCTTGTACCCAGAAGGGGGTCTTGTAATGTCCAACAATAGCTTAGCCCAGTGGCCAAATCTGGTTAAGCCACAATGAGAGTTCTGAGAAACAGAGCTAGGGCTCAGGGGACCAATGATCGAACGTGATTAGGTCACACTGCAGTTACCTCTTCCGCTAGAGATTTTTGTCTTTCCCATCCCTGCTGCCTAACCCCACTTTGGTTAAGTTCTAACTGAAGATCTCATACATGCCTGCCTGCTTGGGAGAAATAAAAGCACGCATACAACCTAATTCTGTATGGCTTTCTTAGACAGAACTGAGTTTGACATTTCCAAACCCCCAAGTCCATTTTTTCCCTGCTCTATCAATTCTTATCCGCCATCTGAGGAGTGAGTGCGATTCTTTGTTGGGTTGGCCTCTTCTGCCAATTCCTTAACTGATGATGCCTTCTCATCAGACGCAAAGTGGATTTTCTGCCCATCTGTGGCTTCTCACTGGGGCCCTTTCCCTATTCTGTCCAGCACTCCTCAGCAGCTGTAGAGGGGGCAGAATGATGCTGCACTACGCAGGATTTTCCAGCTTCAAACCCTTTCCTGGGTGCAGAATATCCTAAGCACTGTCGTCCATCTAGCAAATTACTTGCTGATTTGCTATCCCTTTATCACTGCTGTTTATTCAGGTTTCAAAGGACAAGGCATATAGCCCATGTGCTACTCATTTGCATGGTCCTCCAATCCAGCCTCTTCCTACCTTCTAAGTCTAGACCATGCTAAGTTTTTCTTTGATGCCTGCTTCTCTTCACAGGTGGGGTCTCAGGTTCATCACACTGCTTCTTATGACAGTGCTACTGATACTGTAGCCCCCTCCACTTCCCAAAGAGTTGTTATGGGCCTAGTTCTACTCCTAGGAAAGCTCCCCTTTTGGGCCTAGGCCCTTCTGCCTCTCTGAAAGCATCCTGGATACTCTCTTCCCTCTTTTTGTCTGATTTGGATTATTTGAGTAGAAGTTATCTTGCTGTTGTGTCTACCTAGGCTTCTTCCTGTTTCTGCCTACTTTCTCTTCCCTTCTTCCTAGGATGGTCTTTTCTCTGCTTCTTCACCTAATTTTCCTTATTAATACTGGTGTGTTAATTTTGTCCTCCCAGGGTCTGTACTGGGCCTCCAAATCCTTACCAGTCTTGTGCCTGGGGCTGACCAGCTTCCAGGAGGTGGAGCTCCTGACAGGAGATCTTTATAATAAATCTGGGAGGTAGGTACTCCTGTTATGCCAGAGTGGCCAGACCTCCACAGTCATAATTATCTCAGTCCTAATCAGGAAAGGGTTTGCCATTTAACAAATGAAGAAACAGAGGCAAATAGTGGTTGTGACTTGTTCAGGGTCACACAGCTAGGAAGTGTCTGAGGCCACATTTAAATTCATATCTTCTCAATTTTAAGCCCACTGCTCTATCTACTGCACCTCTCACTTCCTCTAAACAAGATCTGTTTAATCCTGAAACACAAACAAGCAAAAAAACAAAGCACAGAGCATCAAGCTTCGACCCTGACCATTGGCACCTTCTTGTAGATCTGCGTGGTCCTCACTTACGTCTTCCACTTTGGGCCTCCCTCTCTCTGCCCCTCTACCTCTGTTTTAAATGGCATCCCCAAATTTAGGAACTTTTCATGAGCCCTAGACTTGACTTCTCCACCTCGATCCACAGTACCTGATGTATCATCCTTCCCCATATTCATCTGACCTAGACCTGCCTAGGACCAAAGATTTTCACGATGGAGCTGGTCAAGTCCAAAGTAGACTTCACTGAGAATCCCAGCTATGAAAACTCTGACAAATAGCCACCAAGCCTTTCCTTCTAATTTTGTGTAACTCTAAGGAAGTTTTTTGCTTTTATCAATTTGAAATCGACCTGTCACACCTTCCACCCACTGCTCCTTGTTCTGCCCTCTGAGGGCAAGTAGAACAATTCTAATCCCTCAAATACAATGACAGCCTTCAAATGTCTGAAATTCAACTTTATTACTTAGACCCTGCACATTCATGTAGGACATTGGGGACCTTGAGTATTATTACTTACAGCTTCTTTGCTGGACTTTGCCTCCAGGGAACTGTGGGGTTGCTCCACTATTATTCTTCCTGAGCCAGGTTTTGAGCTTTTGAGGTTATATGTGAAGTTTTATTTATAGCTCTCCAATTTTGACTTCTCCTTCTAATCCTCTTCTTGGTCTCTCTCTCTCTCTCTCTCCCCCATCTCTGTCTCTCCTCTGTCTCTGTCTGTCTCTCTGTCTCTGTCTCTCCCTCTATCTCTTCCTCCCTCCCTTCCTTCCTCCCTCTCTTTCCTTCTCCCTTTCTCTCTCTCCCATGATATTTCCATTATTTTAATAGTAAGATTTTGACCTTTGGAAGTTGGGGGTACATCTGTGTATATGCATAAGCACTCATAAGACCAGTATGGATCAGAGCCTTCCAGATTCACCAGAGTTGGTCCTATGAGATGCCCTATCCAAGATATCTCCCTCTAAGTTCACATTTGCTATTGTGAAGAAAGGATTGGGAAATAAAAGTCACTGAAAGACCTCTGGGCTCTTATACTGGCTTTCCTCTTCACCATGACTTTAGGTCTCAGTTTCTACCTCCACAGAGTAGGGAGTAGCAATCCTTGCTTTGCTTACCTCATGATATGTCATGAGATTCCAAATAAATCAATGGAGGTGGAAAAGGTTTTTGAAAAGTTCTAAGTACCACACACACACACACACAAGGAACAATTACAATCTTCTTTTATGGTTAATTCAGGTTAATTTTCTTTATAGGACAACCAGGGACCCATTCAGAAAAGGAACCAGGCCATCATTGGAACCAACAGCTCAGCCCCTGTTGGCAATGGAATAGTAGGTGTGTGTTAAGCACTTGTCAAATTGAAATGAACCAACAACCTGGATTTTAATTCTGTCAACCCCAAAGTAATCTTTCTTAACTGCTTTGCCCACCTTATCTACTCTAATCTGTACATATAATTATGTGTTGTTTATTTCATTCTTTATGTTCCACTTCCCATTTGGCCTTTATATACAGTTGCTCAACAGTTTTCCTATATATATTTTGCAACTTACTTGTTCTGGTGGGCTATCTTCCCTGGATCTGACCATTCTAAGTTGAATGCACTGGGAAACTAGGCTGACAAAACATGATGGGATCTGTTGCCTTAGAATTTGCCCTACGGGCAACCAAGTCACCATGTGCTACCACAGAGAGTGGACAGTAAAAAGAATGGGCAAAATGTCCTGTGGCTGGCTGGAAGCCCAACTTAAGGTGGCAAGAAAGAGTTCAAAATCAGGTGAAACATGTTCCACTTGAGCACAGAAGTGATAGTATGGAATAATGAACCAAAGACCAAATAACCTGGGCTCTAAGACCCATTGAGTCAGTGACTCCCAAGAAGCTCCTAACAAAGAGCCAAATAGCAGGCAATGGGAGAGACAACTAAGTACATGCCATCTATCCTACAAATATCGGCCACTAACTTGTCTCCCCACTTAGCCTTTGTCTCATGGATCCCTGTATCTGATCTGTCTCATTTGAACTAGGTAAATTGTTGTATGACTTTGGGTGAGTCACTTTGCTCCTACAGGCCTTATTTTCCTTCTCAAATGTAAAATGAGGCAGTAGGGATGGCGTCAGCCTCTAGGGTTCATTCCAGTTTTACCATTCTTTTTGTTTCTCTGAGCAGTAATGACAAGAGATGATGGAAAAATAGAGCCACAAAGTCAGAGAGTGATGAGCGGGAAGTGCTTCTCAGCCATCAAAGAGGGAACCGAAGTCAAATTGTCTCATGCTATATGGTGACATAGAGAATGTTGGAGCTAGGAAGGAACAGAAATCACCTAGTCCAACCCTGTTTCCATTTATATAACCTACCTTCAGCATGTCTGACTGCTTAAATGTTTTTAGCAACAAGTAACTCACTACCTCAGAGTTCCATATCGGCCAGTTCTAAATATCAGGACATTTTCTCTTTAATTCAGGGTATAATCCTATTGGTTTGGGCCAAAATCTTAGAGAGAGAAAGACATAGGAAATCATAATAACCACCAATCGTAATCATAGTTAATATTTATATAGATGCTTTAAGGTGTCTAAAGCATTTTACATATTTAAACTCATTTGATCCACATAGATACAATGTGATCTTTCAAATGAACGTCAAAGATCAAAGCAACAAAATCCCAGTGAGAATCCCAAGAGATGAGTAGGTAACGTGTTATAGTTGATTACATGGAGTCGTCAGCCCAATACATCACTGTGCTGTTTTTAACTGCAATGATTGAAAGTGCCTGAGGTCTGATTACAGCAAGACACGTGGATGTGAATCGCAGTGCTACTGCTTACTGGCTGAGCTGGGTTTTCTTAGGCTTGTCACTTGATTCCATCTTCTGTAAATGGAGGGGGGAGGGTACTAATCCTTGCATTACCAACCTTGAAGGGTTGCTATGGCAAAATAAAAAGGACTTTCTCAATCTTAAAGTGCTCTGGAAATGCTGAGCTAGTGTGTGAAGCCATAGCTTTTCTGCCTCCCCCACCATCTATGGACTCCCTGAAAGTCACCCCAGTTTTTAGTCATGTTTCTGGGCAGCATCCACTCAGAAACCATAGATTGTGAGCCCTCAGCAATGTTTCTTTTATCTGACTAGTTAGAGGACATGATAATTCAAAATGAAAGATATTTAATTAACATCATTGTAATGGGCTGAGGCTTGAGTTGATCCACTGAGATCCCAAGCACGTGAGGCTAAATAGTAATTGGACTATACTCTATTAATATACATGATTGGTTAAAGAATGACCCCTGCCCACTCTCTGTGCAAGTCCTGATGTGTTGTATAGGAAATGACGATTTTGGTGGGTGGAGGCAGAGAGAAAGAGGAAGAGAGGCGGAAAGAGATTGAGCCTGGGTTCTATGCTCGTAGCTGCTGGTGGTGTGGCTTCTGGTCTAGCTAGCTTCTTGACTCAGCTGCACACATTGCTATTGCCCATTCCCTTCCACCTCCAATCTTTCTTCACTGAGAATAAAGATTGACGATTTTCCCCTAACCTGAATTCCTGACTCCGGCAGATTTTAAAATACGCGGTCTTCACACATCATAGTACAATAAATTGCAGAGAAACACTCATTTACACAAGGTATATTATTTCATACATTCCCACACCATAGATGGAAGAAGGAGGAGCAAAAAATGCAAACCAGAAGAGACATGCAGGTCAGAAGCACACATGGGAGGCGAAGGTATGTAGACAACACATGTTCTGAAGGCTGCATCCCAGCTGAACCTTTATTTATGAAATAATCGGTATTTACAAAACTTTTAAAAGTATTAAATTCATTTTATCCTCATGATAACCCTACGAGGTAGGTGCTATTATTATACCCAATTAACCATAGGAAAAAAACTGAAGCAGACAGAGGCTGTGACTTGCCCAGGATTACACAATATTAAGTAATTTGAACTCATATCTTTCTGACTCTAGCTTCAATGCTCTTTCCAAAGCACCACCTAGAGGTCCCTCTTTGTTTCTGCTATTCCACCTCCCACCCACCCCCAAAACCAAACAAACAAATAAACAAACCAGTGATGCCATCTGCTATTCTACTAATATCCCTGCTGGGCCATTCTTCCAATCCTTTTACCTCCTGACTCTCCCCAGCACTGTCATTTCCTCTGGGCTACTCTCTGTGAGTCTTATGATGCCTCCTGATGATCATCTATTAAACAATATTTGCTATGTATCTTCCCCACGGTGGGCAGGATGGGGTTTGGAGGAGGAGGGAGATGCTGGTAAATATCCTCTCTTATAACCCTCAGCTTCAGAGGCTATTTCAGTTCTTTTGTGTCCAAGATCCCAAGCAGCCAGAGCAACTTTTAAGCACTAAGAATGTCTTTTGCACTGTTTGGTACTCCTTCAATTGCCTGATCCTTGAATTCAATCCACTCTTTGAGTCAATGAGATTTCTTTCAACTCCCAATCATATTCACTGTGGTCCATGAAAATCACTTTACTTTCAGATTTTGCAAATCTCAAAAGCTCTGAGTGAAGCTGATTATTCCTGTCTTCAATGAAGTCACTGCCCTCACAGCATAGCATATTAATATCAATCACAATATCATTAATATCACTACTGCTGATAATAATAGCTATCCAATAATAATAACACTGTCCAACACAGTATTTTTATCTTAAGTTCTCTTTCTTGGTATTGTTCTTCCTGGTTAAAATTTCTTTTCAGAAACTTCCAACATGGTTCAAAATAGACTTAGAGAGAAAGTAATGTGAGGGATTCCCTGTGTAAGGATCTCTACAAATTTAACATCACTTAGTTGGGTCTTGGGATTCAACTAGGCCCCCGAAACCTTAAAATCCCCTCATTAAAGGCAGCTTTCAAGAGAAACTAGAATCACACGGATGGGCCAAAAACATTTTGACAGCCTTGCCCACTTGCCCACAGCTTCCTCTGTGCCTCTCACAGTGGACTGCCCTTGTCTGGATTATTTCACTGCACTCCCCTTTGACTTATACCAACTGGAATTAGACTTGATTTCTCACCCAACCAAGCCCCTTTCAGGAATCAGTGAGCTGTCTCTAATGTTCACCAAGAGGACAAATCAGTTCTGGGAATCTCAGCTGCTTGCACCTCCCTGCTAAGTCTCAGTTGCACTCTATTCCCTACATGCAACTCTTTCCCCATTCTACCCCACACTCATCCCACTGACCACAGGAAACAGTTGCTGTTTTCTCTGGCAGGACTATCAGAGAGTCTGGTAGTAGCTACTTTGGATCATGACATTGGGCAGAATTAGGAAGGTAAGTTATGTGAAGGTTTGCCTGAGCAACTCGAGATCAGGGTTCTGCACACAGGAGGTACTTTTTCCCTGCAGAGCTTTAGAAAAGGTTAAGATCAATAAAGTAGGTTGAACTATTTGGATTGTCTTTGATCATCTTATTCTACCTGGAGAAATGGGTCAGCAAAACAGCCACATCTTGTTTGTAATACCCAAGGGTTCTTTATATAATAAATGGAATATTATTGTACCACAAAACGCTGAATATTAGGAATTCAGAGAATCATGGAAAGACATTAACTTATACAGAGTCAGAAAGGGAGGAAGAACAATATGTACAACGACAACATAAAAAAGGAAACAACCCTAAAAAAAATACCTGAACTCAAATGGAATGACCAATCTTGACTGATTGCTAAGGAAATATAATTTCCTCCTCTATCAGAGAAGTGATAGACTACAGGTACAGAAGATTATATATGCTGCCAGACATGATTGTGAAGTCAATTTGTTTTGCTTAACTAGTTTTCTTCAGTAAAAGGAAGGTTTCTATTGGCAAGTGTGGGTTATTGTTGCAATTTTAAAATGGCATCATTACAGGTTTTTTTAAGTAGAGGGGAACTAAGTGGCTCCTTCCCTAAAATTGGGGGTGGGAGGGTTGTGGGGAAAGGTAATTTTTTTAAGCTATGAGGAAGTAAAAAAAATTTCCCCATCCTTCTTTCTAGGTCCTCCCATGTGAATAGGAAAATCACAGGGGACATAGTTTAGAGAATTACACCTCAAACCAGGACAGGAATTTGGGAAGAGAAAAGATGGGATTCTTTTGTGGTTTACCATAGCTATGTCCCCTGGGATAATGCTCCTTTGCCAAGTAAGAATTGTCCTAGAAGTGTCTGACCTGACCAAGGCTTACATCCAGAATTTCTTCTGAACTCTAATGAGTCAGTCTTGGTTTGTAGTAAATTTTTCTTCCTGAGAATTTTTTTCATTGAATTCAAGTAGGGTTTGGTCCTAAAAACACAACCAACCTTTCTTCTCAAAGTTTCAGTTGTTTTACATCAAAAGTGAAAGTTTTGAGATTTTCCCCTTAAAATCATTCCCCACAAATCCTTGAGTTAACATATATGTAGGCTAAAGACACAAAGTGGAAAGGAACAATAAACTGTACCCTCTTAGAGGATAAGAACAAAGATTTTTGCAGAGCAGACATATAAGGGTTTGAAGAAAACAAGTAGGATCTCACAGACTAAAATTACATAGTTCAGGAGGAATGAGAAACTCTCAAGAATAAAAGTCTGAAGACAAAGAGAAACACTTATAATGAGAAAGAAAAAGAGTAGTTGATTAATGAGACTTATGTATGAGGAACCCATCAATCAATCTCAATATTAAATAAATCTGTTACTTCGTCAATGAGAATATCCTCTCCATCAGTGCAAGTCAGAATCCATCTTCACCTTCTCATCTTGTATGATTCTCATCCATCTTCTTCCATAATTCCTCCAGAAAGAATTCAGCCAAAATTCTGGAAACCTTCCCTTAGGTAATTTTATATTTCAAGAATACCAATAGAACATTCAAGATATTCCACCTGAAAATATGGCAACTATCCAGAAATAAACAAGTATAGTGACTCAAAGTCAGGATAACACAAGATTTAGCAGCTTCTCCATTAAAAGACCAGAGGACTTGGAATATGATATTCCAGAGAGCAATGCAGCTAGGATTGCAACCAAGAATCATCTATCCAGCAAAACTGAGTATAATCCTTCAGAGGAAAAGGTGGTCATTCAATGAAATAGAGGATTTTCAAGCATTCATGATGAAAAGACCAGAGCTGAATGGAAAATCTGGTTTTCAAATATAGGACTCTGGAGAAGCATAAGGAGGTAATCAGGAAAATGATATCATAAGGGACTTAAAAAGGTTTATCTGTTTACATTCCTACATGGGAGGATGATACTTGCAACTCATTAGAACTTTCTCATTATCATGGCAGTTAGAAGGAGTATATATAGACAGAGGACACAGGTGTGAGTTGAATATGAAGGGATAATGTCCTTTAAAAATATATGAAATTAAGTGGTGAGAGAGAAATGTACTGGGAGAAAGGGCTTTTGAAATAGTGCAAATTATCTGCCATAAAAAAGAGGCAAGAAAGAGCTTTTACAGTGAAGGGGAAGAGAGAGAGGAGAGGAGGAGTGAGTGAACCTCACTCTCATCAGAATTGGCTCAAAGAGGAAATAACATACATACTCAACAGGGCAATGGAAATCTATTTTACTCTGCAGGAAAATAGGAGGAGAATGAGATAAGGAAATTGGGGAAGATGATAAAAGAGAAGGCATATTGGGGGAGCGAGTGGATAGTACCTAAGTACTTTTGAGAGGGACAGTGTAAAGGGAGAGAGAGAGAATAAATGGCGGGAAGGCAAGAATTACAGTTAGCAATAGCAATTGAAAAAAATGTCTGAACCAAATTTCTCTGATAAGGACTCATTTCTCAAACATAAAAGGAACTGAGTCAAATTTATAAAAAAAAAAAAAATAAAGGTCTTGCTCCAATTGATAAATGATCAAAGGATATAATCTGTGCCCAAAGGACTGTAAATTCATGCATATCCTTTGACCTAACAATACCACTATTATGCATGAATACCAAAAGAGATTCAGGAAAAAAAAAAAGATAAATGACCTATATATACAAAAAAATATTCATAGCAGCCCTTTTCTCAGGGCAAAAAAAAAAAAAAAAAAAAAAGGGGGGGAAATTGAAGGGATAACCATCAATAGGGGAATGGCTCAATAAACTGGTTTTTTTGTTGTGTTGTGTTTGTGATGGAGTATTATTGCTCTATGGGAAGTGATGAGCAGGATGCTCTCAGAAAAAAAAAAAATCCAGGAAAGTTCTCCATGAATTCAAGCAAAGTGAAATGTATTATATACAAAGTAGTAGCAAACATTCTGGGATGAGCAGCTGCAAATGACATTGCTATTATCAGTAGAACAATCCACAACTATTCTGAAGGCCTCATGATGAAAAATCCTATCCATACCTAGAGAAGAATCTGATTGTGTCTGAATACAGATGGAAGCATTCTCTCTTTAAAAAAGATGTCCCATCTGTTATCCTTTGCTCATATTACACGACTGCCCCACCTCCTTTTCTGATCATACATTTCTTCAGTGATATATCTTCTAATCTTTCCTAAGTAATGGCTATAAGTATCTCTCCATTGCTTTTTGGTAACCTGAATCTTTAATTCCTGGCACATAGGAGGAATTTAATTGATTGCTACCTATTTTCCTTATGCAAAAACTTAACCTCTGTGGACCTCAGTTGAACCAAATGACTTCAGTTTCTCTTCTAGCTCTAAAACTATAAGCCTGCATCAATGTGGAAGAGAAGCTCTACTGAAGGATCTGGTGCTTGCCTCTGTTCTAGTTAACATTTTTATTAATGAGTTCAAGAAAAATATTGATAGCTTGGATATAAAATGTGCAGATTCTTGGTCTTGATCACAAGATTTGTCATGAAAAAGTCTGAAGACAATCCTTGCATTTTTGGATGGTTAGAGCATCTTGGGAGTAAAAAACTTAATTTAATGACTTAGATTTTTACATCAACAATTTCTGGAGAACTGTTTGGTTCTGCACACATATATTGTATCCAAGATCTACTGTAACCTATTTAACATGTGTAGGACTGCTTGCCATCTGGGGGAGAGGGTGGAGGGAGGGAGGGGAAAAATTGGAACAGAAGTGAGTGCAAGGGATAATATTGTAAAAAAATTACCCTGGCATGGGTTCTGTCAATAAAAAGTTATTTAAATAAATAAATAAATTTTACACTTCTCATATTTCACACAAGATTTAGCTTCAGCTGTTCTAAGATGTCATCAATTCAATAATTAATAAAGCAACAATCAGTAAAATAAAATAAAAAAAAACAATTTCTGGAATTGCCTCCCTTCCCAAACAACCTGTACTCTAAAAGAAACTCCACCTTGTAACAAAGTAAAATAGTCACAAAATGCCCAGTACAATGACCATGATGAACAATGTATACAACATTTTGCCCTAGTAGGCCCTCACTTCTTTGTTGAGAAGGAGGCATATTTCATCATCTATTCTTCAGGAAAATCATTGCTTTTCCAGTTATTTAGAGTTTGATTTCCTTTGAATGATCTTTTTGATTACATTATTATAGTTACTGTATATATCTCTTGGTCCTACTTTTTCAGTCTGTATAAATGCTTATAAATCGTAACATCACAGATTTCAAGTTAGTTGGATGAACCCTTAAAAGTCCATATGATCCAACCAACCCTTTCATTTCATAGATAAGGAAAGCTACTTGGTCCAGATTACCCAGATAGCAGAGTCAGGATTTCAACTCAGATCTTCTGTCTCCAAATCCAGAGTTTTGACTGGTAGGCTCTCATTTTGTTTCCAGTTCTTTGCTACCTCAAAAATCATCTATGAATATTTCGGTGAATACTTTGATCTGTCATTGACCTCCTTGGTATGAATTTCAAATTATGGTACCTCTGAGTCAAAATATATGAACAATATTTTTCATAATTCTGGATAATTTAATAATTTATTAATAATTGATAATAATTTATTCTAGAGAGATTCTAGAACAGGTGGACCAACTCACAGGTCTCATTTTAGTCTCATCTTTCCAATTTAGAGATTTTGAAGTGAAACGTCATAATTGTTTTAATTTGTATCCATCTTACTATTAGTGACTTAAGGTAGATTTTTATTTGGTCATTTAGCACTTTCAATTCTTCTTTTGAAAATTGTTCATATCCTTTGACCACTTGATCCTCTGATGTCTTCTGATCAATTACATTTATATCTTTTTCTGTTATTTCCCTAAATGTCTTAGATAGTAGACCATTATCATTGACATTTAATACAAATATTTTTCTTATTGACAGTTGTTCTTATTCCAAGGTCATGAAATTTTTATGTCAAAAAAGCTTTTTTTAAAATTATATGTAACCAAAATCATCTATTGTCTTTCCTATCAACTCTTTCCTTTTTTAGGTTAAGAATTTTTCCCTAGCTATAGATGGATAAATAGTCCCATTGTCTTCCATCATTTTTATGATGTGACTTTTTTTACATTCAAGTCACCAGACCACTTGGAGTTCATTGCAATATACAGTGTAGGAAATCAGTCTAAACCTCATTTCTGCCAAATTGCTTTCAAATTTTTCCAACAGTTCTTGTTAAATGTTGACTCCTTTCCATAATGATTGATTTATGGTTTGGAGCTTATCAAATGCTTGGCTACTATTTTCAGCAATTTCTTCTTTTTGAAGATAAGAAAATTGAACTCCTGCAAGATGGCAGAGAGGAGACACTCTTTTTCTGAGGTCTCCCCATGTTCCTCAAATTAACAGCAGATTAAGCCTCTGAACTGGTTTTGGAGTGACATAACCCACAAATATTTTGAGTGTAACAAATTTCCAGCAGAAGATAATTTGGAAGAACTTCAGAAAAGGTCTTTGTGAATCAGGCATGGACGGAGGGGTTGAATGCAGGCAAGTGTAGGGACCCAGAGCAGACCCAGGGTGGTGTGGCACCCTGCATGCTGGGGAATCTACAGGGAGGAATCTACAACAGTGTTGGCTACTCTGTCTTGGTTGCAAGACAGTAGATCAGCAGATTAGCTGTAAAACATCCAATTCAAATACAAAACGCAAATAGTGAGCCCCTAAACCCCAGAATATCGTGGGTGTGGCCTCGCCCACCCAGGGCCAGAAGTTAGTTAGCACAAACACAGCACGGCCAATGCTTGGACAATCTCCCCTTTGCTCTAAAAGCAGACCTCAACCTTTTAAAAAAGAGCAAAAAAGTAAAAAGAGCTCTGACCATAGATAGTTTTTATGGAGAAAGAGAAGAACAGACTGAAGTCTGAACCGTGAGGACACTAAAAGCAGATCTCCAGATGAAGCCCTAAAGGGTGATATGAATTGGTCCTCATCTAACAAGGCTCTCTTGGAAGAATTCAAAAAGGATCTTAAAAGAGTTAGAAAAAAATGGGGGACTTTGCAAGAGAGGTTAGAAAAGGAAACACAGAAATCATCTGAAAAAACTTCTCAGAAAATAGATTTAGTGAAATGGAAAAAGCGTATGACTCCTTACAAAGTAGATTTGACAAAATGGAAAAAGAAAACAACTCCTTGAAAGACAGAATTTGTGAAATGAAAAAGAAAACAATTCCATGAAAAACAGAATTTGTGAAATGGAAAAAAATCCATGTAACAAAACAACTCATTTAAAAATTCAATTGGCCAAATGTTTGTGACAGCCCTTTTTGTGGTGGCTAGAAACTGGAAAATGAATGGATGCCCATCAATTGGAGAATGGTTGGGTAAATTGTGGCATATGAATGTTATGCATAAGAAACGATAATGTCAGAGAGGGCTGGAAAGACTTACATGAACTGATGCTGAGTAAAGACAACAGAACCAAGAGAACATTGTACATGGCAACAAGATTATATGATGATCAATTCTGATGGATGTGGCTCTTTTCAACAATGAGGTGATTCACACCAATTTCAATAGACTTGTGAGGTATTATATCATTATTATATCATCTGCATTCAGAGAGATGACTATGGGGATTAAATGTGGATCATATCATAATATTTTCACCTTTTTTGTTTGTTTATTTGTTTGCTTTTTTCTTTCTCATGATTTTCCCCCTTTTGGTCTGATTTTTCTTGTATAACATGACAAATATGAAAATGTTTAAAAGGATTGTACAATGAATTGAAGCATATTTAAAAAAAGAATGTTATGGAATATTATTGTTCTGTAAGAAATGACCAGCAAGATGAATACAGAGAGGCTTGGAGAGACTTACATAAATTGATGTTAAGGGAAATGAGCAGAACTAGGAGATCATTATACATTTCAACAATGATACTGTATGAGGATGTATTCTGATGGAAGTGGATTTCTTTGACAAAGAAAAGATATAACTCAGTTTGAATTGATCAATGATAGAGAGAAGCAGCTACACCCAAAGAAAGAATACTGGGAAATGAATGTAAACTGCTTGCATTTTTGTTTTTCTTCCCAGGTTATTTTTACCTTCTGAATCCAATTCTTCCTGTGCAACAAGAGAACTGTTCGGTTCTGCACACATAGATTGTATCTAGGATATACTGTGACATATTTAACATGTATAGGACTGCTTGCCATCTGGGAGAGGGGATGGAGGGAAGAAGGGAAAAAGTCGGAACAGAAGTGAGTGCAAGGGATAATGTTGTAAAAAATTACCCAGGCATGGGTTCTGTCAATAAAAAGTTATAATTATTAAAAAAAAATTCAATTGGCCAATACAAAAGGAGCTAAAAAAGGTAACTGAAGAAAATAATTCACTAAAAATTAGAACTGAACAAATGGAATTGAATTACTCAATGAGACATCAAGAATCAATCAAACAAAATCAAAAAAATGAAAAAATAGAAGAAAATGTAAAATACCTCACTGGAAAGATAACTGATCTGGAAAATAGATCTAGAAGAGACAATCTAAGGATTATTGAACTTCCTGAAAACCATGATGAGAAAAAGAGCCTAGATATTATCTTTCAGGAAATCATCAAGGAAAACTGCCCTGATGTCCTAGAATCAAAAGATAAAATAGCCATTGAAAGAATTCACTGATCACCTCCTGAAAGAGACCCCAAAATGAAAACTCCAAGAAACATCATAGCTAAATTTCAGAATTATTGGACCAAGGAAAAAATACTGCAAGCAGCAAGAAAGAAACAATTCAAATATCAAGGAAACACAGTCAGAATTACCCAGGACCTAGCAGCTTCTACCTTAAAGAATCAAAGGGTTTGGAATCTGATATACCAAAAGGTAAAGAAACTTGGATTACAGCCAAGAATCAACTATCCAGCTAAAGTGAGCATTCAGTGATACAGGTGAATTTCATTTATTTTTGACGAAAAGACCAGAGCTAAACAAAAAAAAAATGATCTCCAAATACAGAACTCAAGAGAAGCATAATTTACACTCTTTCTGTTATTGTTTGCTTGCATTTTTGTTTTTCTTCCCAGGTTATTTTTACCTTCTTTCTAAATCCGATTATTCTTGTGTAGCAAGACAACTGCATAAATAAGTATACATCTATTGTATTTAACATATACTTTAACATACTTACCATCTATGGAATTACCTCCCATCTAGGGAAAGGGGTGGAAGGAAGGAGGGGAAAAGTTGGAACAGAAGTTTTTGCAAGAGTCAATGTTGAAAAATTACCCATGAATATGTTTTGTTAATAAAAAGCCATAATAAAAAATATAAAAAATGTAAAAAAAAGAGAGAGAGAAAGAGAGAGAGAGAGAGAAAGAGAGAGAGAGAGAGAGAGAGAGAAGCATAAAAAGGTAAAAAGGAAAGAACTCTTGAGAACTACACCTCTGTTTTGAGTATACATAGAGAGTGCAGGTATAATTTTATTTTATGGGGAAAATATAAAAAAGAAAGTAGAGATGGAAAGGGGATTGTACTGGAAAAAGAGGAAAATTAAGGTAAAACGAGGGAAATTAAATGAGAGAAATTACGTCTCATGAACAGGCAAAGAAGACCTACTATAATTGAAGTAGAGATGGGGATGAACATTGTGTGATCTTACTCTCGTCAGATTTGGCTCAAAGAGAGAATATCAGATATATTTGGTTTCCTAGAGAAACTTGTTTCACCTTACAGGGAAGTGGGAGGGGAAAGGAAAGAGGGAGGCTAATAGAAGGGAAAACAGTAGGGGAAAAAGAGAGGGGCTGTAAAGGGGGAGCGCTGTTAGAGGGAGGTGGTTGTCAGAAGCAAAATACTAGGGATGAGAGAAAGCGGAAGAGGAAAGAGAAAAGCATAATTTGGGGTAAATATGATGGTGGGAAATACAAAATTAATCATTTTAACTGTGAATGGGAATGAGATAAACTCCCTCATAAAACGGAAGTGGACAGCAGACTGGATTAAAAGTCAGAATCCTACAATATGTTATTTATTAGAAAAACATTTAAAGCATAGTGATACATACAGAGTAAAGGTAAAAAGCTGGAGCAGAATCTATAATGTTTCAGGTAAGTAAAAAAAAAAAGCAGGGGTAGCAATCCTGATCTTAAATCAAGCAAAAGCAAAAATAGATTTAATTAAAAGAAGTAATGAAGGAAACTATATCTTGCTAAAGGGTACTATAGATAATGAAGTAATATCAACATTAAACATATATGCACCAAGTGCTATAGCATCCAAATTCCTAGAAGAGAACTTAAGAGAGCTGCAAGAAGAAATAGATGGCAAAATTATAATAGTGAAGGATCTCAATCTTGCATTCTCAGAAGTAGATAAATCGAACAACAAAAATAAATAAGAAAAGTTAAGGAGTTAAATAGAATTTAAGGAAAGTTAGCTATAATAGATCCTTGGAGAAAACTGAATGGAGACAGAAAGGAATACACTTTTCTTGATGATTCATGGAACCTATACAAAAACTGACCATATATTAGGGCATAAAGACCTCAAAATCAAATGTAGAAAGGCAGAAATACTCAATGCATTTTTCAGATCATGATGCTAAAAATATTATATGCAATAAAAGTTCAGGGGAAAATAGATGAAAAATTAATTGGAAACTAAATAATCTCATCCTAAAGAATGAATGGGTGAAACAACAAATCATAGACACAATCAGTAATTTTATCCAAGAGAATAACAATAATGAGACAACATACCAAAATTTGTGGGATGCAGCCAAAGCAGTTATTAAGGGAAATTTTATCTCCTGATGCTTACTTGCATAAAATAGAGAAAGAGAAGATTAATGAATTGGACTTGCAACTAAAAAAGCTAGGAAAGGAACAAATTAAAAACTCCCAATTAAATACCAAATTTGAAATTCTGAAAATAAAAGGGGAGATTAATAAAATTGAAAGTAAAAAACTATTAAATTAATAAATAAAACAAAGAGTTGGTTTTATGAAAAAACCAATAAAATAGATAAACTTTTAGTTAATTTGATTAGAAAAAGGAAAGAAGAAAATCAAATTGTTAGTCTCAAAAATGAAAAGAGAGAACTTTGCTCCAATGAAGAGGAAATTAGAGCAATAATTAGGAGTTATTTGGCCCAACTATATGCCAATAAATTTGATAATATAAGTGAAATGGAGGAATATTTACAAAAATATAGATTGCCCAGATTAACAGAAGAGGAAATAAATTATTTAAATAGTCCCACTTCAGAAAAAGAAATAGAACAAGCTATTACTCAATTCCCTAAGAAAAAATCTCCAGGACCAGATGATTTACATGTGAATTCTACCAAATATTTAAAGAACAATTAACTCTAATACTATGCAAACTATTTGAAAAAATAGGGGAAAAAGGACTTCTACCAAATTCCTGTTATGACACAAACATAGTGCTGATACCTAAACCAGGCAGGTTGAAAACAGAGAAAGAAAATTATAGTCCAACCTCCATAATGAATATTGATACATAAATCTTAAAGAAAATATTAGCAAAGCGATTACAGAAAGTCATCCCCAGGATGAATCACCATGAGCAAATAGGATTTATACCAAGAATGCAGGGCTAGTTCAATATTAGAAAAACTATTAGCATAATTGACTATATTAGTAACCAAACTGACAAAAATCATATGATTATCTAAATAGATGCAGAAAAAGCATTTGATAAAATCCAACATCCATTCCTATTTTAAAAACCACTAGAGAGTATAGGAATAAATGGACTTTTCCTTAAAATGATCCCAGCAGCATTTATTTAGAACCATCAACAAGCATCATATGTAATAGGGACAAACTAGAACCATTCCCAATAAGATCAGGGGTGAAACAAGGTTGCCCACTATCATGATACATTACTATTCAATATTGTATTAGAAATGCTAGCTTTGGCAATAAGAGAAGAAAAAGAGATTAAAGGAATTAGAGTAGGTAATGAGGAAACTAAATTATTACTCTTTGCAGATGATATGATGGCATACTTAGAGAATCCTAGCGAATCAACTAAAAAACTACTAGAAACTATTCACAACTTTAGCAAAGTTTCAGAATACCAAATAAATCTGCATAAATCATCAACATTTTAATATATTACCAACAAAGTCCAGTAGCAAGAGATACAAAGAGAAATTCCATTTAAAATAACTGTTGATAATATAAAATATTTGGGAGTCTATCTGCCAAGGCAAAGTCAGAAATTATATGAACATAACTAGAAAACACTTTCCACACAAATAAAGTTAGATCTAATCAAGTCCTCTTGGGTAGGCTGGGTGAATATAACAAAAATGACAATACTACCTTAATTATTCTACTTATTTAGTGCCACACCAATCAAATTCCCAAGAAATTATTTTACAGACCTAGAAAAAAATAATAACAAAGTTCATCTGGAAGAACAAAAGGTCAAGAATTTCAAGGGAATTAATGAAAATGCCAATGAAGGTGGCCTAATTGTGCCAGACCTAAAACTATATTACAAAACAGAGGTCATCAAAATCATTTGGTACCAGCTAGGAAATGGAGTCGTTGATCAGGGAAGTAAGTTAGGTTCACAGGACAAAATAGTCAATGACTATAGTAATCTAGTGTTTGACAAACCCAAAGACTCCAGATTTTGGAATAAAAACTCACTATTCAACAAAAATTGCTGGGAAAATTGGAAACTAATATGATAGAAAGTACGCATTGACCCACACCTAACACAATATACCAGGATAAGGTCAAAATGGATTTGTGATTTAGACATAAAGAGTGATAGTATAAGCAAATTAAAAGAAAATTGGTTAGTTTATCCTCAGATCTGTGGAGAAGGAAGAAGTTTGTGACCAAAGAAGAACTAGAGATTATTACTGAACATAAAATGGGTAATTTTTATTATATTAAGTTAAAAAGTTTTTTACAAATGAAACTAATACAGACAAGTTTGGAAGGGAAGCAATAAATTAGGAAAACATTTTTACATTCAAGAATTCTGATAAAATATATAGAGAATTGATTCAAATTTATAAGAATTTAAGCCACTCTCCAATTGATAAATGGTCAAAGGATATGAGCAATTTTCAGATGAAGAAATTAAAACCATTTCTAGTCATATGAAAAGGAGCTCTAAATCACTTTTGATAAGAGAAATGCAAATTAAGACACTAAGTAACCACTACACACCTCTCATATTGGCTAAGTCACCTGGAGTGGTGAGTTCAGGGAAGTTAGGGGAGGGAGGAATAGAGGCGGAATACATCTTGCTGAGAGGACAAGTTCCAAGCTGGTGGTGTCAACATGGGGACTCCAAGGGACTGGGTCAGCTGTGTGCTGCATCTGTCCTATCTGGCACTGACATTCAGCACTTTCTAAATCTATGATCCTATGATCTTAGCTAGAAAATGCCAAAGAAGGAAATCACCAACCATTTTAGGCTCTTGTGTTGAACAGACAATGACCCCAACCAAGTTTTGCACCGTGGTGCAGTGGCAAGAATGCTGGATTTGGAGCCAGGGGACTTAGATTCAAACCTCATCTCTGTGTGTGCTTTGGGTGACCTTAGAAGCCACTGAACCTCAGTTTCCTTATCTAGAAAATGCGGAGGTTAGACCAAAAGATCTCTCAGGTCCCCTCCTGCTCTAGATCTAAGATTCTAAGTGTGACCTTGCACAAGTAACTTCTTTTCCCTGGGTCTCAATTTCCTCATCTGTAAAATGAAGGGGTTGGACTAGCTAGCATCTAAGGTCCCTTCCAGATCTACATCTCACACATAAGCTCTCTTATCTCCAAACCTAGCATCCCATAATCTTAGTTGGAAAATTTAACTGGAAAGACTACTTCTTCTATCCTCCCCCAGGTCTCAGGTTGAGTGACTTCTTTAAGGGATTCCTCTGGTGTGTTGATGGTTTCTCTACCATGGACAGTTCTATGGAGCAGAGAGTGTTTACAGTGGGACATGGCAGAGAGGCCCAGTGGCCACTGCCTGCCCCAATGTTCCATCAAATCCTAGAAGTGAGAAGGGCAACTTTGTTTCAGAACTCCTCTAAAGAAAACTGAAGACTTGTCCTGCCTCCCAGACTGGAGAGAGTATTTCCACTAGAAAAGCTTAGGGCAGTCTGAATTTTCCTGGGTCAGTGCATGTCAGCAATTTCTGGAGAACTGTAGCACCAGGAGTTTTTTAAGTGAAATCTCACATCAGCTAATTTAGCTCCTGCTGTCCTCATCTTCTTTTGTTCATGAATAAGGGCCCTTTCTCTTGTCACTATAGCTTTGAAGCAGCCTATCACTGGGGTTCCTCCAGTGCAGCAAGCAGGCAGCATGACCATTTAAGATGAAGAAAGAGAGACCTAAATGAGAGGAAAAGAGAATTCCAGAAACTTAGAGTTGAATGAGACCTTAGAGGTCATCTCTTCAAGCCTCCCACCCAGGACAAGAGACCCCAGTGCCATATCTTTGACAGGTAGTGAGCTAGCCTTTGCTTGAATACCTCCAATGACAGGGGAACTCACTGCTTCGGAAGGCAGCTCTTTCCAGTCTTGGGAGACTTTAGCTCTTAAAAAAGGCTTCCCAATATTTAATCAAAATCTATTTTGATCCTAGTTCCACCCATTAGGAGCAGTTCAAAATGAATGTAATTCCACCCTCAACAACTAGATAAGATATTTGAAGATCCTTATCAAGGCCGTCTTTACGCTTTTCTTCTCTAGGCAAAAATTTCCCTTTTGCTTGACCGTTATTTATATGTACTGTATCTAGTCCCCTTGACATCCTGGCTGTTCTTCTCAGCACTGGTTCCAGTTTGTCCATGTCACTTTTTGAAATGCAACACCCACAAATGGGCACATTTCAGATATAGTCCTACCAGCAGGGGACATAGGGATTATAGCATCCATATTCAGATCACTATGTTGTTATTGCTTCAGCTTGATTTCATTAGCTTTTATTTTTTAACAGCCACTGTTGGCTCATATATAGGATCTTATAGTTCACCCTATTAAATTCAATCTACAGAGTGGTGATGACTAGCTAGTGTTGAGTGCTTGTTCCATTGTTTAGGCCAATGCTATGTGACATTAAATAAGTCACTTAACTTTTCTGAGGTTCAGTTTCCTCATATGTAAAAAGAGGAATAATGTGCTTACTATTTGCTCCATAGAGTCATAAATGAGGCACATATATCCTAAACTTCAAACTTCTATGCAGATATAAGTTATTGCTATCTTTTTCATCTATAAACTAAGGTTAGTATTACTTATACTAATAATTCCCTCACAGAGTTGTTGTGAACAGAGTGTCATAGAAATGTAAGGTTACTGCCCATGTGACCCTGGACAAATCACTTTTCCTGGATGAGCCTCAGTTTCCTCATCTATAAAATAAAGGGGTTGTACCAGATGGCCTTCCAGTTCAAATCTATTAATCTATAAAATTCCTTTTCATTGTTTAAGGTTTAGTTTGGTCAAATAAGGACTAAATGTGGAGTGGAATCCTCTGAATGTGTGCCTAGAAAAAACTGGGAATTAGTTTCTTTGGTCTTTGCTGCAAAGTCTGATGGCAAATGTGTACCTGCGGCTGGTGTGCATCTTGGCAAGAGACTGCAGTAAATGGAATCTGGATTTATCACTGAGTCCGCAGTGAGTTGGGAAAAAATCTGAATTTAACATAAGACTGACTCTGCATCCAGGGCAATTGAAAAACATGATCGAGATTGATTTCAAGGAGACCAGTGGCATTTTGGTCCTGAGTGAGCTAAATCCCCATATGGCCCTGAGGACAACTCTGAATAATGCATAGAAAAATGGCTCTGCATTCCTCTTCAATTTCATTGACTTTCAAAAAACATCTGACCAACATCCCAGGAAGATGCTAGGGAATTCTAGCACCCAGGCCCTCTGAATAACAGGGTTGTCAACACTGGTGGGGGAAGGTGAGAGAGAGACAAAGCATGCTCCACAGAACAAAAGTCAATCATGAGTCTTTTAAGGAAGTTCTGCCATTTGTCAGTGGTGTTTGGAATTGGCCCAGACTGGTGAGTGAGATAAGTCCAGGGTAGAGTTTGGCAAACTTTCAGAGATGGTGGGCCAAATTTCATTCACTCCATCCACAAGCAACCTCTGAAGTATTTACAGACTACTTGCTAAATCTGCTATTCTCTGTATGACTTTGAATAAGTTCTTGTTATCTTTTTATGACTTTAGTTTCTCTCTCTAAAATGAGGAAGTTGGTGAAAAATAAGGAAAAGCTTTAAGATAGGCCAGATGAGACTCATTTGAAGGAACAGAAAGAGGCAGGCAATGTGCTGAAGTGGAGAGAGAACAAGCCTTGGAGTCAGGAGGAGTCGGGGACAAATCTCACCTCATACATAAGTTGTGCAAGTCACTTCACTTCTCAGTCTGTAAATGAGAGGGTTTGATGCAATGACCTTGAAGGAACCTCCCAACTCTAAATCTATTGCAATAATTATAATAATAACACCTATATTGTGCTTACAATTTAGCAGGCACTATGCCAAGTACTTTATAATTATTATATCATTTGCTATCCACAATAACCCTGGAAAATAGGTGCTATTATTATAGCTTCCCTCTTTTTTGCAAATGAGAAAAGTGAAGCAAGCATAAGCTAAGTGACTTGTCCAGGGTTATACAGGGAGTGAGTATCTAAGGCCACTTTTGAATTCAGGTCTTCCTGACTTCCGACCTTGCTCTTTATCCATTGTAGTGCCACCTAGCTGCCTGTGTGTTGCAAAAACTTATCTTGGAGAAAAGACTTGGAAGATGAAGGCTAGCAGGACATGAGTGCTGTCTTAAAGTACCTGGGGGGCCTTGAGAATGACCAGGCTTGTGCTACTTGGTCCCAGAGGGGTCCAAGTTGCAACATAGATGGCAGAGAAAGCTTCATAACAGAACTCTCCCCAAAATGGAACAGGCTGTCTCAAAAAGCAATGAGTTCCATCTCACTGAAGACTTTCAAAGTCTGAGCAGAGATTCTCATTCAGGTATAGATTGGGCCAGTTGACCCCAAAGCTCCTTACCAACTCTTCCATTTTATCATTCACCTCTCTTAGCTGGCCTTTATTTCCCTCATCTATAAAATGTAGGTGTTGAACTACATGACTTTCAAGCTCCCTTTCAGCTCAAAATCACTGCACTAATCACTTCAATAGGCAATGTAGAGAGATGGGAATTGGCCCTTGCCTTCCAAGAATTTCACAGACTTAATTGAGAAGGCATCATGCATACATGAAATACTTCAAGGACAGATCACAGAATGCAGTTCTAGACTGTCTCCTCAAACCTCTACATGTTATTGGAGCTCAGAGAACAGAAAGGTCATTGTGGGCCAGCACTGTGAGCCAAGACTGAAGACCTCACAAAGTTAGAGCTGAGAGAAGCCATGGAGACCAGAGTCTAACCTTTTCACACTGCAGAGGAAAGCCATAAGGACCAGACAGCTGGACATGTAAAACACCATAGAATTGGCAGGGACTACCATCCCTGGTTGACTGATTTGGGCTAGCTCACATCTTGGCTAAATCAAGATGCTCACAGTTAGAGAGTACACCCCAAATGTACACAAGGACTATTTGTGTCTGACCTGTGGTCAAGTGTTCTGAGTTCGTCTCGGTCTGATCGGCCACAATTGGACACATAGTAACTGGACTCTAACACAATGATGTCGTTTTGGTCCTCTTCAAGCATGAAGGACAACAACCAACAATCCCTGCAACTGTCACCTCCTGACAGTGCCACACAATTTCTAATCATGGAACTCCACAGCCTCAAAAGGTTCCAGATTTCAAGTAATCTAAAGGGTAACAGAAAGATGTATAGTGGGTGTAAATAGGCATGCCATCCAGCAATGACACACATGCCAAATGTCACAAAAGACACTGGAAGATGTCAAACCAGAAAAGAAGGTGGGCTCATGTCCCAAGGACTATTATTAGTTTAACAAATCATTCTGGGTTTTGCTGGGACTTAATCATGCAGAACATTATTTCTATGAGAAAATGCATTTTGAACTCAAAAACAATTCTTCATATGTTGAGGGTGACCTGTCCTTTGTCTGGTATCCACTTCCCTGTCCGTTCGGTGATGGCCATTGAAAGGACAAGTTCTTAATATTGGCAAATTCAACGAATTTTCATTTGGACTAAACCATAGCTGTATTGCATCCAGGTCCTCATAGGATACAAGCATTCAACATTCTGGTCTTCCCTTATAAGATCTCCAATGCACTGACATTCTTCCTAAAATGTGGGTCCTTGTATTAACTACAATATTCCAAAATTCAGTCTAACCAGGGCAGAGGATGGTATAATTCTCATCCCCCTGCTCCCCCACACCATGTCTCTTGATACAGTTTAAGATTGCATTAGCTTTTTTGGCTGTCATAACTATCACAACTCTGTTGATTGACTTTGCAATCTACTAAAACAGTCAGAATTTTTTCTACACAAAGCTACATGCCCCACTCCCCATCCTGTCGTTGTGAAACTTAATTTTGGAGCCTATGTATAGAAGTTTACATTTCTCCTGATTAAATCTTACTTCTTTCTATTCAAATTCAGCCCATCATTCTAGACTGTTGAAATCTTTTTTGGGTCCTGGCTCTGCCATCCAATATGTTATCTCTTCTTCCTAACACTGTGTTTTCTGCAAGTTTTATTTGCATGCAATCTAAACTTTCATCTAAATCACTGGCAATGATGTTGTCCAGCACAGGACCATGGTCAACTTCCTGGGTTTTCTATGCTTGAGACAGTAACTCCTCCAACTTGACTGACTATTGTCCTTTACCCTCTCTTCACTTCACCCCTTTGCCTCTCAATATACTGACAGTCTTGTGCTATAGAACTTTAAGCCACTGAGACCAGGGAACTGGAAAATCAGACCATGACTTCTAGACAGCATTTCAAATAAGAACATAGCAACTGTGCCTCAGTTTCTCTATTTGTAATGTGAAGGAATTAAACTAGATGATCTCCAGTGAGTGGCAACTATTGGGGATCCCCTTGCTAGCTGTAGAATGATGCCTAATAGGTGATTCCAGATCATTTTTGCAAAATGTCCTTGGCTGATTTTGGTCACCTGTACATATTCCCATTGATCTTCATAAGCTGCCGAATCTACTCCTTTGGAATCCTGAAAAAGCTGAAGGTCACAGGGTAAAAGTGAACCTAGACCATGACGTAGTTCACAAGTCACTCACAGATGCACAGCATGACACTGACGTGTAAAGAGTTCAACAAAACTCCATTTTCTGGGAATTCTGTCTTGCTAGGCTTCTAAAAATTGTACTCATTTATATTCCTTGAAGTCATAAGCACCTGAAAATAAGGGACTTAGAATAACAGTGCTTCTTCATCTCTAACTTTAGGGTTGTTAGAATAATCCCTGACAGGTGCAACCAAGAAGCCCCACCTCTAGTGTTTACCTTTTTCTGTGGTTACCCCTCTGCTCCTAGAAGAAAGGAGGACTTGGTGACCTGGATTTCCCTTCCAAGGGCCCTAGATAAAATGTATCTCACCCTTTCCCAGAGACAATTTTTTGATTCCTTCCTAGAAGCAGCACAAAGTATGAAAAGTTGTCAAGAAGGGGTGCTCATCAAGAACCTGTTAATAACATGGCTAACACAGAAATGTGTTTTGTATGACATCACATGTACAATGATATGATATTGCTTGCCTCCTCAATAAATCAGGGAGGGGCTGGAAGGAGAAAGAGAATTCGGAACTCAAAAAAAATTTTAAATGAATGTGGAATAAGACTTTTAGTAAAAATAGTTTCGCAGGAGTCAAAAATACCAGTCTCTATACCCCAAAACCCAATTGGGCTGAAAACAAAGGAGGAGGAAATTGTCATTTTGAGGATGACAGTCATTTAGATGATGGAAAAATGGCCCCAAGAGCCAAAAACTCAACCTAACACTATAAAATTATTGCTCCATAGAATTTTATGCTATAAGTTCCACGAGGGCAGAAACTGTGACTTTGTAGCCCCACCTGTAGATTTATAAGCTAAGAAACACTAAAGTATATGAATACTGCAAAGGAAGCAGACTTGTGTGTTGGGAAAGTTTGCTACTGAGGCTTCAGGAAGGAAAACATATGGGGATCACATAGGATAAGAAAGCTTGGAAGGCATTTCCATTTACAATGGAGAGGAGGGGGAAATACACCAACACTGATGAGGCCATGGTTCTGCCAAAGTTGCAAGGTAAACACAGTAAGCCTTATACGTAGTATATATTCAATACATTTTTAAATAAATGAATGAGATCTCAAAGATCTAAGCCCCTTATTTGACAAATGAGAAAACTGAGACCCAGAGAAAAGTGACTGCCCTTCAGACAATTGAAGGGTACCACTGGGTTTTGGAAGCCAGACCTTCTAGTTCTTGGTTTGATGTTCTTCTCATACATTCTACTGCCCCTAAATTTCAAGGAAACACCCACAGAAATACATAGACTTAGGAAATGGAAAGGACTCTAGAAGTCACATAATCCTATCCCTTCATTCTACAGTGGAGGAAAATGAAACTCAGAGAGCACAAGGAGATGGCATAGGAAACAGAAGAATTGGGACTTGAACCCAGGTGTTCTCATTACAAACGCCCCACTCATTTCACAGCAGCACGCTAGAAACCAAGAGAATGCCAAAACTGAAAAGTTTGTCAATGAATGTCAAAACTGAAAACCTTGGAGATCATCTAGTTTAATCCCTTCACATTACAGACAGAGAAACTGAGGCACAGAATGAAGACTGGAACCTAGATTCTCAATCCAATGTGCTGCAGCACCATTACAACAACTCTCCCCTCTCTGTGCTTCCTCTTTATCCTCCATGGAATGGGAATAACTAGCAAGACAGTACTTTTTGGCTCCCCTCAGGAGCTGTGGAGAGGCTTAATGAGAAATAGTTCATTAAGTCCACTGATGCTTCAAAAGACCTGGCGTACTGTGGGTGCTCAACAAATATTGCCTCATCATTCTCATCAGAAGAAACAGAAAAGACGATCTATAAATACAAATTGTCCTCTGCACAAGCCACTGATTAGTCCTGCTCCCCAAAGTACACCTGGAAACATGCAGTCCCCCTTTTCCTTCCTCCCACAGATACCATCTACATTTGCTTCTCTCCGTTGCAACTTCTTTTCTATTTCTGCAACATTTTTACGTCGGTCTTTTGCCCAGTGAGATTGCTTCACCTCTCCACCATCTTTTTCCTAGCATACTCAGTTTATGTCTTTCTCCAGAACCCAACTCATCTGGAATCCAGAACAAGCAATGCCTCACACCTACAGTGGAAAAGGATTGAGTTTTCAGTAGGGAGTTGGGGAAAGGGAATGAAAGAGTGAGAAGAGAGAATGGCAGGGGGAGCAATTCAGGCAAAGAGAGATTTCTTGACTCAGTCACTGTGGCAGAGCTGGATTTCTTAAAACCTGAATCTCTTTATTCCAAGTTCAATGTACTTTCTTTCCATTGTGCCTTATACCTTACTTGAGACCCTACTAACTATAGTAATAACTCACATTTCAAAGTCACCTGGTTAGGTATTATCATCCTTATTTAATAGATGAGGAAAATCAGACTTAAAGAACTGAGGGAATTGTTCAGGGTCCCCCAGGGAGGAAGGGTCAAAGTTAGGATTTGAAACCAGGTGTTTTTGATTTCAACTTCTGCACTGTATTGAGGGATGCTCAACATACTCTTGGGCAGCATTTCAGACTTTGGCTTTACCACTTGTCTATCTTGTGTGAGCAAGTTACTTCCTATTTTGAAACTTCCCTAACCGGTAAAAATGGAGAGAAGAGAGGGAGGTAGGCAGAATGTACATTAGGTGACCTCAAAGTCTCCCTCTAGCTCCGCATCTTTATAAAAATCTCTATCCCACTGCCACCCTATCCTGGGAGAACTCTTGGAGAGAAGTGAGCCAAAGAAACAGCCCCTTGGGGGTTCTTGTGTCACAGGAGGACCAATTCGCATATTACAGGACTAGAACATAGATTTCAAGGATTGGGGTTATCTCTTGGCTCAGCAAAGAGATTTGCCGAAACTGGATAAACAGGTTCTATCTAGTTCAGTTGTGGAGAACAAGCCCTTTCCCTAGGCCATTTCAAGGATCCTCAAGTAGTGAGCCATGCCTGGCTGGTGAATCCCAGAGGCTACCACTGGTGAGCTAGCTCACCGGCCTGCCCAGCAGGAGGAGGCATGGGAGGCAGGAGGAAGATGCTATCTGTGACAGGTGAGGGGAAGGGGAGTTCTAATCAGTGCCTCCTTTTTCTCCCCCATCCCCAAAATGTGGTAATAAGGGGGCAGCAGATTTCATCACCAAAAAAGCCATATCAATAAATACAGATATAAATAAATAAAGCCATCTTTCAGCCTAAGATTTTGGGAAAGTGAGGGGCCCGTGGTTTGTGCAAGGTCAGGAGTCAGAGGATCAGAGATCCATCAAGCTGTGACATCAAAAATGCCATAATTCTACAGAGAAGGAACTGAAAAAGGAAAGGTACTTCAGTAAGATCACTCCAACAGTTAGAGCAAGTAGATGTCTCAGAGATGAAACAACTACGACAATGAGATCTAAAAGCCCAAAGCAGGGAGGATGTGAGAATATGCTGTAGACTGCATCTCTGTTTAATAAACTCACAGGAAACCAACTGATCATAGAAAAAAACCCTTGGTAGCTTCCTACAATACTAGAACCTTTCTTGCAATCAACCGCCTGGCTCAGATCACCTCTCAGAGTATTTGGGTTCAGTTCTGGGCAACACTTTTTAGGAAGGACAATAATAAGCTGGAGAGTTCCCAAAGAACACTAACCAAAATGGGGAAGGGAATGTATTCCATGGCATATGAGGACTGTTTAGTGAAAGTGGGTGTGTTTAGCCTGCAAAAGAAAAGACCCAGCGAGAAATGCGAGAGATGTTTTCAAGCACTTCAAGAACTGACCATGTTAATTTCCTGCTCAAGAAAGTTCATTGGCTCCCCATTACCTCTTAGATAAAATGAAAACTTTTTTAGCTTTTAAAGCCCCTCATGGTCTGGTTCCAATATGTCTGATTACATTATTCTTCATGTACTCTATGTTACAAACAAATCAGTCTATTTGAAAGTCCCCAAAACAATATTCCATCTCTAGACTCTGTGTAGGGGCATAATCTAGAATATTCTTCATCTCTGTCTCTTGGAACCCTGAACTTACTTTAAGGCCGGACCAAAGGACCACTTCCTATTGTCCAAGAAGTCCTTTCTCGTTTTCCCCAATTGCTAGTGCTCTCCCTTCCCCCAAATTATTTTTTTATTTCTTTGGCATGATAACTACCAATTGTGTGAAATGGTATTTTGTATTTATTTATCTGGGTACATATTGTTTCTCTCCAACAGAATGCAAGCTTCTTGAAAGCGGGCACTATTTTCATTTTCATCCTTATATCTCTATCTCAGCACAAAGTAGACTCTTAAATGTTTGCTGAATGAACTGGAATGATTTGGAATAAGACCTCTTCTACTTGACCCAAGGAGCAAAACTAGAAGCAATGGGAGGAGAGTGTTGCAGGAAGGGAAGATTTTCTGTTTCACTATAAGGCAGAACTTTGGAATAATCATAACTATCCTATCCTGGCATGATCTGAGGCTTGAGGACCAGCTATCAAGGCTCTAGATGGGATTCCTACAGAGAAGGATTTGGGAGGGGGAGGAGGCAGGGGTTGGAGTAGCCAAACTCAGAGTTTCCTTCCGGCCTTGGAATATCACAATTAGAATAAATACACTTGCTCGAGATTGCTATGATACTCAGATATTCAGCAAACATTTCTTAAGCACCATTGTATACAAAGGTTCAATTCCTGGTGCCCAATGATAAGGCCCCAATGGATGTGTATGTATGCATGTATGTGTGTGTACACACACACACATATGAAAAAGAAAAGGAAAGGGTATGCACAGTTTGATAATTTTTTGAGCATAGTTCCAAACTACTCTCCAAAAAACCATTACATTGAATTCCCAATCCCTATATTTATGCCCACCTGCACTTTTGATTTCCTTCACAAGCTAAATGTACAATATTTCAGAGTCTGATTCTTTTTGTACAGCAAAATAACGTTTTGGTCAGGTATACTTATTGTGTATCTAATTTATATTTTAATATATTTAACATCTACTGGTCATCCTGCCATCTAGGGGAGGGGATGGGGGGGGGGGTAAGAGGTAAAAAATTGGAACAAGAGGTTTGGCAATTGTTAATGCTGTAAAGTTACCCATGCATATATCCTGTAAATAAAAGGCTATTAAATAAAAACCAAAAAAAAAAAAAGAAAAAGAAAAGGAAAAGTGGAACTTCCCAGCTCTAATGATAAGGGCACAGGCTCCAACCCCTCCTGATGGGCTCCTTGGGGCTGGCTCAGTCCCCAGAATTCCTTGTTCTCCCCTGGCCCTGTTCCTTTTTGTCAGATCTGTGTTTTTCTCTACCCCTTTTTCCTTCTTTCTCCATGGGTCTTTGTCTCACTGTCTGCTGCCTTAGGCTCTCTCCCCTGCTCTTTTTCTTTAATTTGCCCTCCTTCTTATAGTATATGTTTGTTCTTTTATGGGCTTTGTTTTTTCTCTGCTGCCTGCCCCTGGGCATTCTATTCTTTCTCTCTCTCTTCTCCTCTCCCTCTCCCTCTGTCTCTCTCTGTGTCTCTCTGTTCTGTCTCTGTCTCTATGTTTCTCTCTTGTCTTCTCTCTCTTTGTCTCTCTGTCTCTGCCTCTGTTTCTCTGTCTCTATCTGTGTGTCTCTGTGTCTGTCTGTCTGTCTGTCTCTCTCTCTCCTTGCCACACACACACACATACACACATACACACTCTGATCATCACATCTTTAAATGTTCCCTCTGCTCAGAGCCTTGGAAAGGAGCAGTACTGCATTGCCTCCTAGCTTGTTGCTAGGCAACACAGCATCACATGGAGATTACCAATTTTTTTGTCTGCTTCTCCTTCAGAGAGGCTGTGAATCAGCCTCCATTTCCAGAATTCAGCAGTTCCAAGAGGGAAAAGGAGCCAGGGTCTCCTTGAGGGGACAGAATGGGGTAGTAGAAAGATGAGTGGGTCTGGCACTAGTTAACCTGGGTTCAAGCCCCAGCTCTATCTCTTAGTAGTTTTGTGGTCTGGGGAAAGACATTTTACTTCACTTGGTGGGACTCAGTTCCCTCATCTGTAAAATGAAAATAATCATAATTTCCCTCCTTATCTCTCAAGGGTAGCGTGAGGAAAACATTTTGTTATCTTTTGAACTACAACTGGGATGGGGTAGAGGAGAAAAAGTATTTCCAAACAAATGATCCCTGGATAAGGAGTCAGAAACTTGGATTCGATTTCTTGCTGTGTCATTTATTCAGTATATGAACTTAAGAATTTGTGATTTTTTTACTTTGCATTATCCATTGTCATTGTAGAGTCATATACCAAAAATGTAGAGCTAGAAAGTATCTTTGAGGTCAAGTTCAAACCCCTCAAGTTTACAAATCGGGAAACTAAGGCCTTAAGAGATTAAATGACTTATTCAAGTCTATACAACTAGTGGTTGTTGGAGGAAGGTTTGAAACCTTGCTCTTCCTAATTCAGATTCTATCACTTTATCCTATATCATGTTGCCTTCAATTTGTTTTCCACAAAACTGAAATCTTTCCTGTCCAACCTCCAGTGCCCTCACTTCTATCTCTTTTCTCAGTCCAGTACCCCCTGCTGTAGTTTCATTTTTCTCCTTTTACAATTTTGATCCTATAGTTAACCATTTCAACTCCCTATGTGACTTTGGGGCAAATCACTTAAAGTCCCTGGGCCTCAGTTTCCTCCTCTGTAAGATGAGAGGAATGAACTAAATGTCTTCTGAGGCCCCTTTCCATTCTACATCTATGATCTAATAAACAATTAAGTGCACTACAAACTATGAGAACAAAAGGTTTATTCACACCCCTATTCCATGCTTCCAAATACTCATAAACCCATTCCCCAGCTTACCCAACATGCTATTTCCAATGTGATCCTGCTCAAACTCTACCTAGCCCACTCAAAATTAATGGACCTAGACGACCACTCAGGATATGAGGAAAATATCACTTCCAGGCACACCACATTGAAACAAACAGAGGGTCCTCAGATTGCTTCTCAAAAAAGCTTCCAATGCTTTCTCATCATTCTCACTTTAACTTATGGTTCTTTTGCCTGGAATAGGGCATTCTTTTATTGGCTTCAGTATCATTTTGAAGAATGAATGGTATAGCAGCTAGGTGGTACTACAGTAGATAGAACATTGGTCAGGAGTCAGGAAGATCTGAGTTCAAATTCACCCTACTTGATACTTCCTAGCTGTGTGACCCTGGGCAAGTCACTTAACCCTGATTGGAAAAAAAGAATGAATGAATGAATGTCAATGAATCAGGTCCAGTCAGGAAGCACTAGTAATAGAAGTCCACCAGAGTGAAGGAGTTTGGCAGATCTTGAAGGTCCACTCAGGCAGAGTTTCAAGTGCAGGTAGATCATCTAAGGTGGAAAACAGCAGACAGATACAGTATGTCAAAGCAGCCAAGCAGAAGGGTTCAGGGTTCTCAATACTCATGAGAAATATTGAATTTTGATCCTAGGCCAAAGGTTGTTCTCTACTATATTTTATACTCTCTGTTGGTTATGGACATCCTAAGCCCATGGGTATTAAAAATCTTAGCTATAAAAAAGTCAGCAGCTTACCAGTAAACCTACTCTAAATGAAATAGGGACAGAGATGTATTTCGTACCAGAAAGCCTGTTCTCTGGGTTCCGGATCTGTTGAAATTGCTACAGCGAAAGATCTTGGGTTTTTCAAGGTTGTAGCTCTTTTCTATGAGATCCCAAATGGTCATCTAGGACATAACCTTTACACTCAATCAGAAATAGGTCTTGCTCAGTGTTGGAGGAAGATAAGGTGCCTGCCTATCCCTTTAAGCCTACTTGTTTGTACCTTTGAGTTACTTTCTGAATAGAATTAATATGGGTCCTGCATAGGTATTTGCCCCCAAGTAGTAATGGCAAGACCTGGGATGGGATTTGGGGTAGTAATGGATGTGCCAAGGCAGAAAGCATTACTGATAGAGGGGAGAGGGTTCTGTAGAGATGAGACATATACATCATTGTATATGTGAACTCTTCAAGCACTAAACACTGCTGATATCCCAAGATTCACCTCTGATCAGTTCACCTCAGAATGTGTAACTAGTAACAAATAATCACGTGCAGATGTATATAAAATGTCAAGGAAGGACCTTCCAAAATCTGGAATCAGGCTGGAAAAATTGTACCTGACATAACTTTAGGGAAGCAATGGTTTAAAGAAAACCAACAATGGCCAAATAGAAACTTGGCATTCTGGAAGGGACTCGATATCTTATCAAAACAGTTGACCACAAGAATTATCAATTAATTATAAAGTGTTTATTAAAGTCCTACTATGGGACAGGCACTGTGCTGGGCACTGGAGATACAAAGACAAAAGTAAAACAGTCCCTACCTTTAAGGAACTCAAATCTAGTAAAGACAGGAGACACAGGGGACAATTTGTACAGGTGTGTGTAGGTATATATGAAAGATACACAAGATCATTTTGGGAGAAAAGACTGACAGTTGGGAAAACAAATAGTTGGTGGTGCTTGAACTGAACCTTGAAGGAAATGAGATGTAGATGATGAAAGAGTATGTTTCCGGAATGAAGGAGGGAGACAGCCAGAGCAAAAACAAGGCAGGAGAGATAGCACACCAACTTTGCTGGTCCATAATGTGCATGGAGTGAAGTCATGTCTAGTAAGAATGAGAGTGTAGGTTGAAGCCAGATTATGAAGAGTTTTAAATGCCAAAGATGGGAATTCTCTTATCTCCAAAGTTACAAATGGTCTCTTAATAGCCATATCTAATGATCTCTTTTCAATCTTCAACTTTCTCGATCTGCACAACATTTGACACTGTTGGCCAACTTCCCTTTCTGGTTACTTTTGTCTCTAGGATTTCAAGACAGAAATTTCTCTCGATTTTCTTCTTCCACATTTGACTACTCCTTCTCGGTCTCCTTTGCTCACTATTCACCCAAGTCATGGCCACCATACATGTAGAAAAAGTATTTAACAAAATCCAACACTCATTCCTATTAAAAAAACACTAGAGAGTATAGGAATAAAAGGACTTTTCCTTAAAATGATCAGTAGCATTTATCTAAAACTAAGTCATGGCCACCGACAGTGGGTATCCTCCAAAACTCTGTACTGGACCTTTTCCTCTTTTCTCTATATATTCTCTCACTTGGAGATCTCATGAGTTCTTGTGGGTTTCAGTGTTCCCATTCATCCAGCCTTAGCCTCTCTCCAGGACTACATCACCAACTGCCATTTGCTCACCCAAGTTCACAACCTCACTGTCATCCTTGACTCCTTTCTTTTACTTATCCCATATGTCTAATCATTTGTCGAGTCTTATAATTTCTTTCTCTACAACACCTCTCACATATATTCCATTTTGTTTATTCACACAGCCACTACTCTAGTTCAGAATTTCAACATTCTTTTCTAGACAGTTGCAATAACCTAATTGGTCTCCTTGCCTCAAGTCTCTTCCCCACTCCAATCCAGTTTCCACTTAGCTATCAAAGACATTTTCCTAAAACACATCTGCCCATATCATCCCCTACTCAAGAAACTCCAGTAACTCTCTATTACCTGCAGAATTAAATATGAGTCATCTGTTTAGCATTTAAAGCACTTCATTATTTATTTCCTTCCTACCTTTCCAATCTTCTTACAGTTTACTCCTCATCCCACATGCTAAGCTCCAGCCACACTGGCCTGCTTTCTGTTTCCTACACATAGCACTACACATCCATGATTCCCCTTGCCCTCCCAAACTCCAACTTTGAGAATTCCTGTTTTCCAAGTTCAAATCACATCATCCATCTACTTTGTAGCATTTATTTTCTATGTTCTGAGATCTCTCTCTCTCTCTCTTTCTCTCTCTCTCTCTCTCTTTCTCTAAATATATATATATATATATATGTTAAGTCATTAGAATTGATAGAGACAATGATTATCTAATTTAGCATGGTTCGATTGATCTGATCCTACAAGGAGATGTTATGGGCCAGAACTTGAAACAGGGTACTAAGTGGAATTGGTGGAAGCAATGCTTGTGTGCTTGAAATGGTTTGCACCTTTAAGAGTTTACACATTAGAGGTCACACATTAGAGCTCACACATTGGAGTTCACAAGTATGGGAGATACACAAAGTTAACTTTGTAACTTTGTGAATTCACACCTCCCATAATCCCACTCTCGGAGGAGGAGTCAACCTTTTACACCGAGCATAAAAAGAGCTTCAGTGAGTCAGTCAGAGTCAGTTCAGAGTAGGAGTTGAGCTAGAGCCAGAAGTCACTTCGGAAGATTGACAGAGAGAGTTCAGTTCGGGAGATTGAGAAGCTAATCTGCAGTCGGGCAGAACCAAGATTCTGAGAGAGGCTGAAGCTAGCAACAAGAGCTCTTGGAACCAAAGAAAGCTAACTGGGCTATTTTGGGAGAAACAATAAAGAACTACTTTAACACCTGGCTGCATTTGAGGTGATTATTACTTTGAACCGAAACTAAGGCTGCCTCCAGAAACCTCCCCAAGAAACCTGCTCTCACAGAGGATGATCATATTATAAAAAAGAAGAGAACACCACAGATATATACATCTAGATATAGATATAGATATATGTATTCTCATTAGAATGTGAGTTCCTTGAGGGTAGGGGCTAGTTATGCTCTTTTTGTCTACCCTGTACTCAGCTTAGGGTTTAACACATGGCAAGCACTTAAAAATACTTGTTGATTGGTTTGAGATTCTGAATCTACAGGGAACCAGAATTAAGTAGTAAGATTTGCACTTTAGGAAAATTAGTTTGAAAGTGGTGTGAAGAATGGATTGAAGAGGGAAGAGACTTGAGGCAAGATCAATTAGGAAGCTATTTCAATAACCCAGGTGAGTAGTGACCTACTACAGAGTGATGGCAACAGACATGGAGAAAAGGGAACGTATATGAGAGATTTCATAGAGGTAGAAAATACAAGATTAGGCAAATCAATGGATATGTGGGGTAGAGGAGATTGAGTTTTTAAGGGTGATGCTGAGGATGTAAATTTGAGTGATGGAAAGATGGCATAAATATGTTCACAAGAGAATAGGTTTAACTTTTCAAACAAATAAATCTAAACAAAATTCGAAGAATATCAAGTGTTCATGAGTAGGCCAAGTTAATATAATAAAAATGACAATTCTTCCCAAATTAATCTATTTATTCAATGCCATACCAATCAAATTGCCAAAAAATACTTTATAGAACTAGAAAAAATAATAACAAAATTCATCTGGAAGAACAAAAGGTCAAGAATTTCAAGGGAATTAATGAAAAAAATGCCAATGAAGGTAGCCTAGCTGTGCTAGATGTAATGCTATATTATAAAGCAGCAGTCATCAAAATCATTTGGTCCTGGCTAAGACATAGAGTAGTCAATCAGTGGAATAGGTTAGGTTCACAAGACACAATGATCAATGACTATAGTAATCTAGTGTTTGATAAACCCAAAGACCCCAGCTTCTGGGATAAGAACTCACTATTTGGCAAAAATTGCTGGGAAAACTGGAAAGCAGTATGGCAGCAACTAGGCATTGACCAATACATAACACCCTATATCAAGATAAGGTCAAAATTGGTTCATGATTTAGACATAAAGGGTGATACTATAAGCAAATGAAGAGAGCAAGGGAGAGTCTACCTCTCAGATCTGTGGAGAAAGAAGGAATTTATGGCCAAAGAAGAACTAGAGAATATTATGAAATGCAAAATGGGTAATTTTTATTATATTAAATTAAAAAAAATTTGTACAAACAAAACCAACGTAGCCAAGATTAGAAGGGAAGCAGAAAATTGGGGAAAAAAATCTTTACATCCTAGGGTTCTGATAAAGGTCTCATTTATAAAATATACAGAGAATCAACTCAAATTTATAAGAATACAAGCCATTCTCCAATTGACAAATGGTCAAAGGATATGAACAGACAATTTTCAGGCAAAGAAATTAAAGCCATTTCTAATCATATGAAAAAATGCTCTAAATCACTATTGATTAGAGAAATGCAAATTAAGACAACTCTGAGACTCCACTACACACCTCTCAGATTGACTAAGATGATAAGAAAAGATAATGATAAATGTTGGAGAGGATGTGGGAAAACTGAGACACTAATACACTGTTGGTGGAATTGTGAACTGATCCAACCATTCTGGAGAGCAATTTGGAACTATGCCTAAAAGGCTATCAAACTGCATACACTTTGATCCAGCAGTCTCACTACTGGATCTGTATCCCAAAGAGATTATAAAAAAGGGAAAAGGACCCCAACATGTGCAAAAATTGTAGCAGCCCTTTTTATAGTGGCAAGGAACTGAAAATTGAATGAATGCCCATCAGTTGGAGAATGGATGAATAAATTATAGTATATGAATATTGTGGAATATTATTGTTTTATAAGAAATGATCAGCAGGTCTGAAGAGACTTATGTGAAGTGATATTAAGTGAAGTGAGTAGAATCAAGAGAACATTGTACACAGCAACAACAAGATTATGGGATGATGAACTGTGATGGACTTGGAATCTTTTCAACAATAAGGTGATTCAGGCCAATTCCAATTGACTTGTGATAGAGAGAGCCATACACATTCAGAGAGAACTATGGGAACTAATGTGGATGGCAACACAGTATTTTCACCTTTTTGTTGTTGTTGTTGTTTGCTTGCTTGGTTTTTTTTCCTTTCATTTTTCTCTTTTTGATCTGAATTTTCTTTTGCAGCACGATAAATGTGAAAATATATTTAGAGGACGTGCACATGTTTAACCTATACGGCTTTATTTAATGTCTAGGGAAGGGGGAGATGGGAAAGGAGGGAGAAAAACTTGGAACACAAGGTTTTGCAATAGTGAATGTTAAAAACTATCTTTGTATGTATTTTTAAAAAGCTATTATAAAAAATAAAGTACAATAATAAAATAAAAGAGTAATAGGTTGAGAGAGTGAAATATGAGCTCAATTTTAGATATGGTAGTTGAGTTTGAGAAGGCTGCTACTTGGCATCAATGAAAAACATTGTGTATTCTCTGCTGGGTTCCTACAAAATTTCCCTTGCCTTCCATGCTACTAGTAGGGAGATACTTATTATTTTGTTATAACTAAGGATGTACCTTAAACATTTTTGCATCTTAATTCATCAGTTCACTCACTGGAAACAAAGAAGGAAAGCATCTGATGGGAGTTTCAATCTGCATTGAGAGAGGGATGGGATGAAGATGACAGAAAAGGAAGAGAAGTACATAACAGTGTCTTCCTCTAAGAAAGAAAAGAGGGCAAATCCTCCAGGGAGAAAGGACAACCTGGATCTACAAATGCTTTCATAGGGTCATAGAATTACCTACTTAGTCCTGGAAGGAACCTTAAAGGTCATCTAGTCCAATCTCTTCATTTTCCAAATGAGAAAACTAAGGCCACTAAAGGTCCTTCAGATTACAGAACCATGATTCAACCCCAGGTTCTTTTGTCTACAACCAAATTTAGTATCCGTTCCACTATACTATAGTACCCTCATTTTCTTCCTCCTTTTGTCATGAGGAAAATGGAGGAAAGAGGCAGGCTAATAATAGGTCAGATATACTGGATTTGCCACAGGCTCCACTACCTGCTGAATAGATGGAATAATAGAGGTTATTAGCTCATACCATTCAGTGGAAGCCAAAGAAAGAAGACTTGTGTAGTTGTTGTTGGGAATCCCTTATTCAGGGGTATTAGGACAGCCATATCTCTATTTTCTCAGAGCATGTACCTAGAACATAATGGAAACCTGTCAAACCAGACAACTACTACCCACTCTTTGTCATTCAGCTGGGGACAGATGATACCACTGGGAGACTTCAAGAAGGTATTGTTAGGAATTATGAAATCCAATGAAATAGGGATTGTGGAGACATCAGAGATGTTTTCATCCCTGTAAGAGAAGGGCTCATTTGAGAAGTTATTAGACGGTACCTAAGAACAAACATTGAATTTCTGTGTCAAGTATTAAAATATAGAATAATGGGCTCTTACTACTAGTGCAGCACACTAATGAAGACCCAGAGTTTTCAAATCTGATCAAGAAAGTTTTAAACTGAAATGGGAGGGGGAGGAGAGAGAAAATTGCCCACATATATCTACCAAGTTAGATAACACAAAAAAAGGTACAATAGAGGAAGAAGAATACCAAGAGAGAAGAATTCAAAGATTCCAAGAAGATAAGATCCAGAGAGCTAGGGATAATCTAGGACTAGCATGCTTGAACAGTGTATACACATGCTCAAAAACTTGGGTTAATTCTTAGAAGGTTGAACTATATATTCTAATTCAAGGAGAGAAATTCAGTTTCATAGTTTCATTAAGACTTGAGGGTATGGCACCCATGAGTAGGAGATGACTCTGGAAAGTTATACCTTATTCAAAAAGAAAAGAAGAGATTTTAAAAGGGCAGTAGACTAACAATGTATATTAAGAAGATCTGCTTGTAAGAAAACCAAGGAATCAGAAAAGAGGGAAAATATGGTAGAGAACATGGGTGAGGATCAAGGGAGGGAATATCCCAATAGATACTGTATTGATAGCATGTTACAGATCACAGAGACTAAAAGAAGAAATAAATGTATTCATTAAATGGATCACAAACATGGAACAGAACCATAAACAAAATAGTAGAAAAAGGGATAATTTACCTATCAGATCTTTGGAGAAGGAGGGAATTTATGACAAAAGAAGAATTAAGAACATTATGAAAGACTTTGATTACATTACATTAAATTAAAATGTTTTTGCACAAACAAAACCAACAGAAATAAGATTAAAAGGGAAGTATGAAGCTGGGAAAAAATCTTTATAGCTAGTGTTTCTGGTCTCATTTCTTTCTTTTTTTGCTGAGGCAATTGGGATTAAGAGCCTTGCCCAGGTTATACCCCAAAGAGATACTAAAGAAGGGAAAGGGACCTGTATGTGCCAAAATGTTTGTGGCGGCCCTTGTTTGTAGTGGCTAGAAGCTGGAAAATGAAAGGATGCCCATCATTTGGAGAATGGTTGTGTAAATTGTGGTATATGAATGTTATGGAATATTATTGTTCTGTAAGAAACGACCAGCAGGATGAATACAGAGAGGATTGGAGAGGCTTACATGAACTGATGCTGAGTGAAATGAGCAGATCATTATATACCTCAACAACGATACTGTATGAGGATGTATTCTGATGGAAGTGGATTTCTTCAACAAAGAGAAGATCTAACTTAGTTCCAATTGATCAAAGATGGACAGAAGCAGCTACACCCAAAGAAAGAACACTAGAAAATGAATGTAAACTGCTTGCATTTTTGTTCTTCTTCCCAGGTTATTTATACCTTCTAAATCCAATTCTCCCTGAGCAACAAGAGAACTGTTCGGTTCTGCACACATATATTGTATCCAAGATCTACTGTAACCTATTTAACATGTATAGGACTGCTTGCCATCTGGGGGAGGGGGTGGAGGGAGGGAGGGGAAAAATCGGAACAGAAGTGAGTGCAAGGGATAATGTTGTAAAAAATTACCCTGGCATGGGTTCTGTCAATAAAAAGTTATTTAAAAAAGAGAGAGAGAGAGAAACTTGCCCAGGGCCACAAAGCTAGGAAGTATTAAGTGTCTAAGGCCACATTTGAACTCAGGTCCTCCTGATTTCAGGGCTGATACTCTATCCATTGTGCCATCTAACTGCCCCAAAAGATCTCATTTCTAAAATACATAAAGAACTATGTCAAATTTATAAGAATACAAGTCATTCCCCAATTGATAAATGGTCAAAGGATATGAACAGACAATTTTTCAGATGACAAAATTAAAGCCATCTATAATTATGTGGAAAAAATGCTCTACAGTGTTACTACTGGGCTTATATCCCAAAGAGACCATAAAGAAGGGAAAGGGACCTGTATGTGCACGAATGTTTGTGGAAGCCCTTTTTGTAGTGGCTAGAAACTGGAAACTGAGTGGATGCCCATCAGTTGGAGAATGGCTGAATAAATTGTGGTATATGAATATTATGGAATATTATTGTTCTGTAAGAAATGACCAGCAGGATGATTTCAGAAAGGCCTGGAGAGACTTACACGAACTGATGCTGAGTGAAACGAGCAGGGCCAAGAGATCATTATATACTTCAACAACAATACTATATGATGATCAATTCTGATGGATCTGGCCACCCTCAGCAATGAGATCAACCAAATCATTTCCAATGGAGCAGTAATGAACTGAACCAGCTACGCCCAGAGAAAGAACTCTGGGAGATGACTAAAAACCATTACATTGAATTCCCAATCCCTATATTTTTGTCCACCTGCATTTTGGATTTCCTTCACAAGCTAATTGTACAATATTTCAGAGTCTGATTCTATTTGTACAGCAAAATAACGGTTTGGTCATGTATACTTATTGTGTATCTAATTTATATTTTAATATATTTAACATCTAGTGGTCATCCTGCCATCTGGGGGAGGGGGTAGGGGTAAGAGAGGAAAAATTGGAACAAGAGGTTTGGCAATTGTCAATGCTGTAAAACTTTACATATAAAACCCTGTAAAACCCATACATATAACCTGTAAATAAAAGGCTATTAAATAAAAAAAAAGAAAAGAAAAAATGCTCTAAATCTCTATTGATTAGAAAAATACAAATTAAAACAACTCTGAGGTACCACCTCATACCTCTCAGATTGGCTAAGATGACGGGAAAAGATGATAAATCTTGGTGGAGATGTGGCATTAGACTAGGACACTAATACATTGTTGGTGAAGTTGTGAAGTGATGCAACCATTCTGGAGACCAATTTGGAACTATGCCCAAAGGGCTATAAAACTGAATACTCTTTGATCCAGAAGTGCCATTACTAGGTCTGTATCTCAAGGAAATCCTAAAGGAGGGAAAAGGATCCACATGTGTAAAAATGTTTGTAGCAACTCTTTTTGTGGTAGGAAAGAATTAGAAAATGAGTAGATGCCCATCAGTTGGGGAATGGCTGAACAAGTTGTAGTATATGAAGATAATGGAATATTATTGTTTTATTTTTAAAATGATGACCAAGCTAATTTTAGAAACAACTGGAAAGATTTACATGAACTGATACTGAGTAAAACAAGCAGAACCATGAATACATTCTATACAATTATAGCAACAATGTGTTATGATCAACTATGAAAGATTGGTTCTTCTCAGTGGTTCAGTGATCCAAAGCAATCCTAATAGATTTTGAATAGAAAATGCCATCTGCATCCAGAAAAAAAAAAAACTAAGGAGATTGAATGTAAATCAATAAATGCTATGTTTACTTCTTTTCTCTGTTTTTTTAATCTCTCCCATGATTTTTCCCTTTTGCTTTGATGTTTCTCTCCCAAGATGATTCATAAAGCAATGTATATTGAATAGAAAACTTAATAGAAAAAATAGAAGAAATAAAATAAAAAAAAACACGGCCCAGAGGTGAGTTTATGCAACTTTGGTATCTCAAACACCTGCTAGAGCTCTTATTCAGCAAGAAATGGAATAGCTGATAAATTATTAACCTCCCTTGATAGCAATTTAATTGTATAAAAACTAGAGAAACTGATGAGGGAAACTTTCATTCTGGACCCAATGCTGACGAATAAGAAGGGGCTAACTGATGAATGGAAGAGAAGTGACAAATCCATTTTAGAATTAATGATAGAGGAGAGAAAAGCCAAATATGTCTTCACCCCAGAACTGAGGAACTTCGACTTCAAAGAGTTCAGGTGGAAAAAACATAAATAATTCCAAAATGCCCCAAAATTCTACAAGGGATGTGTGCATAGGGAGGGAAGGGAAGTTCTCAAGAATGATATTCTAGACACAAACAAATCAAATGAAAGAAAGAAGTGGGAGCTGCCTAAATGTGAAAGTACAGAGAATTCATTGACCAGAGTAAATTGTTTTAAAACATATACAGACTATGGAAGCAATAATATGTAGCAGAAGATAAATAATAAAGCCTTGTTGGCTTACATGATTAGGATCAGAAGTAATGAATCTGACCAAGTTAAGCTGTTCATTAAGATTCCAAACAACAGAAAGGATGTGTTTGGCTCTTTGGGAGACTAGGAAAAGAGCAAAGATCAGGGTGGATAAGACAAGACTAATAGGTGACAAAGGAAATTCAGAGCTATTCAGGTCTTACTTGGCTTCTGATTTCTGTACAAAGAGAATCACTGGACTTGGAAGGATACAGTGAAAATTATCATGGAATTGAAACACAAGCCAAGTTGGGAGATGATGGCTGCCTTCCAAGTTGAGTCATCAGGCCAGGACCAACTACATCCCAGGTTACTGAACTAACTGGGTAGATGTGGTTCTTGAACCACTAGAAGTGATCTTTGAAAGGTCATGGAATTTGGCATAAAGATCACAAGATTAGAGAGAAACAAATGGCCTGATTTTCAGAAAGAAAGAAGAGAGAGAGAACATAAGGAGGAGGAGGAGGAGAGAGAGGGAGGGAGGGAGAAATGGAAGAAGAAAAAGAAGAATCTAAAGCTAGTGAACTTGACGGATTCTGATTTTTAAAATTCTAAAATATAATATGGGAGTGGTTTGTAAGCATTTAAAAAGGGAAGTAGCAGTCAAGAAGGCCTGCACAGCTTTTTCTGTTCATCATGAATACTTCTTGCTATACTAAACCCATTTCCTTTTGTGATGGAATCGGTACTACTGAGTCTTCCTCAAATACCACATCATATTATATGCATAACTCTGGGTTCTCCAAGCTCATGCTCATGGAGGGTACCCTTTGGCATGTTTGAACGAGCTGGAAAAGTTTCAAGTATGGGCCTGGTAATAGACTTTTTATCTGCTGTCAGAGAATCAAGCTAGCAAGCTCAAAGGGGCTCATCACGAAAATTAGACACAGAGTGATGAATTTTTAACTATACAGACTTTTGAAGACAATTGAGTTTGAATACTATCTAATGTTTATAAGGCACTTTAAGATTTGCAAAGTATACTTTGTATACTTTAACTTGTTTATTGCTTGCAACAATCCTGTGAGAGATCCTGTGCCTCAATTTCCTTATCTATGAAATGAAGGATTAGACTCTGAACTTTAAGGTTCATTTTAAGTCTAAAACTACAATCATAGGATCTTCTGTGGGGAAAATAACCCAAAAGAAGGTCAACGACTTGTCCAGAGTCACAGAGTAAGTTTCTGATATTAGGTTCAAATTTAGGTGTATCTCGTTGATTCAGCATTCTAGCTACACTACCAGCCAACTCCCATGTTATAGAGGGGCTACAATCTGTATCAGTAGAAGAAATACCCACACCAATGAAAGCACAAATCCTTAAGGTGCTATTAATTAATATTTATTAAGCACCCACTGTGTGCCAGGCACTGTGCTAAGCGCTAAGATACAAAAGGAGACAAAGTCCCTGTCCTCAAAGAGCTCCCAATCTAATGGTATTATATGGGTATATAAGGAGAATCCCATAAGCTCTATGATGTCTAAATTTTGGGAAAAAAAACTTTGGACAAAGTCTCTTATGCTGTTCTTGTGGATAAAAAGAAGTGAGCTAATGTACTAAATGATAACACATTTTGAAGAACTTAGACTGTCCCAAGGAGTGAATAATGGTGTCACCCTTGACTTATCTCTCACCTTCATTCTACAATTGAGTGACAGTGGAAATCCTTGCTCTTCCTCAAATGATATGTTCCATCTCTGGACTCTGGGCCTTTGCACTGGGTGGCCCCCATGTCTGGAGTGTTCTCCCTTCTCACCTCTACCTCCCAATTTCCCTGCCTTCCTTCAAATCCCAGCTAAAATCCTATCTTCTTTAAGAAAGCTTTCCCATACTGGGCTTATATCCCAAAGAGATTTTAAAGAAGGGAAAGAGACCTGTATGTGAAAGAATGTTTGTGGCAGCCCTCTTTGTTGTGGCCAGAAACTGGAAACTGAGTGGATGCTCATCAATTGGAGAATGGCTGAATAAATTGTGGTATATGAATATTATGGAATATTATTGTTCTATAAGAAATGACCAGCAGGAGGATTTCAGAAAGGCCTGGAGAGTCTTACATGAACTCATGCCGGGTGAAATGAGCAGGACCAGGAGATCATTCTATACTTCAACAACAATACTATATCATGATCAATTCTGATGGACGTGGCCCTCTTCAACAATGAGATGAACCAGATCAGTTCCAATAGAGCAGGAATGAACTGAACCAGCTACATACACCCAGGGAAAGAACTCTGGGAGATGACTATGAACCACTATGTAGAATTCCCAATCCCTCTATTTTTGTCCGCCTGCACTTTTGACTTCCTTCACAGGCTAATTGTACACTATTTCAAAGTCTGACTCTTTTTGTACAACAAAATAACTGTTTGGACATGTATACATATATTATATTTAACTTATACTTTAACATATTTAACATGTATTGGTCAACCTGCCATCTGGGAGAAGGGGTGGGGGGAAGGAGGGAAAAAGTTGGAACAAAAGGATTTGCAACTGTCAGTGCTGAAAATTACCTATGCATATATCTTGTAAATAAAAAGCTATAATAATAATATATATATATATATATATATATGAAAGTTTTTCCAATTCCCCTTCCCTCTGTTTATTCTCTCCAGTTTATTTGATTTATATTTTGTTTGTACATATTCATTTGCATGTTATCTCCCCTATCTCTCCTATTAAATCATGAGCTCCTTGAGGGCAGGAACTGTGTTTTGCTTTTCTTTACAAGCCATTCATTACTACTTAGCATAATGTGGGTGACACATTTAACAAACTTATTAACTGATGGATTAGTATCAATATGGAGTAATGTCTCTAGTGAAATGCCTCAGGGATCTATTGGTGGCCCTTTGCTTTTCAAAATTCACCTCTGTGACTTGAATCAAAAATCATAGTTTGCACATAGTATGCTTTGTACTATTTGTATACATTGAATTAAAAATATTCAGGTTATAGAGTTAGAAAGAATAGGTAACATATTTACCCAGTGTGAGAATCCAAAAATTAATGAGATGAAATTAATTGAATATAATGATTCAATGATATTTAATGAATAATTTAATAAATGTAATGATACACGTAAATTCTTACATTTAATGTCAAAAAATCAATGATATGTCTTTGTGGAACAACCTGGGAAATTTATTGGGCAGCAAAGTAAAAATTAGTCATCACTGTGACATAGAATCCACCAACATGTTGTTTCCTTGCATGACTGAGATCCTTGAGAAAGGAATATGTTTTGTTTTTAACATCTAGCACAGTCCCATAATGCAGTAAGTGCTTAACAAATGTTTGTTTCTTAAATAGCATTTGAATTGAATTGAAATGAATCTAGAGGCTTGAGGAACCTACCGGTCAGAGGTCATGGGACCCTGATATTGAGAGATGAACCAGGCCAGAAAGAAACAAAAAGGTAAGTACAATGAGCATCTGCAAAATGAGATGCAACTACTGATCCAAGGATAGAAACTACCTTCTTTCTCTGGAATATGGGTGCCAAGGGAAGGTAAATGGTCTTTCAGCTGAGGCAAGACTGAGATTTGCCCATGCCTGCTATTTCTAATTCTATAAAAAAAAATAACAAAGGCTTTCCCATTAGATGAATATATATTACACCTTCTCTCCTATCCCCAGTAGCGTCCACATAGGTCTTGGAAACCAGCCCCTTGAGGAAAGTCCTTTTTTAGGGAGACAAACCTACTATACCAGCTCCTAGGACCAGGTCATATTCAGTCATAGATATGGAAAACAGAAATATTGGAGTTGGAAGGGACCTCAGAAAGCATCTAGTATCACCTGAACTTGAACAAGAAGTTCCTTTCCAAAATCGCCAGCAAGTCACCATCCAGCATGTACTTAATAAGGAAGAATGCCCTAGCACCAGAAGCAGTCCATTCCATTGTTGTATAGCCCGAATTGTTAGGGAGTTTGCTCTAACATCAAGCTGAAATCTATCCCTCACTGTAAAGCATCTATCCATAGCCCCTTCTGGGACCAAGTAAAACTAGTTCAATCTCTCTCCCATCTGACAGCTCTTCATATGCTTGAAGAAAACCATCCTATTCTACTGAATAATTGATTCTCCCAGATCAACATGCCCAGTTCCTTCAGGTGAACCTCACATATATGAACTTAGTGCCCTTCTTCATCCTGGTTGGCATCCTCTGGATACTTTCCAGCTTATCAATGCCCTTTCTAAAATTTCCTATATAGTTGTTGCTTCTTATCCACAAGGTTGGGCCAGATACTTGCATTTGGAGAGAAAAATCTACATTGGCCCTGAAGCAAGATGCGCAAGAGACTTTCTGATTGGCTGCCGATAGTATAATAATATTTCCTGTGCCAGACACAAATCTTGCTCATCTTCACACTATTTTCATATCTAATTTCTGTTTTGTGTTTAAAAGAAGCTGCTCCTGAAATTGACACTTTTCTGGGGTGATTTCCGTTTCTCAATTTAGATCTTTGTCTCATAATATGCCCCAAAACCACACTACTGAGGGTCAGAACTGCCCAAATCTAACAGATGGCCACAAGAGTTTCCCCCCATTGCCCACTGACTTTTTATTCTGTGCCCACTTAAATGGTCAAAATCTCTTTTTCTACCATTTTTGTAGGTCATAACAACCATTTTAGTTGTACCTAAGCCAGATAGAGACAAAGCCATCAAGTCACAAGGGCTTAAGCACTATAGGTAAGGCAAGAACATGGTTGGACAAGCTGAGTTGGTAAAACCAAGAAACCAGTTAGCTGATCCAGGGCAAACAGGCTTGGTCTTTAATCCAAAAATGCCAGGTGGTTTCCAGAAAGTTTACAAAGCAGTGACAAGCACTTAAGTGTAAGGGTTAATTTAGCCGAGTTCTTTGAAGTAGAAAGGGTGGGGAGGAGGGCTGTGGTAATAGCTGCTCCAACAAATGTTTAAGGGGTTCTGATGAATCACAGAATTTTGGATATTGAAAGGACCTTAACAGTCACCTGATCCAAATGATATCCAAAAGTAATCCTGACATTAACCTACCCAAGCCTCTGCTCAAAGATCTCCAATGAGGGACAACTAATCCATTCCACTTTTGGAGTACCTTTTAAGCTCGAACAGATAAGGTTCTCTTTATACATCTACCTTACCTACCTCGGTCCTCTGGGGCTATTGATCTTAACATCCATCTCCTTTATTGTTTTTATTGCAATACCACGTAAATACCCTTTATTGGTAAAACATTCATAAGAGAAGAAAATCTCACATCATCATTTTAATTGCACCTGAAACATATAAAAAACCATGTCTCCTGGTTTTGCTCACCTGTCTTAAGTGGGGTTGCTAGACCCATGGTCTATCTCGTGGGCTCCAATGTCGACAGTAACTCAGGGTTTTTAGGGCCCTTGGAACTTCTGAAAAGAAAGGGACCTCATAAATACAAATAACTTTTCTCAACAGAGCCAAGGAAAACAACTAACCACATCAATTCCATTTTAAATCACTACCCATTCTCCTCTTTGTGCCAAGCTGCTTCCTGCCCTAGAACTCAGGCCCCTCTCTCTTCTTCCATCTCTAGGTCAGAAGATCCAGATGCAAGAAATGAAAATAGGAGGAAAAAGTTCCACTTTTGAGGCACCAATTTTTCCTCGGGAGAAAATTAAGTCTATCTGGCAAGGTTAGATATATAAAAAGTCATTCATTCATCAAACATTTTCTGAATACTGTGTGGGGTGTGCGTGTGTGTGTGTGTGTGTGTGTGTGTGTGTGTGTGTGTAGGGTTCTTCACTGAGCCATACGTGGGGGAGAAAAGGTGGAAAAGATATGATCCCCTTCCATCCCAGAGCTTAGGGTCTGGGAGATAGAGCGCAACTACAAATGGAAGCAATAAAGGAGAGTAGGATAATTGCCACATGGGGACAGAAAGTATCATAGAGGGAAAATAGGAGAAGTCACTTCTGGCTGCAATGATCTGAGAAGACATAATACAGGCAATGAACCCTCCTAGAAAGATGAATAGGCTTTCATCAGGTGGCAATATAATACCTAGCTTCTAAAACTATGGGCTGCAGCCCCATATAGGGTCATGAAATTATGATTTGTTATTAAACTTTCATTTGTATACCTATTTTATATACCTGGGGTTACATAAAAACTTCTCAGGCAAAAAGGGTACTCAGGTACTCCCGAGTACCAAAAGTTTAAGAAGTCTGATATAGTGTAAATCTCCCCAAATGTACACATGAGCAAAAGCGTGGGGTCAAGAAAGCACAAGGCATGTTTTGGGAATAGTGAATAGTCTTGTTTGTCAGAATATCAGGTACAGGTTCAGGAACAGAGGGAAAGGGGACTGGGAAAGGTTAGTACTGGATTGTGGAAATCCCCAAATGCCAGGGTGAGCTGTTCTGACTTAATATGGTAGGCAACAGGGAGCCACTGCAGATGAATGATGCTCAGAAAGAGGTTCTTGAATGTTAGAAACATGTTCCAGTCCCAGATTGCTTTGAGAGGTTTTAAGACTTCTCTAGCTTGGTCACTCTTTGAATGTTCCCCTGTCTTCCTTTCTTCTTCTTGGTCCTTCTCTTTCCTGAGAATAGTTACTGTTGCCAAATTACTGATATTGTACTGTTCTCCAAGGGAATAAGGGATGGGACGATTGAAACCCGAAGAAGGGGAGCAAAAGCTGGATTCGGTCTCAGTCACTCTATCTTCTCTACAATCCCCCCATTTGAATCAAAACAATTCAAAGAAAACAGGCAACCTTCTTAGGCATTCGATATGCAGATTGTGTAAAACTCCAAGCTGTTCATTAATATTGAGAGCAAGAATACATCTGAGGACAAGAACTCCTCATAGTGAGCAAGAGAGAGCTTTCTGAGAAACACTCAGCCTGATATTATCCATTGTGGAAACCTAAGTTTATGCCCCTTTGTCATGAGCTGCTAAAAGAGCTATTATTTTACTGGCTGAGAATGCCCATTGCAAGGGTTAGTCATCTCACACAGTGTCGCGAGTTTACTCATAATGGTCAAAAGTCTACTGGGAGTGAGCAATGCAGATGGCCTGTTTTACAGTGCAACCACGGTTCCTGGTCTTGGTTAGTGTCTCCTAATGATGCGTTTGCAAGGCTTGTTCGCAAAGTATTTGAAATGCTTATGTGTGGGATGTCTCAGTTACTCTTGGCTGGCATTGCGGTTCTACTGGGCCATCCAGAAACCTGGGAAAACCTTTCCAGCAGAGAGCTCAGTTGGCTGGCACCACCTCTCCATTTGCAAGCCCATGGCTTTAATGGTAGGGGAGGATGTCTTATTCAAAGAAGGAAAAAACCCAATAGGTTCAAAGCACTAGTTGAACAAATGAGTTGATTTTAAAAACCACTGATTAAACACCTACTATGTGCTAGGCATTGTGCTAGGCATTAAGGACACAAATCTAAAAGTAAGAACACTCTCAGGGAGCTTCCATTCTAAAAAGGAGCTACCACACAACTTAATCAGAAGAATCACAGTAGCCTGAAGTCCCTCAATGAGCATTTTTATGTAGCTTCTCTTTTGTCATGGCCACAGGGTGAAAGATTTTGCCTTTTTGAGGCATGCCACACACTGTACTCCCTCGTTCTTTTTTGGGATCTCATAAATATGCAAGCTTACATTTGAATTGTGAATTCTCTGCACTTGTTTTGGGTTCCACATGCATGTTCATTTTTCTTGTATAAACCTAGTTGCAACACAGTATCTCGTGGACTTGTGATATCCCTCACTCTATGGCTAGATACATAATGCTCAGCTTGCTCCCAGGAGGTCTACACTGCTATCCTCTTACAACCTGCTGTACCTTCTACCATCTCTTCCCATTCCCACCACAACTGAGTAGTTAGTGGTCATTCCCTTACATACCATTACCAAGGGCCCACATGAGAAGGGGTATGGAAAGCATGTAATGGCTAGAAGGCTCTCTATAAATGTAAACTTCAGTGACAAAGATGAACAAGAACAAGGGGCACCTGGACAGTGGGCACGTGGTCTGCCAAAGATGGAGAGGCAAACAGGGACAAGGTCTTTGTGTCTTTTCCCCCTCAACTCTAGAACTTTTATTCAAACAGGAGGCAACCTCTGAGTCTCCATGTTTATCTGGAGGGTCCTCAATAACTACTCTCTACTTGTCCAGAGGCTGGAAAGGTAACCCATTTTATTCACGTTCAACACTGGCAGGTCATCTTCTCATAGATCTGTGACTTTGAGAGCATTTAATCCCATTCAAATCAATAAGTATTCATTAAGCACCAACCGTGTGCCAGGCAGTATAGCAGACATTCAATTGACAGGGACAAAAGTGAAAATTATCCCTGTCCTCAAGAAGCTTACCCTCTCAAGATGCAAACGCACAATCCACACACGCATGCCTATTCTGTGAGACTTCTCCATAATCTATTAACCTACCCCAAAGGATTTTAAATATCTTAACTAAAAGATTCTTTAGAGATAATTTAGTTCAACTATCTCACTTCACAGTGGTAAGAGCCAAGGTAGAAGTGAGGTCCAGGAGAAGGTGGACCTTGTTCAAGATCACACAGCAAGCTAGCAGAAGAACCAAGACTAGATCCCAAGGCTTCTGTTTCCCAAGAAGGGCTCCTTCCACTTACCATATTACACAACTCCTGGCCTTTCTGGGTACAAACACAGGCCTCCACCCTATCTCCCACTGTAAGCAATCCTGTGTTCTCAGCCACCCCAGGGCCCTACTACTAGTTCTCTGAGCACTGGGGAGGTCAGAACTCAGGAGACCCGCTCCAACTCACTGAGGTTACATATTTCTCTTGACATGACTCTTTTAGGGAGCTTGGTGATTCCTGGGAATGGATCTCTGTGCTGTGGCAAACCAAATGTAGAATCTTCAGCAGACCCTGACCTAATTTTGCTTGAATAAGGGACAAAACATTCCTTATCAAACATCTCCAAGACTAGCTGTCTAAAGGACTCTAACCTAGTCCACTGAGTTATGGTGTCAGTGACTGAGGTTATTAAGGACAAAAGACCAAAAAAGCACTAGTTCTCCAAGGAAAAGGAAAAACCTTTTTCCCTTGGTTCAGCACCTTCTTTTCAGAATTGTTTTGTTCTTCACAACTTCCGTAATTGTGGATCAAACACAAACCACATGTTGTTGTCATTGTTAGCTCACATAGATAACATGATAGGTTGCAAATCATTTTCACATCCATTATCTCATTTGATCCCCTCAATAAGCATGTTAGATGAGTGAAGCTGGTAATATTCCTGGTTTACAGATGGGGAAGTAAAGGAGCAGAGAGGGTTTATGACTTGCCCTCAGGGTGACAGATCCAAGACTAGAGACAGGTCAAGCAATTTCACAGGAAGAGCTGAGTTCAAACCCTAACTTCAATGTTTATTAGTGAACCCAGCCAGGCAAGTTCACTTAACCATTCTCAAGATTCTTCATGTAAAAAATGGAAATAATAATAGTACCTGCTTTGCAAGGCAGTTGTGAGGACCAAGTGGTGAATACTATGGCCAGTGTTCAGCAAATGCTAAAGCATTATAAAAATATATAGTTATTTATATATAAGTTAAACACAAGGTAGAGAGGGAGAAGAGAGGGGCACTAGCACTTGTGCAGAGACATTAACCATTGGGCCAGGAGAGAGATGCACACCCCGCCACCTCCAACCAAGCACAGTGAAAAATGTAAAGGAGCCACAAATCAACACAACTGACCCTCTATGTAACTCTTCCAGATCTTGCCTGGATGATCACTCCACATGCCTACATATTATACAGTGAATAGCGCCAATGACTGACAAATGTGACATTTGTATACCATTGCCATTTTGTAACATACATAAATACTCCCTACCTTCTCCAACTCAAGGACAGATGAAAGCTGATATAGGGACCTGTGTTCCTGCACCAGTTCCTAACACAAAGCTTAAGATTTTCTTTTCTGGACAGCTTGGAATTGTGACTCAAGAGTGGGAATAGAAGAAACTTGTGGACATAGCATCCAGGGAAGGCCCTTAGCAATAGTTGCTCTAAAAACTGCCTGAGTCAAGCAAGAAACTGGAAACTGAGTGGATGCCCATCAGTTGGAGAATGGCTGAATAAGTTAAGGTATATGAATGTTTTGTTATATTATTGTTCTATAAGACATAATGAGGATGATTTATGATTTCAAAGAGGCCTGCAGAGACTCACATGAAGTGAAGTGAGTTAGAACCAAGAGAGCATTGTACACAACAACAGCAAGCTTACATGGTGATCAAGTCTGATGGACGTGACTCTTTTCAACTGTGGGGTGATTGAGGCCAATTCCAATGGATGTATGATAGAGAAAGCCATCTACATCCAGAGAGGGGACTGTGGGGACTGAGTGTGGATCACAACATAATAGTTTCACTTTTGTTGTAGTTGTTTGCTTGCTTCCTTTTTTCTCTTATTTTTTCCCTTTTTGATCTGATTTTTCTTGTGCAGCATGATAAATGTGGAGATACGTATGGAAGAATTGCACGTGTTTAACATATATTGGATTACGTGCTTTCTAGGGGAGTGGGGAAGGAGGGAGGGAGGGAAAAATTTTAGAACACAAGGTTTTGCAAGGGTGAATGTTGAAAATTATCTATGCCTATGTTTTGAAAATAAAAAGCTTTAATTAAAAATAATAATTAAAAAAAGAAAAAGAAATAAAATAAAAACTGTCCGAGGGCTTCAACTCTTTTTAGGCTTTGGAATTTCGGGACCATTTGCCCACCTCTACTTTGTTAGCGAAGGACTCTTGGATTTAGAGGGCCCTTGCTACCATCTTGCCAGGCTCCCTCATTTTGTCAATGATTAAAGCTACCATATCCTTGAGACAGACTTAAAAAGTTACCAAGAGTTCTGTACCACTTAGGAGTTTAAAGACAGGGTCTTTGGCTTCATCCCCATTAAGGGGAAGGGGTCCTGACTGTAGGAAACGTGACAAAGAGAGAGGAAGAATGTATTAGACTTTATTTCTAGAAGCCTTGGTTTCTAGGGAGATGAAAGTTCTTTATAAGCAGTCCATTTCTCCTAGAGCCTTGGGAGTAGGTCAGGAGTAAGTCAATATAGAATTGCCATTCCTACTCACGGCAGGCAAATGAGATACATGAAGAAAGCCAATGTTTTGTCTTGTGCCCACCATTATGAATCAGTGACAGATCTCAAACCTCATGTTCCTGCATCCATAGCTATAGCTAAGATCAGACTGTTGATAGAAAGGGGTAAATGGCCAAAGCCTGGCTACTATAGAAACTGCATTGAGAGTGTGACTGGAGAGGAGAGAGGATATATTAGTTTCACTTGGACCAATAGCTTCAACAGAAATTGCTGGAAGCTTTAGAAAATGTGCAACATGAAAAACCAGCTCTAGTTAATTATTTGAAACTTTAAGGGAAGACAAAAACTATTTGAGTTTAGGACACTTCAAAAGTGGATAACTAAGTTTCTGGGGAAAAAAAGTCTTTAGACAGGAGAGGTTGAGTTCCAGGTTCCCATAAACAATCTATGAAGACTTGTTCTGAACTTTGTGAATTATCATAATCAAACTAAGCTAAGGGTTAAAGATTATTTTTAAATTAATGAGCTGGGTTTATCATTAGGTACATAATTGGGTGTTCTAGATAGCTTTTCTGGATGGAGCTTTGGGGTTTGTTGAGTCCAGTCCCTTCGTTTTATGAATAAGGAAGCTAAGGGCCAGGAGAGGAATACAACTTTGCCCACACAGAGCTAGAATTCAAACTCAGGCTCTCTGTCAGATGAGTATTCAGTGTTCTCTGCATTCAGGAAATTGAGATTTGAGTAACAAGCAAAGCAAAGAAGAACACCCTATTGGACTATACCTCCAGCTCTCTTTCCTCCTTCTCCCTTTCAGTCTTCCCTCTTCTAGTATAACCTCAGGATTCAGCCCAGAGACTCTTCAGTAGTTCTCTGGGGCTGCCTACACTGCCTTTCCCAAGCTAGCTGATGATGAATATGGTGATTTTTTTCAAGGGTAAGGAGATAACTAGTTTTTTTTTTTATCAACTAAAGCCAGGACAGAATCCCCAAATTGGAACAAGAATTTCCATTTATTTTAATAAGACCAAAATGAAGCTCTCCAACAACAAAGTGTCAGAATAAAGCATTTCATTGGACAAAGACTCTCTTGACTTGTTTCTATTTAATAGAGTATAAAGAGGGTCACTTTGACTTCATCTGGAAAGCTCATGGCTAAGCAGTGCCTCCTGGGTCACAGAAAAAATGCCATTGACTTGCTAGCTTCAAAACAGAATAACAGCATCATGAAATCTTGGTATCAGAAAGAATCTCAGTGGCCTAGAGTGGGCTGAATTAAATAGCCCTTCACCCCCCCCCCCCCCGCAAGAAATCATCTAGCTTCTGCCTAAACCCCTCCAGTTATGGGGAACCAACTAGCTCCAAATGAAGCCCATTGTACTCTGGGATAGCCCTCAGTTGTTGAGAATGTTTCCCTATATGGAATCTCTATCTTCTTTTCTGCACCTTTTACCCTTTGCTCATAGTTATACCTTCTGGAGCCAGTCTGAACAGAGTTAATCCCTCTTTCACCTGAAAACAGCTATTATCCCCTCCCTGAAATTCTTTCTTGGTGGATTAAACTTTCCCATGGCACCATCCTGTTCATCCTACTCTGGATTTCAATGGGTGTCTGATTTATATTTATAAATATATTCAATCAGCAAGTATTAACTAAGTACATCTCATGTGATGTGAATACACATTTGACTAGAGCTCTCACAATCTGTAGTATTTTTCTCATCCTCCATCCCCCAGTTCCATGCCCTTTCCCAGGACTCAAAGTAGGAACAAAGACAAGTCTTCCTCTAGTCTGTGGTTGTACCTTCGTGCTCCACCTTTAATCAGTGGACTCTATATATAACATTCCCCTCTGAAATAAAGAGCATCAGGTAGAGTTAAAGACCTAGATGATCAAGGCCACTGGAATGAGCGATGCTAGATTTAGAATTCATTGGGTTTAACCCCAGGCTTTGCCACTTACTATTTCTGTAACCGCCAGCCAAGCTCTTCCCCACTCTGAGCCTCAGTTTTCCCCTTGGTAAAATGTGAAAGTTAGACTACCTCAGAGTTTCTTCAACTTTTTGTATGCTGAACCCTTCTAGAAGCCTGGTAAAGCCTATGGATACCTTTTCAGAATTGTTTTTAAATGCACAAAATAAAACATATATGATTAAAAAGGAAACCAAAAAATAGTAAAAAATAAATAGGGAATTTTCCCCATCCAAGTTTAAGGACCTTATTAAATATCCATGCATCTTAGGGGGATGAGAGTCTCTTGATTTCAAAGTAAGAATCCCCTGACCAATAGACAGATGATCTTTGAGCTTCTTTCCAGCACTAAACCATATGATTCCACTCAGTAGAAATCTTGGAGCTATGCAGAGGCCTAGGATAAGCTTTTCTAGATTGAAAATATCATCATGTGTAAACTCCTTCTACTAATGTAGCTCAACAACTCCTCTGTAACTTAATATTTTGGAGAAATACCTGGGGAACTGAAATTTTAATTCACATAATGAAGATTGAAAAGTCAGTATATGTCAGAGACAGGACTAAAACTCTAGTTTTCCTGACTCCACTGCTGGCCCCCTATCCACTATTCCACATTGCCTCTCCAGCTTATTTTATTATATGGTAATTGGTGCTGCCCAAATACATTCTGATGTTCCTGTTCATTTGAACTCCAATTTGTGCTGCCTATTTCCTCATCAGATTCAGTAGACCCATATGTTGAAGTCCAAAATAGAGACCACTTCCATCATGAAAAATGCCCGCAATCCCTGAGAACAGCAATACCGGTTTAAGCTGCCAAAACTTAGGCAATATAGCCAAGAAAGCCATATATAGCTTAAGAAAACAGCCCCAAGATGGTGGGGTAAAGACAAGAACTTGCCTGAGCTTTCCCAAATTTCCCTCCAAACAACTTTTTAAAAAAGCCTCAAATAATTCTGGAGCAGCAGAACCAACAAAAGGACAGGGTTAAACAGTTCTCTAGCCTAAGACAACTTATGAGGTCAGCAAGAAAGGTCTGTCTCACTGGGATAAGAATGGAACAGAGTCCAAGCCAGGCCACAATGGAAAAGCCACTCCAAAGGACTACAAAACCACGTATATCTTTGGATTCAGCAATACCAATACTAGGTTTATATCCCTAAGAGTTCAAAAAAACAAGAAAAGGACGTATATGTATAGAAACTCTTCTTGAGCTGGTAAAGAATTGGAAATCAAGAAGATGCTCTTTGACTAGGGAATGGCTAAAAAGGTGGAGCATATTATTATGAAATAATACTAATATTCTATAAGAAATAACAAGTAGGATGCTTTCAGAGAAACCTAAAGGAACTTAGATGCACGGATGCAAAGTGAAGTAAGTGAGAAGAACCAGAAGAACAGCATACAATGTAACAGCAATATTGTACGATGATCAATCAGCTTGGGGTGTTTTTTGGGTCTGTGTTTTCTTGTATATTGTGACTGATATGAAAATGTTTTTCAAGACTTCACATGTATGTATAAGCTATATCAAATACCGTGTCATCTCAAGGAGAGGTAGGGGAAGAGGGAAAGAATTTGGAACTCAAAATTTTAAAAAATGTTAAAAATTGTTTTTACATGTAATTAGAAAAAGCAAAATATTTAAATAAAGCATCAGTCTGCAATTGAAAAGAAAGAAAACATAACCCCTTTTTCTCTGATAAACCAAGAGAGCGACTGTCAGCTCTATCATCTGGTGTGGATTGCATCCATTCACCTTCTTCTTGAAACGTACGTGACCCATAGTAGTCTTATATTAATCAGCCCTGTTCCCCCACCTCTGCTGCAGCTCTTCTTTGTAAGACAGGGGTCTGAAAAATATATCATGCTGAAAGAATGGTGACAGGCTGCCACTGTCAGCCAGATCCTTCCAGTCTGATCCATTCCTCTCCCTACTTAGCTGGATGAATTCTAGCCACTTAGGCATCATTTAGTACAACAGAGAATTTCCTCTCTGGCTTGCCAGATTTTCATTCTCCTTGTTGCCAGTCACAATGGGACTCAATTATTGTTTTTCAAATCTCATGTGTGAGATGTTCTTCTTACCACAGCCTCCCTTGGGTCAGTGGGGCTGTAATAAAAAGAGCATGGGGCTGCAAGGCAGAAGAGACTTACCTTCTGCTGCAAAGTTTTTCTGTAAGCCTAAGCAAGTAGCTTTCGCTGTCTGGGCCACAATTTCCCCATCCATAAAATGAGAAAACTGTTGTCGCTCTCCAAGGTACCTGCCTAGTGTAGCATTCCATAGATTTGTGTTTATATAACATGGAGTCCAGATTGAAGAAACGGGGAAAAGCTGACTGAGAAATAGGGTTAGGTTTTTTTTTTTTTTAATGGAGGGAGTACTGGAGAATAAAATAGGAGATGAAGGAAGGAGTGACAGGAAGGTTTAGAAAAATCTATCAGATGTGGATTCAGGCAATAAGGTTTTATGTGGCAAAGAAACCAATTCTGCCTATAGAGATGTGGGACAAAGCCCAAAGAAGCACTGAATGGCTCCACCATCTAGTGATTTGCTGGCTTCCATTTTCTTAAGGCAGGCATGTTTTATAGAAGGCCTCTTTCCCCCAAGGGGTAACAGCATCCCACCCCCAACAAGGCACTGATGGTTGGAATTTTAGGCAAGGTTAATTCTAATGCAATAGTCCAACAAACTGCAGTATATACAAAGAAAAAAATACAATAGTCCTTACTCTTAAGGAGTTTACATTCCACTGGTGGCAAATATGTACACAGAAAAATCTATACAAAATCTCAGAGACACGTTCTGACTCTGGATCTGTGCCTCAAACCTTGGCTCTGTTAGCTCGGTTAGTGGTTCTGCTCACTCCCACCCTTCCTTCTGTACCCCTCCCCTAATTAACACACAATATTCCACTGTGATATCCCTAGGTCTCTTGTTCCTTTTCACTCTGTCCTGGACTAATGAAGACATCTCAATTCTATTTTAATTTAATTCAATACATTTATTAAGCGTCTATTATGTACAAAGCAAAAAAAAAAAAAAAAAAAAAAAGGAAATAGTCTCCATCCAACAAAGAGCTCACTTTCTTTGGAAGAAGGGATATAACATGAATTAAATATAATCCAAAGTAGAAGGGAGGAAAGCATGATGAGGGCAAAGGTGAGACCGAGACTAAGTTCTCAAGGAATATTTGAGAAGGGAAAGGACATTTTTAGACAACTGTGCTGGGTACCAGGTCTATAAAGACAAAACCAAGAATAGTCCCTCTCCTTAAGGGTCTCCAATTCTACTGGGGAAGAGGGTGGATACAATATGTAACTCCATGATTTAGTAGGATCTTGAAAGGAGGTGGCACATGGTACAAAGGATCAGGAGATTATTAAAGTCAACACCAGGTCACCCTGGAGCCTGGTATTCAGATTTCAGGTATTCATATACCCCAAGAGAAAGATGAGCTGTGTAGCTTGCAGAATGACAGCACTTCTTTATACAGTCATCCTGTAGCATGGAAATCATCTGGAGAAACTTTTGAGAAAAAGGTTCATCCCAGCCTGCCATGGTGGTGGCTAGAGTGAGGATAGATTACTGTCCTTCACATAGAATATCATTAAGCACCATCCCAACCTCTGTCTTCATGTAGCCGAGAATCCCCCTCTTTCCCACCTGTTCTATCAGCCTACTGTGGCTTCAGGCAGCCCAGAATAGCAGGGTTCCCCCAAATCTCAGCAAGCCCAAATGTGTCTCTCCTCTCCTTCCTAATTTCTTCTCACTGTTTTACTTATTCCCATGCCCCCTTTTTTGTTCCTCCTAGTCATCCCCCCACCTTAGTTTTCTATCAGTGCCATCCCTGGCCTCCCAATTTCTACTTTCTTCAGCCATCCTCCCTTCTCTAATGAATCCTTGTATGTGCTCCCCTTCCCTCAAATTGAAGAACTAGGAGTCTTTCACAAGGAAATGGCAGAAGAATGAATGAGAGTATTAAACTGGCCAGTTGAATCCCCAAATTCACTGGAACGTGGGACCCAGAGAATTCTATATCATCACAGCTGGAAAAGGCCTTGAAGGTCAGCTAATCTAGGTCCTTCAATGGATAAAGAAGGAACCTGAGGTCAAAAGGAGAGAACGAACTAACTACAGTGATCTGCATTGCAATCAATAGACTGTAAGCATTTTGTTCCTAGGGAAGCCAAGGAAGTCAAACTCTGTAGGTGGTTTTGCCCCCAAATAGTTAACAACAGGGTTTTCCAAGGAACCCCTCTGTATTCTGCTGCTAATGTCTACATGTGATGTGCCCAGAGTTGGGTAGGGCAGAGCAGCAAAAGTCCCTCTTTAACTAGCTTTCTATCAGGAAAAACACAGAAGCTTATTTCCCCCTTCCACAGACAGCCTTTCAGACTCAGGCACCATCTCAGCCCTGATGTGGTAGATGCCACGTGTAGCTCTTAGAGGAAAATTAATTTTACTCTAGTACAGAGAAGGCTCAGACTATCAAGCAGCAGTCCCTTGATTAGTAATAACAGGGAAGATGTTCCCTAAAATTGAAACACCATCCCTTTTCATTCTCCTCCTTCCCCTTCAAGGACCTGTAGAAACTGTCTAGTGAAATCCAATCCTCTCAGTCACAGATTAAAAATCATCTTCCATTTCTGTAGGGTTTTAATCAGAGACCATCTTGATTTATTTTATATCCCAAATGCTTAGCACAATGCTTGGCACATACTGCATGCTTAATAATACCTTTTCACTCATTTATTGATAAGAATTTTGGCTCAACTCAACCAGGGCAGAGAATATAGACCAGCCTTTAGTTTCTCTATTTCATGAGAAGAGAGTCTAAGCCTCAGAGAGCCTAAGGCTCAGAGAGCAGGGACTTCTAAGGGTCCCCCATTTAGCAAATAGCAGAGGCAGAATTAGAAACCAGGTGTTCTGACACTAGGTCCAGCCCTTTCTTCTATGGCAGGCAACCTCAAAGGATAGGTAACAGTCCTTTCCTGTTCTCCTTTTCCCCTCCTCCTTCCCTTTGTATATTAAGCCACATTGAAAGTTGGGGGGGGGGTAGGTACATACAGTAAATGTATTTTTAATCATTAAAAAAGAAAGCGAGAAAGCTCAATTCTATGGAACAACACAGAGAGAGATCACGGTGACTCCAAGTTTCAAGTTCTTTGTATACCATGCAATTTTCTAGGAAGTTTTGAGTTAAAATATGTTCCATCCAGACATTCTGGTAAAGAGACAAATAATAACCAGTTTAAATTCCAGGGTCATTTTGGCCCTTATTGCTTCTCCATCCACTTAGCTGGTGATTCAGCGCTCTCTTCATACAGATAATAATTGGGAGGGGGTGGCAGAGTTGTGAGAACAACCTGCCATCAGCTCCCCTGAATCTTAGGCAGGAAACAGACATAATAACAGAATTCTGGGTCCTAGAGAAGCTCCGCAAAGATGAGCAATAAGCCCCTAGATGTGATATGTGGTTGTTTCCTCCATCAAAATCCTCTTCCTGCAAACTAGATGAGATGCTCAAAGGGACCTTAGAAACAGAGGTAATAAAGTATCTGAGCTGGAGGGGCACCCAAAGATTCTCGACTTCAATTCCTTCATTTGTCAAATTTCAGAGGAAATTGACATCCACATCTTCTTTCCTACTGGGGAACATTTGCCTTTCTTTACCACTATAGCACCTATCTGGATCTCCATTTTTCAAAGACCACTCTCGGTGTCTTAGAAATCACACAGTGATTCTTTCCATTTCCCAAAATTTAGTTCATGAGGGCCTACTGACTTGCACTTCTGCTGGGTAGCAAGGTGAATCAATGTTATTCGAGCCTTCCCCAGTCAGAAAATTATTCCCCTTAGTAAAAACAAATAACCTCCCCCCCAAAAAAGCCAAATTAAGTTAGTAGTTCTGTCTTTTCTCTAAGAGACAAAGGACAAGCGCAAATTTCAGTTCCACCTAAGAAAAACACTTTCTAATAATGAGGGCTATCTGAAAGGAGAATGGGTTACCTTGGAAGGCAGTGGGTTCCTCTTCAGTGGAGGTCTTTGGGGAGAGGGACAGTGTAGACTGGATTCGTGCTTGGGTACAAGCTGGATAGTTATTTGTAGAGTGTACTTGATGGTGACCTGAGCAGGTGACTGTGTCAATGAAGGGCTTTTCCAATTTGGAGATGCTGTGAATCTGTGAGAAAAAAGAGAAGGGGAAGGCAGGAGAAGCTAGGTCCTGAAATGCATCACATTAGCAAAGGAAGATAGTGAAAATAGAGAGAAGAATTAAATAATGCCCTAAGGAGTCCCTAAGGGTTGTATTCAGTCCTTCATTGAGGAGAGGGAAGCATATTCTATATTTTAGTTCTCCACCCAGAGTAGTTAATATATATAAGATCTTAGTCCTTAAATCTTCAGCTATATAGCAAAGCTCAGATTTCCAGGATGACTTGGTCCCTGAGGCATCCAGACAGCTCTAACGTGACTACTACAACAGGCAAAAACATGCAATCAAACCTCATTTCCCCAAAATACCCCCAGGATTGGGGGGGAGGGAGTAGACAGGGGTTGGAGTTCTAGCTAATTGAATTTTCTGTCCAGCTGTAGGTGAATCTGAAATCCCTTTTGCCTTCACCCTTTTAAAATGTATTAGTCATGTTCTGGTCTCGGTAAACACAGGCTAGTCTAGTGAACATGGCTGACCTTTTAAAAAAAATTATTATTATTCCCCTCTTAGAGGAGGGAGGCGGGATGATCATCTTTCCAAACATAAATCCGAAGAGGCCAGGACCCCAGCAGAAGGTTGGGGTGAATATGCTCTGACTATCCTGACCTAATGCACGCATGCACACACACACACACACACACACACACACACACACACTCACTGGTCATTGGTCTCTTTTTTTTTTTCCTAAAATCTTCAATATGAGCTTGATCTAATATCATTTGCTCCTTTCTTCTAAAGTGAGATGCTTGAACATGTGTTTAAAATCCAATTGTGGGTTCTGCTAAATGGAGGTTTTACTATATAGCCCCCCCAAAAAAACAGAAAAGAGAAAATCCCTTTCTATGGAGAGAGATGCTAGGAGCAAGGAGTATCCTTCACTTTGCTGCCCCTCCCACCTCTGTAGCAGTTAGAGGCTGCTCACTTAGAATCTGCGGCAAAAAATTGGGCAGGGCTGTAGTGGCCCCTGCCTAGCACCACCACACACACATACACACGCTATCTGCAGCCTGTAGCATTCCAGTCTCTTTGTACAGCGCCCCCTGGTGACCAATTGAGTAAGCAGCCGGCTGCACAGAAGCCACTAAGGCACCAATGTCTGGTGGAATGAGACCCTAAGAAAAAACCCTAGCATGGGAGTCAGGAGACCCAGCCATGAGTGCCAGCTCTGACACTGACAAACCGTGGAACCTCCCAAGAATCACTCACAACGCGGGGCCTCAGTTACCTTCTCCGCAAAAGGGGAGAGACTAGACTTGGTCACCTACAAGTTATCTTTCATGTCTGACATGTCATTTCCAGCCCACTGTGTGAGTCTGGGGCTAACAGGGGGGAGAGAAGAGAACAAGAGAACAAGGGGACAGGAAGCCTCTTAAATCCTTACCAATGAAGCTTCTATGGGTGATGAGTGAGCATGAATATCTGTCCCCATGTCAGCTATGCTTCACTGGCTGGCAGATTGATCCCAGGGTTTCCAGAGGCTGGGGCTGAACCCTGGCTTTAGTCTTTGCCTGAAGTTTGGAGGGGTCCTTGGATGGACAGCAGGTTGCCTTCTGCTAAGAGGTTTCCATCTGGTCTCTGCTGGTCAAACTGCCCTCCCAGTGGCTGGCCCAACTTCCTAGCACTTAGCTGGTTATAACTTTACACTTGTGGCTGCCATCACTCAAAGAACTGAAGGCCCCTACCAGTCATGCCCTCGGCCAGCAGCTCAGTTACCAGTTCTGGCAGGAGGCAGACTGCTGCACACTGCCTTCCCTCGTGCCAGGAGAGCCTTTGGGGAGTGAGGCGGGGTCTCTCAGAACCTTCTAGAGGCAGACTGGGGCTGAGAGCTCTGAAAAGGGCATCGAGAAGCTGGGAGTGCACTAGGCTGGCTGTCGGGGCTGGGGCTCCAACTTCTTTCCCTGGCTTCCCAAATGGCTCCCCAAGAACACCAAATTCTCCAAAATTTCCCAATCAAACCTCCCCTACTGCCCAAACCCCTTCTGAGCTCTAGCAGTGCTTAATGGTGTCAGTTATGACGTGAGGATCCCAATTGCCCAGATATATATATATATATATTTTTTGGTAATCTGCAAACTCCTCTCTCCATGATCTTCGTCTACACCCCCCACACTTTGCAACGAGCAGAAAAACTCCCCAGAATCCGCAGCAACAAGAGAAAAGCAATTTTGTATTTTGTAGCCATTCTTTCTGCAGCCATGGTTTTGCCCCTCGTCTGGGAGGGAGGGAGAAGGGGATGGGGGGGGTCTCTAGTCTGGGGTGTGAGCTCCCCCTTTTCCGAGCACCCTCCCCCCCACCCATCCTGGCGCAGCTGCAAGGGCCGCAGTAACAGCAGAGGCGCCATCCTAGCACCCCGACGCTCAAAGCCAGACCCCAAAGGGAGGGGGGAGAGGCGAGACAAAGAGGAGGGGAAGGGGGGGGCTGAAAATCTGGAAGCAAACTGTGTCGCCAGCTAACTCACCCTGCTCCTCCTCCTGCTCCCCCTTCCATCTCCACCCGCCTCCCTCTCACCCTCCCCGCTTTTTAGTCCCCTCCCCTCGCTCTGTGCATCGTCGTCTCAGAAGGTGGGCAGCCCCAGCCACACTGCATCTGCAGAGCCCGGGTAGCAAAATTGCAGGCAAGAGGCAGAGAGCTCTTAGAGCGGAGGGCGCAGGCAGGCGAGCGGGAGCAGAGACCAGAAGGCTAGGAAGCAGACTGGGAGGCAGGGGTAACGGAAGGCAGGGGGACAGGGCAGGGCTTCCAACCCTTTTCCCTGTCCCTCGGTACATCCGAAACCCTTTCCCCGAGCCCGTGCTGAGCCCCTCGGGAGAGGCTGCTCTTCTGCTTTTCCTCCTCCTCCTCCTCCTCTTCCTTTTCCTCCTCCTCCTCCTTCTCCTCCTCCTCCTCTTCTCCCCGGGTATTTCTCCCTTCGCCTCCAACCCAAAGCGCCGCTAAACCTAGCGCTCCTTCCCAGACAGACAGACAGAGCTAGTGAGAGCGAGGGCTCCGTCCCCTTTCGGGTCCTCCCCGCTCTGGGGGAGGATTCTCCCCGCCTAACCCTACGTCCCTTCCCCCTCTCCTCGCCCACTCAGTGGCAAGCTAGGGATCTCCCGCTCGAGACAGCCCCGAAGCGCTCTCCTCGCCGCCGCCGCCGCCGCCGCCGCCGCCGCTGCCGCCGCCACCACCGCCGCGTCGCAGGTCCTCGTGTCTGTACGGTTCGGGCGGCACGATGTTGGCGCACAGGTGGATCGGAATCCTGGCTGCGCTGGCGCTGCTTTGTCTCGCCGGCCGCGCGCAAAGGTAAGGTGGCCCACGGGCCGGGAGTGGGACCCTGGGGTGGGGAGGGGAGGGCAGGGAGCGCGGACCGGGGAAATAAGGTCCCGCCAGCCAGCTAGCCCCCAAACCCTGTGTTGGCTCCTAGGAGGGCGGGGGAGAGAGGAAAAGGGGCCAGAGAGCAGAATAGCCATGACATCCAGTTCCAGAAAAAACGGGGTCCCGAGGATTAGCGTTATACCCATAAACACGCTCGTTACCCCCAAAAAGCCCCTCCCTGAGCGTTTGCAGCATCTCTGCAGCCCCTGCGCAAAAGCGCAGAGACCACCCCCCCCCAACACACACACACACACACACACACACACACACACACACGGGTGGCGCCCAAAGACGCAGAAAGGGAGGGAGGACTGGGGTGTGCCCACTAGCCCAAGGGAGGGGGAGGAGGAGGAGGGACAGGGGAGGGGGGAGTGCAAATTCAACCATTTGAACCTGTTACTGCAGTGCCCGAAAATATGCGCAAACGCACACAGCGCGCCACTCGGGCGAGCCTTTGACCCACCCACATTTGCCCGTGCGCATACGCTAGACTATATAGCTGCATACACAGGTGCGTGTCTAAAGACACCCCTCGTCTCCCGAAATCGATCGCGGATAATTAGTACTGTCCAAGAGCCCAAGCTGTGCCTGAAAAGGGTCTTTAGCCCCAGCACGAATGAACAGGTGGTGGCTACCAGACAGGGGCAGATTGCACGTGTGTGGCTGAGCGTAGAGGCGGATTCTCGGCAAATTGCCGCTTAATAAACACAAGCTAGAACCGTTTCCCTATGCGGGGTTAAGCCGCAGCACAGATCCTGGTGTGATGGGGGGGGGGGTGAGTGAGGGGGGAGTAGTCAGCCCTTTCACGGCATCGACTCCTTGGCACCTTGACAACCTGGGCTCTGACGAATGGTCTTGGCGTTTCTCGAGGGGCGGGGCTCTGGGCGCATCCGCGCTTCTTGTGGACTGCCCCCCCCCCACCTCCACCACCGCACCAAAATCATGAGCACAGCTTCCCGAATGAAGGCTTTCCTTGTGCAAGGCTGCGGGTTCTGAAGGTGCAAAGGGAGCTAGCCATAGTAAGGCTTTAGAAAGGAGATTCCGAATTCTGCCAACATAGGCAGGAGGACTATCCAACTGCTAAGGTGATACATGCATATATATGCATATATGTACATCCCAGGACCAATAAATATGGGCTGATCAGACAGATATACACTATTGAAGTGAGGAATCTTGGAAATAGCCCCCGGGGTCCCCTTATTCATTTATGAACAATTAATGTCGACTGTGGGAGTACTTCAAAGTTCATTTTTCTGCATGACAACGTTGAATAATTGATCAAATCCAGCCGTAAGTATATGCCTAAAGGTAATGAAAATAAAATAAAATAAAATAAATAACACGGCACAGAGACGGGAACAGGCAGAGCCTCTGTCTGCAGCCTCACACACTTAGAATGCATATCCAGGAAAGTAAAATCAAAATAATTTTCCTGACCAACAAATGAGGCTAAGATGCCCAGGGAAGATTCAATTGTCACTAACATAAAAGAAGATATATCCTGAGCTTTGAGCATTATTCTGCAAGAAACCCTAACCCTAACCCTAACTACATGAATGCCCAGACACATACACACACACACACACACACACACATCCAGACTTAGTGTCAATCTCTCTCTCTCTCTCTCTCTCTCTCTCTCTCTCTCTGTCTCTTTCTTACACACACACACACACACACACACACACACACACACTCCCCCTAGATCCAGACATACAATGTCCATCTCTCACATACATCACATATACCTCTAAATCCAAACATATAGTCTGCAGTCTCTCATACACACACACACACTCACACCTAGATCCACACATGCAGAGTCAGTGTCAATCTCTCATACACAGACATCTCACACACATACTCACACACACACACACACACACACACACACATCCAGACATGCAAACAGTGAGTGTCAAGATCGCCAGTTGCTACTTTCTACCACACTGGCTTTAATTTTCAAACATAAATGCTTCTATTCCCTCCCAAAAAGAAAGCAGTATGCCCAAAGATCCTGAGATAGTGGGATGTGGTGTGGTTGGATAAATACATTCACCAAGACAGGATCCTCTCAGCTGTGGACTTGTCATTAGACATTTATCAACACACAGTTGTCACAGATTCATACAATAATATACATGTGCACAATGGCAACCAGGATATATGGATCTGCCATCAAAATCCTCAACCCTATTCTGATGTCAAGGCTGGCGAAAGGAATATATCATTGCAGCTTAGGGGACCCAGCCTGGGAAAAGAAATTGATTTTGAAAGACGTGGCTCAGGGGTTGGAAGACTGTTTTCCAGCTTTGAGGGGAAGTGAAAAATAGGATCTAGGGTGTGAGGACCAAGGTTCCTGGGAAAAGAGCACCGGTATTTTTTTGTAAGGCAAAAGAGGATGCAATAATCACTCCTGGGATTGGGGGTGAGGGGCTTTGCTTTTCTCTCCACTATCTCCAGTACTCCAGTTCCTGTTTCGTTTCCCTGTGTTTAATTAGCTGCCCCGTAGCCCATTCTCGGCCCTCAAAAGATCTTAAGGACTCAGAAATCCAAGGCAGTGGGAAGTTCACACATAAGCGCGCACACTAGCGCAAAGACAAGTGCGCGCGCGCACACACACTCCATCCCAGTCTCCGGACTACAAAATGGACTAGCTGGGATGGCTCTGCTAATTATTATCCAGGCAATTATCACAGCCAAAGTTGATGAGGGAAGGGGGTGGCCACAAGATGCTAGAGACATTAGTGAAAACAGTTCTCTCAAGAACTCTGAGGAAAACAAAACATAAAAGGAAATAAATCTATATGAGCAGAGCAGGAGAAAGAGGGGAGGGGAAGGGGGAAGTTGAGATGGGGTATATAGAGAAAAGCAAAAACAGGTGGGAGGAAATGATCAGAACTAGCCACGTGAACGGTGTCCCAATGTCTACCTGGAGAGAAGAGAAGTGACTACGGAGCGGGAGAAGCAAGGTGCGCCCAGGGGGGCACCCACCACGGAAACTGCTCGATGAGTTAACCACACACACGCAAACGTGTACATATGCTCTCACATATATAAAGCGGGTTGTGTTTCTCCGGAGCTTAATAAAAATTGGGATGGGGGTGGGGGGGAGGGCGGAGGGAGAAAGCACACGAAGACGGTGCTTGGGCAGATGACACTGAAACCCTAGACTAGAGCGGAACTTCGGGAGATCACCCAGGCTCCTTTCTGGTTCCCTAGTGCGGAGTGTCGCAAAAGACATCCCCCCCCCCCCCTCAAAAGGTTGGGTTGGGCTAAGCGGGAATGGGGAGGGGAGAAGAGGGGATGACGTAAGAAGTGGAGGAGAGAGGGGGCAAGGAGGAAGCTGCTGCTGTTTGGCGCCACTAGATGGGAGGGGAAGGGGGAGGAAGAGTGAGCGGGAGGGCGGGGCAGGTGGGAGGGGCCCTCACTCTGGATAGGCAGGTGTGAGGGGGAGGCGTGCAGCACCCCTTTAGATAGGAGAACCCTCCCTCGGGTTTTTGCCCCTAACATTAACTTCTTTTTTCAGCGAAACTTCTGCGAACATGACTCAGGTCAAAGAGATCGTGGACCGCCTGCTGAAGGGCTACGATGTCCGTCTCCGACCTGATTTTGGAGGTAAGTCACACCGCACTCCTTTCTGCTGAAGCCCGGGGTGCTTTGTGGGCAAGGAAGCCGAGAGGAGATAGAAGCCAGTCCACTGTTGGCTCCTGCCGATTTCCCAGCCTGTGGACTCTTCATTTTCCTTTACTTCAGATTGGTTGTTTTTTTTTTTTATTTGCCTCCCATCCCACTCTCTTCACGAAGACTCTCCCCCCCCCCCCCGCCCCCCCCCACCCCCCCCGCTTATTATCTCTGCCCAGTTGTCCTCCTCCCCTTGCCTTCCTGGTCTCCTTTCCAGTTCTGCCTCCCATAACAAGCATAATCTTAAGCGCTTGCATTTAAATACCGCTCTAAGATTTGCAAAGCGTTTTCCATAGTGTGTGATTATGAGCCTCATCATACGCCCCAGCCCCTTTCCTTTCCCTCTCCCATCCCTTCCTTGTGCCTGGGTGGCTTTTCCCCCAGCCCCTCTCCCAGCCAGACCTGCCCCCTCCCCTACAGAGGAATGGGTGTGGACACAATGAATATGGCCAGGGCCCCAGGTCTCTGCAAAAGTAGCTGCTTGGGGGATGGCACTTAGAGCTTCTGGAAACCCCATGGGCTCAAACTTGGGCTGTCTGCCTGGCTCCAGCTTCAGTTCTGACTTCCCTACCACATATAACACATAACGTAGGCCACAGATGTCCGACACCAACCTCAGCATGCTCTTTTCCCCCCTTCTTCCTTCTCTACCCTTCTGTTATGGCAGAGAGGAAGCCTGAAGCTACCCTAATGCAATCTAGCAATCCACCTACCCTGACAAAATGCCTTCTGTACACAAGGCATGATACTAGGCACTGAGGATCCAGGGACAAAAATCTGGTACTTTGCATCTCCTGGTGGGGGGCGGAGGGACATATGAATGAATGAAAAAAGAACTTATTTTGTGGTTACTATGTGCAAAGCTCTGTATGTTACATGTACACAAATAATTGAATACATGCTGACGGAGGGAGGTGGGAACAAGTTTTCCAAAGTCCTTTGATCCACATCCTCTTCTAGGCAATCAGGAATTGAGGAAATCCCTCATCCCAAGAGTCCAGGGGCAATTGGGGCTGTCTTATTTAGACATTTCTTCCCAGGATTGGGTTCAAGTCCCACTTGGAAGTTTGTGGGGAAGTAAAGAGCTAAGTACAATTAGTCACTTCCCTTTCTTAGCAAATGCTTCTTTACATTTGGAGAATACGATTTTCACTTCAGCGATTCCCCTTCAGATGGGAACATGAAAATATATTTTCTGTATTTGAAAAGAGGAGTTTGTCTCTATAGAAAGCTTACAAAGCCTGGATATATAGGCAACATCCTTAAGGGAGCAAGAGCCTACACAGCTCAGCTCCAACTCTGCAAGGCCTTAATTAATGTTCCTAGCTCAATCTCTTCACTTGGGGGGCAGGTATGCAAAGCATATCAAACACTTATAAAGCACCTACTATGTGCAAAGACTTATCCTAGTCACAAAATAAAAACTAGTCCCTGAGTACTTTTCACTTGGTGTAACGGTGGGGGCAGGGAGGATGGGAGGGGAAGAACAGGACAGGTAAACAGATACTAGTAGGGATCACCTCAGCTGGAATTGAAGGCCTCCTGGACAACGCATAGCAAGGTAAGAAAAAGAAAAACAAGACATAGAGAGTGACACAATTCCACAGTCATTTCTAATATCTGTTCACCTGCTCAGAGATATTGTTTCAAGTAATAACTCCTGCCTGCCCATAACACTTAATGGTTTGCAAAGTCCTTTATATCTATTCACCAGCAGCTTGAGAGGTAGCTGATTATGAACCACAGCTTGCCATTGAGGAAAAAGGCAAGCAGAGATAAAGTAACTTGATTTAGGTCACACAGGTAAGTAATGAGTTACAGAGCCAAGATTTGAAGCCCAATCCTTTGCTTCTCAATCCAGTAGACTTCATACCATAAGTCACAGATGGATGGTTTAGGACAAAGGGAAGAGAAGACTTAAGAACACAAAAAGAAGTAATAGACTTAACCAAAAGGCACTGAAAAGAGTCTTTGAAGGCAAATGGTGAGAGTGGTGAATAAAAGGAATCAAGGAAGTAAGATGAGGACAGAAATTGAGAATAAAGGTAATGGGCAAATGAAAAGAACTGAAAGGGATGGGAGCAAGAGGGAAGAAGAGCAAGAAAAGAAGATAATCTTGGTTGGTAGGAAAGAGAGAGAGCTCCACTTAGGAAGGGCAGAAAAGATGCATGAATAAAAAAATTCTGAATCTCTCTATCCTAAACTGAAAGGATGGGGTGGGACTATATGGCCTCTTCTTTAAAGGCAGAATGTTGGAAAATATGGCCTCTGAGATCCCTTCCAGATATAGATCTAGAATTCTAAGTGTGCCTTTAGGCTAAGCCACCTAAAAAATCCATGGGCCTCAGTTTTCTCTTCCGATAAAAAAAAAAAAGGTTGAAGGTGGACTCTGAGAATTTTTTTTAGCTTTAGATCACTTAAGATCCCTGGACTTCAGTTTTATCCTCCGTTAAAAAAAAAAAAAAAAGTTTGGACTAGATGGCCTCTGAAATTCCTTTGAGCTCTAAACGTAGCCTCTTAAGATCCCTTGACCTCAGTTTCCTCTTCTGTTAAAAAAAAAAGTTTAGAATAGCTGGTCTCTGAGATCCCTTTGAGTTCTAGACCTAGCCATCTAAAATACTTGGGCCTCAGTTTCCTTCTCTATGAAAAAAAAGAAGATTGGATTAAATGGCCTCTGAAATCCCTTTTTTTTAACTCTAGACCTAGCCACTTAACATCCCTAGCCCTCAGTTTCCCCCTCCATAAAGAAAGTTTAAAGCAAATGGTCTCTGAGATCTCTTTGAGCTCTAAACCTAGTCACTTAAGATCCATGTGCCTCAGTTTCCTTTTCTGTTAAAAAAAATATTCAACTAAATGGTCTCTGAGGTCCCTTTGAGCTCTAGACTTAGCCATCTAAAATTCTTGGGGCTCAGTTTCCTCTGTAAAAAAAAAAAGGAGGTTTAGACTAAATGATCCCTGACATCCCTTTTTAGCTCTAGACCTAGCCACTAAAAATCCCTAGACCTCAGTTTCCTCCTTCATAAAAAAAGTTTAGATTAAATGGTCTCTGAGATCTCTTTGAGCTCTAGACCTAGCCATCTAAAATCCATGGGCCTCAATTTCCTCCTCTGTTAAAAAAAAAAAGGGAGATTGGACTAGATGGCCTCTGAAATCCCTTTTTAGGTCTAGACCTAGCCATTTAAAATCCCTAGACCTCAGTTTCCTCCTCCATAAAAAAAAGTTTAGACTAAATAGTCTCTGAGATCTCTGTGAGCTAGTCACTTAAGATTCATGGGCCTCAGTTTCTTCCTCTATAAAAAAAATTTGGACTAAATGGTCTCTAAGGTCCCTTTGAGCTCAAGGTTTAGTCACCTAAAATCCTTGGGCCTCAGTTTCCTTTTCTGTAAAAAAAAAAAAAGAAGAAGTTTGAACTAGATGGCTTCTGAAATCCCTTTGACTTCTAGACATAGCCTCTTAAGATCCCTCAATCTCAGTTTCCTCTTTTGTTTAAAAAAAAAAAAAAAAAAAAAAAAAAGAGGTTGGACTAGCTGGTCTCTAAAATCCCTTTGAGTTCTAGACCTAACCATTTAAAATCCTTGGGCTTCAGTTTCTTCTTCTGTTAAAAAAAGGAGTTTGGAATACGTGGCCTCTGAGGTCCCTTTGAGCTCTAGATTTAACCACTTAAGTTCCATGAGCCTCAGTTTCCTTTTCTGTAAAGGAAAGAAAGTTTGAACTAAATGGCCTCTCAGATTCTTTTTAGCTCTAGACTTAGCTACTTAAGATTCCTAGACCTCAGTTTTCTCCTCTGTTAAAAAAGTTTAGACCAAATGGTCTCTGAGATCTCTTTGAGCTCTAGACATAGTTTTGTAAGAACCATGGGTCTCAGTTTCTTTCTCTGTAAAAAAAAAACCCTTAGAATAAATGATCTCTGAGGTTCCTTTGAGCTCTAGACCCAAGCACTTAAAATCCTTGGCCCTCAGTTTTCTCTTCTGAAAAAAAAAACAAAGTTTGGACTAAATGTCCTCTGAAATCCCTTTGAGCTCTAGATCTAGCCATCTAAAATCCTTGGGCCTCAGTTCCCTCCTCTGTAAAAGAAAAGTTTAGACTAAATGGTTTCTGAGGTCTCTTTGAGCTCTAGACTAGCCACTTAAGATCCATGTGACTCAGTTTCCTTTTCTGTAAAGAAAAGAAAGCTTGGACTAAAAGGCCTCTTAGATACTTTTTAGCTCTAGAATTAACCCCTTAAGATCCCTAGACCTCAGTTTTCTCCTCTGTTGAAGAAGTTTAGACCAAATAATCTCTCAGATCTCTTTGAGCTCTAGACATAGTTACTTAAGGTCCATGGGTCTTAGTTTTTTTCTCTGTAAAAAAAAGTGTGAACTAGATGACCTCTGAGATACCTTTGAGTTCTAGACCTAGACATCTAAAATCCTTGGGCCTCAGTTTCCTCTTCTGTAAAAAAAGGAGGTTGGACTAGATGGCCTCTGAGATCCCTTTGAACTCTAGACCTAGCCATCTAAACTTGGGCCTCAGTTTCCTCCTCTGTTAAAAATATTGGATTAGATGGCCTTTGAGGTCCTTTTGAGCTCTAGACCGAATCACTTAAGATCCATAAGTCCCAATTTCTTACTCTGTAAAAAAAAAAGTTGGACTAAATGTTATCTAAGGTCCCTTTGAGCTCTAGATCTAGTCACCTAAAATCTTTGGGCCTCAGTTTCCTTTTCTGTAAAAAAGAAAAAGGGAAGGTTGGACTAGATAGCCTCTGAAATCCCTTTGAGCTCCAGATATAGCCTCTAAAGATCCTTCAAACTTAGTTGCCTTTTCTGTTAAAAAAAAAAAAAAAAAAAAAAAAAAAAAAAAAAAAAAAAAAAAAAAAAGAGGTTAGACAAGCTGGTCTCTGAGGTTCCTTTGAATTCTAGATCTAGCCATCTAAAATAACTGGACCTCAGTTTCCTCCTCTGTAAAAAAAAAAAGAAGGTTAGACTAAATGGTCTCTGAGATCCCTTTGAGCTCTAGAACTAGCCATCTAAAATCCTTGGACCTCATTTTCTTCATGTGTAAAAAAAAAAAAAAAAGGAGATTAGACTAGATGGTCTCTGAAATCCTTTTTCGCTCTAGACCTAGCCACTGAACATCCATAGACCTCAATTTCCTCCATAAAAATAGTTTAGACTAAATGGTGTCTGAGATCTCTTTGAGCTCTAACCTAGTCACTTAAGATCCATGGGACTCAGTTTCCTTTTCTGTAAAAAAAAAGTTGGATTGGATGGCCTCTGAATTCCCTTTCAGCTTTAGACTTAGCCATCTAAAATCCTTGGGCCTCAGTTTCTTCTGTAAAAAAAAAAGTTTGGACTAGATGGTCTCTGAGGTCCTTTTGAGCTCTACACCTAATCATCTAAAATCCTTAGGTCTCAGTTTTTTCTTTTGTTTGAAAAAAAAAGGAGTTTGGACTAGACCTCTGAGGTCATTTTGAGCTCTAAATCTAACCACTTAAGATCAATAAGTCTTAGTTTCCTTTTCTGTATAAAAAAAGTTTAGATTAAATGGTCTCTGAGATCCCTCTGAGCTCTAGATCCATCCATCTAAAATCGTTGGGCCTCACTTTCCTCCTCTGTAAAAAAAAAAAAAAAAAAAAAGAGGTCAGATGAGATAGCCTCTGAAATCCCTTGTTAGCTCTAGACCTACCACTTAACATCCCTAGTCCTCAGGTTCCTCTTCCATAAAAAAAAAGTTTAGGTTAAATGGTCTCTGAGATCTCTTTGAGCTCTAGACCTAGTCACTTAAGATTCATGGGCCTCTGTTTCTTCCTCTGTAAAAAAAATTGGACTAAATGGTCTCTAAGGTCCCTTTGAGCTCGAGATTTAGTCCCCTAAAATCCTTGAGCCTCAGTTTCCTCCTCTGTAAAGAAAAAAAGAGATTGGACTAGATAGCCCTTTTTAGCTCTAGAACTAGCCACTTAACATCCATAGACCTCAGTTTCCTCCTCCACAAAAAAAAAATTTAGGCTAAATGGTTTCTGAGATCTCTTTGAGCTCTAGACCTAGTCACTGAAGATCCATGGACCTCAGTTTCCTTTTCTGTAAAAAAAAAGAAGGTTGGACTAAATGGTCTCTGAGGTCCCTTTGAGCTCTAGACTTAGCCATCTAAAATCTTGGGCCTCAGTTTCCTGCTCTGTAAAATAAAAGAAGTTTGGATTAGATAGCTTCTGAGGTCTCTTTAAATTCTAGATCTGATCACTCCATATCCAGAGATCTCAGTTTCCTCCTCTGTAAAAAAAAAAAAAAGAAAGAAAGAAAAAAAAAAGTTTAGACTAAATGGTCTCTGAAGTCTCTTTGAGCTCTAAAGCTAGCCATCTAAAATCCTTGGGCCTCAGTTTCCTCCTTTGTAAAAAAAAAATAAAAGGTTGTACTAAACAGTCTCTGAGATCCCTTTGAGCTCTAGACTTAGCTAGCCATCTAAAATTCTTGGGCCCCAGTTTCCTCCTCTGTAAAAAAAAAAAAAGAAAAAAAAGAGGTTGGATGAGATGGCCTCTGAAATCGCTTTTTAGCTCTAGATCTAGCCACTTAACATCCCTAGACCTCAGTTTCCTTCTCCATAAAAAAGTTTTGGTCCCTGAGATACTTTTGAGCTCTAGACCTAGTCACTTAAAATCCATGGGCCTCGGTTTCCTCCTTAAAAAATAGGAGATTGTACTAAATGGTCTCTGAGATCTTTTTGAGCTCTAGACCTACCATCTAAAATTCTTGTGCCTCAGTTTCCTCCTCTGTAAAAAAAAAGGGAGGTTGGACTAAATGCTCGCTGAGATCCCTTTGAGCTCTAGACCTAGCCATCTGAAATTCTTGTGACTCAGTTTCCTCCTTTGTAAAAAAAAAAAAAAAAAAAGGAAGTTGGATGAGATGGCCTCTGGAATCCCTTTTTAGCTCTAGACTTAGCTACTTAACATCCCTAGTTTCTTCTGCCATAAAAAAAGTTTAGCCTAAATGGTCTCTGAGATCTCTTTGAGCTCTAGACTTAGCTATCTAAAATCCTTGGGCCTCAGTTTCCTTCTCTGTAAAAGAAAAGGAATTTTGACTAGATAGCCTCTGAGGTACCTTTGAGCTCTAAATCTAACCACTTAAGCTCTATGAGCCTCAGTTTCTGTTTCTGTATAAAAGAGTTTAGAATAAATGGTCATTGAGATCTCTTTGAGCTCTAGACCCAATCATTTAAAATCCTTGGGTCTCAGTTTCCTTTTCTGTAAGAAAAAACAAAAGAAAGAAAGTTGGATTACATGGCCTCTGAGGTCTCTTTAAACTCCAGACCTAGCCATCTGAAATCCTTGAACCTTAGGTTCCTACACTGTAAAAAAAAAAAAAAGTTTTGACTAAATGGTCTCTGAGGTCTCTTTGAGCTCTAGACTTAATCACTCAAGATCAGGAGACCTCAGTTTCCTCCTTTGTAAAAAAAATATTCAGACAAAATGGTCTCTGAAGTCTCTTTGAGCACTAGACTAGCCACTTAAGATCCATGGGCCTCAGTTTCCTTTTTTGTAAAAAAAAGAAAGATTGGACTAAATGACCTCTCAGATCCTTTTTAGCTCTAGACCTAGCCACGTAAAATCCCTAGACCTCAGTTTTCTCCTCCATAAAAAAAGTTTAGACTAAATGATCTCTGAGATCACTTTGAGCTCTAGATCTAGCCACTTAAGATCCATGGGCCTCAGTTTCTTTTTCTGTAAAAAAGGGAAGTTGGACTAGATGAACTCTGAGAACCTTTTGAGTTCTAGAACTAATCACTCAAGATCCTGAGACCTCAGTTTCCTCCTATGTAAAACAAAAACAAAAACAAAACCAGAAGATTAGACAAGATGGCCTCTGAAATCCCTTTAGCTCTAGACCTAGCCACTTAACATGCCTAGACCTCAGTTTCCTGCTCCATAAAAAAGTTTAGACTAAATGGCCTCTGAGAGCTCTTTGAGCTCTAGATCTAGCTATTTAAGAAGCTTGAGCCTCAGTTTCCTTTTCTGCAAAGAAAACAAAGTTTGGACTAAATGGCCTCTCAAATTCTTTTTAACTCTAGACCTAGTCACTCAAGATCCCTAGACCTCAGTTTTCTCCTTTGTAAAAAAATAAAATAAAAAGTTTAGACTCTCTGAGATTTCTTTGATCTTTTATTTCGTAAAAAAAAAAAAAAAGAAAGGTTGGACTAAATAGTCTCTAAGGTCCCTTTGAGCTCTAGATCTAGTCACCTAAAATCCTTGGGCCTCGGTTTCCTTTTCTGTAAAGACAAAAAGTTTAGACAAAATGGTCTCTGAGATCTCTTTGAGTTCTAAACCTAGCCATATAAAATCCTTGGGTCCCAGTTTCCTCTTCTGTAAAACAAAAAAGAGCTTGGAGTAGATGGCCTCTGAGATCTCTTTGAACTCTAGACCTACCCATTTAAGATCCATGTACCTCAGTTTCCTTTTCTATAAAGAAAAGAAAGGTTGGACTAAATGGTCTCTAAGGTACTTTTGAGCTTTAGATCTAGTCAACTAAAATCTTGGGCCTGAGTTTCCCTTTCTGTAAAAAAAAGAATGTTGGACTAGATCATCTCTGAGGTCCCTTTGAGCTCTAAACTTAGCCATCTAAAATCCTTGGGCCTCAGTTTTCTCCTCTGTAAAAAAAAAAAAAGAAGATTGAACCAGATAGCCTCTGAAATCCCTTTTTAACTCTAGACCTAGCCACTTAACATCCCTAGACCTCAGTTTCCTCCTCCATAAAAAAGTTTAGACTAATGGTCTACTGAGATATCTTTGAGCTCTAACCTAGTCACTTAAGATCCATGGCCCTCAGTTCCCTTTTTTGTAAAAAAAAAAAATGAAAAAAGAAGGTTGGACTAGATGGTCTTTGAGGTTCCTTTTAGCTCTAGACCTAGCCATCTAAAATCCTTGTGCCTCAGTTTACTCCTCTGTAAAAAAAAGTTTAGACTAAAAAGTCTCTGAGATCTCTCTGAGCTCTAGACCTACCCACTTAAGATTCATGGGCCTCAGTTTCCTTTTCTGTAAAAAAAAAAAGAGGTTGGACTAGATAAACTCTGAGGTCCCATTGCACTCTACACCTAATCACTCAAGATCCTGAGATTTCAGTTTTCTCCTCTGTGAAAAAAAAAAAAAGGTTGAACTAGATGGCGTCTGAGAGCAGTTTGAGCTCTAGATATATCTATTTAAGATACATGAGCCTCAGTTTCCTTTTCTGCAAAGAAAACAAAGTTTGGACTAAATGACCTCTCAAATTCTTTTTAGCTCTAGACCTAGCCACTTAAGATCCCTAGACCTCAGTTTCCTCCTTTGTAAAAAAAAAAAAAAAAAGTTTAGACTAAATGGTCTCTGAGATCTCTTTGAGCTCTAAACTTAGCCATCTAAAAATCCATGGGTATCAGTTTCCTCTTCTGTTAAAAAAAGAAAGAGGAGGTTGGTACTGGATGGCCCCTAAGATCTCTGAACTCTAGACCTAGCCACTTAAGATCGATGGGCCTCAGTTTCTTTTTCTTAAAAAAAATGTTGAACTAACTGGCCTCTCAGATCCTTTTTAGCTCTATACCTAACCACTTAAGCTCCCTAGACCTCAGTTTCCTCCTCTGTTAAAAAAGGCTTAGAGTAAATGGTCTCTGACATCTCTTTCAGCTCTAGAATAAATGCTTTCTGAGATCTCTATGAGCTTTAGACCTAGTCACTTAAGATCCATGGGCCTGAGTTTCCTTTTCTGTAAAAAAAGGTTGGACTAGATGGTCTCTGAGGTCCCTTTAGCTCTAGACTTAGCCATCTAAAATCCTTGGACCTCAGTTTCCTACTGTGTTTAAAAAAAAAGGAGGTTGGACTAGATGGCCTCTGAGAGCTCTTTGAACTCTAGATCTAGCTATTTAAGATGCATGAGCCTCAGTTTCCTTTTATGCAAAAAAAAAGTTTGAACTAAATGACCTCTCAAATTCTTTTTAGCTTTAGACCTACTTAAAATCCCTAGACCTCAGTTCCTTTGTAAAAAAAAAGAAAAGAAAAGTTTAGACTAAATGCTCTCTGAGATTTCTTTGATCTTTTCTGTAAAAAAAAAAAAAAAGAAAGAAAGAAAGAAAGAAAGAAAGAAAGAAAGAAAGAAAGAAAGAAAGAAAGGTTGGAATAAATAGTATCTAAGGTCCCTTTGAACTCTAGATCTACCTAAAAATCTTGGGCCTTAGTTTCCCTTTCTGTAAAAAAAATAAAAAGAAAGTTGGACTAGATGGCCTCGGAAACCCTTTGAGCTCTAGGACTAACCATTTAAAATCACTAGACCTCAGTTTCCTTTGGTTGGACTATATGGTCTCTAAGGTCCCTTTGAGCTCTAGATCTGGTCACCTAAAATCTTGGGCCTCACTTTTCCTTTTTGTAAAAAAAGAATTTTGGACTAAATGATCTGAGGTACCTTTGAGCTCTAGACCTAGCCATCTAAAATCCTTGGGCCTCAGTTTCCTCCTCTGTAAAAAAAAAAAAAAAAGGAAATTGGACTAGATGACTTCTGAGATCTCTTTGAGCTCTAGACCTAGCCAATTAAGATCCATAAGCCTCAGTTTCCTTTTTTGTAAAAAAAATTTTGGACTAAATGGCCTCTCAGATTCTTTTTAGCTCTCTAGACCTAGCCACTTAAGATCCCTAGACCTCAATTTCCTCCTTTGTAAAAAAAAATAGTTTAGACTAAATGGTCTCTGAGACCTCTCTAGCCATCCAAAATACATGGGCCTCAGTTTCCTTTTCTGTAAAAAAGAGAAATGTTGAACTAAATGACCTCTCAGATCCTTTTTAGCTCTAGACCTAGCCACTTAAGATCCCTAGACCTGTTTTCTCCTCTGTAAAAAAAAAAAAAAAAAAAAAAAAGCTTAGACTAAATGCTCTCAGATCTCTTTGGGCTCAAGACCTAGTCACTTAAGATCCATGGGCCTCAGTTTCCCTTTCTGTCAAAAAAGAATGTTGGACTAGATGGTCTCTGAGGTCCCTTTGAGCTCTAGACCTAGACATTTAAAATCCTTGGGCCTCAGTTTCCTCCTCTGTAAAAAAAAATAAAAGAAGTTGGACTAGATGGCTTCTGAGATCTCTTTGAGTTCTAGACCTAGCCAATTAAGATCCATGAGCCTCAGTTTCCTTTTTTGTAAAGAAAAGAAATTTTGGACTAAATGGCCTCTCAGCTTCTTTTTAGCTCTCTAGACTTAGCCATGTAAGATCCCTAGATCTCAATTTCCTCCTTTGTAAAAAAAAAAATTAATTTAGACTAAATTGTCTCTGAGATCTCTCTAGCCTTCTAAAATACATGGGCCTCAGTTTCCTTTTCTGTAAAAAAGAAAAATGTTGAACGAAATGGCCTCTCAGATCCTTTTTAGCTCTAGACCTAGCCATTTAAGATCCCTAGACCTCAGTTTTCTCCTCTGTAAAAAAAAAAAAAAAAAAAAAAAAAACCCTCAGACTAAATGCTCTCAGATCTCTTTGGGCTCAAGACCTAGCCACTTAAGATCCATGGGCCTCAGTTTCCCTTTCTGTCATAAAAAGAATGTTGGACTAGATGGTCTCTGAGGTCCCTTTGAGCTCTAGACGTAGCCATCTAAAATCCTTGGGCCTCAGTTTCCTCCTCTGTAAAAAAAAATAAATAAGTTAGACTAGATGGCTTCTGAGATCTCTTTGAGGTCTAGATCTAGCTATTTAAGATCCATGTACCTCAGTTTCATTTTCTACAAAGAAAAGAAATTTTGGATTCAATGGCCTCTCAGATTCTTTTTAGCTGTAGACCTAATCACTCAAGATCCCTAGACCTCACTTTCCTTTTCTGTAAAAAAAAAAAAAAAAGCTCAGACTAAATGCTCTCAGGTTTCTTTGGGCTCTAGACTTAATCACTCAAGATCCCTAGACCTCACTTTCCTTTTCTGTAAACAAGGAAAGTTTAGACTAAATGGTCTCTTAAGGATCCTTTGAGCTCTAGACCCAAAGACTTAAAATCATTGGGCCTCAGTTTCCTCTTCTGTTAAAGGAGGAGATTGGACTAGATGGCCTCTGAGGTCCTTTTCATCTCTAGATCTAGCCTCCTATGATCATAAAATCAATCAATCAATTCTTTATTCAACACCTAATGGGCCTGATGAAACTCTGCCAGGGACTGAGAATGTAAGCATCAAGAATGAAGAGATCACTATTGATAATGAACTTCCATTCTAATAATATATAATAAATAATAATAAAGGCATTTTGTGCCCCCTATATGCAGAGCCCAGCCCTAGGCACTGCAGGAGATCCTCCCAGAGAGGGAACGTGTCTCCCCCTTCCTCTGCCACCTACTCTTTCATCACTGGTCCCTAGCAAAAGAGTACCCCAACTTCCTGGGACCAGGTCCCTGGCTCCAAAGTTCTTCCCTGCTTCTCCCCAGTCAAAGTTTGCCCATCTTTGTCCTGTCTCCTCAGGATTCAGCTCTCTGAGCCTGGCCAAATGAATAATGCTAAGACAAAGGATGGTGTGCTTCAGTGGGAAGGGGCCCTGGAATAAACGAAAATGGAATATTTGTGTAATAAAGTGGAGCCTCTGGAGATCCCATTCCTTAGAGGAAGAGCTCAGTCAGATGTGGGCATTTACACATCTTAGGGGTAGGGGAGAGAGAAATTTTGGAGCTAAATAAAAGGAGGAATTCCAAGCAGAGCTATGTCTGGTGTAGAGTGTGGAATGACTGCCCAAGGCCCCATACTTGGAAGGACCCCTGCTTGCCACCTAAGCCAGTCACCTGCTGTCTGAGGAAGAAAGGTGCCTGATGTCTGTCTGCTTAAGCAAGTTCCTGCAGGAGAGACAGCCAACTAAGCAAGTAAAAAAAAGAAAGATAAAGACAGAGAAGAAAACGGGGAGCCTCACAAAGAAAGAAAGAGAAGAGACAGACAAAAAGACAGAGGGAGGGAGGGAAGGAGAAAGACAGAGAGAGAGGAGAGACAGAAAAAGGAAGTGGAGAGACAGGAAGAAAAGAGAGACAAAGGGAGAAGGGAGAGACAGGTAGAGAGAAAAGAGAGGAGACAGAGGGGTAGAAAAAGTCAGGGAGAGAAGAGAGACAAACAGGGAGAGAGAAGAGACAGGAGAGAGAGAGACACACAGTATGTGCTAGTGCAGATATACAGCTTACCTTTCCCCCAAACAGGCCGAATCAGACTGAAAGAACTGGAACTGAGAAATATTTAACAAAATGAAGAAAAATATAATAAAAGAGATAACATTTCATTTTAAAACTAAAACAATATATTATAAATTAGCGGCCTCTTTTTCTATTAGAGTTTCACAGCCCTGGCCTCTGCAGGCCTTTCAATCAGTCAGCCAATCAACAAGCATTTATTAAACCTCTACCATGTGTCAGGCACTGTGCTATGGATATGAAAGTGAAAAGCCCCTGGAACTCCTATCATGGAGTTTCCATTCTATTCAGAGGAGATAATATGGCTCTGTAGAGTTATGTACTGAATGTAGAAAATTAATGCACTGAGTTTTCAGAGGCATAGCCCTAGCAGCTGGAAAGATCAGAACAGGGATTTCCCAGCCACCCTTTCCATGTTCATTGTAACCTGATTTCTTCTGTTTACAAAGGAGGGTTGGAGGGGCTAAGTAGAGAGAGGAGAAAAACCAGGAGCTAGTGCTGGTACACAGGACTTGTAGCACTCATGTGTGAATCATTATTTAAAATAATAGTACAGCTACAAGGTATCACATAAACCATGGTCAGCCACAGATTTCTAGGATGAAGGAAAAGGAAGGATGCTCTGGAGGTACCAGGGGTTTGAAAAGGATGCCAGCTATGGGGAGGCCAGGACCAGAGACAAGGAGTGGCTGCCCTTTGCCCCCACCCCCTTGTCTCTGGCCATACCTACCTCATCCATTCACTTCTTTAGGCTGCACAGTTGAGTAGTGGGAAGGGCTTCTCTGGAACAGTGCCCACCCCAACCAAAAGAGGCAGCACAACTGAAGTCTCCAAAAAGAGGGAGAGATGACCGAGCCAGTCCATTCAGCCTCCCTTTCACCCATGTGCAAGTAGAATGGAGAGTGGGCTTCAGTGTCCTACCATCCTTACACTGCTCCCTCTTCTCATAGGAACCCCCTTTCTCTACCCCTCCCCTCAGAACTAGAAGGAGGGGGACTCTTTCTCTGAAAAGCTCCTGGGCATCCTTATGGGAAGGCACCAGCTCCCATTTTTAGGCCATCCATGTAATGGGGTACTCTTCATTCAGACAAGATGCTTGATGTGTGCTTGAGTGAATTCTGTTGAAAGCCCATTTAATCTTCAGCTTCCCCTGTGCAAATGGGCTAACTCCACGTCTACAGCATTTTTTATTTGCATCTAAAGGCACAAGGGACCCACTGCTCTTTTGGCAGCCCCTCCAAGTCCTGGGTTTGTAATACATCTCCAAAAGGCTCCTTATGCTGGTCTCCATTCTATCTCTTCCTGTGCCCTCCTCCTCTGAGGTTCTGAAGTAGTGCTCCCTTCTTTCACCCATAGGTCCCAGTATTTGGCCAGTTGGCCTCCCAGGCTTGCTCCCTGATCCTTGTTCTCTCTAGTTTGCCTTTTCCTTGACCCTCCATTTAATCTATCTGGCAAAACAGAAAGAAAGCTACAGATGAGAAAAGAGATGAGGGTATGGATTTTTCAGTCAAGTTTATGGGGGAGAAATGATCTTAGAGATTTTTCCTTTCTCTGTCTCTAGATAGAGAAATCTATTTCTCCCAATGATGCTACCTAGTGTTACTATGGCACCTTAAGGTTTACAAAGCACCTCAGCTCATTTTTTTTGATATTTGAATCTGAAGTAGGTGTTACTGATCTCATTTTACACTGGAGGAAACTGAGGTATAACCATTTGCCCAAGGACACCTTTAAGTATGAGAATGAATTCAAAGCCCTCTTCCTGACTCCGTAATCCAGCACTTTCACTTCACCTCTTTTGGATGGTCAGGAAAGGGCAAGTTTCTCCTCCACCCAATCCTGACAGGACCACTGTACCCTGCTTCTGCTCAGGTGCCCATTCTTAGCAAGCACCCATATCTGACATTCTGACACACATACCCCATTTCCCTTTTCTTGGCTGTTCCTCTTTCATAATATGGAGAAACATATGGTAGATAGGTAAACTAGGAAGGTAGAGGAAGAAAGGGCCCTGGGACAGGTTTGCCACAGAATCTGAGCCCAGACAGCCAGGCCCCTAGGTAGCACTGCTCTCTTAGCACTGCAGCCCGGTGCTGCAAATCTTTGTGCCTGATGTCCACCTCCCTCCCGCCCCACAAGGGGCATTGTGCCCATGCTACCCAGCCTTGGGGATTTCCCCAGCCTTGCTGAGCTGGACCCTTTCAGCCTCTATCTCCCTGGTGTGAGCCTTTCAGAAATAGAGCACAATCTCTATCTGATGCCAGAAGGAGGACATGCCCACTGGGGATTGTGGTTCAGTTTTACATTTTAAAAGGCCTCCTTAGCTTCACACTGAGCTCAGCAGGAACAGGCCAAGGTAGAATCCCTTTCCTCCCCCCTCCCTCCAGGGTCCCAGCCTTAACCCCTCCTTTCCTCCAGTACCAGTCAATGGAATTTCCCAGGTAGCTCCAGCACTCTCACCTAGGCCAGCTTTTCAAGTAACCAAGGCTTCCTGCTTTCTTGCCTGATCTCTGGGGTCTACCTGCCCCTTGAGGCACGAGTGATAGGGCAGATTTCTCAGTAGACTGACAGTCCACATCCAGCAACTTTTTAACATGGGCATGAGGGCAATGTTGGATCCAGAGGGGGACCCTAGAGGCCACAGAATGCAACCCCTTTGTTTCCCAGAGGGGGAAACTGGACTGCTGAGAGGGACAGAGACTTAGTCCATGCCCTCATGGGCAGGATTGCAGCCCAGGTCTCCTGACTCCCCAGTCTGGTACAAATGAAAATGTCTGGTATCCTAAGACATGGCCGGTCTAGGGATTTGTTTTGCTTGACTATGTAAAGCCTTTATTACAAGAGTTTTTTTTTTCCTTTTCATTAGGGAACATGGAGATGAGAAGGAAAAAATTACTTGATAATTAGAAAAATATATAATTCTCGAGCTTCTGCCAGGGTTGGCATTCTGATAAAAAGGGAGAATGAGCCTTAGATAATGCCTACAAACTTAGGATGGAAGGCATCTTGGAGCTTATTTACCCAGCCTCCTCTTTATACACAGGAAGAAACTGAAGTCAAGGTGACACAGTTGCTGCAAAGCAAAGCCCCCTCCCCTCCCTGCTGCCCCATGGTGGCCCTGTCCTGACCTCCATGTGCATCTCAAAGGTAGAACTTGCTGTTCTGACTGGGGTGTTTACTTAGGAAGAGGACAGTTTTAGGGAGTTTAGGAAGAAATCAGAGGATGGATGATAGGGTAAAAACATGGAGCCAGCATCCAGAAGCATAGCTAGAACTACAAGTCAGTCTCAAAATCTAGGCTGTGCACTCCAGTGGGCGATAAGAAACCTGGTTTCTAATTCTGTCTCCATATTTAATTACCATGTGACACTAGACCAAGCATCCTTTCTCTGGGCCTGAGTTTTCTCTTCTATGAAATGGGTAAATTGATGCTACCCTCGCCTCTATATCACAGACCTATTGAGATGCTCTAATGATCTGGCAGTATATAAAAATACTTTAGATATGATGGAACATTTTTGACACTGATGGAAACTGATGAAAATCTGATTGGTAAAGGTGAAAATAGGGAAGCCAATATTTGGCAGTTACATCAGGCTGTAGAGAGGCTGGGAGATTTGGAGGGGATCCCAAGATGGAAACCCAGGGCAGTCGGGTTTCAGTGGGAGGGTCGGAAGGCTATTGCTGGCTGGAATGAGAGGAGAAGTAAAAATTCCTCAGAAGGGGAATCACCAGGGCTACCTGTTTAGCACTTAAACAGAAAGGAACTCTGCCAAAAAAAATGTGTCTAGAATGAAGGAGGGGGCAGTCCTGCCATGTATGATCTGCCCAGAAGTATTGTTTTCAGGGAGGGAGTTGCATTTAAGAAAGAAATTAAGAGACTGGAGGTAGATTATGAGAGAGCAATCAGGATGACAAAGAACCTTGAGTTCATGCCATATAGTGATCTGTGGAAGAAAAGGAGGATGCTAGCCCAGAAGAGAGAAGGCTCAGTGGGAACAAGATGGCTGCCTTTAAATAGTAGGTACTGTATCATATGAAGCAGAGATTGGGATTGTTCTGTATTGGTCCCAACTATGAGTAAGGCAGAAATGTTACAAAGCAGTATGGGATCAAGATAAGGATGAATATTGATGTGGGAGTCAAGCCTGCATCAGCTGTCTGTATGGAATCAGGTCACCAACTTACCAGATCAAAGATTTGATTTAGTAAAAAGCTAGAAGAATGAATGATAATTAGAAAAAAATATGGAATTCAATTGAAACATACTCCTGACCTATTATCTGTTCAAACAAGTGATTGACAAAGAAAAATGGATAACAGAAAAAATGGCACTGAGGCACATTATAATTTTATTCAGAAGTTTGACTAGAGCACAAATCATTTTTATTTTTTATTATAGAGCACAAATCATTTTCCAAAATAAGGAGGCCAAAAGAACCACAAAACACTTTTGTGGACAATCAATGTGGTTAACTTGAGATTCAGGCAAGGTACAAAACTGAGAGATGTACACTCTCTAAAGGTGTTCACCACTGTGATGGAAGAGACTCAGCAGAGTCTCAAGTTGAAAAAGGAATCAGGAGTCAAGAGTAAGGGATGACAGGTAAACAAGAGAAAGTGTGGAAAGTCTCCAGTTTGTTGGGAGCCTCTTCAGAGGAGGGCATAAACAAGAATCACATGAGAGAGACCCATGTGGATGAGTTGTAATCTGTCATCAGAAGGAAACATCCATATTGGTGTGACCATAGATCCAGTTTAATGAAAGGACAAACATCCAAGTAATCATAAACTCAGTAGTACAACAGGCTCCCTTTTAAGTAGGTGAGCTCCCAATCACTGATGGTTTCCTAGAGACAAATATCATCTTCTCAGAGATGCTGTAAAGGGAATTCTGACACAGGACAGAAGGGGTTGGGGTGTCAAAATGCTCTCTAAGGTCCCTTTCTACCTCTGAGATACTACCATCTTGCCCCAGATTCCCAAACATTAGAAACAACAAGAAGAAAATAGTTAACTATGGTTCACAACATCCAAGGAGTTTCAGATTTGGGTCAGAGCGTGGAAGAAGAGGAGCTCAGAAGTCCAAAAAGTCTTTCCCAGAACCTTTTTCTTTGCTTTAGCCAACACTGAAGGACCATTCTCCTTCTCAGGCTCTGGGTCTGCCCCATCCTCACCCTCTCCATAGCAGATTAGAAAGCACTAGACTCAGAGCATGGTGGACATTAGGCAGTGGGCAGAGAAAGAATGCTCTTTGAGAGTGTTCAGAACAAGAGAAGTCTGCCCTGACCAAAATCAGGTCTGGGAGCCATTTTGGGGATACTGACAAGCTGGAGAAAGTCCAGAGGAAGCCAAATGGGATAATGGGGAACTGGAGACCATGCCATGGAGGTGAAAGTTCCCCTGGATGTCACACCTCAGTTCCATTTAAATATCTATTAAATGCCTTCTGTATGCAAAGCCATGTTCTGGTGACTGGGAAAGACACAAAGTTCAGCTAATATATAGTCCTTGCCCTCACAAAGCCCCAAGTCTAGCAAACTGTAAATTGAGCAGTTGCAAATGCAGCATTAGGTTATTTAACTGGCTGAGTCTTACTTCTTTCATCTGTAAGTCAAGAGGTCAGACAAATGCCTCTGATGTCCTTTCCAGTTTCAGATCAGTGATTTTTGTGCTAGAGCTTAGGAAAGAGTCCAGAGTTAGTTTGGAAAAATGAAGACCGAGAAAAGACCACTGGATTTGGCTCTCCTGATCACTGAGGATTTTCAGAAGAGCAACTTGTGAACTTCTAAGGTTAGAAGCTAATTTGCAAGGACTGAAGGAATTAATTGGGAGTCAAAGATTATTTGGGCAGTTAGGGTAGATGACTCCTTTGAAGGGTTTCCCAGGCTGGGGCTTGTTCAAGTTAGGCAAAAGGTCAATTTCATTGACATAGGTCAGACTTCTCGGACCAGTTTAATTCAATAATTTGTGGTGGAAAAGTGAGAGAGGAAGAGTAATCTTTTGTGGCTCTTCAGTCATTTTTCAGTCACGTCTGACTCTTTGTGATCCCAACTTGGGATTTTATTGGCAAAGGTACTGGAGTAGTTTGTCATCTCCTTCTTTAAGTCATTTTATAGATGAGGAAACTGAGGCAAACAGGGTGAAGTGACTTGCCCCGGGGTCACACAGTGTCTGAAACCAGATCTGAACTTGGGTCTTCTTGACTCCAATCCACTACAGCACCACCTAGCTATCCTAGGGTAGGTAATTGCTAGAGGGATTCATAGGATCAAGGAATGATTCGTTAAGCAAGAGGAGGCCAAGCGTTGTGCAGCTCTGCAGCCCAGTAGGCTATTGTCAAGGGACCTAGCTGGGAGATCACCTAGATCTCAGGAGATTTAATGCAGGGATTGGAAGAAGGAGTAAGGATGGAGGCTAGCAATAAGGAAGGAGGAAAGGGATGCAGAATGCAAAAGGAAGAATTTGGAAAAGAGAAGAAAAGGATGAAAGAGGAAACTGGATGAAGAATAGGGTACAAAGCAAAGGGGCAAGAAAGAAAAGGGTAAGAGGGGAAAAACAAAGAGGATGAAGGAAACTGCAGGTTTGGCAGGAAAACAATTATTACTCTCCTAGATCTCTGCCAATTGAAAAAGGTTCCATTTTTCCCTTTACTGTAAGATAAACCACACTTTAAGTCAATCAAAAGTACATCAATGATTCAGCCATGCTGAGATCAAGCTATTCCCCAGGACCATCTTCTCCCTTCACTTCCTCCTGCTCATAAAAGCAAGGGTCCAAGCTCCATAGAGCCTTCCTGGGGAGATCACCTAGAATACAAGATTAGTTGCTCTCCAGAGGGGTGATACTTTTACCCAGAAGGTCTGATATAGGCGACTGGGCCAGGTTTCAGGATGCAAGGATTACCCCAGCCCTTCATGGGCAAGCTCCGGAGGAAGTCAGCCACACGGGCTGCTGCCTCAGACTTCTGCCCCACAACCTCCCAGTTGGGCTCCCAGAATCCACACTCATTGCTCTGGTTTTCCTTTTTTTAAAAAGATAAAGGGAAAATAGGATTTGTTTGCTCCCAAGAAAAGGAGCCTTAGTACCAGTAGAGCAGCCAGATGCAGTAGAATAGCCCAGTGCCAGAAGAATCCTCCCATCCTTTTCCTTCCAACCAGAGAGTCCCCCAGTATCTCCATATAGCCAGTAGTAAGAAAAGGGCAGCCATTCTATAGCTGCCTTCTGTCCCCTAGATTCTCCCCAAGAGCTGGACAACTTCCCTAGCTGGAGCTTGGTTCAAGTTAGGTAGAGGGTCAGTTTCATGGACACAAGTCAAGAGACTTTTCAGATCAATCCAATTCAATAAGCATTTTTGGCACTTACTGTGTGCCACGTCATGTGCTAGGTTCTGGTGAGACAGCAACAGAAATAAAAGGAATAATTTTTTTAAGTATAATCAAAAACTTAAGGTCTTGAGAAGTTTACATGGGTTAAAATTATACTAGGCCTTCTAAAAAGACCCACAATGCCCACCATTCCCAGATGTGCCCCACTAATTTCTACTCCCCCACCTTTGCTCATACTGTTAAGCGGAATGTCCTTTACCCCACTCCTGTCTTTTGCAGTGCTAATGCAATTAAACAGCATCATTAATGGGGAGCTCACTATCTTTCTAGAAGCAGCAAGGCATAGATCAGGGAGTCTTAATCTTTCTTATGTTATAGACCCCCATGGGCAAACAGTTCGGTGAAATCTATGAATTCCTTATTAAATAATACTTGTAAATGAACAAAATATATAGAACTGAAAAATAAAGAATATACAGAATTATGCTGGAAACTAATAAGAAAATTAGGAAAAGGAAACTAATTATAAAATGTAATTATCAAAATATTGAAAAAAAACAAGTTCACACACCCCAGGTTAAGAAGAAAGGATAGAGTTCTAGACTTGGGAATCAAAAAGCCTTGGATTTAAATCCAGCCTCAAATATTTACTATGCTGTGTGGCCCTAGGCAAGTCAAATCGCCTCTCTCAATCTCACTTTTCTCATCTGTATAATGGGAATGATAATCTCACGGTGTTATTGTGAGGCTTAAAGAGAGAATGCACGTGATAAATGTGGAAATATATTTAGAAGAATTGTACATATTTAAGCTATATTGGATTACTTGCTGTCTAGGGGAGAAGGGTAGGGAGGGAGAGAGAAAAATATGGAACACAAGGTTTTGCAAGGGTGCATGTTGAAAACTATATTTGCATGTATTTTGAAAACAGAAAAGCTATTATTAAAAGAGAGAGAGAATACACAGAAACTCAATTTGCAAACTATAAAGTGTGGTAAGCATGGCATCTAGTCTTCCGGGTGACTGGGTCTCAGAAGAATATACCATCCTTATTTTGTTGAAGAAGTGGTGGTTTCTGATTCCTGGGAGGCTGGGGATGGGTGAAGAAGGGAGTAAAGGAGCTATGGAGTAGAACTCATACTCAGTCACTGTAGTAGTTTCATTTAACTTTTTCTTTACTACAAAGGAAGACACACTGGAAGGGAGAAATAGAGGTATATCTATAAATTACGAGGCTGTTACAAATCAAAGGTCGCAGTAAAGATTTTTTAAAAAATAAAATTTAAAAAAGTAATGGGGCAGCTACATGGCACAATGGATAGAGCACCAGCTCTGAAGTCAGGAGGACCCGAGTTCAAATTGGATCTGACACTTAAAACTTACTAGTGTGTGACCCTGTACAAGTCACTTAATCCCAACTGCCTCGGAAAAAGAAAAAATAATAAAATTAAATAAATTGAACAGTAATCTTAGGAGATGAAAGATCAGAATTGTGATCCTAGCTCAAAGCACTGCCACTCACTCAGACTACGACTTGGCACAAATGACTTACTTTTCTGTTATTGCTTCCCTTGTTCAATCTGTAAAATGGCTAGAGCGGTGTTTACTTTGATCCTCTCAGGGATACTGCAGAAAGAACTCAACATGAGGTAGGAAAAGTGCCATTGAAACCAGAGAATTACTACAAATCACCTTTCTGGACCTTCATGGGTCCAGTCTTGGATGAAAAAGGCGATCATTAGCATTGCAGTGGGGGAGAGGCAAGTTCCTTCTTGACTTTGAACTTACCTAGGACATAGGAAGATATTTTACAGAATTCACAGACTTTACTGATATCAGAGAAAAGTCAGTCACCTTTTTACTCAAGATGGAAACCTGGCGATTCTACTTGCCATAGAAGTTAGAAAGCAACACTCCTGCCCCAGAAAGTGCACTCTTGCCAAACACAGGTAGAACAAGTCCCCACCCCTGGACCCTCAGCTGTGGAGAGGCAGCAGAGGGAATCAGAAGTACAGCCAAGTCCATGGCTTCATCAGCCTGGTTTCAAAGTTAGAGCTCTGGGGAAAGAGGTTACTTACTGTTTGCAATCTCCAAGGTTGTCCTGATGCTTCCTGGTAGGTTTTCATGAAGAAAGGGAGTCCGAGGGTCTCTGAATGCAGTTGTCATGACTGTTTCTCCTTGCAGCTTCCGTTACTTTGGCCCATGCTTTTTTCCATTGGCTATGGCCAGCTGTGAGAACTCATTAGAAAATGGCTGATTTCTCACGTGCTATATTTGGAGCTGGTTCAAATTTTTTGTCCAGAGGTCATGAATTCAGGCTGGAGGTGACCAGATCTGTGGTATGATTAGAAAGCTGCCTTGATCATAAGGGCAGCTTGCTGCCATCCATGTATCTGTCATAATCCCATGATCACTAACTGCTAGGGCCCCATGACCTCTAATCAAGGCCCAGCCAAGAGAGTAGAAGAAACTCAGAGGAGATTTGAGTGCAGTTGCATTCATCTTTTGAAACTGAGTCATCACTCCCAAACTTTTGATGTTCTCTATGCCTAAGACCTCAAGCAGCTTGCGGCACAGCCCAACACACAGCTTTCCTTAGGGGCATAACATAAGGGAACAACAAAAGAAAAAGTCACATAGGCAGCCAAAGCTGCACTATTGTGCTATACCACAGTCTTACTTGACTCTCCCTTTGGTCAACATAGGCTGCTCTGTAGTCAAAGAGTGAGAGCTAGCTCAGAGACAGCTTAGATAGATAGATACAGATAGATACAGTCAATCTCAGAGTGGAAGAGAAGTCGGTGTCCTCCTTAAGGCTCTTGATAGCAGCTCCCTCCTTCTTAATTCCATGGCTCACTTTGCCCTGCTCCTAGATAGTAGGAACAGTATGGCCTTCAATGATTCATGGACAAGCTTGATCAGTTTATCAGTCAAAATAAGCTTTTTGAACTGTTGATAGTAAAGGCTCAACCCCAAGGAGCCTGAACTGAAACTACATTCAGGCATCAACAGGGAACACCGATGGCACCATTCTAACCTCTGGTTATGCTTCTAATGATTTATCATGAGGCCACCTTTAGGAAATGTGATCTTCTATAGCAATAGACCATGTCCTGAAATAAGTTCCACTCTGGGACCATCTTCTCTTTACAGGTGCTTGCTTCCCACTTCAGGAAAACTTCAGCCATTCTTCAGTCATTCCCTCCTCTTCAGCCACCTCCACCTCTGGAAATATAACCATGATTATATCAACACTGCCATTGTTTCTAGATGGGATTTGTCAGATTACTATCCTGTGGCCTCTCTCATCATCCTTGAAATTTTCCAGTCCAAAGTGTCCCTCCCTGGCCCCCATTCTCCCGTATGTATTGTTTCACCTATTAGAATATAAGCCCATTGAGAACAAAAACTGTCTTTGTATTTGCATGTATGTGCTTGACACATATATTTAATAAATGCCTTTTTATTCATTCGTGTGCTTTTTGCAATAAACTGGCTCAGGGCATCAGTATCTTCAAGGACTTCTTATATCAGGACCTCTGTCCCAGTGGGGAAGAGGACCCCTCTGATAAATGTGGACTTCCCTTTCTGCCTCTTGACCCAAGATAAGCCCTGGAGATCATGGACAGCTTGAAAGAACTCCAGATCTGGCCAGAGAATATCCTTCCCCAGCAGAGACTAAGAGCTCCTGGCTAGGAGAACTTTCATCTGGATGAACCTGGCATTTGGGGCTGGCCAAATAGGGCCAAGCCAACCAGGACAAAAGTCTCTCGCCATCACTCTCGAAGTTCTTCCAGTCTACCAGTGATGCCTCGGATCTCCATCTCACTGATCTTAAACTCACTTAGCCTTCTCTATTACCATGAGACAGGCTAACTTACTTGCTACCCATAACATATATATATAAGCCTGCCTTATCTTAACTCTGCCCTACTTACTGCTACCTGGATAATCCTAGACTCTACCAAATGCTGGAATATTCAACTGATTCTTATGCCAATGTGCCCAGTTCTTCTATCTTTCCTGACATAAAATTGTCTGTCCTGTTCTGCCTACGGCTCCCTGCCAGTAGATCTCAAATCAAACATGGAGTCAGTCTTTCTTAGCCCAAGGCACAAAGGATGCCTGGAAGGGCAGCAGAAGAAAGCCATTTTATGGGGTCCGTTGGTACTATATAGCACACTGAAGAGACACCTTCACAATCACTTTCAACTAAGATATTCTAGAAATCCAATTTACTTTTCATCTCCTTCCTGAGCACTTCTTTTCAATTTTGCTTTCCTGGCTAAGGTTTGTGTGTTGCAACAACACATCTCTTCCATGCTGTCCAGTTCCTTCCACAAACCCCCTAGAAGTAGAAGGGAATCCCCCTGAATTTGTGGTATCACATCTGTCCATCTCTATAGTAGCTGTGTGGTAAAATGAGCAAAGAATTCAGACTTGGTTACAGAAAGGAATGGGATCAACATTTAGCTGCTGAAGTACTCCCAGAGGCACTCACCTGAGTTTCTGCTGCTGGAATCTGTGGTCCATGTGTGGCCCATGGAATTGACAACAGTCAGAGAAAGCAGAGAAAGCAGAGAAGAGTCAAGGCCTGGCTTTTCCAAGAAGCTCCAATCTTCCTGTAACCTTCCTAGAGAAGCAGCAAGGGAGAAGTGGAAGACGGCGTCCCTTCTGGCTTATGGCCCGATTCACTGAATTGACAATGATGCAATGTTCTTTTCTTTTTTGGGCAGCTGTCACTATTAGTCGTGATACCGGCTCCACCAGTGGCCAGATGAGACCAGATGTCTATGTGCATTGAAGCAAAAGGGGAGTCCTTGGTGGGTCAAATATGGGTGTTCACCAAAATCACTAGGCTGCGGTTAGGGATGTGGCATTCATTCAGCCAAGAGAGTAGAAGAAACTCATTGGTCTCCCTCCTCAGCCACCACCAGTTCAAAGAATATTAGAGCAGCAAGGAAGCATAGAGTCACAGAGTTAGAGCTAAAAAATCATTTCACCTTTCTAAGCCTCTTTCCTCATCCATAAAATGGAGATGCTAATGACACATTCCCTTCATCTTAGGGAATCATTAAAGCGCTACAGAAATGTAAGTTATTCTCATTTTTTAAAAATTCCCTTTGGGCTCTATCAACTCTTAGAGTCAGGAAGTTCTGGGTTCCAATTGTGCTTTACTAGTTGTGTGACTCTGAGTAAGTCACTTCAGCTTTCTCAAACTCAATTTCCTCATATGTAAAAATTAAAGGGCAGACTCAATGTCCTCTAAGGTTTCTCCTAGCTGGAAATCGATGCTATTTGGCTACTCTATATGACTCTCTTGCTCTCATATTGAGAAATAGAGAAAGGACTCTTCTGCCAGGGAAAGACTATTGATCATAAGTTGACTGCCATGTTTTAATTCCCTTCCTGAGGAGACAGTGGGACATGGGCACATTTCTCTAGAGCTAACCAGAATGAACAGAGTTCTCATCAGATGAATCAGGCTCAGCCTTGGTTGTAGTGATACAGAACTAGATAAACTGATTTATAAACTTGAGAAAGTCAAACCTTCTGCCACATCCCATATGTAATGGCAAAGGGTTCCTCCCAACACCATGCTGAAGCTCACCAAGAAAATCATTACCTAATGCAGGAAAAATGTGGCAAATTTTATAAACAGAGCTGCACCCCAGATAGGTTCTAAAAACTGTCCCCCTGTGTGTCCATCAAAGGTTTTAACACTACCTTGACACACATCCCACTCAATTTATCATCAAATCAATCCCTTTGAGCTGTAGAGGGTGATAATTTGAGATGTCACCAAATCTATGCCTTTATACAAAATTGTTAAGGAATAGTCTTCGTTGAGCCCTATGGTATATATTGCGTGCCCCAGATGGCTGCTTACCTTGCCTGCCCCTAGTTGTGGTACTACTGCCAAAACAAGAAAGATTGAAACTATACATGAATAAATCGAGACTGAACTGGGTCTGAGTAAGAAGCTGAAGTGACCATCTGAGCATCTCCATAGCAGGAGAAGAGCATGGAGACTGAAGGAAGTATGGATGTGTGAGATGCACATGCAGGCTTGCAGGAATGCACATAGCTAGCAGGACATATCCGGAATGGGAACCCATGGAGACAAGACCATTATTGGCAGACTCTATTTACATATTTGGAGGAAAATAGGCCCTTTCACAAAGTCTCCAAATGCACCATTCTTTCTGGGCTCAATTTTCGCTGGATTTCTATCAAGACAACATTTAGAAATTAGCACTTGAGTGTTTTTGTTTATTAGGGAAATGATGAATAGGGAAATGTGATTTATTCTGTCTGAATTGGGGAGGGGGAGCATGAAACCTAGCTCTCCATTGTGTGGTTGATAAGTTTGGAAAGGCCACAGATTTCCTGGACTGAAAATACTTTTATTATTTGGTAATGAAATAATGAGGTTCTGCTTGACAGAATGTCTCTCATCACTGGCTCTCAAAATGCTTTAGAAAAAGACAGGCTTTGTTATTTCATTTCAGAAATGGGGTTGTTGAGACTAGATCTATCCAGACACAATTATCCAAATAATTCAGATACTCAAACCTGCTTTTGCCTAAATTCCTCATATAACTGAAGGAGCAGGATTGTGTCATAGGAATAGATACTTGTGAAGGATTTAGAGAAACAGGAAGATGTATATGAACTGATACACAATGAAATGAGCAGAATGATATGATAATCCGCAAAACCTAAAGGCAAACACTGAAAAGGCTTCAAAACTCTGACCAATGTAGTGATCAACTGTGGCACTGGGTACCAAGAAGCTAAACTGGCCTGCCAAAGATAATCCAGAAAGATGGCCATAGTGGTGAGAAGGGATTTGCCCTCTTGGTGGCCAGCTCACTGCTGTCTTTCCCTCAATGTTATCTGCATCTGTTTCTCACAGTCTATCAATCATATTGGGATAGTTCCCTTTCAAAAGATGCCCAGGGCTGACAGACAGCCCTGGTAGCACCTAAGAGTAAATAACTAGAAGAGGGAGAGCTATGGTGAGATTGGAAAAGGGAGGGGAGCCCCTGGGCCCCAAAGTAAATCAGCCATTCCCAGACATGTTCAAGGTGGTCACCCTGGCCTTAGAAAATGAATACAGGTAGACCACCAGAAGCAGCCAGAGCACCAACTGCTTAATACTCCTAGACCTCTGTGAAGACCCAAAATGCTTGACAGTGATGAGGACCCAGCTAGCAATGGGGCTGTTCTATTTATCCCATCACCAAAGGATTTCTCCCATGTCACCTCTGGGTATTTGTTCTTTGACAGCTCAGCGCAGCTCACTCCCTAGGTTCCTGAGGGGAGCCATGTCCCTCCAGACCTCTGGAGAGTCTGGCTAAGGCTTCATTAGTACCTCTCCAGTCCTCCCTATTATTACCAGCAGCTTCCCCCTTTCTAGGATAAGTGCCCAGCTGCCCTCTTTTGTCTAACAGCCTGGGCAAGTAAACTGGCTGCTACTTAGATCAGTCCAGGAGACGCCAAGGTATTTGTTGTGACTCCCAGTGGTGCCAAGAGGAATGCCTTTTTCCTCTCATAGATCTCGGGCACCTAGGGCATTTTTCTCAGCCCCCACCAAATTCTCCTGATATGGTGCCAAACATAAGCTCCCTCTTCTAAGAGGACAATGACTACCCGCTTCCAAAGCACCATGAGCAGTCATCATCTCTTTGGATCCTCATACCTACCAGCTGTTGCAGACTTGCTAAGTGCTTTAGGAAGCTAGGAAACCTGAAAGCCAAACCCTAAGGGCTTTGACTAAACCATAGAGGTTTTTCTATGCTGTTCCTCTTCTCCCATCTCTCACGCTCCAAAGAGGTGAACACCATCTAAGTTGACAAGCAAACATATTCTTCTCCCTGCTTGCACAGCAGTAATCGATCTGTATTGTCAGTGGCAGGAGCATGGATGATAGTCAGCTACCAAATTCTAGAAGGAGGAAGCAGCCAAGTCACTAAAGGAATGAAAAGGCCACCTGTTCAAATACAGGCAGAAGTGTTGCGGTGCTAACCAACCCCAACTCTCCCCACATCTCTCTAGCACTCCCCAGCTTCCCAGATCGTAAAGCACTTTCTTCACAATAAGCAAAGAATGTGACTTTAGAGCTGAAAGGAACTTGTGAGTTCATTTTAATCCAATCTTCCATCTGTTTGGAACTTATATGTACCTACTTGTCTACACCTTGTCTCCTTCAGAATTTAAGCTCCTTGAGGATAGGGCCAGTTTCACTTTAGCACCATACCAAGCATACAGTTAATGTCTATTAACTGCTTTTTGATTGGCTTACTAATGCCTTCGATTTACAGCAGAAGAAAGAGAGGTCCAGAGTAATGAGTACCTTGTGAATATTTGTATCTATTCTCTTTTCTGTTTACTCTGTGTTTATACTTAGAAAAAAGTCTTCCTTACTTCCAGCACTAGAATTCAAAGAAAGAAAGCAATGGTCCTTGAAAACTGGGTTGCTTTCATTCTTTGTATTCTTATTCATAATGCCTAGCATAGTGCATACACTAGGTGCTTAATATATGCTTGCTTGATTGCTCAGGAATATACAGTAGTATTTTTTTTTCCTGAGGCAATTAGGGGTTAAGTCACTTGCCCAGGGTCACACAGCTAGGAAGTATTAAGTGTCTGAGGTCAGAGTTGAACTCAGGTCCTTCTGACTTCAGGGCTGGTACTCTATCCACTGCGCCACCTAGCTACCTCTACACAGTAGTATGTGGACAAGCCCAGAATCAAACCCAAGTCTGGGACAAGCATTACTGTTATTTCTATCTTATAGATGGGGAAACCGGGGATCGTGGGGATAAGATGATGGTGGAAGCACACAAACTAAGTTAGATGCAGAATTAAGATGAGAATCAGGGGCTTGGGACTGCCAAGCCTTGTCCACTTTGACTTTCGGCTTTCTCAGCCCCAACTTCCCCATATGTAAAAATGAAGGGGCTGACTCAATGGCCTCTAAGGTCTCTTCTAGCTGGAAATCGATGCTATTTGGCTGCTCTGAATGACTCTCTTGCTCTCATGCTACCCAGAGTTAGGGGAAGCTGGGAAGATCTTAGAACATCAGAGATGAAAGGGCCTACAGGCATCATTGACTTCAGCAGCAGCACCCAGCACATATGGGGACATTGGTGCCAGATCACACAACAAGTTACTGACAGGATTAGGACTGGCCCCTGACTCCCACCCCATGATATTTTCCACTCTCCTACTGGTTCTCCCATGTCACTTTCATTATCCTCCCTTGCCCCTAACCAAAACTCAACTAATTCCCAAGAGATGCTCCCTAGAAATGAGTCACTCCCTTCCTACAGGCTGTGAGATCAATACTGCAGGTATCCAGATCGACACCAGACACTTGCAATTTCCATTTTCTCTTTCATCTTACCTAGTGTGACAAGATAAGTGGGAGGGAGAAGAAATGCCATCAAGTTGAGAATATATGGGAAAAGGCATAAGAACAGTGACAGAACATGAGTGCACATGGGACCTGGGCTCATGCACAATCATGCAGGGGGCGGATGGGAGGGGGAGGGGGCAGAAAAGGGAAGAGGAGAAGTTTGAAAGAACAAAGGAGAGACCCAGATTGGCAGAAGGAGGTGGGGGAGGACTAGCACATAGAAACAAACACAACTGTAAGATCTGAGTGCACAGAGCCCCTTGGTATATGCTCGCAACAGCAATCTGAGGTATCTACTCCAAGGATTGTTATCTCCCTTCTACAAATCGAGAAGCAGAAATTTCCATGTTAAGTGACTTTGCCAAGATCACACAGGACACTCTGGAGGTTGCGTTCAAATCTGAGTCTAGAGTTCCTCATGTATAATAACATGGAAATGGTGATATTTCCACTATCTCTTCCAAAGAGTTGCTGTGAGCAAGAGCGTTGTAGACATCATAGGTCTCTAGAAATGTAAGGTCAGAATATTATTATTTAATGGAGTCAGCTTTCTGATCAACTTCCATGTCCTTCTCCTACGATGGAGGTACTCTAAATAGGCACTCCAGCTTCCTGCCTGGACCCAATTCATTCTATATTTATTCATGTATAATTTTAATCTGTATAATTTTGGAAGCAGTACCAGAACTAGGGACAAGCAAGGTAGGAGCCACCTCGGACACACAATACATGAGGGCACAACAGGAACTATTTCTTCATATAACTTTGTGCAAATGCATCAGACCTCCATGGGGGGAAAGGATAGGGAAACAACAATATTCCCAATCACCCTCAAGCCCTGGGAGATCTCAGTGCTCCAATGGACCCTGGCATGACTTTTGTGGTAGTTAGTCTTTAGTCTTTCTAGCCTTACCTCAGTGCCATTGAAACTGGCTGGAGTGAGCCTCGTTCCTCACTCATCACCCAGGCTTCAGGAAGGGAGAAACAAAGCTGATGCTGAAACAAAGCATCCCAAAGATCTCCAAGCCAGGGTGCTATCTCTTTAAGAAGATTTACAAAAGTGATCCTCATTTCTCTCACTCCTGGTGATGCCATTTTAAGTGGCACTGTAGGGGAATATTGGCTGGCTGGCTGACAGGCTGGCAAGAGTCTGTCTCAGTGACAATACAGCACACCTAGTCCCTAAGAAGCACTAATGACACCACTTCCCTGCTTACATTAACACATAATTAAGGCACCATTTCATTTTCAGGTTCTGGCTTGCTTTTTTCCCCCTCCACTTGGATCATTTTGCTCAGTCCTCCCAAAGGGCTCTGAGTGAGTTGGAGCCCTGGCTAGCTCTACTAGATGGGGCAGAGTGATGATTTAAGAAGAGGAAGTAAGGAGGGGGATGGTCTGGGGGGGGTGTCTGAGTCTTTATAGGTTTCCTCCATTTTCCACCACAAAAGCCACTGAGAGGGGCTGGGTTCTCTCCAGGATCCTGAAAATCATCCCAGTGCAACTTTTCCAGTTAGCGTCCAGAACACTAGAGTTTCTCAGTTCTGGGTTGTGCTCAGCTAAGGAGACAGGAGCTACGGTGCTTTTCTTATTTATTGATTATATTAATTACTTTCCAATTATGATCGCTCTATTTGTTGCAGCACCAAGGCATGAGTTGTGTTCCCAGGGACAGACTGCAGCACACGGAGCTGAATCGGCACTAAGTCCCATATTCTTTTAACCGCTTCCCATGACAAGCAGTGCTCCTTTTGGGGAGATATCTAGACAGGGTGAGGGGAGGAGTAGGCATAGAGCATGGCCAACTGCCAGGAGAAGGGAAGGACTGAACCAATGACCTCGGTCCCACTGGCAGAGCAATCTTCCATCCAGGGTTAGGGGCCACAAGTGAAATGTCCACATAAGCATGTCCCAGCAGGGAAAAATGGATTTACATGTATTTGAGAGCAGAAAAGGGAACAATGAGATTAAATTTGGTGGTCCTTGAGACCCTAAGTCCAGAGGTGATATCCATCCCTCCAGTGACCCATACTATGAAAGAGAGGACTCTATCTTCCCTTTAGCCATTTTAGCAGTGATAGCTTCTTCATAAAGACTTGAAAGACTAGTAATAGACATTCTTTATAGAAAGGAGTCCTAGATTCAAATCCTGGCTCTCGTTTGCTATCTGTGTGACCATTATAAAGTACTTTCTCCTCTCTGGGCCTATAAATTGAGAGGATTAAAAAATGGTCTCTCAAACCTCTTTTAAAACCATATTATGGAATTCTGGGCTCAACACATTGTGGGCATGACTGAGATGGGATGTGGATGAAAGATTCCATAGAAGGAAGTAGCCCCTATGGAGAGATGAGAAGGACACTCCAGATGGGACTACTGCCACCATACCTTTGCCTCTTATCTTTTAATTCAAGTCTGGCATCTAACTCTCCCTTAGAATTCTCTCAGACTTTTTAATTCCCCAATTGTCAGGGTAATGTTCATATTTTATCTCCCTTGATCACAATATCCTGTTGGAAAGTAAATTCATAAAATATCAGAGCTCAAAGGACTTCAGAAATGACCTAGACCAATCCTTTCATTTCAGAGATAAGGAATGGAAACTGAGAGTATAAATGATTGGAGTTTAATTTTTTAAGCATTCATGAAGCACCTACTGTATGCTAGTTGCTAAAGCTACAAAAACAAAAATGAAAATAGACTAGTCATCCTGCAGGCAGGAGGGACAACATGAGCTAATACAGTCACAGATTTAGAGCTAAAAGGAAACTTTGAAAGTCATCTAGTCCAAATGCCCTCATTTTGTAGATAAAAATTGAGACCCAGAGATGTTCTGTGCTCAAGAACATACTGGTAGTAATGACAGTCAACCCAGATTCCCTGATTTCTCTTTTCCTCTAAAACACACAGGCAGAAAAGGAAATATAAAATGTATTTCAGGGGGTCAGGAAGCATTTTAGGAGACAGGGATATGTCAAAAGACATGGCAATGCTCAAGCTGAACTTTGAAGAAAACTCCAAATTCAAAGAGATTCTAAAAGATGGGATTGCATTTCAGACAAGAGCATGGAAGTAGGAAGCAGGATGTTGCATTAAGGAACAGGGAAACATCTGAGAAGTGATATAGTTGGCACTTGTACCCATCCAAATCCGTGTTTCCTGATACACAAAGAGCAGGATTCTTGATCCCCATTTTCTAGAGCAGGAACTTAGATCGATAGTGTGTCTCATTTCTAAGCACATCTGAGCTCTCTTCTGCCCCAGTCCTCTGCCTATTCTACTTCACCACGTTAATCAGGAAACTCTCTTCTTTATATCGGGGACTCAGTAACTACCCATGTTTGCCGTTCTAACCCATCCCTCTGTGTTACAGGAAACCCTGTCACCGTGGGCATGAGCATCCACATCTCAAGCATTGACCAGATTTCGGAAGTCAACATGGTGAGTCCATGACAAAAGACACTTTGGTCAAGCCCTACATAATGTCCATTTGTCTGGGGGAGGGAGAAGGAGATCTGATTATATTTGAAAACCAATCCACCAGGAAAGCAAAATTTCTGTCTGTTTCTAACCAACAAAATTTGGTCGTGTGAAGCCATTGGCTGGGTGCTTTCCTGAGGTGGGGCCTTCCGCAGGCTAGGGACCGTCATGAAAGTGTGGGGGTCAGGGTGGTGGCTGAGAAAGAGTGGGCAAAGTCTGATTCCTAAGTCCCACTATGCATTGGGAGATCTCATTCCTATAAAGAGAATGGAGGGTCACCTTCCTGCTCAAAAACATTGTAGAGGAAAGTGAGCTGTGTAAAGAAACACCTCTGGTGGGAAGGGGGACAGCACTTACATTTGAGCTCCAGCCTTCTGTAAAAGATTTCCTTTTTCTGAATCAACTGTAAAGGTATCACCTTTCTCTTCATGGATACTGGCTCCTTCCTGACCTCTGGGCTCCCTCCAGGCTCCCAAGTCTCCTAACCATGGCAAAAACTAAGTTCTCTCACCATAAGGAGCAACAGGGTTGAAGCAAAGCACAGTTTTTACTAAGAAATGACCAGGGAAAGAAATACTAGTGGAAAGCAGAGGGAAAGTTCACTTGCTCAAGTAAAAACCTCTCTCACTCTGTCTGATTCCTTACCTGACCTTTCTGAATATACCCCTGCCCCCTCCCAAAGAAATAAGGGAGGGAGAGAAGAGAGGCTAGAGTGAGTCACTTCCAAAACCCTGTTGGGCTTAAATAAGATCTTACAAGGTCTCCTCTCCTCTTCCTCTTAAGCTATGTCAAAGCAGATTCTAAAGTGAGCCTTTGGCAGGGGGAGAACAGGACCAAGAAAACAGGAGGAAAACATGGTGAGAGGCAGTACGGTATAGTGGATAGGACACTGGGCTTGAAGTCAGGAAACCCTGGGATAAATTCTACCTCCAACACTTACTAGATGCGGGAGCCTGGGCAAATGACTTTACTTCTCAGCCTCAGTCTTCCCATCTGTAAAAATACAGAGTTAACACTGAATGGTCTCTAATGTTTTCTCAAGCTCCAAAATTATGTTCCTATAAAACCTCCCACCAGGGAGAAGTCATTTCTTTACACAGCTATCTTTTGGGGTTGGATGTCCCTGGGCCAACGTGAATGGGCCAGGCACCCACCAGACTCACCAGTCTGGAGTCCTTGGGTTGATGGCCACACTTTGGCCAGATTGGGGGCGGGGGGAGAAAGAGGGCTGTCTCCACTGGGAGACACTCAAGAGGAGGAACAGGCTGGGATTGGAGGTTGGAGATGAGAATAGGGGGAATTGTATCTAATAACTATTACATGGGGTCGGAGATATTGAAAAGGTCTGCTTGGTGCCAACTTTCTGAGCACCAATTAAAGAAAACTAGGCAAGATGGAAAAAGAAAGGTAGGTGCTTCCTTTGGACCTTGCCTGCAACTGTATGCCAGGAGAATGGAAAACAAACACCGGCCCACCATGCGCTCCTTGAAGAAAGGTTTGTCAAGGTAGAAGTATTAGTGCATGCTATTGGTGACTGAAAATGGTACTAACAATGGGAATTATTGCTACTGGTAGCTTGAGGCTTGCCCTCAATCCAAGCTCATGGCCACAAAGGAGAGGAAGGTACTGTTTCTCAGTGAGATGGGTGGGGTGGGTGGAAGGAATAGGAAGAGGCCAGAGAATAAAGCAATGAAAAGTGCCTAAGCAGAGCTGGCTTTCCATGGAAATAGTTTAGCATCTCTCAGTACCCAGCAAAATCTTACAGTCTCCTCTCAGATCACAGCTGAATCCAGCTGGTATGGTCTCCAAATTGTGGGGATGATTAGAGTTGTCCAGAGTCACCCAACGGGGTGAGAGAGCCTTAATAAAGGATGATCACTCCTTTCCTTCCCTCACAATTCTCTTCGGAACTTCAGTTTTTTCACCTAAAAAGCAAAGGAGTTAGTGTAATGGATACGGCACATAATTTGGAGTGGAGAGAAACCTAAGTTCAAACCCCATTTTGGATACTTCACTGCACTGAGCCTCAACTTCATGATCTCTAAAATGGGAATAATAGTAACCTACAACATATCTCCCTTACAGAGTTGTTTTAAGATCAAATTAGATAATGTCTGCAAAACACCTTGCAAACCTTTAAAGTGTCACATAAGTAGTGGATAATGGAAGCAGATCTGTGTTTTATACCCTGGTGGATTTTGGGTGCTAAATTGAGCAGTAGATACAATTAGAAGAAAATGATGTAACAAGGTGCACATTGCACAAATTTGTGTAGCGAATTCCAAGAGCTCCAGGCCATTTGGGGCTGGCCTTACCAGAAAAAATATCCTGGAGCAGATGATACCTCATGGATCTTGAAGGATGGGAGGATTGGAATAGGGAAAAAGGAAGAAGAACCAGTATTTCAAACAAACAGTCAAAGGTACGGTGGAATTAAGGTGTCAAGATAGAAATGAGTGCTGTGTGTTGTTTTGGAATGACCAGAATTGCAGTGAAGAGATCAGTCCAGAAGGAATTTGTTTTTCATGGAATGAGCAGTGAAAGATAAGGTATGTCGGACCAGATTGTGGAGGACCTTGAATGTCAAGTAAGTGTAGACCTTATACTGGAGATGATAGGGAAGCATTTACAAGTAATTGTGAGGAGGAAACTTTTTAGAAAGAATAATTTGGCAGTGATGTAAATAATGGCTTGAAAGATGAAGATTAGTAGAGGGAGAAACAAAAGCAGTTTGTCATCAGAGTAGACAGCAGACCATCTGGACAGAAAGAAGATATGAAACAGATCACAAGTCTAATATAGAGGCATGATGTAGTAGTGATGTAAGCATTTCAGCTATTTACAAAATGCAGAGCAGCTAATAATTTCTTCACTTAGAGAGAATTAGATTCCAAATGGAATTTGTTCTTGTTGGTCCTTCCATCCTTGAAGAATGAAATTATCTTCAGCCAGAGTAGAACTGGTTACTGGGGTTGAAAGGAAAGGAAATCTGGGTATATTCTGACATGCACTCTAGATTTTAGAAGAGGAAATTCCGAGGTGTTCAGAGGAAGGATAAGGAGTGTCCTATGAACTAAAATTTTCCAGGAGAGATAAGCACAAGAAGGATGGGAAGTATAGAATCCTGAAGACACAAAAGGGACACAGACCTGAAAAGGAAGGAAGAAAGGAATCATATGAAAAGACTGGTGTGGATACACAGGGAACTTACCAAACAACCTCTATTTTTAAAACCACGTGTAGAAGATGGGAGCAAGGATAGAAAACAGAGGATGGCTCCAAAAGCATGGCATCATCACGCGAGAATAGTATCAGGATGAGCTGAGGCTGGTGAGGAAATACATACAGAGTAAATACCAGGGAATTTTTATGAGGAGATTAGGAGAGCCCTTCCATAGAAGTGGGTCCCAAGCTGTGGTATGAGCAAAGTTATGGATTCCACTAAACAGAGGTGAACAGAGAGAGTATTCTAAGCATGGGGGACTGCCTTGCAAAGATGGAGGGTGGGGGGGGGAGGGGAAACAGGAGATAGAATCTTCCAGTGAACAGCAAGAAAGCCAGAATATACAAATAATATGAGGTCAGTCCGTAAAGATAGCTGGGAGGGCTTTAAATGCCAAACAGAAAAGCTTGTCTTTTGTCCATGAGAAAATATGGAGCCCTTGAAGCTTCTTGAGCAGGCAAGGGACATGATCAGACCTGTGCTTCAGAAATAGCAATTTAGCAACAAGGCAGAGGATAAATCGAAGAAGAAACTTGAGGTAGGGAAACTAACCAGATATCCACATGAGGAATAGCATTAAATTTGGAGTCAGAAGTCCCAGACTTATTATTTGCTGCCTCAACCCTAACCAAGTCACCTGATTACCCTGGAGCTCACTTTCCCCATTTTATAGAATGAGATCTTTTCTTCCAGCTCTAGATCTGTTATAGTCCTATGAGCTATCCAGTAGGTTATTGACAATGTGGGCATTAAGCTTGAGTGACAGGTTGGGAATGGACATAGGTTTAAGAGTTATTTTCAAAGAGATGGCAAGAGGTTGCTAAGTGGAAGAATATGGCCAAAAGGTGAAAGAGAAGAAGGGACTATCCCCACTGGAATTAGACAACAGATAGTAGATCTTCCACCAGAGGACAGAACAATTTTCTGTGGAAGAAGCATGACCCCATGCTTCACAGAACAATAAAAGGAGAATTCAAAGATGTAAGGAATGCTCTTACCAGTCTCAGGAAGAAGAAATGGGTAGTTCTGACTAAATCCTCTCTGCTGAGGGCAGAAAGGAGGCCATCTGTGGCCATGTGGGAGGTGTGCTGCCTTCCTGGGATGCAGAGCCAAGATGAGCTGGAGAAGCTGCCAAGTCTCCAGCCTACTTCTGCTGATTCACATGGGGGAGAATGATACCACCAGAAGAAACCTGGGATGGATCTCTAGGGAAGTTCACAGTAGGAAACTGAAGGGCTTGGGGGAGGTGTGGGGACACACACACACACACACACACACACACGTGATGTTTTCATCACTTTTTCTATTTGAAAGGTATGTATTACTTTGAAAGAGAAGAGAGGAGATGGAAAGCCAACAGGTAGCCAAGTAGATGCTATCTAAGAATAAGATTTGATTTCCTAATCATGACTCAAGATATCAGAATGATGGGCAAAGAATGGAGCACAACTTATGGGAATTGGGATGAATGTATTTGGCAGAAGACTTGCTGACCTGATCAAGAGGGCACTGAGATGAAATCGAAGGAGGAAGGGAAAATGTGCTCAGATAAAACCGCAAAGCCAGATGCTTCCAAAGTTAACCACGCTGTCATCAAAAACAGCAAGCTTGAAGGAGGTGCCCTGTCATTCTCAACATCAGCGGAGGGAGTCTTCTGGCTTATGATTTCAGGTGCCTTCCTGATCATTTTTTCTCAGGAAGAGGAGTAAGCAATAAAGCCAATGGTACTCTGTGCCTAGTACTGAGCAACGAGGAAGGAGTGGTTGGTGAAATGGGAACTTTGAAAGAAACTGAAAAAAGTCATCTTTGGAATGTCCATGGAAGTTAATGAAGCGAACTCAAGAGGAACGTCAGTCACTAAAAAAGAAATTTCTGCTGATATAATGAAGACACACTTGGTTCTCTATCCTTTCAGAATATTTCTTGCAACTATCAGTCCTTCCTTTACACTTGTGCTAGAAAGTGTGCTGTTCCATGTCCCTGCAGAATCAAGGGCAGTTGGTGTTAAGTAAGATTCTGCTGATCTTAGTCACAAAAGCAGTAGATTAGAAAGAACTAGGAATTAATCTAGTCCATCCCCCTGACTCCAGGCCAAGTCCACAGAAATCTGTGTTGAACATGTTAACCCTTGCTTTTTGCCCTCTCACATTCTGTCTTGGGTTATAGTTATGTCTTCCAAAGAGACAAAGATTTCCAAGACAGAAGACAGAGATTCTACCTTCTTCATCCTCCTGGACCCCTATCCCAGTCTACCTCAGGGATAGGTGCTCGGAAGAGTTTTGTTGATCCAATGAATGAATGCCCCGAGGAAAAGAGTGAAGACCAGTGAAAGTTACAGAGAAGCAGGTATTGTCTGGAAAACCTTCCTGGTCATTCAAGCTTTCCCAAAATGGAATGGACTGCCTTGAAAGGTGGCAGTTTTTCCCTCTCCTAGTCTTCAAGTGAAAGTTTGTTGAAGATGTTACAGAAGGGATTCCTGAACAATTACAGGTTGAATGAGAAAGTCTCAGAGGTCCTGTCCAGCTCTGAGATACTGTAATGCTTCATAGATGTGTTCTTTGGTGGCCCATTTCAGCTCTTTCTTCCTTTTGCCTAGCCTCTATCCTGCTCGTTCCAATGGAAGCCCAGCTCCTCTTTGGTGTCTGTCCCCAGTAGAGAAAGCCTGTGTTCCTGCATGGCAATGAAGCTCATGTCCATTGGCCTTCCCCTCCAAGAGGTAGGAGGGACAATGGCTGTTCTGATGTTGTAGTCTGTCTCATCGAAAAGCAAAGTCCTTTGGTCACATAGCTAAGAAAACGAATTGATAGCAGTGGAAAAGTGACTACATCCTCTGGTTCACCTTCTCTCTCAACCCAGAGTGCAAGAAGATAGTAATGGCAAGATTAACTCAGATATCTATTGCACTATAAGATCTGTAGAATGCTTCCCTCATAATAATTCCATGAAACAGTTGGAAGCATTACTGTTCCCCATCTTACAGTCGAGGAAACTGAGACTCAGAGGTGATGGGACTAACCCTATGATTACACAGTCAATAAGTATCTGTTAGGATTTGTATCCAGGTCTCCTGATTCCAAGTCCAGTATACATTTTACCATAGGACACTGACTTAAGGATCCAAGGAGAAAGGAAGGATAGTAGGTATCTTGGAGAGCCGTTGGAGGAGTATGAAACCTCTAGAACAGAGTATCTTAACCATTTTATAGAAGTTTGATGACGTCTATGGACTCCTCAGAATAATGTTGTTTAATACATAATATAAAACATAGTATTATAAAGAAAACTAATTCTAGTGAAATACAGTTATCAAAATATTTTTTCCAAAACAAGTTTACAGATCCCAGGCTAAGAATCTCTAATCTCAATAGTACATGCTTGACAAATGCTTGTTGAATGACTGATTGGATAATGTTCTAAGCTAGGTGCAAGGACTGCAAAGACAAAAATGAATCAATCCCTGACCTCAAGAAGTTTCCATTCTATTTATATATTTAAGTATGTACCAGCATATACCATATATAAGCATATATCAGGTAAACATTCATTTTACAGGGAAGGCATTAGCAACCTGGTTGGGGGGAGAAACTAAGCTTTATATAAGAAGTAAGCAGGAGCAGTGACAAGTAGACGGCACTCCTCCCTCATCTCATCCCGTTCCATATTTGCTTCACCTCCTTTGGTGCAAGCTGGAGACAGTGATCTGAGACAGTAACAGGAGGTGAGCAGAGATGTGGGGCCACATCTCTGGGGCCCCAGGTTTATCCAATGAGATAAGCTTTCAGAAAATAAAGCCAGGCACTTTGATAGCATCTTGTGGACATACTGTTCTGCAAAGAATAACACAAACGCAAAGGAAGCCAACTTTTTGGTAACAGATAACCCTCCAGTGTAGCATTTGGCATGTTAGCAAATACAGGAGGTGCTCGACTAAGGAAGGACCCTGGGCTCAGGTGTCACAGCCAATGGCCAGAGAGAACTCATACTCAAAACTTAACACATTTCATATGGTTTTAAAATGCCAAACCTAATTTTGCATGAATCTGTGAAGCTAATCACACCATTGTATGGACAATCCTCCATACTGTATGGCTCTCAAACTCTCTTAAGTACAGAGCTCCAATTTTCTCCCTGTAGATGGCAGAAGTGATGGGAGATTGGTTGGCCTGTCACACACAAGAAGAGGTAGCCAGGGACAGTATTCGCTAGAGATAAAAGATCAGCTGCTCTTTACCTTTGACTTTTTACCCCTTGCACACTAGCTCAGCTTCTGGCCTTCAGAGAGAATGGCTGTGTAGGACCAGAAGCAAATATTCTCTCCCTTCAGCCTAGAGAGTGATGGATTGGTGGCAAGGAAGTTAAGTGAATGTCTGTAACAGAGGTCAGAGAGAGGCAGCCAAGTTGTTGTACAAAGAACTCTGATTTTAGAGACTGGAGAGCCTCACTCAGTCCTGGGCCTGTGTCACTAACTCCCGGTGGGACTTAGGTTCATTAATTTCACTCATTTACTCCTTCAACAAGCATCTTACTAAGCATTTACAAATTGCTAGGAACCAGCATTACCAAAATGAAACCATCCCTGCCCTCGAGGAAATTCCCTTCTAATGAGGGAGACTACATGCAGAGATAAATAAATAGATATAGATACAAAATAAATAGGAAGTCCTACTGTAGGCTCTGAAAGGGCTTAGTGAGCAGCTCCCTGAAGGCCCAGCTTTGTTTTTCTGTGGCGTTGGGAATGGTGAACCATGCCACAGCAGAGCTGTGCTCCCAAATAATAGCTTCTTTGGTTGGATGTCCACAAATAACTTCTAGTGCAGCTGATGGCAGAAAGATTCAATGGCCAGTCCCAGCCCTTTGGCATCTCAGTTCAAGGGTAAATGTTCATTTATTCCATCCAGCAATCCCGAAATATGGAGTAAGGTCAGTTGACTGTCATTAGAGAAGGAGAGATTTCTACCATTTGTGGGAGAGAGAAGTTGCCAAGGACCCTGTCCATATGGCCAGTCATGAATTCCACCAAAGTAGAAGCTGAGTCTGAGGAATTATGGGGTCTTGGGTCTAAGCCCTTTTGTAAACAGAAAAAGCTTGACTCCCTGAAGACCTCAGCTTCTTGCTCCTCTCTGCTATCTCTGCAGAACAGAGGTAGAGGAAGAATGTGATGATTCCCACTCTTCTCTGTTGATTTTAGCTGACACCCATTTCAAGCCAGTTTTTCCAAGGCAATATGATATAGTAGAAAGAGCCACGAGGCTCGAACAACCTCCCACCCTAAACATTCCCCTCCCCTCTGCCCCCCAAATCATGGATGACTTACACCTTCCAGCAGGCTACATGTCCCTTAGCATTTTGACAGCCCCCCACGGAAGAGCCCTCTAAACTTCCCCGTCCTCTACAACATACACAAATATCTCACTCTTCATTGGAAGGAAGGAAGGAAGGAAGGAAGGAAAAAGAGAGAAAAAAGAAAAGAAAGGAAGAAAAATAAAGGGAGGGAAGAATAAAGAAAGAGAAAAGGGAGGAAGGAAGAAACAAAGAATAAACTATGAGCTCTGGGAGCCAGGGGACCTGGATTCTAGTCTTGCCCTGCCATTTGCTGGCTATGTGACCTCACGGATTCTCTTCCCCATTCTGTAAAGTAGGGTGAGGGCGGGGGAGGCTGGTAACCTAAATGACTCTTTCCATCCTTTCCACCCAAGATCCTTTCCATCTTAAACATTCTGTGGTTGCATCCTTCATGATTGTTGGCTACTGACCATAATTATGTCTGGTTTTGTTTTTCCAATCTAATTACTTTGGAAATCACTTCAGCTCCTTGAGGAGTTGAAGCAAAGCTATGGCCCCTTACCAATTGTCATTTGTACTGCCCAGCTAGAAATAAGGAGAGGGTGTTAGCTGATTGGTGGGAGCCTGGAAAATCAGGAGCTAGCTGTTCCCAATACATTTCTAGCTAGGTAACTAAAGGAAAGAGACATCTCTTATTTTTAAAAACCTATCACATAATCTGAGAGTTTTCTGAGGGGGACCTCAGAGGCCATTTAGTTCAACCCATATCCAAACAGGAATCCCTGGTACAAAGTCCATGACAGGTGGTCCTCCAATCTGAAGCCTTCCAGTGAAGGGGAGTCCACTGTCTCCCAAAATGGGTCATTGTGGAGCTGCTAGGGGTCGCTGCAGTGGATAGAGCACTGGCTCAGGAAGCCCTAACTTTAATTCTAGCCTCAGACATATCCTAATTACCCCAATTGCTGTGAACGCATTCTACCTTTAGACCGCTCTGACAGTTAAGAAGTAGTTTCTTATATTGAGCAGAAATCTGTACGTTTTCTACCCACCCTTCCTAGTTCTTCCCCCAAGGACCCAGACAGTCCTTTCAAAACAAGAAGAGATATTTGAAATTCTGCCCTAAGTTTCTTCTTCTCCAGGCTAAACAATTCAGCTCTTTCAATTGATTCTTGTAGGACATAATTTCCAAACCTCTCACCACTACCTCATTGCCCTTCTCTGGATACCTCCAGTTTGTTAATGTCTTTCTTAAAGTGGGGTATCCAGATAGAATAGAATATCCCAGATGTGATCATCTGCATAGTCCTACAGTGTGCCTCTTTTGATGAAGCCTGCATTTGCTTTCATGAATGGCTCATATTGAGCTTTCAGTGACTGAAAACCCCCTAATCGTTTTTTCAGACAAATTGCTGTCTAGCCACAACTCCCCCTCATCTTTTACTTGCTGATTTTTTGACCCCAAAGTGTAGCACTTTACATCTATGAGTCCCCATTAAATTTCATTTTATTAGTTTTGACCTTGTCTATCATTTGTCTAGTTTTTTTTTAATCCTGACTCTCATACAGCTTGTTATCTAACCCTCCTATCTTCATGTCATCTGCAAATTCAATAAACTTGTCATCTAAGCCTTTATCCAAATCGTTAATAAAAATGCTAAATAGCATAAGGCCAAGCTTGAATCACAGGAAAACTCCAATAATATCCTCCTTCCAAGTTGAAATTGAACCATTAATAACTACTCTTCTGATCCTGCCTTCCAGTCAATGGCAAATCCACCTAATTTTATTATTGTTTAGCCCACATCTGATCTCCATCTTTGCTCTGTGTAGGCACTCAGGCCATCTGTAAAGAAGCAACTTTGTTCCTACCATAAAAATCCCTTGAATTATATATCTTTCCCTTCCTTCTGAAGGCCACTTAAATGTTACATTCCCCCAGAAAACCCTCATCAGCCATGGCAAATTCATAAATTTCTTCTTTCCCCATTAAGTAAAGATGTCTTTATTTATATTTGTTTCATCTCTTATAAATATTCTGAGTCACATCTGAAAACTGGCCCAAATGTGGAGAGGCAATCAATTGCCCTGGAGCCATTCTCACCTTATAGGACTTCTATCTTTGACTTTCATTCATTCTTCCAAGAAATATTTGTTCGGCAGCCAACCATGCACAGCGCAGATAAAAGATGAAGGACATTCTTTTCCAATGAAATCTGGTTCTGCTGGCTATCTCAATCTTTCTAATTTATCAGTGCCTGAATGGCTCACAAATTTCTTCTAGTAGGTTTCTTTTTGTTGTGGTTTGCTATGCTTATCCCAAGGAAAGATAACTCTACTTCTGCATCTCAATTATTTTTTTTCAAACCTGCCCACATCTCAATGGGTTGAAAATGGTTCTTAACATTTCTCAGCATATAAGGCAGGTGAGTGGCCTCTCAGCCCCAACTAGAAACAGCTTGGTTCTTCATGTAGGTAGTAACAGGTACTAACATGCATATGTTTGTGATGACTACAGATATGCCTCTTTTGGTTCTCCCATTGGACCATGCGTTCTTAACCTTTGAGGGGTATCCTGATGAAGTACATTGGTTATATATAACTAAGTGGGTACAGAAAGTGATTTAGGGCTCTCCAAAGTAATCCACTGGAGAAGACTTAGGAAATATGAGAATGATCCCCACAGATGAAGATAAAGATTGACTAGTGTGAACAATGTGATCTATATAGCACTGGAGAACACATAGTACTGAGAGAAACACATTGCCTTAGGATAGCCAGGACTAAAGCCCACCAAGAGCAAGGTGTGTGTAATCAAGCATAATTGTCAGGTACAATTGGACCTTATTTCCTTTGTCCGGCAATTAAAGGGGCTCAACCCATGATTTCCCTACTATGAGAAACTACCCTTCACCAATCTGCTCTCCCTCCTCTGGTTTTTCTCTAGATAATCACTGTCTTTCCTAAACTGCCTGTCCCAGAACCGAACTTAACATTGCAGATCTGATCTGACTAGGGTACAGTGGGACTCTCCTCTCCCAACTCCTAAATACTGTACCTATCTTCCTGGAGCCTACATCTTCATTAGTATTTTTGTTAGTGATTTCACACTGTTTACTCACACTGAGCTTACAATTCATTAAAACCCCCAATTTTCAGATGAGTAGCTGGCTATTGAGTCAAACCTCTCCCATTTTATACTTGTGAAATTGCTTTCTTTTGCCCAAGTATAAAACTATAAAGTTTCATTTATTCCCATTGAATGTCATTTGATTAGACCCAGTTCAGTACTGTGACCTGTCCAGATCTTTTTGAGTCTGAATCGATTAGAAAAAATGTAAACTTATCCTACTAGCTTTGTGTCATTTGCAAATATGATAAGCACATCATCTATGCCTCTATACAAGTCATCGATAAAAATATTAAGTAACACAAGACCAAACATAAATCTCTTGAGCAACCCAATGTCAGACTCCTTCCAAGCTGACACTCAGCCATTAATGACTATTTCTTGTGTCTAAGCATTCAGTCCTTAATGTGACTATTCTCTAGTTCACATTATGGAAGTTCTTTCCAAATGAGAAATTGGCTCTTGAAATTTCACATCAACCATGTGAGTTTCACTTGTATAAACCCGACAATTTCAGGGTTCTAGACCTACATGAGAAACCAAGTCCTGGATTGTAGAAGCAGAAAACTTTGAGATGTTTCTTCCATTGAGCTTCTGATGGAACCTCTTCCAAAGAGCTCTCCTCTTCCATCTTGCTGTTGATGAAATAGCAATAGCCCAAAGTTTGGTATTCCTATTCAACTTGGTTTGACTAACTACCTCTCCATGAGTTCTGGGCTAACTCTTAGCCCTCAAATGGGTTTCACAGAACCTCTTCCAAATCATCCAAAGGATGTCACTGACCTCCAACATCCCAATATCACTCTCTTTTCTTCTTCCTAACCATTTGCCTTATTTATCCTTCTACATCATGTCTCCCCTTCTTCTCCATCAGCCTGAAAATGTTGGTGCCCAGAGAGAAACCTCATGCTAGTCTTTATCAACAACATAGGAGCTCTTGCCATTTTTGGCTTGGACGCCATCTCATCAGGAGACATTTGGGGGAATTCTCCCTTCATGCTTTCTAACCTGGAGGACACAGATCACCCAAACCCAGAGTTCTCACTGGCATTTTCCCTCCTAAAGATGCCAGCTATGCTTAAGGCTTCTGGTGGGTGTCTCTCGTGACTGTCATACCTTCTGTAGCAGTACTCCTACAGGGCCCAATGCTTTGGTTCAGTGACTCTTGAAAAGTCCCAGTCTTTTTTACAGAAGTATCTATTAATCATAGGGTAAGAGAATGCAGACAGAAAAAAGTCAGCCTTCCTCCTGATAATTCCAAAAACTGAACCAGGAAATCTAGGGATGTCGTCTCCTGGTTTTCTCAGGGTAGGCTTTTCTTCCTACGTGGGGTTTAACTGGACAAAATTAACAGAGGCATTTTCTCAGCAGTTTCCATTCCAAAAGCTTCTTTCCGTAATGAGGCACAGATATTGGCTTTGCTCATCACAAAGGGAGAGAGGAAGGATGTGCGAGAGAAGGGAAATATAGAAGGTTGTATTCTCCTAATCACAAAATCTCAGAACTGGGTGAAACATTGTGTCATCCTGCCTATCGCATTCATTTGGCCAATAACAGCAATAATTGATGAGAGGATTGAGAGATGACCCATGTGTAAAAGTGAAAGACTTCAATCAGATGCTTTCAGCAATCCCTCCCAGCTCTAGGATTCCATGGTTCTGAGAAAGATCTATCACTCAGACCTCTGTTCTCTGCATCTCATCTATAGTCAAGCCAATTGAGATGGATGAATGTGTCAATCATCTTTTTTAGATTAGTTCAAGGTTCTCAGAACTTGATTGTAAAACATAGAGAAAATCTTGAGATGCTCAAAAATGCTCTCCTCTTCAGTCCTGCTGTTGATGAAATAGCAATAGCCCAAAGTTCCTATTCAACCTGGTTTGACTATCTGAAGTTTAGTAAAAAATTTGTTGTCAGTTACCAAAATGATAAGTTATTTTTAAAAACTGTTTCTGTATTTTGACAACAATGTAATCAGTCCCCAACCATTAACAATAGAATGGCCAGTTGACAGTTTTGAAGGAACTGCTAAGATCATGCAGAAGGGCTCCAAAATCATAACCTAAACACTCTACTTCTCTCAAGTCCCAAGCCCTTTTGGCTGTATGAGGAGGTAGAAAGAACTAGGTATAGAATCAGGGGAACCTCAGATCAAATCTTGGTTCTGCCCTAACTACCCATGAGACCTTACTTATTTTACTTCCCTAAGTTTTTGGCAACTGCTCTGAAGAGAATCATATAAATAGATTGCTATCCTTCTTAATGGAAGCAGAACCCTCACTAATAGTGTTCTTGATGTATCCGTGCTATTAATGTGTAGACAATGTGTACAGAGCATTATCCCAGGCACCGGGCATAGAAAGATGCTACAGAGACCAATTAAGACTCAATGGAAAGAAAAATTTATCTGTCAATAAAAAGTTATTATAATAAAAAACGGAAAGAAAAATTTACTAACAACTAGAGCTCTCCCAAAGTGGAATGGACTGTCTTATTGTTGAGGAGATACCTGTTATGGTATTGACTAGCTATCCCCTTAAGACCCTTCTAACTGATATGCTGTGAATGTGTGAAGCTAGACATACTTCTTCCCTCAAAGAGCCTAGAGTGAGGAAGGGAAGATGTGGACACACAAACACACACACACACACACACACACACACACACACACACTTAAAGAGTTCCTCATTCAACATCATTTCCCAATTAGATTGATAATCCACTGTAGTCAATCCCCACCCAAAAGTTGGGTCCCTGTTTCCTTATTCCTCCCTCAATATAATCACTTGCTCTCCTTACCTACTGGGGTTATTGGGAGGTAACTCATCCATTGGGAGGATGTTTTGTGCATCCAAAAGCTATAGAAATGTGAGATATTGAGTAGCATGTTAAATACTTGATAGAGTTTGTCTTAGCAGTAAGCAACAGCCCCATTCACAACAAAAAGGTATTGAGTTAATAGTTTCACCTAGTTGCTTCTGTAAGACAAAGGGAAAGAGAACCAAAAAAGTCAATTAAGCCTAAAATTTTTCAGACATTTAGCCCAATCTCTGCAAGGTCAAAGTCACTGCCCCACTGGTGGCTGGATTTCCTTGAGTTATTTGAAGAAGCGTGACCCCTTTCCCCACCCCCAACACAGCTTTCTGCAGTCTGTGCTAGAACTCAGTATGCTTTTATGAATACCTTTTGCCTCTAGAGGTGATGTACTGTCTCTTTCCAAGCTGTGAGCAAAAGATTGTTTTCTGAGAAACAATGCCCAGACTCATTTGAGAATAGTTATCTTTAATGAGATCTTAAATTACAGATGAGAGGATCCCCATTCTCCACCTAGACGAATATGTGACATTTTGACTCCTTATCCTTAAGCCAGTCATCTTCCCATCCCCTTCCTACCCACCACCACCATTCTTCCTCAAGGATCCATGCAAAGATTTAGGAATTTTTATCTGTACACCTTGAGTCTTCCAGCATATCCAAGCAGCCTGCCCAGCTTAGCCCCGTTATAATTGTAGGTCTCTCTAAAGACACTGAAGCCTTTTTTGTCTAGATTTAGGCTGCCCAAGAACAGCTCTTCCATTTATAACTCTGTTGCTATGGAACTAACTGCCCCCCATAAGTATGTTTCACCTAGAGTTGTATTTCCACAGAACCAATGAATGCCATTGGGGGGAGTATTCTGCACTATGCCATTTAGAACACAATAATTGCAAAGGAGAGATCAAAGAGAGAAACATGAGAAAACTGAGGAAAGAGAAGTCATGTCTAGCTGATGACATCAAGGGAGACTTCATGGATTTGCTTAGAAAATTTGTGAAGGGAGAGAACTGTAAAGTCAGGCTGGAAATGTGGGTTGGAGCCAAATTGAAAGGTCCTGAATGCCAAAATGAGGAGTTGGCGACGAAGCACTAGGGAGCCACTGCAGCACTACTTTTTGAGTAGAGGAGTGACATGATCAGAGTTGTATGTTAAGAAGAACATGCTGGCAGCAATAGGAAATACAGATTAGAGAGGAAAGTGGGCAAACTATTTAGATGGCTACTATAATAATCTAACCCCAAGATAATGATCCAGAATGGATCTGAGATAGAGAAAGAATCAATTACTAAGACTTGGTAAAAAAAAAAAAAACAAATTGGATGGAGAGGGCAGAAAGTGAAGGAGAGAGAAGAATCAAAAATGACTTCAGCTTTAGACCTTGTGACTTGAGAATAAGGATTCCATTGGAATTACTCTGTGGATATGTTGGGTTCAAGATCTAGGCAGAATATCCCAGTGGATATGGAGCAGATAATTGAAATCCTAGGCCATGAATGGAAGGTAGAAGGTTCTGGTTGCTGATAAGTGGGAGAGCAGCTGGAGCCTTCAATGGATCTACTCTAGGCACACTGTCCACCTCACATAGTAACTGTCTGCATGGATGGCTAGGATGGGAACTCCCTAAGATCCCTCCTGATAAAGAGAAGTCTAGTGGCAAGGAGCAGAGGACTTCCTGTAGACAGCTGGTAGCTAGCAGTGAGGGTAGCAGCCTAGACTACAGTGCTTCTTCCTTAATGGAAAAAAAATCTTCATTTTTTTTAATCATGTGGATTAGCTGTGATGTCACTATTCTGCAGATCCCCTTTCTTCTGAAGAGTTCTAAGCAGCCATGGGCAGATATAGACACAGACATAGTCCAAGCCAGGGAATAACTAGAGTGGCTCAAAGTTCTGTAACACTTCTGGCATTATAAAGTGTTTTTCTCCCAACAACCCCTCAAAGTATCTCCATTTCATGGGCCAGAAAGCTAAGGCTCAGATAGATGAAAGTACTTGCCCACAGACTCAGAGCAGGAATCCAATTATCCTAGATCCATGACGTGTTCTTTCTATTACCTCTAGGTCCAGTGCCCTGGTACAGCAGCCTGCTGTGCCCCTTAAGGAGAAACTGACCCGGCTAAGTGGTCAGCCCTCTTCATTTAAGGTCCTCAAGCAGAGACTACTTAAATGTTTCATAGAAATATTAGAGAGGAGATCCTTGTTCATGTATGAGTTGAACTAAATGGCCAGTTTGGTCCCTTCCAAGTCTGAGATTCTGATGCTCTTCACTGTTAATATCTTCTGGTAGTTCATATCTTCTGGATAGATGAAGGATACCAGAAGGGAATCTGACTGCCTAGAGGGCTTAGGAACTGGTCAGATATTGGGCAGGGGTGGGGGGGGGAGAGAGAGAGAGAACACTAAGCAGAAACCCTAGATCAATCCCAGCTTAAAACATTGGCAGCAAAAGCCCTTGGGCAGCTATTGGAGCAGCTACAGCCATTGACTCCTCTTGCCTGCTATATTCCAGAGATTAGTAGAAAAGTAATTCTTTGCCTCTAACCCTGCACATTTCCCTGTAACATGAGATTCTTTATTAAACTAGATCTCTTTGTCCTTGCTCAGCTACCTGGCTTCAAAGCAACTAACACATCCTGCCCAGCTATGCTCTTGCATTGCTCCCTTAACTCTGCATGACCCAAAGCTGAAAAACAGCTGAATGGCTGAGCCACGGCACTGTGTGTATGCATGTTCGTGGGAAGGGAGGGAGGGAGGGAGGGAGAGTTAATTGGGAAAGGTTTCAGTGTCCAGCAATCACTAGGCTACTGGTTTATACTCACCATTTTTTGGGGGGGAAAGGAAAGAAATGCAACTAACGGTGTGAGGACTTTGGAGAGATCAACTAAAAAGCTCAGGGAATGAGCTACACTAATAATGGGTCCCCTTACTAATTCACTTATTGATAATGCTGAAATGCATAGGGAAGATTGTGATTTGTGATATGTAACTGTGAAAAACACCCATTGCAGCTCAATGGAGATAGTTTGTGAAAAAGGATGGTGCCTTCCTCATTGCTGTACCCACAGGGGAATGGAAGTTTCAGGTGGGATCTCTATTTGTACTACAAACACCACAAGTGGACTAAATCCCTCTTTGTATCTTGCTCAGTCCCCCTTCCAGTGAGTGTCCTGCACTTGGGCTGGGAGGGAAATGAAAGGAGCCATTTATGCAGAGGCTGATTTAGCTTAGGCGCCAGGGAAATGTGCACATTCCATGGGAGTTTCCCCCCTTAGACAGAGCCTAATCAGGAAACCAGGGGTGAAACTTATCCTGAAATGCCTCATATCAGGATGATCCCAGTGTCACACTTAGGTATGGAAGTATCAGAACATTAGCTTTAATCTCAGCAGCCCAAAGAAAAAGGCCAGACAGGAATTTGCATGCCAATATTTTTCAGATGAGAAGACTGATCCTCAGAAGGCTAAAAGGGGCTTGCCCAAGTTTACACAGCTGGTACCCAACTAGGAAGCCCTGGATTCAGATCCTACTTGGACATTGTAGACTGCAAATCTGTATGACCCTGGGCAAGCCACTTAAACCTGTGACCCTGTTAAGACTGGAAGTTGCAGAGAAAGTTCTTACCTGTGTTGGTGAAGGCAGTTTCTCCACCTGGGAATTCCCTATGCTAATCAAATCACAGGCCCCCATCTCTTCCCCTATCCAAGTTAGGAGTAGAACCCAGGTCTCTTGCCTCCCAGACCCATATTGCACCAAGCTGGTGCAATACAACCAAGAAAGGTCTTGAGTCTCTCTCTCTGTCCTGTCAACCATGCTGTGTTCCTTGAACCTATCCTCTCCAGAGTACTGACCCAGGTAGCTATAAGATTGTATCCCACCAAGGCCTCTTCCATTTAACAGGAACTTTTCTTTCTGAGAATTGACAGAGGAAGGCACATGGCTTGGGTGGAGGTAAGAGAGTTTGACCTCTTGGACACTGGCTACAGTGTGGTTAAATCTCTGCCTCCCCAGAAGACCAGGACAATAGTTCATCCCTCAGTCCCTGGTCTGTGTCAGCTTCCTCCACTTCTCTGCCCTTGCAAGTTGGAGGAAGACTTGATGATTCACTTGGAATGATGGGTAGCAACAGCATCTTTTTCATCTCCATGCCTACAGGGATTCCTTTAGCTATCACTCCCCAGACAGAGCCCTAGCATCATTCTTTGTCCACCAGTGTTCATTCTTTCTCTCTCTCTCTCTCTCTCTCTCTCTCTCTCTCTCTCTCTCTCTTTCTCTCTCTCTCTCTGTCTCTCTCTCTGTCTCTCTCTCACACACACACACACAGAAGCACACGCACACATTACCTTCAACATATTTGCTTTTCTTTATGTTTCCATAGGACTACACTATCACCATGTATTTCCAGCAGAGCTGGAGGGACAAGCGCCTGGCATACAGCGATTTTGATTTCAACCTGACTTTGGACAACCGTGTGGCTGATCAGCTGTGGCTCCCTGACACCTACTTTCTGAATGACAAGAAATCCTTCCTGCATGGAGTGACTGTGAAGAACCGCATGATCCGTCTCCATCCCGATGGAACAGTCCTTTATGGCCTCAGGTAATTGCCTTTAGGAGACTAGAACTCACAATCAGTTAGGTAGAGAACCCACATCATCACACTCAGTGGCAACTGCAAGAATAAATGGCATCGGCATTCAGCAACATCCACCAGATGTGCACTCTTTTCAAGGGCACATTATCTAGGTGGGAGCAGGGGGAGAGGAGTGAGACAGAGAAGCAGGTAGAGTTGCTGTCCTCAGGAAGCTTCTCATCTAATAAGAGGAAAAAAACATAGTTTCTGAAGAACACAAATTGCAAGAGAGACAGACAGACAGACACAGAGACAAAGGTAGAGACACACAGAGAAAAAGACAGTCAGAGACAGAGACAAAGAGAGACACACACAGAAAAAGACAGAGGGAGATGCAGAGAAAGACAAGCGTCGGAGACACAGACACAGAGACCGATAAAGGTGTTCTCTCTTGGTGTTCAATCATGGGAGTGGGCTCAGTCAACACAATCACACATGCAGCTCTCTGCTGAACCTAGGCTACAGGTCACCACAGAAATGAGTGCTGTATCCATAGCATAGTCACAGACACAATTGCTCATGCCTCACTGCTCTTCCCCAAAGGATTGGTGACCTGCAGCCTGCATGCCTTTATGGATGCGCACATGTACACTCACATGGGGAATGTACTTGGAATCCAGAGACCTCCACTGTTGCTTGATCCTTCCTCTGATTCCTGCTCCTCGGATACGCCTCCCAAAGTATAACATTCAGTCAGCCCAAATCCTCAGAATATGATCTTTTCATTTAAAAGAAATCAGGTTTGCACTGCACTTCCTGCCTCCCACTGAAGTCTGAGCCTTTTCTCACATTCACCAGGATGGGGTGGGGAGAGCCAGAGCCTCTACCTCAGGGCCTCCTCCTCTTCCCCTGCCCCGTTATCAGTCTGTCTAGCTGCTTCCCTGGTGACATCTCTATCATTCCCACAATGCTGTCACAAACCTGGGATTAGGGCTTTGCTGTGAAATTGGCAGGCAAGGAAGCCAAACTGCAGGAAAGGAGAGACATGAAGCAGGGGGAGGTGAGGAAGCAGAGGGAATTTGGAGTCTGCCTGTCTGAGCCTGGGATCCTTGACCCTCTTCTGGCTCCAAATCCTCCCTGCTTCCATTCCCAGAGTCCTTCCTGGAGGACAGCAGCTGCCATCAAAGTGCAATTTGCCATGTGCCCCACTGTAGGGGCTCAAAACCTTTGTGGTACTTTTTGCACCCTCACTTGATCCTGCCCCACCACCTTCAGCAGCGGCACTCTCACCCTGTGGTCTTAGCCCTTCCCAGGCAGAATTTCCTGATTGGTCTTTTTCAAACCCTGCTCTCTTCCAGAGGACAAGCAATTAATCTGGAAACCTAGGGTTCAAAGTTCTGTACTTGGACTCAAAATCTAAATCCCTATCCTGTCTCTGGCACCTACTAACTGTGTGACTAGGGGTGAGCTACTTCCTCTCTAAGCCTCAATTTCCCCAAGGGTAAAATAGAGACAAGAGTACTCACCTCACCGAGCAGTTGGGAGCCTCAAATGTGAAAATGGACATAAAGAACTTGGAAAACTAAGCTGCCATGTCATTAGTAGCCATGTAGTACCATGGAAACAATGTTGGCTTTGGGGCCCAACGACTCAAGTTCAAATCTCACACTTCTGCAAATTTATGGTCTTGGACAAATCACTTCATCTGTCCAGGCCCCAGATTCCTTCTTCTGTTCAATGATGGGGAGTTGTCCCTCCTCACTTCAAATCCATGATGGTGTTTATGAATATGTCTGTCCCCAAACTAACAGACCTTGCCAATGTGAGTCTTTCCCCAACTTCAGATCTGCTGTACAAGAGAGTCTTTCCCAATATCCCTCAAGTCACAGCCTCTGCTTTTAGACAAACTTGCTCTGTAGCAGATGGGCCCCTGAAAGGTCAATATGGCCCCCTCTTGCTGTACCCCAAGTCCTGAGTCGCCTTACACCTATAGCCCATTTCGACCCCTAGCTTCAACCATCTCCGAGTACAGAAGGGCCTAAAGGAAGGAGGACCTAAGGTCATTTGGCTCTTCTGCCAAAGTAGTTGTTGCCCTCAGAAGTCATAAGAAAGGAAGACTTTGGTCCCCAAACCAGTATTACCTAGAATCATCTGTATTCAGCAGGAGAGTTGGCATCTTCCTGAGGACTCAGACATGTCCCTGAAGAAAATAAGGTGGAAGTCCCTGAGATATCTACCAGGAAGATTCTTTCCTATAACAAAGCAACCACGCCATGAGCCCAAAGGTTTCCCAAGATGGCAAGTAAGCTTTGGAATCTGCTACATTGGGATTGCTGAAGCAAAGTAGAGTCTGGAGGCCAGTCAAACCAAACCCTCTGTCTTTTTTCAAGAGGGCCCCCATCACAGAGATGGACAAGCTCCTCTGATCCTCACTGTGGCCATCTGAAACTTGGGTAGAATCCCCCCATCCTTCCAGACACTGTAAAGCTAGCTAGCCAAGGATTGGGCAGACTTTTCTTGGCCTCCTCTGGCTGGCTCTCAGCCTCTCTTTCCACTAGAAATAAGATGTCTTCCTTGTATGAGGATCCAAGCTCCCTGTAGTGAAGAACCCTTAAGAACTCTCAACAGAATTTGGTTTCCATCTTTCTAGCCAAGGCCTGGTCTTCATGGGTGCTCGAATCTCTTATAGACCCACAATAGCCACTGAAGACACAAGCAAGTGAATTGAGCCATGATCCAGGCTCCAGCTTCTAACTTCCCTCTGTCCCCTCATCAACCCGTCACCATCAGAGAGAACAAAGAACGTTCTCGGAAAAGGAATGTTACCACCAACACTTCACCCAAGGCATTAAAACTTTAATATCAAAATGGAACATGGCAGAGCCTTCCCAAGTGAGGACTCAGTCTGAGCTCCTCTTTGGGAACATCAGACTCTTGCTAAATACTTACAAATCACAACCTAACCATGCCTTCTCATCCTGTGTAATTCTCATCCATATCCTCCATAGGGGGCTTCCTCTAGGAGTCAAGAGGTTCTCCAGACCTCTTAATGTGGCACAGACACCAGTGGAGTCACAGTGAGCTCTCCATCTGGTATCCCCAGCTTATACCATATGACCTGCCCACCTCCCTTTCTCAGCATAGACCTCTCTGATGAAATTCTTGATGCAGCTTCTCTTGGACAATTCTTCACTGGTAATACCTGGCAGCCTTCTCATAAAAACCAAACCCTTTGGGTGTCCCTCAACTTTAACTCTAGCAAATTCTCATTAGGAAAATGGAGACCATCTCCCTTGGAGCTGCCATGAGAAATGTTGTTTAAAAGAGTTATGGAAGCTGTATTGTAAGAGACGAAACATATGACTTGAATGAGGAAGTCTCCATTGGATTGGCCTGGCCCTACATCTCAAGATGGAAACCACAGTGTTGGGGTGTCAAGCCAGCAGGGTGGCTTGATGCCTCTTTTCAGGTAACATAATGATCCAGTTAACTGGATACATAATGGCAATAGGGAAGGATGGGCGCCTCAGGCTGCTATTTTGTTTTTTCTGCAGTTTTATTTTATTTTCACTTCCAAATTGTCTCCCTCCCACTTTCCCATCCTAGACTCATTGAGAAGGCAAGAAAAACTAAACCTGTTACAAATGTGTATAATCAAGCAGAACAAATTGCTACAGTTGCCATATCCCCCCAACCAAACAAAAGCAAACCAAAAAGGAAGGAAATTATGCTTCGCTCTACTCTGAGTTCATCAGCTTGCTATCTGAAAGTGGGTAGCATGCTTCCTCATGAGTCCTTTCGATCTGTGGTTCGTCATCGTGTTGAATAGTTTCTACGTCTATCAAGGTTGTTTTTCTTCTCACTTTTGTTGCCATTGTATAAACTGTTCTCCTAGTTCTGCTTACTTCACTTTGCATCAGTTCATATGCGTGTTTTCAGATGTTCTGAAGCCATCTCCTTAATTACTTCTCAGAGCATAATAGTATTCCATCACCTTCAGTACCATCGCTTGTTCAACCATTCTTTAGCTGATGGGCAACCTCTCAGTTTCCAGTTGTTTGCCACAATGAAAAGAGGTACTGTAAATATTCAACCCAACATTTTGTCCAGCTGTTCACCAAGACTGAAGAGCAAAGTTCTTCCTTGCTACTGGAAGAGCCTTTAATCTCAATGAGTGGTAGTTTTCACCACAGAGAATAGGCTTTGACAGAAAAGAAAATAAAAGAAAAGAAAAGAAAAGAAAAGAAAAGAAAAGAAAAGAAAAGAAAAGAAAAGAAAAGAAAAGAAAAGAAAAGAAAAGAAAAGAAAAGAAAAGAAAAGAAAAAGAAAAGAAAAAGAAAAAGAAAGAAAATTCCTTCTTGCAAAGATAGCCATGAGATTTGGAGAGCAGTGAACCCTTTGAGATCTGGGGGAGGCTGCCAGTGAAGTTCAAACCTCTCCAGTGATATCAGAGCCAGTCTAAGATCCCTGGCATAGAGGGTGCTGGAACTTCTCTGCTGCTTTGTGATTCCCCTGGATTCTCCTAAAGATGACAGGGTATTGCTGTCCCAGATTGGAAGAGATGGGTTGCCACCATCATTCTCTCCACCTTCTGTGCCCTTCTCATCTAGCACCATGTCATCCAGGTGTCCTGATAAAGACTTTTGGCTCCCAAAATCCTGAGAGCAAGAGGGAGCACACAGGAGCAATGGGTACCCCTTTCTTGTATTCAGTGGTCTGAATTCTCCCTCTGGGCCCCAATCCCCACTAAGGAGTGGAGATGCATTCCTTACTAATTAGTCAAAGTCCTTTTTTTCTGTTACCAGCTCACTTTCAGCATACCTGGCTTAAGCCCCAACTAACTACACTTCCTCCAGACCTCTGAAACTCAAGTAAAGAGCTGAGTGCACCATAGCAGGGCAGCTAGGTGGCGCTGCAGTGGACAGAGCACTGGGACTGGAGTCAGAAAGACTCCTCTTCCTGAGTTCAAATCCAGCCTCAGCCACTTTCTAGCTGTATGAACCTGGGCAAGTCGTTCACCCTGTTTGCCTCAGTTTTCCTCATCTGTAAAAATGAGCTAGAGAAGAAAATGCAAACCGCCACAATGTCTTTGCAAAGAAAACCTTACACGGGGTCACAAAGAGACAAACACAACTGAAATGACTGAACTATTACTACATTATAGCCAGATGTCAATATTAATGCTCTCCAAATCTCGGCAAACACCTGGAATGATAGCACCACTGTACCAGACAAGAAGACAAGACATAGGCAGTAAGATTGCCCCCTAGAGAACCTTAGGGGAGTTCCTGAAACATTTTCTCTGAGAAGCTGGAAGACAAGACCATTCCCTGAGAAGAATGCTGGTGGCCACTTCCAGCCCGCAAGTGCTAGCAAGTTGCCTAGAATAACGTTTGTCTCCTTCCTTTATTCAACTCACATGTTGAGAGAAAGGAAGTGAAGCCCCTTCTAGAGAGGCTCCTTCTCATAAGCAGGTGGAGGCCATGAGGATCCTCTGCCCTGGCTAATCTAGAAGAGAAGGTGGATCCTATGGTACAATGTCTCCCCCATTCTTCCTATCTGGCATTACTTCAGAAGCAATGACTACTGCCTGATCTCTCTTCCTGGCTCTGCCTGAGAAACCAAACTACATGGACTCCATTAATCTCAATTTTATCATGGGTGACTTGGTTCCCCTCTCCACTCCTCCTCTCATCAGCCAAGCTCCAATGGAAGCCCCTTTCATTCCCCTCCCCCTTAAAGGGTGGCTTGTATGTTTGAGTCAAAGGCATGAAGGATGGAGGGGGGTGTGTGCACATGTGTGTGTGTGGGGGGGTGCCTCTGTATACTCCCTTAGTCTCTCCAGATCTATCTATAGCACAGCAGGCAATGGCAAAGAGTCTCCTCAAGGCTTCATCTCCCACAAACAGTCTTCCCAGACAGGCGAGAGATAAATTTAGCACATAAGATTTCTTAAAGAGACAGTGAAGCAGCCACTGCAGTTTTCTTTGCCCTTTTTCCTGTGTCTTCTTTTAGGTCACTGCCTGTCCCTTCCCCACCTTGGGCTACCCTCTCTCTGGGGCTTCTCTCGGCTTCCCTTTCTCCGCTCAGGTCTTCCCTCTTTGTCCTTTTGTTCCCTACCCCCTTCTGTTTCATCCAGGGCCCATCTCTTAGACCATGGGGCTCTGCTCCGCTCCCAGTGAACAGTTCACTGCTTTTCCCTGCTCCATAAACAAGTATGCCAGTTGATGAATGCTTTGGGAATTGCTAATTAAAGGGGGGAGGTGAACAGACACACACATACACATATACACATGCACACACTATATGAAATGGAAATTGAATTAAGTAAGACTGGAAAGAGAAAATGGAGTTTGAAGGGGAATGGGATAAGAGGACAGTGTAGACTGACAGAGGAGGCTTATGGGAATGATCACATAAGACATGAAGGGTTTGGTTTTTTTATCCCATCCATTCCATACTTCTATCCCCCCAATCCTCTTTTCCTCCCAAAACCTCTATCTAAGCCACATACACACTTCACTTAACCCATAGTCTAGAATTTCCCATCTGGCCCATCTGCCCTTCACATCCACCTATGCATACACCGTCATCCTCTCTCTCTAATGCACATGTATGTTCCCTAAGCTCCCAGATAGCTGTGTGTAATCATACAGGCATATCTACATACATACGTATATCCACCAGGACACCAGAAGTCACCTCCATTCTCATGACCTCAGATACTGGCAGGTGCATGGTACTGGACAAAGTGTGCTGTACTTATAGGCACAAGAGCGTCAGAACCTATCTCTGCTACTCATGGCTGTATGACCTTGAGATGCTCTGACCTCCTAGGTTCTCACCAGCTCTGCCTAGGAATTGGCAGCAGGCACCTTGGCTCTGATAATTTTGTTCCTATCTTTCCAAAGATAAATATCTCTCAGCCATTCCCAGGGACTCAGTTTTTCCATTTGTAATCTTGTCAGATTTCTAGATTCCCTTGTGGCACACACAATACTCTTTCTTTCCCCTCCAAACTTAAGCTTTTTAATCTTCTCACTAGATGGATTTAGAGACTGAAGAATAGAGAAGACAGAGAGAGAGAGAGATGGGGAAAAAGAGAGAGGTAGTGGCCTAGTAGCAAAAGCTCTGGACTTGTAGTCACAAGATTTGGGTGCAAGTTCTAGCTGTTACTAAATTTGAAACCTTAAAATACCTCATACCTCATTTCCCCTATGTGGGCCTCAGTTTCTCCATCTAAAGTGAGTAAAGTAGACCAAATAGTCCTTTCAGCTCTAAGTCCTATGATCCTTTAAACTTTTAACCAAATCATTGTATACACTATCTAAGCAAACTAGTACAAATCATAAAAATAAGCATATCAAGCAAAAAAATACAATCAAAATGGGGAGGAGAGATTAGAATGAGTCTAACATCTCTTAGACTTTGAAATCTTTTGGTACAGAGGAAGAAGTGTCACATTTGAACTGAAAGGTCATGGGTTCCAGTTCTCTGGGCTCCCATTTACTAACTGTGTAACTTGGGTATTTCATTTGGCATCTTCCCAGACCAGCCTCAGTTTCCCCCTCTGTAAAATGAAAGTAGAAGACCAAATGATCTCAAAAGGTTTCTTCCACCTCTCCTATCCTGGGAAATCAACAAGTCCATGAATAAACTCAGCCAGACTGAAATGTCTCACAATATTGGAGCTGTATGTCATGGAGGATACAATGCCTACTCTTCCCCTCCTGGCAACCCCCTCACCAAATCTCCCCAGCTGCCACGGAAACAGCAGCCTCTCCTGCCATTTAGCTCATGTCTTCTTTCATGTTCTTTCTTATGCCCAGAATCACCACCACTGCTGCCTGCATGATGGATCTGCGAAGATACCCCCTGGACCAGCAGAACTGCACTCTTGAAATTGAAAGCTGTACGTATTTCTCCTTGGTCCCTTCTCTTCCCTCTGCTCTAGCTTCTGTGGGTCAGAAGAAGGAAGGAGCAATGGCAGGGGTTGGGTAGGGGGGCTCAGAGGCAGCTTGTCCTTCCTCTTTGCTTTTTTTCCTGAGCCCCTGCCTCTAGATGCATGCCAGTTGAGTTAGAGCAGGGGTCCTCAAACTTTTTAAATAGGGGGCCAGTTCACTGTCCCTCAGACTGTTGGAAGGCCAGACTATAGTAAAAACAAAAACTTTGTTTTGTGGGCCTTTAAATAAAGAAACTTCATAGCCCTGGGTGAAGGGGATAATCATCCTCAGCTGCCGCATCTGGCCCGCGGCCATAGTTTGAGGACCCCTGAGTTAGAGTCTCCAGCTGCCAGAGACACCCTTGATCCTTTCTTCTTGTTGACTGATGAAATTCAATCAAAAACCTTTTTTTAATTCCAACCACTCTCCAAATATATTACCTTTTTTGCTTCCCATTCAAATGAACATAAGACAATGAATTCCAACACGGCATTATCAAAAACTAGATGTTCTGTTTATGAACGTTCATCTGATAAAGTACTAGTTATGTTCTTGAAAGGTTAGGGTAAACAGCAAATTGGTGCACTCAGCCTGATTGGTCACGGAATGTAAATGAGAACCTGAAGGCACTAATGACTGATGTGTCATACTTGGGAGCTCTTGGTATTTGGAGAATAGTTTATGACCAAGAAAACAATGGGTTGGGAATTGTACACAATTCCCTACACTGTGATTTTGTTTTGGGACATTCTTGGGAAATTTGCTACTGTTAAAACCAGTTTTTATTTTTGTTTATCATTATTTGTCAGCCTTACTCAGAATGTGGGAAACAAAATTCTATCCTTAACATTTTGTATTGCCACTTGAACAATTTGAAATTAATTCTAGTCTTTTGAGTTGGCTTCTGTTTCTCTGAGAGGGTCGCTATTGACAGAAGTCAACTGAGAGGGAAGGCCAGTGACCCTTAGGAGCCTAAGAATAAAGACGTCATCCTTTTCCATGCTTTTTCATTCATCCTGAGTACCAATATTAGCCAAAGACTCAAGGGCAGGCAGCTGACAACATATTGGCTTGTATACCGATGCTTCCCCCTTTCTCTGTGCATAACATGGGGCTTGCCTCACTGGGAAGCACCAAGGGCTAGGCTGAAGGGAAGAATTAGGGACAAGAGTTGCATTGGCCACTGGATCAGTGGGAAGACTTATATGGTGAGCTGAGAAACCATTGAGAAATGAAATCCAAGGCACCCACAGATCATGTGATAGGATGAGGTGCCATTGCCTCCTTCTTAGCTCAGAAATTCTCAAATTGGCCTTTTATCCACATGGCCCCATTGCAAGTTCCCCCTGGTGGCCCTCTGTCCTACTATGGGGTCCCTGCTGAAGACCTAGAGGAAAACTTTTCCCATTTTTATTTCCATTATCCTGAGTATCCCCCCCAGGAAATACTTGCTAAGAAAAGGATATGCTTGACCCTTGCGGGTATATTCTAAAACTGACCCATCTCCCTGCCTCTCTTCTTCCACCTCCTCCTTCCAGATGGCTACACCGTTGATGACATTGTGTTCTACTGGCAAGGTAATGACTCGGCTGTGACTGGGATGGATACGTTGGAGCTGCCTCAGTTTACCATCATGGAACAAAGACTGGTTACCCGAGAAGTGGTGTTTACCACAGGTGGGCCCCGGAAACCCACATGCCAAACCACTAACTACCCTTCTCCTACCCTTTCTTACCTCTGCCTCTGTTTCTGTCTCTGCCTCTCTCTCTCTATGTCTATCACTTTCCCTGTCTCTTTCTGCCTTGCTCTCTGCCTCTACATCTGTCTCTGTGCCACTATCTCTATCTCTTTCTCTCTCATCCTCTCGATCTCCTTTTCTCTCTCTTTCTCCTTCTCTGTCTCTCTGTCTCTCTCTGTCTGTGTGTGTCTCACTCTGACTCAACCTCTCCCTATTCCACTCTCTTTCTACTTCTTTATCACCCCTTCCTCCTCCCTCTCTATTCCCCTCTCCCCATCCCCTTACCTGCTCTGGACCGCCTTTGCTTTTTTCCTCTGTATCCCTAGTGCTTAGCACAGTGCTTGATACATCATGAGCGCTTAATAAACGCATATTCATTCAGTCAGAACAGGCTCCATTTCTCTCCTGCCCCTTTCCTCTGTCTCCCTTGTCTGTGCGTCTCTTGATTTTCTCTTTCCCCTGCCCTAGCTCGAGTGCTCCTGGGAGGGTGGTCTCAGGGAGGAGCCTTCTCTCCCTCCCCTCTTTGCACCCTCACCCCTATCTCACAGAATGAATCTGTGTCAGGGCCTCAGAGGGAGCTCAGCCCAGAGAGGTCAGCTGCTCTTCAAAGAATCACACCTCACCTGTCTTCCTGGCATCCTCTGTTCTATAACAGGGGCTCATGGGGCAACTGAACCCCCTGTGTCCTGACTTTAGGATCTTCACCTTCAGATGGTCCTCAGAAGTCAAGCAAGAAAAACAAGACAAATCAGACACCTCCTGAGTTAGGGAATTGAGTGCTGAAGTGACAGCTCCACACCCAGGGCTGCCAGAATTGAAAGGTTCTCTATCTTAGTGGTCATGTAGCCCAGCCCCTCTCTTCTTGGGTCATAACCCCTAACTAGGTTAACATACAGACCATGGAAAAGCTTTTTATGCCCAATTCAGAGTACCAAGAAGTATATCTGTGGAACCTCTCTAGGCCTCAGTTCTCATGTTTTGAATAAGAGGGTTAGACATGATGGCCCTGGAACCCTTCCAGCCCAGAATCCTCTATTTAGTCATAAGGCCCAGCATGCAGGATTCCCTCAGTTGGTGCCTACCCAGGAAGCTCATTTTCAGTCACACGGAGTCCCCCCTTCTCATCAGCCCCCCATCCTGGAAGCAGCTGCCCCTGTGCCCAATAGCCTAGACTTCTGTTGGGCTCTCCACTGTTTTTCTAGGAGTCTGCTAGGTAGTTTTTGCCTTTCATCGCAGCATTTCGTAACTTAGTTTGTATTTGCTCCTAAGAAGCAAGCTAGCAGCTTAGAGGGGCTAGTGGTTACCATTTGAGAGAGTCTGGTTTCTGGTTGTTCTAGCCCATCTCACCTTCAAGCTGATGAGGCAAAGAATAAGACAAAAGTTTTCCCAAGTCCAGCTGTCATTGGCCAGCACCAAGCCCAAGCAGAAAGAATGATTTCTCACTAGAGGCTTTAAAAACGACCATGCTCTTCACCAAGTTTGGTGAAATGATCTCTCCCCTGTCTATGTTTTGACCTTAGGAATATTTAGAGAAAATCTAAAAGATAGAGAGGTCTAGGGGCAAACCCAGCCTTTACAGCTTAGAAAGTGCCAGAAAGACAGCAGGCCTCAGATTCCAGCTCCATCATTTCCTAGCTGTATGGCCTTGGACAACTCCCTCTCCCTCCCCCCTGTCCCACCAGAACCTCGGTTTCACTTCCTGTAAAGAAGGGGAAAATAATCCTACCTCCCAAGATTGTCATGAAGAAATCACTCTGTAAACCTTAACATTCTCCAAAAACATGAGTTAAAAAGGGACCTTTATTATCATGGTGACCTCTCTTCTGCCAAAGGCCAGTCACATGCCTCTCATGTTGCCCTTCCCTTCCTTTGATTGGAAGGAGCCTAACAGGCTACTCATCATACCCACAGTTCAGTTCGTTATGAACCAGTATGACAGAGACAATTAAGTTCCTGCCTACTGGGGACCTGGCTTGCTAACTCCAATGTATAGCCCATGTAGTAGCCATCAGATTATAGTGAGCTGAGTGCAGATTGGCCAAGTGCTAGTGGCTTGGCATTGTCAGTGCCTCCAGCAAGGACAGTTTGCTGATAAATGGACAGATGGGTGGAGAACATCCTTCCAAGACGTTAACACTCACAATCATTCTCTTGTGTGCCTGCCTCTTCATACTCCTCCCTACAGATTTTGTTCAACAATTCGATTTAACAGCATTTATTAAAGGGCCCACTGTGTGCCAGGCACCATGCTAGATGATAAGTATACAAAGTCAAAAATGAAAGAGCCCCTGCCATCAAGGAACTTATATTCCACTGCGGGGAGGGGCAATGGCATATACACAAATAAGTCAATCAGCACAAAAATTGGCAGGGCACAACTGGGGAGATCAGGGCAGGTCTCGTGTAGGAGGGGGCACTTAAGGGACCCTTGAAGGAAGATGGGAATTACAAGAGGCAAAGGTTGGATGGCATAAAGGACAGCATATGAAAGAGCCTAGGGGCAGGAGAAAGAATCCTATTGGGAAACACAGAGTGTGTGAAGAAGAGTAATACAGTTAACAAGACTGGGAAGATAGATTGAAAACAATTTTGACGAGCTTTAAATTCCAAAAAGATATCCGTATTTGAGCCTAGATGCAGTAAGGCATCACTGGAGTGCTCCCCATTCCCATTATCTTAGTAGCATTGGCATCAACTGCCAGATAACAGGAGTGGCCGGCTGGGGTGTCTCCTCCTTAGGTTCATACCTGCGTTTGTCACTGAGTTTCCGGATCAAGAGAAACATCGGCTACTTCATCCTGCAGACTTACATGCCCTCTGTTCTCATCACCATCCTGTCCTGGGTCTCCTTCTGGATCAATTATGATGCTTCTGCTGCCAGGGTGGCTCTAGGTAAGTCTCTGCTTCTGGAGTAATCGCCCTGGATTGCAGCCATTTTTCAAGGATACAGAAAAGGAGAGATGGCCTCTGAGATGCCACCCTCCCCACACCTTTCCCCAAGGAAAAGATCTCTAGACGCTTGCCCTGGCACAGCCTGTGAGGGGCTAGTCTGAACTTGAAGGCAGGACTGGGATCTTCACAGCACTGGGCTACGTGACACCGATACGGGCAGTGTGGAGAGAGCTCACAAAGACAACAAGCTCTATCCATCCCAAGCTATTCAGTGGGGGTGGAGAGTCAAGAATCCTGGGCCTGGAGTTGGAGTACATGTCTTCAAATCCTAGCTCTGCCCTTTACTTGTATGGATAACCTTTGCCAAATCCCTCCCCCATTCTGGACCTCAGTCTCCTGTTTTGTAAAATGAGGGGATTAGTCCATGTGCTGAGCTCTCCAGGTCCCTCCAGCTCTAGGCCTATGATGCTATGCTCCAAAAGTTCTCATCAAAATGAAACAACCTCCTGCAAAGAATAAGCCATGAAGCCTTCTGAAAGGCCTTTTAACCTGAGCCAAAACAGACCTGGGAGACATGCTCAGGAAGAGGCTGGAGATGGAGGGATACTAAAGACAAGCTTGTTCTCCTTTGCAGTAAGACTGAGAGTCAACTGAGTCCTCCAGTTGTGGGAGTTCTCCTCAAGTCCCAGACCCGCATACATGAACACAATCCTCCATCCTCACCAGTATCCTACTGCCCTTGCAGTTTAAAAAATTGGAAATGAGTAGAAGTAAGTTTAGGAATGTCATTTATTTTGACATCAAAGTCAGCTAGTAAATGTCTGAGGTCACATTTGAACTTGGGTCCTCTCGATTCCAAAGCCGGGGCTCTATTGCCACCTAGCTGCTCCAACGTCAAAGTCCCTCCCCTTGAAATCCATCTCTCTCTTTAACTAAAAAACAAAACAAAACAAAACACCTCAGTTAAGCAAAGGCACTGAGCCAGTGCACTGTGCAGCTAGGCCTCCCCTGCTTCTCCTGCATTCCCTACTTAATTCTAATTTGCTACAGATGCAGCAGTCTGTAGCCTTAGTGACAAAGGGGCCCCCAACATTCGAGTCTTCTTCAGCTCCAAGCCCTCTGACAGGTTTGGTGCTATATCGTTTGCAGGTGTAACTACAGTGCTCACCATGACCACCATCAACACTCACCTGAGGGAGACCCTTCCCAAGATCCCATACGTCAAGGCAATCGACATCTATCTCATGGGATGCTTTGTCTTTGTGTTCCTGGCTCTTCTCGAATATGCCTTTGTTAATTACATCTTCTTTGGACGTGGTCCCAGTGAGCAGAGCAGACAGGCCCAGGCCGGCAAATGCTCCCAGTCTCAGGGAAAGCGAGGCAAAGGGCGCAGAGGACCTCAGGTTGGTCATCCTCTTCCACATCTCCTAGGGTTTTCAAAGTTCTAGAGGTTCCCCAGACTGAGCCTGACAGGGTATCCTAGCCTAGGGATGAAAAGTAACCCTATGATTTCCTTTGGAGTCAGGATTGCAGGGTCTACTCAAGCTCTAGAAATCATCTGGGCATGACAACGCCTCTGGATTGAGTCCAGAGAAGCTCTAAAACAGCCAAAAGAGACTCGGGCCTCTGTGTCCTCCCCAAAAACCATCAAATATAAGGAGCCACTGCTCCAGGTCTTTTCCCAGACCTTATTGGGACAACTCCTGATCTGAACTACTATACTGTCACTCATTGGTCACTTGCCAAGAAGTCACTCAATATCCCTACTCAAGTTTCCTCTCTGAGGATAACAACCTTGTTGCTGCTTTTGTCCCCCTCCCAGGTGGATGCCCATGGCAACATTGCCTTGAGTGTTCTGGAAATTACCAATGAGATGGAGGAATCCGAAACTGGCATTTCTGGAGCATCCATTGATGTCTCTGGGCTTCAGCTCTGCAGGGGGGTGATTTCTCAGTCTGCCCTTAACCAGCCAATGGAGCCAGCCATCAGCCCTCTTGGAGGTCGCCGCCGCCGCCGCAGCTCTGGGTGCCGCCACCGTGGTGGCCGCCTCCGCCGCCGTTCCTCCAAGCTGAAGCTCAGAATGCCCACCCTGAATGATGTCAGCGTGGTCGATAAGTGGTCTCGACTTGTTTTTCCTGTCACCTTTGCCTTCTTCAACCTCTTTTATTGGCTGTACTATGTCAATTAAGTTCTATGACCTTTCGGGAAAGATAATTAGGCAGCAGGACCCGGGCACTGTGGTCTTTTTCACTTTGCTTTTTCCTTTTGATTCCATTTTCTTCCCTTCTTTCTTCTTCCATTATTTGGTTCATTAGTTTGGTTCTAGGTTTCTCTTACTGGCCTTCGCCGAGTTGATCCCTGCTGTGGTACTTTCCATGTAGTAGGCACTTGTTAAAGATCAACTCTGAGGACCAGGGCAAGGGAAGTTTTGACTTTTCCAGAACATTCAAGTTAAGAAAAATTTGTTTTTTACTTCTTCCATCTTTTCTTCATCTAGTTCCTGAGTGGGACACCTATAGAGTTCCCCAGCTGGACTCTCTGATTTTTCGGCAGGGAAATTGGTGAGCATCTGTCTCCTAAACAGTCAGGAAATGGGGACAACATCCACTGGTATAAGAATTAGCTGGAGATTTGACCTAAAGGTTTGTAGGGAGCAGACTTGAGTTTGGAGAAGGGAGGGGTAGTTGTAAGGCTGGAAAGAGGTCTGATGTTGGAATTTACTGGAGTGACCAATGGTGTTGTCCCCTCTCCCTACTGCCCCACAACCCAAGTCACAATGAGAGTAGGCAGGGGCCCCTAGCCTGCCCCAGTCAGCTCCCAGAGTGGCGTGGGCCTCCTCTGCAGGCAGCAAGTTTGGCGGAAGGATTGAGTTAAGAGGGAAGCTATGACAGCCATCTAGCTGATCCTCACTCAGCCTAGTAGGAACCAAAATGAGAGGACCAAGGGGAATAAAAGCAGACAAAAGCTCATCTATTTCTTTGAATTAAGGCTAGCTTTGTATTCTCTTCCTGCCTGCTGTGGGATAGTTAATCAGCCAGTTTTCTTATCCCCAGCATCTGAGAGTCCACCTCCCACCCTCCAAAATAGACCTCATGAATAATGACTTGGAAAAAAGTGAAAAATTCTAACAACCTTTTCAGCATTACCACACATTCTGTTTCCCAGTGCCCTGGTAAAACTAAAAAGGCGTCTTAATGAACATCCCAGATGTAATTTGAAAAAAAAATGTAACTCAGAGGTGGATGCCTCTGCTCAATACATAGTACTTAATGTGGCTTTCACCTGTCAAATTCAACTTTCCCGAAGTACTGATATTTTAAAGCAGAATTCCTTAAGCAAGTACCTTTTTTGAGAGTAACCATTATCTTATGTTCTAAGCCCTGCCTGGCAAAGGCCATAAGCCAGGTGGTGATCGCTCGTACTTCGAGATGGCCTCTGCATTTTGCTTTTCCTTCTCTCCTCTTCTTCTATCAATATTTTACTCCCTCTGGTCCCTCTGCCACACCAGAAGAGACGATCAAAAAAATGTCAGCTCCTTCCCCGCATAATGGATCGGGGCTTTGCTAAGGAGCATCCTAAGGGTGGTAGGCAACTGCTGCCCTATAGGAGCTGAGATTAGAACCAAGGCCTCCCTCCCCCCCGGCCAAATGGTCATCTCGGCATAAGGCATTATTACAAGGTGCTCCTTCCACCCCGTTCTCAAGTTGAGTGCATTATATATAGGGGTTTCTTTTTGTATTCCAGCACTCTTTGGGGGTGGATCATCTTTGCTCTTCTCTGTGGCCCCCTTATTTCTATTTTTAAGCAGAGGTGATAAACCCTGCGTGGGCCTCTATCCCCGAGGCAGGGACCAAACCCTTAAGAGGAGAGAACAATCCCTTCCCCACTGTGTATCGTGCTTTCTACTTGTCGAAGTGTTTTTTACATGCTTGATTGTATTTAATCAACCTTTTGATCATAATACACATTTTAAAGATTATAACATTTTGAGGCTAGACGGGAAAACCAAAGTCTCACAGGAAGTTGGAGGCAGAGCCAATAGCAGAACCCAGTTAGGCTTTGTGACTCCCAGTCTAGAGCTGATTCCATCATCTCTGCTGCCCCCACTGAGCAACAGCAGCAGGACCTGCAGGACACCTGTGACTTGGCCCCTAGGAACTCTTGAGTGGGATGAGCTGGTATCAGAGCTAGACGTGAGCTCTGGGGGGTGCTAGGTAAGCTCAAAGTCAGCAGGAATCTGAGGGTGGTAGGATAGAAATGGTAGGGGTTCAAAAAACCAATAAGTAACATCTGGGCATTCAGACCAATGGCAATGGCAGGAATCTTGACCTGGATTAGCCACAATTATAACAAAATAACAGGATCTACAAATGAAGCTCCACCTAAGAGCATTTGGCAAGATTTTTCCTTCAAGCTAGTCTAAAACTGAACTTCTTGACTTCAGGGGCAAAAGTGAATATGCTATTCAAAATGGCAACACGGCATTGGAGGCCTTATCAACCCTCCTGGCTCCCCAGTCTTCTTGGCCCCAAACCACTTGCTCCCATCTCCCTGTCTGTTCAGCGCTCACGAGGCTCCCCCTTACCATGCTGTATATACTTCCTCAGCTATCTAACCCACAACCCTCCCCTCTACCCCTGCTTTAGCTACAGATCTCTCCCCACCTTCCAGGTTTGGTTCCCTTTCTTACATGCAGCTGTATGTAAAGATCTACTTGACCTTCTCATTGAGTGGGTCTGAATTCACCCCCACTTCTCTGCCTTGTATGTCTGTGTGTGTGTGTGTGTGTGTATCACTAGTGTCAAGGTGACTGACTGTACTTGTGTGCTTATGTAGTGTGTGCCTATGTCCTTGAGTCAGTGTCTATGTATGTGAGAGACTGTCTATTCACCACGCACATTTGTGTGTGATAGTGCGTGTGTCTATATCTGCCATGCACCTTTATCTTTGTGTGTATGTATATGTATGATAGAGAGAAAATGTGTGTCTGTCTACCATGCACCTTCATGTGTGTGAGTGTGTAAGAGAAAGTCTGTGTATATGTGTGAGTGTGTACATGTGTGAGAGTGTTTGAAAGTGTGAGTGGATGTGAAAGTTTGTGTGAGAGAGAGAAAGTGTGTGTGAGTGTGTGTGTCTGTCTTTCTGTCTGTGCCGGAGTGCCACTCCATGTCTGGCATGTGAGAAGGAGTGTATGCATCCACTTTGGAATGATGTGATCCATCTGGGATCACACCATTCAGTCCATGTACCGGTATGTGTCTGCTGTCTGTGGATGTCTGCTAGAATGACTGTGAGAATGAGTGTGCCTGAGATCATGTGTCTGTAATCAGCACTTCTTGAACTAGGGACCACACATGTATTCTCCCAAACTGACAGAAATCTCTGTCACTTTTTTACAGAAGTCTTTTCTGGTGCACTATCTGTCTGTTGAAGAGGGTGTGGCTGAAGTTCCTCACCCTGCATGTGCTCAGTGGAAGCCTAGTTCAGGATTTGAGGCCAGGTCTTCATCTGGCTTGAGAAGCCAGTGCAGAAACCCCTAGCTGCCCAGGGCATAAAAAGTGATTGGTCTTTGGAAGGATGGGACTGAAAAAGAACATGAGGAACAGATTTGATTGAAGCACTGATGACTCAAACCAATGGGCTTTCGGTTTCCTGGCATCCAACCAGGAAGAGGTACGGCTGCCATTGGTGTTCCCAACACACTGACAAGGTTGTGGCTGAGCAGACTGACCAGGAGAAGCAGGCACTATTTTCAGATTGTCTCACACTTAGAGGTTTCTAACCTGGGTCAAAGAGAGCCAAGTCTCACTGTAGGTGGTATAGAGCTTCCTTGCTATGTGTGCATGTATATGGACAGCAGAAATGACAGCACCAATAGCTCCAGTCTTTCAAATAAGCAGGGTCTCTTGCCACTGCTTGATCCTTTTTCATCCTAGATAGACTCCCATCTCGTCCCCGCAGAGGCATCCCTAGGGCCAATAGTGGGACCATTTCCAATAATCCAGACCTCTCTCCTTGGCAAAACGGGCTGCACCTTGGACACTAACCAGGGTTCTCAGGATTGAGTTTATGCTCTCTGACTGAGAGAGGCAGGAAGTCAAAATGAGGAGGGGGAAGAGGGGTTAGAACTCGAGATATGTCCTAAATGGGAGTGGAGTTGGTTGATGGCCCCAATGAAGCATCTGGTAGGCAAAACTGGGATTTCATTTAAGCCATGGAGAATAAGGACATGTCGTCGTCATGTTACTAAGGCTCCAGTCGCAGTGCTGGACAGGAAGTCTATGGTTCATAGATAGGATAGGTCTGGGGGTCAGAGACTGATACCCTCTGCTGAGGTGTGTGGCCTCAATCTCCCTGCTCACAGACAGCTTAAGACAGATATGCTTTTCTGTACCCAAATGGGAGCCACCAATCTAGAAGACAGAGGCACAGGACTCTAAATGAGTCCTTTCACTTGGGTCTTGCTGAGTCCCAGATGGAGAGCTCAGAGGACTAAAAGGCATGAAAGCCAGAGATGGAAGGAAGTGACTAGATTGGGTGGTCAGAAGATACTTAGAGAAATAAAAGTCAGAAGGGGAGAGAACCTTGAAGTTACATTGAAAAGACATAACAAAGAGCATGGAGAGGAGGTAGGCAAAGCCCTAGAGAAGGGGTTGTGTATATAGTCCCCTTAAATAAGTCTCTAATTTTTGTTTTCTTGTTGTAAGCCAAATAAACATGAGGTTGTGTGCTGAGGTTAGTGGAGCAGCCCCATACTGAGTAATGCACTAAGAAAAAAGGCACCCTGAGTCTTCTGACTCAGCTATGGATGACCTTTGTCTCCCCTAACAGGAGACGAGGACACGGTGGCAGAGAATGGCATTTTGGGGACGTGCTTTCACCTGCCAGGCCTGGTGGCCTTTTGAGCAGCTTTTTTTGACTTTTGTGCTGTGTGTACACCTTTACACCTGTGGGGACATTGTCTAAAGGGCCAAGGACAGAAATAGAGGTGAGCAGCAGTTCAAGTGCACCAGGAAACTGGCTAACTCATGAAACGCTCGGTCTCTGTTTCTGTCTCTGTCTCTGTCACTCTCTTAGTCTATCATACTCCCCCCCCTAAAAAAAATCTGCGCGGTGCACACACACACACACACACACACACACACACACATTCTCTTGCTTGCCTACTCATTGGCTTATACATATGCATAGTGCAGTAAATCAGTAAATGCCCCTTTCATTTTCATGACCTAGCCTCAAATTAATCTAAGGCAGCTAAAATCTATAAAACACTCAAAAAGCATCAAAGGAAAATCTGCTTAAGTGGCATCCTTTGCTCTGTCCCATTCCATAAGGATGTGGGGAGGGCAAGAGCCCTGCGACTGGCTGCTCAAAGTCAGCCTGTTCAGTCACCTTTAAAAGCAAAACAGATTTGCCATATTGGCCACTCCTGAGATCCTAGATCTGGTTACCACTGGAGGGGCGGGGTGAGAAAAGATGGTTCTTTGGAACCTAGAGACAGAGACAGTGCCCCTGCCGCTGGTCACTGAGTCCCTCACCCCATCTTCTTGAGGTTGGGGAATAGGGCTTAAGTTGGAAGCAAAAAGGAGCCTCAGGGTTTTTTCCCTTTTGTTTTTTAGGTTGAATATTCAGGTCTTGTACCTAATGCCCATTTAATTGTGGTGAACTTTATTTATGAACACATGTTCATTAATATGCTGGCCCTAAGTAGGGCCTAATGATGTGAGCAAGATGGAGCATAGCACTTTTTAACCTCAAAGTCAAGAAATTCAAGACAGGAAAAATTCCTAAGCCAAATGCATCTTTTCTTGAGCACTCATGCTGTGCCAGGGAGAAATGTAGCTAAAGAAGACTTCAACTCCACCACTGGAGAAGCTCCCATTCCAGTAGGCGAGCTAAGGCAGTCACACATGCAAAAAGCATTCCATACCCAGGACACACCAACCAAAATCAGTGTGCCCCGTGACTCTAACATACACCAGGGCTTTAAGGAACTTTGAAAGAAAAAGAATCAGATCAGAAATGTGATCAAAGTGATATTTTAAGAAAATTACTTGAATGGTGGAATTTAAAATGAATGGGAAGATGACAGATCACTTTAGATGATAGCGTGATGTAGCGATCAAGAAGTTTCCTGCCCTAAATGAATCATATAGACACACTGAGCCACATAGTACCTAAATGAAAGGGACATTTGGCATTGACTGCATAGACAGAGCCCCCTAGACTATATGATTGTATCCTAAGCTCAAAGTCAGCCAGATTATACAGAAGGACCAAATCTCCCCTTCCTTTCATGTAGCCAAGGTGGTCTTTGTCAAAACTTGCTGAACCCCAAATGCAGTCCTACTGCTGTTCACTTGAATGGACTCTATACACCATTAAGCCGGCTAGCAACCCACCTTGTCCACTCTAAGGTTGTCCATTATAGGGTTGCCTTCTGGACCTCCACAGCTGTGCTGGTCCCAAAGTCAGGCTAGACCCACCTCCCTGCTTAGTAACCATAGCCAGACACCCAAATTTCAGGGCAAATCTGGGCCATCCCTGGCAAAGGAAACTGGTCTTAACTCTTGGACTAACTGGCATGCAAAAACACAGTACATGGGATTGAAAAGCAGTCAAAGAGGAATTTTTTTTTACTTCTTCCTCTTCCTCCTCTTCCTCCTCTTGCCTTTCTTCTGTTTCTCTTCCATACTCCCCTTTCTCTAGTGTGGCTGGGGCTCCAGCTTTCCCTACACACATCAACACCCGCTTCTTCCCACCCCCAGCTATGGAAGCAGGTGATTTGTTAGGTTTGAATTGAACCCATCAGATGTAACTGTAAAAATCTATTCAGTCCTCTTGCTAGTCACAAAGTAATGTTGCCTCTGCATATTCCAAACTGAATGTTGCTGAGAGAATGGCCTTTTCCAATGATATTTCCTTGTTGTGTGCAGAAAAGAAGTGATATGCTGGGGTATTTAAGACAAGCTGTCTTGGAGTTACCCACCCACACTGGTAACCTAGCAGTGGAAATAGCAGTTGCCTTTTGAAAATGGGTGACATGTCCTATGGGCTGCTATCAAATGAGCTTTTGTCTGAGATGCCTCTGAGAGCAGAATCATCCGGTGGGACTGGAGGAAAGTAACGTATGTCATACTGATGAATTCAAATCTGAGAATGCCACATGTACAAAGCATGGGCAGGGTCACTATCAATGAAACATCTGCCCAAGCTGCCTGCCCTGGGGCTGTTTGGGCCTCAAGTGGCTCTAGAGGGGATGTACCATGTGTTGTATCTTGCCTAAGCAAACCATAAAGACAAGCAAGAGGGAATGAATGGTACAAGTTGCAATGTCATGGCATGCCATCCTACTTGGGCATAGTCCAGACCCCGCTTGACTACTCTGATGCCCAAAGGAGCAAAGCAGCCTGGGACAGCAAGGAAGGGTGTTGCCACCCTAAGGTGTGGAGACCAGAGAAAGGAATCACTTGGTCTGCCCCCAGCCAAGTGACAGAAGAGGCTGCACTGCATTGTGTTCAGTGTTACCAAAAGACATCTACAGCAACAAGGAATCAACACAGCCTTCTTTTCTTTTCTTTTCTTTTTTTAATTCATAAAACCTTATCCTTAGTTTGCATCTTTGCATGAAATAAGACCTTGCTTATCTTTTTCACAACCTTAATGTGTAAAAGATAAGACAAGTCACTTAACATTTCTAGCAAAGTGATCCAACATATATACCATTTTGTTTAAAAAAAAAAAAAAGAAAAAATGACAAAATGACAAAAAAAATTTCAGAAAGCTCACAAGTGGCCTTTGGAGCCATTTTGTTTACTCTCCTGTGAGCAGCTGGCTGCCATCTCCTATTGGGTGGGGGTGGGGGGGTTTGGGGAGGGAGGGAATTCAGTGGGTGGGGGGTTAGGGTGGGTACTAGGGAGGGAAAAGGAGATTGGCTTCAAAGTTCCAGCGGGCCCCAGCTTGGCCCTGGCCACTCTTGGCCTTAAGAATCCTCCACTTGGAAGGATATAGCTGCTCGCCAGCCTACCTGATTCTCACGCTTGCCTTGCTGCCTTTTAATTGACCGCCCTGCGTGGGGGGGGGGGGGGGGGGCCAAGGTCAAAGCCACCCTTGAGTTAGGGAAGGAGGGACTAGCAACATTAAACTTGAAAAAGTTTACAGTTTTGTACAAAATAAAACAGAAAGGTTTTTTCTAAAAAATAAAAAAAAAAAGCAAATATACCAAAATAATGTAACTTTTATGTTTCTTTCTTTTCTTTTTCTTTCTTTTTTTTGGAAAAAAAATGGGGGTATAAAAATAGAAAAAAATCATGTTATTATTTTAAGCAACTTGTATGTTATATGGCTATAAATGTATGTGAATGTTGCAAATTACTGATTGGTCATGAGTCTTTCTTGGTGTGTTCTTGGTGATATTCTTTTTCTTACCCAAATTGGAAAATTATATTTTAGAAACAATGTCCTTGAAAGGAGAACTCTATGACTTGATTCCAGTTTGTTAAGTTGCAAAAAACTGGATCATAGGATTTTGCCCCCAATTACACACACACACACACACACACACACACACACACACGTGCTCCTCCTGTACAGGCAAAGTAGATTCTCATGTGCCATGCCTGGCCTTCACAGATCCACTGGCCCCACTTCCCGTGACTAAACTGAGCACAGAAGGCCCAAGACCCTATACTGCAACCTTCCTCTCCTGATTTCTACCTTGCTATCAGTACTGCCACAACTTGAAATTAACCAGCAGGGGATGAGTTCCCCAGAGTTCAAGGAGCACTTTCACCTTACTATGATCTTCCTCTTCCCCCAAAACTGGTAATTGTGACAGAACTCTTTAATATAAGAAAGTTATACATGGATCCAACAAGAATTATCAAAAAACCCAGAATCTTCTAATTCCTGGTTACAAGTGATTCTAACATCTGTTTTCAATTTTGGAATCCTAACCAAGATGGCAGCTTCCATATTCTCCCTGGACATGTGGTCCTCATGGTACCTAATCTCCCTACCTACCTTTTTCCTTCCTCCTTTGTCTTATCTGGGAATCTTCCCTTTCCTAGAAGTATCTGACTGAGGTTCTCTCTGCTCACAGATCTCCATAGGGAAAAACCCTTTATTATATCAGTTTTGATGGTCAGCATTTAGGTCCCAGGCCAAGCCCATTCAGATTGACTGTAAATAGTTGTCATTTCTGCTTTAGCGAGAAACCCTGAGGGTCTTCCCCTCCCAGATTCATTCATTTATTTTTTTTTTCATTCATTTATTTCTTTATGGACTAGGTGAAAGAGGAGATTCTTTGCCTCGGTTGCTACTTAGCCTTAATCACTGAATGGATGTGGCCTCGGTCAAACTGAGACTTGTTGAAGATCTTAGCTTAAAAAGGCCATGGCCTCCCCATTGCATACAGGGCCATCTCCAATCATCCTGATCTATATCTGGCTGATGTGGTTCGAGGATCAAAATGATGTGGTTATGTAGACACCAGATAATGGCAGCACCAAAAGTTGGTGTTTGTTCATGTGAAGAATTCACAGTGGCCAGAAATGGTAAATATTAAATATAATGGGAGAGCATATGAAAGACAAGTTCCTTGGTAGAATTCACAGTTACCCAGTAGGAGACACTACATGAGACTGGGGTGTTCTCTTAGCTGGCAGGCTAAATACTAAAAGGAACTTAGCACTCTAAAAGAGTTCATTAGCTGTAAGGAGGAGAAGTGGTATTGGGAAGTAAAGTGTCATTAGAGAGCGCCGTGGTGAACTGACCCAAAGGAAGGTAGCAGCCATGGGATGGCCCATAAGTAGATTTTATAGGGAAAATTTAACCTCAGGGACATGACTGGGATTTTTGACAGGGTCTGGCAAGGTGAGACTGCTCTAGACCTCTACAGAGGGTGGGTCTCAAGGGTTTGACTTAACTTGGATTTCAGACTGTATGATCTCAGAGGGTGGGACCATGGAGCTAAACTGATCTCTGTCAGGGCCTGTTGACTGCCTTCCTCAGGAATCAATTCTTTAGTTTCTTTTGGTCTATTCACCATTCGTGACCTCATCATGGCCACTGAACTCAAATGGCTCTGAAGAGGAAAATGAGGCAGATGGCCTTGCACAGCCCTCCCTCACTTCAATCTAATTCACTTGTTAGCCACAACATTGCCTCCCTGATGTCACCATCCTCTTCGAGAACAAAGGACAAACAAATGTGTGTGTGTGTGTAGGACATATATCCAACTGAAATGCGAAGAACTCCCCCAGAGAAGAAAGGGATGTTTAACCTCAGTACAGGGGAATGGCAAGAAGAAAGGATGAGAGTGGCAGTTTCCCCTGGACTCTAAAATATAATAAAGGATTTGGGTGAATTTTTATTGGATTTATTACATTATCAAAACTCCCTCTGAGAAATGAGAGTGGCACTTACAGTTTTAAAGAGTTGCCTGGAGAAAGCACAATCCATAGGGGTCAAGAGTTTCTGGCTCTAAAGCCAGCCCCCCAGCCATTCTTATCTCTCAAGAAAAAAAATTTTAAAAAGAAGTGGGGAAAGGGAAGGCTTGTGAAATCATACATCTTTCTATATGTTGTCTTATTTGATCCTCCCAATTCTGTTATATAGATGAGGAAACTGAGGCAAAGAGGTCACTTACCCAGAGTAACATAGCTAATAAATACCTAAGTCAGGATTTGAACTCAATTCCTCACTTCAACTTCAGTCCTCTATCCACCGTTCCACCTAGCTGCCACGTTCAAGCTGTAGATTCTACCATCCATGTCCTCAAACGCCAAGCCCTGCTGGAGGAAGAGATCACAGATTGAGAACTAGCAGGGATCATTTAGATGTCATTGAGCCCAACTCGCTCTTTTTGTTATTGTTGTTGATTCAACTCAGTCCTGTTTGACCCTCTGTGATCCCATTTTGGGTTTCCTTTGTGAAGACTGGTTTGCCATTCCCTTATCTGGCTCATTTTACAGATGAAGAAACTGAGGTAAATAGGGTAAAGTGACTTGATCAGGATCATTGTGAGGCAACATTTGAACTCAAGTCCTCTGGTGTCCTGTCTACTATTTCACCCCAACTCCAACTGCCACAGTCCCCAGAAACAAAGAAGAGCTGAACTCTCTTAATTGCTTGCCCATCTCCCTGTCTTTCCTGATATCCTATGAGCCAGAGCAAAGTGTCAGCTGTGAGAGTCTGTAAAAGTAATTCACTAATGCACTTTAAGGTTTTACAAAGCACTTTTCTCTTGATAATTGTGGTAGATTCCTTGTGTAAATATCATTACTCTCATTTTATAGATGATGAGTGATGAGACACAGGGGAGTGGAAAGACTCAGGCCCTGGAACACAGGCTCAATGGTCCTATCCTGTGACAGCTCTGCCTCCCATACCATGATGCTCTATGATCAGCTGGCCTGGGGTCTCAGGAATAAGGGATGAGGGAGCATGGGCAGATGGGAAGAATTTTTTCTGGCAGACCCAAAGAATACATTCAAATACTGGGGAGCAAGGGTGGCCAAGGTAGAGAGAACCTTCATTTGACCAAGGAGAAAACTATGACTCATAGAAGCAAGTCTCAATCACACCGCAAATTAGTAGCAATCAGGCTTCCCATCCCAGTCAGTTTACTACATCATGCTATCCTATCACATAGCTATTTTTCAGTCTATCATAAGGAAGCCTTCATTCAGATTATGTCCCAGGTGCACAAGCTAGCCCTTGGCCAGTTCCATCACTAGCTCTTCCACGTGGTATTTAACTCCTTGCTTCCCCTGCTGCCTCTATAGCCAAGCAGCTGAGAAAATTCAAATTAATACCACCAACATCATTATCAAGCCCTGATCAGCCAAAGGATGGTTTGGATTGTGGCCAAGGGTCTCCTTGGCAGGATCTGGGGAGCTCTTCCAAGATCAAGGGACAGCTGTTTTATGTGACTCTGCTTGTGTCCTTGATGGACAAGTCTAGCCAAGGTTGGCCTGGATGACATTGCCCCAAATGCTGAAGTCCCCTCTCTTCAAGGTTCTTATGCTCCCCCAACCCACCAAAGAGAGGATCAGACTCAAGATTCGGGGACACTGGGGAGGGAAATAGAGAAGAATCATGGAAAGAGCCCCAGTCTGGGAGAAAAGACACCTGGGTTCTTGTGACTCTGTTGAGTTCCAATTCTTGGATCCCCTCTTGGGGCCTCAGTTTCTTCTTCTAAAAAGGGAAGAGAAAAGACTTAGATAATCCTTCTCTAGCTTTTCCCCCAAACCCCAGGACATCATGGGAATAATATGGGCTTTTTGCCTTTCTTTGTGTCCTCAGAACTTAGCACAGTGCCTGGCACATAAAAGGCACTTAATAAATGCTCATTGACAGACTGAGTACTGATGCCACCAGCTCCCCTGCCCTAGTGTGTGAATGCCAGATTAAAAGAAATGGGTAAACAGAAGAGCTCCAAGAGATGCACTATAGCACAGAGAAACTAGGGAAAACTTATCTTGACTGATGCAAAATGAAGAGAGCAGAACCAGGCGCAACTGAAAAGAGATGACCACAGTGATGTAAGGGAGAACAGCTTTGAGAGACTTGAGAATTCTGAGCAGTACATTCACCAGTTACTCATCTTCAAAGATTTTAGAAGACTGAAAATGAAACATATCTTATTGGAGAGGTAGCCAGCCAGAGGTACCAATGTGTTTGATTATATTTATCAGTTTATAAGGGAAGACTATTACTGGGGGAGGAGGAGAAAGAGTAAGGCAATGATAGTGTTATAGAAAAAGAAAAGAAAAACTATGAATTAAAATTTTTTTTAAAAGAATAGAGGGAAATTCAGAAGGGGATGCAGACAAGCAAGGCAATTCTGTTACCACTTTCTAAATCATATTAAATACAATACCAAGTGGAAGTTCATCGTTTCAAATACAGTCAAGGTTTCTGTTCTTTCTATATTGAAATGTTCACATCTGTGGATTTTTCAGGTCATAATAAGAAAAAAAAGGATGTTATTAAAATAGAGTCCTAGTACCTTGCTCAGCTGTTTACCTTTGTTGTAGTGATCTGCCACTAACTGTAGGCCTCAGTTTCCCTCTTTTGTTAAATGAAGAAGCTGTGAATGATTTGAAAGGCCCTTCCAGTTTTGATATTCTATTTTCTATGATAATATGTTTTGAGGATAAATATTAACTGCCCAAAGAGCCCTTCACACCAGTTCCAAAATATGGCTTTGACTAATTTGGCAATAGCACCTAAAACTTAAATCCTTCAAAATTAATTTCTTTAGCTAAAGACATTGCAAATTCTACCTGATGATAGACAACATTTTAATTCATTATTAAACATTAGCTCCATAAAAGTCTTTGGTGAGTCCTGTGAAGATCGTGTATTTTTAAATCAGCAGAAGTCAGGAATTCAGGTTAAGGGAAAACCGTCAGTCTTTATTCTTAGTGAAGAAGGATCGGAGGTGGAAGAGAATCGGCGATGACAATGTTGCATGAGTCAAGGCTAGCCAACCAGCAGCCACACAACAGGCCTGGAGTTCGGAACCCAGGCCAACCCTCCCCTTCTTTCCTGTCTCTCTTTGCCTCCACCCACCAAAATCGGATTTTATCAAACATCAGGACTTGCGGAGAGTGGGAGGGACCACTTTATCCAATCATGTATATTAATAGAGTATAGAATTACTTTTAGCCTACGTACTTGGGACCTCATGCATCAACCAAACCTCAGCCCAAACTCCCGCTTTCTTTTATTTTAGAACAATTATGCCATCCCTGACTCCTCAGGGAGGCAGGCCCCAAGGGAGGTGACACAGCCTTCCAACTTCTCAGAGAAGGAGGGAAAGACCCGAAAAGGAGGGATCACAGCCTCCTGACTTCCAGAAAAGGCGGTGAAAGCACTAAAAAAGGATCACGCCCTAGGGAGATGAAAAGCACCAAAGGGAAATGGGGTTGCTAGGGGTTTCCCTTTGAAGGGTCTTTTATTATGCACAAACCCATCAGCATGGGGTTTAACAAGCACATAGCAATAATGAGAGGTATTGGGATGACCCCCCTCGTCAGTGCAGGCTCATGTGGTAAAAACATGAATTTTACACGCAAGTAGTGGAATAGCAAACAATATAAATAACGGTTTGGAAAAGATCACCAGAAGTCCTAGAAGGTGGGTAGTAAACAACAGTCACACATACACCTTTTGCAGCCAAGAGATAGTCCAAATCCAATCTTTGTCCATTGTTTCACATGTCAGGGAATCCAATGATCTCCTGAGTTTTTGAAGTCCTGCGTTTTTTGTTAGGAAATCCAATGATTCCAGGATTTTGAATGTTGTAACATCTTATCATTTTCAGAGAATCCGATTCCTGAGAGTTTTCGGTCCGGTTCAGAAATCCAATGATTCCTGAGGGTTTTGAATCCAACAATCTTTTGATGTCCATGAGTCAAACGCCAAACCCCGCTCTTTCAATGGTGAGCACAATCACAAAAAACCAGATATTTCTTGTCTTCCCTTTGTTTGGGTCTGTTGTCTCTCTGCAATGGAAAGGCGAAATTGGCCGTTGGCAACCCATCTGATTCCCTTTTCCATCTGAGAGATACAAGCAAACCTTCCCAAAGCAGTTAGCCTATCTGGTCCTTTCCATTCACCACTTTTGGGTCTCTTACCTGGGATTATCTAAAGATGTGGGTGTCCACTGGACACTGACCTTGGTGGGTTATAAACCCCCCGGAGCCAGTGCATCTTTTTCAAAATCAAGAAATAGTATAAAAGCTGATTTAGAAGTTCTTAGGGTTACCTGTGACTCTTTCTTTTGTTTTTGGGAGCGTCTTAATATCCCCCTCTCCACTATTGCCTTCCTTGAGGATTAAAGGATGCCGTGGTGTAAATTTTATGTGTGCACAAAAATGTGCAAAAGTTTTGAAGCTGGGCAACCCATAATGGCAAATGCTTGTATAGGAATTAGTGACCACTGGGCTTTCCCTTTTGCTGCTGGTTGAAAAGTGAATCCGAAAAGGTGTCACCAAAATGTGGATGGAAGACGACCAAAAGATTTATAATGGGTACATCCATTTGCCAGATTTATTGGGTCTCAAACCACGAGGGTTCTTCCTGGGAGGGGAGGGGTGGAAAGGAAAAGCCTAAGGCTTTTTACTATGCTCCTACTTCCTCCTTTTATTCCAAATTGTAAACCAAAACCACGCCTGATGATTTTAAATGAGATGCCTGAGCTTTTGGAACAAAGGGGTATTGCCAAATAGTTAGAAGGCTATCTGCCTTTGAATTGCCATCAAAAGGGATCTAAGTCCATATGAAATGGACGTAATATAAGATCTTACCTGGTTTTCCTTGCCAATTTCTTAAAGAGCTGATATATTTAGAGGCTGCAAATTTTTATTTGGGCTGTGGAATTCTTTGTACCACCCTACTGAATAGGCCGAATCAGATATTATATTTGTCTCCTGATAATGAAGAGTAGAATGACGGAAATTCATTCTGCTGAGTGGACTGGAAAAGGAGTTTTCTTCTTTTAGTTAGATCCAAGAGTACAAGCACAAATATGTTTGGATGCATCCGGAAGATAGTTGGCCTGAAGGGGAACTTTAGAAACTTTTTTCAAGAGTCCATCCCAATTATGTAATAGTCAGTTATCTTTTGGAGAACCATGTAAAAATTTGGGTTTTAATTAAAATTTCCACTTGGAGGGTCTACAACACCGTTAATTTGTGTATTGGTATAAAAGATGTATATCTTGTCGGTCTTGTCCCAGATAATTGTACTGCTCACTTGTGGCCTTTTTAAAATTCTACCCACAAGCACTGGGTAGGGGTGTAAGGTTTTTCTGTTGGGGGAGGTTCACCCATTTATCACACTGGTCCTTGATGAAGGACTGTGTGGGTGCCTTTTGGCAAAACTGATATCTCGGGGTTTTGGTGACTTTTCAACCAATTTGGATGCCAGTTCAACCTCCAAAGCCTCTTGAGCTTCTTTTTGTAAGCTGGCGGGGAATTTAAACACTGTCTCCCCTTAAATGTCATATAATGGTTGTAATGATAGGTAGTCAAACCTAACACTGGTGGATCCATTGGATATCTCCTATCAATTTCTAAAATCATTCAATGTGTTTAGCTTTTTCTGTTCTTAGGAGTTTTTGAACTGTAAGCACCTTAGGTATCCTATCCTAAATATTGAAAAGGAGATTTTTGTTTTTCTGGTGCTATGTAAATTTTAATTCCTTAGTTTTCTATGGTCTTTTGTAGACATGCTTCTAAATTTTTCCTCAGGTAATTAAAATGTCATCCATTAATGTGGTCCACAATTTCCATTGAGGATTTTATTTATTAAAAACTTTTGGGAATGCTTTTCTTACTGGGAAGAGCATAAAATACATTTAATAGTAGGGTGTTTTCATTCCTGTGGAAAACTGTTTATTATATTTTTTAAAGGTGTAAGCTAGGACTGAAAAGGCAAACTTTTCATATCCTCCCTTATCCAGAGGGATAGAATAGAAAAATCCTTAATATCTTGCCCAAAGAGGCCTTCTTTAGGGCAACTGAGTAGGAGATGGAAGTCAGGCTGAAGAGTTCCATAGTTTCATCTGTTGATTCACTTTTTCTTTTGTTCATCCTCCATTTTCCGATTTTTTTCAAAAAAACGGGGAATTCCAAGGACTTAGAGAGGTTTTTAATGTCCTTGGTCAAGTGTCCTGTACTATATCTAATAAGGCCTGTTTTTCTTTATTAAGGGCCATTTCTCTATCCACACTGGTTATGTTTTCCATTGGATAGGAAAGGGAAAGTGTTTTAAGGCTTCAACAGGCCCCTGCTTAAAAAACCAAGTACCATTTTTTTAACCCTAATTGCTGTAAAAACTCTTCCCCAAGATTGATGGGGATTTTTTTCAACTATAAAGGAGTAAAACCCTGTTTTGCCTTTAAAGTCCATCTCAAGGGGCACCTTTCAGCTGCTTTATCCCCTACACCAGACATAAATTTTTTAATTTTGGCCAGTGACTGGGCCTGGGGGGCCTTTTTAGATTGTGAGATGGGGTCGTTTTTTAAGCTGCTGTCCAAAATTTGGATTTTTGATTGGAATCAGAATTGGGTGACTATCACCAAGCTGCATTAGGATTCGTGAGTAAACTTGATGCATTATTTCTCCTGGTGATAAGTCCCACATTGTCGCCTGTATTGGTGACTGGGATATTATCAACATTCGTTTCCCAATCAGTATGTGGATGGACACTGGTTTTTGTTTGGGGTAAAAGGAAGTTTACGGCCTGGAGGCAAGGGAAAGGGGAGGCGTTTCATTGGGGGGTATTTGTTGTTTAGCGCATTTCCCTTTTCCCTAAGAACCCCCCTGGTTGTTTGGCTAGATTTTCCTTTTGCTTTCTATGGTTCCGGCATTGGTATTTGGGGATTGGGCTTTAACCCCCGGGGACCCTTTGATCTGCCCTAAGGTTTTTCCGCCCTAGGTTCCCTCTCCTTTTTAAACCTTTCCACGGGCCCCAAAAACCTTGTTGTTTTTCATGGGTCTGGGTCTTGCTCCCAAACGCCTCACTCTGCTTTAAAACTTACTTTTGTCCCTTTTTTCAAAAAGCTTGATGTTTTAGGAGCCCTTTGCTAAGGCCTGTTAATGTTGGGTTTGGGAAACCCTATCCTTTAAAGGATTTGTCCCCGTGGACAGGTTTAAATTTTTGGGGAATCCTTTCAGCCTATAAATTTTTAAACCCATTAATTTTCCAAAGGTTCCTTAAAATCTTTGATGGATTTTCCCAAATTTCAAGATTCAAAGCCAAAAGCAAAAGGGCCTATTGGGCCCTTTATTATTTTTTTAAAATTTTATTTATTTTAGGAATGGGTTTGTTTTGATAGATTAGGAATTTGCATAGTGCCATTTAAAATTTTCCCGGGGCCCCTTTTGGCCTAACCTTAGTATCAATGGATAACGATTTTGAATTTTGTTGGGCTTGTATCCCCAAAACTCTTTTCCCCCATGTTTTTGAGGGTTTATATCCCTGTTTGTTTAAAAGGGTTTAAAGAAATTTTAAACATTTAAAAATTATGGGCCCTTAAAAGTAAAGCTTTTAAAGTCTTTTTAATATTTTTTTAGTTAAAAGGGGCGTTTTTTTTTTTCTGGGTTTCTGGGAAATTAACCAATAATTTAATTTTCCCTTGTTTTTTTGGCCTTTTTAAAACTTGGCCCTTCCAAAATTGGGAACGGGGTTTGGGGGGTTTTTAAAACTGCCCCCCCCCTTTTTTCCACCATATTGGTAAAGTATTTCCCTTTGGGGCTAAGCCCTCCTGGGGGGGGAAGGCAAAAGTCCTTGTTCCCTCCCTTGGGGAAATTAATTTATTGTTTTTTAAATATCTTAATTTGAATAAAACCATTTTTCTTTTCAGGGAATTTCTTAGTCTTTAATTGAAAAAGCCTATAAAAATTTGGGAACCCTTTGAAACGGCATCTTTTTCCAAGGGGGGTTTCCCTTTAAGGTCTTCCCCTTCCCAAACTAAGGGGACAGAACACCAAAACTTAAAGTAACCCAGATTTCTTCAGCCGTGTTTTCTTGCCCATTTTGGGTTTAAATAATCTTTACCTTTGCCAATTGCCAAAAAGATTAGGTTTTTAAAAAAGTTTTTTTTGTCATTCAAACTTCCAAATTCCTGGCCAGACCCTTTCCCTTTTTCCCAAAAAATGTATTTTTAAAAGGGGGGGGTTGGTTAAAATTCTTTATTTGGGGAAAAATTTGAGTTAAGCTTTTTTTAGCGTGGCAAGAGCAGGCCAGAGGGCCCAAAGGGAGCTCAGAGTTAAACCCGGAATTTTTCCCATTTTTTCCGTTTTTTGCCACCCACCAAAATTTATTTTTTTCCCCCCATCAATTTTGGGAAGTCAAAATTTTTTTTTTCCTCTTATTAAAAAATCAAACATTTGTCTCATATTAAAAGTCATAATCCAAAAGCCCTTTTAAATCCTCTGGTTTTACCTGGGGCTCAAAATTTTTTACGAAGGTGAAAGGGAACTTTTCCCTCCATTTTCCCAAACCACCCCGGGGAAAGGGGGATCAACATTTGAGTCACAATAGGACTTGTGAATCCAGCACAGAGGAAAGCTCCTAAAGCTGCTGCCACAATAGAAGACAAAAGAGTTGAGGGTCATTCAGGGAAGGCTGGACGCCAGATAAGTGTGGGATACACAGAGTGGTGACACAATTCATTTGTGTCCTCAATTCCTATGGGAAAGTGCCCAAAGACCAAGCCCACTGTGGCCCCAACACCCATGGGCCTTCCCTCTGTGTATTATTTACCATTTATCCTATATATCATTTATTTGTACTTGATTTATGTTCTCTCCCCCATTAAACTCCAGTCTGCTTGAGAACAGGAATTGTTCTCAATTTGAGTTAATCAATGTCTACTGACTGACCAAGGAGAAGCCCTTTCCCCCAAGCCTCCTCCTTGGCTCCAGCCTTGGGCTCTCCAACTCATAAATCACCCAGATAGCTGGAACCATCAGCACTTTCTCCCCCTCAGAGTTGATGCCCACAGCACCAGCTGCCATGTGCTGAGTCGCAGCCTGGTTTCCCAAATTAACCTGTGTGTCCCTCTCTGGCCTCGGACCAGAGGCCCACAATGGGGAGGAGGGGAGGGACTGAGAAATGCTGGGGAAGGAAGCCTTTCTCCAGGGAGATAGGGGAGAGCCCCTAGGAGCACCACTCTCCCTCCCACCCCCTGTGGAAGGAGATTAGTCTCTAGGCTCTGAGTGCCTACTGAAAGACAGAGGGAAAGGCCAAGGAAAGAAGAGGTAATGGTGGGTGCTGGGAAAGGAGAAGCCAGGCCCAAGGTCTTCGGTCTAGATCAATGAAGCCAAAACATACCAGCTGTTGTCTTTTCAAATTAATTTCTCTAATGGAAAATCCGAAAGCTTTCCTTTTGACTGTCAAATGAAAAGAATTCCTTTCCCCAATCTACTTTTCAAAGCCTTGAACTATTTACCCACAGAGAAAATCCCTGGGAGGACCACAAGGGTGGAGACTGTCCTCTCCTTTTTCAGAAGAGAAAACTGAGGCCCAGTGAAGGGAAATGATTCGCCTGAAGTCATAGATGACCAGAGTCCTGGGCCTGGAACCCAGATTACCTGATTTTAACCCAAGGATCTTTTTCTAACCTGGAGCTCAAATGAACTGGAGCAAAAAAAGAATCAGGCGACTTGATGCAGAATGAAGTGAAGTGAGAATCAGGAGAAAAACTGACCCGATGGCATTGTAACATTGACAAAAAATTCGGTAAGACTTGACAACTGACTAAAGTAATGAGCAATCAAAAGGCCAGAGAATCCACAAGGAAACAGCTAGGCATTTCTGGGCAGAGATGCAGTTAGTGAGACAGCCACTTGGGGGACATGACCAACGTGGGAATTTGTTTTGCTCAGCCACATATATCCATTATAAGGGTTTTTTTCATTTTCCTTTTAAATTGAGGGAAAGGGTGGAAGCGAGAGAAAGTAAATGCTTATTGATTCCAAAATAAATTAAACTTAAAAAATAAAGCCAATTGAGTAGTTTGGAGTAAGGGAATCCATCTTTCTGTTGCTATCTTTCTTAGGGTCATTTATTTTTTAAACAGATTTTTATTGATATTTTTTGATTTTACATATCCTACATTTCCTTCTATATCCCTTCCCTCTCCATAGTCTCTTGGTATCCCTTCCTACCTTCCCTGATTTGATCCTGCACCAGCCACAGCCACCTCCCTCAGACAGAGTGAGAGGAACTGGATTCAATTCAAATGAAAAAATGAATTCAGTGCCACTTAAGCAGTAAGCATTAGGCTAGAAACTGTGAGATTAAGGCAAAAATGAAAGAATTCCTGACTTTGGATAGTTTACTTTGGGGGAGAGAGGAACCATGTATACACCTAGCTAAAATGTATACAAAGTCATTTTCTGAGGAGTGGAGGTGGGAAAATAATGAACTGAGGCATGAGTGGGAGAAGGGGAGAGACACGGAGAGAAGACAGAGAAACAGAGACAGAGATTCAGAGACACAGAGACAGAAAGAGGAGAGGAGAGAGAGGGGAAAGAGAAAGGGAAGGAAGGAAGGAAGGAAGGAAGGAAGGAAGGAAGGAAGGAAGGAAGGAAGGAAGGAAGGAAGGAAGGAAAAAAGGAAGGAAGGAAAGGAGGGAGGGAGGGAGGAAGGAAGGAAGGGAAGGAGGGAGGGAGGGAGAGAGGAAGGGAGGGAGAGAGGGAGGGAGGGAATCTATGCTGAACATACTTTTTAATTTCACTTGCATTATTAACATTTTCTCCATCACTTTGTTAAGCCTAGGCAACTAAAAGAGCAATAAATCAAGCCCTCATCTGAAGCATTTGCTGATTCCCCAGGGTAAAATACTCACCCTGAAAATGTTAAGATCTGGAAAGTCTGTATAAGTTGGTTCCAACACAGCCCTGACTAGGCCCCAGACAACCTCTAGAAAGCGCTCTTAGGGAGTGGCACACAAAGTGAGCCTTGCAAGGAGCTAGGCATTCCCAGGAGCAGAGAGGATGAGAAAGCATTCCAGGCATGGGTGACTTCCTCTGCAAGGGCAAGGTGGTAGTATGTGGAATGTACAGGTAATGGCATATGAGGCACTTTGGTAAGAATGTAGAATATATGAGGGGGATAAATGGATAATCAGCCTGAAAGATTGGTTGGATTCAGACTGTGAAAGGCTTTGAAGTTTGAATCTGTGCGTTTGTTTTTTCTCCTAGGGACAACAGGGAATTACTGGAATTTCTGAAGCAGGGGAGTGCCATGGACAGACCTGTATTTGGGGCATCTCAGTTTGGCAGCAGTATGGGGGACTGAACATCCCAAGCACAAATCCCAGTCATATTCCTTCTTTGGGCCTCAGTTATCCCATCTGTAAAATGAGATGTTCCTTTCAACTCTAGTTCCTATGCTCCTACAGGATGTAAGTTCATCATGTTCTTTTCTCCCTCAATTCAATTGAGAGTCCATTCTGCAGCTTGGACTAGTGGAGAGTAGAGGAAAGGGAGGAATAACAGTCTATAGCCCCCAGGCACCTTGAGAGTCCTACCCAAGAACATATGCTATCCCATGAACACCGACTGACCAAGAAGACTTTGAGGAAACAGAAGCAGCACGAGAGCGACTCAGCCAACCAGGCCGGTGACAGGAATTTTCAGGCTAATCTGAGCTTTCCACTGGGTGTTGGCCAAATTCAATGGCCTCCTTAGAGGCTAGATAAGGCCCTTTGGGGACTCCAGTGAAGAAACTAGGCTTCAAGTTGAGAGAGCCTCAGTGACTCTCAGTGACTGGGATCCCCAAAAGTCCATGAGGCTGCTGCTGGCCTCTAATGGAGATGAATGGGTAGCCAGCCAAAGTAATTGATTCAGTTTGCTCTTGCTAGCAACAAAGCCTCTGGGAAATGTATTACCTGGTCAGACATGTTTTTTCCTCTAAAGTATTTAATCAAAGGATTCATTTTCCTGAGATAAGTGATGGTGGCACAGCAATAAGGCTTACAGAGTACCCAAAACTTGGGGGGTAAAAAAGAGTCTGCAGAGGGCATGGCTTTAGAGAATAGTATGACAGATTATACCACAGACCTGAATTCTAACCTTGGATCTGCCTTTAACTTACATGACCTGTGTGGATCTTACTTTCCTCCTTCTGTATGAAAATAATAGTTGATATTTAGAAATCACTTTAAAGATGGCAAAGCACTTTGTAAACATCTTTTTGGCTCCTCATGACCCTGAAAGGCTCAGAGCAATGAATTTCTTTTGGATATACAGCTAGTCAGTATCAGAGGGTAGCTCATAACCTATGTCTGCCCCACTTCCAAGTCCCAAGCTCTTCTACTATGCCAGGGATGGAGGGGTCAGACCAGCATCTAGAGCTCAAAGAGACCTTAGGGGCCATCAGGTCCAGCCCTCTAATTTCAGAAATGTGAACAACCTATAGAGTTGTATTTCCATAGAGGGAAAAAGACTTAGAGAAAGGTCATATCAGGGAGTGGAACCAAGATGGTAGAGAGTAGATAGGTCTTTGTTTGAGTTTGCCTGGCTTTCCTCAGAATCAACACCAGATCACTCAGAGCCCTGTTGATGTTCCAGAGAAAATCCCCCCTAGCTCCAAGAGCTTCCTTCATTTATGTGATCTCCCAAAAGTTAACTCCGCCTTCTGGAGGGAGAGGGATTCTGGGTTATCTCCCAGAGTGCTCTCTGGTCCTAAGGGAGGTGTGAATTCAGCTCTCATACTAGCCCTGAACTCTGTGTGAACTCCATTGAGTACTTAGATACTTGAGCTCTCTAAAGGTGTGAACACAAGCATTGTTCAATCAGTTCCACCTAATACCTTGTTTCAAGTTCTGGCCCCAAATCAGATCAAATCAACTCCAATGTCTTCACATTTTGTAAAGAAATGTCTTAACACTTTGTAAAAGATTCCAACAAGATCAAGCCTCTGAATGAGTTTTGAAGTGACAGAACCCACAAATATTTGGAGTGTAACAAAGTTCTAGCAGAAAATATTTTGAAAGAACTTCAGGAAAGGTCTGTCTCAATCGGGCATGGCATTTTGTTTTGGCTCTCCTTGAGTTAAGCAACTCCCTGAGTTGAAATCCCACTGAGTTAAAAATGGATTGCAATCTCCTATCTGCTGTGCTAAAGAGTTGCCACCCTCAAAAAATAGGAAATTTAGGGGATGCCCATCATTAGGGGAATGGCTGAACAAGTTATGGTATACAATTGGGATGGAATACTATTGTGCTATAAGAAATGAACAGGATGCTCTCAAAAAACCTGGAAAGACTTATATGAACTGATGAAAAGTGAAGTGAGTGAAAACAGGAGAACAGTATATACAGTAACAGCAACATTGTATAATGGTTAACTGAATGATTTAGCTATTCTCAGCAATACAACGATCCAAAGCAATTTCTAAGGTCTCATGATGAAAAAAATATTATCCACGTCGAGGGAAAGAACCAACAGTCTGAAAGCAGATCAAAACACTATTTATCATGTTTTTCTTGAATTTTTTGGTCTATGTTTTCTTTTACAATATGACTAAGATGAAAATATGTTTTTCATGACTGCACATGTATAACCTCTATGAAATTTCTTGCATTCTCAATTGGGGGGGGGGGAAGAAAGGGAAGAAAAGAATTAGGAACTAAAAAGTTTAAAAAACAAATGTTAAAATTATTTTTACATATAAATGGGAAAAAATAAAGTATTAAATACTCAAAAAAAAAAAAGTTGCCACCTTGATAAAGCCCCCCTGTGCCACCACTGTGTTGTATGCAAAGTGCTCACCTTGGCCTGGATTTGTTAACTGCCTCAACACGATGTATTCCAAAGCAAATGTGGAACCCAGAACTGAATATGACACATCAGATGTGATTTTATCAGTACATAAGACATAATTATTAATGCAATTTTAATATTAATAACTATAAGTTATTAATAACTATGAATGCAACATGAGTTAACTTTTTTGCTGCTACATAGTATTCCTATTATGCTTGCAATCTCTTAAAACTGCCACAGCTGGATCACACAAGCTATTGCCTAGCCATAACTCTAAGGTCCCTTCTAGATCTAAGTGTAAGAGTCTAAGTCTTTCCTAATCTGCATTAAGATGGTTACTTTTTTAACCCTCATATAAGACTTAATATTTTTCCCAATTCAATTGCAATTTACTAGAATTGACCTGTTGAGATCTTTTGGGATCCTGAGTCTTTCATCCAATTTGTTAGCTATCCCTCCCAGATTCATATGATTTGCAAATTACGTAAGCATGCCAACTTAGCTTTCTTGTAACTCTTAGATGAAATCGTTGAGCAGAACAGTACCACATATACAGACCACTATCCTCAACCAATAGGGTAAATGCTTAATCTAGAGGTGCTAACTTCTGGCTTAGCCTCGAGTCAGCTGCTCTGTTCCAATATCCAGTTTTCCCAGGGTCCTCAACAAAGGCCTACCTTAATGGATTATGACTCTCTCCTTTTTTAATGTCTAGGGAAACCTGATTTTAGAAGAGCTGCCTACCCAGTACAATAGTTATAATTGTCCTAGCCCTGAGTTTCTTAGACCAAGAGTAGTGGCCTTGAGCTGACCTATAGGAAATACAAAAGGATAGTCATGGGGCCTGGTTTAATTTCTCCATCTTACACATTCATAGGACCATAGGGTTAGAATCCTATGAGTATATAAATACTCATTCCTTCTCCTTCCAGTCCCTAGGATCCTAGATATAGAACTGGAGCCTCTAGAGACCATCTTGTCCAGCTCCTCTATTTTTCAAATGAAGAAACTGAGGACCACAGATTTTCTCAAATATGATTTACTCACATAGGTAAGTGGAAGAGCCAGAATTCAAATTCAGCTCTCCAACTCTAAAATCAGCACACTTTCCACTCCTAAGATGTTCTTATCTTTGGAAGAGAGAGAGAATTGGGATACAGGTCCCTGCCTTCAAGCTGCTTACAATCTAAATGGAAGGATGAGATATATGCACAAATAACTACAGTATAAGGCAAGCAGGAAACAAATATTTCTTAAACACTAATTATGTGCCAAGCACTAAATGCTTTACAAATAGTATCTTATTTGATCATCACAACTCTGCAAGGTAGGTACTTTTTTGGAGGGAGAGAGAATTGACTAGGCAATTGGAGTTAAGAGACTTGCCCAGGATCACACAGCTAGTAAGTATTAAGTGTAGGAGGCCATATCTGAACTCAGGTCCTCCTGACTCCACTCTATCCCATTTTGCCATTTAGCTGCCCGTAGGTACTATTATTATACCCATTCTAAAGTTGAAGAAACTGAAACAGAAAGTAGTTAAGTGACTTGCTAAAAGTTACACAGGTATAAGTGTCTGAGGTCTGATTGGAACTCCAAGCCTAGCACTCCATCCTTTGTGCCACTTAAGTGCAGAGTGTGATATCTACCAGAAGAAATGAAAATTATGGGAGTTCAGAGAAGGAGAAAGTTTCTTAAAGAGTGTACATTTGGACTGGACCTGAAAGAATAGGGCAGCTTCTAACAGGCAGAAAACAAGTGTCAGAGAGTATTCCAGGGAGAATTCAAGCCTTGAGACATGGTGCAAATTTGGGCCCTGATCTGGTTATGGTAATTGATTTGGCTGGGGTATATGTAAGTGAATTGGGCAGTTCTTACCTTCTAGAGTCATTAACATCAAATTGGAGAGGACCTTAAGCTCCACAGTCTGTGTTAATTATTCGCAGGATTATATCACCATCCCAAGCAATCCTTTCCATAGTACTTCAGGATTTGTAATGTCCTTTACATCTTATTTGAGCATCATAAGGACCAAATGAAAGAATGTGCTATCTTATCCTTTAAAAGCACACCTGAGGCATTACCTCCTACAGAAGGACTTTTCAGTTTCCCTCCCACCCCCTATTCAGGTCTCCCCACCCAAAATTACTTTATATTTATAAGCAACTCTTTAGAGAAAGTACCAACTTGCATCAGTAGAGGGAGCCTCGTCCACTAGGATTGCCCTATACCAATTAAATCACAGATCCCGTCCATCAATACCCATATATAACATGTATATAAAAATGTATATTCACACAAGAGTAGTGAAAAAGTGAGGGGTAGGGAGAGAGAGGAAAATGGAAGGAAGGAAGGAAGATGGGGGAAAGATGGAGCAGGAGAAAGGAAGGAAAGGAGAATAGAGAAGCATAGAAGGGAAGGGGGAATAGCAACAAAGGAAGGAAATGACAGATGGACAAAGATTGAAAAAGAAGGAGGGACAGATAGGAAGGAACTAATGAATGATGACAGAATGAAGAGAAGAGATGAAGAAAAGGGGAGAAATGAAGGGAAGTAGAGAGGAAAGGAGGGGAAATTAAAGAAGGAAGGATGGAGAGAGTCAATGAAGAATAGAAGAGAATGAGATAGATGGGACAAAATGAAGAGGGAGAGCAATAATAGGGTAAAGCAATAGAAGCAGGAAGGAAGGTGATTGCTTCTCTTTTGACTATCTCTTAGGGTCAGTGTCTTAAACCTGCAATTTACAGGCATTTTCTGAACAAAGAAAGGAGAAGAAACATGACTATCTGCAGAATTTGATTCCTGGATTTGATGTTCCTGCTTTCTATGTTTCTGCAATTACGATTAAAGCTTCAAATTCCAACTGAGTAAGTACTCTGTGGATTCCCAGACCCACAGCATTCCAGGTATGATGATCACAAAGCAAAATTCAATAAAGAAGTAAGTCCCCAAATAATATTATACCCCCAATGCTTCCACACTGAAGGAATAAGACAGTTCTTTCCCTTCCTATTCTCATTAGGGCTGCTTTCTTAGTGCCAGGAGCCCAGGAACTCAGGCTTCTCTTTCCCAATGCCACCTCCCATCCCAGCCTCCACTGAATGGCATATAACTAAACCACTATGAGACTCAGTATGCTCCTCTGTGTTATATACTCAATGTCTCCTAGGGAGTTAGCAGAGTTGAGAGGGGATCCTAGTGTTAACAACCTTCTAATTGAAGGCTATTTCCATCTTCTCCTTCCCCTCTCCTCCATTCAGTGCCCAGACCTGATACAATAAGTGGTTTCAAATCATCTTGAATTCAGAAGAATGATGGTGCTTGTCCTTAGGATGGACTGCTAGTACCGATGCTCACTTCTCTAATTTAGTAAAAATTAAGGAAGAGAAATGGAAACACTAGCGTTTCATTGCCCCCTTCCTCACTATCTTCCACTTACTCTCTTTTTCTCTTTCACCTTTCCCTTCTTCCTTCCTTCCTGCATGTCAGGTCCATTCAGTACTCTAGCAACCCAGTCCAATGGGATAAGTAATTATTTTGGGATTTCACAAGCCTAGAAAGGCCTCTTCCATTCCCAAACACATCTACACTTCCTGGATTTTTTAAAATGTAACTTTTGCTTTATTTTTTTTTCTAAAGGTGACTGGGAAGTATAATGAAGAGAGTGCTAGATGCAAGAGTTAAGAATCAAATGAGATAATATCTATCTATCTATACATAAAGTGCTAAATAAATGCTATTATTATTCAATTAAGAAGCATTTATTTTGTCTCCATCCTACCTTCCCCTCCCCTGGAAAAGCAAATCCTTATGATAAATCTTCATAGTCAAGTAAAATAAATTCCCACATTAGCTGTCCAAAAAATCTCACTCTGTGCCTGCAGTCCCTTGCTCTTCAGTCAAGAGGTGAGAAACATACTTTGTCATCAGTCCTTTGGAACATTAGATGGTCACTTCATTGATCAGAGGTCTTAAGTCTTTAAAAGTTGTTTATCTTTACAATGTTGTTATGGTTCTCTTGGTTCTGCTCACTTAGCTCTGTGTCAGTTCATACTAATTTAGAGTTTATCTGAAACATCCCTCCCGTAATTTCTTATGACAAAATAATATTCCCTTACATCCATATTCCACAATTTGTTCAGCCATTCCTCAAGTTTTAGCATCTCCTTAGTTTCTAGTTCTTTGCCTCTACAAAAAGAGCTGCTATAAATATGTGTGTGTGTGTGTGTGTGTGTGTGTGTGTGTGTGTGTATAAGCTCTGAGAATCTTCATTTCAACTCGTGTTCTCTGATGATCTATTAGAGAATGATTGTTGTTCTTATAAATTTGAATCCATTCATTTAAAGCTTAGATTTGAGACCTTTATCAGAGAAACCTGCTGCCATTCCTCCCTAATTACCTATTTCCCTTCTAATTTGGTTATTATGAATATAGAGCTGGATTCATTTTTAATTTTTTTCCAATTGAAATTGCCCCTCGTAAATCTCCCCCATTGAGACAGAAAAAAGAAAACCTTTGTAATAAATATGCATAATCAAGCAAATCAAATTTCCATACTGGTTATGCCCATTCTGCATCTTGGGTTTATCACCTTTCCATCAGGGACGGGATAACATTCTTTATCTTCAATCATGTATGGTCATTTTATTAAGCTTTTCCAGATTTTTCATTTTTATAAAGTTGTAGTTATTGTATAAATTCTTGTCTTTGTTCTGCACACTTCACTCTGTATTGGTTCATGCAAGTCTTTCAAATTTCTCTGAACCCATTTTGCCATTTTGAGGCAGAATACTATTGTGTTATATTCATATACTATATTTTATTTAGTCCAATTAATGGGCACTCCTTTTAGCTCCAATTCCAGTCAACTACAAAAAAGCTAATATAAACAACCAAGGTTGTGGCACAGTGGATAGAACATCAGCCCTGAAGTCAGGAGGACCTGAGTTCAAATATGACCTCAGACACTTACTTAACCCCAATTGCCTCAGCAAAAAAATAAATAAATAAACCAAGATGAATTCCAAATGGATATGACACCAACATAAAAGATGACATCATAAGAAAATAAAGTATCAAGTATTAGTTCACTTCTATAGGAAGGGGAAGGTTACAAAAAATAACATGAAATAATTTTTATTATTTTAAATTTAAAAGATGCTGCACAAACAAAACTAATGCAGTTAATTAGAACGGCAACAAATAAGCAGAAAAGTCATCATCTTTCTCTGATAATGCTTTCCTAGCCACGATATATAATGAACTTATTTCAATTGTTAAAAACAAAAGTCATTCCCTAATAGTTAAATGGTCAAAAGATATAGAGGCAATTTTCAAAAGAACTCTCTAAGCTATCAACAATCACATGAAAAAATGCTCCAAAATCTCTAATAGAGACATACAAATTAAAGCAACTAAAGCTCCACCTCATATCCACGAGTTGGCAAAGATGACAAAAACAAATAACAAATGTTGGAGGGACTATGGGGAAGACAAGCACAGTAATGTACTGTTGGTAGGGATGTGAATTGAACCAGTCTTTCTGAAAAGCCTCCTTGTAAACACCTGTGAAAAAGGACTTAAAGAACTAGAGGGATTCTGTGTCTTCTTATTGGGGAAAAAGTCTCATCAAATCTAAGACCCACTTTAAGATGTAATCTTGTAATCAACTTCCTAAAAAAATCTGCAGGGTCAGATGGATTTGCATGTGAATTTCACCAAACATTTAAATTACCAAACACATTAAATTTAGCAAGTATTACCAAACATAAAAAAACTAAGACTATGCAAACTATTTGGAAAAAACAGGGAAAAAAGGTGTCCTCCCAAATTCCTTTTATGACACAGATATGATGCTGAGACCTAAACCAGATAGGATCAAAATAGAGAAAGAAAATTATAGACTAATTTGCCTAATAAATATTGATCCCAAAATCTTAAATAAAATATTAGCAAAGAGATTACATAAAGTTATCACCATGATAATACACCATGACCAAATAGGATTTATACCAGGAATGCTGGGCTGGTTCAATATTGGGAAAACTATCACCATAATTCACTCTATCAATAACCAAACTAACAGAAATCATATGATTATCTCAATAGATGCAGAAAAAGCATTTGACAAAATCCAACACCCATTCCTATTAAAAAAAACACTAGAGGGCATAGGAATAAATGAAGTTTTCCCTAAAATGATTAGTAGCATTTATTTAAAACCATTTCTAGTCATATGAAAAATGCTCTAAATCACTACTGATCAGAGAAATGCAAATTAAGACAACAATGAGGTATCACTACACACCAGGAAAAGATAATGATGAATGTTGGAGGGGATGTGGGAAAACTGGGACACTAACACATTGCTGGTACAGTTATGAACGGATCCAACTATTCTGGAGAACAATTTGGAACTATGCCCAAAAGACAGCCAAACTGTGCATACCTTTTGATCCAGCTCTACTGGGCCTATATCCCAAAAAGATCATACAAAAGGGAAAAGGACTCATGTGTCTCTGTGTCTTTGTCTGTCTCTGTATGTCTGTCTGTCTTTCTCTCTCTCTCTCTTCTCTTTCTTCCTTTCTCTCTCCTCCCCACTCTCCTGAGCTGCAAGATTTGGTACACCTAAACTTGGGCCCCAGGACAAGGCAACCACCATGGTGAGGCAGGCATCTCATAACAAACTAGGGTGAGGGTTAGGTCTCAAAAAACACTTTTCACTGGATGGAAGTTCCTTCCATTTCAAGCCTTGGTCCCCCCTCCTGACTTCAGCCCAAGAGTTTTCTGAAGTCCCAAGAGTGATAACTGTTCAGCTAGAAAATCCAGGGCATCTTGGGAAGTCTCTTCCCTTTCTTCAACTTCTGTTTCCTCACCTATAAAATGAGAAGATTGGACAAGACAACCTCCCAGGTCCCTTGCAATTCCCTAGGAAATAAATATATTTTTAAACTGGACTCAAAATCCAAGCAAAATAATGAGTTATACTGCACACAGAAGCTCTCACTAAGGCTGAGTTAGCTGGGCAGCCAGAAGCCTGGAATGAACCTGAAAAGAGCTGCCCATTGCTAAAGGAGACCTCAGAAGATACCCAGCCTAATGTCCTCCCTGGAAGGTCACTGGTCAGTGTTGGCTTGTACACTGCCAGTCACAAGTGATTCACTACTTCCAGAAGGAGCCATGAACAGCTTTGATTTTTCTTTGGAAAGGTCATGTCCTTTACTGAGGTGGAATCTGCCTCTTTAAACTTGCACTCAGCGTGATCCAGGTTGCAAGGTCAAGTTAACTGCAGGTTAATGTTAGGGTCAGGACTGGAACTCAGATCTCTTGCCTCCATGGTCAATAGTAGTAGCCTTAGAAAAGGGTGGCTTTCAAAGTTTAGTATTTGCACTTTTTTGTCATTGTTGTTTATTGGCTTATTTTTTCTCTCATGTTTTTTCCCTTTTGATTTGATTTTTCTTGCACAGCAGGATGAATATGGAAATACACGTAGAAGAATTGCAAATGTTTAGCCTATATCGGATTACTTGTTATCTTGAGGAGGGAGGACGGAGAATGGGAGAAAAATTTGGAACACAAAGTTTTGCAAGGGTGAATGATGAAAACTTATCTTTGCATATATTTGGGAAAATAAAATACTATTAAAAAAAAAGAGTGGTTTACGCAGAATAAGAGCTATAAGGATAGGAGAAGAAGATAGGAGGAGGATGAAAGAACTCCTCTGTGGAAGGGAGAGGGGAGAGAATGAAGTCTAAGAAAACCCCCACTTCTTCTATCTTCTCTCCATTCATACAGTCATTGTCCTATGTGCGGCCCTCATCATCTCTCACCTAGATTACGGCAATAGCCTCTTAAATCACTTGACTTCAGTCTCTTTCCTCTCCACCACATCTTTCCCACAGCAACCAAATTGATATTCTGAGAGCATATACATGTATAGGTCACTCACCAACTCAAGAAGCTATGATGGCTCCCTGCTGCTTCCAGGATAAACAACGCTTCTCTTTGGCATTTAAATCCTTCACAATCTGGCTTCAGTCTCTCTTTCTAGACTGATGCCACATTACTCCCCTTTATTCACGCTACATCCTAGTCCTGCTAGACTTTTTTTCTGTTCTTCATACATGACATTTCACCTACCTCTAGGTGTTGCAAAGGCTGGCCCAACTGCCGGGAATGCTCTCAATCCTTATCTCTACCTCCTGGCTTCCTTCAAGTCTCCACTAAAATCCCTTCTTCAACAGGAAGCCTTTCCCCATATATCTCCCTTAACATTAGTGTCTTTCTTCTGTTGATTATCCCCATTTTAGCCTATCTAGACTTTGTTTGAACATACTTGTTAACACATTGTCTTCCCATTAGACTGTGAGCTTCTAGAGGGTAGGAATTCTCCTCTGTCTTTCTGAGCAGCTCCAATACTTAGCAGAATGCTTGGCACGTAATAAATACTATGGGGAATCTTCCTTGATGCCCCCCAATTCCCAAACGACTTTGTAGATTATTTATTTTTATATTTATTCTCTGGGTATATACATATTTTATAATGTTATAATTATAATCTTATAATAATTATATACTATATTATGGTAATATAAAATTATCATATTTATATATTACACATTGAAATATATATCTATGGCAGTTAAGTGGCACAATGGATAGAATGCCACTTGGAATCAGGAAGACTCATCTTCATGAGTTCAAATTCGGCCTTGGACGCTCACCAACTGTATGACCCTGGGAGAGTCACTTTACCCTGTTTGTCTCAGTTTCCTCCTCTGTAAAATGAGCTGGAGAAGTCCATGGCAAACTGCTCCAGTGTCTTTGCCAAGAAAACCCAAATGAGGTCACAAAGAATCAAACATAACTGAAATAACTGGACAACATACACACAGAAAAACACACGTGTGTGTGTGTGTGTGTGTGTGTGTGTGTGTGTTATCTTCCCATTAGAATGGAAGCTCCAGATTGATTTCAGAAAAGCCTGGAAAGACTCATATAAACTGATGCTAAGTGAAGTGAGTAGAATCAGAACATTGTACATGGCAATGAGATCACTGGGAGAATCCAATCACATCAAAGATGATGTGATGATCAATTGTGATAGACAACAATGAGGTGATTCAAGGCAATTCTAATAGACTTGTGATGGAGAGAGTCATCTCCATCCAGAGAGAGGCCTATGGGGATTTAATGTAGTCCCCAATACTATTTTCACCTTTTTTGTTTCCTTGCTTGTTTGTTTACTTTTTCTTTCTCATGGTTTTTTCCTTTTTTGTCTGATTTTTCTTGCACAACATGACAAATATGGAAAAGGATTGTACATATTTAACCTATATCAGATTGCTTGCTCTCTTGGGGAGGGAGGAGGTGAGGGAGGGAGAGAAAAAAATTTGGAACACAATTTTATAAAAATGAATGTTGAAAACTATCTTAACATATATTTGCAAAAATAAAATTCTACTGACATTTTAAAAAATAATAAAAATGTTATAAGCTCCTAAAAGGCAGGGACTATTTCCCAATTGTATTTAAAATACAAAGGCAAATCAGAGGGAATTTATCAAGTGTTTGCTGAGTGCCCAATCGATGCTTGGTATCTGCTACTTAGGAGCAAAGCTCGTGTTAGGAAAAGCAGCCAATCATCTCCTGAGGAGGGTTAATAATATAAATAGCTGACATTCATATGGTGCCTTGAGGTTTCCAAAATATCTGATATACATCATTTATCTAAACACCACCAAAGTCCCATTTTACAGAAAAAGAAACTGAAGTTCAGAGAGGTTGAGATTTGCCCAGGATTGCACAGCAAAAGGACTGAGTCCACCATTCTATCCACCACATACGCTGGCAGCTACTGAACATCAGTTGTTAAATTAACAAGTATTTATTAAGTGTCTACACTGTTCCATGCACTGTATTAGGCATTGGGGATATACAAAGACAATGAATGAACTCATTGGCTAAGTTCTGTAGGGGTCACTGGCACAAGCAGAGCCATGCACTTGCCGGGGGCAGATGGCTGTATGGTTCCCTTCCTTTCTGGAACCTAAGTGACTACAGGCCCTAATCCCCAACCAGTCCTGTCCATTTTTTTAGCACTCAGGCCAATTCCTTCTGGTTCTACCAATTCCAAATGAGGGCATTTTCCTCTATAAAAAACTTAACTCTTTCAATTTGCAAGCATTTATTTTCTCTATATATATATCCCACTTCCCTTCTTCAGTTAGAGGGAAAAAAAGAAAAAAAGAAAATGCTGGTAGCAAATATGCCTAATCAAGCTAAACGAATTCCCACCTTTGATAATATCCATTTTGCTAAGTCCAAAAAAAAAGGGGCTCATCCTGCATCTTTGGTCTCTCACTCTGTGTCAGGAAGTAAACATTATGTCTGTCATTCAGTTAATAAGTCTTTATTAAGTCCCTACTATGTCCCAGTCATTAAGCATACAAAGAAAGATAAATGACAGTCCCTGCCCCGGAAGAACTCCCAAGTGTAACAACAGAGTCAACATACAAACAACTGTGTACAAACAAGCTAAATAAACAGGAGCAATCAGAGAGAGTCACTGGCACTGAGGGGGTCAGAAAGGCTTCCTGCAGAAGGTAGGATTTTAGCTGGAACTTGAAGGAAAGCAGAGAAGCCAGCAGGCAAAGATGAAGAGGGAGAGCATTCCAGGCTTGGGGGATAGCCAGTGAAAATGCCCACAGTCAAGAGATGGAGCTTTATATTCAAGAAACTGCAAAGGAAGCCATTGTTATTGCATTAGAGAGTCATGTGTTGTAGGGAATAAGAGGATTAAATAGGCAGTTTATGAAGGGCTTTGGATGCCAAATAGAATTAGTCCTAGAGGTGATAGGGAGGTTGGTTTGATGCCAGATCTGAGTTTAGGAAGATCACTTTGATGGCTAAGTGAAGGATGGACTGGAATGGGGTGATAATTGAATTGATGGGAGCTAATGCAAAATAGAATAGAGGGAGAAAAGAAAAGGCTGCAGGAGAGAGCCTTGAAGAGATATCCACTTTTATCAGGTTTAATCTGCATGAAGATCCAGCAAAGCAGACTAAGGAGTAGTCGTCAGATGGGTAGGAGGACAACCAGGAGAGAAAGGTGTCCCGAAAACCTAGGAAGAAGTGATCAACAGTGTCACTGACTGCCTAGAAGTCACAAAGCTGAGGACCAAGAAAAGGCTGTTGGACCAAACAATTCAAGGATAATTAATAACTTGGCAGACAGCAGTTTCAGCTAAATGATGAAGCTGGGAGACATACTATATCACAAAAGAGAGAAACTATAGAGGCCTATAACTAAGGGAATTGAAACCAGCCACACTCCATCTTACCTGTGATTCTAGTGAACTAGGTGGAAAATGTCTCAATCAACCAATCAAAAGACCTTAGACTAAATGTGAAAAGTCTTTAGAAACCTTGGATGATGGGAAATTTCCTCATGCTCTCTGGGTCCTCTATATAAGCTTTGGATTGACTAGAAAGGAGAGAAATTACAGAAACGAGAGTATCTGGCTTTCTGGCACCTAGGAGAAGCAAAGGTTTGTTTCTGGCTTGTGAAGAAGGAAGATTAAAAAAGGCAGAACTGCCAGGCTGGGGGAAATCCCAAGAAAGGCGCAGCTCTCTTCTCAACTTCCTCCTCAGGCGGCCATCCATCTGAAGATATTATAATATGCAGTCACATTATCCAACCATTTGTGGTAAATTGAATTTTGCCTCAACCGCCAAGAGACCAGGCATTAACAAGGGAGAGATATAAATGTAAAGTTAGTCAGAGAAAGCAACCTCTGCCTAAATGTTAGGAAATATTCCTAACTGGGATTTCAGGACAACACACACACATACACACACACACACACACACACACACACACAGAGCCCTGTACAAACTGAGCCTGAGACAAAGTGAATTACTTTTTACAAATGAAATGATTGGGAGAATCCAATGGAATAATATATGTAAAGCACTTTTCAAACCTTAAAGAGCTTTGAGGATGTCAGTAGTTATCATTACAAGGGGATTGATTTAGGATAATAGACTATCAAAGTCCCATTCATCTTATTGAGGAAACTGAGACCTGCATGGCCACAGTGGCTTGAATGCTGGGCCTGATGTCTACAAGAACTGACTTCAAATCCCGACTCAGATATTTACTAGCTGGGTATTTAACCTCTGCCTGCCTCAATTTCCTCAACTACAAAATGGGGATAAAAAATAGCACCTATCTGCCAGAGTAGTTGTATGGATCAAATGGGACAAAAATTTGTAAAGTGCTTCTCACATAGTAGGTGCTTATTAAATGTTTGTTTTTATCTTTCCTTCCTTCCTTCCTTCCTTCCTTCCTTCCAGAAGAAATTCCTCACAAAATCATAGAATGGTAGCATCACCTCATACAACTGCTTTGTTTTACAGAAAAAGAAATTGAGGCCCCAAGACAAGAAGGGATTTGCTTGGCCAAAATCTGGCAAATGCCAGAGTTGGGACTTGAAGCCAGATCACCCAACTCCAAATCTTGTGCTCCCATAATGCTGCCATCCATAGCAAGAGACCTTGCGCAGCAGCCAGAGATTAGGATGTCCAACTGTGACTCTACTCACATGGTGTGTGCCTATGGTTCCTCTCCTGCAGTTTCAGGAAACAATTTGCTGTTCTTTGAAGGCCCGTAGCAAAGTGCTGACATGCAGGAGGGAGAGATGTATAAATGCAGGTAATGGAGGATATGACTTCCTTTACTGAATAACTTTACTGAATATCTCAAAGATTCATTTTAAGTCCTTAGTCCCCAACTGTCTGACAGAGGGAAGGGTCAAGAAAATATTAAATGGAAAGGCATACTGATACAATATTGATGGAGTTGAATTGGTGCAATCATTCATGAAAGCAGCCATACTCAAACAATTGCCAAGTTGTATATACTCTTTGACCCAGTACACAAAGAAAACCAAAGAGGAAAGGGATTCAAAATTACAAAATAACAACGGCAGCTTTTTTGTTACAGCGAAGAATTGGGAACTGAGGGGATCCCCATCATTTGGGGAATGGCTAAACAAATGGTATGTGAATGTAATGGGATAATATTGTACCATAAGAAATAAGAAAAGGGAAAGTTGGAAAGAATTTTGAGAAGATTTTCATGAAGTGATGCAGAGTTAAGTGAGCAGAACCTGGGGAATAATTTATTCAATAACAACCTTGTAAAGACAAAGACTTGAGAATTTTGGTCAACATGGTGCTGGGGAGAGAACACTGGAATCAGGAGGAGGAGTCACTTAAATCTTTAATATTACTGTTGTTGTTATGATTCCAGAAGTCCGATGATAAAGCATGCAACCTATATCCTGCCAGAGAGGTGATAGACTCAGGATATAGATTGTGACATCGATTTTTGGACATACCAGGGTGGAAATTTATTTTGCTTGACAATGCATGTCTGATACAAGGGCAGTGGTTCTCAAAGTTTTATTTTCAGCATCTTTATATCCTATTAAAAATTATTGAGGACATCTCCAAAGCGTTTTGGTTTATCTGGATTATATGTATAGACATTTACCATATTGGAAATAAAAACTATCTTTGAATTTGTGGACCCTCTAAAAGGATTTCAGAGATCCCCAGGATTCTCTAGACCATAGTTTGAGAACCACTGTACAAGGGTAGTATTTTTCATTTTCAATGTGGGTAAAATGAGATGGGTGAAATGCTTGATAACTGAAAAATATACTCTAATTTTTTTTAAACAAGAGAACCCCTACTGCATAGTATAGTATTGAATTCATAGGTTGGAATCTGAAGACCTGAATTCAAATCCCAGCTCTGCTGCCTCCTGGCTATCTGACCTCAACTTTCTCACCTGAAAAATATAGGGAGCTGAATTAAGATGATTTATTTCTGAAGTCGTTCCTAGCTCTAATGCCTGATGCTCTCAGAAATGTGTAGGTCTAGGTTGTTTCTACCTAAGGGATGGCCCCCATCAGGTGCTGCAAGGGGCCCTCAGGAGTGGTCCCTCACTCTCCTCAGGACCCAAATCCCAGGCACACCTTAAATGGGCAGAGAGATTTCTGCCTCACACACCATCACTACCACCATCACCACCCTTGGAAGCTTGATTTCAGTATTTAGATAAATTGATATTCAAATCAAACTGCTATCGTAAGTGCCTCAAACAAGATCTATAGGTCTGAAAAGCTGCAGAAAGTCCCAGACGGAAGTCAGAAACTATGGTCTAACACTTGGGAAGGCACTGATTTTATTAGTAGCTTGCTAAGATGTCACCAGCCTTTCTCTCACTGTCCCTCAGCACTGCCTGGAAGCACTTCTTCCACACAAGGAAGGGGGGGGAGCGGGGAGAAGGAAGGAAGAGAAGGGGGAGAAGGAATCGGGGAAAGGAGGGGTTAGAAAGGAGAGAGAAGGGAAGAGAAGGGGAAGGAGGGGAAGTGGAAAAGGGAAAAGGAGATAGGGAACAGAGGGGAGGAGGAGGAGGAGGAGGAGGAAGAAAGAAGAGGGAAAATAAGGAAGAGAAAGGGGAGGAGGGGGAAGAGGGAAAAGGAAGGGGAGAAAGGGAAGAAGAGAAAATGGAGGAGAAGGGGGAGAAGAGGGGAGAAAGGGGTGAAGAGAAAGGAAAGGAAGGAAGGGGAAAGAGAGGACAGCGAAAAGGTGGGGGACAATGGGGGCAAAAAGGAGAAGGGAGAGAGGGAGAAGGGGGCAGAGAGAAGGAGAGGGCAGAAGGCGAGGGGGAAGAGGCCTTATCGCATATAGGGGCTAGTCATGGAAGATACTTTAGGGATTACCTCGTTTAGTCCTTTCATCATTAGAGAGGAGGAAACTGAGACCCCAGAAGAGGGAAATTACTCTGCCAAGATCACAAAGCAAGAGCAGAGCGGCCAGGGCCTGGGGCCCGGAGCGGAGCCTCGCATTTCCCGTGCAGCCCCCTCGACGAAAGAAGATGCCTTTCCCTTCCCTCCCCCGCGTGCCCCTGAACAAGCCCGGCCGCCAAACCATTCGGGACAGTTTAAGGGGCCCTCCCGGAGGCCTTTTACCTCCCCCTCCCCTACTCGGTCCTTTCCCCTTTCGTCACAGAAGCCCCTCAGCCCGGGCGCCATTGCATTTCTGGGACTGACACGGGCCAAGGCCTGCCGGGCGCCCCGTCGGCAACGTCAGAGCGCCACCTGCTGGCGCCGGAAGAGCTTGCCTCGGCTGCTCGTGGAAGAATCCAGAACTTGGGAACTGTGGGGCGGGAAAGGCGCCTCGAGAGCCGTTAATTGGGCCCTCCGCGCTGCAGGTGAGTAGGCTGAGGCCTGAGAAGCTCAGTCATTTAGCTAGTGTGAACACAGCAAGGGAACAGCGGAGCCCGGCTCTCCCGGCTCCCAGCTCGGGGCCCTTGCTCTTCTTTTCTTTTCTTTTTAATTATTTGTATCGAGCGTGAGTTTACCATTGAATTTCAGACACCTTGCCGGGCACTGGAGAGCCCAAGATATAGGTGCCCCGATGACGGTTCCCAGCCCGAGGAAGATCATTCACTCAAGCGCCTCCCTTTCTTCATCTCTTTCTTTCTTCTTTCCTTCTTTTTTCCCCTTTTTCTTTCTTTCCATCACTTTTGCTTTTTTTCCATTGGACAAAAAAAAATGAAAAAGGAGAATTCAAAACAACTATAGAGGGGATTAAAGAAGTCTCTCAAAAACTTTTTTGTAAAATTAATATGCCAACAAAAGCGATAACTTAGGAGAGATTGATGAGTACTTAGCGACAAATGAAAAATGACTGATTTCAGTCATCCAGTATCAGAGAAAGAAATTGAACCACTCATAAATGAACTTAGAGGAACTCATTTCCAAAATATATAGAGAATTGACTCTAATGTATAAGAAAACAAGCCATTCTCCAATTGATAAACGGTCAAAGGATACGAACAGACAATTCTCAGATGATGAAATTGAAATTATTACCACTCGTGTGAAAGAGTGTTCCAAATCATTATTGATCAGAGAAATGCAAATTAAGACAACTCTAAGATACCACTACACACCTGTCAGATTGGCTAAGATGACAGGAAAAAATAATGAGGAATGTGGGAAGGGAGGCGGGAAATCTGGGACACTGATGCATTGTTGGTGAAGTCGTGAATGAATCCAGCCATTCTGGAGAGCAATCTGGAATTATGCCCCAAAAGTTATCAAACTGTGCATACCCTTTGACCCAGCAGTGTCTCTACTGGGATTATATCCCAAAGAGATACTAAAGAAGGGAAAGGGACCTGTATGTGCACGAATGTTTGTGGCAGCCCTTTTTGTAGTGGCTAAAAACTGGAAACTGAATGGATGCCCATCAATTGGAGAATGGGTGGGTAAATCAGGGCATATGAATGTTATGTAATATTATTGTTCTGTAAGAAACGACCAGCAGGATGAATACAGAGAGGATTGGTGAGACATGAAATGATGCTGAGTGAAATGAGCAGAACCAGGAGATCATTATATACCTCAACAACGATACTGTATGAGGATGTATTCTGACAGAAGTGGATTTCTTCAACAAAGACAAGATCTAACTGAGTTTCAATTGATCAGTGATGGACAGAAGCAGCTACACCCAAAGAAAGAACACTAGGAAATGAATGTAAGCTATTTGCATTTTTGTTCTTCTTCCCGGGTTATTTATACCTTCTAAATCCAATTCTCCCTGAGCAACAAGAGAACTGTTTGGTTCTACACACATATACTGTATCTAAGATCTACTGTAATCTATTTAACATGTATAGGACTGCTTGCCATCTGGGGGAGGGGGTGGAGGGAGGGAGGGGAAAATCGGAACAGAAGTGAGTGCAAGGGATAATGTTGTAAGAAATTACCCAGGCATGGGCTCTGTCAATAAAAAGTTACTTAAAAAAAAAAAAGCAGTTCTGGTCTGGATGGATTTACAAGGGAATTCTATGAAACATTCAAAGAATAATTAATTCTAGAATTATAAAATATTGGTAGAAATAGAAAAAGAAGGAATCATTCAAAACTGTTTCTATGATCTCTATGGCTCTTATACCTAATCCAGGGAAGGACAAAACAGAAAGAAACTACAGATCCATATCTCTAATGAACATTGACACAAAAATATGTGAATAAAATATTAACAGAAAGGTTACAGTATATTAAGAAGATTATACACATGACCAGGCTGGCTTTATGCCAGGGATGCAAGCTTTGTTCAATAAAAAGAAAGTTACAGACTAAATCATATTAATAAGAAAAAATACCAAAAAGGATGTAATTAAATCAGTAGATGCTGAAAAAACTTGTAGTGAAATCCAGCACCTGTTTCTGTTAAAAACATTAGAAAGCAGAGGAATAAATTGAGTTTTCTTTACTATAATAAAGACTAATATCTATAATAATAAACATGAATATTTATATACAAAGATTTAATAATCTTTTATATAATAATATTAATAATACTATTTTAATAAATATTATAAACCTAAAACCAAGGTCAAGTAATTCATATATGATGGGGAAAATTTAGAGACCTTTCTAATAAGGTGAGGGGACATTGATATTCACCTGTTGCCAACCAACTGCCACCTGCAGGGCAGGCAAGCCAGCCTAGCTGAAATTGTTAAGGCATCCTGAAAGAGAGAAAGGAGACAGTATGTCCCAAGCAAGTCAAATCTACAGTTTTGACCATCATCCCTCAGACCCCAATGACAATACTCTAAGAGTCTTGGAAATTGTAATTTCCTCTAGACATCATCCTTGGTCAAAAAACCCTGTGAAGATACAGCCTGGAAATGTTGCAAGACTTACAACAGCTACTGAAGAGCCAAATAAATGCCATTTAATTCATTCATGAAGATAATGCTTCACATAACCCTAATCCTAATCCACTTCCGTGAGGCTAGTGAATTCAGCCTCTGGAATCCTATGGAGTGAGAAGCAAATATCAAGAATATCAAAATATCAAGTTGGAAGATCAAGTATCAAGCAAATAGCAAAGCCTAGGTATGCTAATCTAGGGCTTCTTAAACTTTTCCCACTGGCAACCCCTTTTCACCCCAAAAATTATTACATGATCCTGGCTTTATAGGTATATTACATATACAAATCAAACATTGAATGAGAATAAATCATAGTTTCATGACCCCTCACATTAAATTATGAGATTCTATATGGGATGGTGAACCATAGTCTAAGAAGTTAATCGCCAATGCATCGTTGGTGGACCTTTGCGTTGGCACAGTAATTCTGGAAAATAATTTGGAATTATGCGAAAAAAAGTAACTAAGGTGTTCAAAACTTTTTGACCCAGGAACTTCACTGCCGGGTACATACACCAAAGAAGTCAAAGATAGAAAGACCCCATATGCAGCAAAATCTTCTATAAAGCACTTTTGTGGCAGTAAAACACTGGAAACAAAATGAATGTCCATTAGTTGGAGTATGGTTGACCAAACTGAAGTTTAACATTTTATTTTTATCCTTAACTTAATAAACATCAAATGAAATCCACATTCTCATATGTGTATATGTAAAGATAGTTTTCATCATTCATTTTTATAAGAGTTTGCACTCCAAATTTTTCTCCTTCCCTTCCCTCCCCCCTCCCCAAGACAGCAAGCAATTTGATATAGGTTATACAGATGCAATCATGTAAACATATTTCCATTTTAGTCATGCTGTGAAAGAAGAATCAGAACAAAAGGAAAAAAATCATGAGAAAAAAAACAAAAAAGTGAAAATAGTGTGTTTCAATCTGCATTTGCACTCCATAGTTCTTTCTCTAGATGTGAATACCATTTTCCAGCATTGAGTCTTTTGGAAATATCTTAGATCAGCGTATTACTGAGAAGAGCTAATAAAATATATATATTTCAAAAAAAATACTGCACTATATCTATGTTTTAGGTACAAATCCACCAGGAACAAATACAATTGTTTTGAACATTATTTGAACATAATGTATTGAACATTAATCTAGTTTGGAGATGTCAAAATTAGCATAATCTCCCTGTCCTTTTATGTAACTTTTTTCCCTGACAATTTTAGGTGAAATTTATAGAAACCTTAAATAAGGAAAATATATATTAAAATACAATTTGGGATTAACATTCCAAAATACTCAAGTAACCAAATAACTTTGCCGCTTAAATCATATCTTGCTGTTTTCTCAATTAAGAAGGTGATGTCCTAGGGGCAGCTAGGTGGCACAGTAGAAAGAGCACCAGCCCTGAAGTCAGCAGGACCTGACTTCAAATCTGATCTCAGATACTTAACACTTCCTAGCTGTGTGACCCTGAGCAAGTCACTTAATTCCTCCCCCCCCCCCAAAAAAAAAGGTGACATCTTAGCATCAGTCATTTCTGGGGATAAAGAAGAAGAGACAGTGTTCTTATTTAAAGAAGAATTAACTTTGGTTATTACCCTTAATCTATCTCCCTAAGAAAGTCCTTAGTTTTTGTTCTATCTGTTTTACTAAAGAGGAAAGAGTTTTAAGCTGGAGCAAAATTTAGTTCTTAATATTTCTAAAGAAATTTAAAAGGAGAATTTTAATCTGCTTCCACAGATAGCAAAATAAGGAGAAAAACAGAAACTGCAAATCCTATCGTATACAGCTTGTGTTTTCTTGTTAAACAAATAATAAATTCAACCTGGAATTCTCTCTTTCCTCTATTGCTCCTCTGCCCCTGGTTTCCTTCAAGTCTTCCCTAAAACTCTACCTTCTGCAAGAAGGACTTCCTGATCTCTCTCAATGCTGGTTGTTCCTTCTGTTAATTATCTCCAATTTACCTTGTATTTAGGTTGTCTATACATAGATGTTTATAGGTTGTCTTCCCGATTAGACTTCAGAGCTTCTTATGGGTATGGACTATTTTTGCCTTTCTTGTAACTCCAGCACCTAACACAGTGGCTGGCACATAGTAGCTGCTTAATAAATGTTTGTTGACTCAACTTAGCTTTCAAAGCTGTTCTACCAGTCTATGCTTCTTGGTGGCCTTCATTCTGTTCTCTTTTCTTTACTTTTTAAAGAAATACCTCAATTATCCTCTTTTTCTTTCCTTTTTGGCTATTCTTTCCTTATCCCTCTCCTCCCTTCAATGTCCCTTTTTTAAAAAAGAAAAGAAAAGAAAAATACAATATTTAATTTGGTAATCAGAGTTCTCCAGTAACATAAAGTTCCTTTATAATGTTGTAATTATTATGTAAACTATTCCCCTGGTTCTGCTCAATTCCCTCTGCATCAGTTCATTCAAGTCTTCCCAGGTTTCTTAGAAACAGTTCCTTTGTCATTTCTTACAGAATATGCAAACATCACAATTTATTTAGTCATTCCCCAATTGATGAGCACCCCTTAGCCAACCAGTTCTTTGCCATCACAAAAAGAGCTACTATAAATATTTTTGTTCATATTGGTCTTTTCTCTCTTTCCTTCATCTCTTTGGCATATAGGTCAAGTAGTCTGGGTAAAAGTGTGTGTAGTTTAAGTGATTTTGGAGACATAGTTCCAAATTGTTTCCCCAAATGGCTGGACCAAGTCACAGTTCTATCAACAGTGTATCAATGTTTCTATTTTCCCAAAGCCTCTCTAACATCTGCCTTTTCCTTTTTTATCATCTTTCTCAATCTGATAGTTGCAAAGTGAAACTTTAAAGCTGTTTTAATTTGTATTTTTCAAATTATTCTGGATTTGGAAATTTTTTTCCAGGCTTTTCTGGAATCTGCCTGCTCATCATTTCTTAGGAGAACAACAACATTCCATTCCATTCATATATCACCATTTGTTCAGCCATTCCCCAATCAATGAACATCCCTTCATTTTCCAGTTCTTTGCCACCACAAAGAGAGCTGCTATAAACATTTGTGTTTATGTGGGTCCTTTTCCCCTTTTTTATGATCTCTCTGGGATACAGACTCTGTAGAGACAGTGCCGAATCAAAGAATATGTACAGTTTTATAGCCCTTTGGTCATAATTCCAAACTGCCCTCCAGAATGGTTGCATCAGTTCACAAATCCACTAACAATGCATTAATATTCCAATTTCCCCACATCCTCTCCAACATTTATTATTTTCTTCTTCTATCATATTAACCAATCTGATAGGTGTGAGGTGGTACCTTAGAGTTGTTTTAATTTGCATTTCTCTAATCAATAGTGATTTAAAGCATTTTTTCATATGACTATAGATAGCTTTAATTTCATCTGAAAAATGCCTGTTAATATCCTTTGGCAATTTATCATTTGGGGAATGACTCACTAAATCACACGGATTTTTATATTAATTTGTTCCTCCTGCTACTCCATTCCACTGCAGCCCCATTGAACAAACTTAAAAAAAAATCCTTCAGTACATATCTACATAGTCCATCATAACGAATTCCTACATTAACCATATCTGAAAATGTATGTCTCCTTTTAAATGACCATCTAAATGATCTAAAAATGATAATTTTATCACCTCTCTGTTAGTAGATGAGAAACATGTTTCATCTTCATTGTTTGGACTCATGGTTTATCATGATTTTGATCAGAGGTTTTTTTCAGAGTTATTTTTTCTCTATAATGTTATTATATAGGATATCACAAAAGTTTCAGTGCAGTTTTAAACTTTAAAACTGCAATGAGAGACACCTTACATAGGTTATTCCAGTTATATTCACTTCGATCTATATCAGTTTGCAAGGGTCTTTCCAAGTTCATATGAAATTGTCCATTTCATCATACTTTAATGACACAATAATATTTCGTGATATTCATATATCATAATTTATTTGGGCATTACCTAATAGGTATCCCATCTATGGCTATTACTATGAGAGTTGTTATAAATGTTTTTTGCATATTTTTGAAGAATAGACCTAAAATTGGTAAAGGTGAATCAAAGGATATGTAAGGTTTGTTAACTTTCTGGGAAGAGATTCAAATTGCTTTCTAGACTTCTCCATTTTTTAACCAGTACCAAATTCTTTTGATGATTACTGCTCTGTAGTTATCTTGATATCTGATAATTTAAGGAACCCTTGTTTCCCACTTTTTTTCATTGTTTCCCTTGAGACTCTTGGCTTTTTTTTTTTGTTTCACTAGATGAATTTCATAATTATTATTTTAGTTCTCCAAAATAATCCTTTGTTAGTTTGATACAGAACTGAATAAGTAAATTAATTTAGATAATATTTTTATTTTTATAAAAATGGCACAGCCAATCCATAAGCAATTAATATTCTCCATCTTTTTAGGTCTATCAAATCAACACATCAGCAAGCATTTATTAATCAATAATATGTTCCAAGCATTGTACGGTACTAGGGATTCAAAGAAAAGTTAAAAAAAAAAAACCAGTCCCCCTTTTAAGGAGTTCAAGTTTAATGGTTTGTCTTTATTTCCATTGAGTGCTTGGTAGTTGAATTTGGTATTATTCTCATGAAGCTTGGTAGTTATGGCCACCAAGTATTTTGTTTTCTATTTTTATTTTAGATGGAATCTCAATTTCTGTCTCTTCTGGGTTTTGATGTCTTGTTGATAATGCACAGAAATGCTGCTGATTTATACAGATTTATTTTATATTCTATGACTTAGATAAATTTATTGTTTCATTGAGTCTATAGACTCATAACATCTTTAAAAAGTGATCATTTTGTTTTCTTTTCATCTGTTTTTTTTCCATTCAATTGCTCTTTTTTGTCTTATAGCTAATGTATCGGACACTGTTAAAAAAAGTATTGGTGACAATGGGCATCCTTGATATACCCCTGATTCTATTGCAAATGCCTCCAGCCTTTCTTTATTACATATGTGTGTTCTTGGTTTTAAATAGACACCATTTATCACATAAAGGAAAATTTAATTCATTCCTATATCTTTTAGCGGATTTTTTTTAAGCAAAAATAAGCATGTTAAATTTTGTCAAAAACCTTTTTAGCATTTATTGCTATAATTATGTGTCTTATTATTTGCTATGAATATGGTTTATCATGTTTATAGTATTCCTCAACATCAAGAAATTCACCATCCTGCAAGATGGTGTTCATATCTCATCAGTATTCTCAATAACTTCTGCCTCTGTTTGGAAGACTAGAGAGTAGAGCATAAACTCCTCCAAAAGCCTATATGTAAAGAGAGATCTGAGGTTAGCCATCTCTTTATTTCCTATTATTCCTATATTATTCTCCTTATTTCAGTGAACTAGATTGTCTCTGAGGCAAGTACCTCTCCCCCGCCCCCCCACCCCGATTCAACTTCCTTTTTTGTTTTGTTTTCTTCCATCATATTGTAATCTCCTTGAGGGCAAGGACCATCTTTCTTTTTTATATTTGTATACCTAGTACCCAGCACAGTGGTCATTTAAAAAGGTTTATTGCCTGACCGCATGACCAATATTTCTCTGATCTAACTGTTTACTATCCTTTCAGAAAAGGAAATGAAGTTAGTCTGGCAGGAAGGTGAGTCTGTTCTTAATGAAGTTAGATGTGGAGTCATTGCTGCTTTTTCTAAATGTGTCTTAGCCATCCCTTTCCTAATATGTTCTAGAACTCCACTAGAAATTATGGATTGAAGACTCTTATTATATTTTCTATCTTATAAAAATCAGAACAGCAGTTTCCTTTCTCTGACTCTCCAGTCTGGAATTTCTCATGAGGTTCTCTGCATATAAGTTAAGAAAATAAGGTGACAATATACAGTCTTGTCATAATCCTTTATCCAATCTTAAACCAATCAGTTTTTCCATGTTTAGTTCTAACTGTTGCTTTTTGGCCCATATACAGGTTCCTCAGGAAACAAGTAAAATGATCCAGCACTCCCATCTCTTTGGGGCCTAGCCATATTTTGTTATGATCCACATAGTCAGAGGATTTAGTATAGTCAACATGTCACGCTCCAACATGTCTCATATTTTCCAAAATCAGAATCAGAGTATTTCAGAGATGAGACTGCCTGTTCTGTGCCATTTTTGTTGTTTGGTCATGTCCGACTCTTTGTGACCTCATGGATCACAGCACACCAAGCCCTTCTGTCATTCATTATCTACTGAAGTCAAATTCAAGCTCATTGTTTCCATGACACCATCTATCCACCTCATCCTCTGCCATCCCCTTCTCCTTTTGCAGTCTTTCCCAACATCAGGGTCTTTTCCGATTAGTCCAGTCTTTTCATTATGAGGTTCAAACTGTTTGACCTTCCAGTGAATAATCAAGTTAATTTCTTTAAATATTGACTATTTTGCTCTCCTTGCTGTCCAAGGGACTCAAAAAAGTTTTCTTCAGCACCACAACTAGAGAGCACCAATTCTGCAGCACTCAGCTTTTCTTATAGTTCAACTCTCACAGCCATACATTACTACAGGAAAAACCTATAGCTTTGACTATATAGACCTTTGTCTGCAAGGTGATGTCTGTGCTTTTTTGTAAACTGTCCAGATTTTTCATAGCTGCCCCTCCAGAGAGCATGGCTGCAAATCTGTGATTGCAGTGATCTTTGAGCCCAAGAATATAAAACCTGATACTGCTTCCATTTCTTCTCCCTTTATTTGCCAGGAAGTGTTGGGACCACTTGCTAAGATCTTACCTTTTTTTATGTTAAGCTTTAAGTCAGCTTTTACACTCTCCTCTTTCACTCTCATCAAGAGGCCTCTTAATTTTTCTTCACTTTCTGCCATCAGAGTGATATCATCTGCAAATCTGAGATGGTTGATATTTCTCCCAGAAACTTTAATTCTGGATTTTAAGGTCCAATGTGGCATTTTCCACGATGTCCTCTTCATATAAGTAAACAAGATGACACTATACAGCCTTGTCATACTCCTTTTTTCAATTTTAAACTAATTAGTTGTTCCATATTTGGCTCTATTGCTTTTTGGCCCACATGCAGTTTCCTCAGGAAAAAAATAAAATGATCCAGTACTCCCATCTCTTTGGGGCCTTGCCATATTTTGTGGTGATTCACAGTCAAAAGCTTTAGTGTAGTCAACATGCTCTAAGACATATGTCACAGGTAGTCATTTGGCCTTTGCTAAAAGACCTCCAATGAGGGGAAACCTATTGCCTCCCCAAGCTGTATATTCTACTTTGAGAAAGGTTAAACCTAAACTGATTTTTTTCCAACTCCTACCCATTCCTCCTCTCCAAGAGGATTGATAATGGCTCTGAAATCAGATCCACCTTACCCTTGAGTCCCTGGGGTGTCATTCAGCTGAGTCTAAAGACTTGATTTCCAGAGCAACTTGGTATGCTTTTATTGTTACTTCTTGTCTTAGTGAAGCTCTAATTCAGTCTGGTACATTTGTGTGTACATATCCGAGGCCATAGCTTATATTGCTCCCTCATTTCTTGGGTTTGGTCCCCTGTAAATTACTCTCTCTACTTTTGATCATCTTTTGTTATGGCTACTCTCTGTGGCAACTGGCTTGATGGACAAATGGGCAGTTTTCTGCCTTCCTTTTCTTTTACAGTTTAAAGTTTTCTTAATTTTATTACAATAGAGAATGTTAGCCCTAGGAGGAACTATCAAACTCTCAAGTACAGTGGCTCTTGACCTGGGGTCCACAGACATCCCAAGATGTCTGTGGCTAAATTTCATAGCTCCATGAACTTGTATGGGGGGAAAATGAATCTGTTTCAATATAATTGGGTTCCTTTGGAATCCTATACATTTCATTTTTGATGCACCTGAGGTTGGAGCCTGAACATTTGCATAAGGCTCTCCTCTTTGGTGGAGAAAATAATTACTCAGTGTTCTATGCTTGTCTATGTGAGGGGCAGAGATGGCAAGAACTTGGGAGAGGAGATTTTTTTTTCTGGATTTGACCTTTAAGAGGACACACATGGTACCAGGTTCTCTTCATAAAAAGATCCCAGAAGGAAAAAGAAAGGAAAGGAAATAAACATACACATACATACATACATAAACGCATATCTATGTATGTGTATATATGTATTATGTGTAGTGTTTGTGTGTGTAAAACACCTACTATGTACCAGGCACTAGGCTAAGTACTTTACAAATGTTATCTCATTTGATATTCACCACGACCCTAAGAGGTAGGTGCTGTTGCAGTCCTCATTTCATAGTTGAGGAAACTGAGGCAGACAGATTAAGAGATCTGCCCAGCGTCACATAGCTAATACACAAGGTCAATTTGGAACTCAGCTCTTCTGAACTCATATTCATTGCAATACCATCTGCCTGACTAAAGAAATCCTTGAGGAGGAAGACCATGTGTCTTCCTTGAGCGTGAAGCTGATTTTCGGCTTGTCACACTAGAGACTTAGGAATTTCCCCTTGAGTGTTATTAGGGGCTCTTTCTTGGTTGAGTTGAGATGCTCACTCTCAGTGGGAAAGCTCATTCACTCTGTGTATTGTCTATATATACTAATCTGCATAACTTCTCTTATTTTCCTGTTGCCAGCTTGGATAAGTGGGTTTATTTGCTGTTCCAAATTTGTGATGGTCTTTGTGCAGGTGGGAAGGTAGTCAAGCTTTTACATACACCCTAGGGTATCCATTCCTTATTATAGAGATCAGGAAAACTGCATAACCCCAAATTCACTTACCCTCGACTCACAATATTTAGGAACCAGATCGATATAAGTCTAGTCCAGCATCCCCTCTCAGGAGAGAATAGAATGGACTGGCCTCATGGTTCTACCTCCTGCTTCTCTCCAAGCAGAAATCAGAATCTCCCTTAGAGAAGGGTGGGTGAGATTTCTGAGAGATCTAGTCAGCCTCCCTACACCCTGAATTTAAACATATCCCTTTGGACATATACATAAGCTAAATAGGCAAGTCAAACATCCACATTTTAAAACATAATTTGGTGGAGAGATCCAGAGGGCTCACTAGTCTTCCAAAGAGATCCAGGATACAATAAAGGTGAAGAACTCCTGATCTGGTCAAATCTCATTTTACAGAGAAGGAAACTGGGACCCAGAGAGACGAGACTCAGCAGACATCACCCAGCTTGTCAGTAGCAAAGCCAAGAATCATAACTTAGCTCTCTTGGTTCCCAAAATTCAATCCTCTTTCCGTTGACCCATGATGCCTCCCCGGGTAAGCATTAGCTAAGAAAGTTTGCATATAAATGGAGCCAGTTATATCTCTTCTGCTGCCATTCCCTCAGAATTTAACTAGCACAGACCTTCTTCAGGGCAAGACAATGGCATGGGCAACAGGAGCTCCAGTATCCTTGGGGACAGAGCCAGATGGCCAGAACCACAGACAGCTCACCAGAAAAAGGAACATTTCCTGGCCCTTGGGTGGGATGTGAGCAAAAAGAAGTCCCTCATTTCAGTTTTTCTCTCACAGATCCTAAAAAACTTGAATTATTTTTTCTGTTCTGCAAGTTGTGGAATCTTTGTCCAATCCAGCCCATCTGGATGCTTTGAGCTATGAGCAATCTATCCCACTCCTCCATTTCCCTTAGAAGAGATGAAAAAAGAAAATGGAGGCAAGTTAGTATAGTGGCAAGGATCCTGGATTGAAATAGAAGACTTGGGTTTGAAGCCTATTGTGTAATAATTACTTCAACTTTTCTGAGCCTCAGTTTCCACCTCTTAAAATGGGATTGAACTTGATAGCCTCAGCCCATATACTATGCTTGTTTTCCAAAATTTGGAAAGGGACATGACTCTCCACACCAGAGACCACCTCCTTCATCATTCTCTAAGAGTCAGAAGACCTGGGTTCAAGTCAATCGGTCCATTAGCATCCATTTAGCACCAAGTAGATGCCATGCGTGATGCTAAGTCCTAGCCCTGGCACTTATCTTATTTTTGATTCTGTTCTTTGTCACTGACCAGCTCTGTGACCTCAAAAAAGTCTCTTCCCCTCTCTAAGCCCCAATATCCTCCTCTGGAAAATGACAGGTAGACGTCCTCAAAGACTGAGCAAGTTAAGATCACAGGACAAGACAGTAGTGGATCAGTTCTCCGGCTGGGAGAGACCTCAGAGGTCGCCAGCAGAGGAGGAAACTCATGTGGAGAGGACTCTCCATACACTTCCATTTTCTCATCGGCCAAATAATAATAGCGACCCCTGCCCTTCCTACATCACAGAGCTGCTGGGTATATAAATGAGATACCACATGTGAAGGCCTTCACAAACCGGCAACTACTGTGCAGGACTGGGATTTTCATTACCAAAGCCTGTGGGAAGTCAAAATCTTCCTACAAATTAGCAGCTTTTGCAAGAAAAAAGTAAAAAAATCTTCTTGGATCAGCAAAACAAACTCTGACAGAAGCCACACACACATACACACTGAAACACACACTAACACAGAGACACCCTGCCATACATACATGGACACACACACGGACACAGATACACACAGACACAGAGAGAAACATATATAGAGAGAGAGACACAAATACTAACACAAAGACACACAAATGCACACTGACACAAAGAAACATACTGACACATACAGATACCCAGACATACACACAGATATACACACACAAACATACTGACACACACAGATGCACACAGAGACACATTCTGGCAGACATAGACACACAGAAACACAAACACTGATACACACAGACATGCACATACTGAAACACATACATGGACACACACGGATATAGATACACACAGACACCAACACACAGAAAAATGATTCACAGAGGGAAATAGACATACATAGAGACACACAAATATTAACACATAGACATACATACACGTACACATACTGACACACAGAAAGACACAGACATACACAGAAACATACAGACACATACAGATATAAAGACACACACAAAAGCATACTGATACACATACACACACACACACATTCACACACACACACACACACACACACACACACATCCCTGCCAGCTGGAATTTAATTTCAAATAAAGAATGACATAAATGATAATTTCTTTCTGTGAAATCTATATTCCTTTGGGGGACAGAAATAAAACAAATTGTTCTTCACTGAGCCTAACCAAAGACCACCTGGTACAATTTTTAAAAAGAAGAAATTGAATTCCTTTCCTTTCCTTGAACTTTGCCTCAATGTTCATGGGAGCCCCGCCAAGGAGCTTGGAGCAGAAGCACCTGCAGAGGCTGGAGCCCTCCTGGGGGGAGCTGTATGTCCTGGACTCATCCAGGCAACCAAGGACAACCTCTTGTTCCTCTTGTGGTCTCAGAGTCCCTGAATGTCTCATCACCACCCACGCTTTGGCATGAAATGCATAAGAGATTTTGGCCAAGTCTTCTTCCCTTCTCCACATCACTGGCACCTCCTCTCTAAAGCGAAGGCCAGTATCTCTTCCCTGCCTGAAGAAGGGGAATTAGATGGCCCTTGTAGTTTTCTATTCCAGGAGGCTGCTTGATGTCAACTCAGTGTCCAGGAAAGGGGCCATAGTCATGTGACTGCCTTTTCCATTCTAGTAGGACAGCCTGTGCTAGACTCTTTCACCCTGAGGCCTCCAAGGACAGTGATAGCAGAGGCAGGATGGGGAATGGATAAAGGGAAGGGCTTAGAATCAAGGGAAAATAATCAAATCCTGCCTCTGACCTTCATTGGTTATGTGGACACAATCATCTTCGGGTCTCAATCTCCTTATCTGTAAAACAGAAACAATAGGACCCGCAAGCATCTCCTCCATCCATTTGTTATGAAGATCAAATGTAATTAAAGTGGTTTGCAAACTTGAGAAGCCCCTATTGAAATGTCAGCCATGATTAATGTCACGCAGTGATCTGCCATAAGAGAACCTGGGTTGGAAGCCAGCCTCTGCCATTTGCTACCTGTCTCACCTTGAAAAAATAAACTCACCTCTCTTGACCTCATATTCCTCCCTTGTAAAATAAGGCAGTTGGACAAGTTGGAGGCAGTTGAATGGGATTCAAACTCAAAGAGACCCAGGAGATCCCTTACTTCAGTTCCTTTGGGAATTGAAATCCTAGAAGTGAAATTACTTATACAAGGTTGCAAGGGGAAACGTGGCCAAATCTGCTACACTTCCTACTCTGCCATACTACCAAAGGACTCTATCCACTAGAAAATCTATGCAAGTCTTTAGAGGAGTGCCACAGGACTCTGTCCATATTCCAATTCTGATCAGCATTTCATCAACTACTTGGGTGATGTGTTCATCATTTTTGCATTGGATCTAGACACTGAGACACACCAGGAGTTTGAAAGAAGAAAGAAAGAAAAGGAGGAAGGAAGGAAGGAAGGAAGGAAAGAAAGAAGGAAGGAGGGAGGGAGGGAGGGAAGGAAGGAAGGAAGGAAGGAAGGAAGGAAGGAAGGAAGGAAGGAAGGAAGAAGGAAGGAAGGAAGGAAGGAGGGAGGGAGGAAGGTAAGGAAGGAGGGAAGGAAGGAAAGAAGGAAGGAAGGAGGAAGGAAGGAGGGAGGGAGGGAGGAAGGTAAGGAAGGAGGGAAGGAAGGAAGGAATGAAGGAAGGAAAGAAAGAAGGAAGGAGGGAGGGAAGGAAGGAAGGAAGGAGGGAAGGAAGGAGGGAGGGAAGGAAAGAAGGAAGGAAGGAGGGAAGGAAGGAGGGAGGGAATGAAGGAAGGAAGGAAGAAAGGAAGGAAGGGAGGGAGAAAGGGAGGGAAGGAAGGAAGGAGGGAAGGAAGGAAGAAAGGAAGGAAGGAAGGAAGGGAGGGAGAAAGGGAGGGAGGAAGGGAGGGAAGGAAAGAAGGAAGGAAGGGAGGGAGGAAGGGAGGAAGGAGGGAAGGAAGGAGGGAGGGAAGGAAAGAAGGAAGGAAGGAAGGAAGGAGGGAGAGGGAGGGAAGGAAGGAGGGAGGGAAAGAAGGGAAGGAAGGAAGAAGGAAGGAAGGGAGGGAGAAAGGAGGGAGGGAGGGAGGGAGGAAGGAAGGAAGGAAGGAAGGAAGGAAAGAAGGAAGGAAGGGAGGGAGGAGTGGAGGAAGGAAGGAGGGAGGGAAGGAGAGAGGGAGGGAAGGAAGGAGGGAGGGAGGGAAGGAGGGAGGGAAGGAGGGAAGGAAGGAAGGAGGGAGAAAGTAAAGGAAAGAAGAAAGCACTTACCATGCGCTAGGTACTTCATAATTATTACCTCATTTGATCCTCAAACAACCCTGGGAGTCAAGTGCCATTATTATTCCCATTTTATAATTATGCAAACTGAAGTTGTGGCTTAACTAGGATCACACAGATAGTAAGTGTCTGAAGTTGGATTTGAACTCAGGTCTTTCTGACTCCAGGCCTAGTGTTCTAGTCACCATATCAGCTAACTGCCAAAAAAAAAAAAAAAAAGGTTAACAGGGACTCTGGTTACATTCATAGAAATATGCTTTCTGAAAGGAGGGAAGAGACAATCCTGTTCAGGCCACATCTGGAGTACTACATTCTATTCTGAGTATCACAATATAGGAAGGCTGGTAATAAAAGAGAATATTCTGAAAAAAGTAGCCAGGGTGGCTACAGATGAAGACAACATAGATGGCAAAAAATGAGCTAGTCTCTCTGTTTATAAGGACACCAGTGAGCTATACTTAAGGAAATAAATCTCACTATCCATACAGGAAAAACTAAGTGGACGAAAAATGCCTATCATTGCATAATATGATGTGTGGCTGAATGGACAACCCATAAAGCTTATTCTTCATTATACATATCTTGCATAGACATTATAAACACATAATGAATTGGGCCAAGAATTGAACTATTGGAGCGCAGGATGGATTACTGTAGAAAACTCTGAAGTTATTTAAATGACCCTAAACGTCTTCCTGAAACAAAGACCCATCTTTTTAATATTAGTAATAGTCTGGCTGCAAATCATGAAACACTTCAATCTCTGAAGAACTAAATTTAAGGATCTGCTAAAGGGTAATGAAGAAGTACATGATGGGCATGAGCAGGCTGCAATACAGTCCAAAAAGGGAGTTATGGAGAAGTCACAGACAGATTGGGAAAGAGGGAGGGGAGAAGAGATGGACTGGTTATGTGATGAAAACAAAACCAACTACCTATTGAATGACCAAATATTGCACTGGGATCCTTGCAGAATCAAGAGGGATGGAGAAAGGCCCCCAGCACAGGAGTGGACATATTTGCAGGAAATGGCCATGAAAGTGATATAAATGCATATGAGTGTTAGTGTCTGAGCAAGGAAAGAGTCCTGGTCTGGCAATTCACTTGTTAGAAGCATGAGCTTCTCAGGAAAACAAATAAATAAATAACAACCCTCTAAGCACAGTCCAGACCAGGGTAGGGGACCCACAGCATCCCAGAATGCAATTTAGCTGGGGATTTGTATAGGATTCTTTGTAACAATGATTTTTTTCCCTTTCCCACCCCAGCCATGGTTGAAACACAGTTGGCAAAGCCATTCCACTCCTTAGAGTTGGCTTTCCTGCATTGTTAAAGCTCCATTGTCAATCAGTGCCTTGACACATGACTCATATCAAAACATGCCTACAAGCCCAGATGACAGCCGCTCACGCACTCACTGGGATTGAAGCCCCCAGTGTCATTGAAGACAATGGTGCCAGAAGCAAACGTCACGTTCTGACTTTTGCAAGTGGATTTTTTAAAGTCATTAGTTTTTGCTTGTTACTTTGAAATTAAAAAAGAAGACAATTGGTAAATGGGAAGGAATGTCCCCATTTTGTAGCTCTACACCTGTATCTTAGGACTTCCAAGGTGTGTCATTTTGCCACTGCCTCCGAAAGCACAGGTCACAACCCTTCTGGGACTCTGCAACTTACTGGTTATGCGGCCTGTGGCAAGTGACTTAACCTGTCTGGGCTTCAGTTTTTTGACACATCAAAGGAGAGGACTGAAGTGGATGATCTCTAAGATCCTTTCCAGTTTAAAATCCAATGATTTGAGATGCTAAAACAGGTATAGAAGAAGCAGAGGGAAGCATCTGATATGTAGGGTGGGGGCATCGGGGTGTCGATTCTGCAAAGCCCATAGCTTGTGATATTTAAGGTGAGGGAGACAGAAGGCCTTGATTGTTCTCATCAGCTAGCCAAAAAGACTGTCATGTTGAAAGATAGAGATGTAAAACATCCCAAGTGACACCAGAGGGCAGAGCTGAGTAAGAGTTAAGCAAGGAAGATGGTTTGTGTCATTTAAAATTTTCTTTCAGGGCCCATTTATAAGCCATGAAAGAAAACCCATCTTGTTACTTTTCTATTCACATCTTGATTTTGATTCAAAATAAATGGTCTTTGAGAGCCCCCCTACCACCAATAAGGTACTTTGCCCCTCTGCTGTTGATGGTAATGAAATGGACCCCATCCTCTTAGTCCTGAGGTCTGTCTGTACTGACCCCATTCCAGCTTGGTAGGACCCAGCAGAACCTGGGCACCATTAGGAGAAACCGGGGTAACATCCACATCGGCAGAAATCCTTCTCACACTTTGCCACCCCCCTCTTCCAATGACACTTATCTGCTTTCTGGTTCTTACACACAGTATTTCATCTCCCACCTTGGGGTTTTTACACTGGCTAATCTGTCTGGATTAAACTAGTCTGGAATGCCCTCTCTCCTCACTTTTGGCTTCTAGTTTCCCTGTATTCCTTCACTAGTTCAAATCCCACCAGTTGTTTTGTTTTTTTTTAATTTATGTTGTATACATTTCTATATGTACTTGTCTCCCTCATTAGAACATTCATTAAGAGGGACTGTTTCATTTTTTGTGCTTGCATCATCAAGGCCTAGCAGAGTGCCTGGCACACAGTAGGTACTTAATAAAAACTTGTTGATGAATCCAAAATCCTCAGTGGCTTCCTGCTGCCTCTAGGATGAAATGGAAATTCCTCCATCTGGCATATGAAAGCCCTCCACAGTCTGGCTGCCACCTAATTTTTTGGAACGATTTCGCATGATTTCCCTTTAGAGACTTTGTGTCCCTACTACTCACTATTCCCTAAACTAGCTATTGGGTATCCTGGGTCGCTCAGTCTTTGCCCAGGCTGTCCCCATAGGCCGGGAATGTACGCCTCCATTCCCCCATTTTTTTGAATCATTAATTCTCTACATTGCTCCACACAAGTACCTTTTCTTCTTCAGAGTTCTCCCTAAAAACTAGATTGTGCTCTCCCTGCCCAAATTATCTTGTCTTTAATTATCTGTGTACATGTGGTACCTCCCAAGATATAAGTTCCTTGAAGCAGGGGATTTGGGGAAGGGTTGCCATTCTGTTTTTGGCAGTCACACAGTGCCCTCCATATAGTGAGCACTAAACAGAATCATAAGCTCAAAGATGTAGAGCCAACAAAGGCCTTTTCATCCACCTTGCCCAACTCTCCCATTTTACAGATAGGGCAACAGAGATCTAGAGAGAAAAAGGAAGTTGCCCAAGATCACAAAGGGAAAAATAAGTGACAGAGCAGGATTCAAAGCCAGGTTCTTTAACCTCAAATACATTTCTTTTTCTATGGTACCATACTCCCTTCAAAAAAAAATGCCTGTTGAAATGAAGTGACACTAAAGTTACAAATGGTTACTTAATGGCTACTTGTCAGGGACATCATAGGAAGGATTGTTGTTTGTTCAAAAGTCATATTTTCATCATCCCAAATCATAGGGCCATGAGATTCAGACATGGAACAGACTTTAGAGATGACACAGTACAACCCCTTCATTTTATAGATAATATGACCTTGGCCCAGAAAAGGAAACTGTTTTGTCCAAAAGATTAAAAAATTAGAAGAAAACATAACATATCTTACATCAAAAACAATTGACCTAGAAAACATAACTCATAACTAAGAGCCTAGAACACCATGTTCAAGAAATCCTAAAAAGAAAATTGTCCAGATCTCAGAAACAAAGGACAAAGTGGAAATAGAAAGAATCTACTGGTTACCTCTTAGAAGAACCCCCAAATGAAAATTCCCAGGAATATCGTAGCCAAAAATCCAGAGTTTCTAGAAAATGAAAAATTACTGCCAATAGCCAAAAAGAAAGCCAAAATCCAAGTACTGAGGAACCACAGTCAGGATCACATATGATTTAACAGCCAATACTATAAAGAAGCAGAAAACTTGCAATATGTTTTTCTAGAAAATAAAGAACATGGATTTAGAGTCAAGAATAACTGAATATGGTGCAGCAGGAGAAAAAAACCTGATCTTTATTTTTTGGGAAGAAATATTAAAGTTAAGTGACTTTCCTAAGGTCACCTAGCTAGTAAATGTTAAGTGTCTGAAATCAAATTTGAACTCAGGTCCTCCTGACTTCAGAGCCAGTACTCTATCTACTGCCTCATCTAGCTGCCCCCAAAACAGATCGTTAACAAAATGGAGAACTTCCAAATATATCTGATAAAAAGACCAGAGCTGTACAAGAACTTTGACATTCAAACACAGTAGCTAAGAAAAACATAAAATGGTAAACATGAATGAGTAATAGTTGTTAATTAGCTAACAATGGTTAACATTCTAACATAGGGAGGCGATATACGTGTCACCTCTGAGTCCCATAATCATCAGGAGTTACAAAGGTAGTTTAATTAAATAAGGCTTGAGAGTGGTTCTGTTATATCCTGGTGATCTTAAGAAAAGGATGGAGAGGTGAAGAGGAATATGCTGGGGGGGAGAGAAACGTCAGGAAAAATTGTCTCACCTTATTGGGGTGCACAGACATTGGTACAAACAAGGAGGAGTGAGTGGGGGAATAACTAACACTTCAACCTCACTTTCATCTGAACTAGTTAAAGAAATAATACACATACACAGAATTGAGTACCAAAATATATTTAACTCAACAAGGAAATAGAAAGGAAAGGGGGAAAGGGGAATTGGAGGAAAGGTAGATTAAAGGAAGTATTATTATTGCCAAGAGAAGCAAACTCTAAGGATATATAAGTAGAGATAGATCTTTTTGAGATGGCAGAGAATGGGAATCTGAAAGAGTATCCATAAATTGGGGAATGGTTGAACAAGTTCTGGTTTATAAATGTGATGAAATATTATTGTATTGTAAGAAGTGATGGAAAGGGTTGCAAAGAAATCTGGGAAGCCTTGTATGAACTGATTTAGAGTGAAGTGAACAGAACCAGGAGAACAATTTATACAATGGCAGAAAATATAATTTTAAAAAAGCAAACTCTGAAAAAAATGAGGAACACCCATCAGTGCAATGACCAAATGACTCAAAAGATTGGATGGTGAAACATGCTACTCTTCTCCTAATGGAGTTCAACTCAGAGTGCAAAATGAGACAAATAGCTATTTTTTGGATGTGGCCAATGTAGAAATTTGTTTTGATCCACTATACATGTTCTTTCTCTAGTTCTCAAGAGGGAATATATGAGGAAAAAACAGATTTTGCTGACTGAACATTTTTTAAAAGAAAGCAATAGAGAAAATGTTAATAATACAGTTAAACTTTTTACAAGTTTCAAATTTTGAAAATTTTAGAAAACTGATAAATGTAAGGATAAACCATGAATCAAAAAGAATGAAGATGAAACATAACATCTACCTCCTGACAGAAAAGTAATGAACTTAAAATTCAGAAAGAAATGCATTTTTGTACATGGCTAATATATGAAGGTATATTTTGCCAGACCATGTAGATATGTATTGAAAGATTAGCTTTTTAAATTTTTTTTTCCATTTGTAGGAGAGAGGGTAGTCCAAAGAACAATTTTACAAATGTAGTTTATTTGAAAAATAACTTTTTAAAATTTTAAACAGAGAAAAAAGAGAATCCTCCTTCTTTCAGAAGGAGAGGGTAATCAACTCTGTTAAAGGCAGCTGATAGGTTGAGGATGGTTTCGAACTTGAAACTGAGACTTTGAGAATGAAGCTAAACTATGAACTTAATCCCTTCCCCTCTTAAAAAAAAAAAAAAAAAACTGAGGTGATGCATGAGTCTTTCACTTCCTGGGATTAATGATTTGTATGTTTGTGACTATATATTGAAGTAAAAACTTCTGTGTAAAAGCTTGTAGTAATATTAATAATGTGAGCAATAAAGGAGATAAGAGTGAAAAAGAAAATTAAAAAGAAGTGATGGAGGCCTGAAACATCAGACTAAACCTCTGCCTACAAGTTAATTGTGTTTTTTTGTTTGTTTGTTTGTTTTTGTTTGTGGAGACTACACTGCAAAATGGTAGGACCTATAAAAAGGGAAAACTAAAAAAATATAGAGAGAAGAATACATGATATAGTACCCTAATCAAGTCAAAAGTTAATAAGAAAAATAATTCCATAATCTTTGGAAATGGGCGAGGTGGCAAAGGAAGGATGGAAATGGGGAAATAAAGGGAGAATTCTTAATTCATTGGTGGAGAGGGTCCCACTGAATAATTCTCTCATGGAAGGAGAAAGATTCAATAATGGGAACCAAAGACCTTCCAATGGGTCTAATCAGCAGGGATTTGGTGTTTGGCAAACCTACTGGGTCTAAGAAATTTGTTCTGCCTCCATGGACATCATCTTATCTCGGGAGAAGGGGAATCAGAGTTCCTGAAAGCAAGTAATGCCCAGAAGAGTGGAAGAATATGAACCCTGAAAGAATGTTTCATGGCAAATGAAGAGAAATGGTTATGGAGAGGTCAAAAGGCAGTAATGAAGGGCATAATTAAAATATTGAAAAATCCATGCCCTGTGCAATACTATCTTGTATCTCCTGAAAGATTTGACACTTCAGAGATTGAGACACAACAGAAAAAAGAGGGGGGAGGCTACACGATCTAAAACCATTTAAAAGAGCAAACTTAAAGTAGGTATCTTAGAAACTTTAATTCTATGAGAAAAAAACTAAAGAAGGAATTAAAAAAGCAGAAGGGCCATGAGTTGAATAATAAAATTCTATAAAATACAGAAAGGGAAAATAAATAAGGCAGACAATGAGGGAAAGAAATCCTTTTTAGAAAAAGGCACAACATATTTAACCTGTATCAGATGCTTGCTGTCTTGGGAGGAAGGAGATAAGGGAGGAAGGGAGAAAAATTTGGAACACAAAATCTTACAAAATGAATGTTGAAAACTATCTTTACATGTATTTGGAAAAATAAAATACTATTGAGAAAAAAAGAAAAGAAAAAAGCACAGAAAATAAAATTTGAAACTAACAAACAAAACCAATTGAAAGAGAGAGAAAGGGGGATTTTAATAATCATAATTATAGCTAATATTTATTTAGCACTTACTATGTGTCAGGCACTGTGCCAAGCAGTTTACAATTATTATCTCATTTTATTCTCACAACATCTCTGGAATATAGGGTGCTATTTTTTGTCTGATTAGTTTTCTTTTTTTATAATAATAGCTTTTTATTTTTCAAAATACATGCAAAATGATAAATGTGGAAATATGTTCAGAAGAATTGCACATGTTTAACCTATGTTGGATTGTTTGCTGTCTAGGGAAGCGGGGGAGGGAAGGAGAAAAATCTGGAACACAAGGTTTTGCAGGGGTGAATGTTGAAAACTATTTGAAAAATAAAAGATTATTATTATTTTTAAAATGCATGCAAAGATAGTTTTCAACATTCAGTAGGTGCTCTTATCCCTATTTTAGACATCAGGAAACTGAGGCAAACAGGGGTTCAATAACTTGCCCAGAATCACATAGCTAGTAAACATCGGAGGTCAGATTCCTGAGTCCAGATCAGCTCTCTATCCGCTGTGCCACTTTACTAAGGCTGGGGGTGGGGGGGAAATAGAGAGGAAGAATTAGGAATTTAGATTATAAGGAATTAATAAATATAACAAAATTCTAAAACTAGAGCAAGAGATAACAAAGAGAGGAGAGGAGAAGAAAACCAATGGAAATTGAATTGCCTTAAAGTAGATAAAGGAAAAATAATTTTAGAAACAAAGTAGTATTTTTCCAAAAGGAAAGGATTTTTAAAAAATCCTAATTTGAAAAAAAAATACACTATTAAAAGAGAAATGAAGGAAAATTTAAGTTTAACTTTCACAACTTTAAATGTGAATGGATTAATCAGTCTAATAAAATCAAAAAAGTAACAGATTGAATAAGAAATGAAACCCCCTACAAGCCATTATTTACAAGGAACACAATTAAAAATAAAAGATATACAGAATGAAAAATGAGGGATTGAAATGAAATTTGCCATATATCAGATGACTCCTAAAAAGCAGGGGTTGCAATTATGCTATCAAACAAAGCAAAAAAAAAAAAAAAAAAATTCAGTGTATAAAAAGAAATAAGCAAGAAAATACACTATACTAAAAAAAAAATCTATATGCTATTATCAATATTAAACTTATAGACAGAGCCAAGATGGCAGAATACAGGCTGGACCCCAGAATTCCTCTCTAAACAACCTTTTTAAAAAAATCAAACTTTGGAGCAGCATATCCAACCAAAGGTTCAAGAGAGAACTGATGAACTCTGAGTGCAAATTGAAGTATAATTTTTTCCCACTTTGGATTTTTTTTTTTGCTTTTTCATAATATGGCTAATATGGAAATATGTTTTGCATGATTTCACATATATAATTGATTAATTGTTTGCCTTCTCAGTAGGTGGAGAGGGAGGGAGAGAATCTGGAAGTCAAAATTTAAAAAGAAGCAAATGTTGTAAGTAAATAGATTTTCTTAAAAGAAAAATATTAAACATATATGCCTTAGCATCTAAATTCATAAAAAGATCACTGGTAATTTTGGAAAGAACAGTTTAAGTTAAGTGATTATGTCAAAAGCCATATTAGAAAGAATTGAGAGAATAAGAGGAGAGAAAGGAGAGGCAGCAAGTGTAGACAACTTTTTGAAGGAGTCTGGGAAAGGGAAAAAAGAGAGAGATTTTCTAAGGGAACGGTAGGGTCTAGTGAAGGTTTTTTTTTAAGAATGGGGAGCATCAACATGTTTGAAAACTGTAGGGAAAGACTGAAGATTCAAAAAAGAAAGAGGATGATTGAAGATTCTATCTGCTGGAGGAGATGAAGAATCAAGGGCATATGTAGCCAGGCTGGCTTTGACAAAGAAAAAGTCATATCGTTATCAGAGACTGACAGGAAGGAGGAGAGAGTAGGAAATGATATACAGGCATATCTCGGAGATATTGTCAGTCTGCTTCCAGACCACCACAATGAAATGAATATTGCAATAAAGTGAGTCACACAAATCTTATTTCCCAGTGCATATAAATGTTATATTTATACTGCACTGTAGTCTATTAAGTGTATGATAATATTATATCTTTTAAAATTTATATACCTTAATTTAAAAATACTTTATTGCTTTTTAAAAAAATGCTAACCATCATGTGAGCCTTCAGAGAATTATAATCTTGTTGCCAATGGAGGCTCTTGCCTCGATGTTGACAGCTGCTGACTGCTTAGGGTGGTGGCTGAAGGTTAGGGTGACTGATAATTTCTTAAAATAAGACGATGAAGTTTGGGGAATCGATCGACACTTCCTTTCACTTGAGTATTTAGAGGCCATTGTGGGGTTCTTAATTGGCCTAATTTCAACATTGTTCTGTCTCTGCCCAGTGAAGGGGAGAGAGGCTGGTCAGTGGAACAGTCAGAACACACACAATATCTATTGCTTAAATTTGCCAGCTCCTATGGGTGTGGTCCGTGCAAGCCAAAACAATTACAATGGTAACATCGAAGATCCCTGATCCCAGATCACCATTACAGATATAATAATAATGATGATGAAAAAGATTAAAATATTGTTAAAATTACAAAAATATGACACAGAGACAATGTGAGCACATATGGTTGAGAAAATGGCTTCTACAGACTTATTCAACACAGGGCTGCCACAGACCTTCAATTTGTTTAAAGGGAGGGGGCAGTATCTGCAAAATGCAATAAAGCAAAGCCCAATAAAACGAGGTGTGCCGGCAAAGGAGTTTTGAGCTGAAGAGAATGGAAGAAGGCTTTCATGCCAGATAGCCTCAGTTTTTTAGTAGAATGAGAGGCAAGTTCTTCAGCTAAGAAGAGGTCCAAAAAGGAAAATGAGGGGAAAGAAAGGTGGAATCACTTCTGTGGAAAGCTAGTTCTCCTTATGCAGTTGCATCTAACTCTTTGTAATTCCATTTGGGGTTTTCTTTTTTTTTTTTTTTTTTTTTAACTAACAACAAAATTTTAAAATTATTTTTATTCTGCTCTTAAACACACAAAAATAAGCATTTCCATATACCCAGCAGAAAACAAAAAGGAGGATTGTATATCAAACAAAGGGATTCCATTTTATACTGTTGGGTGTTTTTTAGTATGTAAGAAATTCTACGCAGTCTTTTCAAGACTGTCATTTGGGATTTTCTTAGTAAAGGTGACAGTTCATTTCCTTCTCCAGCTCATTTGACAGATGAGGAAACTGAGGCAAACAGATTAAGGGACTTGCCTAGTCACACTGCTAATGAGTATGTCTGGCCAAATTGGAACTCAGTTCTTCCTGACTCCAGACCCAGAGCTCTATCCACTGAGCCCCCCGACTGCCCTCCAGAATTGATTAGGGAAGAATAAAAGGACGATCTTACTGCATTGAGGATCCATTTGAGGCTGGATAATATGAACTTGAAATGTCCTCAGCCAGCACAATTGGGGAATTTTTTCTCTCCATTGGCCCGGTATGGGGGAGGTATACAAGAGGCGACTGCTCAATCACTGCCTTTCTCTGTAAAAGAATAATTTTTAATTTAGGGAAATGTCTTTAAATGAGCAAACTTTTTAAAAGCTCCAACCTGAATAATGGGTAGATCAGGTCCAAGGCAAGGAAATGTATGTGAGTTTGTGTAAGGTACTCACCTACTCAGATTCCCCCCTCCTCCCCAACATTCCAAATCAGATGGTTATTTTCTCTGCTCTTGGGGGTGGGGGGGGCAGGATGAATGTGTTTTCCCAAATCTTTGAAGAAGGGTCCCCACTCTAAATGCTTGCCTCGCCTCCCTGTACTAGAAAATCTGCTTATAACGCACTGGTGCCCATCCTCCACAGGCCCCTTTAAAGAGCAGGAGAGAGGTCTATAGCTCACCCCTGATCTGCTGATACCACTTATATTCAACAGTAAGGACAGAGATGCTCTTTGGAGTGTTGGTAGCTATGGAAATCTCTGTGTTTCCCTAGCAACACCTCAGGTTCAGCATTGTTGCTAGGGAACTCAAGAATCTCCCTAGCTGCTGCTCGGACATAGCCGCTGTGATTCTATGCTCTATAGCCACAATACGCAGACCGACATATTGGCTTAGGAGGCAGGGTCCACATTTGGATGGAATAAGTCCAAGATTGAAATCCCAGATAATTTCCACATTAGAAACCGTGTGGTTTCTTGTGAAAGTAATCTTGACCTGTGAAGTCAGGAGGTCTGGGTTTCAGTCTTATCCCTGCCACTGATTTGTTACCGTTACCTGGGGCAGAGTGAGGTCCCTTCCTTGATCCTCAATATCTTCATCTGTAAAATGAAGAAGGGACACTCAGTGGTCCCCAAGGTCCTTTCCAAACCCCAAACTCTGCATCTGCAGCCTATATAGTCAGGTGGGCTAATAGGGGGTGTGGAACCCATCCCAGCCAGCCATTGCAGCTTTTTTTCCTTCCACTTCCTTTGAGAGGGTTTGCGTTTGCTCCTCACCTCCACAGCTTTTTGTCGTGTGCCCATTTCTTTAAAAATTGCTTTGCCTCCCTAGAACCTTGACCCCTCACCTCAGTTTCTAAGCTCTCCCCTGGGATCCTCGCTCTGCAGCCAATATCCTGCTGATATGCCAGGGAGCCACTGGCATGAGGTTCTTGGTCCCCTCTGCCACTCATCATGTCCCTTTGGGGAGGAAGGAGGGAACAGAAATCCAGATGCGTCTAACCAAATCAATTAGAAGACAAGGGGTGAGCCCAGCTTGATTCAATCTGAAATTCGATTGGCACGTGTAACTCCCTTAATCCTAGAAGCTTCGCCAGTCGGGCTGAAGGAGGAAAACCTGGGATGTTATTTGTTATCCCCAAACTCAGCCAGTGAGCTGACATTTGAACCTCTAAGTCACATGTTAATGTCTTCCCTGCCCTAGGGTCCTTCATGATCTCAAATCGCACAGTGCCTATTAGCTGTGACCTGAGGGGTCCTGGTCCTCCAAACAGAAGAAGTGATGAGTCTGGAAACTGTTTATCCTCACAGGCCCAAGGGTTTCTTAGTCTTGGGAACATAGATTTTTCTCCTTTGCTTTTCTTCTTTAAAATTCCCAACTCAACCAAGACTGAATAAAATGGGCATTTCCATAAACAAACTAGAAGAGAAAAGGAAGATGGCACCCGAAACATAAATCGCCCTTAATACACCTTGCTTTTCAAGCTATTTTTCACTTTCTTGTGATCATTTTTTCTTTTATTCAAGTCTTCTTGTACAAAATGATTAATATGAAAACGTTTTACATGATTGCACATGTATAACCTACATCAGATTGATTGTTTTCCAGATGCAGGGGGGAGGGAATGGAGAGAGGGAGGAAGAGAATTTGCAGCTCAAACTTTAAAAAATGTTTTTAAAAAATTATTTTAACATCATCTGAGGAAAAAATAAAATATGTGAAAAATAATAAAAAAATATACCTTGCCTTTCCTTTGAAGTCAGGTCCTACAGCCAGGTCTCGATTATTGCCAACAAGGAATCCCTGGAAGTAGTCACCCCGTTAATTTAACTTTGCCCTATCTGAAGTGATAATTATACACAAGATGGTCATGAATTCCAGCTCAATAGAATCCAAAGGATTTTTTCCTCCCACTAATCAGGAGCTGGCTGTAATAAATTCAATCTGTAACTTTCAACGTCATCCTCCTTATCTCTGTTTCTTTCTGGCTATCTTTCTGTTCTCTGGGAATTTTTTAAAAAACTATTTCAATGACCTATTTTTCTTTCTTCTTTTTGGGGCAATTCCGTCGCTATTCCCCTTCTGACCCCTTTGTTTTGCATCGGTGCCTGGCCAAGGAAAGGCTTCGGCATCAGTGGCCCTTCACCCTCCTAAGAAGGAGACACGACTTTGCTAGTTGGCAAGAATGTCATAGAGATGGCCTTGCACAGAAAGTGGAAAGAACACTGGTTTTGGAGTCCCAGACCCCGAGTTCAAATCCTGCTGGTGACACTGCCTACGTTCCTTTCTCTCTCAAACCTAACCTCTGAAGCTTCTTGCCCCTGTGACTTTAGTCAGGTCCCTTTCCCTCTCTGGGTCCGAGTTGGCCCAATAAGAATGAAGCGGGGTTGGACTCAGTGGCTTCAGAGTAGTTCTTCATCTATGATCCTTTCGAGCTGGAAATCTATGATCCCATGAACCATTGTGAGAGGCTGATCTTTCAATCCCATCTGATAGAACTTAATGCACCAATAAGGCTGGGGCATAGTAAGACTTCCCTTCTTCCTTAGCCAATGAGATGAAATGGACAGAACACAAGATCTCTGGGCATAAGACATCTAGTTTTGAATTCTCTGGCCCTATGGCCACACAAAAGTAATTTCATCTTGGTCCCCAAGGAAGGAAACAGTAGGGTGAAGTATGTAGAATGTTATACTTGGAACCAGAAAGATTTGTGTTCAAATACCTCCTCTGATACCATCGCTTTGATCCTGGAGTAGCTGTCTTCCCTCCTTGGGCCTCAGTTTGCCCATCTGTAAAACGATGTATGATGAAGCAAGGGCCTCCCTGACTAGTTTCTCCGGGTCTTGCCCTGAATTCCATGATACGCTGTGCCCCCAGAGCATTTTCCGGTAGCCTACTTCCAAGCTGCTCCCCGATCCCTAGTCCTTTCTTAATTGAATGACCGACACCTTCCATCAACTCCAACCGCTTCCTCCTCCCCCACGTTCTTGCCTTCTCTGCTTCTATCTAGCTGTCCTGCCGGGTCCTAGGTTCTGGAGCAGCCACCTTTTCTTTTTTCCTTTTAGAATGTACCCCGCTCCTCAGTTCCTCCAATCCACGATCCTACCCAGGAGCCTCTCCTCTCTGTGAGGGCAAAGAAGCCCGTCCCACTCTACTTCAAACTCTTTCGGTCAAATAATGGGGAGCAACATCCACCTCATCAGAACCCCCCCAGATATGCTGTTGGAAAAACTTGATTTTCAATATTTTCTTTAACTTTGGAGTGTCATCAAGTGACAAGGGAGGGAGCTGAGAGAAAGCTCTAACTAACCCAGACAGACTCTCTCACCTAGTAGATGAATATCTGGCCCGGAGATCTTCTAAAATTGTTTTGTTTTGTTTTGCTTTGTTTTGTAAACATCCCAACTCCCAATGCTACCAGATGCCAGAGGGCCAGTTTTAAAGAAGCCTGATGCATCACAGACTAGCTCTTTTGACCGGCTTCCAACAAAGAAAGCTCACACTGAGGACTGTGATTCTCTCCTCTCTGCCTTTCATTTCTTCCGGGTCCGGTCTTTTCATTCCCAAGTCATTGAGTGGAACCTGAAAAGAATGACTAAAGCTGCCTCTTCCCAGGGAAGCAGAAGGGGAGAAAGATGGGAACTGTGCAGCCGGAGGAGGGCACTGATTGGCAGTCAGAACCCTGTCGGTGACCACCAGTGACGGGAAATAGGAACAAGAAGTGCTAAGCCAACCTTGCCCTCCAGAGTTCCTCTTCGACTCTCTCAAGGGGGCCTCTGGGTAGGTGCGATGACCTTTTCCAAATCCAAAATTGGGACATGGGGCTTGACAAAGAATTTCCCATCACCTGCTTCTCCATTCATGAATGGTACAATATTTGACCATAGAGAACTAGAGCTGGGAAGAATCTAGATCATCTAGTCCAACTGCAGATGAAAAAAATGGAAGCCAGGGCAACTAGGTGGCACAGTGGATAAAGCACCAGCCCTGAAGTCAGGAGGATCTAGTCTCAGATACTTAACACTTCCTAGCTGTGTGACCCTAGGCAAGTCACTTAACCCCAATTGCTTCAGCAGGAAGGAAGGAAGGAAGGAAGGAAGGAAGGAAGGAAGGAAGGAAGGAAGGAGAGAAGGAGAGGAAGAAAGAAAGGAAGGAAGGAAGGAAGGAAGGAAGGAAATGGAAGCCAAGGTTAAAGAAAATGTCCTCGTTTGCACAGAGAAGCATAGACAGTCAGGAGGGAACTCAAAGACCATCCAACTCCATTCTCCAGAGAAGAAAATTGAGTCCCAGAGAGATCAAGTGCCTTGCCAAAGATCACAAACAGGGTCCTAGAACTTGAGCTGGAGGGGGCCTCAGAGAACATTTAGTCTAAGCCCCTCCTTTTGCAGAGAAAGAAACTTGAGTCCCAGAAAAGCAAAGTGAACATAAGCAGAGGGAACAGGGATTCAATGGGGCAAGGAAACAGAAAACAGGGGAAGATAGGCTGGGGGGAAGTGGCACCTGAGATTAAAATAGGAAGTTAGGCCATGAGGAAGAGGAAGATTAAAATGCCACAGCCCCCAAATGCAATGACAGCATTTGGTGCAGGGGGGAAGGAGGGCCCTGTCTGAAGGCCTGAAGTAGCAGCCCAGCCCTCCCCCACTGTGAGCTTGGGCAGGCCTCTAAATCCTCCCAGGCCAAAGAGATTGTGGGAATGAGATCATCTCTAAGGTCAGCCTCAAGTTCCATGGGGGAGACATGGGCAACAAAGTAAACTGCTTCTCCCCCACCCTCACCCCAGTCCACCTTAGCTGACAGAGCCTCCTGCTACCTCCAAAGAAAGGTAAGCTTCTCCAAAGCACCACAAGGCTAGGCAAAACTCCCGGTAACCCCTGTGGGGGTCAGGGCAAAGATCATCGGGCTTTGGCAAACAGAGTAGCAAGGATCTGGTTCGGGAGGTCCCAGAGAGGCCACGTTAGCAAAGTGATAGTTGGCCAGCGCTCTCCCAGAGGGCTTTGCAGCACTCTCAGGTCCTCAGGGGTAGTTGTATTGAGCATGGCCACACCTCTCAGAGTCCCACCGATGCCGCACCATATGGGCCCAATATGGCGGACAGCCACTGGGTCCCCTGCCATTGCTGAAATAGCTTTAAAATGAGCTTCCCTGTGAGCTGGTTGGGCACTTTAGAGTCAGGGCCCCCTCCCCAGACTTCTCAGGACATTTTCCGCTTGGATGGCTTCCTCTGTGGCTCATTTTGGCTTCATTTAAACCCTCCCCCAAAGAACTCGCAGAAGTATTTGGATCATAAATGTCCTCATCTCTGAGTACACGGCCAAACACTCCACGGCCATCCGTGAAGAGAAAGGAATGGAACCCTTCGGTCTCGGGCCCAGGAGTCTTATACAAATGGGAACCCACCGTCTCAGGCACTCACTCACTTCCTTAAGTGGTGGCACCCTGTTAAACGGCACACCCTAGGCTCTGATAGTCCCTTCTGAGGAGTTCTCCGTCAGGCTTGGGGAACGCTTCACGGCTCTTGGCGACCTTCTTCAGGGGCCAGATTCAAGAATGGCCTAACATCGACCCCAATTCCTGGGTCACTACTTTATCCTGACCCCACGAGAATAAGAAGCGCCCTTCTGAAAGCAAAGTTCAGAATCTGTCTACTTTTACCTTTCCCACTGCCTGTTGGGTCTAATGGAGAAATGGGTGAATGTTGTATGAATATGTGTCTGGATGTGTGTATATGTATATGTATGTATGTATATTGTGTGTGTGTGGTAAGTACCCCCACTGGATCCATCTTCTGATTGTTTCAACCTATACTGTGTCTTCACTTGTGTCTTTTCTGCTTACTTTAACCTGCTTTTTCTTTGGGTAAATAGCATTTTATTTTTTCCAATAACACATATAATTGTCAACATTCATTTTTTATAAGACTTTGAGTTTCAAATCTATTCTCCCTCCCTTTTCTCCCCCCTCTCCAAGACAGCAAGCAACCTGCTATAGGTTGTATATGTACAATCATGTAAACATCTTTCCACATGAGTCATGTTGTGGAATAAGAAGTAGAACAAAAGGGAAAAACCACAACCCCCCCCCCAAAAAACAAGTGAAAATAGCATTCTTTGATCTGCATTTGGACTCTATAGTTCTTCTCTGGCTGTGGATGGCATTTTCCACCACAAGTCCCTGGGAACTGTCTTGGATCATTGTATTGCTGAGAGCTAAGTCAATCAGAGTTAATCATCACACGCCGTGGCTGTTACTGTGTACAATGTTCTCCTGGTTCTGCCCACTTTGCTTTACTTTGCACCGGTTCACCTAAGTCTTTCCAGATTTTTCTGAAATCCACCTGTCCATCATTTCTTATAGCACAGTCATGTTTTACATTCATATACCATCGTTTGTTCAGCCATCTCCTCCCCCCTTCCGCCCCCCCCCACCCCCCCACAATTGATGGATGTTCCCTTGATTTCCAGTTCTTTTCCATCACAAAAAGAGCTGCTACAAATATTGTTGCACATGTGGGTCCTTTTCCCTTTTTTATGATCTGTTTGGAATACGAACCTAGTTATGGTAATTGCTGGATCAAAGGGCCTGGAGTTTGCTAGCCCTTTGGGCATAGTTTGAAATTGCTCTCCAGAATGGTTGGATCAGTTCACAATTCCACCAACAATGTCTTAGTGTCCCAGTTTTCCCACATCCCCTCCAACATCCATCATTTTCCTTGCGTTAGCCAATCTGAAAGATAGGAGGTGGTCAGCAGTGATTTAGAGCTTTTGTTTTTCATGATTAATAGCGTTAACTCCTTCATCTGAAAACTGCATGTTCACATTCTTTGACCACTTATCTAATCTGCTCTTACAAAGAATCCAAATAAAAGCATCTTTCTTGCTATATTCTGGGAGATTGCAATGTCCTTGGGCAGCTTGGCCTGCTAATTTCTCTGTGTGTGTGTGTGTGTGTGTGTGTGCGCGCACACACACGCGGGAGGGGATTCTGGTGGAGTTTGGGGAGGAAGGGAAGGTATAGTAGTGAGCCAGATTTGCAATTTGCCTAGTAACTTGCTGGAGTCGCCTGCTGTCAAGTCAGGATTTGACCACCAATCTCTACTCACCCTGCTATGCTCCTCCCTTTCAAAAATGGCTGCCGGGCAAGGCAAGCCATGTTAGCTCCTTTTTATCTTTGCTCCCTCCCTCCTGTTTGTCCAGGTTTGATGTCTGTTTATCACCCAAGTTAGCTCTGCTTCACAATTTTTCCTCTCCTAAAAAAACCCTACTTAATATAAGAGAACTCTCTCTGGTGTGAAAGTAGAAGACACATAGGTTGCATAAAAGCAAAATTAGCAGTAAAATTTTATTTTCAAGCAATTCTACGCAAGGTTCTAATGGCAGATTGGTGGCTTTATGGAGGCCGCCCTTTTCTGAGGTTCCCCAAAAAGATGGCCACCCGCCACCAAAGATACTACATCAGAAAATTCCCACAATAAGCATTAAAGCAGGGAGACTTAGAGGAACTCTCTCTATAAGGTTCCTTCAATGCCAAGACTCAACATGGCGTACCTTCTATTTGTAGTGTGCAAGGAGGCCCTGTGTTAGGGCTCTCAGAGACCCATGGAGGGCCCAGCACAGTTCATGCTGCTCACCTTTTGATCAGACAGCCTAGACCCCCAGAGGTGTACTTTCTACCCTCCTGGGGACTTAAAACCAGCTGTCTGAACTCTAGGATTCCCTTTTTCTTGTTTTTGGGGAGTACCCATCCTAGACCGGGGTCCCCTCATCCTACAAAAGGAGTCACTCGCCCCAAGCAAGTAGGAAGTCCCAGCTTGAGTAATATTTGCCCAAAGCCTTCTGCAAAGCTGCCTTCAATATCACGGCTCAAATAGACATCCCAAATTCAAGTAACTCGTAGTCAAAGGCCAGAATTTTAAAACAAGAAAGACTTTATTCACAACGAGAAAATAAATAGCATCAACACAGAACAGACCACTGGGAGTTACAAAGCAGTGTGTCAAAACTATCCATGTGGGACACTCTCCGGTCGGTGTCCATACATCCGAGGAGCGATTCACGGACTAATAAGAACCAAAGGTTCTTGGAGCTAACCAGTAAAGAGGAACTTGTGACAAAATCAGTAGAAAATGGCCACGGTTACATTAGATTTCTAATGAAGACAACAACAGCCAGTTCCCTTCTATCCAAGTGGGGAAAAGGGAAAACGGCTTTGCTAAATACTTGAAACACGACCCACCCCACCCACCCCAATTTTCAAAGCAACTAAGCCCTTAAAGCTTATGAACTAAGGAGATGCTTATCTGTGTGTGTTTTTTTTTAAACATTAGTATTAAGCCAACCTATGCTATTTATGATTTTCTTAGGCTAACATTACATTTAGCTTTTTTCATTTGGTGGCCTGGCCTGGGAAAAGGAAAGAGCATTTGCCAGGATGACACACAAAGTGGATGAGCTAGATGCAGCTACCCCAGAGATGACTGGAGAGGGTGATGCCATGGAACAGTCCAAGCCCTCCACGAGACAACAGGTATGTCGGTGTATTTCCAGACACAACGAAGAAGTTGGTAAGCTAGTTTCTTCTTAAAAGAGCTAAGTCAATGAAAATCAAAGGGGTGAATGGAAGAGGGAGGGGGGAAATGGCCTGGAATGGTGGCCTACAAGCCAATCACATGATCTTGCTGTATCATACACCTGAGCATGGCAGGGGGAAAGAGATGATGAAGCAAGGTGATAAAGGGAACCAGCACCTTAAAGGAGATATTCTTTGTTCCCACTTTGGTGGCCATGATGTTTCAATTTTGCTCTGGGATTTGGTGTAATAGTAAATGAACCAAAGAAGAGATACCAAGCAAAAGGGTGGGGGGGAGAGGACTTTAAGGCCCCCATCCTTAAGCCTAGTGGGTTCTCAATTGGAAAATCCATCAACAAGGTGTTTTAGCTAGAATTATGATTTTTAAATTCTTTAGAAAAGATTGGACTGAATCGGGTATTTGCCAATGGATTATCTAGCTCAATTAGCGGAGGGGGAAAATCAGCCTCTATGTACTTTATATAGTGACACCTCAAAAAAGGAAAACAAGGAACCTTCATAACCGGTACATCTATTTGCATGTGCCTGCAATAGGGGAAGAGATACCGTGATCTCAATACAGACTGGTCTTTTTCATAATCCGCAGGAACTCCTGTTCATTGACTTCTCCGTCACCATCTCGATCAGCTTCGTCAATCATTTCCTGTAAGGATTCAGGAGGTGGTAGATTAGACTGACCCGGGAAACATCTAAAGAAGGTCACGTAAAAGGGTTTCGATAACAAACAAAGCAGCACTGAGGTTTGGTGGGGAAGGAGGGGAAGCAGAGGACCAAATCTAGCGAATGGTCTTCGGGGCGACAAAAAGTCACACCGGTTCCATCTGTAAGATGGGGATAATGTCGGATATAGCATGATGGATATTAAGGGCTGAGATATGGAAGAGATCTTGGGGCTTATCTAGTCCAAGGCTTTCATTTTACACATGAGAAAACCTGAAATCCCAGAGAGACTCAACAATTTGCCCAAAGCAACACAAACTAAAATCTACTGGGAGAACCCACGTCACCTGGCTAGAAAGTAATCTCTTCCCACTGCACCATCCCCCAACTTTTTGCGGGGAGAGGGAGATGGAGAAAAGGAAGAAGAGAGTACAATACACAGTAGAGGCTTCAGTCAAAGACCGAGGTTTAAATTGTGTCGAAAGTATAAATGAAAGGTGATAAACACAGGCCCCGGGATGGCTATCATCTCCCCCACCCTCCTTAAGGGCCAGGACTCTATAGATCAGAGAAAAAGGGAAGATTTACTCAATTTGTCCAAAAGCATTTGTTTGGGAGCCAGGTTAGGACAAGAGCATTTCCCCCAACTGAGGAAGCTAATTTAAAAAACCTTTTAATTACTAGACACCATGGTAGGGGCTAGAAATACAAAAGTGACCACCTTAGTCTAATGAAAAGACTATTAATGTTACACTAAGTCTCCAGTTCCTTCACATCATGGCCACAGTTCACTGACACATATTAGCACATAAACTTACCGAGAAAGAAAAATTAAGAAATGGGTAAGCCAGAATCGATAAAGATAGGAGGCATGGGTAGCAAATGAGGACCTAGGATCGGGAGCTAGTTATACTTACCAACTGATAGGTAAGGGAAAAGCTGGACAAAACAAATTATTAGGTGGTGAGCAAAGTACCCAACAGTCCAGACCTGAAGGTCTCTCAAAGAAAACCTACCACAGAGCCAGAAGCCAAGAACGTGGGATTCCAGACTCATCTACAACAAACCTGCAGTTCCTCATCAGTGAGGTTTTCCCCTAGCTCTCTGGCCACACGCTTTAAGTTCTTGAAGGAGATTTTTCCGGTTTCATCATCGTCGAAGAGTCTGAAAGCCTTCAGAATTTCTTCTCTGGTATCCTTTTCAGCCTTGCAAATTAAATCACACACAAGAAAGGAAGGATCTCAGTCCTAGCAACTTGTAGTTACCCTAAGGTCCTCTTACAGAAATGTGGAGAAAATAAAAGCAATAGAATGCCCTGTTGTAAAATGATAAACTCTCCTATCTTTTCTCATGCTTTTATCCTTCCCACCAAGCAAACTATAACCCCTATTCATTCGTCAGGTTGACAGCCTGTTTCATTAAATGAGCATGACCAGAGAGAACAGTGCTCCCACCCCACAAAAATACCAAGGTCTGGCCTTTACCTTGGGATATAAACCTCTCAGGGATAAAAGCCATCCCGGGCTTCTTGATTCTGAGGACAAACAGCAGGGTTGTGTCCACTGGGCAGTGCATGGGTATCATAGGATTTTCGGAACCACCCCGTTAGCCTGAGTGCTATCTTCCCTAGTTTTCCTTTGCCTCCAGTCAGAGAAATACATTACTCAGGTTTGTGGAAATCTACCATCACTAAAACTCCCCCTGTGAAATTTCCTAAAGTGATTGTAATTGTGTATATATGTCAAAACTAAGACACAACAATATATGAGCTCTTGAGTCCCAAAAATTCAGATTTAACTGCCATTAAACTATAAAATGTTACCATGACAATAATTAGATAGAAAAGTGGTAGGGGCAAATATTTATTCCTTCTCTTATTTTAGATGGCAAAACTGACTTCTTCAAGTCACAGGAGAACAGGAGTAGAATTCACATCTCCTGCTTTTCAATCTGAAGCAACCTCTATTCCAATTTGCAAAATGATGGGCGTGGACCAGATGGCCCCTAAATCTGGGATCTCATGATCTAGGCCCTCCTATCTTAGTGAGCTTCATTTTGACAGAGTGATCTTCACACCTGGATGTCCTTTGCTACATAGAGCTTATATGCCCGTCGTGTTGGCTGACTTACCATTTTTTGAGTCATCACAGCCAAAAAGTCATTGAAACTGATTTTCCCCGTCCCCTCCTTGTCAATGTCTGATATCATTTTTTTAATCTCTTCTTTCTTAGGTTCGAAGCCCAGAGCTCTCATGGCCACCTACATCAAAAATAGACTAAATAATTATTTCAACAAAAGACAGAAGTCCCAAAAATACCTAAGGGCAAAAGTGGCACGGTGACTTGGAGCTTCTAATATTTAGCAAATCACAATTTTAATTCACCTTACTTAACAGGATTGGGGTGGGGGGACAGAAAAAAATGGAACGGTACAATAATACCTGTGACCAACACTTTGGGCAGAAAAGGGAATGCAGTTAAAAGCGAAGTGGTTAAAAGAGGAGAGGGGTAAAAAGGAGGCAGGAAAGACGATTCTAGAATACTGTGTTATCAGCTCAGAAATGGAAAGGTGGAATTAAAATGGAAAGAAAACACCCAGGGTCACCAGATCCCCTTTTATTCTTTCCCACCCCGAGGAGTGATATTTCAGCATAATTTAACTGGGTGAAAACAGAGACAGTGATGGGTTTTTTTTTTTTATTATGTGTAATTAATTATTTCTCTTGGACTGTGCTTTTCCCAGGTTAGTGCTTACAGTTGGTACTTAATAAACCTGCCTTGAGCTCCTTAACATCTATTGTCCCGGTTCCATCTGTATCAAAGAGATCAAATGCCTCTCTAATTTCTTGTTTCTGTTCCTCTGTGAGTTCAGGTTTGGGTCCCATCTTCTTTCTTGGGGGGGCGGAGCCCAGGTTTGGCTTCTTGATGGTACTGGCCTTTAAAACAACAATAAAGAACAAGTGATCTTAAATTGCATCGCAGGGATATAGGATTGCAAATTTTTTTAAAAAGCATTTTCACAATTTTACTTAAAGTGGTATCAAAGAAATATTCATATTTTTCATCTCCTTTGAATTTTAGCCTTGTCACCAGGATAAAATCTTCACATGGAATTTTGTGTTCCATTTCCCCAAAATCTTAGAGCTTTCTCCTTCCTGTGATCTATAGTTTCTGCTAAGACCCCATCACAGGATTCAAACCGTGTTTGTCACCAGACCATTTCTAACAGAGAATACACCCAGTTGTTTTGAAAATGAATTACAAATGGAGGGAAGACCTGCACCTGCTACATTGTAACAATCTCGGTGGGAAAGTGAATCTTTTTATTTTTATTTTGTTGTTGTTGTTGTTGTTTGTGTTTGTTGAGAAGGAAACTGGCAATCCCACTCGAACAATGTTTCAGTATCTGTCTACACACACACACAGCTATTCCCACAAACGCTTTAAAAAAAATGATACTATTTTGCCCCTTTTCCTCCCCTGGGGAGTTCTGGGAGAGTTTAAGTCTAGTCCCTTTGCATTTTATTTATCGCATTTATGCCTAACCGTTTTACTCACGTGCAAGGACCCCTATTCGGCACCCATCTTTTAGTGTGCTCTGATGGAAAGTTCCAGAGCTACCTGTTCACAGAAATGGGAATTGCTGGGCTTTCTTTGCTCCCGCTTAGATTTGGCAGCCATTTCTAAATCTGAGGAAAACCATGATGCTGCCCACATCAAACGCCAAATAGCATAGCATTTCAGAGACCTCAAACAGGTGTACCTTGCCTTTCTGCTGGAGGCTCAAAGCCCACTATGAGGATTGTTTAAAACCAAATGTAAAAAATACATCTCTCCTCCCAAGTGAAATTCAAATCAATAGAGACACCCCACAGAAACGGCTCTTTTTACATCAGAAATCGCTTAGAACCCAAAGATGAAACAGTAAAAGCTCATTCCATTTGAGCGAGATTAGCCCACGGTGAATTTCTGGAGAAATTAAGGCAGCCAGTAGCGCCCCCTCTCCCCCCCCGCCCCCGCCCCCCATCCCTCCCCATAGCAATCGACAACGTCCTCCCGTGCCCCGCCCCCGCCTTCCACACCCAGCTCCCCCGAGGACCCGAAGCTGCAGCGCCCCCCTTCATCGCCCCCCCCCAACCGCGCCCTCCCCAGGGCCCACCCGAAGCTGAGCGCCCAAGGGATCTGCAAAGGCAAGGAAAGGATGGGGGGGGGAAGGAGCGGCAAGAGAAGCGGGAGCCGAGGAGGCGGCGGCAGGGAAGGGAGGGGGCGGAGGCAGGGAGCGGGAGAGATGGGGAGAACCAAGGGGAGGGATGGAGGGGGATCGGGGAGCAGGGGGAAAAGCGCGACCGCTCGACACCTACCTGGCCTGGGGTGGGGGAAAGTAGGCCGACCAGATCCCGTCAGGGGGGAGGGAGGGAGCAGCGGGTCGGGAAGAGGCGGGCCGGGCGATGGGCCGGGCTGGGGGCCGGGTGGCCACTGGGCGGCCGGCAGGCCGGGCAGGGAAGGGCCCGGCCACAGACCAAGGGGTTGACCAAGCAACGGGGTCCCCGCGCTCGGGGGGCCAGGCCACAGTGGGGACGCCGAGGCTCCGGGCCGGGCGCAGGGGGAGCAGGCCCCACCGGGGCTGAGGCGGCGGCGGCGGCAGCGGAGGTGGTGGAGGTGGTGGCGGTGGGGGCACCGGGGGCAGGAAGGGAAAGGGAGGCCAGAAGAGAGTTCCCCACCAGGGCCAAGGGAAAGACAAAACCACGGCCCGGCCGGGCCACGGAGTGGGATCCAGAGGGAATTGGGGGGCAGGAGGGGGAGTAGCCGCACTCACCATGCCTCCGCTCCCGACAGCTAACGCGCAGACACTGAGTCTCGAAGCCCCTCAGGCAGCAACTAAAACCCTGTCGCTCCGCCCCCTCTCTCCCTGACTCCGCCCCGCCCGCGCCTTTGCGTTTAGGCTCCGCCCCTCTGATCTCAGAAAGAGACACACTCACACAGGCACACAGAGGCGCGCGCGCACACACAAAACCACACACACACAGAGGCGCGCGCGCGCGCGCACACCCACCCACCCACCCACACACACACACACACACACACACACCCCTCCTGCGGCTGCTCCCACCGCCCCTGGAGCTCGAGATCAGGTCCTCACTGGAGCGGAGGGAATCGACATCATCCTACAGAAGCCAGAGGTCTGGTTTCTCATTGGCTCTTTCTCGTGTCTCTTTAGTGTTTCCTATGGGCTGAAAGGTGAACGTCCATTAAGTCGGTTCTTGCTCGCGATAGGCTAGGGGGTTCGGACGCACCCGGGGGATAGACCTGTGACATCCGACGTGAGGCGGGCTCAGTCCGCGATTGGCTATACCTGTGGGGAGCCGGGCCAATTGGCGGGCCGGGAAAGCCTCGGCCGATTCTCTGCCTATTTGGCTGGAGGCCGGTGGATACCCGAGGGAAGCGTAGGAAGTTAGAATTCACGGTGTAACCCCAGCCAGGGAGCGAGCCTTTGCCGGAGCCGGAGCCAGAACCCCCCCCCGGACGATCGGGCCGGAGCGGAGCTGCCAGACCCCTTACAGTGACGAGTAAGAGTCGTTGCTGGAGGCCGTCTGGCCGGTGTCAGGGACGAGGGGCGGGGCGAGATGGGCAGGGGGAGCGGGAGGGGGACCTGGGCCCGGCAGGGAGGGGGACTTGGGCCCGACGGGGAGCCGGAGGGAGCCTTTTGGTAGTGGGCGAGGCCAGGCTTCCTGGAGGTCAGCTCTCGCAAGCATCCTGACTACGATGGCGTTGGATAATTTGGGGTGCCTCAAGCCCTGAGGTTTTGGGGGGCTCCTTAAAGACTTAATGCTGAATCTGGGAGCCAGTCTGCCTTCCTTGCCTGGTTGGCCGCCCCACCTCTCCCGCGCAGGCTTCTTTTACGCGATTCCCTCTCTCAAATTTTCAATTGCAAACTGCTCTAATTAATCTAGCTTGTGTTCGAATTCTAGCTTTGCCACTTCCTGCCTGTGTGACCTTGGGCAAGTCATTGAACCCCTCTGGGCCTCAGTTTCCTCCCCTGTCAACGTAGGCAGGGCCTAGAGAACCTCTAAGGTCTATTTCAGCTCTGACGTTCTCTGATCTCCACCATCCTAATTCTTAACGAGATTCTCCCTCGTTGTCTAAGCCCTGATGATCAGCTAAAGAACCAAGGGATATTTATTAGAAGCAGCAAAAAAAAAAAAAAAAAAAAAGGCTGCTGCCAGGGCTGGGCTGTCACTGGACTGGGCTCTGACTTCACCAAACAATAGAAAAGGGCTCTTTGGTTGCCATGCCAACGAGGCTAGGACCGGGAAGAAAATGAACCTCGACTTGTTTACCAAAAAAATTTGCTTTTAGCTTCGAATGGAGGTTGTCTGCGTAGTTTCTGGGTGGATTTCTGAAGGCCCTTCGAGCCTTTTGATTTGGATTTTAGGGTGTGTGTACCTTTAGTGCCCTGGGGGGAAATTGAGTTTGTGGCTTGAGGCTGGAAAATGGAGATGGAGAGAGTGAAAGGGAGAGGGCTGATTACCGGGCAGACATCAAGGATTAGCTAAATGTGGTGGTTAGCGAAGCCTTTTGTGTCGGACCAAGATACCTGGAGCTCTTTGGAGGAAATTAGGGGATCCTGCTAAGTGTATACACTACAAAATCATGCCTTCTAATTTCAGTGCAACATTTGCTTCTCTTATCATACTCCCCAGGACTACTCACTCCCCCCCCCCAGGTTACCCCGCTTTCACATTTTCAACCCCTCCCTCTCTACTGGGTTCACTGCCCCCGAAAGACAGGCTCAGATCTCCGCCATTCCCTTCCCCCTCCATCCATCCCATAATCTTGCCATCCCCTCAGATTGCTGTTCTGCATCTCTCCCCTTTCTGCAAAGCTCCTAAATGGATTGACTACCCTGGCCGCTGTTCTTCCCCCCTTCCCCTCCCCGAAGGCTCAGGGTGTCTTTTCAGTGGGCGCTTGACCTTTCTGCAGCATTGCATACTGCTCGCCACACCCTTTCCTAATACTCTCCCCTTGCTTTCAGTACCTGTCAGCTCTTCGGTCTCCCCTCCAGCCTAATTTCATAATCATTCTCCTCTCCCCTCCCCCCAGTCTAGTCAGTCTGAACCACTAGCCATTTGCTATCGCCAGATCTGCTTCTTCTCCCTCTTTAGCTCTGAAAATCCTCCCATTTTTTCAAATTCCAGCTCAAATACCACCTCCTCCTGACCTCTACCTTCTTCCCCCCATGTCGAGCAATTCATTTTTCATTACTCTATTGCATTTTCGGTGTGGTGATAACATCCTAACTTGTGTTTGGATTATCTGTATATATGGCTTATTATCTTTCTAGGGGATTGGATTGAAAACTCCTTGAGAGTAAGAGATTGGATTGTTTGAATTGTTTTTATCCCCAGCATCCGGGGTCTTGCGCCTATTTTTTTCTGGCTGTGCTAGCTCTGTTTTCTCTTAACTAATGTTCTTTTTTCTTACAGCTTACTTCTGCTGCTTAAGTAAGTAGGAAAACTCCATTAATTTGGTAGAAGTGTAATTCAGAATTGGTGATACACTCCATAGGTTATTACTAGGTACAGGGTATCATGGCAGACATTGTGAGCACAGAGAGATGTTGCGTTGCCTCGAAATCAGCATCTCTCACAGCAGACCACATGTTCTAAGTTTTACAAAAATTCACCTAACATTTCTATTATTTAGCCAGTTGGCATCAAAGGGTAGAAATGGGAGGCAGGAAAAAATGGAACTAATGATATTTTACCATCCCCTGACCCTGCCATCCTCCCCGACGCCCCCCCCCCCCAACAAATACAAACATACACATGCACACTCACCGTGAGAACTAGCTGGAGACTCAGGCAACAGATCACCATTTTTGATTAAGAAACATCAGAAACTCAGGACAGTCTGGGTTCCCCACAATATCTTCATGATGTCTGGCCTTTAGCATAGAAGATGGACCACCTGTTAAGAATCACACAAAACAAGAAAAGGTTAGGGTAACTTGCCATATACACCAGTGGAGGGAACATCCAGGCTGATGAAATTACAATTCCATTTCAGTATGGGAAAATTTAGATGAAGTGTTCTGGGTAAAGAAAACCAAACCAACCCCCACCCCGCCCTCCAGAAAAACAAAGCTATACTTACAACAAAATGAGGTGATTACAAGGCTCCATTCAGTGGTAGCAAAATCCAGATGAGATATGTTGTATAACTTTATTACTGCCTTGTGAAAAAGGACATAAACAATTTTTGGATTTTTTTTTTAATTTTTTTTTTTTTTTGCCATTTAGTAAATACTAGAAGTGTGGGATTTTTAAAAGAAAGGAAAAAAGACAGATTTGAAATTCCCGTAAGCCCTCGGCCTTTCTATGGAGCAAAGCGAGTGGTAGTAGTCCCTTTTGTCCTTCTCCCTGCATTTTCTGACTTTTTTCCCCCTTTAAAAAGAGGGAAAAGGCTGCTCAGAATATTCATTTGAATCTGATTTCTCGTCTTCTTAAAAGGAAAGGGATTTGTACAATATAATTGTCATTTTTCTGCCAGGACTAGGGGAAAATGGGACTAAGGGGCTATAGCTACCTTACTCCTTGTTCTTCCATCTTTAGGGATCTTTCTCACCACCTCAGCCTACCAGGTCTCACTAGTTTCATTCCATGGGAGCTGGAGAAGAGACAATTGGAAAAAAGGAAGCAAGTGGGATGGTACTAAAAGAGATGTTTCTTTCCTCCCCCCCTCCCTCCGGGTCCCACTTCTATCCCCTCCCCCTTCCCAAATAGCTTTAGCCTTTGGGAGGAGCAAGCCTGCCAAAGCCTCCCCCATAATCTTCCTGCTAGGGGAAGGGCATTTAGTTTACTTTGTCTCACTTTCCTAGAAATGGCCGGCTTTGATTGGGAGGTGATATCTGATGGGCTTCCTTTGTAGTTGGGGGTGGGGTGAAGCATGTTATCTCACCTCCCTTATCACAGTGCCCCAAGGCCTCTGGGACAAAAATGAAAGATGGTCACTCTGTAGAAAGCCTTGGCCTACTCAGTTTAAAAAAAAAAAAAAAAAGAAAAAGAAAGAAAGAAAAGAAATGCCATTTTTTCCCCTCTACTTTTTTTTTTTTTTTGGACATACCTCTGGGCTGCCAAACTGCTGTAATTGCTTACACTTAGACCTTGGGGAGCTAAAATGTTAGCCTTTGAAAACACCTTTTCTTTCCTGCTTTCAGAGCTGTTTTTCTTATTAGTCCCACCAGAGTTCCCCATTTCTCTCGCTCTCTTCCTCTGTCTCTCTCTCTCCCCTGTCTTTCTCTGTCTCTGTTTCTGTCTCTCTCTGTCTCTGTCTCTTTCACTCAAAAAGTTACAAATGAAAATTTGTAACCCAAAGCCAACCAGGTAAGGTTGGAAGGAATACCGATTTGGAAGTTAGAGGAAATGGGTTCAAATGTCACTTTGTTCACTTTGCTTTGTCAGCCTCGGTTTCCTTCTCTGTAAAATGATGTTGAACTAAAGCTCCTTCCAGCTCCAAGTGTTTGATATTTTCCCCCTCCCTTGGCTTACCTCTAAAGAATTTAGAGACTTTGTTAACTTGGCTGAGGAGTAATCCTGAACTGGTGATAAGACCCACAACTGGCTGGAAGTTTACCCCTATGCTCCCCTTTAAGAAAGGGGCCTTTCTTACAATTCTAAAACAGTTGGAATGTGAACCCAGAGACTGCAGGGGACTGAGTGTTCTCCAGGCTCTTTAGCTCTGACATTTGCATATCCACAATGTGCTAATTAGTTATTTGTTTATTAAAGGTCTAGGGATGGCTGGCCTGCTCCTTCTCACTGTGTGGTGCCACCCTTGCCTTCTGATAGTTTGGGGAAAGGCAGGCAGGGGTCTCTGCCTTCCACCGGGGGGGGGGGGGGGGGGGGGGGGGGGGGGGGGTTTGAGCTTTCGTTCTGTTTTTGCGTCTTGTCTTTTTCTCTCTCTCCTCCTCCTCTGCCCCCAGTTGCCAGTGGGGGCGAGGGGTGAATCACAGATCCCTGACTCAAGGGGTCAGCACAGCTTGTTCTGCCCCATCTCATAGGACGACCTGGGCCTTTTGCTTGCCAGAGGTCATTGTCCAGAAAAGACTTTACAGCTTGAGAGTTATTTTTCCGTCATTTAGCAAAACCACCAGACTCAATGCCATTGAATTTGTTGTAAAGGATTGTTCAACTGTCCAGATTGTAAAACCCTTTACAGAGGTTCTCCCATCTGGACCTGGGGAGCTAAATGCCATAGGTATTGTTCTGATAGATCTGTGAGTTATCCCAATTGGGGGCGTATTGAAAGGGGCGTGAGGACCTCATTGAAATCTGGCGGTAGCACAATCTGTGTGCTCCTCAAACTTGCACATGATTCACATCTAGGCATGGATTCCCAAGCATCGGATCCCTTTGACTATAAACTGTGGTCTCTGTTCTCTGAGACCTGTGGACAGTCCTAGATTTGGAGGAGGGAAGAATCTTAGAGTTTATTTAACCCAAGGCACTGGCTCTTACACTTGGGCCTAGAGGGGTTAAGCGACAGGTGGAAGGTCACCCGAGAGCTGGACTTTGAACTGAAGCTCTCCAGAAGAAAGGGAAACATAGAGTCCATCCAAGGATGGCCTTCCACCCTCTAGTGCTGTCTGTATTTCGGGTTGGGGCCCCTGGTCCTCTGCCCGCCCCCATACATCAGTGTACATGTGCCCTTTGGTTGGTGGCTCCAGACTGTCCCTTTTGTTGGAGTCTGGCTGCCTCTTGGGGACCCACAATGAAGGTCTGACTGGGAGCCAGCTCCCTTCTCCCTGTAGCTTTTGGTTTGTTTCCCAGGAGGCTAGAGCTAGGTCTTCCCATCCCGTATGGCTGTACTACAAGTCTTCTATCCTTAACCACCACTCAAGGCCCCTTAAGACAAATGTCACTTTGAGGTGCTAGACTTGGAGTCTCAAAGACTTGGCTTTAGCGCCCACCTCAGCCCTTTATTTACAGGCTCATGGTTTTACAACTGGAAGAAGGACTTTGGGAACTGAGGCTCAGAGAGGCAAAGGGACTTGTCCAATCTCACACAGCTAGTAAATAAATTGAACCCACCTCTGCTGACTCCAAATCCAGCATTCCTTCCATTGCCTGGCTCAGTAACTGCAGGACCACAGGCAGCTCGCTCTGCTTTTTTTCAGTGCCTCGATTGTCCTCATCTGTAAAAGGAAGACCACCCTTGGATCCTAATCCTTACAGAAGGATCCCCTGGGGGGCCACATATTGACTTAGTTTTAAAATGTAATGTTATCTCTGTTTTATTGTATTGTTTATTTTGTGAAATATTTCCCAATGACATTTGAATCTGGTTCAGGCCACACTGGGGAGTGCTATAAACTGGTTTGGCCCTCTCTGGGATTAGATGATTTTAGAAATCGGTTTGTTCTTTGTATTTGTAATTCTAGTAGCTGGCGTACTGATAAATACTTGGTGATTGGTTGACACCTCCCCCCTCAAATCCCACTTCCCAGACCTTCAGTAAAACCTCAGTAACCTCTCTGGGCCTCAGTTTGCCCACTTAGAACATGAAGAGAATGTGCTAGACCTCCATCGTCTTTCTAGCTCAATGTCCAGAGTCCTCTGGTCCTGTAATAATAGCAACTTCAAAATTAATGTCTGCAGTGAATAGAATTGTGAGAATCAGATGGGCTGATTAATGGATGTGGATGGTAGATCTTAATAACTGAAGTGCCCCCCAAGCAATCCCCCCTCCCCCAGCTATGGTGAGATCTTGCCCATAAAAATTAGGGGACCTAGGAGAGCTGGGTAGATAAGGAGTATGACAGGAGTGAGTCTGGAGGGGACATGCAATAAATTGGAAGGGTCTGGGTGGGGGGGGGGGGGATCTGGGATTAGATTATCACCACGGACCCAACCGGGTCTGGATTGGGTCCCCCTTATCGGGTGGGGCGGGAAGTCGAGCTGAGACCAGGCAGAGCCATAGATTCTGTTGGGAAGAAAAGGCCCTTGGAACCCCACAGGGCCTCCGAAAACGCCAAGGTTTTTCTAGTTCCCATGGCAACCAGAGTAGACACTTGCAGGGGGAGGGGAGCGGGCCAGCGTAGAAGGCAGCTAGTAATGCTCTTTTTCTATGTGGGTCATTTGGAAATGGGGTTGATAAATCAGGGGCTGTATAGCCTTTGCTTTCACAAGATTTGAACTGGATTATATGCTATGATTTCTGTCACCTTGCTGACACGCTGGCTGCGACCTTCAGCAGCCCCTCCCCCTCTCTGGGTCTCATTTTCTTCCTCTGTCAAATGGTGGGGTGGGGCCTTGACCTCCAAGTCCAGTTCTCCCATCTTATGGTCTCCAAGGTTCCTCATCCCGAAACGTTGAACTAATTTATAATCTTCCCAAAGAAAGGGTTTTCTGTTTCCTTTTTTTTTTTTTTTTTTTTTTATTCCTTCTTCTACCTCCTCCCTCTCTTCCCTCTGCCAATATTCTATACTAATGCTACATTCTAATCCTTAATATTTCATGCTATCTTCTCTCAAGACATGTATTAGTTTTATGATGAATTGCTGACAGGTTCAATGACATGACCTTCAATAAATACTGTTGTGCAAAAACAAACCAAAAAAAAAATTTTTAATGGAAAGTCTGGGATCAAATCTTGGAAGATGGAAATCTTTCCAGTCACTCGTGTCGGTTGATACCTTTGTATCTTCCTCATTCTGACTTGTATTTATTGATGTAGTTGCATTCTTCCCATTCTGTGCCCCCAGATCACTGAATTGTAAGCTCCTGAAAAACAGGGACACTCACACTCGCATCTTTCATTTTTGTAACCTGAGACCCAGCATTGCGTCTTACATAAAAAGTAAAGCTTAATAAATGATTAGTGGGTTGAATTGAATCCTCAGTGGGGAGGAAGGGAGAGGGAAATAGAAGAGAAATCCACAAAGATCATATAAGGATATTTAGAGAAATAGAAAAATATATTCAAAAGAAAACATAAGAAACCCAAGCAAACATGATGCTCGTGGGCTTGCTTTAAGAAGCTGTGGCAAAGACCCAAAAGGGAACATCCAACTGCTGTCCGGAGCTGTAGGTGGTTACAGGTGAGTGATCTTAGGTGAGTAGTAATAACCGTTACTCACATTTCTATGTTGACTTCTGTTTTCTCACACCAGCCTTGTGAGGTAAGTGAATGTCAGCATTATTATCCCCGTTTTACAGATGAGGAAATTTTGACCCAGAGGGGAGAAGTCATTTGCCCAGGGTCACAGAGCTGGGAAGAGTTACTACACTCACCTCAGTGGAGCAACCAGAACGAAAGTCAGGTTGCCGAGGGTTGGGGGCGGGGGTGGGATGATGGAAAAGAAAACAAAGAAATGCTGGAAGAAATGCCACCCTCCCCCCCCCCAAAAAAAAAAAATCAGAGGCAAAGTCAGGTTATCTTAAAAGGAATACAGGCTGTCTCCTGATACTCCACTGTTGTGGGCCCATCTCCTAAGGGGAATGGAGGGGGGGAACCTTTGGGTACTTCGCTCATCGGGCCGCCCTGGCTGGAGGGCCCAGATGAGACCAACCATACATAGTACAGTGGAGAAGGTACCAGATCTGGAGTCAGGGACCTGGATTTAAATCCCAGCTCTGTTACCTGTTGTTCCTGTGACCCGGGCCCATCACTTTACCTGTCTGGGGTGCAGTCTCCTCATCTGGAAGATTAAGTGGTTGCACTAGAGTTGGGGTTCTTTACTCCGGCTGTGTCATGGAGCTCTGTGGCAGTGTGATGAAGTCTATATTGAATGCCATAAGATTGATCATAAAGGGAATCATTTTGTTGAAATCCAGTTATTGAACTATTTCAGAAGCAAGCTGCATCCCCCTCCCCAAATTAAAAAGTACAGGATTAGAGGATTTAGGAGCTCTTGAAATCTCTGAGCCTTTGAAAGCAAGGAGTGTTTTGGCTAGCTTTGTGTTTTCTGGATTGTTGAGGGAAGGGAGGAAGGTGATCTATCTAATGACCAGAGCAGTGACTTGGCAGGCAGGGGAGATCTGGGTTGCCATGCCAGCTCCGTCATCGACCAGCTGTGTTCCTGCACCAAATCACTCCAACCCTCCACACCTCAGTTTCCTCGGCTAGTTTTACTTCATTTCTGGTTTCTCCTTTGCTGTTCTAATGTAAATCCTGAGTTTCTTGAAGATGTCATTATTTTAATATATCCTTGGACCTGTCTGTACAGTATCCCCCATTTTAATTTCTGAGAAACTAGTTCCCCCGGGAGCCATGTTGAAAATATTCCATTTTGCTGATTTCTGTATAAAAAATGGTATGTTTTCGTATTGGCTCAAGCTGACGCACGTGAGAATAGGGACCAGCTCAAGCCGGGTTTCTTAGGTAACAGTGGAGAGGCAGCTTTGCAAAAAAGCAAACGCCTCGTTATTTGCATCATTAATACTAATTGGGGAAGTTTTTCTGTTACGTGTTCTGCATTTGAATTTGGAGAGAAAGGCCTTCATTTTGTTTTTCCCAGGACTCCTGCTTTGCAGCAGCTTCTCAAAGAAATGTACCAACTATGCCAATTAGTATGTGCACAGAAAAAAAGCTGCTCTTCTCTCTCTCCTTGCTTCTTCCCAGCTGCATCACCCCTTGAGAGGCCTTTCACAAGAGTTGTGCGGGGCCACTGGTTGTGGGCTTTTGAAAGAACTCTGTGGCGAGGGGAGTCACTGTTTGGGACATTCTTTACATCTTGGAGAGAAGTTGATTCTCCACTCCAAGATGCAAGGAGGGGTCCCGGTTACCTCTTCCCAGCCTGTGTAGGAAAACACTCCTGATGTATTTTGATTTTTTTTTTTTTTTTTTTTTTTTTGCTTCTCTCACAAAAGGCTTTTCCTGCCTGTATTTGCACAGGTCAGATGAGAGGAACTTTGCCGAAATGTAAAAGAGAAATCTTTTCTTTGGGGAGTGGGAGCTCACTCAACTCCTTTGAGGTCCCTCTTGATCAGTAAATGTGTTTACTTGCCGCCTTCAGGCTGGAGGGCTTGTTTCTGTTGGCAACCATAAACCTTGGGTATCGGGTCTCAATTTCCCCGGGTAGATCTGTGGTGAGAAGAAGAAGGAGTGGGATTCTCTCCCATCCTTTCCTTTTAAACTGACCACTGTCTCTCCAAAGACACAGAAACATAGCCAAAAAAAAAGAAAGAAAGAAAATAATGTGGAAGGCAAAAAGCCCTCCTCCCCTCTTACTAAGCAGAGAAGGTGGGCAACACATGGAATTGACTGGAAAGCATGAGCCCCCTTCCCAATTTGCAAACTAATGAAAGCTCCCCTTCCTTCCCTCCTCCCACCCTCCATTTTGTCCCTTTTTTTTCCACTCTCAAGGCTGCCCATAATGTTTAGTTTGAGCCTGATAGCAGCTTGCTACAAATTAGGGTGAAAGAATGGTAGGGAGTTCCAGTGTGATATTTTTCCCTACTGGGGTTAGGGGGAAGCGAGGGGAACGCTGAGAACTACCTGGCTTAGAGATAACATTCTTTAAGTTCATAATCTTTTCCTTGCTCAGTGGGACTTGGTAACTTTGAAGAATATGCAATAGTGTTTGGCATTGGAAAAAGAATACTTTGTTTGCTTATCCAGGGGCTAGTTGTTGTTTATCAAAATGTCCGGGAGGAAACCAGCTGTTCTCTGGTGGCCACTACCTTTGTAACTAACTTTGGGTACTTTGTATTCTTCAGGGACTTCTCAACTTGCAATATCAGCAGCTGACTGTCAAGGTTGAAAATATTGTGCATTGTGTTTCCAACTTTCTTGGTGAATTCAAGGGGGGAGGACGGGTTCCCGGAACCCGAGGCTTGTCTCTGGGGCCTTAAGGATAGTCATTGGCAAAATGGGGTAACTGGCTGGTTTGGATCATTTGAGAGAAAGAAAGCGCCAAACTTGGCTATTTCTATTGTTTCCCCGACTTCCTTTATTTTCCTCCGGTTCATCATGAAAAGTAGGTCTAAGGATCAGATGTCAAACTGAGCCCAACAGCAGCTTCGGACTTAGCTTTGGGTGTCTCTGGTCAAGCTAACCTCAATCTGGGCCTTAGTTGATCGAGGGTGACGGGCTTCCCTTGCAGAGCTTTGTGGTGAGGTTTGGGGAATCTCCTTTCTTCTTTTCTCACAAATATTCCAAATTGCCATTTATGGGGTACTGTGACTAGGGAGAGGGGCTTGAATGAATTTCATCTTTTCCCCTATAATTATTTTCATTAAGGGAAAAAAATCACTTAAAGTTTTTAAATCTTAGGCCTTAGAAGACTGGGAGAAGTCACTTTTTCTCTACTTAAGCTTCTTGTGTTGCTGGTATTTCCTCCCCCCAATCCCTTAGTCTGTCTGCGTCACAGCCAGTTTCTGGAGACTGAGAAGCCCCCAGAAAAATGGCATTTCAAGAAGACCCAGGTCTTACATGTAGCATTCCCAGATGGGTCCCAAGATCCCAGGGACTTCGATTTCAAGCCAAAAGGCTTCAGAGGCCATTGGGTCCAACCCTTCCCCTCCTCTTCCCATTTTTACAAATGAAGTAACTGAACCCCAGAAAGATTAAGTGACTTACTCAGGGACACACAGACAGTAAGTGGTAGAGCCTGGGATTTGAACCCACACCCTCTGGCTCCAAATCCAGTGCTACCGAGCCCTATCGGCCTACTCTGAGAAACATCAAATAATTGCTGGCGCTTATGTAGTACTTTGGGGCAGCTGGGTGGTGCCATGAATAAAGCACTGGACTTAGAATCAGGGACACTCATCTTTATGAGTTCAAATCCAGCTTCATACACTTACTAGCTTTGCCTCTGTTTCCTCATCTGTAAAATGGGTTAGACACAATAAATGTGAAAATGTGTGTAGAATTACACATGTTTAACCTATATTGGATTACTTGCCACCTACGGGAAGTGGGGGGAAAGGAGAGAGAAAAATTTGGAACATAAGTTTTGCAAGGGTGAATGTTGAAAATTATCCATGCATATATTTTGAAAATACAAAGCTGTTATTTAAAAATAAATAAATAAGATAAAATGAGCTAGAGAAGGAAATGACAAACCACTCCAGTAGCTTTGCCTAGAAAGCCCCAAATGGGTCATGAAGGATTGGACACAACCAAAATGACTCGACAAGAATAACAATAATTTGGCACTTGAAGATCTGTATATATTAGCTCATTTGATCCTTATACAACCTAGTAAGATGCTGTGACAGATACCTTTTACAGATGAGAAAACTGAGGCAGGAGTTAGGTAAGTGTTAGTTAAGTTAGTTAAGGAGTTAGTTAAGCCCATGATCAGCTAGTACATGTCAGGAGGTCAGATTTGAATTCAGGGCTTCTTAACTGCAGGTCTAACACCATCTAGCTGTCCTATGTGAATGAATGTGCACTGGTCTAAATGGAACAGGCTTCAGTTTTGTGAACTTAAGAGATAACATCAAAAAGGAGGCTGGAGATCCAGTGCTAGTTAGGCAGTTTCTATTTAAGCAGGGAGTTTCTAACTATCCTAAAGAATTGAGAGGCAGTAGGAGCAGTTGGATGGCTCAGTGGATAGAGCACAGACTTTGAAGTCGGAAGGACCTGATTTCTAATTCTGCCTTAGACACTTAATACTGCCTAGCTATATAACCCCGGGCAAGTCACTTAACCCCAATTGCCTCAGCAAACACACACACACACACACACACACAGTTGAGAGGTAGCCTACGAGTTGGCCAGACTTCTTGCCTCTGATCTATACTATTCCCAAAGGTTCTATGTTCCTTGGTGGTTGCTAGTCAAGAAGTAGAGGGAGTTCCTATACCAGTTAAATCACAAATCTTGGGTCTAATAATGGTAATGATGATGGTGATGATGATGATGATTATGACGGTGGTGGTGATGATAATAATGTATTAATAGCTTGATTGAGATCTACTTGACCTAATCAAAATAGGGTGGACTTGCCTCCTTTTGCCATTTCAATGAAATGAATGTGAGCCTGGCTGAATGGATTTTCTGCTTCAGGAATATCGTGTTAGAGGCGTGGCTTTTAAACTTTTTTAAAAAAAAAATATACGTGTGATATCCAATCTCCTCCTCCTATACCTTCTCATAGTTTCAGTTCTCAAAGGTCGCGTCAACAAGAGTTGGGGAATGGGAGATAAGGTGTGGCAGGTACTGCCCTTTGAGGGGGCTTCACATTGTGGTGTGTGTGCGCCGGATATGTTGTGTCTCTGTGCTCACAGTATACTCTGAGTGTGTCCGTGGGTTCCTGAGACCATCCTTGTTAGGGTCAGAGGCTCCGCACCTGGTCGGCCACAGCGCGATGAAGGCGACTCTCGGAGAACAGTTAATAAGCTGTCTGGGGAGGAGATGGAGGAAAAGGAGGGAGACAAATTTGGAACGCAAGGTTTTTCAGGGGTGCCGAGACCCTTGAAATACTAAAGTGAAGCATGTGGTATTTAGACATATATCATGGTACAGTAGAATGGGCTTGTCTGGCCTTGGAATGGGGAAGCCCTTACGTACATCCTGGTCGCCATTACTTGAATTCAGGACGGGTCACTGGGCATCTCTTTAAGACCGTAACTTGCAAGCAATCTGCTTGCCAGTTTGCATCAAGGGAAGAAGTTTCCACGTTGGAAAGTCTCTATCGACTGATAAAAATCAAAGGTCTGGACCCCAAACAAATGTAAACCACAAATTTCACTGCTGTCTACATGTTTGAGTGGTGGAGGTCGTCCATAGAATTATGGCCTATGTTGTTTTGACCCTGAGGCCTCTATCTCTAAAAGAGGGCATTACATCATGTAGGTGGAAGGCCGTTGGTCTCTCCTAGTCCCAAGGCCAGCTGCAGTCTTTTGGACTTGGGGGAGGGGGGAGCTGATTTTAGGAAGTGCTTAAGATGGTAGATTTGCCTGTTGGGCTTCAGGGGGGTCATTTAATTGGGAAATTTTGGTTCTCAGGGCTGGACTGTCTGGGACTGTTTTGATGCACTGGTTAAGTGATCGCCTGGTCGATGCCTTCCCCTCTGGGCCATGTGCAAGTTGGGGCCACTAGGTACACTTGGTGGGATATGGGCAAGTAAGTAGCAGTTCTTAGAGTAGCTAGCTCTCCGGCCAGATATTCTGGGAGGGATGGGGGCAGCATAGCAATGTACTCTCGGTAGTACTTTGAACAACTGACCTGATGTTTCACAATAGGCTCACTTGTAAAATGTTTGTGTATAAAGCTCATCTATTCACTCCCATTTTCCTATTGGCATCAGTTAGAATTTCAGCACTGTGCTCTCCCACACAGAAAGGATTTCACGGTTTGTGTCTTATATCAAAGAATCCGAGCTTTGGCTAAAAGAAACATTCTTTGTTAATGGATAAAAAAGTCCCACGGTGGCTTTTCCAAGTATCCCAGATTTGTCGTTACCATGTTGCTCTAATAGTCACGACCAAGTTGGGGCAACCTAGTCTTCGTCCCAAAGTGCCAAATTTTGAGATCACTTCAGCTATACAGAAGCTGGCAAAGAATTAGTTAAGTAATTAAAATAGGAAGAGTAGACTAGGCTGATTTTCTTGGCCTTCCCTGCTCCTCACCCTGCCACGCCCCAACCTAGGGCTTTGTTTGTCCTGGGCAGTATACAGTGCTTGTGTGCAAAAAAAATTCCTGATTATGGCTCTGGGCACTCCATGCTCCAATGCAGATTGCAGCTGAGCCGTGCCTTCCTATCCTGTGGGATTCTTCTTGTCCTTGTCTTCCCATAAGTGCCTTAGGAAGAGGACCTGTCCAGTACACCAAAGGCCTTCTTCTAGCTCTCTTCATATTTCACTTCATGGCTGCCATTGCCATACTTAGGTTCTCATTCTGTTAGTCTTTATGCATGGTGTGTAAAAAACACAAGTATTAACTTCTCTGGTGGAACTGTCACACTTTAGATTTTTGAGATTCCAGCATAGTTTACTGCATGTGTCTATACCCCAATATTTCATATTTTGATGGGTTTGTGATCATTATAATATATAAACAAAAAATACCTATTATATGGAATTATACAAAATAACATTAGTGCTGTCATATAAGAATTTTACTCTTCTATGTCAAATACAAATAAATAAGATGGGGTGGCTAGGTGGCACAGTGGAGCACTGGCCCTGGAGGCAGGAAGACCTGAGTTCAAGTGCAGACTCAGACACACACTTACTGTGTGAACTGAGGCAAGTCACCTAACCCCAATTGCCTTGTTTAAAAAAAAAAAGAACAAATAAGATAGAGTCTGGCCCTTTTTTGATATAGATAACTCCCAGGAAGGGAAACACCTTTTCCCAATGCAGATCAGCATCTTTTCTGCAATTTAGAGCCATAGCTCAAACTCAAAAAATATGGGACCACTGAACCATACAGAAGGCTCACTGTAGGCTGGTAGCATTTGGCAGATTTGACACCTTTGGCCTAGAGGGTTCAGGGAAGAAATTATTTGCCCAGGGTCACACAGCCAGTATGTGTTAGGGGCAGAACTTGAGCCTTGATCTTCCTAGCTCACAGTAGGCACTTAACAAATGTTTGTTGACTGACTGACTGGCTCCAAGGCTTTCAGTTTTTCTCTTTTTCTCTCTCTGTGTTTCTTTCTTTCTGTTTCTTTTTCTCTGTATTTCTCTCTTTCTCTTTCTCTCTGTTTCTCTTTCCATTTCTATTTCTCTCTGTGTTTCTCTTTTTTCTCTCCATTTTTCTATTTCTGTGTATTTCTCTATTTCCCTTTCTGTTTCTCTGTTTCACTTTTTCTCTCCATTTCTGTTTCTTTTTCTTTCTCCATTTCTCAGTGTTTCTCTATTTCTGTGTTTTTCATTCTCCATCGCTCTCAACCCCAACACATATATTCTCTCTCTCTCTCTCTCTCTCTCTCTCTCTTTCTCTCTCTTTGTGTTTCACTTTTTCTCTGTTTCTCTTTTTCTCTCTCCACTTCTGTGTGTCTTTTTCCCTCTCAATTTCTGTTTCTCTATGTTTCACTTTTTCTCTCTCTGTTTCTCTCTTTTTTTCTTCTCCATTTCTTTGTCTCTCTGTGTATTTCTTTTTCTCTTGGTTTCTCTTTCCCTGCATCTCTCGCTCTCTCTCTGTTTCTCTCTTTCTTTCTCACTTTCTCTCTGTGTATTTCTCTTTCTCCCTTCATTTCTCTGTTTCACTTTTCTCTCCATTTCTCTGTTTCTTTTTCTTTCTCCTTTTCTCAATGTTTCTCTATTTCTGTGTTTTTCATTCTCCATCGTTCTCAACCCCAGCACACTCACTCTTTTTCTCTCTCTCTCTCTCTCTCTCTCTCTCTCTCTCTCTCTCCATTTCTCTTTTTCACTGAATGTTTCACTTTTTCTCTCTATTTCTCTGTTTCTTTTTCTTTCTCCATTTCTCAGTGTTTCTCTATTTCTGTGTTTTTCATTCTCTATCGTTCTCAACCCCAACACACACATACACTCTCTCTCTCTCTCTCTCCATTTCTCAGTGTTTCTCTATTTCTGTGTTTTTCATTCTCCATCACTCTCAACCCCAACACACACATACACTCTCTCTCTCTCCATTTCTCTTTCTTTGTGTGTTTCACTTTTTCTCTGTTTCTCTTTGCATTTCTGTTTCTCTCTGTTTCTCTTTTTCTCTCTCCACTTCTGTGTGTCTTTTTGTCTCTCCATTTCTGTTTCTCTCTCCATATCTATGTTTGACTTTTTCTCTCTCTGTTTCTATTTCTCTCTTTTTTCTTTCTCTTTTTTCCTCTCCATTTCTCTGTCTTTCTCTCTGTGTATTTCTTTTTCTCTTGGTTTCTCTATTTCTCTTTCTCTGCATCTCTCTCTCTATTTCTCTCTTTCTTTCTCACTTTCTCTCTGTGTATTTCTCTTTCTCCCTCCATTTCTCTGTTTCTTTTTCTTTGTCCATTTCTCAGTGTTTCTCTATTTTTGTGTTTTTCATTCTCCATCGCTCTCAAACCCAACACACATAACCTCACACACACACTCTCTCTCTCTCTCCATTTCTCTCTCTTTGTGTGTTTCATTTTTTGTTTCTCTCTGTTTCTCTTCTTCTCTCTCCATTTCTCTCTGTTTTTCTTTTTCTGTTTCTCTCTCTCTTTCTGTTTATCTATTTCTCTCTCCCTCTCTCTGTTTGTCTCTATTTCTTTTTCTCTGTGTCTATCCATTTCTCTCTCCATATGTTTCACTTTTTTGTTTCTCTTTTTTCTCTTTGCATTTCTTTCTTTCTTTCTGTTTCTCTCTCTATTTCTCTGTGTTTCTTTTTCTCTCTATTTCTCTGTGTTTCTTCTCCTTTTCTCTCTGTTTCTTTTTCTCTCTCCATTTCTCTTTCTCTATTTCTCCCTCTTTCTCTGTTTCTCTTTTTTTCTCTTCATTTCTCTCTGTGTATTTCTCTTTTCTCCATTTCTCTTTCTGTTTCTCTCTGTCTCTGTTTCTGTCTTTCTCTTTTCCTCTCCATTTCTCTGTTTCTTTCTCTTTCTGTTTCTCTATTTCTCTCTCCCTCTCTCTCTTTCTCTCTATTTCTTTTTCTCTGTATGTTTCATTTTCTCTGTTTCTCTTTTTTCTTTCTGAATTTCTTTCTTTCTCTCTTTCTGTTTCTCTTTTTCTCTCCATTTCTCAGTGTTTCTCTATTTCTGTGTTTTTCATTCTCCATTGCTCTCAACCCCAACACACATATATTCTCTCTCTCTCTCTCTCTCTCTCTCTCTCTCTCTCTCTCTCTCTCTCTCTCTCTCTCTTTTTCTCTGTTTCTCCCCATTTCTATTTCTTTCTCTGTTTCACTTTTTCTCTCTGTCTCTTTCTTTGTTTCTCTGTTTCTCTTTCTCTCTCATTTCTCCCTCCATTTCTATTTCTCTCTCTTTCCATTACTCTCCCCATTTCACTTTTTCTCTCCATTTCTCTATATATTTCTGTTTCTCTCTGTTTTTCTTTTTCTTTCTCTGTTTATTTCTCCATTTCTCTTTATTTCTATTTCTCTGTGTTTCACTTTTTCTCTTCATTTGTTTCTCTCCTTTTCTCTTTCTCTCTCTGTCTCTGTCTCTATCTATCTCTGTCTTTGTTTCTCCTATGACAGGAATGCCTTTAAAAGAAGATCTATTCCTTTTGAAGGTACAGCTCTCTTTACAAAAATGAATATTGAAAACTATTTCGTCATGTATTTGGCAAAATAAACAGAAAGAAAATATAGCTCTCAAGGCTACTATGTGACATAGGGATTGAACAGAAGCTCTGGAGGCAGAAGGACCTGAATTCAAATCTGGCATCAGAAACTTCCTAGCAATTTGACTCTAGACAAGTCACTTAATGTCCCCCCTCCCCCCAAAACAAAGTATGTCTCTGGGACCACAGTTTTTTTCATTTACCAAAGGAAAATTTTTATTAGCCAGAGATACTGAAAAGAGCGGTCTGGCAGTGGAGTTTAGGGGAGAGTAAAGTAAAATTAGGGGAAGCAGCCTGTTGGGGGTGCCACGTACAATTTTGTACAGAGAGAGTAAGGGTACAAAGGAAGGAGCCCAGGCTTAGAGAAGCCAGAGTTGGAAGGGGCCTGACAGAGACTCTAGGCCAATGGTCCTCAAAGTGTAGTCCAAAGAATTGTTGGGGTCTCTGAAACCCTTTCAGAGGGTCTACAAATTCAAAATTATTTTTTATTTCTAATATAGTAAATAGCTATAAATATGACCCATGTGAACAAAAACTCTTTGAACAGATCCTCGATAGTTTTTTAACAACATGAAGATACTGAGAACAAAAGTTTGAGAACCACTGCTCTAGGCTGATGGTTCCAATGTGTATTCTCAGTATCCCTTTATATTATATATATATATATATAATTTACATTTATATTATCAAATACTTGGAGGATCTGCCCAAAGATTTTTTTGTTGATGAGTTTAGATATTTACCATATTTGAAATAAAAAATAAATTTAAATTAGTAGGCCCTCTGAAAGGGTTTCAGAAACCCCCAGGATCCTTTGAGCCACACTTTGAGAACCACTGCTCTAGGAAAGGGCTTCTTCACTTTGGTTGTGGATCCTGGACCCTTTGAGCAGTCAGTCTGAAGAAACCTATGGAGTTCTTTCTCAGATGCAGGTTTTTAAATGTACAAACTAAAATGTGTAGAATTACCAAGGAAATAAATTATGTTGAAATGTAATTATGCAAACCTTTAATTTAAAAAAAAAAGTTCACAAATATGATGAAACCAAGGCCCACATAAGTAGAAGTAAGTGAGTTACCTAAAGTCATTCAGGAGCAGAGCTGGAATTCGAATTCAGGTCCTTCCTACTTGAAACCTGGCGCTTTTTCCCACCACACGCCGCCTAGCCTCCCCCAGAAAGCAGTCAGATTGCGGAGCCAATATTTGTTTCTAGTCTTGGCCATTTCATTAAATCTACTAAGTTAGCTTTTATTCTTAGCGTAGTGAGAGGAGAATCTTCCTAAAGGCAGGAAGGTCTGGAATTAAGCCCTATCTTTAACACCCTCTGACTGTGTGACCCTGAGTAAATCACCTTTCTTTTGCAGTGTGCCCGGGCCATTTCAGAAGGTGCCAGCCTACACTGGCTGCATTGAAGGGAGCTTCCTCATCCCAGAGTCCTCAGTACCAGTGAAATCAGAAGTCAGCTCAGATCCTGATCCTTTGACCCAAACTTATCACCTACTTCTTGTATCTATATCCTGGAGGATCTGCAAAAAAGGGGGTCAGCTCCTTTGGCTCCCGAGAACCTAGCTTGAAGTCACATGGTGGGGAGGCCTAGTAGACTGGCTTTAGGGACCAAGGGTTTGGCTTCCATCCTGTCTCTGGCATGTAACCTCTGTAACCTTGGGCACGTTACTATAAAATAAGAAGGGCCGGGGGTAGCACAGATGGCCTCTGAGGACCCTCCCATCTCCAGATTAGAGAGCTTTTCAGATCATGGAAGGAGTTGGAAGGGTCATTGTAGTAAAATGGGCAGTGGTCCACCTTGCAGAAACAAAAGCTACACATCCTGACCTCAAATCCTGTTTCTGCTACATACGGACTGGGGGCCCTGGCAACTTCTCTTGAGCATGAAAGAGTAGCCAGGGATGTCTACGGGCATAAGGGAGAGAGTTGCCTTAGCAGCAGTTCCCTACTAATGAAATCCTGATTTAAAGAAGGGTGGTTTTTTGGGGGGGAAGCGGGGGGGCGGATGGCAAGGATATTAGGATTAGCTAGACTTTCTATCACTAAATGTTTAAGTCCCAAAGGTTACTGATAAAGGACTTCTAATACAGGAAAAAACACTTTTCATAGCCTGTAGATGACTTTAGTCAAACTAAAGTCATCCTTTGCCTCTGTTTACCCAGGGTGACTATCCTTCCTCTAAAACTTTCCTGGAAAGTTTTGGAGATCACAATTCCTTTTTTTTCCCTCCCAGATGTTAACATTCCCAATTTTTGGCAGGAAGGGGTAATTAGTTTTTCTAAAATGTTCTTTAGCCAATGACTAGCGGGAGAGAACCTGGAGAAACCAGTTCCTTTCTATGTTGCTAGCACTTCCCAGGCCCACTACCACCACCACCACTACTACTACTACTACTACCACCGCCACCCCCACCCCCACTGTGCATACAAGCCTCCCTCTATTTAGAATTTGTGCATGGTGTCCAAAGTCATGGCAGTCTAGCTTTAGAGCTGGAAGGGACACCAGAGGTCATCTAGTAGAACCCCAATGAAGAAACAGGCCCAGACACAGGACGTGGCTTGCCCAGAGTCACAGACAACAGACATGTGGCTGAGCCAGGATCCCGTTCAGCTCTGCCTCCCAAAGCCTTCATTAGAATCTCCGTAATGTGTCTCCTAAGCCAGCAGGGGGAAAGAGCTGTTCCTGTGACCTCCTAGCAAGGCAGTGTATTTGACTTGAGAGAGACCTCCAGTGGACAGATCGGTTTTCTTGGTTTGTATGGGATGCTAAGTCCCAAATTAAGAGATTTTCTGTACTAGCATGTGGAAGCCATCTGGGCCAGTATGAGGGGGTCACTCGCTTGGACCCATAGCACGCCCGAGTGGACTTCTGGCCAGTTTCAGAGGAATCTCTCGATCGAAGCCGATCTTCCTTACCGTTGGCCAATGACTCTCCCATTGCCTCGGGCGCGAGATGGTGACCAAGTGCGGTTTCTGTGTTTCTCCTGGCCGACGTGTAGCCCTTGCACTCCCCATAAAAGAGAACATGTAGGCAGCAGTCTCCTGGGTTGTGCTCGTCTGGCAAAGTTCTTCATTTGGCATGAGATGGCATGTTCTCCCAGGTCTAGTTAGGGCTCTGCGGTGTCTGTGAAGGCAGCCAGGATCATGTCTGATTGTCTGTCTGTCTGTGTATGTCGGGGGCGGAGGGAACGCGTAGCATGCCGGCCATCTTCTCAGAGGACCTGAGAGATATTCCGGGCCCTCTCCCAAGGCCTGTCTGAGGAACCTCAAGGGAGCTGGTGCTTGAAGGCCTCGGGGTTGTCACCGTTTCAATGTCTGTCTCTACATCTGTCTGTCTTTAGGAAGAGAAAAGTTGGTCATCAGACTGGACCCAATATTTGAACAGAAAATGGAGAGCACAATTGGTGAGCATATGGTGCCCAAGCCTGAAGAAAAACAAGTGGCAGAAAACATTAGTGACCAGCAGCAGGTAAGGGGATGGGGGGTACCTCAGCAGGCCATTGACCCACACACCCAGGGACGGTAAAGCAGTTAACCAGCTCCCAGGCACGTAGATGAAAAGACCGCTCAAATGAAACCATACTGTGAATAACTGGTTCTGGAGATCAGATGATGACAGAGACCACCCTCTTCTTCTTCTTCTTGGCAGAGTGGTGCGGGTCTGCTAGGGCAGAATGGTGGATACATTGTCAGGTGAGGTCACCGTAAGAGTCGTTCTGACAGGCCGTGGTGGTCTTTAAGTCTTGTACCCGCCTACTTCCGAGAGGATTTATAGTTAGAGCACAGAGCCGAAGAGGGGATTTCAGGGTTAAATGAGAGTTCTGATTTTAAAAGCCCTTTCCTCACAGCAAGCCTGTGAGGAGAGGTTGGCGCAAGCAGCCCAGCCCAGACAAAGATGGTTCGGGAAGATAACTGAAAATGAGCTTGGTGCCAGTTGATACTGTTCCGAGAGTCAATAAAAGAAGAAAGAGCCGTTCAGGAAATTACCGTTGCCTGAGTCTGAAGTCAAATGCTCAGGGTACTGATAAGAAGAATTGAGAGAAATGGGAAAAAATGTAATAATGATCACATCTGGCAGACAGGAGAATTGACTAAGTGCCGGGCCCGCCTGAGCGAGGTGGCATTTGGCCATGTTGCCTTGGAACTAGGGGCCATTGAGATACTAGAGGAAGGGGGCATAAAACATATCTCCGGGAGAGGATGTAATGATGACCCCAAACATACTGTTGGCTACCTAGTTGGATTTGGTTGTAATGGTGTCTCTGAGCAGTGGATTCCATAAGCGTCTGGCCCATTTGGAGAGGCGTGTGTCATTCATTCATCATGGCAGCCAGTTAGACAAGATCAGCCTTGATTTTGGTGAAAGCGATGGGGAGGAGAAAACTAACCTGTACTCAAGGAGTCTTGGTTATCATAATGAAAACTGCCATTTAAGTGGGGTTTTTCAGGTTGGCAAAGCCCTTTCTGTACAGTGTCTCATTTGATCTCGGGAGGTCAATGCTGTTTGTTATCCTCATCATATCAGATAAAGAAACTGAGGCTGGGAGATGTAGAGTAACTTGGCCGAAGGAACACAGCTGTGGGAGTGTCAGATTTGAGCTGCCACTCCAGGTCCATGGGTTGTTTTCTCCAACAGCGTCACCGCCTCTCAGATCCCTCGAGGCAATAATACAAAGAAACCGGGGAAGCCAATGAACGTGGGCAGAACCGACCTCCACCGAGGAGGGGGTTTCGAGGGAATTCATCTGAAATAATAACTGATAATAACATAGGGTGGCATTTCAATCGTGTTTTGGTGTTTGCAAAATACTTTATGTACGTGATGGCCAAAACGTAGTCATGTCAGTCAGTCTAGGCAGAGCTGAGCCAGCCTTAGGAGCAAAAGAATGTGACTGTCATGCTGAGATGTTCCGAACCACAGCCTCTAGGATCTGAAGGCATGTCCGGAGACTGCTGAGTCCATTCTTTCCTCTCTAGGCCTGTACTGCTGTGAATGAAACTGTAGATATATGGGGGTTTCCGAAAATCCTCAGATACATGGAGTTCTTGGCTTCTCTGGGAAGTCCATTTGTGAACCTCACGTGCTTTGTTTCCAATCTGGGTGTGGTGTTTTTTTTTTTTTTTTTTTTTCCCCTCATTTCTAACCCCAGTGCTTTTTCCTAGTGTGTAAGCCTATTCCCCCTTTTCCATCCTTCATGGCTCTGGCAAATGGTGATGTTCTGTATCCATTATGGCCACTTGTTAGCTATGTAGTTGAAAGTATTCTCTTTGAAGACAGTTGCCATTTTGTCTCCAGCTCAGATCCCATTCCTGTGAGCGTCTCTCTCTGGAGCATGCAGATTTCCAAACCGCAGCCAGGATCCCTATCTGTTTCAGTAATATTCAACACAGTATATACCATTATAAAAAGAGAATTTGGGCTGTTAGCAGAAAACTTTTAATTGGCGTCAGGTCTCAATCCCTGCGTGGTGATCAGGAAACATTCCATCATAATGTAGCATGGCAAAGAGGGTTCATATATCTAATATGCTGAGATGGCACCTGATATGTCAAGAAAGGGGATTTCCCTTTGAAAAAGTGAGAGAGCCAGCCCTTTAACCAGTGGAGAAGAGAGACTAAGTCCATCTGAAATTGACTTACATGGGAATATCAACCAAAGCCAACTCGCTCTCCCCCCCCAATCCTTCCCCACTGCCCTTCTATCAGCTCAGTGCTGTTGATAACCTGAGACTTGCTCTGGTGCTGGAGAGGGCTGGGGTGCCTGTCAATAATTCTTGTGTAGAGGCGTTGGGTGCGGTTCAGAGATAAGCGACAAAATAGGGTTGAAAATCAAAGCATTACTCAAAGTGACTGGGAGCTGGCGTTTCTCGAGTGGGGAGCGGAGTTTATCTCAAGTCTGAGTCTCCCTTCCCCCAACCTCTACCAATCCTTGACTTTGCTGGCTGGCTGCGAGATCAAGAAATGAGGGATTGGATACGATAAAGAAGTGAAATGTAGATATGGTCTCGAAAGCGGCTTTGGAGAAATACCCCTGAGAGGCAAGTGAGGCTGGGGGAGTGGGGTACGCTTTATTCTCTGCACTTTCTTCCCATAGTCAGAATCTTTGCTCTCCGTATGCAGTTCCTCTCCCGTACACAGCCGCCGGCAACAAGAATCTCAGAGTTGGACTTAGCTGACAAATTGTTGATGTTGCCCAAGCCAAATGGAATCGATAGAGTGCTTTGCTAATACGATAAGCTCGGCTCTTCAGCGTTCAGGGGAGAAAAAAAGTAAAGCCCCTGACCTGAATAGATAGCAGAACACCGAACAACTGTTGATTCATTAATCCATATTCACCCTAACCCTAAAATCTCAGGAGAGAGAGACTCAGTTAATACTGTTCCATCTGAAGATGAGTAAACTGAGGCACAGAGAGGCTAAGTGGCATGTTCAAAGTTGCCCGTTCTATCCCTTGCCCGCCCCTGCTACCACTGAGACCAGGCTTTCTACTTGATTCCTTTTGGAAGAGCATCCTCTGGTTGGAGTGCCAGCTTCCTTTGGCATAAAGGTGCACAGGAAGGGAGAACGGGGGAGGCATTCGAAATCAGGAATGAGAATGTCTTCCTCCTTCTGTTGGCGTTGGCACTGTCATCGTCAGAGATAATTCACCTGCTTTCAGAGTAACTGCCTGCTGTCTCCCATGGGTGTACATTCTGCCAGGGAAACATGGCATATCTCTTGTTCATCAGAGCCAACCAGAGTTGAATTCAGTGAATCATCAGATCTGTAATCCCTACCAATGCAGATCCCGTCTGTGCCTCTAGTGAGAGGGCAAATTGAGTCTCCTTCCATTGGCACCAGGGTCACTAACCCAAGTCACATCTGAGAGGTCAGTGGTTCTCAATGTCACAACTTCTGTCCACTGTCATCCCCGTCTGTCTGTCTCCATGAGCTTTTTTTGTGTCCACAGGTCAAGAAATGTACTGTGATCGGGGGCTCTGGGTTTTTGGGCCAACATTTGGTTGAACAGCTGCTGGCCAGAGGTTACGCGGTCAACGTCTTCGACATCCGGCAAGGGTTTGTGAACCCTGAGGTGAAGTTTTTCCTGGGAGACCTCTGCAACAAAAAGGTACCGTGCCAGTGAGCCTCCTCCACTTGTCCACCCCAGATCCTCAGGAGCCAGGGAGATGCTATCTGAGTGATCTTGTTGAATCTAGCATTGAGTTTCTATAGATCTTTTCCATTTGGGTCCTCACTTGTGAATGGCACTGAGCCCTTTAGTTGAGGTTTTGTTCAGTCCATTGCTGCGTCAGAGGATCAGGGCCACATTGGCGCCGATGACCTCTCAGGTCCTTTTTGTTCTCGGTGCAAGTTCCCAAGGGGTCTGAAAGCCAGGTGGGTTCTTGTGAGCAATCGAGGCACGATAGGAATCTTGGCACTGAAGCCAGTCACCTCTAAAGTGCACCGCCCACTTCTCCTTTTTGACTCTGTCTAGGTGACCTCTGCCCTTTGGCCTCAGGTCTGTCACCACCCTTTAAAGCACTGCTTTAACCCCGCCTGAGACCTGAAACCAACTCGATCCTAGGTTCAAGGAGCTGCCCTGCTCCATCCCCAATTCATTTCCTTATCTCCCCTCTTCTGTTCCTACTACTGTTCCCACTGTTTCTTGGAGCCTGCTTCTGGTACCTCCCTTCACTTCTTTGCCTTTTCCCCATAGCCACTAGACACTTCAGACCCCAGGGGACTGTGTATCCTAGGATCTCTTGACAAAGAAAATGAGGGTATTTGAATTCTGAAACTGTACACCAGGGGAGGGGAGAGACAGGTTTGAAGAAAAGAAATCTAGTTCAGCCTGGATTAGGAGGCTCGGACATGTTCTAATCTCTTCTGTCTAGCTACTGCTAGTTACACAGACTTAGCATGATCCCGTTACCAGTTCCCCTAGACCAGAGCCTTCCTCCTGGACCTCAGAGTCTCAGAAGGCCCTAAAATCTAGCAGGAATTGCTGTGTGTTTTCTGTGCTCCCAGATTCGCCCCAAGCCTGAAGATTGATTGCTCTGTGGGACCGGTGCTCTTCCCACATTCCAACTTAGTCATCATCATCCTAACAACTAAAATTTTTTGAGCTCTTTAAGGTTTACAAGGCACTTTACATATATCAATCTCAATTGAGCCCTACAACAACCCTGTGAAGTAGATACTATTATTAACATCCCCTTTTGATAGATGAAGAAACTGAGGTTCAGAGAGGTTACATGATTTGTCCAAAATCACACAGCTAATAAGCATCTGAGGTAAAATTTGAATTTAGGGCTTCATGAAGCCACTTTAAGTCAGGCTTACTCTACATTCTTTTCTAGAGCCTATAGGTTTTGGAACTGAAAAGGACCTCAGAGGTTGCCTAGTACCCCGACTCATTTCATAGAGAAAATTACTGAGGGTCAGAGAGGGAAGGTGATTTGCCCAGTGTCACACAGGTAATAATTAAGTACCAGAGTGGGGATGAGATGGCTTCGGATCTAGAGCATTTCCCACTGTGGCAATGTTAACTAACTCAGTGAATTGATCCTGGGCTAAACTCTGTCTCATACGAGCCCGAGCCCCCGTTATCTCCCAGATATCCAGCCGTCTCCTTGTGGAAGCCCCCAAAGGCCAGGCTTTTCAGTTCTGTCTAGAGAGTGCCTAGAGTTGTGAGTGCCATGGGCAAGACATGGGCCCAGCCAGCCAAGGAGGGTGTGGTGCAGGCAGCAAGATCTATGGCTGCCGTCTGGGAGAGGAGTAGTTGTGGTATGTTATGGTCTTTTTTTTTTTTAATGGGGGCTGGAACAATTGTGTGACATGAGCATGAGAGCCCTTAATTGAAATAGAAAACCCCACTGAAAAGATGAGCTTTCATTGGGTATAACCCCAAGGTGGACCGGCCCAACTAACGAGACATCCGCTACACGGCCGAATCGTGCTTGTGGACTCTCAAGGTGATGCGAAGCCTGCTCAGGTGATGGACTCGGGGTACTGAATGAGGCACACATTTGGGGACATGACCAATATGGGAATTTGTTTTGCTGATCTATACATATGTTTTAAGGGATTTGCTTTGTTTTTTCAATGGGGGCAGGAAAAAGGGACTAGCAATAGAATTGCCAGAAAGAAAAGGAAAGAGGGCATTGAAGCATCTAAAAGCTTTTTTACTTATTTTGTTTTTAATTTCTAAAATGAAACAAGCATTTTCACAATGTAGTCTAATAAAAAAAGGTGACTGCACATAAAACTGCAAATATGTTGTGTACAACTTGTTATTCCTTTGAAGTGTATAATAAAGTTATCATATAAATTTCTTTTTTCCCTTTTTTTTCCTTCCCTCTTTCCCACTCTGGCACCTTTAGACACAAATATGTATGTATGTATAAAATCATTCTGTGCATACTTCTATTGATCAATTCTTTCTCTGGATTTAGCATCTTCTTTCATATGTTTTTTGTAGTTAATTTGGGTGTTTATCATAGTCAAAATGGCCATTTATAATAGTCCATATTTGCTCAAAGTTGTCTTTTTTAAAGTGTACTTATTTAAAGCTTAAATGCAAAATTTCAAAAAACCAAAAAAGAAAGACAGAAAAAGAAAAAAAAAAAACATTATCTTGTACCCAGCTGAACACCAGGGAGGATTCAAAATATGTAACAATAAATTTCCATTTCAAGAAAGTATTTATAGTACAAGACATTGTATTCAGAACTATATCTTTTCATTGCTTCCTTGAAGGTTTCCTTTTGTTATCTGCTGTACACTTTTTACTTTATTCTTTTTCCCCCTTTCCTCCCCCCTCTCTTCTTCCAAGCAGGCTACAGTTAAGCATGGATATATTTATGTATACATATGTATATACACACCTGTGCATGCACATACACATACACACATATGCCTATGCACATAGATATCCATACATCTAAAAATATGAATACGCTTGACGGAATGTAGAGTTCTCTTTTGATTTAATCTTTTTTAAAATTTTGACACTGTCTGAGATCAATGATTACTACCCCAATTTTTTCCCCTAATAAATTCTACTCCTGATCATTGCAAAATTGTTTTTGAAATAATATTGTTGTTACTGTGTACAGTATTCTCTTGGTTCTGCTCATTTTGCTCTTCATTACTTCATGCAAGACTTTCCTGATTTTTTTGAAAGCATATTGCTCATCATTTCTTATACCACAGTAGTATTCTAGCATAACCATATTCCACAATTTATTCAACCATTCCCCAATTGATGGGCTTCCCTCAATTTCCAGTTCTTTGCCACCACAAAGAGAACTGCTAGAGAACATAGAGGTTCTTTTCCTTTTTCCCTGATCACCTTTGGAAACAGACCTAATACTGGTGTTGTTGGGTCAGAGGGTATAGGCCAGTGGTCCTCAAAGTAGGGTCTAGAGAATGCTGGGGATCTCTGAAACCCTTTTAGAAGGTCTACAAATTCAAAAATAGTTTTTATTTCCAATATGGTAAATGTCTGTAAATATAATCCAGATGAACAAAAACGCTTTGGAGATGTCCTCAATAATTTTTTAATAGGATAAAGGTACTGAAAACAAAAGTTTGAGAACCACTGATATAGACAATTTAATAATTTGAAGGCCACCTCATTTCTGAAAAATTTAGAGAATTGACTGAAATTTATAAGAATATAAGCCATTCTCCAGTTGATAAGTGATCAAAGGATACGAAGAGACAATTTTTCAGACAAAGAAATGAAAACCATTTCTAGTCATATGAAAAAATGTTCTAAATCACTAATGATTAGAAAAATGCAAATTAAGACAACTCTGAGGTACCACCTCACAGCTCTCAGAGTGGGTAAGATAACAGGAAAAGATGATAAATGTTGGAGGGAATGTGGGAAAACTTGGACACTAAGATATTGTTGGTGGACTTGTGAACTGATCCAACCATTCTGGAGAACAATTTCGAAATATTCTTAAAGGGCTATCAAACTGCACATACCCTTTGATTCAACAGTGTCTCCACTTGGTTTGTATCCCAAAGAGATCATAAAGGAGGGAAAGGGACCCACTTGTGCAAAGTTGTTTATAGCAGCCCTTTTTGTAGTGGCAAGGAAGTGGAAACTGAGTGGATGCCCATCAGTTGGGGAATACCTGAATAAGCTATGGTATATGAATGTTATGGAATAGGATTGTTCTATAAGAAGTGCAGGATGAGCAGGATGATTTCAGAGAGGCCTGGAGAGACTTACACGAACTGATGCTAAGTGAAGGGGGTAAAACCAAGAGAATATCCTACACAGCAACAACAGGATTTTGTGATGATCAACTGTGATGGACTTAGCTCTTCTCAACAGTGGGGTGATTCGGGCGAGTTCCAATGCTCTTGTGATGGAGAGAGCCATCTGCACCCAGAGAGAGGACTGCGGGAACTGAGCGTGGATCACAACATAGTATTTTCACTTTTTTGTTGTTGTTTGCTTGCTTGGTTTTTTCTTCCTAATTTTTTTCCCTTTTGATCTGATTTTTCTTGTGCAGCATAATAAATGTGGAAATATGTTGAGAAGAATTGTACATGTTCAACCTACATAGGATTGCTTGCTGTCTAGGGGAGGGAGGGAGGAAGGGAGAAAAATTTTGAACACAAGGTTTTGTAAGGGTGAATGTTGAAAACTATCTTCACGTGTATTTTGAAAAATAAAAATGTACTATCATTAAAAAAAAAAAAAAAAAAAAAGGAAAAAAACTTGAAGGCCAGAAAGAAACACAGGATAACTTTCAAAGTTATGCATTGAATTTGTTCTATGCTTAAAAGGAAAAGCAAGCTGTATGTAAGAGAGATTTGCAGTTTTGTACAATCCTCTTTTTTTCTGCTCTCCTTTGTATGTGGAAATGTTCAGTTTGTTCAGCGCTTTGACAAATTTGGAAGACTTAGGCCCTCTCTCCTCTCCCTAAGACCAAAGCTCGATGACATTCGACCTTTGAGAGTGACATCAGAAATGTGAGAGAGGAGCATAGAAGGTGAATGGGCTTTCTAGCCATCCAGAAGACCAAGGCTACTGCTTGATTTTCTTTTTCCCTTCCCTTTGCTTGCCCATCTAGGATCTGTACCCTGCTCTGAGGGGGGTGAAGACAGTTTTCCACTGTGCGTCACCGGCACCATCTTCTGATAATAAGGAGCTCTTTTATAGAGTGAACTACACTGGCACCAAGACAGTCATCGAAGCATGCAAAGAGGCTGGAGTTCAGGTACAGAGTACCAGCCTAGAGCACTGATGCTTTCTTTCAAAGTATATTGAACAGCTTTTAGGGGTGTTAGATCTTGGCCCAAAGATTTTGAGGTGGAGCTGGCTTCTTGTTCTCTCTTGTTTTACAGAGGAGGAAATAAAAGTTCACAGCGGGGAGAGATCTTGCAGAAAGTTACATATAAGATCATTAATACAAAGGGGGAAAGGAATGTAACTGTTCTGTTTTACGGAGAAGGAAATGGAGGCCCAGAAAGGGAGAGAGGCTCGCTCAAGGTCACAGATGTAGTAAGGGCAACACAGCCGTTTGAAGTCAATCTTCCTGACCCAATCCAGTGTCCTGTCCAGTGTTGCATGCTGGGCCATGTTTTCCCTTGAACTCTATCTGGATGCCTCCTCGGGATTTTTGTTTTGGTTTTGGGGGGGAACCTGAAAAATTGTTTTCTCTAAGTCACTGCTTATCTAGATGGGCAACTTTCCTGGAGAACAGAGTGAGAAGGACAGTTGTATTTGATTTAGCTAAGCGATAACTCTGGCAGTTCAAGGGTAGCTAATGGGTTCTTTTTGACAGTGTGTGATCATTTGATTATCTTGGTCTCAGATGAAAGACCCATAACAAGTGATTGCTGTCTGCCTTTTACGAAACCATGCGTTTGCTTTTGACCTGCTGAGGTGGGGGTCACAGGCCATGTGAGTTTAGCCCCTAGCCTGGATGAGCAATGTAATGGTGAGGCTTGCTATAGGCAGTGAGCCTAAATGGGACAAGGCCCTCGCAGGAAATCAAGCTGGAGGGGGCTCCTGGAGGGACTCAGCCAGAGCCACTTTCCCCGACTGTCTGTGCTGTAGTCACCTCAGACTAATTGGAATGAGAAAGGACCTTTGAGGTTTTCTAGTCCAGCGAGGCCCGGAGAAAAGTGACTTGAAGTTACAGGTAGACAGACTGTAATTGAGCTAGGATCTGAAGCCAGATAGATGCTCTGATTCCAAAAACAAGAGAAATTAATTTCTCAGCCCATTTAATTACCCTAAAGAGCTGGGACATTTCTGTCCTGAAAAGCTTCTGGTTGCCACCAGTTTGTACCTCTTAGGAGGGCAAATAAGACTAGCAGAGTTCTTTGAAGCTGGCTGGACTTCTTATAGAATAGACTAGAATAGAAACGGAGGGCTGAAAGTAGGGAAGATTCGAGTTCGAATCCTATCATAGACACTAACTGTGTGACTCTGGGCAAGCTCCTTGAGCTTCTTGAGTCTCAGTTCCTTCATCTGTAAAATGGAAATAGAGTTGCATTTCCTCATTGGATAGTTGTCTCAGTCTTCAAAGGGTTTTCACAATAGGAAAAGTTATTACTGTTTTATTGCTCATAAACCATGGGTGGCTATCTCATCTTTTGCCCCGAGCAAAGTGGAATCTGTAGAATGTCCAGTCCTCTCTTGATGGACTTTCACTGTATCTTGCACTAAAAAGAGAAGCACTAAGTGTTTCTGCTTGCCCCTTTGTGGTTTTGGCACAATGACCAGATCCAGGTTCCCATACGCCTATCAAATTCCTGAAGCTGGGGGATGAGAATGGGGAGGATAGGGGAAGATGGGAAGGGAATGGCCACGGAATTTTTGCCTGCGCCACGCCATGAGAATCCTCCTTTTGGGTCCCAAATATTGTCATGTGTTTTCTTGATCAATAGATACCACCAAGGGGTGCCAGGGTGAGAGGGGGGGGGTGGCATAAAACTATGGAAGGCTGAGAAGGTTGGGACCCACTATTTCATTGCTCACTGTAGTTTCCACCCCCTACCCTAAATTGCTACCTTCCCCTGTGACCTCACTGAGCAATCTGTACCTCTTTCTGGCAGTTAGTAACAAGAAGTATTTCTGCTTAGTAACAAGAAGCATTGTGTGTGTGTGTGTGTGTGTGTGTGTGTGTGTGTGTGTGTGTGTGTGTGAGCCTGTGAGCTTCAAAAGAGTGGACTGTGTCTGATCTCAAAGTGTATTGAACAGCTTTTAAGGGTGTTAGATCTTGGCCCAAAGATTTTGAGGTGGAGCCTTGTGGGACCCTTAGTACCTTAACACAAGAACATACTGTAGTGGAGTGCTCTGGCACACAATAAGTGCTTGATAAATGCTTGTTGAAACACAGTAGGAGTTTAATAAGTGTTCTTGAATTATTTTGTGGAGTCATAGATTTATTCTTGGAAGGTATCTCTAGTGCAACCCTCTTTTTTTCCAAGTAAAAAAACAAGCATAGAAAGGGGAAATGTCTTGCCCGGACTCATTCAGATAGTAAATAGCCAAGCCAGAATTCAGGCCCTCACCATCTTCTGCCTAGACTAGTGGAATACCCTCTGTCTCCCACTAGACTCATCCCCTTTCTTTCTCTGTCACACAGATCAGTCAATCACTGTACATTTACTAAGTACCATGTGCCAGGCACTGTGCTGAGATGACAGTGTAATCCTACTAAGATCCAGGAACATTAACCTGCCCGGTTTAAAAAAAAGACAAAAAATGTCCATGCTTGTCCCTTGCCACCCAGATAAAGAACCGGCTCCTTTGACTGGCCTTCAAGGCCATAAGGCTCCATCTGACTTCAAAGAGTCTTTTCAGTTTCCCTTTGTGCTATTCTGTCACACACTCTTAGCTTCGCACCAAGGTCTACCATTTCCCAATCTTGTCCTACTATGCATTTCCACATGAGCCTATGCTTCCTGCACCCCTCACAAGCCCCTCCCCAAGGCCATGCCTTGAACTAAGCCGGTCAGTTTCTGTTCCTGTTCTTACTGATGTGAGGGAACCCTTCCGGAATATTGTCGTTTGAGGGATCTCCTCCACCCCTGAATCCCAACATCCTTACCAGCTGAACACTATGGCATTCACTCAGATGAGTCCAAATAAATCACCCAATGTATATTTAATGAGCACCTACTATATGCCAGGCACTATACCAGGTAGGGATACCGGTAAGAAAAATGAAAAGGTCCCTACTCTTAAGGACCAGGTCCTGTGGCCACCTATCAGCATCCCTTGGGGGGGGAATGGCCATAATTATGGCAGGAGAGCTGACTTCGAAATGGCCCCTTTGGGGTTCATACTCTGCAGAGGGTCCAGCTCCCAAAGCCCAGTCACTTTTTAATTGGAAAACTATTGTGTAGCGACTGAAGAGGGGCGAGTGATGGAACCCTACAAACTGACCATCTATTTCTGTAGCCCCTTTTTGAATTTCCAAATTTAAAAAGAGCCTAAAAAGTGCTCTCTTTGGAGCCAGAAGATCCAGACTGCTCCTTCCGGTATGACTTTGGGTGGGCTTCGGCTCAGTAGGCCTCAGTTTACCCCTTTGTACAATAAAAAAGTCAAAGCGAATGGTCTTTGAGTCTCTTCTGGCTTTAAATCTCTGGACTCTGGACTGACTGCCATCCCTCTTCATGGACTTAAAGCAAAAAAATAAAAAAATAAAATAAAAAGGATTGGAGCCAGCAAGGAGCGTGGGCGGGGGATTTGCAATTCTACCTTTAATGGCAGCTTGTGTATCCATTAACCAGCCCACAAGTGTTTATTAAGTGCCCACTCCGGGCCCCTGCTCTGTACTCAGAGCCGGAGGGGGGGGGGGGAGGAGGGCTGGGGGGGTGGGGGCGGAGCAATTACAGTCGGCTTGGGAAGAGAGAGAGAGAGCGCGAGCGAGGGGGGGGGGGAGAAGGCTTGGCTCTTAAGAGCAGGGACATTACAGTCTGCTTGGGAAGGCAAAGCTCAGGCACATGAAACAATTAAGGAACAGGACAGGACGACCTCTAATGAAATGCTAAATTGTGTGGGTGCAGACTGTGCTGACCTCTGAGAGAGCGGGATTGACGGAAAGCTAGAAGGTGGGGAAAGCAGCCAGTGTGCCTTCTCCTAGATCGGGGCCTGAAATCCACAGATCTGCAAAACGTAGTTAGAGGTGAACGGGTTCCCTTTCAGCTGCCCATTGCGTGCGCTTCCTTTGTGTGTGGGTGGGGGACACAGTGAAAAGACGAGCTAGAGCCTCGGGGTAAGCACTGGGGCCCGCCAGGAGCGAGCAGTGAGCAAATGGGAATTTTCCAGCAGGAATCACTCCTGCTTCTTTCAGTCAAAAAGCATCTTCTCTATCTTGGCAGAAATTCATTTTAACCAGCAGTGCCAGTGTCGTCTTTGAGGGCGTCGACATCAAGAATGGGACTGAGGACCTCCCGTATGCCATGAAACCCATCGACTACTACACTGAGACCAAGATCTTGCAGGAGAGAGTATGTACCCCCCTCTTGAGCCGTCGGCTGGGGAACAGGCAGGAAGGGCCCCTTAAAGCAGCTTGGGCCCCGCCCGGGGTCTTCGGGTTGAGTCTGCCTGAGACATCTTCCTCTCCCCCCTCCCCTTGGCAGGCTAGAGCCCTCTGGATTTCAGGGGGAAACTTCTCACCCCCAAGTGCTGCCACCTCCCTCTAGGAAATGTAAAATCAGCCGTGTGGGTAACACGTGTAAGTTATTTACTTGGTTAGGAAGGGAAATCAGAGGCGCCCATCGCTCGCCTGCTGGCTGGCTTGCTCCCTCCACTCCATAGGGAGAGAAGTGATGGGCTGGGGGGGGGGGGGGGGGGGGGGGGGGGGGGGGGGGGGGGAATGGGGAAGGGGGGGGGGCGGCGATGTGGAGGCAAGCCCGTTAGAAGCAGCCGGCTCTCATTTGTTTTTCTTACTTGTTGGTCTTTGTTCCAAGTGGGGAGGATTTGGTTGCGGGGGAGGGTTGGGAGGGAACAAATCCTTGGGAAGTCACAGGGAGGTAGGAAAAAGAGTATCAATAAAGCAGTTCCCCCAAAGCAGGCAGCTGGCAGCTGAGACAGCGAAGTCACCGGCAGCAGTGGCTTTGGAACTGAATTACCTATCCCAGCCCCCCCCCCCCCCCCCCCCCCGCCCCCCCCCCCCCCCCCCCCCCCTAAGCCCTACCGCCCTTCTCAAAGCAAGTCCTCGGTCTGCTCTTTATTTTTGAAAAAAGCCACTTGCAAACTCGACAGGCCAGCCTCCCCGAGGGAACAAATAAGACCTAGGCCCTGCCGGGCCGGCTGGGGGAGGTGGCCGCAGAGGCTGCCCCTCTGGGTGCCCCAGGGCCCCTCCTGGCTGCGGACCGGGGGCAGGCCCCTTGGAGAGGGGCCCCTGACGGTACGCTTGAGCACACATTGCCCCTTTAGCCGAGCCGCTCCGCCCCCTCTGCCGACAAGACTCAGAAACCTGTTGAAAACTGAGGGTGGTGCCTAAGAAATAAGGCCCAAGGATTGGAAATGGAGTAGGGCCCCGTTTTTCCATGGGGTTGAAAGAGGGGTCCCCGTTGGTTTCTGGGTGTTGTTCGATGCCGCTGAGCAGAAATCACGGCCGTCTCAGAGGATCTCCCAGGGCTTCCATTTGGCAGAACAGGTTTGAGAAACTCCCATCCAATCTGCCATCCATAGTCAAGAAGGGAGATGGCGCAGGCTGGATGGGGGGAAAGGGGGGGTGGGGAATGGGGGGAAGATCCTCTCTAAGCTTGGGGACTCGGAAAGCTGGTGACTTTTTAAGGACATTGTCCACAGGAACATAGATCCAAGATAGAAGGTCAGAGGTTGGCGTCTCGTTGGATCCCCGCGTTCCTCCAAAGGGAGACTCGGGTGCCGAGAGGCCAGGCGAGCCAGGATTCTCTCTCTCTCTCTTTAGGACCATCTGGAAGCTAAGATGCATTGATTCCCGGCCCTCCCTTTAGAGCAGGACTTCTTAACCCGGGGCCTGGCAACTTGGGGCTTTGGCTTTTCACTAACCGTATTTCAGCATAATTGCTTCCTCTGTGAGCCTGTGTGTTTTATTTGATGCGTTTCCAAAGCATTTTTCTGAGAAGGGGTCAAGAGGCTTCACCAGACAGCCAGAGGGGTCTGGGACGTCCACAAAACAAAATAGTTAAGGCCTGCTTTGCGAGTGGTAAAGATTGTGTGAGCCAGGTAACTTGGGGGCCGAACCACCGGTCCCATTCTCACGGCGTGGACTGCCAGATTTCTTTTAGGAACGATGGCTGGCCCTTGTCGCCCGGCTTCTCTCTGGCCTCCGGCTAGCCCCTCAGTGAACGCCGAAGCGCAGAGTAGCCCGTGTCTTGCTGCCTGGAATCTCTAATGATGTTAATGGATCTTAGATTAGAGCCAGACAGGACCTTGGAGCTCATTTACCCAACTGTCTGATTTTCCAGAGGGGAAAACTGAGGCCCAGAGATGTCTCACTTGGGTATAAGTGGCAGAGGCAGGATTTGAACCCAGGTCCTCGGGCATGAGATCTGACATACTCTCTGATGCACCTTACTGTGTGTGCTCCGGCTAGGGAAGACTTTGCCATCTGTGAAGCATAAGGAAACTAGCTGTGGCTCAGTTGTATAGTTTCAGAAATGTCCTGAGGTAGGGTGAGGGGCGGGAAGGTTGAGGTCACCTGGCACGCCTGGTTTTTCCAAAAGGTTGTCAAGGGTTCTTTAGCATCTCTTTCAAACTCTGATCTGGGGAATGAGAACTTCTCTCAGCCTGGACACTTTACTGCTATTAATCCCAAAGTCCCTGACTTTGGCAGCCACTTCTCATTGTTGACTCATGGAGCCAGTGGCCCCTCAAACCTCAGATTTTCTCTTTTCTGTCTTTAGAACCCAAAGCCTGCCTTACCTTTTCCCTATTTGATTTTCCCCATTGTGCCCTATCCTTCCTGACTTGGGATGTGCAGGTGATCCACAGTGCTACTTCAGTCTTTTCCGCCTGCCCCTCTTTCCATAATGGAGAGGGTGCTGGGCTAAAGGTTTGTTCTTGCCCCACAGATGCTAATGGCTTCTCCCATCTGTGGACGGAGCCTAGGCCTTGTCGATGCCCTCTGATGTTTTGTTTTGTTTTCCTAGGAGGTGCTGAATGCCAATGAACCCAGCAGTAATTTCTTAACCACAGCAATCCGCCCTCATGGCATCTTTGGCCCAAGAGACCAGCAGCTGGTCCCCATCCTTGTTGAGGCAGCCAGGAGTGGCAGAATGAAGTTTATGATTGGGTAAGCTTAGCGGCTACTCCTTCCCACCATATTTCCACATCACTGCTACCTCTACTTGCTGCCCTCCCTACTACTTTTCTGCCCTTACAGAACACTTTGCAGTTTTTAGGGTGCTCTCACAGCACTGTTGTATTTAATCTTCCTCCGAGTCCCCAAGATAAAAAATATGCCCATTTTACCGATGGGGAACCTTAATTAAGTGAGAAGTTCCAAGTCCTGCCGTTCCTAAGGAAAGGAGCCCAGACTGGAATCTATGTCCTGTACCAGAACCCAGGATAATAAAAGTTGACATTTCAAATAAATAATGATAAGAAATAAATAAATAATGGAGTCGACATAAAGTTTCCATTGCATAAGGAACTCTCCCTCTGACCTCCCTAACAACCCCATGAGGTTGGTTCTTTATTATCTCCTTGTCACCAATGAGGCTAAAGCAAGTCTCAGAAAGATAACGTGACTTGCCTGGGATCACGCAGTTAGGAAGTGCCTGATGTAGGATTCCAAGCCAAGTCTTCCTGACTCCAAGGCCAGTGCTCAATTTGCTCTGCTAACACCGCCTCTCCTAGGAGGCATAAGTAATGTGGAAAAAGAAGAGAGCAAGGGGCCTGCTGATCTGATCATCCAAAGCATCCCTTTGCATGTCATGCACTATGGAAAGCCTGCTTTAAAGGTAGCTACTGAATGCTTGCTAATTTAAAAGAAAAATGAAATGAATAGTTGTTTGCTTTGGGGGGGAGGGGCAGCGGTCTGGGGTTTTTGTTTGTTAGTTTGAAAAAGTTGTTGTAGGTTTCTTTGGTAATCTGTTTGTTTGTTTTTAAGAGAAAGTCTGTCTATTCCTCTCTCTCGGATTTTTAGGAACTCTTGGTACTTTCCTAAATCATTCTAAAGATTTTATAGTTGGCTATACCAGAAGTTGTGATATCTTCTTACTTACTTTTTTTTCATTGTTGCTAAAAGTTCTCTGCTAATCATATATGTGTGTGATCGTCTGCGTTCTCTAGGAATCTTACCCTTTTGGAAAGATTTTTGAAAGTAGAAGCCTGAGGGCTTTTAAGATTGTCTCGTTTCCAGGAGAGATTTATTTTGTGTATATTGCTTACTTCTTTGTGTAGCACTCTAGGTACTGACTGGGGGTGGAGGGGTGGGGGGGTGGGGGGAGAATGGCATCCAAATGTGATCCTTTTGCGAAGATCACAGATAAAAATAAGTCACTACTGGACGCCCACCCTCCCCCTCCCCAAACAAAATAAAACCCACCCCAAGATTCTAGGCTCAAGAGACGCAGTTCTTAGAACAGGAGAAGGGCTTTGACATCATCCAGCCCAGTCTTGCCGAACAGGTTTGGGAGACCCCCACAGAGGATCTGGAGAGGCATAGTCAACTTCCAAAAGACCTTAAGTTCCAGATCTTTGAGATTTCTTGCCCTCCCTTCTCTTTTGTTGTTGTTTTCATCTTTTTTCAATGCTTTATTAAAAACTTCACTTTGAACACATTGTTCCAGCTTTTAGATCTGATAAGGACCTGCCAGGTCGTAAAGTCTTAACGCCCACGTTTTTCCAGGTGAAGAAACTGAGGCTGAACTGTAATGCAAAGAGCTGAAGCAGAGCTATTTCCATTTAAATGAATTCCTGTCCCTTCCTCCTCATCCCCAGCGGGATCCTTTGTCTGTTCCTTCTCATTCACTTTTTCTCCCTTGGCCCAGTTGGAGTTGACTCCTTTCTTCTAGCTTTTTTTTGGCTCGGGATTATTTCATAAAGGTCTCTCCAGATTTCTTTGTATTCCACACACTTGTCTGACTTAATTACTTTCTTGTATTCCCTTGCATGAATGTATGACAACTTATTTAACCATTCCCCTATTGTTAGATATTTCAGCTGTTTCCAGTTTGGGGGTTTGGGGCTTTCACTTTTCCTCCCGATTCCTTCTAATGCTGCGCGGCCAACCTTTGACTTCTGTTGAATTCTTTCCTCCCTAGCCCTCTGTCTTCTCCCTCTCCGCCTCGGCGCCTCCACCGCCGCCTCCGCCTCCTCCTCCTCCTCCTCCTCCTCCTCCTCCTTCCATCGGTTTAGATTGCTTATTCCCCCCTCTGGTGTTTCATCTCTTACTTTGGGGAACAGGAAAAGAAGGAAACGAGCAGGTCTCAAGCACCTACTATGTGCCAGGCACTGTGCTAAGGTTTTTACAGATAATCTCTCATTTGATCCTTATGACAACCCTACCCTGGGTGGTAAGTGCTGTGATTATCCCCATTTCACAGGTGAGGAAATTGAGGCAAACAGGGTGAAGTGATTTGCCCAGGGTCACACAGCTACTGAGTATCTGAGGCTGGATGGGAATTTAGGTCTTCCTCTATGCTGTGCTGGTGATCATGTCTCTGTGGAGGGCCAGGAAGGAGTTTGATGGGGAGTGGGGAAGGGTCGAAGGTACAAGGAGGAGCAAAACATCTGTTTGGCTTCAGCCCCAGGGTCTGGGAAGGGGTACATCAGAGAGGGGCTTTTCCTTCAAACTAGAGAGTAGGAGCAAAATGAAGTATAGTAAGACTACAAGGACAGCTGGCCAGGCCAGCCGTGGAGCTGCCTAGGGGTCTTGTTTATGTGGCTCTGGAGAGCCTTAGCTTTGGCACAGAAATCCATCAGCATCTCAGAAACCCAGAGAGGCAGCCACTTTGATAGGCCCTCACTTCCAAGGCACCTCAAGGTCTGAGTGCGAATTATCTGTTCCAGATACAAAGTCAAGCTTCTACTTTTGTTCCTGCAGGAATGGGAAGAATTTAGTGGATTTCACCTTTGTGGAAAACGTGGTCCATGGCCACATCTTGGCTGCAGAACATCTTTCCTCAGACTCCGGCTTGTGTGGACAGGTAGGTCCTCTCATTCTCAGCCTTGAACTTACGGAGGCCCCCCTCTCTCTCTAGCAAGTTGCTTCCATTAGGGATATGGAAGATTTGGGGATAGAAGACACGATTTTGTGATAAACCCAGAGACTCTAGATTTTGGGATAAGAACTTACTATTTGACAAAAATTGCTGGGGAAACTGGAGAATAGTATGGCAGAATTGACCAATATCTAACACCCTGTACCAAGATAAGGTCGAACGGGGTTCATGGTTTAGATGTAAAGGGGGGGATATTTTAAGCAGTTTAAAAGAAGGCATAGACTTCCTCTGAAATCTATGGAGAAGGGAAGAATTTAGGGCCAAAGAAGAACTAGAGGACATTATGAAATGCAAAATGGAAACTTTTCATGATATTAAATTAAAAAGTTGTTGTACAAACAAAACCCATGCGGTCAAGATTAGAAGGCAAGCAGAAAGCTGGGAAAAAATTTTCCATCCACTATTTCTGATCAAGGCCTCATTTCTGAAAGATACAGAGAACTGACTCAAATTCATAAGAATGCAAGCCATTCTCCAATTAATAAATGATCAAAGGATATGAACAATTTTCAAAGAAATTAAAGCCATTTCTTATCATGTGAAAAAATGTTCTAAATCACTTTTGATTAGAGAAATGCAAATTCACACAACTCTGAGGTACCACCTCACCCCTCTCAGATTGGCTAAGATGACAGGAAAAGATAATGACGAATGTTGGAGGGGATGTGGGAAAACTGGGAGTAATTTAGAACTATGCTCAAAGAGCTACTAAACCGTATGTGCCCTTTGATCCAGCAGTGTCTCTCCTGGATCTGTATCCCAAAGAGAGCATTAAAAAAAGGAAAAGGACCCCCGCATGTGCAAAAATGTTTGTGGCAGCCCTTTTTGTAGTGGCAAGGAACTGAAAACTAAATGGAGGTCCATTAATTTGGGAATGGCTGAATAAGTTATGGTATATGAAAGTAATGGAATATTATTGTTCTATAAGAAATGACAAGCAGGCTGATTTCAGGAAAGCCTGGAAAGACTTTCATGAATTGATACTAAATGGAGTAGAACAAAGAACATCGTATGCAGTAACAAGAAGATTATGTGATGATCAGCTGTGATGGCCTTGGCTCTTGGTGATTCAGGGCAATTCCAATAGTCTTGTGATGGACCGAACTATCTGCATCCAGAGAGCAGATTGTGGGGACCGAATGTGGATCACAACATAGTATTTCCACCTTTTTTGCTGTTGTTGTTTATTACTTGCTTGGTTTTTTCCTTTCTTGTGGTTTTTCCTCTTCTGATCTTATTTTTCTTGTGCAGCATGGTAAATGGGGAAATGCGTGTAGAAGAATTGTGCATGTTTAACCTGTATAGGATTACTTGCTGTCTAAGGGAGGTGGGGGAGAGGGAGGGAGAAAAATTTGGAACACAAGGTTTTCAAAGGTGAGTTTGAAAACTATCTTTGCATGGATTTAGAAAAACAAAAAACTATTATAAAAAAAAAAGAGAAAGAAAGATCGTTTCTACCACAAATTATTACAAAGGAAGAGATATAAAGTGTGACACTTGGGTAGATTACATGTCACTATGCTGATATCCTGACAAGTGTCTTTCTAATGTGTATTCTGTTTGCACTTCCTGCTTTTTTGGCAGGGTTTTGAAATACTTTCACTCAAGGAGAAATTTTGCCGGATATAGTTTCACTGTAAATGGATCTTGTGGAATTTAAAAAAAAAAGACACTATTCTGTGATCTGAAGCAGAAGCAGTATTGGGTGAACCTGGAATCCATTGAAATTGCCATCTATGTTGCTTTTTCTTAATCTCAATATCTCTCTCTCTCTCTCTCTCTCCCCCTCTCTCCCCTTCTGTCCCTCCCTCTCTAGGCTATTCACATCACCAATGACGAGCCGGTCCCTTTCTGGGCCTTCCTGTCCCGTATTCTAACAGGCCTGAACTACGAGGCTCCGAAATACCAGATCCCCTACTGGTTGGCTTACTACCTGGCCTTCTTCTTGTCTCTGGTGATCATGGTGATCAGTCCTCTCATCAAGGTCAAGGCTACCTTCACACCCATGCGAGTGGCACTGGCTGGCACGTACCACTACTACAGCTGTGAGCGAGCCAAGAAGCTGTTGGGCTACCAGCCACTGGTCAACTTGGACCATGCTGTTGAGCGCACCGTGAAGAGCTTCTACCATCTGCGCAAGGCCAACTAAAGTGAATCCACGCCGCCCAGCAGATAACCCCTCTGGGGAAGTGATAGCTCACTCTTTATTCCCAGCCTGCACCTTGGGCCTCTGCTACTAAAAACAGGTTTCTCTTGGACCGGGGCCTCTTCTCTTTGGCAAAAGGGTAGAACTTCTGATGCCTTATTCTGAACGGTACTGCTTGGGGGGAGGGAAGGAACAGTATTGACCTTTGTAAGAACCAGCCCCCTTTGTATTTCCTTCAGATAAGGCAGCTGCCAATTCCACCTCCCCCTCGCCCTGACCACGGTGACAGCTTTCTGTTTTCCTATTACCCCTTCCCTCCATTTTGCTGTCGTTTGGGCCCACCTTCAACGTTATTTGCATTCTGACCGCCCCATCACGCGTTCACATCCTTATTACCGTTCTGTGACCTCCCCCACCACCATCCTGGATTCACTAGCCTCCCCCATTACTGTCATTCTAGGCTCTTTGGCCTCCACTGACCCCCCCATTTTGTGCTATCTGACACCCATCCCTGCCTCAATTTTGTGTTCTGACCACCCACACCACCTCCATTTTGTACTCTCCGACTTCCTGTACCATCCGTATTCTGTACTCTCTGACATGCCCCACCACTCGCACTCTGTGCTCTCGGACCTCCCCCGCCACCCCCATTCCGTGTTCTCGGATTATCAGCCCCATTCTGTGCTCTCGGAGCTCCCCCGCCACCCCCATTCGGTGTTCTCGGACTACCACCCCCATTCTGTGATCTCTGACCTTTCCCTCCACTCCCATTCAGTATTCGCAGACTACCACCCCCCGACCGGGCTCTCAGAGCTGCCCCGTCACCCCGATTCGGTGTTCTCGGATTACCACCCCCCTACCGGGCTCTCGGAGCTCCCACGACACCCCGATTCGGTGTTCTCGGACTACCACCCCCCTACCGGGCTCTCGGAGCTCCCGCGACACCCCGATTCGGTATTCTCGGACTATCAGCCCCCATCCGGGCTCTCGGAGCTCCCGCGGCACCCCGATTCGGTGTTCTCGGACTATCAGCCCCCCTCCGGGCTCTCGGAGCTCCCGCGGCACCCCGATTCGGTGTTCTCAGACTACCAGCCCCCATCCGGGCTTTCTGAGCTCCCACGACACCCCGATTCGGTGTTCTCGGACTACCAGCCCCCATCTGGGCTCTCGGAGCTCCCGCGTCACCCCGATTCGGTGTTCTCGGACTATCACCCCCCTACTGGGCTTTCCGAGCTCCCGCGTCACCCCGACTCGGTGTTCTCAGACTACCAGCCCCCATCTGGGCTTTCTGAGCTCCCACGACACCCTGATTCGGTGTTCTCAGAGTATCAGCCCCCATCCGGGCTGTCGGAGCTCCCACGTCACCCCGATTCGGTGTTCTCGGACTACTATCCGCAGTCTGTGTTCTCCGACTACCATGCCCATTCCGTGCTTTCCGACCTCTCCCACCACCCCCATTCTTTGTTCTCGGATGTCTCTGATTATTCTCATTTTGTACTACCTGACCACTCCCACGATGCCCATTCTGTGCTCCCTGACCTTTCGAATTACCCCCATTTTGTGCTCGCTGACCACCCTCACTACCCGTATTCTGTGCTCTCCGACCTCTCCCACTACCCCCATTCTGTGCTCTCTGACCTCTCCCACTACTCCAGTTCTGCGTTCTCTGATCTCCCCCAGCCTCATTTTGTGATCCCTGCCTTCCTTTATCACCCGCATTTCGTGTTCTCGGACACCCACCCCCACTGCCAATTTGTGCTCTCTGACATCTACCCCTACTGCTATTTTGTGCTCTGATCACCCTACTTCAATTTTGTGTTCTCTGACAACCAGCCCCCATTTTGTGCTTTCTGGGCATACATGCCACCCCGATTTTATGCTCTAGCCCCTGACCTCCATTTTGTGCTCCCTTGCCCCCTCTCCACTTTGTGTTCACCTGGCACCTAGTTGTGTGATCGTGAGCAAATTGCTTCCCTTCTGTGAACCTCGATTTCTACATCTATAAAATGGGGAAGATCCCATTCGCCCTATCTCCTTCACAGGGTTTGTTGTGAGGTTCATATCAAATGACATGTGACGGTACTTTGTAAAGTGCAATCCGCGTGTAAATTATTTCTGTTACCTAGTGAGGGGAAGAGCTCCATTCTGTGTTCTGCGAGGAGTAACCCTCTTCCCGTCTACCAGTGCAGATTGAAGCCTTTTTATGCCTTAGGATATGGTTTCCGTGAGTCGCTGTGGCCAACAAAGAATGCATTCCCTAGTGGCTTACCTTATGGAGCTAAGCCCCTCAGAGAAAAGATGCCCAGTCTATATACCTGGGCCCAGCCTCTGAGCCTTTCCAGCCTGCTAAGCCTACTTGAGCTCAGGCTCTGTTCCCCCTCTTTCCCCCCACCCCCACCCCGGCCACAGCCTTTGAGACCCTAGGGTCGAACACACCGCTATGCCCCACGAGGCGTTGGTGGAGGAGGGAGCCATTACATGACATCACTCATCCTTTTCTACTCATTGGTGGGATACTTGGAACAACGCGCTTTTGAGTGAAATTTTCTGCTGTGGTTTTGCTTCTAAATAAAGTTCATAGTACTGTACCTGCTGCCTGGTGTCTTTGCATTCGTTCTATGGGGCAGGACCCTTTGCTGCGTGCCACAGGGAAGGGGTCCAGAAGGTGGGGGTGGGAGGGAAGGATAGAGACGAATAAGGTCCAGCTCCTGACCCCAGAGACATTATCAAGTCAAGAAAAGAAGAAAGACAGTAATATTAGGGCACCAATCCCAATAGCAGACATCTAGGGAGATCAGAGGAGGTTTGAGGGCCAAGACACCATTTAACCTGGGTCACCAAAACTAAGGTGGAGCTGGGGAACATTTCAAGCTGCCAGAACTGTCTCAACAAAGGTACCGAGGCAAGTCTAGCCCACGTATGGTGACTAGAAAATCATTTGCTTGTTGGGGCAGAAGAAAACAAAGCTGGGGAGGTAGGTGGGGGCTCCAACTGAGGAGTGTTAATTCCACTTAAAACAGTAAATTTCTTAGTAAAGGGATGGATGGGGGGAGCAAGTTTTGCATGGGCTATTTCATTGTACATTCCAGTCCTGTCCGACTCTTCACTATCCATTTGGGGTTTCCCTGGCAAAGATACTGGAGTGGTTTGCCATCTCCAGCTCATTTTACAGGTGAGGAAACTGGACAATTAGGGTGAGGCGACTTGCTCGGCATCACACAGCTAGTAAGTGTCTCAGATGGTATTTGAACTCGTGTCTTCCTGATTCCAGGAATCTATCCCCTGCAGCTCCCGCTGGCCTGGCAAAGATGCAAATCAGAGAAAGTGGAGGCTTAAAGAGGGGCTCTTGCTTCTCCAAAGTGTAGAGAAGTCTAAGGAGAAAGATACCAAGATAGAAGTAGTCTTATGTTATGTTGTAGTTATTCAGTAATGTCTTGACCCCATAGATCATTGCATACCAGTCCCTTCTGTCCTCCACCATCTCCCAAGGTATTATGTAAGATAGTCTGAGCTAGTGTGGTGTAGTTGTGGAAAGAGAGCCAGGCTTGTGATCAAAAGAACCCCGGGCTCAAATCCTATTTATAATTAAGGCTTTCACATCAAATTGGAAGGAGATCTACAGTGGAAGGCCCCCAGGGATCTGTGCTGGGCCTTTTACTGTTTCACATTTTTATCAATGATTGGAAAAAGGCATAAAGGCCGTGCTTATCAAATTTGCCAATGACACAAAGCTGGGTGGTCTCCAAAGAGATCCTGGCTGTTTCTAAGACAAAATTTAATAGGGCAGAACTAGGAGAATGGATGGAAGTAACAGAGAGGCTTATTTGTGCTTAATGTCAAGAAAGGCTTCCTGTCCATTGATATAATGGGCTACTTTGGAAGGTGGTGGGTCCCTCTTCACTGGAGGTCTTCAAGCAGGGGTTAGGTGATCACTAACGAGATAGATTGTTGTAGGGTTTCTTTTGGGTTGTGGATTAGACTCAATGGCTACCGAGGTCCCTTATAACTCTTAACAAAGTCTAGGATCCCAGGAAAGACTTTCTCACTATATTACACATTAGCTATTTCTTTCAGGATTTGCATTCTTGATGACATGCTTGACAGAATTAAGAGCTTAAATGTTACCTAATTAAGAGAGTGAGTGCTGCTTGGCATGCCTTCCAGAAATTGATTTATTTCCATTACAATTTTAGTTTTCGCTTCTTTGAGAATATGTCTCTCTGATCAGCAGTAGAGGCCTGGAGTTAGACTTAGATGCCAATCTGGAATGTAATTTTCACAATGAGAAAAGCTTTTTTAGGCCTGCAATGATGGTCAAAGTCAATCTCTGAATATGTCTTTTAGGAGAAGGTGCTCGATAGTGTACACGTGATGAGAAGAACAGAGGTTGGACATTTACTCACTTTAGGAATGATTGTTGAACTTTTTCCCTCCATTTTCATTCAGAAGATGGGAAAGATGGAAAGAGGGAGAAGGGCATTATTCCCATAAAATGAGAAAAGCCTTGGTAGGCCCGCAGTTACAGTTACATCCCCATCTCAGAATATGGTATTAGGAGATGATTTTCCAAACAGTACTCTTGGTGCACAGAAGAAATAAGTTTTGCCGTTTATTCTAAGAAGAAGCCACTTGGCCATTTCTCTTCATTTTAATACAGAAGATATGAAATACAGAAGGAGGGAGAAGGTTGCAATGCTTGTCACTTGATAAAGACTTTGCGAAACCAACAATGATGGTCAGAAGTCAATCTCAAAATATGTCATTGAGAAGAAAATCAGAGAAACTGTACACATGGGCTGAAAAGAAAAGTGGTTTGTTGTTTATTCTCTTCAGAAATGATTGTTGAACATTTTCCCTCCATTTTGGCCCTAAAGATATTCACAATGGAAGGAGGGAGAATGGCCTCAGTCTTCTCACCTGAGAAAAGCCTTGGGAGGCCACCCTTTAGTCTGAGATTTCACCCTCCGAATATGGGTCTGAGGAGAAGCTTCTCCAAGCAGTCCACATGGTGACGAGAAGAGAAGAGTGTTGTGGTTTATTCTCCTCAGAAGATTTTGTTAAACATTTTCCCTTCATCTCGACTCAGAAGGTCGGAAAGAGGGGCAAGAACTTTTCCCTTGTCTCCTGGGATATGCCCTGGGAGTTAGCAGTTGGGGTTTTGAGTCAATCTCAGAATATGTCAGTTGGAGGAAAGTTCTTGAGGCATAGTACAGTACATGATGAGGAGAAGAATAGATGTTTGTAGTTTATTTTCCTCAGAAATGAGTTCAAAGACATTTCTCTCCATTTTCAGCAAAAAAAAAAAAGAAATAAGGCAACAGAAAGAAGGGTGTTATTCTTGTCACCTTATGAAAGTCTAGGGGTCATGCAGTGAGGGTAAGAAGTAAGTCTCACAGTATGTCACTAAAAAGAAGTTTCTTGAGGCAGAATCCGTAGGTGGTGAGAAGAAGAAGAGAGAAGTGAAATTTATTCTCCAAAGCAATGACTTAAAGGATTTTTCCCTCCATTTTGAATCAGAAGATAGGAAAGAGGGGGAAGGCCTTTTGTCTTGTGACGTGAGAAAATCCTTGGGAGTCCAGTAATGATGCTCAGACGTTAATCTCCGAATATGTTCATGAAGAGAAGGTTCTAGATACAGTACATATGAAGAGGAGAAAAGCAGGTTGAAATTTGCTCACCTTAGAAATGATTGTTGAACATTTTCCCTCCATTTTGAGTCTGAAGATAGGAAAATGGATGGTGGGAAAAGAGCATTATTCTTATAAAATGAGAAAAGCCTTGGGAGACCCACAGTTAGAGTTAGATGCAAGTCTCCAAATATGGTACTGGGGAGAAGGTTCTCCAAACCATACACTGGGCGAGGAAAAGAGGTTTGAAATTTATGCTTCTCAGAAATGACTTGAAGGACATTTTGTTTCATTTTGAGTCAGAAGACATGAAAGAGCGACAGAGGGAGAAAGGTGTTTGTCCTGTCACTTGAGATAAGCCTTGGGAGTGAGAAGTGAGAGTCAGAAGTCAACCTCAGAACATGTTAGTGGGGAGAAGGTTCAAGAAATCGTACACAAGGTTTGGAGGAAAATGGAGGTTTATATTTTCTTCTCCTCCAAAGTGTTGGTTGAACATTGTGCCTCTATTTTCATTTAGAAAATAAGAGGGAAAGAGGGAGAAGGGAGGTCGTTTTATCACCTGATTAAAGACTTTGGTGTAAGCAATGAGGGTCCCAAGTCAATCTCAGTATGTTACTGGGGAGAGCCAGTATACATGGTGGGGATGACAAAAGAGGTTTGTGGTTCATTCTCCTCAGAAATGATTGTTGAATATATCCCCTCCAATTTGAGTCAGAAGGTATGAAAGAGGGAAGGAGGGAGAAGGCCTTTAGTCTTGTCACCTGAGAAAAGCCTTGGGAGTTAGAAATGATGATCATGAGTCAATCTCAAAATATGTCAGTGGGGAGAATATTCTCGAGTTGCAAGTTGAGAGGAAGAAGTAAAAATTGCATCTTTGTCTTTTCTCCTCAGGAATGACTTGAAGGACATTTCCCTCCATTCTGAGGGAGAAGATAGCAGCTGAGGAAGAAATAGGAGGAGTAGTCTAGTCTCCTCAGAGAACAAAGTTGAGGCGGTAAGTTCTCAGTCCTTTCTTTCTCAGACAAGGCCTGTTTGGGGCACGTTTGCTCTCCATTTTAAGCAGATAACAGGCATTGCTATGATAAGGTTGGGGCCGGGCCTAAATTCATGCATTGTTTGGCACCTTTATTTCTCATCTTGAGGCCAGAGACTAATATGAGGTAAGGTCCAGTTCAGTCTCCTTAGTAAACACTATTGAGGGTGTAAAGCTCCTAGTGTCGTCAGGAAAAGACTGGTGTGTGTGTGTGTGTGTGTGTGTGTGTGTGTGTGTGTGTGTGTGTCTGTGTGTGTGTGTGTGTGTCTGTGTGTGTCTGTGTGTGTGTATGTGGGAATTTTGCTCTCCATTTTGGGGCAAGAAAATGTGTTTGAGTTGAAAAAGTTCTTAGTCCAGTTTCCTCAGAGGAGGATTTCTTCTCCATCTTGAGGTAGATTGCTCCAAGCAGAGATGGAATTGGTGAGCAGGGTCCTGATATCATGAGAAGGCTACCTGAGGTGTGAGAATTATGGGCAAAGAAATGAGACTTGACTATCTTTCAATAAATTGCTAATGGGGAGAGGGGTTCTAATATCATTGGGAAACAACCTGGAGTGGGGGAAAAGGGGGGATACAAAAATTATACTTATCCTCACCTGATCACCTCAAAAAGACTGTTGGTAATATTTGCTCCCCACTTTTGGAGTGGGGAGAGAGGTTTTAATATAATTAGGAGGTACTCTGGGATGGGAGAAAAATGAAACTTTACCTGGTCTTCTCAGAAAACATTATTGGTGATATTTGCTCTGAATTTGCAACTGGGGAGATAGGTTCTAACATCATTATAATTCACCCTAGCTTGGAAGAAGAGGGGATAAAAAATCAGAGTAGCCCTGATATGATCTCAGAAAAGTCTGTTGGTGATATTTGCTCCCAATTTGGAAGTGGGGAGAGGGGTTCTAATCTCATAAGGAGGCATCCTGGGGTGGGAGAAAATGGGATAAAAAATGAGAGTTGACCTGACCTGGTCACCTTAGAAAGATTGTTGAAGATATTTGTTCCCCATTTGGGTTTGGTGAAAGGTGTTCTAATATCATTTGGAGTCTCCCTGTTGTGGAAAAAAGAAGTTAAAGAAATGTTACTTGACCTGACCTTGAGTCATCAGACAATATTATTGGTGATATTTGCTCCCCATTTGGGAGCGGAGAGAGGGCTTTTCTTATTATTAGGAGGCACTCTGTGGTGAATGAAAAGGGTCAAAAAATGATACTTGACCTTATCTCCTCAGTAAAGCCTCTTAGTGATATTCTCTCCCCGTTTTGGAGTAGGAAGAAATGTTCTGATATCATTAGGAGGCATTCTGGCATGGGAGAGAAGGAAGCAAAGAAATGAGACTTGACCTTATCTCTTTAGTATAGACTTCAACATTTATTCTCCTTTTTGAGGTAGATCATAAAAGATAAGGGAATCAGTGGCATTGAGTATGATCCTAGTTCATCTGGTTTCCTCAGATAATTATATTTGGCAGGAATTTTCATCCTAGCAATGGGACAGGAAGCAGCGAATGGGGATGATAGAGTGTCTTGTTTCCTCTGAAAAGGCTGTGGAAGGAAACATTTCTTTCCCCCCCCCCCAGTCTTAGAGCAGGAGACAAGAATTGGCAGGAGAGATGTGTTTTTAGGGGTAGTTCCAGTCTTCTGAGAAGAGATTGTAGTCTAAATGTGATGGGGGGCTTATTTTTTATCTTAGTGCTAGATTGAGGCAGCAGTAAGGGAGTGTGAGCATCCCCCGTTCAGTCTCCTCAAAAAATAATGGTAAGATGAAGGAGGGGAAGGGGTTTATACCCCTCACTTAGAAGAGAATGAATAAATATTTGTTTTCATTTTAGTAGGCAGTAGGAAATTAGAAAGGGGAGGGATGGGGAGGAAGAGGAGAAGGAATTCTGCTTTCGTGTCCTCAAAAATATGCTTGGGTCTTTATTTGCTGTTCTAGAGACAGAACAGCAAAAACTGAGGGAGGAAATAAGTATTTATTAAGTGTTTAATTATGTGTCAGGTAACATACTAAGTGGTTTATGTATTTCGTCTCATTTGATCCTCACTACATCTCTAAGAGGTAGGTGTTTTGGTCTCCATTTTACAGATGAAGAAACTGAGGTGAAGTCAGTTGCTCAGAGTCACAAGGGGCTGGGAAGTGTCTGAGGCTATGTGTGAATTCAGGTTTACCTGACTCCAGGCTAAGGGTGCTATCCACTGTACCACCATCTGCCACAGAGTAAAAAAGTCTCAATTCAAGTCACCTTCAGAAAAGGCACTTGGGCAGCACCAACTTGTCTGCTGCCCAGTGGAAGGAGATAGAATTAAAGGGACAAAAAAGCCTTTGTAACAGTTTTTTCAGGGAACAATGAGATTTGCTCTCCATTTTGAGGCAGCTGATTAGAAGCAGGGAGCGGACCAGTTAGAAATAGATCCCAGTCTTGTCTCCTCAGGAAAAGCTCTTGGGAAGATTTTGTTTCCCATGTTGGGATTGGAAACAAGAAAGAGAGAAAAGTAGGGGATATCTCCAGTCCTCTCAGGAAAGATATTTGGGGGATTATTATTTCCCATTCTAGGGCAGGAGGCAGGGAATAGTGAAAAAACGGGGCCTTAGTATAATCTTTTGAAAAAAGACTATTGCAGCTCATCTGTTCTCCATTTTGAGAAAAGACATGAGGAACAAGATGGGGGAAGATCTTGCTTCGGTATTTCCTGGGAGAAAAAAACGACCATTTGGGGGAGCATTTGCTCCTTACTTTAGGGTAGGTGATAGTTATGATAATAAGTTTTCATAAAAATCCTTAGAGGGTATTTTTTCCCTGTTTGGGGCAGGAAGAAAGAAAGAAGGGGGAAAGGAGATTCTGTAGTTGGGTTTCCTCATAAAAACACTTGGGGTACATTTGTTTCTCCGACAGAAAGCAAGAAGAGGGGCTCCCAATCCTGTTTCTTGAGGAAAGGTTGTTGGGGGTGGGAGAGAATATTTAGGGTAGGAAATTGGAGGCAGGAAGGAGAGGGGGAAGTTCCGCTCTAGACTTCTAAGGAAAAATATTGTGAGGTATGGAATTTATTTCCCATTTTGGAGTAGGAGGAAGGGGAAGGGGGAGGGAGGCCCTAGTCTAAGCTCCTCAAAGATGAGTTTTTGGATCCTCAACCCCCTCAACTAAGGTTGGAGTAGTTTTTGGAGGGGCAGGCGGGGTGCTACGTTTTGACTAGAAAAAAAATTTCTCTTTCTGAACATGTTATTGGATATGTGAACTTCTTGGCTTAGGCGCAGTCTTGTTATAGGCTGAGCCCCATCTAATTCTGTTTAAGCAGTGAGAGAGGCTCAAGTCTGGGCCTATATCTAGGCTTGCTTGTACTCCAGAATTCACGCTTGTAATTTGGGCCTTAACGAGGAAGGAGTGAGTTGATTGGAGGGAAAGAAGCAGGCCCTAACCAGATAAAATGGATAGTTATGACCAGGAAGGATATCTCATTTCTCTCCTTTTTCTATCCAATGAAAGAACCCATGGAACCAATGGCATACATCTGTTTCTTCTTTGCTTTTTACTAGGTAAGCTCTGACTTTTCCAGAACATGAGCTGGACACAGCTCTTCTTCTCTGGGTGATTTGGGGGAGGGCCTACAGGGTCCTCCCATCCCTTTCCAGCAACCCTTTAGCTGAGTAGATTGCACTTAGAGCTGAAAGTGGTTTTCTGGCTCAAGAAGTGTGCTGATCCCTTACCCTAATCTTCACATCATCATGTAGGAAGGTGATGGGAAAGGCTTCCTTATATGCTCCCTCTTCTCAGGAGGAGATATGTTCACCTCATCCTGGCCTCTGGGCTCATCTCGCCTTTGGGGAGATCTGAAGTTCACAGAAAGCAGCAATCAAAATGGACAAATCCTCAGCCTTCTGAAGGGGACTGGTGGGCTCTATAATGAGGAGGCCAGGAGAATATCCGACAATCTGCCTTTGTCTTTCTCCATGAGTATTTCTGATCGCATTCTGATGGGAGGTAAGAGTACAGAAAATCCCCCAGCTCCGTGTGTGTGTGTGGGCACATGTGCACTCACGAGAGAGAGAGAGAGAGAGAGAGAGAGAGAGAGAGAGAGAGAGAGCGAGAGAAACTTAAGCTCCTTTCATTGTGGGGAGCCATGAGGAATGGGGATAATACTGCTGGTTCTTTCCTTTCCTATTAGATCTACCCACAGGCCTTGAGCCCAGGGGCTGGTAAGGGAAAAGAAGAAGCCCTCTGTTCTCCTGCCAGTTCTGCAAAACCCAGGTGTCCAGCTCTAAGCAACGAAGATCCCTGAACCTAACACCTTCCATCTCAGTGTCTTTGCCAGGAGCCTGAAGGCAGAAGCAGCAGATGAGAGGGAGCCTGAGGCAGGCCCAGGAAGCCTTCTGAGCAGCACTCCTAGCAATAGGCTAACTGGCCTCTTGGTGGCAGTGTTGCCATTCAGTATCCTCGGACGTCTCTCCCTGAGCTATAATGAGATCCCCAGTGGCCAGACAGAGTCATGCTTCTGCCCCCTCCCCAACCACCCTCCCCTCCCCTGTGGCCTCCAAGCTACGCGGAGAGAAATTGGGGGGGGCAGGGGCGGGGGGAATTGAGGAGGGTGCAGCTTAGAATAGTTCTGCTAGCCCCCCCCCCCCAGCAAGAAGTGCTGGGGATTCAGGGGTGTTGTGGCTGCTGCCTTGTAATCACTGGGTATTTGGTTCAGGAGAAGCAGTCTGCAGCATCTGCCGGACAGCTGGACTGAGCCAACAGAGGGGCTCTAGCTGAGGTGGACAGCATAACCAGGGTGGCTCCCCTGGTTATGCTCCCCCTTCCCCCAGGCCATTCAAAGGCTCACCGTGGGAATGCCCAGGAACGTGACTTCTGAGTCAAGAGATCAGAGAAGGCCCAATAGAGGCAAGGGACTGGACCTGGCTGTGGGCTGAAGAGGGCTGGGTGGAGATAATGTTGCCAGGTTTCCTGGGCGGCCATTTTGTGGTGCTTTGCAGCTGTTGTCTCTCAGGGCCTCGAGACTGAGGTAACCTAATGATATTAAGCCGTGACACTTTTTATTTGGTCTTACTTGAGTTTATGAAAATCCCAGCAGATTAGTTGATAGCCTTTTTTTTCTTTCTTTCTCTTTAAGAAACTGTGGTTTTGTGGGTGCTCAGCACTCCTGGAGTGTCAACTACATCCCCTAATGCAGAATAGTAGTTGCCTATCACTTAGTCTGAGCAAGTTACCTGAGATACTTTAGCAGTTAAATAACTTCCCCACAGTCACTTAGATGTAAGGGTAAGGGCCCTGATTTAGCTGGGTCAATTGTTAGACATCATGAGCAGAATTCCCTATTCCTTACTCCAAGATCTTCCTTCTCATAGCCACATCATTCTTGCATCTCTACAGGTCATTTCTGAACACAATATTATCGTAATTTTACAAAAAAAAAAAAAGCCCAAAAAACAAAAAACTATCAACAGAGTTGTGAGAGATGTAAATTAACTTGTCCAAGGACATGTGGCTAGTAAGTTCCAGAGCCCTGATTGAGACCCAAGTTTTCCTGGTCAAAATCCAGTTGCCCCAAGTGGTGCTTCCTGCCCTTTTACATGGGGATGTTAGAGATTTCAATGGCAAAGGTGTCATGTTTCTCGAGATGTCTCCCTATCTAAATATAACTTTCCATCTGAACCTTCTTCATTTGAGGCCTCAGTTTGTCTGCCAGTCCCTAAACTGTGCCTGAGTCAGTCTATGACTGAGCTTCTATATCATTCCAATTTTGCCAATGCAGGGTGGAGTTGTCAAATTGAGGCACTAAATGAATGAATGAATTAAAAAAAAACATTTTTAAATACTTCTAGTTGTCAAGCATGGTGCTAGGCTTCAGGGAGCAAAACAGAACAAGACAGCCCCTATTCTTAAGGAACCCATGCTCTAAGTTGGGAAGACAGCATATAAAATATAGGGTACATGGAAAGACCTGAAAGACTTAAAGGTTCTGGGGAGGGGCAGTTGGCCCAATCTAGGCAGGGGTCCTTAGCTAAAGTCAGCAGTTCAGATGACAGCAGGGGTTTGTAGGGAAGAGAGACAAGGGGAATAATTGGTAAGTCTTATGGTTTTCCACCTCGGTAAATCAACTTGGTGACTCCCATCCCTTCCAAACCATGTGAGCAGTGAGATAGGCCCAGATGTGTTCCGAATAGCTCTGGTCATGGCAAGGGCTGATTGCAAAGGCCAATAAGTAGCTTCTAGATATAGGGGGAAAGAACCCAGCTGGGATTTCTGGGATTTTGTTGATCAGCCTAGGTATGGGCAGAAGAAACCCAACAGATTGCTTTTGTGCCTTATACTGACAAGTCATTGTGATTACTGTGTAAGCCACAGTGGAACCACTGCTCTTAGAGTTTCAGTTGGGACCCCCTGATGCCCTATTGAGACTGGGACCAAACAGCAACACGAATGAATGAACCCTTCTCTCTTCTCCCTAGAGTGTGGAGATGAAGCAAGACTCATTTGGAGTAACAAGCTGCAACGGAACTTAACCTACACATCCAACATCCTGGTTCCTGCTTCTTACCTGGACATTGTTAACAGTCCTCTCTCAACTGTCTTTAGTAATATCAGGACAAGAAAACTGGTAAAGTTTCTATTCTACAAATACTTTTTATATCCAATATGTGAAAAACATTGCTAGACAATGGGGCTATCACACACACACACACACACACACACAAACCCATACACACAGAGCAACAACCCATGGTCTCAGGAACTCCCATTGTACTAAAACCTTAGCTATTTCCTGGGTTCTAGAAACCATAGAGTCCCCAGATACAATAATGCCATATCTGTTTCTAACATCTGGGATTGGACACCTGTAGAATTAAGTGGGGTCTTTTCTTCCAATGGCACTGGATGGGAAATCTAGGTGGGAAATCTTATCAGTGCATCATTGGCCCTGGAACACAGACTAGATATCCCTCTGACAGCTCAGTGAGAACAAGGCCTTGGCACCAAGCCCAAGGCACCAGTCTGTAGTTCATAGGTTCGTTGATTTAGAACTCAAAGGGACCTTAGAGTTCATTCTACAAAAGGATGGTTGGGTATAGGGTTCCTGTGGTATAGAAGTCAACCTCATTTCTGAAATGATACCATTTTGGCTCAGTGACCCATTCTAAAAGGCCCTGGCATTAAAATACTTGGCAATTTAGAAAGTGGAGGAAGAATTGGAGGAAATTAAGGAAGAGGGTACCTTAGGAAAAAATGTCCCCATGATGACTCCAATATGTCTCCTCCCTCAGGGTCTTTACAAGACAAAAGCAACCTGAGAAATCCTGGGTTATTGAGAAATTCTTCCCTATGTCACACATCATGTAAGTCTGTTGTGTTCTTTGACCCACAGCCCTTGGAATGCTCTACCAAATGGATGTTACCAGCAAGTATATGTAGCGATGAAGCGTGTGTGTGTGTGTGTGTGTGTGTGTGTGTGTGTGTATGTGTGTGTTACTTGGGGGTTGGCCCCTTGTAAAGATTTCTAAATATAATCAATTTGTACTGATAGAAAATTGGTGTTTTTGCCTGAATCTTGCTCCATATTTGCTCTATGGAATCTGCCCATTTTTTCACTCATTACATACCATTGTGCCTTTCATTCCCTTAAGAAAGAATGTATTCACAGCTTAGGATGTGTTGGGACCCTCTGTGGGGTTACTAAGGAAATAGAAAGGTGAGCCAGAGCTGAGGCCCACCTTTGTGGACTAATTAATACATACGAACAGCTTGGTCAGATTACTTGGCAACCAGTTCTGGCTGACCTGCTTCAGAAAGTAGTTGGGAAAAACAGTAGAATGAGGCTGAAGAAGGCCAAAAAAGAATGGAAAAAGTTGCTAGGGAAAGAGGTGGTACAGCGCAGGGCCTGGAGGCAGGGAGATCTGAATTCAAATTTGACACTAGCTTTCTCACCTTGGGCAACACACAACTTCTGTCCACTTTGGTTTCTCCATCTGTAAAATGGGCATAATGATAGCCCCTACATCCCAGGGTTGTTGTGAAAATTCGATGCGGTAAATAATTGTAAAGCTCTTAGCATAGTGCCTGACATATAATAAGTACTATATAAACTTTAGCTATTACTGTTATTGCTATTCCTCAAACAAAGTAAAAGGGAACAATGGAGCAAAGAGCAAGAAATCCCTCTGGAGACAGGGCCTCCTTGGTAAGGCTCCCACTCAATTGTGAGCCTTACCACTGGTGGCCTCCAGGGCACACTCCTTTTTCATGTAGGTCAACCATGGACCTTTCCCTTTCTTCTTCCTTCTCATATTCGCTTGGTTGCCAGATCTTATCCTTTCTAACTACACAATAGTTCAGGGATATTTCCTTTTCTCCAGGTATCAGTGGCAGTATCTAGGAACATTTGTATACAGCTGCCACCTTAACTCAGACACTGGACTGGAGGCTGGAGCCTCCTAATTGATCTCATTGCTTCTCCATGTCATCCTTCCCACAGACACTCAAATCTGTCCAAGATATACAACATTTTGCTCAGAAATCTTCAGGGCCTCTTTCTAGCCCCTAGGCCGAAACATAAACTTCTTAGTCCGACTTTTGAGGCCTTCCACGATCTGGCTTCGATTGATTTTTCAAGTCTTAATTCACAGACTGTTCTCTCATGTAGTCTATATTCTACTGAATTATTACTACTACTATATTCTGCTAGATTATTAACTGTGCATGTATGCACACACATGTAGTATAGCCCTCACAAAAGGGCCTAAGACTCAAGCCATCAACGATTCCCTTACATGTAGATCTGGACAATGGGAGAAATGATCATCAGTCAGCCAATAAACATCTGTTAATCTGTGTCCCAGATTGCGCTAAGCAAAAATAAGGCAAAAATAGGGTCCTCTCCCTCAAAGAGTAAAAATTCCACTGAAGAAGACCACATGCAAACAATGGTGTATATAGCTGATATATTTGGGATAAAGAGGAAGGTTATGTTGGAGCACCAGCCCTAACCATGGGGGCTGGGGGTGGATGGGAAAGGCTGCTTTCCCACATGCTCTTGTTGTAGGAAGAAGGGCAGGTGGGAATCACTAAAACATGGTCTCTTGCTCATTCATTAAATTTCTTTGGACCCTAGCTCTCTCTGGTAACCAAAGGATACCTGAAGAATAAATCCAGTGGTAAGAATATCCCTATGGCAAATGAAGGCTCAGTGTATCCAGATGAAGGGTAAGTGGAATGAAACCCTTGTTTCTGGCCTCTGTACTCACAACTTCCAGGGATGAACTTTGACTTGCTGACCCTGAGGCCGCAAAGCTGTGTTGATCAAGAACCTTGATCTTGGCCTTCAGGAGCTGACACATGATTTTTTGAGAATGGTATGCCTGCTTTCCTGGGAAGTGAGTAGAATTACATAGAATTACAATAGCAGCAAAAGTTCGTAAAGTACAACTCTACTCTCGGGGAGTTTACCATGAGTGGAAGATAGCCCTGGTGGTTGCACATAAGGAAGGCGATGAATACATTAGTACAATTCTTTTTGGGTATAGTGACCTTTAAGATAAAGTCCTTTTCTCTAGGAATTAGATTCTCCAGGTGTCCTAAGCTAATTCCCACCATCATGAATTGAGAGAGTAGCTCACCATCTATGAGAGAGGTGGTTGTTCAGAATGTTTCATCTAGTGTTCTTTGAAAACACTCCATCTCCATAATTCTCTTTTCAAATACCTGAACAGTTATTTTTTGATTTGATGTTTTTCCAACTATTATTTCTGTTTTGATCCTTGAAGGCAATGAGGTACTCTGGGTAGGCCCCTGCTGCCCACCTGGATTTTGACATGCTTTGAGCTTACTACCATTGCCACTGAGGTTGATGGGACCCAGGTATAGGAGGTTGGAGGCTGAATCTCCAAGTTTGTCTTGCCGTGATCCTAAATTAAATACCAAGGAGTGTTTTCAATTCAGCAAACATTTCATGAGCATCTACTTTGTATAGCACAAAGTACAGATACCAGGAGATATAGTACCCGTCTTTAAAGAGCTTTCAGTTTGATAGGGGGACATGACCTAACCTCTTCCAACCTTGCTAGTCTTCTTTCTTGTACCTTATTCCTTGCATGACTCTTCAATGTAGTGCCACTGATCTCCTGGCTGTTCTATGAACAAGACACTCCCTTCTGCCCTAGATATTTTATTTGGCTGTCCCTCATGCTTGGGATAATCTTTCTGGATTCTTTTAAGGCCCAGCTAAAATCGCATCTCCTACTGGAAGTCTTCCCAACCCCTCTTAATTCCAGTGCCTTTCCACTGTTCATTATTTGTCATTTATCTTGTGCACTGTATATACTTGTTTGCTTGTCTTCTCCCCCCATTAGATTGTAAGCTCCTTGAGGACTGGGACTGGATTTTTTGTTTTTGGGGGTGTTTTGCCTTTTTTTTTTAGCATCCCCAGCCCTTAGCTCAATGTCTGGCACGTAGTAGGTACTTAGTAAATTTGATTGATTGATGACCCATTCAGAAAGATAAGTTTCAAAAAAGATAATGATATAAAAACAGATAAGCTATAAAATAATATTTTGGTGATAGTATGGCTGGATAGAGAAAGCTTTGGATTTGGAGTCAAGAAGACGTGGGTTAAAAAATTGTCTCTGATAATTGCTTGCTTTGTGACCATGGGAAAGTGACCACCTCTCTGAACTTAAAATGTGGATAAAAAGTTAAATAATACCTGCCTCGATGAGTTGTCGTGAGGCTGCAAAACAGTTTGAAAAGTGTCAAGTAGCCCAATGAACATTTATTAAATGCTTACTGTGTACCAGCATACAAGGCACTGTGCTAAGCAGTTTTAGTTATTATTGTAAGCTCAGGCCTGAAGTATAAGAAAAGTCTGGTGTGAAGTCTAGGAAAAATTGGAGGCTGTTACTAGCTGGAAGGACTGGATTCAACAGGCAGGGAATCAGGTGGGTGGGAAAGGCAATAACAACATGAGCAAAGGAGAAAAATGCCCAAGTGATAAAACTCGAGGCCTTCGGTGTCTGCACCAGAGTACACGTAGGAAAGACTGTGACCGCGACTGCCATGTAGGGCCTCATGCATTGACCACCTCAGCATGATTGAGGCCTGGTGGGCTGGGAGCTGGGAGCACATTTGAACCCCAAAAGGTGAGTATTGCTGAATTTGGGCCTAGCACTCTATTCACTGTGCTGTCTCATGTATAGGGATACACAATAGACATATACATAAAATAGATCTGGAGAGACAAAGGTTATCATTTTATATATATATATACACACACACATATACATATATGCATGGGGAAAATGGATTGGCATTATACACACATATATACATGAAAATAGAGATGGAGAAGATAGAGTATGCACACATATTTACTTAAAATTGGTAACGGGGAAGATGGACTGGTATTGTATATATCCCTGCATAATTGACATGTATATTCATAGATCTTCTCACGTGGAGAAGATAAACAGCATTGTGTGTATATGTGTATGTATATGTGTACATATACACAAACACGGGGAAGATAGTACCATTATCTACCGATCTCAACATATATGCACACATACATGTGGTGATAGACTGTCATTATATATGCACATAAACATGCATATATGGGGAAGATAGACTGATATTGTGTATATACACACAGAGATGTACCTAAAATAGATACGGGAGAGATAGAGGGGCATTGTATGCACACACATACATACACACATATGAGGGAAAAGAGGGGCATTGTGGTTATATGCAGACACACACATGTGAAGCGGATATAAAGTCACATTATATACACATGCACACAAATATATATGGGGGAGATGGACTGTCATTCTGTGAATATGTATTATATGTGTATATACAGACACATACACATAGACATGTATATATTTAGAAACAGATATTGGAAGCATAGAGTAGTATTATATATGTATATGTAAATAAGTGTAAGGGAGATGGACTCTAGTATATATACATATATAGAAATAAGTATATATATATATATATATATATATATATATATATACACACACACACACACACACACACATATAAGGAAGATGGCATTGTGTGTGTATATATTTACACACATATATGAAGAAAATACACTATCATTGTATCCATATATAGGAAAGATATAGAGACATCACATACACATATATAAGAGGGAGATCAAGTAGCATTGTATATACACATACATATATATCCACATGTGGTTTTATACACATCGGGGGTTGGACTGCCATTTGTAGATATATACATACACACATGGGAGATAGAATAGCATTGTGTACATATACACATATGCATAATACAAATATAAGGAAGGTAGAGTGACATCATATATATGTTTACAAATATATGGGCAAAGTCAGGGTATATACACACATACATATTTATGGTGAAGATAGAGTGGTATTATGTAAATAAATGTCTATACATATGTATATGCACACATATATATTTGGGAGAGAGTGTCACTGTACATGAACATATGCACACTGATTCTACATAGACATATGCATAATACATATATAAGGAGGAAATGCACTGGCATGAACATACACATATATAGATGGATAGATACATACATACATACATATCTGGGTGGAAATGGTATGTAAATATGGGTATCATATGCAATATATATAAATGGTACATAGACATATATACTGACACCCACACATATATGTGGGAAATTGGGTGGTAGTTGTGTGTGTGTCAGTATATGTGTGTGTGTGTGTGTGAGAGAGAGAGAGAGAGAAACAGAGAGACAGAGACAGATGGACAGACAGACAGTGGAAATATCTAGCTATAGACACATGCCTAATATGCATATAACGCACAATATCCATAAAGATAAGATATATTTACATGATGGCGTGGTACTACACAGTCCCCAAATACATGTTTCTAGGAGGAGCTAGAGTGGGATTGTTCATGAAGACACTTAGGTGAAGCCTCTCCTGCAGACTTGGTGGCAAGAGAGGTGGAATTATGAGAAGAGCTGGAATTGGGGAGGCTGGGGAAAGTGGTACCTAAGTGATGGGGGCTTCTCCATATGCCAGAACGTTCCCTGTGCCCAGCTCAGAGCAGCTCCTCTCTAATTCCTGTTCTTCTGTCTCAAATTCCTCTTTCCGAAGTGGGAGAAGTTAACGAGGAGACTAGTCTCTGGGACCTGATTTTGACTAAAGCCGAAGTGGTTGTCGGTGTGGAGATGGCGGGAACCTTTGAGGGAAGGGGCTGCTTCATGGTAGACTGTGATAAAGAAGGAGAAGAAAGTGGGTTTTAAGTTGTCCAGCATACTGGGTTTGGCAGATTTCCCAAGAAAGGAAAGTCGGTTCCCTGGCCTAAAATTCTATAGGGGAAGTCAGGCCTGGCAGGAGCAGGTGCTCTCAAGACTGAAATTTGGAAAACACAATGAGAATCAAGTGTCTGAGGAAGACTGTGGAGAGGGATGCCCAAAGAGACCAGGAGATCCTGCTTGGAGTGTAGGGAATATGGGAGCAGGGTAGTGTGACATAAGGATAGAAAGGTTGGGGGGAGCCCCTTGAATCTGGAGAAACTTGAATGACAGCAAAGAAGTTTGAACAAACTTGTGCCCCAGTGTCTGAAATGGACCAAATTTTTTTTTCATTTGTGGATTTCATCTAACAACATAAAAAACAATTGTGCTTAAACTTTCGGCTGTGTGGATATTGCATTCCAGGCTGATCATCTGTTAGCCCCAAACTCAATATTCATGAGAAATCAAGCAGGAAATAAATTGTGTCAATGGCCACTGCCTTTTGATTGACCACTGCATTGTGTGTGTGTGTGTGTGTGTGTGTGTGTGTGTGTGTGTGTATTACTACTCACAGGGAGACATGTCACTCTAGTTCCTGTTGGTGGAAAAGGGGCCTCTTTTTCCCAGTCACTCCCTCCTTCCTCCCTACCCCAGCCCCATACAAAAGCCTCCCTGTTCTCTCTCCCATTGGTGTTTCTGCAGGACACTGGGACTTACGCCCTTTTGCAAGACTTGCGGAATTTGGGCTTTGAGCCATGATTGTGTGTCAGTGGTGCTGAGAGAGCTCATTCTGTGACTCATGAGCTCTCACTGCTTCCGGGTTCTATCTGGACCGGGCCTGGTGAAGCAGGAGTTTCTGGTGTGCTGAAATCACAGGACCTCCCCTTTGTTACATAGTTACTGTTCTAATTAGAATTAACCCAGGGAGACAACAATGTGCATCTTTATTCTTTCTCGGGGGTGATGGGATCAAATTCCTGTAATCCAAAAACTGGGTTGGGGGAAGCCTGGGAGTTTATCTAGGCCATACCCCATCTCCAGACAGGACTGTTTGAGATTGTTTCAGATTCGCCTACCTGAAGCCAGGCAGCTGCTCCACTGTGCAGCTATTCAGCTGAGGCACCGTTCCGAAGGAGAAGGTTGCGGGTACTTGCTTCAAGATTCTCTGAGAACAGTGAGTTGTGTATTTCAGCTGCCCTTACTTCCCTGAGGCTGGGAATGAAGACTTGCCCTCTCCATCCCAGAGTCAGGATAGTAGGGGGTCCCCTTTTGTGCTTGCCTCTCAGGTGATCTGAAGCATACTTGGATTTTAGGCTTGTGGACCCAATTCTAATGGAGTGTTCCTTCTAATCCTTGGCTATGTATCTTCCGGTCAGGTAGGAATTGTTCATAATATGGTGGCGGAAGGACTAGGGGGATGCAGGTCAGGACATAAGAGTCTAAGCTATATTGTCTTTAGCTTTATGACCCTGTAATCTCTCCCATGGTCAGTTTCTTCATTTGTAGAATGGAGGGAAGGGAGGGAGGGAAGTGAATCAGCTTGCATATAGCACCTACTATGTGCCAGGAGCAGTGTGAAGTGCTTTACAAATATTTCACTGGGTGGAGGTGGAGGAGGAGGGGCATCCACCTAGCTGAGTTCCAATGAAAGAGTCCATGAGGAAGCACCTTTTCCCAACAGCACTGCATCCTGGCTTCCAAAGGGTTTTCTTTATCTCCACTCCTGTTCTGGTGCCCACACTGGGAGGTTTTCTTACAGCTGGTCTCTAAGTCTGCTCCATAGGCTTTATTGTGCTGTTCTCTTCTCATCCCTGAGTTTTGCTTTCCTCGTCACAAAGGCCAGCTCTGCTAAACCTATCATTCCTGGAAGTTGGCCCCGGCTGGGCCTGATCCTGCCTTTGAGGAACCTGGAGCAGCCACGCTGAGGGTGGTAGGATTGTGGCCAGTAGAGAGACCTCTGCTGCCCACACTTCATTGGCCCACCCTGGCATCTGATGCTGCCAGGGGAAGGGGAGAGAAAGAATGAGTGAGAGTGAGAGCAAGCGAGAGTGAGCAAGAGTGAGAGCGAGCAAGAGTGAGAGCGAGAGACAGACAGAGACAGCAGACTGTGACAGAGACAGAGAGAGACAGTGGACAGTGACAGAGAGACTGGAGAGAGAGAGAGAGAGAGAGAGAGAGAGAGAGAGAGAGAGAGAGAGAGAGAGAATGAGCAAACGTCCCTTGTACCTCTGGAAAAATAATTTCAATTTGTGTATTTGTGCGTGTATGTGTGTATATGTGTATGTTCTACAGGTCAGAGACAAGAGGGAATTCTTCCCTGCCTTCACACAGGGAGGCAGGAGCTGTTGCCTGCACAATGTCTTCCAGACAGTGTGGTTCCTGGGGCTCTTGCTCTGTCACCGTCTTCAGAGGATCTCCTAGCCCCTTGGGCAGCCCAGGTGACCTGGGCCCTTAGTTATTTCTGGCTGACACTCAACACACATACATGTGTGTTCGTGTGCTTTGTGCATGGCTGCGGCCTGTATCCACCATTCTATTTGAGGTAGGCCACAGGACCATGTGCTCCAATCCAGCAGGGGCCTGGAACCTGGGGTTTCTTTAATTTTAGCATCCTCTGCCACCTTCCTGTTACCTGTTACTTCTTGACAACTAGGATCACTGCTCAGTCTTGAGAATTCAGGAAGATGGAGAGGAGAAACAAAAGAATGTTTTCCTTTAAGCCCAAGTAGGCTCAGAGATTGCTTATACAACTGTGACCAGTCTGGGTCCCTTATAATGTCACTAACAAGCTTTCTGCTTGCTAACAGCAATAGCTCCTGGCCCTTGAGCCCAGCTCCCTGAAGTCAACCATTTCTGCTTGGGTTGGTTTCCTTGTCCACACTGATGACTATGGAATCGAGAGGGGCGGAGAAACCCCCTTTGAGACTTCTCATCTCACCTCCTAATAGCAGCTGGATGAAAAGAGGCCCAAGGCCCCCTTTTGTGTGCTAGTTCCTATCTCAGTGCTGGTCTATTCCCTTACCTAGCCCCGCAGTGTCCTACGGGATAGGTGGGGTCCAGACAGACCCTGCTGGGATGCAGGGTCCTGCTTTCTCGCCAGGAGGTGCATTTTAGTGTTCCTTTGGCAGGGGGGAGGGTCTTACAACAATGCAAGAATCGTCAAGTTGTCAAGACTGCACTGGTTCCACCAGTAAACCCTTGTTCCCGCCCTCTGGGTAACTGGACCTACTTGGGAAATGCTCACCTTAGAAACCATCGCTTAATCAGAGGCGTGGCCCTCAGGTAAAGAGGCTGTTAAGACCAAGTATATCAGATCCTATACAGTGGCATGCATTGAGTGGTGTCCCCTCATTAGGGCTTCCTTGGTGTCAAGGAGGCTCCCGATTTTCACTCCCCAGGGGGCCCTGATAGCTCCTTAGGAACGATTCTTTAGCCATACTCAGTGTGTGGGGAGCAAGCCATCTCTGTCCCCTAAAGGTGACCAATCAAAACATGTTCAGAGGCAAGTGTGGTGATTCAGGTGGGCAAGCACACTGGAGCATTTGGTCTCAGGTCCCAAGTGTTGGGTCAGAAGTGGTGGGAGAGATTTTCATCTGGGTCCCTCTTACACTGGCTTTGAAGGTGACAGTTCCCAAAGAGATTCCTGGCGTAGTCGGGGCATCATCAGAATCACTGTGTGACCTCTTGGGGGGATACTACTCACTTACATGGAAAAGTTCATATATTTTGCTTAAAGGAACATGAATTTTTAAGTTGCACCAGATAGTAGTAGAAACCACAGTACTTATGACTTTTCCAGGTGTTTTCCCACTCATTCATTAGGTCGTTTTCAACTCCTTCACACCCTAGGGGTAATGATAATGGTATGCCCCTAGATATGCCCATACGGGGTGTTCCAAAAGTCTTAAGCTTTAATAGCTATTGCATATAATATATTATGTAGAATATAGAAAATATATAATAACTATTATTCCATATTAAGATGATTAATGTTTATTATTTTAATATAGAACAAACATTATGCTATATTAAGATAATAAATGTGGTAATTAAACATTAATTAAGATAAATACAACAATATAAGAATTAATAGAATAGAATGAATATATATATATATATATATATATATATATATTACATACAACTATTAAAGCTTCAGACTTCAGTAAGACTTTTGGAATACCTTGCATGTTATGACTGCCAATGGCTCTGTGGATTTCAGAGACTGGAGCCCTGCTCAAATCCGCACCCACCATGAACTTTGCATTTTGTCTTTAGCAAATTCCTGCCTTGGTTGGTGTGATTCTAAAAACCTCTATATAAGGTCTCTACCCGCCCCCCCCCTACCCGCTCCTCTATTCTCATCTGATGCCTTCTTCTTTGACCCTATGCAGAGGGCTCCTTGAGGCTCTCTAGGACTCATCTATGTACCAAGCAAGCCCTTTCCTCCCTGGGGAGGGTCAGAGTTAAGGTGTCAGTGGGGCTTGTTCAGTAGGCTTCTGAAGAGACAGCATCTTTAGGCCAAGGGGGTCATAGAGCAACAGTAGAAGTTCTGGGCCCTCTAGTTCAGGAAGTCAACATATCTACTTGCAATGATGGATTCCCTTCCAAGCATTCCTTTCAGCAATGAAAGGCCCAACAGGGAGACGCTTCCCAGGTATCACTGCAGAAGATTCAAGGTGTCGAATCAGCGTTTGTATCAGCGGAGAATGCTGGGATGGGTAGATATTGCCATCTAGGATTATAAACAAGAGTGCCCATGCTAGTCGCACATGTTCAATAAGGGGAGGGAGGCGGACAAAAGGATGTGAATGGATCAGAGTCTGCCTAACATCTAATCCCTTCCCTGACAGAAGTGTTGTTCAGAGGAGGAGTGAAATCCCCATGGATGATTCCATGCCCTGTATCAGCGCAGTACTGATTGACTTCCTGGCCTGAGAGAGTTACTCACTCTTCATGCCTGGGGACTTCTGGCCTAGTGATGAGCTGGGCTCCTGGAAGCATTCTAATCACCCTTTCAGTTCCCATATCCCTCCTGGCAGGGGCCATCGCTTGCATGTTCTGGGTATGATCTCAGTAATGGGTAGCTCTCCACAACAATGAAAGCGAGCTGAAGTCTAAGTCCAGAAACCAATAGCTTTTATGACAACTGGCACCTCTCTGTTGATGAGCACATACTGACTGAGGAAGTGTGTGCTGTTGGTAAATCGTAGCTGGGCTGCAGAAGTTGGTAAATTGTAGCTGGGCTGAAGAAGCGAGCCCCTTTCCCCACTGCCACCTGGCTTGGTGCAACTAGACTTGGCCTGCACCCACGCAGAACTACTTGTGTTCCAAGAAAACAGTTGCCCAATCTTGTCTTTATGTCATTTCCTCAGTTCCCGTGATAGAGGATTGGCTGTTGAGGGTGCCCTAGAGGACATGAGTGGGATGGAGATCACTGCCATGAAAAAGCAGGTGAGATCCTTGAGGAAATCAAGCTACTATAGCCTCAGGTTGGACCTACTGCTTCGTATTGGACTCATGACCTCAGGAAGGGGAGTCTGGAGCCCCTCATGAGACACGCAGAACACTGAAAGTTCAGGGATCTCAGGGGTCACTAAGACCAGAGCTGCTTAAATTTTTTCCACTCAAGACTCCTTTTCTCCTGTGAAATGTTTATGCTACCCAGGGTATACATGTATATGAAATAGATACACAAATCTAACATTTACTAATATAAATCATGATTTCACAACCCCCCACATTCAGGTAGAAGACACCACATGGGGTCTCATAGCACAGTTTAAGAAGCTGGGACCTAAGCTATCCTTCCATACAATAAAATTCTCTCTCAACCATTCTAAGTACCCTCCACTTAAAGATTTCCAGAGATGGAAAACTTACCATCTCAAGAAACAGCCTGGTCTATTGTTGCACAGTTCTCATTTTTAGGAAGTTCTTCCTTATATTTCCCTGAAATCTGCTTCCAATAGCTCCCTGAGAGAAGATGACATCATTCAACATAACAAAAACAAGGCAAGGCCTATCTTTTTTGCCTGGGACGTGATGTGCTATAGTGAGAAGAGTACTAGGTTTGGAGTCAGAGGCCCTGAGGTCACAACTTAGCCGTACTGCCTATCACTAATCTGATGACCTGGGCAAATGAATCCAGTTTCCCTATTTATAAAGTGAGGGGCTTGAACAAGATCAGTGATATTCAACTCACATGGGGGGGCATTAATCCCTTCCACAAGGATCCCCATGGGCCACACGACTTCATTTGAAAACTTAATGTTCTCCCTGTTCTATTGTTTTTGGATTGATTTTGTTAAATATTTCCCAATGACATTTGAATCTCCTTTAGCTGCTCTGAGTTCCAAAATTCCTGTCGCTAGGTATTTAGGGAGCGGAAGAGTGAGGGTGGGAGTGGGGCAAAAGCAGACCTCACAGATGATCCACCTGACTGGTTTAGGGAAGTTGGCTCAGTTTCCTTAAGTTTCTGGTAGCCTGTGGTATGCCGGGCGGGGGGGGGGAGGGGGTGGAACTCTAGTGCTAGGTCTTGAAGAAGTTGGAGTTTCCCGGAAGTTCTTGGGAAGAATCCCTCTCCTCCCTCTCCAGAGGGGATCCACTTTCTGTTGGTATTTGCTCCCGTACACTTTTCCTTTTGTGTGCCCAAGTGTCTCCTTTCAGCTTCCCCTGTGTCACGGTGATTTGAATATTAATTTTCCGGCCTTTGGCCACAGAAGCCCCATTGGGATCTCCCCCAGGCCTTCTCCCTCCCCCTTGGCAGCTCCCAGCTTCAGGCCTGACTGACCCCTCTGTGATGTCTGTCTGTCTGTCTGTGTCTCTGTGTCTCTCTCACTCACTCTCTCTCTCTCTCTTTGCAGCTTCATAAGATCTCTGGGAGACTGCAGGCCCTGGAGGCAAAGTGTACCGGTTGGCGGCAGAAGGAGTTCATTCTCTATTCTGCCCTGCTCTCAGCCTGTGTTATTAACACATGGCTCTGGATGAGAAGATAAAGCAGTTGGCCCCTCAGAATGCCTAGAGGGCATGAATGGTGGAAGACTATTGGGGAAACGTTCTTGTAAACTGTATTAGCAAACATAGATTGATCCTTTGACCTCTAGAAGTTCCATGGAAAAAGCTACCTTTAAAATAATTTCAAGACACAAATTGTACTGGTCTTATTGTGGGCAGTGATGGTGTTCAAGGGGGTCGGAAGGGAGATGATACCTTGTCCTGTTTGGGGCAGGAGTAGGGAAAGACCACCACAAGAGACCTAAGCAAACATTGCCTCTCAGAGCATTGCGGCAACAGCCCCTCTGACTGCTCTTCTGAATCATTGTTCAGGGATATGAATGTTTGGGACAAAAAGACCTACCCAAAGTGACTACTATAGAGCTCACTCCTAGAAAGCAGAATTATTTATTAGAATCTCGAGAGGCGGACCCCATCCTGGTCTGGGAGCCAAATTCACAGCAGGAGAGGGCCACTGCCTTGAAAATGTTCACAATATCTATACATTTCAGACAAAGAACCCCCCAAATCCCACCCTCTCTAGGTTGTGATTGGTCACATAAACCTTTATTCCCTAGTCAGTCAGTGGAATGCAGTAGACAAGGTGATGTACGGCTTCGGCCACATAAGCCCCTCTTTGGACGATGGCATGCAGTCCAGGCCTTACCTAAAATCACGTGACTGGGGCCTATGGGCCTGAGCTACTTTAGTGAACAGTCTCTGATGAATATGTGCTTAATCTGTAAGTTCTTCACCTTTCCACACAATCCCCCCTGTTACTCATATATATTTCCTCCTGATGAACTAACATTGTAGTTAAATTCAATTAACATCTCTACACATTGCTTGTTGATCTCCTCATCTGGATCGTCCCCTGCTACCGCCTCCCATCCCTCCTTCTGTAAAATCATCATTTTAATGGCATCCTCTGTCTGTCAGATTCTTGACAGTGACCTCCGAACTATTTTTGTTACTAATGTAATCATACAGGGTAAACATAGTGGCAACCGAATAATACCACTGATTGCAATGTTTCCACCAGCCACTATCAAACCAAGACCACCAGTCATTTGTAAAGGGAGATTTCCAAACCTGTACACAGGTACACGTGCAATCTTAGGGATGTTCTTGGTGATTTTCTTAACAATTTGCCCATTATCATCAATTTGCATACAGCAAATGGACAAATTCAGTTTCCCACAGACCTCTCCTTCCTCTACTAGCAAATAGTCTAAGACTAGACCATGTTGTAACACTGCTTCCCTTGTCCGAGTTGCCTGATCGGCCAGTAAGTCTAAGGTTTGAGCGGTTTGGTTGGTTATTATCTCTAGGACTGCCTGTAGCCTAATCAACCGATTTAACACATATATTGGCGTTCAGTACCCCCAACTACCATCCTGGGCCCTTGTTGCCGGTCCATACTCCTTTATGATTCTCTCCGGAGGCCAGGCATGTCCCCACCCATTGGCATCATTTGTCTGGGTCAAAGAAGTATCAATGTGGGTTAGGGAGCAGTCGGCACTTTGTGTTTCACTTTCCAAATCTTCGTATAACCATATCCCCAATTGATGAGAGAAAGAAAAAATTAGGTCTAATTATACCTATATAACAAGCCCCAGTCCCATTTTGGGGTAAATGGGTATAAGCCCTCTCACCACAGATCCAATAATGCCCCTTCAGGGCAGGATTATCATCATATCAAAATATAAAGGGTTCACTTGAAGGTGGAAAATACCTGACATCCTAGGGACCTAAGACTCTCCTCCCGTATTAGAATTACATCTCCAAAGATGATTTTCAACTACCCATTGGCAGGTGCAATCATTTTCCCCAGTTAGATCCTGGTGGCTCCAGAAATTATTAAACATTTTCCTAACAGGGCGTTGTCTATTCTCCCATTTCCACTCCATCGAAGTGTAAGTTGAATCTGGTGCTGTGCTATTCAAGGTTACACATAATCCACATCTGGGGTCCCTCTGGATCAGGGATTAAACAGGCAGGTGGCATTTTCCTCACACACCCCTCACTATTATTAGAATGTTGGATACAGCGAAGCACTGACCCATCATAACAAGTTATACTGGTTTGGTTCCGTCTATTCATGTACCTACTGCAGTCTATGGCAGCTCCCTTCTCTGGCCTGCGAGTCCATGTCCATTCACTTTCTCCCATCCATGGCCCTGTGCCAGTCTGATTCAGGCAATATCTCCCTAAAACTGTACTGGTCAGAGTCCAGTGGTGCTTTTCTTCTGCTGAGCAGAAACCTGCTCCATTGTGTATCACTGACCTGTTGCTCAATATCCAGGCCGGAGACAAGGGAACAGGACCCCAGGGCCACTGTGTAAGTTGATCAGGTCCCCCACGTATCCAAGTCAGTCCATCTAAAGCTAGTGGCTATTGTTTGGATCAGGGTTTGAAAGGTATTTTCATACCCCACTGCTCTCGAGGTACCAGTACAAAAGGAGTACCCACATAAAATCATACGTGCATAGACAAGGCACAGTCTCCAACCCTTTGGGTTTGGTTCACACCCCATTCTTCCTAATAGTATATAATACCCCTAATCCTGACAATACAGTTCAACAAAATGTAATATCTAGTACCAACAAAATCCCAAGAAAGTTCCCCAAATGAGACAAGTCAAAAAGATTTTACATGCACAATTCATCAGTCTTTTCTAGGCTTCTTGTAATTTCAGCCGCACTTTCAAGGTTCCTGGATCAGTGTCTACTGCCCACTTCTTTGGTGCATCCACGGGATCTTTGACTCGAGTATGATGTGTGCGTATCTCTTTGGTGCGTATCACTGTGTCTGAAGTCAACAGGATCTGGAACAGTCCTTCCCAGCTCAGGGTCAGCTTGCCCTCCTTCCATATCCAAACCAGGACCCAGTCTCCTGACTAGAACTTATGCCCTGTGAATCCTAAGGGAGGAGTCTGAGCAATGAGTCCTTTTAGTTATAAAGTTTTCAAATGTTGCAGTACAGACATGACATATTTCCTTAAAAATACATCCTTGGTCTCAAATATTGGATCCAAGGAAGAATTTTGAATCCATTTTGGATAAGGGTGACCATACATAATTCATAAAGTAATAATCCCACATCCCTTCAGGGTTTTGTTCTGTTCTTAATAAGGCAAGGGGAGGGCACTTGGTCCAGGGCAATTGTGTCTCTAACCCCAATTTAGTCAGTTGCTGTTTAATTTCCTTATCCGTCCTTTCCACTTTACCTGATGAGGGTGGATGCCATGGGGTGTGTGAGTCCCAGGATATTTCTAGCACTTGGGCCACAGATAGGAGGATCTTAGCTGTGAAACAGGGGCCTTGGTCCGAATCTACCTGCTCCACCAACCCATATCCTGGAGTGACATGCTCAGGGAGGACTTTTACGACTGCTGAGGCAGTTGCCCAGGCAAGGGGGGTGGAGGCTTCCAACCAAGAGGTCAGATGGTCCACTAGGACCAACAGGTATTTGAGATGCCCCACTGATGGCAGCTCGGTAAAGTCCACCTGAATGCTTTGGAAAGGCCTGATACCAGGGGGCCTTCCTCCCTTTTGGACTTGTCACTGGGCCGCCCTATTAGTCCTCTGACAAACAGGACACCCACTGGCCAGTTGCCTGCTGTTGTGTACAGGCCGGTGCCACTAACTTAGCACTGCATCACACAGGTCTCAGACACCCCAGTGATTGCCCGGATGTAAATGTGGGAGCACATGTCTCATACCTGCTGTGGTCAGTACCTCCCTGCAGTCAGGGAGGAGCCAGTGCCCCCTTTATCCTCCTGAGCACCAAGGCTTTGCATTTCCTGCTTCTCTTCTGGGGTAAGGGAAGGTGGAGGCATTGGAAACAGAAATGCCAGAATTAGTACCATCATTTCCTCCATACTTACAGATTCCTCTTCTCCAGCCCATTTTGCCTCCTCATCTGCAAAGCAGTTTCCCCTTGTCTCAAATGAGTCTCCTCTTTGATGCCCCTGCTCTGTGGATGCCTGTCCCTGTTCGGGGTGCACACAGCCATCTCCCCTAAAGATCCCATCCCAGAGAGCACCCAACTGTTTGGGACAAAAAGACCTACCCAAAGTGACTACTACAGAGATCACTCATAGAAAGCAGAATTATTTATTAGAATCTCGAGAAGTGGACCCCATTCTGGTCTGGGAGCCAAATTCACAGCAGGAGAGAGCCACTCCCTTGAAAATGTCTACAGCTTCAAAGAACCCCCCAAATCCCACCCTCTGTGTGATTGGTCACATAAACCTTTATTCCCCTAGTCGGTCAGTGGAATGCAGTGACAAAGGTGATGTACGGCTTCGGCCGCATAAGCCCCTCTTTGGACAATGGAATGCAGTCCAGGACTCATCTAAAATCACGTGACTGGGGCCTATGGGCCTGAGCTACTTTAGTGAACAATCTGATCAATATGTGCTTAATCTCTAAGTTCTTCACCTTTCCACACATGAATTTAGTGTGTTGGCTCCTTCTGATGAAGAGGGCCCTTTGGATCAATGCAGCAGAGAAGGTGGTTCATTGCAGGTTTAGACTCCTGGACCCAAAGGAGGAGGTGTATCTAGCTTGTGGGTTTCTCTTGGGCCATCCCCCAAATCACACAACACTCCAGGGCAGTAGCAAGCAGCCAAATTAGGACCATCGGCCTTTAGTCAGTCGGCTTCTCCCTTGGCTTAACTTCCCTTCCCTTCCCTTGAGATTTGGGTTGCTGCTGCTTATACATCTGTCCCCAAACCTGACCCTTCTCCCCTCGTCTCCTGAGGAAGCTGCCTGGGGTATATGTGCTGATGTGCGTGTGCGTGTGCGTGTGTGTGTGTGTGTGTGTGTGTGTGTAGGAAAAGTCTAGTTGAAAATATGTTGTGAAACATCAATGCACCCTGGGGAACAATTTAGCTGGGAACCAAACACAGGCAAACAAACAGGTGCTTCGTGGCCCTAGAGAAAGTACTCCTGTGACTTGGGCCAGCTACAGGCAGGGACTTGCTAACTGTCTGGGCTTTCCTATGGCTTCTTCCCTATCCTTTTTTGAGGCAATTGGGGTTAAGTGACTTGCTCAGGATCATACAACTAATACGTATTAAATGTCTGAGGCTGGATTTGAACTCGGGTCTTCCTGACTTCCATCTAGCTGCCTCTCTTCCCTGTTCCTTAAGGTCTTTCAGGGACCCAATATCCTGGGCCAGGTCAGCCACTTCCCATCTCAAGGAGGGAGCAGGCAGACCCAGTCAGGTGGAGCTTGGGAGGGAGGCTGCCTTCTTCACTCCCTCTCAAATCCATGAATTACCTCAGTGGGTTTCAGCTGAAGAGAGCCAGAGGTACAGCTGTTCCTTCTGGATCAGACAGGAAGAGGAAGAAGCTAGCTAGCTCCTCAGAAATGTTGTCCGCCAGCGAGCGTTGCCGACTGAAGTCCTCCACACTCTGGGACAATAAAAAAACTGAGTTCTTGCCTACTTCCTGATAGTCTGGGACTTTGGTGCCTCAGGAAGGAAATGGAGAAACTCCTGGCTTGTTTTTCGTCCCCAATCTGCCACTTTTCTCCTGGAACTGACCCTTGATGGTCCCTGTACCCTTCCATTGCAGTGACTCGGTTTCCTCAGCACAAACCCCATGCTGTTAAAAAGAGTAACTCAGATCATAGGTAGGTTCTTCAAGACATACCTTATTCTAAAATCCTTTAAAATAATTGCCTTCTTTCAAAAGGTTCTTGTAAAAAAAAAAACTTCCTTCTCCCCCCCCTCCCGGTTCTTTATAGATTGTCCCAGAAACAAGGCTAGGGAATGTGGCTGAAATAAAGATGGGGAGGGGTAGTGTGGTCAGGGGCCAACTGTGACTTCTGTAGTTTCCCTTAGCTCTGGAGAAGAGGAGAAACCACGTCTAGTACGCCCATCATTTTCCTTGTTCCCTGGCAGGGGTGGCGCTCCTGGGTTGTGGGCCACTCTTCCATTTCCAGTCTCTTCTTCTTGGTTGTTCACTAAGGAGAGAAGGAAGTGGACTGTTTCTTTTGCCCACCCCCATCCCTTTTCCTGGCCCAGTAAGCACTAGGGGGCAGAACAGAGGCAGTGGTCCTAGTTTCCTTGGAGCGAGCGGCCCCTTTGTGTAGACTAGTTACCTCCCCTGCCTTTGATTCCCCAGACAAAAAGCTGGGCATGATTAGCTCCTGTGAAGTCTACCTACTGAGAGCTCCCAGGAGGGCGGGAGGGGCCTCCCTCACAGCCAGCCAGCACAGAGCAGAAAGCTATCCAGCTCTCTGCCTGTTTGCCCTACTGACTCTGGGTGGGTCAGGAAGCTCACTAGGGGTCCTGGGCCACCCCAGTGGCAACAACCGTCCCCGTGGCGGGGCTCAGGCCGTGCCCCCTCCCTGGTGGCTTCGCCCAGCAGTGGTCAGACCTCAGATCTTCCTGGTGAACTGCGCCGTTCCCACAATGAGTTCCTCCGTGCTGCTCCCCAACATTACCATTTTAAAGGGCAGCAGGAAAGTCCGGGAGACGTGCTGATACGGTGAGGTGGGTGTCCAAGACACGGGATCAGGGCCGGGGTGCCTGGAGCAAGGGTTCGACATCAAGGACCTTCTCAGTTCTGTGCCCCGTGAAGATCTTACCCGCCTTAGGGCTACTTGCATATTGGTCAGGGCTACATAATACTTCATTTCCCACGGTTATCTGACTGCTAAGGAAGAGGTAAGCATCTTGGGGAATGGGGGGGGGGGGGCTTTTCAGGAAATCCATGGGTCTTAATATATTAGAGCTAGAGAAGGCCTTAGAGGTCATAGAACCATGGAATATCACCTCTAGAAGGGATGCCTCCTTTTTTCCATTTGGGGATGACGTGCCCTGAGTAGAAGACACAAAGTGAGAAGTATCTGGTAGTTCATGACCTGACCATGTCCTGATGACGGTGCCTGGGAGAGCCTTCATTAGTCAGGGACAACGGAACCAGGTAACTGTCCCCCAGAGCCCGAGATGCTGAGGGATGGACCTCGTAATTTGCTCAAGGGGATCGAATGTGGTACCAAAGTAAGACTGGCTTACTGACCAGGAGCAGGCAGGGAGTGGGGTTTGTGGGAAATCTCATTCATCAATACTGAGAAGGCCTCTCTACAGGATGGCCGGGTCTGTCTTGTTCTCAAGTACCCCACACTGGCTTTTGATGACCACTTCCTTCAGACAGAGAATTTGTTTTGTGAAAGCAGGTTCCACAAGGACCTAGATGGAATTATGCTGTGTGTATTTAGGAATATGTGCTCTTCTCCAGTGGCTCCCATCTCTCCCCTTAGCCCACCTCGAACAAGCTGTGTATGGACAGGGTATCTAGGTACAAGTGTGCCCTTAACTTAAGAGAAAGGGCCTTAAGGTGAGATCAGGACCTCCGAGTCTCTTATCATACAAGTCATTTCCAAGGCAGGGAGCTTCTCAGAGCCATTCCCAGGTGGTACGAAAGAACAGCATCATTTCCCTGGGAAATTGAACTGCGTTCAGTGGGGACGGGGAGGCTTTCTGTCCCTCTCCTGCTTCTTTCCACAAACTCCTGCTATCCCAGACCTGGGGACACCGTACCATTCAAAGCTTTCTTAGTTCAGTAAGTTCCAAGGGCCACTTGAAGTCAGTGGATATACAGCAAAGGAGTGGGGACGTGCTCTGAATGTGGTTGATGATGACCCCATGTACCCGCTCCCAGGGTCCCATGAGTTCTCCACCCATGCCCGCCGAGGTTAGCATTCCCGTTCAATGAGGCACGACATGGTGATCGAACGTTCTGAAACCTGAACTGAAGCCACACTGCCTATACTTGAATGGACTCTGCTGTTTACCGTGTGACCCTGAGCTGGTCCCTTCTCACTCTTCTTCCTTTCAAATGAAGGGAGAAGTGTTAGATTACTCTAGGGATTCTTGACCTGAGGTCTATGACTTTTCTATTTCAGTGTAGTTTTTTTTTCTTTTTATGAATTTAAACCCACAATTCCGAGAAGAGATTTCCCAGAGTTCTCTAGACAGTGGTCAAAGAATCCTTTTGGTGATTAATAATTTTCCGTCATGTCTGAGAGATTCTGGAGTGGTTTGCTATTTCCTGATGTAACTCATTTGCCAGCTAAGGAAACTGAGGCAAACAGGAGGGCAAAATGACTTGCCAAGGGTCACATAGCTAGTAAGTGTCTGAGATCAAATTTGAACTCGGGTCTTCCTGACTTCAGGCCCAGTGCTCTGATGTGCCACCTGCTGCCACACCAAGGGGTCTAGAACACAATAAAGTGTGAGAACTGGCACTAGGAGATCTCTGAGCTCCCTTCCGGGTCTGAATGTTAGAATCCTAGGCCAAATCAAGTCATTTTCATGTGTGTGTGAGTGTGTGTCTATGTAGGGACAGAGAAACATAGAAAGAGAGGGACAGAGACAGAGAAACAGTGACACACAGAGACAGAGACAGATAAAGAGACAGCGAGAGAGACAGTGACACAGAGACAGAACCAGTGACAGAGAGAGAGACAATGATAGAAAGACAGAGAGACAGTGACAGAGAGACAGAAAGAGGAGACAAAGAAACACACAGAGAGACAGACAGAAAGAGAGGGAGAGAGAGACACAGAGACAGAGAGACAGAAAGGAAGACATAAGACAGAGAGAGAGACAGAAAGAGACAGTGACAGAGGGACAGAAAGAGGAGACAAAGAAACACACAGAGAGACAGAGGACAGAGAAAGAGAGGGAGAGAGACACAGAGACAGAGACAGAGACAGAGACAGGCAGAAACAGAGAGACCCAGACAGAAAAAGAGGGAAAGACACACAGAAAGACAGGGACACAGAGAGAGACAGAAAGGGAGACACAGAGACAGTGACAGAGACAGAGAAAGACAGTGATAGAGAGACACAAAGAGGAGACAAAGAAACACACAGAGAGACAGAGGACAGAGAAAGAGAAGGAGAGAGACACAGAGACAGAGACAGAGGCAGGCAGAAATAGAGAGAGAGAAACAGAAAGAGAGGGAGTGAGACAGACATAGGGTGACAGACAGAGAAGAGAGACAGAAAGAGGGAGAGACAGAGACATACACAGAGACAGAAAGGGAGACAGAGAGACAGTGACAGAGACAGACAGAGGAGAGAGATAGAGAGACAGACATACAGAGAGAAAGAGATACAGAGTCAATAGGATAGAGATGGAAAGAGACACAGAGAGAAACATTTGAGATCCAGAAAGATTTCTGTAAGCACCTCCTTCCTGTTTGGCTCTGTTGTATTTGACCAGAGCTGCAAACCTCCCCAAAGCTTCTACAGTTTCCTTTTGATGGTCTCCTCATATTCTGGACCCTCTGCTTCCCCCCTTACTTCCTTCTATAGCTCGCCGCTCCAGGCAGATATTCCTCGTCTGCTGTGCCCATAGAAGAGCAAGCCCTGGCCGCTGCCCGGTGACGGGGGCCTCGATTGAACTATTTCAGGGTCATTTATATTCTAGTGCTTGGGATGTGATTAGTCAATTAGTGTGATTAGTTCGATTGAATATATAATTTGCTGGGCTGGAAGCAAATCTCCTGCACCGTTGCTTTGGTAGGGATTCAGCACTGAGCACTTTTTTGTTTTTTCTCCTACCAAGTAGACCCCCGTCCCCTCCGGGCTCATTCCCAGAGGCTCCCTCATCACACATATGGCAAAAAATCAAGGTGGAGGAGCAGCATGATGTGGTTCCAAAGGAAAATAGGCGGCGGTCTTGAAGTCGTGAGCCCTGGGCTTAAAAGTCCCAGTTCTGCACGAGGCGACCTCAGTGACCTCTAGGTCACAGTTCTGCTTCCGTAAATTGTGTGTGTTCAATTCGATAATCCCTAAAATCCCTCAACCCTTTGGAGTTCCACGGTTCTAATAGTTCCTTAGGGAGTGAATTATAAATTATTCAAAGCCATTTAAACTCCAGACACTTTAGACCAATGGTGAGGACACTAAATCATATATTAAGAGTCCCTGTGGGTCACATATTGACTTAGAAATCCATGTTAACATCATCTATGTTATACTGTATTTTTATTTATTTTGTCAAACATTTCCCAATTCTATTTGAGTCAAGTTTGGGTCAGCGGTTGACTCCTCTGCCTCCCCTACGCAGAAGACCGGAAGTGAAGGCGTTGCACCGTGCCAGGGCCAGAAAAGGAGCCTTAGGTACTATCTGGTCTCAAGGCTCTTCACTTGGGGTTCATGATCTTGTTGAAAATATATCCATATATTTTAATTTTTAGAATTTTAATATAATTGGCTTCCTTTTTAATTTCATGAATTTGGTTTTGTGCATTTAAAAGAAGAGGTCCATGGATTTCATCAGATTGGCAAAGAGGTCTTGGACTCACAAAACAACCATCAAGAACTCTTACTCCAGGCTAACCTCCCCATTTTACAAAGAGGGAAACTGAGTCCCAGAGAAGAGAAAGACTCACATCAAGTTAAGAGCAGTGCTACCACTAGAAGTCATCTCCTGAGGGAGCCTGCATCTCCAGAAAGTATATAGAAGCAGGTCAGGAAGAAGGGAGGGCCCAGGATGAGACAGAAATTTCGTGAGGGAGCCGTAACATTTCGGGAGTGTTTTGATCTACCCGGTATAGATTTGCATTTCTGTGAGCAAAATGTGCAGAGCTAGAGCCGCCTTCTCAGTCCAATAAGTGTAGCAAATCTGGAGATGGATATCTCTTCCCCCAGGGTGCTGTCATTTTGGGCTCAGAGTTTTGGTACTGGACCATCAAGGATATTTGGTTTCCTTTTCCTTTTGTTTCTTGATTTCTTTTCCCTCTTGGATTTCTTAATCCCTCCTTCTAATCCTCCTTTCCCCAGCTTTCTGTTCTCTCACTGTATCCGGGAGGAAGTTGATGAAGGCTTTGTTAGCGGCCTCCCATCAAATGGAGGGCAAATGGCCCCAAAACCACCTTCTTGGGATCCTCCCCACCCATGGCGGCAAGGTTCTTGGGCTGACTGGGCCACGGGGTTGGTGTTGGCGGGATGCCCCTAGTCCAGTGGTACTGGGAGCCCCTTGGGCTTCCAGAGTAAAGGGCTTTGAAAATGGCATTTGGTAGCAAATTGCAGAACAAATCCCACCCTCAGAAGTAGCAAGGAAATGCATCCCAGCAACTGAATGCCTGCGCTTGGTCTCGCCCCAGATTTAGCTTTACTTATTAATGTCCAAACTTCTTACTTGAGAGGAAGAGGATTCCCCCGCTCCCACCCCCACCTGCAGCCTGACTTTTTATATAAAGGCAGCACCGTGGATAGAGCTTCAGTTGGAAATTTCAGTGTTCCAAAAGGATGAAGCTAAATTGCCCCTGGTTAGTCCTGGATTCGGTCTTCCTATATTTGCCTGTTCTCTGATCACCCCCCCCCCTTCCACCCATGCCCTTCCTGTCTTGCTTTTGGAAGGGAAACTCCTCCCACCCTCCACCATATTGCAACCCCAGTTAACCAGTAACCCTTTCCTTATGGGATATCCCCTTCATCTCCAAAGGCTACCATTTAGATCTTCCGATTTCCTCAGACACTGCAGCAGAAAGGGCAGAGTCTAATGCCCGTGTTCAGCAAAGCCTAATCTTAAAAGCTGCATCACTACAGATTCCCGGTCCAGCTCAAGTAGCTCTGGCCTTGACAGACCAAGCAGTCGAGCATAGGCTAGCAGGCCCACCTTCCTCAATGGCAACCTCGGAGCACGTCCCAGACATCCCCAGTTCTTCTTAAGAATGATTCATCGTGGTAGATCAGCCATGGCTTAACTCTGAAACTCCCTCACATGGCTTTGTTCCCCTCCCCCCCCCCTTTGCCGCTTTTCCGGGACCATGAGTGCCAAAGTTGATTCCCAGAGTGTAATAGCGGACTTCTTTTTATTTGATCTAAACCCACCTCTTTCTAGCCTCAGGGAATGCCTGTTCTTTCTCCCATTGCTGGAGTATCTGACCAAATCTGTGCTAATTCCAGTTGCCTTTCATGATTAAATAGGCTGTGATCATTTCCTTCTCTCCCTTCCCCTTTATCTCTCTAGTTTAATATTCTCATTGTAACTCTCACAGAAGTGATCTCTATACACATCACAGGTAAATATGCCCCTTCCTTGATCTATTCTTGTCTCTTGTTCGGGTTTTGAAGTCTTTTGCATTTGGCAGCACTAATTCCCGAGCTCCCATGCCTCTTTCTTGGGGTCACCCATGCCATAGGGAGGAAAGAGCACTGGTCTGGGAGGAACAGATTCGAGGTCTAGGCTGGTTTTAACTTGTTAGATGACCTCAGGCAAGTGACTCTGTCTCTCTGAGGGTCTCACTTTTTTTTTCTGTATAATATATAGGTTGGACTAGATCTGGAGGGAGAAGCTTCCCCCCATCTTTTCTTTCATTTAAATTAAGAAAATAGTCATTAAGGGCACATTTTCTGTGGGTATTTGATGCTCAATTAAAAAAAGAAACCTCTCATCCCTAGATTATATTATCTCTAAGGTCCTTTGCAGCTCTGTATTTCTGTGTTTCAAATCTTGGCAAAGCACTGTGTGAGTGAATGTAGCTGGATATCATACAGGGGTACAGAAAGGCTGCAGAGAAGAGAGACATCTGGCATGGAGGGGGAATCGTTTAAGGAAACGCTAATATGGATGTCAACTAAGCTTGGTACGTGCCCCAGTCATCCGGGTCTCCGTTTCTAGGTCTCAAACCTGAAGGGTAGTTGAAAAGGAGGGAGAATGCTTGAAAAGAGACTTTTCTCCACTTCATAGGATAATAGACTTTAGAGCTGGAAGAGGTCTCAAAGTACAGCTTGATCATTTTCCACAAGGGGAAATTGAGGCCTGAAGAGGTGAAGTGAGTTGCCCAAGGTCACACAACTATTAAATACTCGAAGTGATATTTGGACCCAGATGTTCCTGGTTCCATGTCCAGAACTCTAAACCCTTTATCATACTGTGTCCCAAGGATCTCATCTCTGAAAGGCCACCTTTGGATATGTCTGGAGGAGGGGAAAAAGGAGGAGGATGGCCTGGTCTGGGGGAGGGGGGCAGAGTACAGATGCCCCTAGAGAGGGATCTGTCCCCAAGGGGAAGAAGGGCCCGGTGAGGACATAACCCATATGAGCCTCATCTCAAGTTAGGTCTCAACTGTGGTAATAGTCGAATTGAGTTTGAGATAGTTGAAAGGTATGTAGGGGTAGCTGAGGGGTTGGTTAGGAGGAGATGAGGAGAACTAGGCAAGCCAGTCAGGCCCAGGCCAATGGAATTGCCTGGCCCGGAGCGATCAGGTACACTTGAGTTTAGGTTTGTTTTCATTGCCTGGTTTCCATGACAAGAAGCCAAGCCCTCGCTCCTCTGGGAGCCTTAGGAGGGAGGGGGTTTGGGAACAAACTACTCTTTTCCCCTGGGGTCTCTTATTGCTATCCAGGTGTCACAGCCCCACTGAGAGCAATGAGTGGTAGCTACCCTGGAGCTTGTGGCTTCAGCAGGGCCTGGGGAACCTGTGGTCACCATGGGAACGATGTCAGCAACCACAGTTAGCTGGAGAAGGATCCCTACACTCTCTGTGCCAGGAATGGGCTGGGGTAGGGAAGGCAGGGAGCATAGCAGGGCAGAAGGACCCCATGGAAGGGGCAAGTTGGGGGTTAATAAAGGGTCTTCCATTTCTTTCTCCCTGCCCCCCAGCCCCTGTGACATTTCTATGAATCACATGATCCATTATCCCATGGAAGGGCCGGTATGCTAGGAGGAATGGCCAAGAGCTCTAGGCAGGAGCTGGACAGCTCCCCGTTCCTGACTAGTATTGCTCTTCCAGGACTCCTCCATCCCCAGCTCTTCTCCTTTTGCTTGACCTTAATGTTATCGATGACTATTGATGATGTACTTCTTTGCTGTCTGCTACTTCTTGGAGTTCCTTACATGGAGGATGTCGGAAAAAACGAATGGCGTGAAGAGCTCTCCGGCCAATAACCACAACCATCACCCGCCCCCGTCGGTCAAAGCCAATGGCAAGGATGAGCCCGAACATAGGACCAGCAGGTCAGCAGCCGGATGAGCCTGCATGGTCACAGTGAGGGAGGTGTCTGGCTAGTGATTATGAGGTCGAAGTGGGCAAAATGAGACACCTAGAAGGATTCCAGGGAGAAGGAGGAGGGAAGCCCATTCTGGCCCATTCCTTAGGAATACTGGATAAAAAATACTCTGAAGTCTAAGAGGATGGACAGAGACCAATGGTCATCCAGGAGTCGGGCCCAGAGAGGTCACGTTCTGTGGAAGCTTGTTATCTTTCCTCTGGCTGGTCTTATGAGAAAGTAGGCTGACCCAGGCAAGTCATACCCACTTCTGGCCCAAAGGATCCTAACAGAATATTGAGATCACTTGGAGAGGTCAGCTGGAGAAAATTCTGGGATGAATGGAATTAGGAAAGGGAACTCCCATGTATCCTGGTCCAGGGATCAGGCAAGGGTTTGATTCCCTGGGTACTACATAGGGAACTGTCCAGGGAGGGGCTATAATCTTGGCCCTGATACTTCTTGTTGAAAGGATGGAAGTGTAAAGCAATGACTCCATCCTATTCTGCCGGTGACTCATGCTGGGAGAGGGCATAAGGACATATAATATGGGTCCTCTGTCCACCCCAGCTTGTTGTACAGTGAGATGGCAATGGTAAGAGGGAAGTAGAGGGAATGGGGTTTAGAGGGACCCATGGCAAGAAGAATCCTTTCTCCTCTTCTTGCCCTGAAACATCTGTGTCCCAGGAGCCTTGTGCAGATACTCCTGCTGAGATTGCTTGTGGTTCGAGTCCAGGCCCTGAAAGCAGCCGCTGTTGGCATTTGGGTGGGACTCGGGAGCCCACTGCTGCCAAGCTGACCCCTTTTCCCTCCTCAGGCCGCAGTCGGCAGCTGACGACGACACCTCCTCGGAGCTGCAGAGGCTGGCGGCGTTGGACAATCCCCAACAGGGTAGAGGGGGGTTTCGAAGGTATGGTCAAGCTTAGAGTGCAACTTCCTGTAAAAAGGGAGATCTAGGACTCCCTGGGCACCAAGACCCTAGAACTTCCAGCTCATCCACTGGTTTTTAATCTCTTGAGAAAGAGAATACCCTTTCACTAAGCTTTTTTGTCCTCAGCTTCCCATTCTATGGTAATCCCTGCCCTTCTCCCACCCACCGTGAACATCTGAACAAGTTACAAGTGTGCAAGGTTTGATATGAAATAAAGAAACAAGAATTGGATTAATTTGCAGACTCAAGTGACTTAAAACATTGTGGGAAGGGAGAGAAGGTCAAATCAAAAGCTCGCTGCTCATCTGGCCATGATCCCATGTCTTCACTTTGGAAGATTAAAAGCCCATGATTTTCTGCTGCCCTGTTAGAGTTGTCTTTCCCCAAACCTATGCCAAAAGGCATGTATGATTTCCCTTGGTTTTCCTGGGTATACTGAGCAGGCTATTGCAGAGACTGCTTTCTCTGTGATCACAGGTCCCGGGTCCCTCCCTTCCCCTGCCCAAATGGAAGTGTAGGCCTACATGAGCCTGGAGTTTGGCCACTATCTCCTTGGATTTGTGACCTACCCACAGTAATGAAAGAAGGAGCCCTCCAAATGCTGTATGTGGAACTTTTGCTGGGGCTGCTTTTGGGACAAGTTAGATGAGCAGGAACCCCACCCACTTCCCTGGGTTTCCATTCTCCAAGGAAACAAAGGCTCTAGAGAATCCCTATCCTGCCTGAGCATCCTCTTAGGCCAGAGCCCAGTTTGTTTAGGGCCCATAGGTAAGTTGATAGCAGACTCAGGATGTGAGGCACAAAGCTATGTAGTTTGCTTTTTCTACAGAGGCCTTCACTCCCAGGATTTCCTGCCCACTTTGACCACTGGCTCTTTTTTCCTCCTTTAGGATTGTTCGACTGGTCAGAGTCTTGAGAGACTGGGCCAATAAGAATTTCCGAGAGGAAGAGCCAAGACCTGATTCATTCCTTGAGAGGTTCCGTGGGCCCGAGCTCCAAACTGTGACCACTCAGCAGGGCGATGGCAAAGGTGACAAAGATGGCGACGGCAAAGGCAAAAAGTAAGGTCCCCCTGTGGCATGTTGCTTAGGCTTAAGAACTAAGGGGATCGGGAGAGGCAGAAATGAGGAGGGAGAGTATTCCACAAGGGATATTGTGCAAAAGCATGGAGGTAGGAGATGGAATATGCTGAGCTTGGTTCAGTTTGAAAGAGAGCATATGAAGGGAAGCAATGAGAAATCGGTCTGAATATAAGCTGTAGGGAAACCGTGAAGGGCTTTAAAAATGTTAAGCTGAGACATTTGTATTTTATCCCAGAGGCAAGGGGGAGCCACTGACTATTCTAGGAGAAGGAGCAGCATCAGACCTGTGATTTTTAGCAAGATTGTTTTTATAAATGTATGGAGGCTAGATTGGAGAGGGGAGAAAGTAGAAGCAAGCAAGTCAATTCAGAGGCTATTGCCATAGTTCAGATAAGAGGTAGCATGGGTCTGAATTAGGGTGGTGGAGAAAGTGGTTGCTGTTGAGGTAGAATTCCTATGATGTGGCAATGGTTGGATGGAGGGGAAGATGAAGGAGAAAGAGGAGTGGGCATGACTCCAGTGTTACAAGCCCGGCTGACAAGAAGGATGGTGGAATCTTTGATGGAAACATGGAAAGCTGGAGCATGGGCATATTGGATTGGATTTTGGATGCCCGTGGGACCCCCAGGAGCTGATGTGTAAGCACGGTCGTTGCTGGACGCTTGGAGATTAAAACAGGCTGGGGCTGGATATGAACGGGTGTCCCAAAAGTCTTTGTGTGGTTTAAAGCTATTACAAGCTGGTCCTGATGGCAAGCAGCCTCAGATCTGGGCATTCCGGGACTCTGGGCAGGGCAGAGAGCTTCTTGCTCTTTATCGATGAGGTGGCAGATTCAGGTTCTGAGATCATGGAGGTTTAGAGTATAGGATTCTGCAGGGGATCATCAATTCAGAGCTGGTGGGGGCCTCAAAAGTCAAATTTGAACCCGGGTTCCCCGACCCAAAATCCAGCCCTCTCTCTGCTACACTCTAGGGGTGTACATTCTTAGAAGTCTTCAGGGCCTGCTCAGTACTTTCATCCAGTCAGCCCCAGGATGAAAGGGATGCAAGTGATTTTATCTTGACCCTGGCCCTGTGACTTCCTGGGTGGTGGGAATTTCCGGTGAGGAAGTGCCCTCTGCCAGTGCAGACTTATATCTGCTCTGCAATTTACAGTTTAGTGTGTAGTCTTGTGGCTTGCTTAGAGTCACACATTCAGGATCAAAGGCGGGTCTTGAATCCAGATCTCTATTCATTCACTATGCCATACTGTCTCTTGGTGCAAACTCTATTACCCCCATTTTACATATTAAAAAAACAACAACTCGGGCTCAGAGAGATCAAGTCATTTGTCTAGGGCCGCCTAATTAATGAGGTCGGGAGCCTTTGCAAGGCACTCCACTGTGGCTCTCTTGGCCTGTCATGGGCAGAAAGACTGTCTAGCATTCATCTCCCCAGCAGGGTTCCCGGGCCTCCAAAATGCCGCTTCGAACAGCTCTGTCTCCAGAGGAGTAGCATTCATTTGGAACTCCTGGGAGGGGAGAGGAGAAGAAATGTAAAGGGCATTAAAACTAATTGGCTTGTCTGCAGCTCCATATTATACAATACCCCGTAATCAGAGCACCAAGCAGAGAATTGGTCTCGAAGTGATTGCTTGATCAGGGGAAGAAAACCAGAGGGGGCACCGTGGGCAGACGCTAGCTGCAGCCCAGAGAGGTCATCTGAGGTCCCCTGTTCTCGGGAGCTGGAGGCTGAGCCACGGGGGCTCCCCCTTCCCCCTAGCCCAGAACATGTTAGAGTCTTAGCATAGAGGAGGCATCTCATCAACATTTGTGGGGAGTGTGATTCTTTGCAAGAGACACACAGAGGCCTCGGGGCCTGGAACTTCCCTGAGCAGGTTTCTTGCATCTAATCTCTTGGTACTGCTCACCCCCTTAGCCTAAAGTTCTAGGTATAGAAACCAAGGTCCAGGAGGTAGTAAAGAGAGAGTTCAGTCCTTCCTGAGACTTTCCTAAGACCGCTGGAGGCAGGAAAGCAGACTACTTCTGGGGGGGAGGGCTGTTTTCACATTTGAATGAGCCCTTCCAGCCCCTGAGCTTCTGTTTTTCTCTATACAGGAAAAAATTTGAACTCTTTGTGCTTGACCCTGCTGGGGACTGGTACTACCGCTGGCTCTTTGTTATTGCCATGCCTGTCCTCTATAACTGGTGCCTGCTGGTGGCGAGGTGAGCTTGACTTCTGGCCAGTCCCTGTTTTTCTTTCTCCCTTCCCCCCCATTTTATATCCCAGAGTATCCCCACCTCTGCTGGACACTGTCACGTAGCAAGAGAACCCACCAGCCGCTAACTTTGCTGGCGTAGAAACAAGCAGGATTAAAGGGTATCCCAGATGAGCAGATGCTAGCCCCAGAGGTGGGAACTGGTTTGGTCCTAAGAGCTGGGCTGCTCTCCTAAAAGACTGGCCTGCTCTCTCAAGCTAATGTTTCTGGGAACTCTGTCTGGGGACGATTGGATTTCCTGACCGATCCCTTCCTTCACAGGGCCTGCTTCGGTGACCTGCAGAGGGGATACTATCTGGTGTGGCTCATACTCGACTACGTCTCTGACGTCGTCTACATTGCTGACCTTTTCATTAGGCTTCGAACAGGTGACGTGAAGCACAGGCAGCAGGGGTTGCTTCAGGCATTCATGTTTTCACAGATTGGGCCTTCTGGCCTCTGAGGCAGGTGATGCTCCCTCCGCTGCTAGATCATCTTAGTGTGTTTCAGTGGTAAAATGAATCAAAGTTAAAATGACCCCCTCATGCCCAAACCTCAAATTTTGCCTTTGTCACTTCCCATCTCTTCTTTGGGTCTCAGTTTCCTCCTCTGTTCAATGAGGGGGTAGGACTTGGTGGCCTCTCAGGTCCTTTCTGACATCGTAGGATCCCGTAGGGATGAGTCTCTTTGCACTCTGGACACAGACTTCCAGTCACTCTCTCCTTGGGTTGGTACTTGAGCCCTTTCCAGCTGAGTAGGGCCTGCCAGAGATTGTATTTTACCGGCATAGTCTTTGAGAGCTCAAGGTCACCTCCACACCAAGGTGAGACATCACAGGGGGACGTCAGTGGAGGAAACAGCCCAATTTTAATATTAACCTAAGTGAGACACAAGAGGGAAGATGAATTGGCTGCAGCTATTAAAAAAAAAAAAAAAAAGATCTGAATGCATTTCAAGGCCAAATAGAGATGATTTTTTGATTCATTGGCTATTTTACTTTCTTCGTATCTCTGTTCCTGTCCATTTTCATTGAAATCTGAGAGGTGACTGTAATTAGAATCTCCCAGAAAGAAACTTTCCCATTAGGAGACTCAGCATCGGAGTACTCGCGTCTCCTCTGGATGACATTCCTTGGAAACACCCGAATTAGGTTGGCCTGTGGCATATTAAGACTTTGCTCTGTGTGAGTGTGTGTGGGGGGGAGGAGTTTAAATGGGTCCTGAATTCTCTAATTTAGCTCTGCAAAAAAGAAGGCAGTATGTTCAGGAGCCACAGGGAAGGGATGGATGTTCCGCCCAGCCCTGCTATTGACTGGGACCTCATTGACTCTGGGGGACCAAACCCCCACTCCCAAGATATCTGGGCCATTGCAGTCACTGGCCTAGCTTTAGCAGGGGGTTCTTTCTCTCCCCTGTGCTAGACCGAGCACTTCAGAACTCCTGTTTTGAGGGATTCAAATGAGATGAGGCTGGGCTCCATTTGCATCCAACTTGTTTTCAGGTCCAGTGGAAGAGGGGCAGAGATAATTTCTTGCTTTGCATCTCCATCAGGTTTCCTAGAGCAAGGGCTGCTTGTTAAGGACCCCAAAAAGCTCCGGGACAACTATATCCACACCCTGCAGTTTAAGCTAGATGTGGCTTCCATCATCCCCACCGATGTGGTGTACTTTGCCGTAGGGATTCACAACCCCGAGCTGCGCTTCAACCGCCTCCTTCACTTTGCTCGCATGTTTGAGTTCTTTGATCGCACGGAAACCAGGACAAGCTACCCCAACATCTTCAGGATCAGCAACCTTGTGCTGTACATCCTGGTCATCATCCACTGGAATGCCTGCATTTATTATGCCATCTCCAAATCCATTGGGTTTGGAGTGGATACGTGGGTATACCCCAATATCACAGATCCCGAGTACGGTTACCTGGCTAGGGAGTACATCTATTGCCTCTACTGGTCCACGCTCACCCTAACTACCATTGGAGAGACACCTCCCCCGGTGAAGGATGAGGAGTACCTCTTTGTCATCTTTGACTTCCTGATCGGTGTCCTCATCTTTGCAACAATTGTGGGAAACGTGGGCTCCATGATCTCAAACATGAATGCCACTCGAGCTGAGTTCCAGGCCAAGATCGATGCTATCAAGCACTACATGCAATTCCGCAAGGTCAGTAAAGAGATGGAAGCCAAGGTCATTAGGTGGTTTGACTATCTGTGGACCAACAAGAAGACCGTGGATGAACGTGAAGTCCTAAAAAACTTGCCAGCCAAACTCAGGGCTGAGATTGCCATCAATGTCCACCTGTCGACGCTCAAAAAGGTGCGGATCTTCCAGGACTGTGAGGCCGGACTGTTGGTGGAGCTGGTGCTGAAACTTCGTCCTCAGGTCTTCAGTCCCGGAGATTACATCTGCCGGAAAGGAGACATCGGCAAGGAGATGTACATCATTAAGGAAGGAAAACTGGCTGTGGTTGCAGATGATGGTGTTACCCAATATGCCCTGCTCTCAGCAGGGAGTTGCTTTGGAGAAATCAGCATCCTCAACATCAAGGGAAGCAAGATGGGCAATAGGCGCACAGCCAACATCCGCAGCCTGGGCTACTCGGATCTCTTCTGCCTGTCCAAGGACGACCTCATGGAGGCCGTGACAGAATACCCGGATGCCAAGAAGGTCCTGGAGGAGCGTGGGCGGGAAATCCTCATGAAGGAAGGGCTACTGGACGAGAACGAGGTGGCTGCCAGCATGGAGGTAGACGTCCAGGAGAAGCTGGAACAACTGGAGACCAACATGGAAACCCTTTACACTCGGTTTGCCCGCCTTCTCGGCGAATATACCGGTGCCCAGCAGAAGCTGAAACAGAGAATCACAGTCCTTGAGACCAAGATGAAGCAGACCAGTGGGGACGACTACTTGTCCGACGGCCTGGACACCCCCGAGCCGGGGACGGAGGCCAAGGAGGAGACGGCTGCTGAGAAGCCTTGAGCTCCAGAGCCTTTGATGCTCCGGTCATGGGCTCATTTGGACAATAGGTTAAGGTGGTCCTCTGCCTTTTGAGAATGGACCGGACTACATCTGACCTTGCGTTCCGGCCTCGGGCCCAGCACTAGAAGAGCCACTTTGAACCTGAAGACGCAGCATAGTATTAGTTGAAAGAGTTCCGGATGTGGACTCATCAGAGACCTGGATCTGAATCCTGTCTCCAATGCTTTTGTTTGCTGTGTAATCCTGGGTAAATCACTTAATTTAATTTTGTTTCCTCTTCTGTAAAGTGGGGAGGGAAACAGTAGTACCACCCACCTCACAGGGTTATTGTGAGGCAAGCACTTTATGTAACCTTAAAGCACTACAGAAGTGACAGTTATTATTACCGTTTTGTAGACTTGAACGGTGGAGTTGGAAGGGACCTTAGAGTAGAACCAAGTCATTTTACAAAAGAGGAAACTGAGGTCCAGATAGAAGTCTCTTCCTTAGAGTTAAATACAGCTGGATGTGGGACTGAAAGTTAGGTGGCCCAACTCCCAGCTGAGGCTCTTTTATATCATGGCTTCTTTTTCTTCTTGGAATCTTCACTTTTAGTTCTTGTATTTTCCAACTCCCAGAGTCAGAAGGCCCTTTTCCTAGGGGGAGAGAGCTCCCCAGGCCCGACCTCCACAGGGTCTGGTTCTGGGGAGACCGTATCTGTTGGGATGCTTGGAACTGTTGATTCTGTCAAAGCCACTGGAAAACAGAAAAAAGAAGGCTCCATACTCTTATTGGTTCGAAATTGAGCAAGGAAGCCAGGGAGCAAGATGTTTTCACCAGCATCCAACAATGATCAGATTTCAATAACGGCCACTCCCCCCAATTCCTCTTTCCTTGCTCCATTCTCCCCACCCCCACTCCATTCCCCCTAAAAAAAGCCAGGCACAGATGCTTCCAGATGCTTCCCCAATATGCATGCGTACACATGCACATACACATACATACAAGTATACATATACACAATGCACACAAATACATAGATATGCACATGCAAATGCAAGCATGCATGTACACACACATGCACACAAATACATATATCCATATAATGCCCATGTGCATGCATGCAATGCGCACACATATACATCTCCAATCTTGCCTCTGGCTCTGTAGGGAGAAGAGACCGTGAAGGGGCCTTCTCTGAGAAATTCCCCAGTTGGGATGACTTTATCAAGGCATAACAAAAGGAGTGATTCCCCAACAAAACGAGGTGAGCTAGGGAATTTCTCACACAGAAGATGGTACCAGACTCTTTGGGGAAGTACAGTGGAAACAATGACTGTACAAGTTAATGTATCTATTAGAGTAGCTGACAATTCAATAAATGTGTCAAAGCAAAAATGACAAGACCACATAAAATAGTTACCCCGGAACTACCCAAGTCCCGTGGAGAGTGATTACAGCCCATGGGGCTTCATGTCAGAAGCTTTCTTGGGGAGGCTGAGCTTTGGGGCACAGTTTTAAAATAATGGAGGTCAATGATTCAGCAGGGCCTCTGAAGAGTGTCAGAAATGGAAAGGAAGGGGTGCCCCAAAATCTTTTTGCTGGCCTGGAGTGGGGAGCCTGACCTAGGGTGGGGGTATTGATTTTGATTTTTTGGAAGAGGGGAATAATAAACAAATGATGGAGGGCTTAGAAATCCATGCTTCAGAACCTTATATTGGCTCACTAGGAAGCTAAGGACTGCTACACAATTAGGTGTGAGAGCTGTAGGGTACTGTATTATGGGGAACTTGACCTTTGGGAGATCAGAGGAGAGAGAGGGAGGCCTAGAGCGTGGAGACTGGCTGCCTCTTCTGCAATAATCCAGTGCTAACATAGGGCCCAGACCAGCGCCGTGACTGTGGGAAAAGAGAGGAAGGGGTGGACAGTAGAAGTACTTTGGACAAAGACTCTATAAAGGATTGGATGTAGGGTGAAGGATGGGCAGAAGAGCCAAAGATGATGTGGGGCTTATACAGACTGAGACTGTAAGCATCCTCAAACTCAAGTGCAGAAGCCACTGGACCAGTGAGGCAGAGGTCAAATAGATCTTGAGTCCATCATTCTTGGAATTGTTGAGGCAGAGCCAGCATTTTCTCTCTTGTGTTGGTTCATGTGTCTTGAAGGAATAGAGCAGTGGTTCTCAAACTTTTGTTTTCAGTATCTTTATCCTATTAAAAATGATTGAGGATCTCTCCAAAGAGTTTTTGTTTATCTGGATTATATTTATAGACACATACCATATTGGAAATAAAAACTATTTTTGAATTTGTAGACCCTCTAAAAGGGTTTCAGAGATTCCCCAGGATTCTCTAGACCCTACTTTGAGAACCACTGGAATAGAGAATACACAGAATGCTATACCCCAAGTGGTGATTCCTGCCTTAGATTCTTAGTGGTTGTGTGACTATTGGGAAGTCACTGCAACTCTCTGAGCCTCAGTTTCCTCATTTGTAAAATGGAAATAATACTAACACCTACCTCACAGGGTTGTTGTGAGGATCAAACGAGCTAACTCATATAAAGTGCTTTGCAAACCTTAAAGCCCCATATGAATGTCGATAAAGATTATTATGAATTTAAGATATTATCTTTGCTTAAATAATTTTAATGGCAAGTTCAAAGAAATCTCTCAGATATTCTCAGTCAGATCAGTGACCTCTAACATCATTCAGTAAAAATGCCTTGGGATAATCCATCATTAAAATATATGATTATTCTTCTCCAAATCTGGGCTGTTTTTATTTACATCCTCACTGTTCAAAGAATGTGGGATTTGCGATCAGAATGTGGATTAAAATTCTGTCTCCTAATTACTATCTATGTGACTTTGGGGAATTTACCCAACATCCCTTTGCTGATTCAGTTTCCTCACCTATAAAATGAGGGTGTTGGCATCCAGTGACTCCTCAGTCTGATCTTAATTTTGTAGGTCCTGGGCCCAAGTTTCTGGGTAGAATTGCCCTAGAGTAAAGGTTTGTGAGGCTGTCACAACAACCCAGGGGTCTACTCCCTGCAAAAAGGGATACTTACTTGGAGAAAGCAATTGACCTCCTGTAGAAAGGGTGGCACCAGGGCTTTGACTGGAATGAGGAGAAGTTACCCACCATCCTCTTTGCTTGCCATCCTCCTGCCCCTCTCACCCCATCCCTGGAAGCATAGTATCATTGACTCCCAGATTTGTGATGTGAAGGTAGATGTTGGGAGTGGGGAGGAGGCCCCAGTTGATTGCCTACAGGGAGGCTAAGGTAAGCTTTCCTCCTCATCCTACCCTGTGAAGGTGTTTTCTGATAGATGACATAGTATGTTGAGCAACTCCCCCTTTAATCCTGACACCTTGGATGAAATGGGGAAATTATTATTGAAACTACTTCCTTGTCATGTGTAAAGAAAGTATTTTGCAGTTTGTAAAATGCTTTCATATCCATCCATTTTTTTGGAACCTCACAATCCAGGTACCATTTCCCATTTTGCAGATAAGAAAAACTGACTCTTAGAGAATTTAAGTAACCTGCTCAAGATCTCGCGGTGAATAGCAAAGCCATCTTAGGTATTTCACATTTTTTTATTATAGCTTTTTATTTACAAGATATATTCACGGGTAATTTTTCAGCATTGACCCTTGCAAAATCTTCTGTTACAAAATTTCCCCCCTTCTCCCCACCCCCTCCCCTAGATGGCAGCCAATCCAATATATGTTAAATATGTTACAATATATATTAAATCCAAAATATGTATACATATTTATACAGCTATCTTGTTGCACATGAAAAATCAGATCAAGAAGGAAAAAAAAGTTGAGAAAGAAAACAAAATGCAAGCAAACAACAACAGAAAGAGTGAGTGCTTGCTGTGTTCCACACTCAGTTCCCATAATTCTCTCCCTGGGTGCAGATGACTCCATCTACAACTGGAACTGGTTTGAATCATCTTGTTGAAGAGAGCCACGTCCATCAGAATTGATCATCGTGTAGTCTTGTTGCCGTGTATTTCACAATTTTGCCTAAGCTAGGTTTCAGGGAAAAGATTGGCAAGGTTGAGCATGGAACATAAATCTGTGTTTACCTAACATGGTTGGTGGCCTGGAGCACAATCCTTCAGTCTTGAATCTTGGGGATAGGGTGATCAGTTCTAGGTTAAAAAAAAAAAAAAGCTGTCAGTAATACATTGTGACGGTGTTTTGGACAGTTACATGACCCCGTGCCTCCTCCACATCTGATTGGCCTGATACTTTTGCCCATGTGCCACTGATGATGGGCAGGTTCCCCTTGGGTTGTCTAGGCGAGCCTGGGAGCCTAGGCCTTTTTGCTTCTGGTGGGGAGAAAAGACTGTGAGCTGCACTTACCTGGCTTCCAGGTAATTAGAAAATCTTTAGACAAAGCAATCTGCTTCCATTTAATTGGTCAAACATCCTTTCCAGGTTGGCTAGAGAAGGACTTAGACTCACAGATTCACAGGAGACATCTATAGTTTAATCTGTGTTATTTATTGCTACTTCTTTTGCCTGGACTTGAGATTTCATTCATGGGGAACTTCCAGTGCCTAAACTTTCTTCCATTAAAGTAAGAATCTTGACCTTTTTTTTTTTTTTTTTTTATTGTGGCTCCCTTAGCAGTGTAATAATGTCTCCTCAGAGTTTTGCTTTTAAATAAATAAAAATAAAATACATAGGATTAAAAGCAAACCAAATATATCGAAATAGTTATCAAAATTTGTTTTTAAGTTCACACACTTTGGGTGAAGGAACCCTACCCCAAAGGTACCTTCCTTGCTGGGGTTTGGCTGAACCAAGCAGCCTTCCATTGGTCCTACCAAGAAGATGATTCCTTGATTACCAATTTTTTTTTTCTGTCTGTCCGTTTCTTTCAAGGAGTCCAATTGTGTTAGAACTAATTGGACAGGAACCTTAAGATTGTCTACTGTGATTCTCTTGTTCTAAAGAGTGGGAAACTGAGGCCCAGGGTGAAAGCTGGTTTGCCTAGGGCCCCACAGGATGCAAATGGCAAATGCTGGATTGGAAGCCCTGGACCCTGGGATTGGGGCCTTCAATAAGGGACCTTCTGGGTTTCCTGAGTCCTATCTTCTTTTCTTTCCCCCATATCATGCTCATAAAAATGTAGAAGCTGGCCTGATCTGAGCAATCTTTTGGGGAGCTCAGGCAGTACGAGCTCTCCTTTTCCAAGCTGCTCTCCCCCCACTGCATGAACTGATCTTTCAAGTTTCAGGCCTTAAGAGAGGAGACACTGATTCCTGGGGTGTCTAAACCTATCTTCATTCATTTATTCCCAAGACATGCATGAAGCCCCTACCCATGTGGCTGATGACAACACCAGGCCTTGGCAGGTACCAAAAGTTGGGGTCTGATCACGTGAAGAATTCACAACGGCCATTCTCTTTGGCAAGAGGCAGGTTTATTTAGGAAAAGAAGTTACCCACAAATGAGGGAATATAATAGACACCAGGCATGGTTAATACAGAATGGAGTGGGAGAGCACAGAAAAGGGTTTTTTTAGTAATAATGGAGAAAGTTCCCTAGTGGAACTGGCCATTTATGGGGACAAAGGAAATACCCCCATGAGATTGGGGCCTGTGCTTAGCTGGTGGACTCTGTCCTGAAGGGGACTTAACACCCTAAAAAGGTCAATGAGCTAAAAGGAGAAGTGGGGCCAGGAGACACGGCACAATGAGCAGAGAGGTGAGGAGAGCCCATGTGGCATGGGGGAGGAGGGGGAGGGGCAGGGGAAAGCGCACGTGGTAGTGACCCAAAGGAGGGCAGTGGCCGTGGGATGGCCCGGAAATACATTTATTGGGAGAGTCGAAGCTCAGGGACGTGCCTGGGATCTCTGAGAGGCCGTGGCAAGCTGGGCTGCCCAGGATCCTAAAGGGCGGCTCCCGGGGGTGGGCAGAACTGGGATTTCAGCCTGAAGGACCTCCCCGGAGGGTGGGGCCAGGGGCTAACCTGCTCCCAGGCTGGGCCTGGGGCCGGCCCGCCTCGGGGCTCGGTTGTTCTCTTGCTCTCCGCTCCTCCGCGCCAGGCCCTGTTTTAGGTGCCGGACGGGAAGCCGACTCCCAGCGGCCCTTACTCCGCAGGTGTCTGCGCTCCACGGGGCAGCTCGTTAAAGCGCCAAGCACGAGGGGAACCCCCAGCCACCTGGGGAGGCAGCTAGCACCTGGGGGGGGGGGGAAGTCTCATTGCACGGAGCCTTGAGGAAAGCTAGAGGTCCTAAGCGGGGAGGCCGGAAGGGCGTTCGCCGCCCCCAGGCCCACCGCATCGAGTCTCTCACTGCCGTGGCTGGAGGTGGGTAAGTCTGCTCGGCTGGGACGGATAACGGGCGGGGTGGGGGGTGGGCTTTCTGACGGGCTGGGGAGGTGCCGTGGACAGGTCCCCGGCCTGGCGATGTCATCTAACCCCGTGCATCCTGGAACCCCGTGCATCCTGGAACCCCGTGCATCCTGGGTTGAGGTTCAAGTCGCTTCAACTCGCATTTATTAGGCTCCTACTATATATTGAAGGCATCCTGCTAAGTGCTGGGGCACGAGTGGGGGAGGGGTGGGAGTTTCACAAAATAGTGTGCAGTCTGAGAAAGTGCTTTCCTAATTCTTCACAATCCTGTGATGAAAGTTGTTTTCACTGTTATTGTTGTTTTCACTATTATTGTTGTTGTTTTCACTATTATTGGTGTTGTTGTTTTCCCTGTTATTGTTGTTCTTTCCTGAGGCCCAGAGACAGAGCCGCTAGACTAGAACCTTGTAGCTACTGAAAGCCGGAGCCCCGAGGTCAGGTGGCAGAGTTTTAGCAGCAGGGCCCTCACGCCCACAGTCCCGCCCCTGGGCTGTAAAGTCTAGCCATCTACTGGCCTGCTGGCTCCCTGTAGGCCCCGAGGAACCAGATGGAGAAAATGAAGTAGGAAGAGCTCTCTAAGCAGGAAGGCCACCCCGATCTCCCTCTTCCCTCCAGAAGCCCCACTTTGGGGAGAGGGGGTCCGTCTTCCTTTTTCTCCTCCTGGTCTTTCTCCTTTTCGCATCTCAAAATGTCAGGGGCACTTCCTGTTCATTTAAATAAACACAAATCCCTCTGTCCCAGCACTGATCAAAGCTTGGGTTGTCGTGGCAACAGGCTGGGGGTGGGGAGCGCGCAGGGGAGAGTGGGAAGGGAGCTTGGGGGTGGATCTGGGGCAGGTGGAGAATGCACCTCCCCTTTCCCTTCCCCCCCCCATCTCTGGATGAGGGAGGCCCAGAAGGAGGACGGGGAGGGGTGAGCCGAGGAGGAGGCCGGGTTAATGGGTTCTGCCCTCCAAATGGCCAATGTTTGTTGTTTCCCATCTCTCCCCTCCTTCCTTCGGCTTTGTCTGGGAGCCAGGGAGGGTTAATCTGTAGCGTGACTATCACTGATTGCAAATGTTTCCCTGGCCCCCAAGAGCAGCCCAAGGGAGTAGGCTCTCAAGATACTAAATAATGAGGCCTTCCAGCCCATTCTTAAAGTGTAGCTGATGATCTCTGAAAGGCACTTCTGCCCTCTCTCTGCTGGAGTCACTGGGCTTCCCCGGGCCCATTTCTTTTAAAGGGAAATGGCAAGAAATCCCTCCTGCTGGCCTGGATATGGTTAAGCCCTTCGAGGCAAGGAAGGGGGGAAGCAGTGAAGTAGTGAAGTGACAGAGAAGCCTCAGGTTATCTTTGTTGGTTTAGGGATTGCCTCAGCCCCAATTTCGGGACCACAAATCTAAGTGACTTGTGGGTGACCACCATTCCAGTGCACCTCATAAGTGCTTTAAGGGACAGGCCTGCATGTCGATGTGGAATGATTTAGCTCCTATCATGAGTGTTCCTGGAAAGAAAATTAAGTCCTGATTCAGGGCCTGAAATTCGGTAAAGCTAGATCAGAACTGCTCGGACTGGAAGATTACAGAAAATGTGTTTATCTCAAGATTGGCAGACCGCACTCAGGAGTTTGGGGAATGTGAGCTAAAATTTCAGTAATAGCTCACATGTATGTATTTACTCTGTGTCAGACATTGTGCCAAGAATGTTACACATATTTTCTGATCCTTATAAGAGCTCTGGGAGATAGGTGCTGTTATTATATCCATTTTACAGATGAGAAAGCTGAGGTAAGCAGAGGTTTGGTGACTTGTCTAGAGTCACACAGTGATAAGTATTTGACGCTGTTCTACCCTTTGTTTTTAAAGTTTTTTTTTATTTTTCCAAATACACGCAAAGATAGATTTCAATATTCACCTTTGTAAAATCTGGTGTTCCAAATTTTTCTCCTTCCCTTCCCTCACCCCTCCCATAGAATCGAATAATCCAATATAGATAAAACATGTGCAAATCTTCTAAACCTGTTTCCATAATTGTCATGCTGAGCAGGAAAAATCAGATCAAAATTCTACCCTTTGTTTTGAGGGACCCAGGGGCACATGGGAAACCAGCAGGACATTTTGGGGGTTGTGTGATAGACAGAACATTGGACCTGGTGGTAGGAGACTGTGCCAACTGCAGGTCTGAGAACTTTGGGTCATTGCCCTAAAGGTAGAAAGAGCCTCAGAAGTCACCTAGTTTGATCCTCACATTTTACATGTGAAAAAACTGAGGACCATAAAGTTAAATGACTAGTCTAAGATCACACCGGTAGTAAGTTGCCGGGATGAGATTGTCTCAGAACCCATTTCCTCTTCTGCTTTCTTTCTTTTTTCCACAAATATATTTGTATTAACATCTTTTGTGTTTATATCACTTATATTTCTCAATTCTTCCCTCCCGACTCCTCCCAGAGAGCAGCAATAACAAAAGAGAGTAGTTTGGGCAAACTAATCAACATATAAAAACCACAGCTATTACATGCAATTGTTCTTCTCCCCTACCATTAGCAAAGAAATGGGGAAGGCCCCTTCTCACTCTTCTTTGGGGCTCTGATGGATTATCATTATTTCTTGACATTGCCTTTGACACCCACTCTGTTTTCTCCTTGCTTCATTTTGCTCTATTCCTCTGGGTTACAGGAGAATATGGCCTCTGGCACTCTGGGCAGGCAGGGGAAGGGGCCAAAAATCATTAAAGCCAGCTCTGTTTGTGTGATGAACTGGGGTGCTCAGAGTCTCAAGCAGGCTTTGTACTTGAGGGAAACAGAGGCACATTCAATCTAATGGGTGTGCTTAGAGTGCTCCTGCCATGTGCCAAGCTTTATGCTTGAGACTGAAGGAGATGTGCTTGAACAAGTCCCTCCCCACACAGAGCTCACCGGGTGGTGAGTGAAACAAGGCCCAGAATCCCACACTAACAGCTTGGAGTAGATGGAGAAAGGATCCTAAAGGAGGACCCTAAAAATGTGGAACACAAGATTTTACAAATTAGGTAGAAGAAATCATTGGAAACACTATCTAAGGGATCTTGGGTAGGTAAGAGGCAGTGTGATTTGGATCAAAAAAGATCTTGCTTCAAATCCTGCTACTTCTTTGCTGTGTCACCATAGACTAGTGCTTAACCTTTCTAGGATTCAGTTTCCTCCTGGATAAAATGAGGAGGTTGGGTTAGATTATCCTTTCCAGGTCTAGAACTATGATCCTAAAGTCCCATTCTTGGGCCTTGGGTTCTTCATCTAAAAAATGAGGGAATTGGACCAAATGATCCCACAGTTTACTTCCATAATCTGAGGGATAGGAAAGGTTTTCGCAGGTACAGAAGGGAGAGAAGGATAGAATGCCATGAATATTTTCATGAAAAGGGTGAAGAAAGCAGAAATGGATACATTTGTTTGGAGCATTGGATGGAATAGAGATCTGGCGAGATAAAAATTGGAGAGGTAGGTCAGAACCAGAGCATGGAGAGCCTTGAATACCAGGCTAAGAAATGCTCCAATAGTCTAATGAATATGTCATCTTCTCAAGGTGGAGAGTCCCTCCAATGCTGCAGGTCACAACCACCCAGGCCTGCTGTACAGGTCCTTGTTTGTTTAGTCCCATTTTCACCACAGAGCTGTGGATCAATAATCCCTTGCTCTGGTCATGGGAGCAATCCAATTGTTTTTCCCTATTCTGTGCATTTTTGTGGTGAGATTCTCTTCCCCCAACACTTGTCCTTTGTAATTCCTTTGTTTGTCAGGTGTTACACCCAGCTCACGCCCACCCGGACCTCTCTATTACCCTCTGGGTGAGCTTCAATTTCCATTCTTTAGAGATTGTCAGGTTCTGTGACTCAAAAGCCATGCAACAATGACAAGATAATGTTGATGTTAAAAAGAACAGCTTCTCCCTGTAACAAAACTCAGGGCCATTAGGAGTCAGTTTCTGTTATGTATCAATTTCTGTTATGTATGTCTTTGTGTATGTATGACAAACATATGTATTGTATATATATGGTTACATATGGTTTTATATATATATATACATATATATATATATATATATATATATATATATATATGTATCTGTGTGTGTGTACTGATAGATGAGCTCTATAAGTTGCCCATCCAATTGTGTTTCATAGTCTTTCATAGATAATAGAGATTTATAATTTCATAGTGTTTCACAGATAATAGGAATTCTTCATCCACTTGGTTTCTTTTGTGTAGATAGTTGAGGTTAACTCTTTTGGGTGATTATAGGGCTTAAGAGGTTTGCAGTGTTCTGAGGTTTTAAAACAATCATTTCAATGTCATTTTGGAGGGGATTATTTGGATGTCCTTACCATCTATAGACTAAAGAGTATAACTCCAAATCAGAGTGTCTCCTTGTTGAGGTCCAGATAATGGAGGAGTAGAACTCAGCTCTCTATGTCACTTTCAGTCATAGATGAGTATTTAGTGACTCGGTCACCTCCAAGTGGACACTGTGAAACCCAATAGAATCTCTGAGGCATTCTGCCTTGATGCTCATTGTTCTGGTTCCTAGGATTCTCCCCTCTCTAGAAAGATAATCATTTTGGCAAGGTATCAACAAGACCTCCTCTATGATTGATGTTTTTGCTACTTCCCTCGTCAAGGTGGGAGGAATGAAGGGGGTCCTCGGGAATTTAGGGAGGCAGTACTGAAGAAGAGGGAAATAATGGGAACTGGGAAGAAGAAATGTAAGCAAAAGAGCCAGAAACATTTTGAAGCTTATCTAATCTTTCTTTCCTGAGCTGTTATTCAGGGATGGCTGATTTTTTACTTGGACTCCAGGGATTTCATTCTCGCTTGTGGGGCTGGAAAAGATCTAATAAGGCACAAATTGAAAATGGAAAGAGCCCAAACCAAACTTGACTATGTACCTCATATGCTATCCTTGGATCCAGACAGGTGGTACACAACTGAACAACCTGCTTCTGGGGCGTGTGTGTATGTGTGTGTGTGTGTAAAAAGAAATGGTGGTTCTGATATGCTTTGGGGAGAGAATGATCTATACATTAAAATTATTTTGGATGTCTTTTGCTTTTACATCACTCATCACAGTTATTTCCAAATATATTTGTAATGAAGAAAAATCTGATAGTTAAGCAAAACCTATTGAAACGGTAACTTCCTCTAATAGTACACGCAACATCTCACTCCCATGCTCCTCTAACTCTCCAAGGAAAAGAAGGAGCTTTATTTTCTCTTTTCTTTGCTGGAGCCAAAATTAGCTATTATCATTATACAACATTCAGCTTTGTTTTTATTCCTCTCTCAGTGTCTCTTTTGTAGTGGTTGGAAGCATTGTTTTCCTGCTTCTACTTATTTTACTCTGCATCAGTTCGGAGAAGTCTTCTGAGTTGCTCTGAATTCCTCCTATTTGTCATTTCTTGACTGTAAAGTAATAATTTGATGACAATTAGATGTCATAAATTCTTTAGCCATTTTCTAGTCTACTGGCATCCAGTTTATTTTTTGCAGCCAAATAAGGGCTGCTCTAAATATGTGGGTGTATATGGGGCCTTCCTTTGATCATCTTGGAGTAAAGGCCCAGCATTGGGCTCTCTAGATCATTGGTTATGAACCGTGTGGTAATTTTTCTCACATAATTCCAAATTGTTTTCCAAGATGCTTCGACCAATACCCAGCTCCACCAAGAAAGTCATAGATAGGTGGGACTTGTGATGAGGGCAAGGCAGCCTGCTTAGTGGATTTTGAATTAGAGGTCCTGGATTCAAAATTCAACTCTGCCACATATTCTCTGTGGACCTTGATCTCATCTGTAAAATGGAGGGGGTTGGCTTAGCCATCTCTAATATCCCTTTAAGTTCCAAATCTGTGATTCTAGTTCTAATCCTCTAACTGGTCTGCTTGGGGGAGAGGCTTTTTCACTCTGGAAGGGATGTGCTAGTGTGGCCCACTGATATAAAGGTATGCTGTGGTTGCATTGAGCTTTTAGAGGGGCAGAACCAAAAGCTGTTCTGAGCTTCCTGGGAAGGAAAGAGTCTCAGAGAAAACTGGAAATGGGGGAGTGGTGAGGAAGGAGGCAGAAGAGTTTAGGAGGAAGAGTTATCCAACTACCATCTTTTTGAACTGAAGATGCCTGGGTTAATGGTAAAAGAAGCCATTTCTCCCTAGAGCAGGCCAGGGATGGAAAAGTTGAGCTTAAAAAACAGAACTTACAGAGACAGTATAATATCAAGGAAAGGAAGCTGGGTCAGAATTCAAACCCAACCTCCCGTGTTTGCTAACTGTGTAATTGGCACAAATCCATACACTTGTCTTATCCTTCATTTTATACACGAGGAAACAGACTAGCAATAGTCATAGCATTTACTTCAAAGGAATGTTGTAAGGATCCTTAAAAGATAATAGAGGCATCAGCTATATAGACCCCTCCAGTTAGTGTCTAGCTAATTTAAGAGCCAGCCATATGGGCCACACTCTCCTCCCCATCTCCCTTCCCCCCCCCAGCAAACTAAAGGTTAGAATTTGCCTTCCCTCTTCTCAGAGAGTCCAGGGCACATTGCTCTCCATTCACTCTTGAATCTGATAGTATATAGCTGCATGATCATGGGCAAGCCCTTTTATCTCTTTGGGCCTCAGTGGGCAGAGATTGGAATACAGGGGATTAAGGAGAGAGAAGAGTGGAAAGAGTGTTAGATTTACCGTAAAGGCCAAAGGGCACTCCTGGTGTGACCTTTGGCAAGTCCAGATTTTCTGGTTCTCAGGTGGACTGGATGACCTTGAAAGCTCTCCCAGCTCCAGCATCCAAAGATAATCAATGTGCTGCTTGGGATGGCTGGAGTAGTAGTTTGTTCTTTCCTCTAGACACAGTGGGGTGATTTCCTTGGGAAGCTCAAGTTTGCTGAGGAGCTAACTTCTATGCCAGGTCCTCAGAGTCACTTGTTCTATGGATCAATGTTTTTAATTAGATGTTTTTTCCTTGTTGCTTCTTTATTGGATTGAGTAAGCAAATTAAATTGAATAATTTGTTGTTAGGTCATTTAAATGCCAACTCTGTTTCATAACCTGGGCAGGTGCCAGATTTGAGAGTCCATCCTAATGTTGTCCCTATGTGTCCAGAGTCAGAGGGCAGCCAGGTAATTGGGCACACCCCCAGGGTGCCAATCAGCAGGCACTTGATCATCATGCATCAGTGGTAGAGGTGAGCCATTCTGGGCTAAATTTGAGAAATACTCCAGATTCTGATTAGATTTCCGAGTTTGGCTCCTAGGAGCTTTTTGCCAGGTCCTAGCTGAGGACAAGAGGAGGAAGGCAAGGTTCCCTCCCTGCCCGGGTTGGTTTTTAAACTGGAGGATGCCCCAGGAGCTAAAATGGACACTTCCAAGGCTCAGAAACCTGGGGACAATAAGCAAAAGCCAGATAAGAGGGTGGCAGCAAGACATATTTAGAGCCAGGGGGTCCCAAATGGGATAAGCTGGGCATTGTATACAAGAGAGGACCAGGACTGAGTTAAAGCTCCAAGGGCAGTAACTGATGGAGCAAGTATAGGTCCCCAAGAGTGTCACCATTGATTAATCTTAAACTAAGATTCACTAAGATGCTTCCTAACTTGATAACCGTGGGTCACTTAACATTACTGAAACTCAGTTTACTTAGCTGTAAAATAGGGATAAAAATACTCACAGGGTTGTTTGAATAAGGCTCAATTAAGATGTCTAGAAAGTGCTTTGCAAACCTACACTCACTATAAACATGTGAATTATTATTGTTGATGATAATTAAAATGGCTGGCATTTGTCTAGCATTTTGCAATTTGCAAAGCTCTTTGAATACATTATATCATTTGGATCTCATGACAACCCTATGAGCAAGTTGGAGTCTCCTCAATCAGCAATTCATAATGGAGTCAATCCCAGCTCAGACACTTTCTCCTCGTGTGACATTGAACGAGTCAATTAATCTCCTTCAGCCTCAGTTGTCCCATCTGTAAAATGAGGAACTTGAAGGCTTTTCTAGATTTCGATCTATGTTCAGATTCTGGCTCTAGTGCTTGCTACTTCCATGATGCTTAACCAAGTCATTTGTCTTTATTTTCCTTATAGTGGAGAATGTGGAATAGTGGACCCCTGAGGGTTCTTCTGGTTCTAGATCTGTGATTATGACTGATTCTTCATTGATTGGAACATTATTTGTGGAAGAGAAAAACAATGGTCCAACTTCTCATGTCAAAGAGGCCAAAGTTGATAGCTTCTATAAAGACCTACAACATCTTCTACAAATAACACTGAAAATAACCAGCCATAGGGGACTGGAATGCTAAAATAGGGAATCAAAATAACAGAAATAACAGGCACATTTAGTGTTGGAGTACAAAATAAAGCAAGGCAGAGATTAATAATGCAGTTTTGTCAAGATCACTCTCTGATCATAACAAACATCCTCCCAATAACCCAAAAGGCAACTCTAAACATGGGACATCACCAGGTGGTCAATATTGAAATAGATTAATAATATACTTTTCAGCCGAAGGTAGGGAAACAGTGAGTTAGAACAAGACCTGGAACTGACTGTGGCTTAGACCATGAGCTTCTTAGTGCAAAATTCAGACTTAAATGGAAGAAAGTAGGGAAAACCATCAGACCGCATAGGTATTACCTAAATAATATCCCTTATGAATATGAAGTGGAGATGAATAGATTTAAAATATTAGATCTGGTAGAGAGAAGGCCTGAAAAATTTTGAACAGAAATTTGGAATGCTGTACAAAAGATGCAACAAAACACATTCCAAAGAAAAGGAAGAGTGAAAAAAGAAAATGGCCATCTGATGACGCTTTACAAATAGATGAGGTAAGAAGAAAAGGGGAAGGAAAAGGAGAAAGGGAAAGATCTACCCAACTGAATGCAAACTTTTTGAGAATAGCAAAGGGAGGTAAGAAGGTTTTCTTAAATGAGAATGTGAAAAATTGAAGAAAACAATAGAATGGAAAAAGGCAAGTGATCTCTTCAAGGACATTAGAGATATCAAGGAAAAGTTTCATGTAAAAATGGGCATGATAAAAGACCAAAATGGTAGGGACTTAATAGAGGCAGAAGATATTAAGAAGTGGCAAGAATACACAAAAAACAATACAAGAAAGATCTTAACATCACCGATAACCAGATAACCATGATGTTGTGGTGATTGATGTAGAGGCAGATATCCTAGATAATGAAAGTCAAATGGACCTTAGGAAGCATTGCTAACAATAAAGCTGGTGGAATTCCAGCTGAGCTATTTAAAACCCTAAAAGATGATGCTGTTAAAATGCTGCACTCAATATGCTAGCAAATTTGGAAAACACCACAGTGGCCACTGGATTGGAAAAGATCAGTTTCTGTCCGGGCCCTAAAAAGGGCAATGCCAAGGAATGCTCAAATTACTGAACAATTGCACTCATTTCACACACCAGCAAAGTTTTATTAAAATTCTGCAAGTTAGGTTTCAGCAATATGAGAATTGAGAATTACCAGAAGCAGAAGCTGTTATTTGAAGAGATAGAAGAACTAGAGACCAAATTGCCAACATTTGCTAGATTATGGGAAAAAAAAAACAAGGGAGTTCAGGAAAAAACATCTGCTTCTGCTTCATTGACTGCACTAAAATCTTTGTGTGGATCTCCTAAAGGGGAGCCACTGTTTTCTCACCAGGATCTTTTGAGTCTGTGGCACAGGAGCAACCTAGTTGGCATTAATAAAATGCTCAGTAGGGGTAGGAGAGGAGCGTTAGGAGGAAAAAAAATCAGGGGAAATGAATAGCGTGTCTGGAGAAAAGCCAGGGGATAAGGTCTAGAGAAAGAGGCGATACTGATAAAAATTGATTCTCCTGCCATATATAAAAGTGGGGAAAGTAGAAAGTCTATGTTTGATTATTTACTGTCTTGGGGAAGGTGGAGGGAGGGAAAGAAGGAGAAAATTGGAGCACAATGTTTTGCAAAGGTGAATCTTAAAAACTATCTTTGCAAAAAATACTATTTTTTAAAAATTTTAATAGCTTTTTATTTATAAGATATATGCATGGGTAATTTTACAGCTTTGACAATTGCCAGACCTTTTGTTCCAGTTTTTCCCCTCCTTCCTTCCAGTTTTTCCCCTCCTTCCCCCCACCCCCTCCTCTAGATGGCAGGATGATCAATACATGTTAAATATGTTAAAGTATAAATTAAATACAAAATAATTATACATGTCCAAACCGTTATTTTGCTGTACAAAAAAGAATCGGACTCTGAAATATTGTACAATTATCCTGTGAAGAAAATCCAAAATGCAAGCGGGCAAAAATATAGGGATTGGGAATTCAATGTAATGGTTCTTAGTCATCTCCCAGAGTTCTTTTGCTGGGCGTAGCTGGTTCAGTTCATTACTACTCCATTGGAACTGATTTGATTCATCTCATTGCTGAGGATGGCCAGGTCCATCAGAATTGATCATCATATAGTATTATTGTTGAAGTATATAATGATCTCCTGGCCCTGTTCATTTCATTCAGCATCAGTTCATGTGAGTCTCTCTAGGCCTTTCTGAAATCCTCCTGCTGGTCATTTCTCACAGAACAATAATATTCCATCACATTCATATACCACAATTTATTCCGCCATTCTCCAATTGATGGGCATCCACTCAGTGTCCAGTTTCTGGCCACTACAAAGAGGGCTGCCACAAACATTCTTGCACATACAGGTCCCTTTCCCTTCTTTAAAATCTCTTTGGGATATAAGCCCAGTAGTAACACTGCCGGATCAAAGGGTATGCAGAGTTTGATAACTTGCAAAAAATACCATTGAAAGAAAAAGAAAAAAGTATATATGGGTATGCTTATAATAGAACCAGAACAAGGAACCTTAGAGATCCTATCCATTCTCTTTCTTCCTTGACTTCATTCACTATCAATCTCAGATTCCTAGAACTCTAGTTTCTGCCTGAGTGTATGCTTGCTCCAGAATCCACAATGACTCCCTATTGACAGCTGCATCCAACTCAATCAAACCAATAGATTCTAGCCTGTACTCCAATTCTCTGATGCCCTATCATGGCTCAGACAAATCTCCAACTCCTCACAAACTGTCTTTCCTAAGCTAATTAATCAAGAATGAAATGAAAAGGATTTGAATCCCCCTCCTCTTCAGCTCCCACCTGGGCTGTTGCTGCCATGGGCAATCAGTGTACTTTCCGTTGCTTTGTACAGTGTTTACATCTGCTCTCAGCATGCCTACTGGCTGTCTTTGGTTCAGCAGCCCAGCATAGGACTCTGGGCCTCAAGCCTGCCCTGATATACCTTGGAGGGGGCAGTATCATAAATAAGGACTGTCTCCCACCCCAGCCACCATCATCAATTAGGGAGCATCTTGACTGGTCTTGACTCTGAGTCAAAATGCCCATTAATCTTCATCCTGTTCATTATCACTCTCCTTTGGCTTTATTAGCACACTCCCCATCCCATTTGTCCTCTTTATTCTCGCCAGCCCCATTAGCTCCCCCTTCTTCTCTTTCCTGCCCTTGTTATTCTCCTGCTCCTTGGTTATCATCCCCTTAGACCATTATCACCCTCTTCTCCTTTGGTCCCTAGTACTCACCTTCTAATTATTATCCCATCATCTATGTTCCCAGAATCCCTTCTCCTCCTCCTCTTCTTCAGTATAATCATTCCTGAGGCAGGTTCTTTCCCTCTTCCCACCAGCCTGATTCCCTCACCCCACTTATGCTGAGAGAGCTAAATGCATTAATGAGGGCCAGGGACCCAGTCTGGGGGACCGGGAGGCAGAAGTCCTTGAAACATCATCCTGGCATCAATTCCCCAAGGAGAGAGGGGGGCGGGGTGAGGCCTGAAGGGCAAAGAGACACTGGTGCAGCCCAATTACCAGCCTCAAGCCTGAAAGGAAAAAAAAAAAACCAAAAACCCTTTCTCTGTCACATTCAAGGAGAGAGATAATTCTTATCCTTCACAGAGACAACTCCCCCAATCCCTGGGGGTCCTGGTTGCCTAGCCAGGCTCAGCTTTATGTGGAAAGCAAAAGGATCTCACCTGCTCACCTTGTCCTTATTACCGCTTCCAGGCTAACACAGGAGTCTGGCAGAGAAGAGGAAGTGAATAGAACAAGATCTTAAACCGCCAGGAGGCACCGCCCCAGTGGTTACTGTCCTAGGTGGGCATGGGTAACTTTTAAAATGAGAAACCAGTAAAGCTACCATGTGAGAGGATTACAGGAGGGGGCCAAGAGCTTGCCATGAAATCTACCTTCCAAGAGGCCTCAGATGGGGGCCGGCACTGATACCATTTCAATGAGGCTAGCTAAAGTTGCCTTTTTTTAACTCTTTGTAGGATCATTGATTACAGTCTGGTCCAGTCCTGTCACTGTGCAGAGGAGAAAACTGAGACCCAGAGGAGGGGAGGGACTTGTCTTTCTTATAGCTACAAATTCTAGGAATATTTCTGAGTTTGGCTTTCATAGCTTTTATAATCTGCTCACAAACTGCCTTTCTTCCTTGCAGCCACACTATTCCTATAGAGCCCAGCTGCTTAAACTGTGCTTTTAGGACCCCATATGGGCTCTAGTAACTGAATGTGAGAGTTGCAAATAATAGCATATTATTTATTATAAGTAAACGTTTGATTTGTATGCCCGGGATCACTTGTGGAAAAAGTTTAAGAAGCTCTGGTTTAAGGGGTGCCTAGTCCAATCCACATCTGAGGGGCAGAGCCAATATGGCAGAGAGTAGACAGGTCTTTATCTGAACTCTTCGTGGTGTCCCTCAGATCAACACCAGATCAAGCCTCTGGTAGAGTGACAGAACCCACAAATATTTAGAGTGTTAACAAATTTCCAGCAGAAGATATTTTGGAAGAACTTCAGAAAAGGTCTGTTTCAATCGGACATGGGAGGGAGGTAAGGGGGTTAGTGCAGGGGCGGGGGGAGATGGGGTACAGTGGCCCAGCACAGGCACAGAGCAGGCACCCCGGGTAGTGTGGTGTCAGTGCTCTGGGGAATCTATCCAGAGGCTCTTAGTCAGAATACAGCAACTTTGGCTGTTCCGTCCTGGTTACAAGCCAGTGGATCAGATTAACTGAGACATCCAATCCAAATACAAAAGGCACATAGTGAGCCTCTGAACCCCAGAATAGTGGGACGTGGCCATGGCCACCCAGCCCCAGAAGGAAGTCAGCAGCACTGGCCCAGGTTAGCCTAAAGCTGCTGTCACCTGTAAAGGAAGCTTGGGACAATCTCCCCTTTGCCCTAAGATCAGACCTCAACCTTGAAAAAAATTGAACAAAAAAGCAAAAAGAACTCTGACCATAGGTGCTTTTGTGGAGAAAGAAAAGAGAAGACCTCAAACCCTGAGGCTATTAAAGGCAAATCATCTCCAGATGAAGCTCCAGAGGGTGATATGAGTTGGTCTCCATATCATAAGGCTCTTTTGGGAGAATTCAAAAAGGATCTTAAAAGAAAGTTAGAAGAAAAATGGGAAAAGAAAACAGGAACTTTACAAGAGGATTTGGGAAAGGAAATACAAATTACCTGAAGAAAACTCCTTTAAAATAGATTTAGTGAAATGGAAAAATCATTTCACTCCTTACAAAATAGATTTGATGAAATGGAAAAAGCAAATAGCTCCTTACAAAATAGATTTGAAAAAGAAACCAATTCGTTCAAAAATAGAATTTGTGAAATGGAAAAAAGTCCAATGGACAAAACACTTCATTTAAAAGTCCAATTGGCCAAATTCAAAAGGAGATAAAAAAGCTAACTGAAGAAAATAATTCACAAAAAATTTAGAATTGAACAAATGGAAGTGACTTTAAGAATCAGTCAAACAAAACAGAAAAATGAAAAAAAATAGAAGAAAATGTAAAATACCTCAGTGGAAAAGCAACTTATCTGGAAAATAGATTTAGGAGAGACAACCTAAGAATTATTGGACTTCCTAAAAACCATGAAAATCAATGAATATGCCCTGAAAAAAGAGCCTAGACATCTTTCAAGAAATCATCAAAGAGAACTGTCTTGATGACCTAGAACCACAGGGTAAAAATAGCCATTGAAACAATTAACTGATCACCTCCTGAAAGAGATTCCAAAGTGAAAATTCCAAGGAGCATCTCAGCTAACTTTCAGAATTATCTGATCAAGGAAAAAATATTGCAAACAGCCAGAAAGAAACAACTCAGATATCGAGGAGCCATAATCAGGATTACCCAAGACCTAGCAGCTTCCACTTGAAAGGACAGAAGGACCTGGAATCTGATATTCCAAAAGGCAGAGGAACTTGGATTGCAGCCAAGAACCAAGTAACCAGCTAAAGTGAGCATTATGTTTCAGGGGAAAAGATGGACATTCAATGAAACACATGAATTTCATTCATTTCTGATAAAAAGACCAGAGCTGAACAGAAAATTTGATCTTCAAATACAGAATTCAAGAGAAGCATAAAAAGGTAAAAAGGAAAGAAAAAAAGAAATGTCTTTTAAAAAATTAAAATGCTTATATAGCTATATGGCAAGATGATATGTTTAACTCTTGAGATCTGTATCTTTATTATGGATGAACTTAGGAGTGCAGGTATAATTTGATTTTATTGTGAACATATAAGAAAGAAACTAGAAGAGGAAAGGGGATTCTACAGGAAGAAGAGGAAAATGGAGTTAAAATGGGGTGAATTATATCTCATGGAGCGGCAAAAAGACCTATTACAATTGAGGGAAAGAAGTGGGGGATGAGAATTGTGTGAATCTTACTCTCATCAGATTTGGCTCAGTGAGGGGATATCAGACACATTTCCATAAATTTCTCCACAGAGAAACTTGTCTCACCCTACAGGGAAGAAGGAGGGGGAAGCTAATAGAAGGGAGAACAGAAGTAGAGGGGGAAATGTATAAGAAAGGGGGAAGAGCTGCAAAAGGGGAGGGTTGTTTGAAGGAGGTAGTAGTAAGAAGCAAAATACTGGGGATGAGGGAACAGGGGAAAGGAAAGAGAAAAGTATAACTTGGGGAAAACAAGATGGCAGGAAATACAGAGTCAGTAATTTTATCTGTGAATGTGAATGGGATGAACCCTCCCATAAAACGGAAGTGAATAGCAGACTGGATTAAAAGCTAGAATCCTATAATATGTTGTTCATAAGAAACACATTTAAAATAGAGTGATACATTGAGAGTAAAGGTAAAAGGCTGGAGCAGAATGTGTTATGCTTCAAGTGAAGTAAAAAAGCCAGAGTAGAGATCCTGATCTCAGATCAAGCAAAAGCAAAAATAGATTTAATTAAAAGAGATAAGGAAGGAAACTACATTTTACTAAAAGGTACCATAGATAATGAATATCAATATTAAGTATATATGCACCAAGTGGTATAGCATCCAAATTCCTAGAGGACAAGTTAAGAGAGCTGCAAGAAGAATTAGACAGCAAAACTATACTAGAGGGGTATCTTAACCTTGCTCTCTCAGAACTAGATAAATCAAAACACAAAATAAATAAAAATGAGTTAAGTAGTTAAATAGAATTATAGAAAAGTTAGGTATGATAGACCTTTGGAGAAAATTGAATGGAGACAGAAAGTAATATACTTTTTTTTTCTCAGCAGAACATGGAACCTATACAAAAATTGACCATGTATCAGGGCATAAAAACTTTAAAACCAAATGCAGTAAGGCAGAAATAGTAAATGGTTTTTTTTAGATCATGATGCAATAAAAATTACAAGCAGTAAAAGGCCAGGGAAAATAGACCAAAAATTAATTGGAAACTAAAAAATCTAATCCTAGAGAATGAATGGGTAAAACAATCTACCCACATCTGAATATGAATCCCCTCCACAAAACACCTGACAAAGGGGCACCCAGTCTCTTCTTTAAGCTCTCCAATGATGGGAACTATTTACTTTCTGACATAACCATTCTCAATCTGGCACAACTCAGAAGGTAAAGAAGGTTGGGTTTTTTGTTGTTGCTGTGATTGTTGGTTTGTTTTGTTTTAATATTGAACCAAAATCTGGCTCTGTAACTTTTGCGCATTTATTTTAGTTTAATATTCTGGCAATAAGCAGAAGGAGTTTAAATATACATCTGGCGTGACAACCCTTCAAATCAATGATTACGTGTTGATGTTAAAAATCTCCTGCTCCTGGGAGAAGCTGGGTGGTGATGTAGTAGATAGAGTGCTGGTCCTGGACTCAGGTGGATCTGAGTTCAAATCCAGCCTCAGACTCTACTTTCTCGCTCGTGTGACCCTAGACAAGTCACTTAATTCCAGTTGCCTTGTGAAAAAAAAAATCCCTTGTGCCTTCAATTGGTCATCATATGGCATGATCTCAAGGCCCTTTGTTAGGGCACCCATCCTAGTCACCTCCCTTTCAGTGCTTTGAAACTGATCAAAGTCTTTCCTGAGAGCTGAACACAATCCTCCAGATGTAGTTTGATGAGGGCAGAGTGAAACCAGCACCATCACCTCTTTAACCTTAGATACTGCTGAACCTCCCTAAGCTTTCATTAGCTTTCTTGGCTAGGATCACATGGGTGTTTTTCTTTGAGCTAAATAAACTGTAATCTCTAGGTCTTTTTAATGTGAGCTGCTGCTCAGCTATCTCTCTCCATAAAGCAATATGTCTCTTCTGGCCCTATTTTCTAGCGGCCATATCTAATCCTTACTTATTCTCTTTTCCCATCCCATTCAAACTGGTGTTCAGCTCCTCTTCCAGTCATTCCTCCAGCTGGGAGCCTTCCTCTTTTGCTCCACCCCCTAATGTAATAGGTTTCAGTCCAAATGCTATTTATTCTGCTTATCATTTCTTTGGGAGACTGAGTTCAAAGGACTTCTCCAGGCTTTCCAAATAGAGTAAGGAGAAAAAAATTCTCCCTATCCTGGGAACATTTACGTCTTGAAAAATCTTCCTTTTCCAGTGCCTACCTACCTGGGATGTGTTTTATAAAAAGAGAATGGCATCAACAAACATCTCATACGTATAAGATTGGAGAAATTGATTTAAAAAAAGAAAATGACAAATGCTGGAATGACTGTGGAAAAATGGGTACATTAATGCACTGGATTTTGGAGCTGAAATGGTCCAGCCATTCTGGAAATGAATTTGGAGATATGTCTTGAAAAACTTTTACACCGAATAACCCTTTGACTCAGTCAGACTGCTACTGAGCTTAAACTTCAAAGAGATCAAGAACAAAGTATCCCTTTGTACAAAAATATTCATAGCAACTCTTTTTTGTGGTTGCAAAGAATGAGAATCACCTCCCAACCCTAACCAGTGAGCCCTCCCTCATAACAAAGAAAAGCAAGAAAAGAAAAACCACCAAATATCTCTAATGAGAGTAAACAGCATTTCATGTCAATAGTTCTCTCCCTCTCTGATGGAAAAAAAAGAGGTGTGTTTTCTTTGTGTAGGGATAGAGTGCTGGCTTTGGAGTAAGGAAGATCTGGATTCTCATGCCTTCTCAGATGCTAGCTGTATGACTTTGGGACAACTTACTTAACTTCTCTTTAAAATGAGAGAACACCTGTCAATTAGGGAAAAGCCAAAGAAGTTAGTCTATGAATACGATGGAATACTATTGTACTTTAAGAAATATGAAGAGAATGTTTTCAAAGAAACCCAGGAAGACTTTTGTGAACTAATGCAGAGCAAAGTGAACAAAACCAGGAGAATAATTTATATAATTATAACATTGTAAAGAAAAACAAACTTCAAAGGTTTAGAAACTAATCAACCATGACCAACCCCACTTCCAGGGGGACTCATGATGAAACAGGCTATCTATCTACAAGATAGTGAAGTGAGAGTCAGAGTACACATCAATTTTTTGGCGTGACTGATGTGGGAATTTGGTTTGCCTGACTATGCTTTCAATGGATTTTCTTTTTCTTGCTTTCTTAATGGTGGTGAGGCAGGGAAGTGGAGGCGAGTGAATTCAGAGCTAAAAATAAAATTTAAAAATGAGTTTAAAATAAATTAATTTTTAAAAGAAAAAAAGAGTTGAAGAGAAAGAAAATAGAGTTATTTTTTGGTTCTAGTAGAGGATTTGTATAGTTGATCATAGGACCATAGATCTAGTTCTGAAAACACTTCCAAGGTTATCTGCACCTTGAAATTGTAGCTGAGGAAGCTGAGAACCCCAAGAGGAGCAAGAGAGATCCCTAAGATCATTCAGGAAGTAAAATGGGAGAACTAGAATGGTGTCCTGTAACATCAACTTCAATACTCTTTCCCCTGAATTATACTTATAGGTTGATGTCAAACTGCATGTGGTGAGGGAGGATCCAGAACTTGGATATCAGTTTTAGAAGTTTATTCAGTTGGCAATTGGAAAGCTCTCTTACTCTTCCTGTGGAAAAGTGACCCGATGCCAAGGTGTACGGGTGTGAAGAAAAGTAATTCCTTCAGTCCAAATTTAAGCAGTTCCTTCTTGGAAGAGAAGGAGGTAAACTCATATTCCCAGGGAGAAATATGGCTTCATGAAGACCAGAGAGGTGACTAGAGGGACCAGGAAGGATTGCCAGAGCCAGGCCAATGCTATGGATCTCCAAGCTTTATCGATAAAAGCCATCCAGTGTAAAGAGGAAGATGGGGCCTGTAGAGTGAGACAAGCAGCTCCACCCCAAAGACGCCCAGGGCCAAGCTGGGAGCCTGCACAGGGATGGATGGGTATTGGTGGCTCAGAGAGGAATAGTATAGGAAGATCGATATTGTGGGGAGATGGAGAGATGGAAAGATTTTCAAAGCCTAGATATTCAGCACAGTGCTGCGGGGAAGAGTGAGCTGTAGAAATGGGGGAGATATTAAATGTAGTTAGGAAGATTGAGAGATACTATCAAGCACAAAGGATTGTAGGCACCGATGTTCTGTCTGGCGAAGGCATAGAGAACTACCTTTCCTTTCTGGAGCTCCAGAGGGGGAAGGCTGCACTTTACAGGGGAGAAGCTACTTCTTTTCTCCATCTAGAACTTTTTTTTTTTTTTTTTTTTTTTTTTTTTTTTTTTTTTTTTTTTTTTTTTTTGCTGAGGCAGTTGAGGTTAAGTCACTTGCCCAGTCACCCAGCTAGGAAGTGTTAAGTGTCTGAGGGCAGATTTGAACTCAGGTCCTCCTGACTTCAGGGCCGGTGCTCTATCCACTGTGCCACCTAGTGGTCCCTTCCATCTAGAACTTTTGTGATACTTTTTCATATTATTGTCATTTCTGGATAGCATCTTCCCCCCTCCCCCCCATCCTGAATCAGTGAGTCTTTTTTTGTCTCAAAGAGAAACAATTTAAACAAAATCACCATGTATCTCCGACAGGGCATGTGACATTCCACATGCATACCCTCCCTCCCCACATGACAAGAATAGGTTCATTCATCTTCTCTTTGTGGGAAGCATAGTATTCTGGCTTTGGTGTCAGAACTTCCTGATTTTATGACTCCTCAGATACTCCCTAGCTGTGTGATCCTGGGTAAGTCACTTTCTTATCTTTTCTGGATCTGTAAAATGAGGGATGTTAGATTTGATGATTTCCAAGATCTTCCTCACATCAAACTCAATCATCTGGTGATCTCTGGGTCCAAGATTGGCCATTACAGTGACAAAACATTCAGTTTTGTGTATATTGATCATCATGTATGGTGTTTCTTAGGATGAAATCATATTCTACTGCATTCTTATATCAGAGTGTCCTTTAGCTATTCTTGACTTTATGTTAGGCATTTATTAGGCACTACCTCTGTGTCAGAGAGTTAAGAGCTGGGAACACAAAGAGAGGCAAAACCCCTGTGCCCCTGCAAAATCCATATTTGGGGAGACATGTAAACACTTACAGAAGGACAAGATAACCATATAAATGAGATATTCCCCCCAAACTGGCATTCAAATGGAGATGAATTGGGTCCTAATGTTGGATACCTCAGTTCAGATTTCAAGAAGAGAGCCTTAAGTTTTGCTGAATTTTCTCTGGAAGCCATTTTCTCTTTGATTGTATCTGGTTGCTTCAGGCTCTAGGCCCAGGGCAGGGCAGATTCACAGAATTTCACACAACGTGGTGGGGAAGGCAGGTTCTTGGAGTGAATGTTTCTGAACATTGGTGGGATCATGGGATTTCCCATGTTCAGACCCACAGACTATGCTGGATAAAGCAGATGTTCTTGGAAGCCCCGCCCCCAGCCTGGGCCAGCCCGAGCCATGAACAGGACAGAGTCTTCTCTCTCTCAGCCAAAAGGCTCATTTCTTTGGGTCTGACTGACTCATCCCCCTTTCACTCATTCCCACTCCCAACCTTTCTGGCTTGCCATCTTGGAGCCAGTTTTAGAGTCGAGGCTTCTCTGGGGAATATGACAGACTTTCTCTTCTCTTCTTGTTGACAACTCTCTGATTATCATCCCCCAGCACCTGTCCTGACAAGCTGCATTTTCCCTTCCCAGACAGAAGTTAACGTGGCTGGCATTGGAGGTACTTGCAGAGGAGGTGAAATTTTTCCCTCAGTGGTCTTTGGGGCACTTGAATGTCCATAGGCTCTTTGAGTTTATATTTGCATAGATAGGAAAAGCTTATTCACCTTAGATCCACTGGGGCCTTGAAGGGCAAATTCCCAGATTGTTGACAATTATCAAACCTGCTCCATAACCGGAGGTAGGGAACAGCCTCCAGCTGAGGAAGTAGTTGTACCATGGTTGAGGACAAGGAGTAGAGGAATGTGTCACAACTGAGTAAGGGCTTTAAAGATCTGTTTTAGCATTAAAATTCTATTTCAGAAATAGACCTGCTTCAGCTACCTTGACCTACGATGTCTAGAAATCTTCCTAGGTCACCTGAAAGGTTCTAGGTTCAGAGGTAGAAGGAATATTAGAGGTCATTGAGTCTAGTCCTCTCATCTCACAGATGAGGAAACTGAGGCCTAGAGAGCCAAACCAACTTGATAAGATATATATAAGGTAACACAGATAGTGAAGTGGTAAAGCTGAGATTCTAACCCAGCCCCTCTGACTGAGAATCCAGCATTGTCATTCCATTGAAAATGGCCAAGTCATGTTCATCCCCAAATCAGTGTCATAATCACTGAGTGCTATTGTAAGAAAGAGCTTTGGAACTAGGCTGAGGGCTGAGGCCTGTGGGGTTGGGAATCTTGCTTTCTGTGTCCTGGCCTAGCTGGAGGGCAGAGGGATGGAAAGCTACAGAACTGGGAGGAGGGAAGGTGGAGCTCAAATCCAGGATGGGCTGAGAGAGAGAGAGAAAACAAGAAAGAGAGAGTAAGGGAGAGCGCGAGCGATGGATCTCTCTTCTCCTGATTAATGACTTCTCTGGGCCTGTAGCACAGGAGCAATGAGCTCAGGGTTTGGAAGCCAGAGAAATGACACTCCAGAAAAGTGAGAAAAGACCCAAACACAATACCCAGAGAAAGTAGTGTGAAAAATGAGCCTGTCACACCGTAAGGAAGTCGCCGACAAAGTTCTTTTATCAATTCTTTTTTTTTTTCTCTCTTCAAGGACCAATCTGGGATATGCATGTGGGCAAAGGCATCTAAATGTTCTACTTTCTGGTTGATGCTGAGAGGTAGAATAAGTAACTTCTTGGCAGCTCCAAGTCCAAGGCCCACCTTGGCCGCTGAGCCTCCAATCACTGGTCAGAGCCATTCTCTCCTGATTGTCCCATAGACTCTTTCCCATGAGTCACCAATCAGTTTCTTTTCAAAGTCAAAGACTCTGTTCTGGAAAGATCACTGGGCAGTAAAGAAAGGAAACTACATGACTTCCTGGGGCTTCAGATAACCTGGCAAGGTACACCACAGCTTTGCAATGCAATACAATATAGCAATCACGCTCCCATCCCATGCCAAGTATTGACACAAAGTGCCAAGGTCAGAAAAAGTGCAAAAAGGTAGCAGTTACTGCCCTCAAAGAGCTTACTTTTATGGGGTACCATAATGTGTAGACAGTTCTCTAAAGTATAATTTTGTGAAATCAGAGTAAATATAAAGTTTTTCAAAGTAATTTCAAGTAATCTTGCATGTTAAGCAATGACTGCCTGATGAAAAGAATGATGACTTCTTCCACTTTGTTTTTTTCCTATCTGGGCTGGTAAAAATATCTGTGGGCTGGTGTATTATTGCATTTGCTTGCAAAGGCTGAAAGGAAGATTAAAATCACTATGGGGGTAAATTCATGATTTTGACAAACTTGTGCAACCAATTGGTAAACCAATCGATGAACCTTTATTAGGCACTTACTGTTTGACATTACTGTGCTAGGCACTGGGGATACGAATGCAAAGAATGAAAAAAATCTCTACTGATTGTAGAGATCAGTGATTTTTTTGCATGTTCTTCTGTCACTATTCCAAAGATCTTTCCAGCAGCTCTATGGATCCATTAATATGTTATAGATACCTGTGAGGGACTCAGGTTTGTCCTCCTTAGTTAATGTAGCCAAGAAATTTTGCTTTCCCATAGTATAGTAAAAGAGAACTGGCAAGAGAAACAGGCAGTCTGGGTTCAAATCTTGCTTTTGATACTGACTCTGTGATCATAGGCAAGATATTTCTCCTCTCAGAGCTTCAATTTATACTTCTATAAAATGAATGATTTGGAAGAAATCATCTCTGAGGTCATTTCCAGCCCCAAGTCTTCATGATCCTTATTCCAGTGTGTCCCTGATAGGTTGTCACCCAGCCAGATCTCTCATATCTCTTTGGATGTGACATATAATGAAATACAGGCTTGTTGAATGACTATCCAAATGAAACGAATTGATGCCAGGCTCTAATGGTGTGTTGCACTGTCTTTGTCCCTGGTCTAGGCCATAGTTTTATCAATGACTTGGAAGCAAATGTAGCCAGGATATGTATTTGCAGATGTGAGATATGCGTGTGTGTGTGTGTGTGTGTCCTGTGGGTGTACATACACACACGACACACACACACATATATACATACACACATACATACATACAGACACACAGAAGGTGAGAGGAAGAGAGAAGAGAAAGAAAGATGGAGTTTGAGGAAGGAAAGAAGGAAAAAAGAAAGGAAGGGAGAAAAATAGAAAGAGGGAGGGAGGAAGAAAAATAGGAAGGGAGGGAGAGAGAGAGAAAGGGAGAGGGAGAGAGAGACTGGTGCATGATGGCACTAGAATTCAGAACTGTTCTCTGTCTTGATACATTGGAACCAGTTTGGAGCTCCAAACCAAAAGGTTCATAGTATAGATTTTGAACTGAAGAAACTTTTAGAGATTGCCCATGGAATTAAATTGGAAGAAAAGAAAAATTGCATTGATTAGGGAAGGCTTGACCTAACAAGTCATCTGAGTGAGACTCAAGGATTTCCCTTACCCACTGACAGAACAGTGGCACTGTAGGTAGACTGCTGGACCTGGAGTCCGGAAGACTTTTCTTCCTGACTTCAAATCTGGTCTCAGACACTTACTTGCTGTGTGACCCTGGATAAGTCACTTTAACCTGTTTGCCTTGGTTTCCTCAACTATAAAATGGAGATTACCTCTCAGGGTTGTTGTGAGGATCAAATGAGAACATATGTAAATGTACTCTTTAAAACATAAGAGCTTGCTTCATGAATCTGGGAAGGTTATTACTTGGTAGTTAGAGTGCAGTGGATAGAGGTCTGGGCTATAGTCAAGAAGACTGGAGTTCAAATGCGACTAGATACTTACTAGCTGTGCGTGACACTAGATATACCACTGAACTTTTGCCTGCCTCAGATTACTCAATTGTAAAATGGGAAAAACGGCACCTACCTTCTAAGGTTGTTTGTGAGAATCAAAACAAATATTCAAACCTTAAAGTGCTAAATAAAGGCAAATTATTATTATTACTATTATTATTATCATCACCATTCTAGGTTAAAAGATCCTTCAAAACATACAGAGCATTCTCATTCTTTTTATGGTACAGAGGAAGAGCAGAGTTTGGAGTTAGAGAATTTGGGTTCAAATTATAGTTCTCCTACTTGTATGACTTTACATGAGTCACTTTATCCCTCTGGGTCTCAGTTTCCTCATCTGCAAAATATTGGACTCAATGCTCACAGATGTCCCTTTTGGCTCCGATTACGATCCCATGATTCCCTCAGAGTGGCTGACCTGAGATTTCCTCGAGTCTCAATCCACAGTTGGGTTGGTTGCCTCCAAAGGGCTCTTAATGGGCCCTAGGGGTTCATTTGGGTGGCCAAGGTCACCGACACTTTACAAGGCAGCACGGAAGCCCCTGTCACAGTCTGGGGACTGCCATACCTCACCTGGCTTATTGCTTTAAAGAGACTCTCCAACATGACCCCACAGGCTATTCATCTGAGATGATACCGATTGAATTTGAAGTCCAAGGCTGCAAGCTGGAGTCCGTCTGTGAATCTGTAGACAGGAAAGCGGGGAGATTTGCAGCCGACATTAGTGGCGCTGCCTTCATTATGACTGGATAAATAATTCAGGAGGGCGATAACAGAGGCACATTTATTATCGCTATGAAAATCTGGTGTTTCACAGTCATTCTGCAATGTTCTGAGCGGCATGAAATAAGAAGGAAAATGACTTGCTTGGACTGGGGCTGAGATCACTGCCAAGGTAAGGAAGGCTCAATCCTTGGAATAATAAACACAATTCCTTGTCCTTTCAGTAATTGGGAATCTAGATAATCTTCTAGTTTATATCACAACACACTTCTAAGCCATTATCCGATGGGTTCTTCACAATAATTCTGAGTAGATAGTGCAAGTAGTATTAGCCCCGATTTATTGAGCAAAAACTGAGGAAGATCGTGACTTACCCAAACTGGTGGAGCTGGAACTGGAAGAACCCATTTTTTCTTGACTGAGTCCATCTCTCTTTGCACTACAATGAACACATCCTACCAGCAGAAGGCATCAGTAGTGAACTCTTCTCTCCTGCCCTGGCCCATCAAGGAGAGGGGCTAAGGCCTGTTTTTTTCCTATTCCACCTGTGAAGGTAATGCCTTCTGTTTTTGTTTAAAAACATTGTTTCTATTGAAATGCATTTCAAAAATTCTGTTTGGGTCTGGACTGGGATTTTTCAGAATTCTAGGCCTTTTCAAGAGAAAGCAGACTATGTCAGAAGTCAGGCCATAAAAACTACAGGAGATCTGCAGTTCAGTAAGGAAACTAAGTAGATGAAATAAATGAAAGCATTGATCAGAAAGGAGAGGGTGGGAATGGGACTGGAAGTGGGGAGGAAAGTAATGAGGACTTTTAAATAGAAAAAGGAGCTTGGTAGTTAGGCTGATTAGAAAAATAAAACAATTGTTTTACTCTATTCCACTGAGGAGTTTTTCCTCTTTTTCTGCTTTGCAATGAGGAAGTAGAGAATGAGATTTGTCGGCTTATAAGGAATGCTAGAAAAATATGATAAAGGGGTAATAAGGGGGATGCCTTTAATTATCTAAGAGATACTGAAGGGGATTTCCTGCTAAAAACAGATCACAGGCTAGATAGACTTCTCCTACAAGGACCTTTGATGAAAAATTGCCCTCAAGATTAAAACAGATTGGAGTCAAATCAAGCCTTGGGAGGTTTTGCAACTAATTTAAGAATTCAAGGTGAGCTTAAAAAAGTTTTTTTGCTCACATCCAGAGCCAGAGCCAGCATTAAACAGCATTCTAATCCATGATTAATAATACATAGTAGTAAGTAATGAGGCACTAAATTGTTAACTAGATATTTATATTTCTTCAAATCTTGCTCTGTGTATTCTTTCTTTTATGAACATAGTGGCAGTGAAATGTGTGTGCTTACTTAGTTCTTTTTTTAATAGTACTTTATTTTTCCAAATACACACAAAGATAGTTTTCAACATTCACCCTTGCAAAACCTTGTGTTCCCTATTTTTCTCCCTCCCTCCCTCCCCATTTCCCCCCTCCCCTAGACAGCAAGTAACCCAATATAGGTTAAACATGTGCAATTCTTACAAACATATTTCCACATTTATGCTGCATAAGAAAAATTGGATCAAAAAGGAGAAAAATGAGAGAAAAAACGAAGCAAGCAAACAACAACAACAAAAGGTTGAAAATATCATGTTGTGATCCACATTCAGTTCCCATAGTCCTCTCTGGACACGGATGGCTTTCTCCATCACAAGTCTTTCCCTGAATCATCTCATTGTTGAAAAGAGCCAAGTCTGTCACAGCCGATCATCCCATAATCTTGTTGTTTCTGTGTAGAATATTCTCTTGGTTCTACTTACTTCGCTTAGCATCAGTTCACGTAAGTCTCTCCAGGCCTTTTTGAAATCAGCCTGCTGATCGTTTCTTATGCAACAATAATATTCTATTATGTTCACCTATGGAAAACTTTGGGAAGTCCATACCACTGGTAAAATTATAACCATTTTCTTTTTTTTTATTTAATAGCCTTTTATTTACAGGTTATATGCATGGGTAACTTTACAGCATTAACAATTGCCAAACCTCTTGTTCCAATTTTTCACCTCTTACCCCCCCCCCCCCCACCCCTCCCCCAGATGGCAGGATGACGAGTAGATTATAACCATTTTCTAAATGAAAAAGCTATAGTCCAGAATGGTTAAGTGATTTGCTGATGGTCACACAGCCAGTGTGTGTGAGAGACAGAACTCAAATCCAAATCCTCCTTACTTCAGATCCCACGCTCTAGTCATTATGGTAAATATGGGTCTGACAGACATATGAATATTTCACTAGGTTTCTCAAATAGTTAAGTAGAAGTTTCTTTAAAAGGCTCATTTACTACTGTGCCTCTCCAGCTGGTTCATTAGTGTTTGATCCTACCAAGGGAAGAGGAGGACAGGATTGAGCTGCAGATGTTCCTGCAGCCATGTGCTGGCAGTGTGCCTTCAAAATTATGCCCTAGAAGGGGAGGGAGGGATTGTTTCACTTTTGGCATTGCATCCCCAACACCTGGCACACGGTAGGCACTTAATAGGATCATAGATATAGAGTTGGGAGGGGCTTCCAAAACCATCTGTTTCAACTCTTTCATTTGACAGATGAGGAAACTGAGGTTCAGACAAATAAAAGTCCCCAAGCTCATACAAGGAATCCTCCGTAATTGCAGAGCTTGAAGGAACCTCAGAGATCATTTAATTCAAGCTCTCCATAATATAGATAACAAAATAGTTCCCTAGGAGGGGAGTGATTTGCCCAGGATCATGAAGGTAGTAAATGGCAAAGCTAGAATTTGGGTTTTTTTCCCCTGGTCTTTTAAAAAATATTATTTTATTTTTAATTTTTGGAATAAGAAACATTGCCATAACATAGAATAAGAATAAGATTGCATGTGTAACTGCAGATTTAGCCTGTATAACTTGCTATTTAAAATATACAAGAGTCATCATTGGTAAATGTAATTCAAATGTAAATTTTTTTCTTTTATTTTCTTCTCTCCCGATCCCCATGTCCTAGAGATGACCACTATTAGACACAAATAGGGGTGTGTGTATATGTGTATGTATGTAAATTTACATATGTAAAATTACTCTATATGTACTTCCATTTATCAGTTCTTTCTCTGGATTCAGAAAGCCAATTTCTTTTTCATCTTTATGATTTGTGTGACCTTCCAAAAGTCCCTTCATCAATTTCTTTATTCATAGATGGATGAGGGTAAAATGGCTAGAATCTTCTCCAAGGTTTCCTTTACCTTAAAATATACTATTGTATATTTATTGTATATAAATTATATAGTATATAAATATATATAGTATAGAGTATGTAAATATTGTGTATAAATATAAATAAATAAAATACAAATATATTGTATATAAATATAGTACTTAAAAGTTGTATATAAATTATATAGTATATAAATATACTATTGTTTATGTTGCAAAGCCAGGTTCTCATATTAAAGATCAACTATTCTACTTTACCATGCCACAATGTTTGTTGAATGAATAAATGAATGTGTGCCCAGAATAGTGTCTTGCACATAATAGGCACTTAATGAACACTTGTTGAATTACCTCACATCAACAAGATTGTTAGGTTGCCAGCTTGAGAAGCAACCAGGTCCTGGTATGGGAAGAGCCATCTGTTACCTGGGGGAAGGTCAGGCTTTGTCAGCTTCAGTTCAAAAGGAAACCCACTTTCTCTTAGAGGAGGAGATTAGGCTTCCCCTGTCTCCCACTAGGAGGGGTGTTGATGGTTTAATAGAAGAAGCAATAAATTTATCATTGGGAGAGACCTGAGTTTGAATTCTGATTCTTCCACTTACCTGTATAATCCTGGGCAATCACTTGCCTCAGCCTCAGTTTCCTCTTTCAGCTCTGGATCGATCATCCCTTGAACCTGTGCAAAAGGGGGATAATTATGCTCACCCTGCCGACCTGATGGGGTGTTTTATGAGTCCAAAACCACTGGGGTAATGGGAGTGATTGTGGTGGGCAGGGGAAGAAACTCTTGCCCTGAGCCCCCAACACCTTGGAAGGCCCTGACACAGGATCTTGGATTCTTCCAACCAGGCTGGTTCCTGCTGCCCTCCTCCCTCCTTTGCACTCTCTTTGGAGGGACAGATTTGTGAGTCTTTTCTTTTGATTATGGGGAGAGGCCGTCTCAGTCTGGCTTTATTTGTAGCTTATATTAAAAAGAAGAAGAAGCAAGAAATATTTCCCTCCCTCTCTCCCTGCTTCCTCCTGGATGCTCCCTCATCTAAATGCAGATCCCGTGGCAGCCTTGTCTGGGCAGCAGAGCCTGGGAGAACTTTCCTTAGGTGGGTGGAACAGGCTCATGGGAATCAGAAGAACAGGAGGACGCTGAAGCTAGAAGTAATATGATTTGGGGGAAAAGGTCGGTAGTCTGAGAACAGGCTCTGGTGGAGTTAGAATTGCTTTATCCCTGGGCAGCAAGACCGCATACCCTTATTCTAGTGCACGAGGGAAATGGTGGTTGGTGCTGCTCATCCGGATTTTGGTAAGGATAGGGCAGTGCAGGTGTCAGAGTCCCAGTGAGGGCAGGTTGGCCCAGGACTGAGAGGGGCTGTGGCTGAGAGCCTTGTGTTGGTGGGCAAGGAGCTGGCTGGGTAGTACTATGTGCCTTGGTGATACCCTCAAGATTAAGAGGATAGAAGCAAATGATGTGAATGTCATCTTCAAGTACATGGCATAGATTTAGGGGTTGACTGGGGGCAATGCCCCTCGCTTTATGGATGAGAAAACAGGGTTAGCAGGGAAAACACCTAATGAACTTTAGGTTCCTCATCTGCCATGTGGGGGGCTTGAGCTAGATGGCTTTTAGGAGTCCTTTCACATTTAAATTTATGATCCCGTGAGGGCCCCAAGAAGTTAAATGGCTTCCCCAAAGCCAGGCAGCTAGTAAAATGTAGAGTTGTGAATTGAGTCTGAATCTTCTGACCAAATTCAGTGGGGGTTTTTTGTTGTTGTTGTACATTTTTGTTTGTTTGTTTTGAGGCAGTCAGGTTTAAGTGACTTGGCTAGGTTCACACAGCTAATAAGTGTTTGAGGCTGGATTTGAACTTAGATCTTGCTGACCTCAGGGCTGGTACTCTGTCCACTGTGCTACTTGCTTGCCCCAATTTGGTGTTCTTTCTACGATGATAATGCTGGAGTGTTAGGATCTGATGTATCCTGGACCTTTTGGCAGTATGATGATGGCTAGAGATCCCTTGTCAGAATTGTTCTTAAATGTACCAAAGAAAGGAAGTCAGTTGTAGCTAGTGGTAGTTATTAAAATAGTTTTTAAAAAATCAATTTCATGCAAATGTTGGAGGGGATGTGGGAAAACTGGGACACTGATGGCTGTAAAACTGCATAACCTTTTGACCCGGCAGTGCTACAACTAGGTCTCCATTCTAAGAGATAAAAGGAAAAGGACCCCTATGTATAAAGATATTTAGAGCTGCTCTTTTCATGGTGGTAAAGACTTGGAAATGAAGGGTTTTCCTTTCAGTTGGGGAATGGCTAAACAAGTTGCGCTATGTGATTGTGATGGGATACTATTATACTTTAAAAAACGATATGCGACATCCCCTCAGAAAAAGCATGGGACTCTTCTAGGAAATGATAAAGGGAAATGAACAGAACAAGGAGACCCCATGTACACAGTAAAGACAATCCTATATGTTGGTCTGCTGTGAATGATTTAGCTATTCTCTGCAAAACAGTGATCTAAGATAATTCCAAAGGACTTATGATGAAGAAATGCTATTCATGTCCAGCTGCATAAAACAAAGTTGCTTTCCTTGGTAACCCTGAAGATAGCAGTTTAAGCTAAGTGAAGGGGATTGCAAGGGGTTGAGAAGTAAGTGGGCGATAAGGCAGTAGAGGCACTGAGTATGGGGAAGGAGGAGTTTGTCTAGGAAATGTAGACAAGATACAAGATGGTGGCTTGAGCTAATTGTAGGATTGGGAAGAGTAGGGGTATTAAATCAGGGGAATGTTCCCCAGATTTTAGCAAAACATTTGACCAAGTCTCTACTGCTATTCTTGTGGACTAGCTGGGAAGCTGGGAATAGAAATGAGACCTGTGATGTCATTGATATATGGAACTCTGGGATAAAGAAATGGCCTCTACATATACAATTTCTTTTCATAGTCTTTGAGTTCTTGTCCCTTTTGGGGAGATTCTGGGTTCCTTTAACAATCTGGTGAGGCCCTTCTCAGAATCATGTTTTTAAATACTTAAAATGCAGACCGTTTAGGAAGGAAATGACATTATATATGAGGAGGGAAACCAATTACATGGAAATATAGTTGTTGCTTTATTTTCTAAAACAAGTTCATAAAGCCCAGTCCAAAGAGCCTTGCCTTAGAGAATTTCCCCCAGCACTAAGAGATTAAGTGATTTAGATTAAGTGATGCCCCCCAGTCGCCATGTGTCAGAGTCAGGACTCAACCCGGTTCTTCCTGGTTCTGAGGCCAGCTCTCATTCCACTCTGCCACTATCTCTCTGGAGGAAGGAGAAGAAATTTGGAGCTGATCGTATGGATAGACTCGAAGAATAATGGGTCAATGTCAGCTTGGCAGGAAGTCTCTAGTGGCTTGCCTGGGGATCTGGCTCTGTGCTATTTAACTTTTCCTCTGTGACTTTCATAAAAGCATAGATGGCATGCTAGTTTCCTAGTTTCCAGATGATGTAAAACTTAGAAGCACAATTAGTGCCTTGAATGACAGAGTCACGATCCCAAAAGATCTTGGTAGACTAGAGCATTTGATTCAACTTATTAAAATCCAATCCAGGGATAAATGTAAAATCTTATCCTTGAGCTCAAAAAATCAACTTTACAAGTATAAGATGAGAGAGTTATCCTACAGGGAGAAATTTGTGTGGGAACAAATTGGGTTTTTTGGTGTATTAATCAGAAGATGGAAACTCATGATGAATCAACACTAATATGGCAGCCCAAAAGACTAATGCCATGTGGTTGCATTCAGAGAGGTAGAGCTTCCAGGAGTAAGGAGGTGATGCTGACAATTTAGAGAACACTTAAGTTTTTCTTTTTTGTTTAAATCATAGTAAGATCATTTTTTAAAATTATAGCTTTTTATTTACAAGTTATATGCATGGGTAATTTTATAGCATTGACAATTGCCAAACATTTTGTTCCAATTTTCCCCTCCTTCCCCCTATCCCCTCCCCTAGATGGCAGGTTGACCAATACAGGTTAAATATGTTAAACTATAAATTAAATACAATATAAATATACATGTCCAAACAGTTATTTTGCTGTACAAAAATAATTGGACTTTTGAAAGAGGTGAACACTTAAGTTTTTCAAAGTGTTTTCCATGTTTTGCTTTATTTGATTCTCACACTACTGTACTGTACCCTGTACTCTGATTTAATCACATATCATAGGAGAGCTGGAAGGGACCCTTGAAGACATCTAGTGCAAGCGCCTCACTTTCCAGATGAGGTGAGAACACATCAGGGGCATTGTGTTTGAGCCCAGGTACCACATTTAGGAAGGACATTGAGCATCTGCAAAGAGTCCAGAGGAAAGCAACCAAGATGCTGATGGGCCAGAGCTGGTGGCGTAGGGGATTAGCTGGAGGAATTGAATGTGTTTAGCCTAGAGAAGAGAACACTCAGGGGAGATTGAGGATTCTCTTCAGATATTTATGGAAGATAAATGAGACTTCTCATACTTGCTCCCAGAGGGCAGAATAAGTAGACTTGGGCAGAAGTTGCAAAGAAGTAAAGTTAGATTGATGTAAGAAAAAGCTACCTTGCAGTTCAAACTAATCTATTGTAGAATGGCCTTCCTTAGGAGGGTAAGGGATTCTCTTTCTTGGGAGGCCTTCAATCACAGGCTGGATGAGCGATTGTGAGATATGTTATAAAGTTCTCCCAGGACAAGTGAAAATAGAATCTACCAATCATCTTTTAAAAATCAACTCCAAATTGAACATATCCATTAATGTTAAACCATAAATGAGAGTTTTCATCAAAGAACAAATAACATAGAATCTAAGAAGTAAGAGGCTGGGTAGAAAAGAACAGGTGAGGATCGCACATGACTTAGAAGTAAGTACTATAAAGAAAAAATCTCTGAAGAGATTGTTTAGGCGGGGGAGATAGAGGTAGAGAGGAAATTGTCATAAGCAAAACTTCAACTTAAAGAGAGGATGGATGGGGGAGGGGTTTAAAAGGATCAAAAGAAAGGTTAAGACATCACAATTTAGGTCTGTTTGGGGTGAGGACAGGAAGCACAAATGAGTAGGAGCAGTCCACTTCAGTTATTGATAATTTGTGTTCCTCTCAGTTCCTTCCTTCTACTACATTTTTCTTTGTAAAAAGGAGGAGGGGTGAGAGGAAAAAAGGGCAACATTACAATGGAATATTATGGAAGAATGGAAGAAAAAACCCACAACTAACCTAACTGAAATGTGAGTGGAGTAAACTCACCCATAAAATGGAGGAGGGTGACAGAATGCATTAGAAAGCAGAATCCAGCAACATGTTGTTTACAAGAAACATACTTGAAATTTAAATATTGACAGAGTTGAGATGAAGGAGTAGAGTAGACTCTATTATGCCTCAGGTGAATTTTCAAAAATATAAGTGTATCCTAAAGAGATCTTAAAGAAGGGAAAGGTATCCACATGTGCAAAAAATGTTTGTGGCAGCCCTCTTTGTAGTGGCTAGAAACTGGAAACTGAGTGGATGCCCATCAATTGGAGAATGACTGAATACATTGTGGTATATGAATGCTATGGAATACTATTGTTCCATAAGAAATGACCAGGATGATTTCAGAGTGGCTTGGAGAGACTTACATGAATTGATGCTGAGTGAAATAAGCAGAACTGGGAGATTATTATGCACAGCAACAACAAGATTATATGATGATCAATTCTGATGGAAGTGGCTCTCTTCAACAATTAGATGATTCAGACCAGTTCCAATTGTTCAGTGATGAAGAGAACCATCTACACCCCGAGAGAGACCCTTGGGAACTGAGTGTGGACCACAACATAGCATTTCCACGCTTTCTGTTATTGTTTGCTTTCATTTTTGTTTTCCTTCTCAGGTTTTTTTTCTTTCTTTCTACGTCCAATTTTTCTTGTGTAGCAAGATAACTGTATAAATATGTATACATATGTTGGATTTAACATACAATTTAACATATTTTATGTATTGGACTACCTGCCATCCAGGGGAAGGGATGGGGGGAAGGAGGGGAAAAGTTAGAACAGAAGTGTTTGCAAGGGTCAATGTTGAAAAATTATCCTTGCATATGTTTTGTAAATAAAAAGCTATAATAATAAGAAAAAAACATCATAAGTGGCAATCATGATCTCAAACAAAGCAACAGTAAAAATAGACATGGTAAAAGGAGATAATCAGGAAAATGCTTTTGCTTTTAGACAATGAAATAATATCAGTAATTTTATATGGCAAATGATATAGCATCTAAGTACTAAAGGAAAAGCTAAGCAAAGTATATAGCGAGAAATACATAGCAAAACAATAATTATTAGGGGCTTTATTGTACCCTTTTCAGACTAGAAGGAACAAAAAGAAAGTTAAAAATATGAATGGAATTTTATTTATTTTTTAAAATTTAATTATTTATTCCAATGGAAAACAAATTCTGCAAACCAGAGAACAGAACTTCAAATATAAAGGAGAAAAAACTTAACAATATACAAAACTATTATATCATATCAGAAAACACAGAAAGTTACATTTCCACAGGAAGCCTTTCCTTACCCTTTAATTCTAGTGCCTATGAATGGAATTTGAGAAGAGTTAGATATGATGAACATTTTTGTGATTACTGAATGGCAATCATAGAAATAGACATAAATGTTCTTCAGCTCTCTTCCCATAACAAAGACCTAGTTTAGTGGGAAGGCAAGTGTTTGGGAAAAACACCCAGCATTGGTGAAGGTGATTAGGAATGTAGTCTTTGGAAGGACGGGGGGAGGGGCCTGGCGACTTTCTGGGAGGACAAGAAAATGTAGAGAGGACAAGGTCTAGTAGTGATCCCAATGGGAGGGGAGAGCAGGCCTGAGCTAGATAGTGCTGAAAGATGAGGGATGCTTAGCAGGACAAGAGACTTATTGATAATAGCATTGTGCGTCTCTATTGAGCTTTGAGGTTTGCAAAGTGCTTAACAGTTGTTATCCTATTAGATTCTTACAGCGAGATAGGTGCTATTATCCTAATTATAAAGATGAAAAAAACTGAGTCAATGATGATGTTGATGATGGATGATGATGATATCATCTTAATAGAGTATAAGTGACTTGCCCAGGGTCCCACAGCAAATATCTATGGCAGAATTTAAACTCATGTCTACCTGAATCCAAATCCAGCATCTTATCTACTGTGTGGCTGGGATATCTCATAATTTGTTTCCTTTGTAGACAGTAACTATGAATTACAGTGATTAGATGAGGAGAGAGCGGGGGGAGTAGAAGCACTATAGCAGGAGGAAAGTATGGGTTTGTTGGTTTGAGATCTCTTAGAGGTTGGTGGTTGTTCTTGATCATCCTTCAGTTTTGAAGATCATGGGGTAATAACTTGACTCTCCTGTGAATTATATTTAAGTAAGGCAGAATTGCAGTCATCAATCTTACTCTCTCTTCTAGTTATTCAAGTCCAGTGGGGAGCTAAAAATCAAGATGACTGCTGATGGCTTGGGATGCAGTGAATGACCTTTGCATCTTTGATATGTGACCAAGCTCTAAACGCCCCACAGCATTTGCTTCTGCCTCCTGCATGGCCGTTGGAGCAAATACAAATGCTACAACTTTTTGGAGCCACAGGTAAGAACTGGGTAAAGGTGGATGCCAACCCCCGAGTTCTCATTCCCCATAGCCAATCAGGTACTAACTGACTTCATAATATTTCTTATATCCTTTTCCTCTCTCTATCCACTGCCACCACTATAGATCAGTCATCACCATATTTCACCCAGGCATTATGATTCCCTCTAAATTAGTCTGTCCCCTCTACGATCCATCCTCCGCATAACTGCCGAATCATCTTACAAAATCACAACTGATGAGGAAGCATAGATTTATATCCCGAGAGAGCCTTAGAGTTCTATCATTTAACTTTTTCATTTTGCAGAAGAAATGTCATGTGGAATAGACAAGCAGAATTTGAACTCGGATCCTTTGGCTCCAAATTTATTTGGCTTTTAAAGGCTCATTTGATGGTATTCACTTTTTCACCTTCTTCATTCTAGTCCCAAGTGCCTAAGAATCATTCCTGAACTTGGCAGATGATAATCTTTTACTTCCCAGCCTTTATAATGCTTTTTCCCAACTCCTTCTTCACTCATAGCACTCCCAGTTCCTCAAATTCGGATCTTGTTGTATCCGTCTTGTCTTGACCAAAACTCTTGGCTTCCACTCTGATTGGTGGCAGAAAATCTCTTGGACAACCCGAGTCTTTGCCCTCTATATTCTCAGGTACAAAATGAGAACATCTGTATAAATGGCACGGCCCCACTCCTACCACTTTGTACTATAAGTTCTTTGAGGTGAGGACCTGTTTTGTCTACTTTTCCCTTTCTCTCCCTGAGACAGAGAGGCCCTTACATACAATTTTGGTGTAGTTAAGTTTTCAGCTGGGTTCAGCTAAACAGGGTGAAGTACTTTCCACAGGGTGAAGTACTTTCCCCAGGGTCAGCTAATGAGTGGCAAGGCCAAACTTGAACTTAGGAAACTGAGTCTTTCTGATCCCAGATCCAGTGCTATATTTGACGCACCCATAATTGAATTGAATTGCCAAAACAACTAACCAACTTGTTTTAAACTAACAAAATGTTTTTTTTCTTCTTCTGACCATTGATAAAAAAGTGAAAAACAAAATCATTTCAGCAAATACACACAGTCAAGCAAAACCAGTTCCCACACTGGCCACATTCCAAAATATGTCTCAATCTGCACCCTGAATACATTACCTTTCTATCAGGAGGTGGGTAAAATGCCCCCTTACTGGTTCTCTGGTATCTTGATAACCAGTCCACTTCTTGCTTATTGGTGCTCATTCCCTGAGCTGCAGCCTACCCCTGGCCAGATCGCACCACCATGCCCATATGCAGGTTGAGCTATTGGTCACTTTCCGACGTGTATACTTTCTCTCCACTCGCGAAGCCTTATTTCCTCAGGATACTCAGCCAGGGTACTTCCACCTAAAGGTGCTCATGGTCTACTACTGGACCATCCAACAGCTTGTATTTCCTGTGATGTGCCTGGTGGGTACCCTGGCTTTCCACACTGCCACCCTCAGTCGTTGTCGCCTTGGGCCCATGTGGGACTGGTAATTATATTTCCCTTTAAATAGCCCATTTTTATGAGGATTATTAGCTGGAATTCTCCACTGTTGTATACAGATGACAAACTCTGATTGTTTCACCCGAGTTACATGGGCTCATCAGCTGGAGGGGAGGAAAGACAATATTTACAATATGCAGCATCAGCCTTCAGTCTGGGTGAAGCTGGAGGCCAGCCAGAGTGGGGGTGTAAGCTTGCTGCCTCTGGAAATATGCCTTTCAGTTGGGCCAGATTGTTGGGGGGGCACTTTATTTGAGTTCATTCAGGACTAATGAGACCCGCTAACAGAGATAAGGCTGGGCGACTGAGACCCGGCAGCTTTTACAGTCCAGATTTCCACTGCCACCCCAGCTGGACAGATAACGGGCCTCTCTGGAGGCCAATGGCAAAGACCAGCCGGCCTGGACAAGGGATCGTGAATGGTAGTAATGGAGTTCCCTGAGCCATGCCACCCCAAATAAATGATTGTGTTCCCTCTCCTAGTCTCACCTAGGGTTTCCATGGTCTAAAATCCTTTCCTCCTAGGCCTCAACCTAGGAGGGCAAGGGATTTGGCATGTTCTCTCAGAGTTGTAGGGCCAAGGCAACCAGGTTCCATCTGGTCAGTCCTATTGCTCATTACCAGCTCTTCCTTTATCCCTTCTGTTTCTATGACCCAGATCTTGAAAATATAGCTTCTGGAGGCCTGTCTCCATACCTTGGATGCTGAAGGTTTCTCCAGATGCCGGAATACCTTCCACCTCCTGCCCATCACGTGCAGGCCCAATTCGAGTTCTACCTGAGAGACAGCATGGTGCAATGTGCAGAATGTAGTTAGAGGACTTCTACCATTTACTTTTTCTGTGACCTTGGCTCACAGCTTTCCCTCTCTCTCTGGGCCTCAGTTTCTTCATTTGTAAAATGAGAGGGTTGAACTGACTGACCTCCAAATTATCTTCTAACTCTAAATCTCTTACCTCGTGAGCCTTCCTGAGCATGCCGGTTCTCCTTGTCTGTCCCACTTTTGACTTGGGACCCTGAGGTCAGAATCGTGCAACTTAGAGCCAAAAGTAATTTTCTAAATTCTCTTCCAGTGTTCACTTACCATGTAAGGGACTTGGAATATAGAGAAGGAAAGTGACTTGGCCAAAGTCACATAGGTAGTAAGTGACAGAATTAGGTGGCAAAGCCAGCGCAAATTTAATAATAATAGAGTAATAGAGTAATAGACCGATGCACCCCATCCAGAAACAATGACGGTTGATTTGATCACAGTTCATGGTTCCAGAACTTTAAGGAAGAAGGAAGGAGATGGAAGGACAATAAAGAATGGTCTACTTTTCTTGAAATAGAAGTTCCAGGAAAAGAGTGGGAGGCAGTGAGGAGAATAAATGGGGGAGGGATCTTCATCAGGGTATTAGAGCTCTGCTCATTCTATGCACTTCTCAACACATCCTAGGTATTCAGTGCTGCTTTGGCCTCAGTTTCCCTTTGTCGAATTCAATTACATGCTCTCTGAAGCTCTGTCCATCTTGGGGGGCGGGGTCTGGGAAGAAGCCCTTGGCTGGTAGCTGCCTTCCTGGTGTACCATTGGAACTTCCTGGGTAGAGTGGGAGCTGGACTCTCAGTCAGCTGAGGAGGCCCCAGTTTGTGTGTAATGAGCAGTTAATTCCGCCATGAGAGAGGTTTCAGTGGGAGCCTCCACGGGAGAATCTCATTTCAGGATTACACTCTGGAACACTGGTGTTAAATCTTCCAATCTGTAAATCAGAGATGGCTTCGCCTATCCCTGGGCTGACAAGATTTAAGATGGTCACGGACAACTGGCTTTCATTATAGCTGCACTCATAAATCCTTCCTCCATCCTTTCACATATGGGATCATTCAATCTTTCTCTCTGAATGGCACACCACTTTGCTCCTTCTTTCTATTCCTGGCCACCCCCCTCCTCTGTTACATGTTGTTGTGGTGACTGGGCCAAGCCCTCCCTTTATACCCTTCCCACCTAGTGTGTCTCTGGGTGGGTTAGGGCAGGGTATGATAGCAGAATTAGGACTTGGCGGCTCTGCTGGACATAGGCACCAGCCCTGGGAGGGAGAACAAGAAGGGTGGCAATCATCTGCGACTCACCATTGCTGCAGCCATGGCAGGATGTTGAAAATTAGTGACTCGTGGGAGAATTTTAGCAGGCGGGGGGGCGGGGTGGTGGTGGTGGAGAAACATCTTCTGACTCTGCTTTCCTCTACCCTCCCCCCACACACCCCAACCCCTGGTAGATCTGTGACTTCCCTTCCAGGAGTAGATCTTGCAAAGCCCATTAGGCCACCCTCTCAACCAGGAGAAGAGGAGAGACTAGATCAGGTACCAGTGCTCCACTACTGAGGGTAGACAGAGGCAGGCAAGAGCCCAAGGTTTAGATTCTGGCTCTGGCTCGGCATGACCACGGGTAGGCCACTTTGCTTTCTGCCCAATTGAGACCTAGAGAGACAAAGTTGAGCAGATGAAGGAAAAATTCACGAGTGACTTGAACATGCTTGGATTTTAATTCGCTCTGTTATGTTGATTGAGGTGTCTTGGCCAAGGTCTCGCAGGTAATTAGTCAGTAGCAGAGCCAGGAAATGATCTCAGGGTGTTGGATTCCAGGACCAGAGCATTTTTTCATTGTGTTAAGCTCCCTATTCCATGGCACAGGGAGAGGTCACCAAGAGGTCACATTCTTCTAAATCCCCCTCAGAAAAAAAGCTAGAGAAGCAAACACCAGAATGAAATAAAACCACCAGAAATATTCCAAAAACAAAGCTCAAAATAACTCACAAAATGAGGAAGATTAGCAGCCGCTTCCATCAATATGGTAGTCTTCTCTTGCAGCTTCTCTTTGGATTAGTGAGTATTATTATTGCCAGTTTATAAAGAAACTGAGGCTCAGAAAGTTTGAGTGGCTTATTCAGAGTTAGCCAGAGTGCACCAGGCCCAGTGCTAACCCAGGTCTCTTCTAAGTCGAGATCCAGCAGCAGAGAAAAAATTCAGCACAACAAACAAATATTCTCTACTAAAAGGAGTTAATAAAAACACCTGAACTTTGGTTCACAACTGAACCAAGATTAGCAATAGCCTCAGCAACAAAAGTAGGATTTTCTCCTGATATGATTATCGGTTTATCATAACAATACCAAAGGAATGAAAGGAAAACAATGAAATGAATAAAAAACCCCAAATCATAAAATTACAAGATGAATGACAGCAAAGTTGGGATTCCAGGATGAGACCGGGATGAAACTCACTGAGTCCAGAAACAACTTTGGAGAACGTAAATGAAACAATGGAGTCAGTGAACAGAACTATTTGACTGAAGGACAGAATGACACACACTAATTAGCATGTGGCTCAAAGTTGAAGTCATACATGAACAGTGTCTCCCTTCATGCTCAGACAGCCTGAGAATTTCATGTGGGTGATTTTTCTTTTTCTTTTTAAGCTGGAAAACTTCTTTCATGAAGAAAACCATTTCAAAATAAAACTATTGATAAAGCTGCACTATATTTGGTTTTGGATTCCATCTTTTAGGAAGGACATTGCTAAGCTGGGGAGGGGCCAGAGGAGAACAACAGGATGATGAGTCCAAAATGACTTTGAGTCCACATCATATGGGAATTGGTTGAAAAAAGGTGGAGCTCTCTAGCCTGGAGAAGAGGATCCTAAAGGGAACATGGAAACTACTTTTATATATTTGTGGATCCATCATATAGGTGGGGGATTAGCTTTGTTCTGCTTGGCACCAGAGGGAAGGATAGAGGGATGAAAAGAAATTGTAGAGAGGGAAATTGAGTCGATATCAGGAGAAACAACAACAAAACTTCCCAGTTAGAGCTTTCCAAAAAGAAAATTGGATGCTGTCTGGAGAAGCAAAGAGTTTCCTCTCATTGGAGGCATTTAAGCAAAGTCAGCCATTTATGAGGTGTGTTCTTTTTTTTTTTATTTAATAGCCTTTTATTTACAGGATATATGCATGGGTAACTTTACAGCATTAACAATTGCCAAACCTCTTGTTCCAATTTTTTACCTCTTACCCCCCCACCCCCTCCCCTAGATGGCAGGATGACCAGTAGATGTTAAATATATTACAATATAAATTAGATACACAATAAGTATACATGACCAAAACGTTATTTTGCTGTACAAAAAGAATCAGACTCTGAAATATTGTACAATTAGCTTGTGAAGGAAATCAAAAATGCAGGTGGGCATAAATATAGGGATTGGGAATTCAATGTAATGGTTTTTAGTCATCTCCCAGAGTTCTTTTTCTGGGTATAGCTAGTTCAGTTCATTACTGCTCCATTAGAAATGATTTGGTTGATCTCGTTGCTGAGGATGGCCTGGTCCATCAGAACTGGTCATCATATAGTATTGTTGTTGAAGTATATAATGATCTCCTGGTCCTGCTCATTTCACTCAGCATCAGTTCGTGTAAGTCTCTCCAGGACTTTCTGAAATCATCCTGTTGGTCATTTCTTACAGAACAGTAATATTCCGTAATATTCATATACCACAATTTATTCAGCCATTCTCCAACTGATGGACATCCATTCAGTTTCCAGTTATGAGGTGTATTCTAATGGGAAATTGTTTTAATTATTGGTTGGGCTGAATGTCTTTTCAAGTACATTGCATCTTCAATTATTCCCTTCAAATATACACTTCTCCTATCAACTGTTTCCTTCTTTACTGCCTTCACATATGCCCACCTTTCCATCCTTAAAACATTATCATCATCATCAAATTTGTCATTGTCATTATCATCATCATCAACAAAAACAAAGCTTTTCACTATACTTTACCATTTCTTGAAATTGTCATTCCATATCTTTTCCTTTTCACAGTCGAACTTAGAAAAAAAGCTATTTATATTTGCTGCCTCCACTTCCTCTCTTCTCACTTGGTCTGCAACTCTTTGCTCTTTGGCTTCTGACTTGCTCACTCTATTGAAACTTCTCTCTCCAAAGTTACCAATGATCTCCTCCTGCCAGATCTAATGGCCTGTTCTCAATTTGCATCATTTTCAGCCTCTCTGCTGACCACCCCTGTTCTTTCTGGGTTTTCTGAAACTATTACCTCCTACTGATTCTCCTACTACCTCTCTGATGATTTCTGCTCAGTCTCCTTTTCTGGGCCACTCTCCACACCTTGCCCTCAAACTATGGATGTCCTCTGAGACTGTTGTAGACCTTCTTCTTTTTTCCCTCTATGCTCTCTCTCTCTTGGCATCCTCATCAGCAACCATAATGAGCTCCATGTAGATGACTTGCAGATATCTCACATCTCCAATATGCCTCTTTTTCAACTGGGTGTCCCAGAAACATTTCAAACTCAAGGTGTCAAAAACTGAGCTCATTATCTTTCCTCCATCTCAAACCTACTCCCTCTTCCAAAGTTTCTTATTTCTGCCAAAGGCACCATCATCTTTTTGGTGTCTCAGGTTTGTAACCTAAGAATTATCCTGGACTCCTCGCTCACTCTCACCTCACGTCTCCGATCGTTGCCACATCTGGCCACTTTGACCTTTACAAAATCTCTCACACCTGACTGTTTTGCTTTACTCACAGAGGTATTACCTTAGTTCAGTCCCTCCCCACCTCTTAGGTTATTGAGATAGTCTCCTAATTGGTCTTTCTTCCTCCAATCTCTCCCCACTCCAGTTCAGATGCTACACACTAGTGCCAAATTGTGTTTCCTTCAAAGTAAATTTGAGCATATGAGTCTCCTACTCAACCATCTGTGATGGCTCCCTATTGCCTTTAGGAGAAAATATTAACTTATCTGTTTAGCTTTTAAAGCCCTACTGTACCTGGCTCCAACCTCTCTTCCTAGTCTCATTGGACTTTACTTCTCCTGCACTCTGCAGTCCAGTCAAACGGTCTTTTTCTCTGTCCTTTGTTCACAACACTCCCTCATTGTCTTCACTCTGGTATTCTATGCCTGAAATGCATACCCTCCCTATCTTGGCCTCGGAGAGACCTTGTCTTCTTCCCTTAACATGCAGCTCAGGCCCCATCTTCTGCAGAAAGCCTTACCTTTGTAGTTCCGGTGCTTAATACAGTGATTGGCACTTAGTAGACACTTAATAAATACATGTTGGTTGCTTCTACAATCCATGGTTCAGTTCTCCCCCCCCCCCCCACAGGGGTACTGAGTGGACACCAAGCTTAAGAGAGGCTGCATGGTCTTTTGCAGGGCTGGGGACATCTTTTTCTTCCAAGTTGTTATGATGGTACGACCCAACTGCGTACGGCTGGTGAGAACCAGGTACCCTTGGCTAGATTCTGAGAAGTTTATGCCCCCAATCCTGGGTGGTCTGGCAGTTTGGTGCCTGGAGCTGTTAAACTCTACCTCACTGTGCATCTCATTCAACCCTTTCTTGGTACAAGTGAGGAAAATGAGGTCCAGAGAGGCGAAGGGAATGGGGCAGAATTTCAGATAGTTAGTGGGGACCAGAAACCAGTTTGTTTTGTTTTGTTTTGAATTCCCAGGCTCTTCAAAAACATCCCCCCATAAGTAATATGATATGTTCCAGATCTACCTGTCATAGGCATTTTTCCTTAGAAAGGAGGCCCTGGCTGGAAAGTGAGAACACCCCAACAAAAATGACCTTGTAGAGGGTTAATCCTGAGGTAGGCTGGCATTCTCCTCTGCCTGGGTCTGTTGCCAGGGTGGGGGCACAGTCCAAGAAATTATTACCAGCTGCCGCTTTCCCAGCCAAGAGCCGTGCAGAATGCCTAATATGGTGGGAGTTTGGGAAGGCACCTGCCATATGGTGCTGACTGCCACATTAGCGGACTGTATTTACTGAGGGGTAAACAGTGAGATGCCCATGAGGGCCTGGCAGAGTCAATCCATAGCAACATGGGACAGCGACCAGTCTGGCAGCTCTGTGGTGAGATCCAGCACTGTCTCAAAAGCCCGTCCTCTGAACAGAAGTAGGAATTTTCATCTTCTCCGTGACAAACTGCAAATTAGGCTGGAGAAGGTTGGGCAGGTGCTGAAGACGCTCATGGGAATGAGGCCTGCCTACCAATACGTGCTGCCTCTAGCAAGATGGTTCCTGGGAACTGCTCTGAGAGTGGGCGGGTTGGGCGGCTAAGGGTTCTAGCTGGGAATGGAATAGCTTGGAGAGGCTGGCTTTGCTAGCCTGACCACCGGACTGCTGCCTGGCAGGGATAAAGACATTAATCAACAAGTATCCACTAAACACCTATTAGGTGCCAGGCATTATATTAGGCACTGGGGACGCATAGAAATAACCCTTCCTTTTGAGATGATACAATAACTATAAGTAATAGACGTATGTGTGTTTATACGCACGTATCATAGATACAAAGAATATAGAGATACAAATATGGAAAAGAAACATAAAGAAGTTAAATACAAGTCGTTTGGGAGGGAGGAGGATGTGTGTGTATGTATGGGAGAGAGACAGACACACTCAGAGACAGAGAATGAGAATCAGGCTTCATGTAGAAGACAGGGCTTGAACTGGATCTTAAGGGAAGACTTTATAAGGCTGAGGTGGAGGGGGTGCACATTTCAAGCATAGAAGACCATTGCTAAGGCTAAGGAATGGGAGATGGAGTGTTTGTGAGCAAGGAACAGAGAAAAAGGCAGTGTGGCTGGATTGCAGAGAGCAGAAGTATAGTCCAATGAGACTAGGAGGAGAGGTTGGGGCCAGGTAGGGTAGGGCTTTAAAAAGCTAAATGGAGGAGCTGATATTTTCTCCTAGAGGTAATAGGGAGCCACTATAGTTGGTCGAGTGGGAGAGTCATCTTGTCAGACTTGTACTTAAGGAAAATGACTTTGGCAAGCTGAGTGGAGGATGTAGGGCCCGTCTGGGCTGCACACTGTACACTGTGGTCCTTTCATGCTCAGGTTATTCAGGGCCAAGGTTGTAAAAGCAACATGGTGCCCAAGTCTGAAGCTAAAGGCAAGGCGGCACATGAATCAACAACTTTAATGATCAGGATGTATATGCCTGCTTAATGTACGTCCCACCGGCATGAATCGGAGTGCTATTGAGCAATCGAGTGACGTTGTGTGCTGAGTCTTCCTGGGAACTTTCCTCGTTCCCTTTTCTCATCTGGCCTTACTCTATGATTTGTAGTATGTGAATCCCAGGTCATCTTAGAAACCCCTTTCTCCATGGAAAGTAGAACAAGGATTCTTGGGGATGAAGAGGAGTCCTAGCATAAATCTAAGAAGAGAGAAGGGGAGCAGGAGGGCAATTATATTCCCTGATGAAGAATGACTACTGGGTACCGTGAGGACTTAGGGTACAGGATAAGATAAGGTTAAGGATCCGCCATTTCCCTTTCCCCAACATGCATCTCCTGGGGAAGTTGAACTACATTGAATCACTAAGGTATTCTCACAAAAGGACAAATGTGGCTTTGCGTGGCAGCAAAACGTCAGAAAAACCGAGCACCTGACAATTGGGGAACTTTGAACAAACTGTGGTGGATGAATGTGATGAGATATTGTTATGCCATAAGAAATGATATCAGAAATTCAGAGAGACATGGAATAATACAAATAAATACTTATTAAGCTCCTACTGTGTCAAGCGGTATCCTGAGGAGGATACAGAAGGAAGCAAAAACAGTCCAGGTCCTCAAGGAGCTTACAATCTAATGAAGGACACAATATGCAAACAGATTACAAAACAAGCCATATGCGGGATCCATAGGAAATAAGTAACGGAGGGAGGGCCCTGAAATTAAGAGGGGTCGAGGAAGGCTTCTGGTAAAATATCTACTTTTACTTAGCACTTAAAGGAAGGCAGGGAGGTCAGTAGTCAGGGTGGAAGAGGGAGAGCATTTCAGGTTCTGGCACAAGCAGAGAACACTCCCAGAGCCAAGAGATGGAGAGTCTAGTTTGTAGAATAGGCAAAAGGTGATGCATTGCAAAGTACATCAGGTAGGAGAAGACTGGAAAGATAGGAGGGGGAGGAAAGGTTTTGAATGCCAGAGCATTTTCTTTATTTGACCCTAGAGGCAATAGGAAGCCTTTGGAGTTTTTTGAGTAGAGGGAGTAGGTGTGACTGGAGGATGGATGGGGGGGGGGAGCGGGAAGAGAGTCTCTAGGCAGCTATTGCAGTAGTCTGAGGAAGGTGGGCTGCACTAGAGTGGCGGCAATGTCCGAGGAGAGAAGGGCGCATGTTTTATGAAGAAACCACCCTTCCTCCATGTCCTTGGAGGGCCTGAGTCCAGAATGTCCAGAATGTCCTATACCCTTTGCTGTTTGATTTTGTGGCCGGGTGAGGCTCCTGTGTGTGTGTGTGGTGGGGAGTGTAGAGTAGTGTATGCAGAAATAACTACTGTCAAAACAACATCAATAAAAATTGCATTTTTTAAAAGGAGGGAGCCTGTGGAAGAGGGAAGGAGGCTATAGTGCCCAGTAGCCATCCCAAGACCTCTCCTGCCCCATGTATATGAGGCAAACTTCAGAACATTCTTAACTTTAGTGTGACCTACTCTCTGCCCATCCCTTTCTCCTGTCTTTGAGTCTCTTTCCAAAATCACAAAGTCAGAGTCATCATATAGTTTGTTCCCTGAATGAAGACCACAAAATTGAAGCAGTTTGGGATTGGTAGCCAAAGAGCTTGAATCCTAAGCCTCAACTCACAGAATCCAAAAGTCAAAAGGGACCTCAGAGGCCAGTCCATATCTGAACTCTAGGACACCTCCGGGTACATCCCTGATAAAGGACCATCGAGCCTTTGCTTGACTTCCAGTGAAAACTTTTGCTACCCCTGGATGTTCCTTACCCAGTGCTGATGATTTTTGAATCCAAGTGAAATATTTCCTGTTTGAGCTTACTACATTTTATCTTCTTGGACTATGATAGTGTCAAGAAAAACATCAAAAGACGCTGGAATTTTGCCCAATGTGCTGTATGGTTCTGAATTCCGAAACCCAATGGAGAAAAGCACCAGTCTCTGGGCAGACGGGTGTTCTCCGTCCTGGTCAACGTTTGAGTTTATTTTCATTGGACTGCACTTTATTCTAGAGGAGGGATCCAGTAGAGGTGGGGGTCCATGATGAGAAGAGCATTAAGGAAACTGTTTTTTAAAAGAAGAGAAATGATAGAATAGTATGAGAAACATGAAAAGAAGTTTTGCGAATACCCAAGGTAAACTCCTCTGACAGCGATTCCCTGATGTATCTTTCTCATAACCTTGTCCCCGAATGAAATCAGGTTTGTCTGACCTGCTGTGTTCTTGCTGAAGCAGGTCTGGCTGCTAGGGAATCACGGCTCTCCTCAGAACTACTTGCTCTGCTGCCCCCTGGTATAAGACATGTGGCAAAGGGCTGGGTGCCTGGGAGCCGGAAAGGGGAGGCCAAGGATCCCATGGGAGCCAGCTCAGGTTCCAGGGGATTAAAGACAGGGTTCCACTTCTTGGCTACAGCCTTGGCCATGAATTTTCTGCCGAGCAGTGAGGAAATGAGAGCTGTCACAACTCTTCCTTTATTGCTGTAGTTGGGGAAAGGCCTGGCCTTAATGCGGTCTCTTATTTCATTTTTAAGAGCATAATCCTGGCCAGTTTCCCCGTCTCTGTTCCTAGTTAATACCTTGAAAGGCACTCCTGCTGAGAATGCTAAAGCTGGGACTATTTTTCCTGCCCCATGGTGGATCTAGGCCCTCCCAGAATGATGGCTAAAAGAAACCATTCACAGGAAGCTTATTAGACTGGGGAATAGGTGCTCCATCAAAGTTGACCATTGCTAATGAACTGGCTGAGGTCATGGGAGCAGGTGGGAAAATGGCCTGGTTTCTTCGAAGAGGACATTTGTGAAATTGCCACCTCTCCCAGCTGGGCTTATTGGGGGGCTTTGAGTTTTTGTCGGTTTTCTTGGCTGGATGCCCAAGGAGAAGGGCTGGAGACTATGGGGGATCTCGGGATAGCAGGTTAGGGTTGCAGGATTTCGAGCTTTGTGGTATCCCCTTTTGGCCTAAACCCATGGTTGCATCATGTAAGGAATTCTCAGTGTGCAATTTTTTTCCACCAAAGAAAAACGTCGACTTGTCTGTAACTTACTCAATTTGAGCCAATAGGCTTTAATTAAGCACCTCCTAGGACCAGGCACTGTGCCCAGTGATAAAGGCAAAATTTCCACTTGGGGGGAAAATATACACAGATAAATAATATACAATTAAAAAGTCATTTGAGAGGAGTCTTAACAGCTGAAGAGATCAGGAAAATTGTCTTGGAGGAAGTAGGACCTGAGCCAAGCTTGGAGGGTCTCGAGGGGAGGAGGTAAGGAAAGTGAGCGCTCCAGGCATGAGGGACGGCCAGCCCATGCAAAGGCATGGAAATGGAATGGGAAATGTTAAGTACAGGAAACACCAAGTGTGTCCGTTTAGCTGGAATGCAGAATGTGCGAATGTATAATTATCCTGGAAAAATTGATGGGAACCAGATGGTGAATGCCTTTATGTTTGTAAGAGTTTGTATTTTGAGAAGCAGTAGGGAGCCCTTGAAGTTTCTGGAGCAGAGAAGTGATATGGTAGGACATCTCAAAGAAGTTCTGGGAACTCAGAAGTGACTTGTCTCTCTCATACAGCCTGTGTGTCAGAGATAGGACATGAAACCAGCTCTCCTTGACTATGTGGAGACCAGTGAGGAAGAGATAGCAAAGCATGGACGGGCTGGAGGAATTTTTCTGTTTCCACTTTAGGATGGCCATTTCTGGAAGCTGCTTTTAGTCTGGGCATGCATTGATGAGCTGGGTGAATTGCAGGGCCTAGGGAGCTGAGGCCAGGGGGCCAGCAAGCCCATGGCATCTGCTCAGGGACTCTGAGGTCTGAAGGCCTTTGACAGATCCTAGCATTTATGGCTGGTCAGGGGGTATCTTGTCCAGCTCCTTTTTATAGCGAGAGAAACTGAGGCCAGAAACAGACAAGTACCCTTGAAGGAAGCTCAGATGTAAAATTAGAAGTGACCTTAGAATTTATTGAAATTCCCCATCCTATCCCCACTATTTTACAGATGAGGAAGTATGTTCTCAGAGCAGTGACTACATGATGTATACAAAGTCACTCAAGGTTGTGAGTAAGGAGTCACTAAGGGAAAATCAGGAAAGGTTTCCTGAAAGAGGTGGCCATTGGTTTGAGCCTTGGAGGGATCTCCAAGGCAAGCAGGCCAAGCATGATGCACAGGTAGTCCAGTCACACAGAAGTGGAAGATAGAATGTCTGCAACAGGAACCCGAAAGGCATGGAATGGGCAAAGGGGACCCCAGAGAGTGAGTTTGGAGTCAGATTAAAACAGCAAATAGGAGTAAAGGGAAGGCCTTGATAGGAGGTAAAACCCTATTGGAGCAGCCTGGCTACCTTGCACTGACTTCTAGGGCTGGTGAGGGTTTCAGAGGCTACTTCACCAATAACCGCTAACCAGCCAGGATTCACTTCTGACGACAACCCTGCCCCAACCTTGTGTGGGAGCCTTCTAGAGACAGCCTGTTCTTCTTTGGGGAGGGTTCTCAGTATTTACAGTCCCCTGATCCATATGAGAGGCAATCCAGAGAAAGGCCTCCTTGTGGAAAGCTTGAGGAGGCAGGCGGGCCAGGCCTAGCAGTTTGGGGTCAGGGAGCTGGGGCTGGCAGATCTTAGCTTGAAAGTCAACAGAGCCTCCCTTCACAATAAAGCCAATTGCATCATGCTTGCGGGGTTTGCTTCCTCCCTATCTTGAATGGACCTTAGCTCTCTGAAGGAGCTGGCCTTTCACTTTGTCCCCAGAATCACAATAACTATGTTTTTAAAGAGGCTTTATGTTTTGCAAAGTGCTTGATGTCCATTTGAGCCTCTCAACAATCCTGTGGGATAGGCATTGTAAATATGCAAAAGACCAGAAAGTCATACATTTAGAGATAAAAGGGACTGCTAAGCCATCGTTTCATTTCATGGGGAGAAAGCTGAGGCCCAAAGAGCCTCAAGTAACTTGCCCAAGATCTCGTAGCTAATAAGTATAGAAGGTAGGTATAGAAGGTAGGCTCTAAGCCCTGGACTTCTTGACTTTGCCTGGACAATTCTACCTTTACAATCCTCTCCTCCATACTCCCTTCCCTCTTTTAATACTTCTACTATGCTGGTTCAAGTCTCCCTTACCCTATGTCTAATCTATTGCAATAGCTTTCTGGTTGACCTCCCTAGCTCCGGTCACTTCCCATTTTAGCCAACCTTCTACTTAACTAGCAAAGAGTAGTTCTTACCGGGCCAGTTACCTATTCAATAATCTCCAGCGGCTCCCCATTATCTCCAGAATAAAATAAAAGTTCTCTATTTGGCTTTTAAAGCCTTCATAACCTGGCTTCTGCCTACCCCTTTTCCATCTTTCTCCTATTTACTCATGGTAAACCCAATGATACTGACGTCATTGGCATCCTTCTCATAGTATATTACACCTCTGGACTCTATTTTCACTGGCTGTCCCCGATCCCCGGAATTCTCTGCCTCCTCATGTCTCCCTCCTGGATTCCTTCAAGTCTCAGCTAAAACCTCACCTTCTACAAGAAGGCTTTCCTGATTCCTTTCCCTTTGAGACTATTGCCAATTTATCTGGTATATATCTTCTTTATACCAGTGGTCCGTAGTGTGTCCTTCCTTAGATTTTTAATTCCTTGAGGACCAGAACTGTCTTTGCCCTTCTTTGTATGCTTAGCACTTAATCCAATTTCTGGTACACAGTTAATGTTTAATAAGTGCTTTTTGACTTAACAGAGTAAGGAAGCAGTCAGTGATCCCCAACTGCCTGCAATTCAGTGTGCCAATTATCCTTTATATGATTTCATTCATCCAATTCCACTAACCTTTTTCTAGATAGCAGGTTGGGCCTTCTTCCTGTTGGTCAGTTGTGCATTTTTTCTCTTTATGTTCCAGAAAGTCCATTTGATGTCCACAGAGAGCGCATCACCCTCTCTGTTTTTTTAAAAAAAAATTTGTTTTGTTATCTTTTGTTTTGATATTGCCTAGATTTCCCTCTGTATACTCCCTCTCTCCCAAAGAGTCATCCCTTATAAGAATTTTTTAAAAGAAAAAATGGAAAAATCAATGAAATCTATGAAAACTTCAAAAGAATCTGCTATCATATACAATATTCCATATCCATGAACCACTTCTCTCCCTCTTTTCCAGTGAGTGAGAGAGAAAGAGAGAGAGAGAGAGAGAGAGAGAGAGAGAATATATGTATGTGTGTGATGTGTGTGGAGAAGGCAGAGAGAGAAAGGGAGGGAGAAATGAAAAGAGGGAGGGAGGGAGGTATATTCTCATATCTCTTTTCTGGGGCCATGCTTGTTCTTCATAGCTTTTTTTATTCTTGATTGTTTTGTTGTCGTTATTTACAACCATTTACATGGTGGTTGGCATTTTGTATGTTTGCATTGTTGTAGTTTTTGCATTTGTTGTAGTTTTATGTATTTTATTTTTCCTGGATTTTCTCATTTATTTGGTGTCTGTTCATGTAAGTACCCCCATGCTTCTCTGTATTCTTCACATCCATGGTTTCTTAGAGCCCAGCAAAATTTCATTATGATACTGTATCAGATTCTTTCTTTTAGCCATCCCCATTGATGAACATCTAGTGTGTTCCCAGCTCTTTGCTACTACAAAAAGCATTGTTTTGAATATTTTGGTGTATATGGAACTTTTCTTCTTGTCAATTCCTCCTTGGGGTTAAGCCCAGTAGGTGAATCTTGGGGTCAAAGAGAGTGGATATTTTAGCCAATTTCTTAGCATACAGAATTCAAAATCGATGTCCCAAATGGTAATAATGGAACCAATTTACAGCTCCACCAACAGTGCATTAATGTGTCTGTCTTTCTACATCCCCTCTGACATCGACTATTGCCATCTTTTGTCATCTTTGCCAATTTCCTGGGTGTAAGGTGAAGTCTCAGGGTTTTTCTGATTTGCATTTCCCTTAATAGTGATTTAGAGTATTCTTTCATATAGTTGTTATTAATTTGCAATTCTTTTGAGAATTTGTTGTCCACTTATCTATTGCGGAATGGGTTTTGGCCTTATATATTTCTATTCATTATTTCTGTATCTTGCGTCCCAAATCCTTATTAGAAGTAGAGGCATTTGACATAAAAGATTTTTTTCCCAGTTGTTTCTCTTCTTATCCTAGATGCAGTCATTTCATTTGTGCAAAAAGCCCTTTTATTTTATGTTATCAAAATGATCTGTTTGATCTTTTCTAATTACTTCCCATCCCTTGTTTGGCTAAGAATTCATCTCCTACCTATAGGTAGGAAAGGTTTGCTTCTCCTAATTTTTATGGTATTATCTTTAATATTCAGGGCATGTATTAATTTAGAATTTATTATAGAATATGATGTAAAATGTTGGGCTAAGTCTTATTTGTGTCAGAAAGCTTTCCAGTTTTTCCAACAGCTCTTATCAAATAGGAAGTTCTTTTCAAATTAATTTATGGTTTAGAGTTGATTGAATACTGGGTTATTGAGTTCCATTATTTCTGATTCTTTCTTGTCTAGTCTGCTTCACTGATCTCTTTCTCTGTTTTTTAACCAATATAAAATGGTTTCAATGATTGCAGCTTTCTAATAGAGTTTAATGTCTGTGCTAATCCTCCTCCACTGCTACCTTTTTTTCATTACTTCCCTTGATATTTTTTTTTTCCATTTTCATTCTCACTCTTAGCAAACATTAAATAAAACTGGCATTTCCATATGGATAGTGGACTATAAGAGGATTGTACAAATTTCCCATCTCCATTATGTACAGCTTGCTTTCTTTTTAAGTTTTTAGCAATAAACTTAACCAGTAGTTCTCAAAGATGTCTTTCTTGGCCGTTTCTTTTTTGACCTTTGTTATGTTCTCTTATGTGAATTAAAAACAATGACTTTTTCCCCAGCCTTTTTTTTTACTACCCTGTCTCTAGCCATCTTAGCCATCCTACCCTACCCCATCTTTCCCATTGGGGGGAAAAAAAACTTTGTAACTAATATGCATAAATGAGAAAACAAATTTTTGCCATATGTCCAAAAATGACTTTTTAACATTTATTTGCAATATCTCTGCTATTACACGTGGTTATTTTTAATATGTGTTCCGTGTGGTGTGCAGATAGCTATATATTTTAGTGGTTCAATTTAAAAGGCATCAAAAATCTTTTCCCCTTTAATTTCCTCAGCAGATCATTCAATTGTTTATTTCCTTCTTGTTTATGTTTTTGATATATTTATCCAATTCTGAAAGATGAATATTAATGTCTCCTACTATTATTGTGTTACTATTTATATCTTTTTGAAAGCCAGTTAATTTTTCCTGCACATATTTGGGTACAATGAAACTTGTAGTACATAAGTTTAATATTGATATTGGTTTGTTGTTTATGGCTCCTTTCAGTATATGTAATTTGCTTATTTTTCTCTGTTTATATTGCTAATTATAAATTTTCTTTGTCTGATAGCATAAATGGAACTTCCACTTTTTTGTATTCACCAGATAAGTGGTATTTTTTGTTCAAGACTTATTTTTATTCTATTAATGCCTTTGTTTTTAAGTGTGTATCTTATAAACAACAGATTGTAGGGTTTTGTTAGTCAATCTGAAACTTTCACTTTAGTTTAATCCATTTCCATTTAACATTATAACAGTTATATTTATATCTTCTTTGATTCATATTTCCAGAATGTTTTTCCTCTTGAATATAGGTGGTTGTTTTTGTTGTTATTGTTTTGGTTTGGTTCAGCTTCCTCTTTTAAGTGAGCACATTTTCCTCTATTATTAGTTTTACTTAATCTCTTTTAAGGTAACCCAATTGCTGTATGCTTTTCTACCCTCCAATCCCTCCTCCTGTTTCTTATCCTTTCCCATGGTTTACAATTTTACTTTACTTATTGACTCCTTTCTCTTTTTTCTTTATCTCGTTTTCCCTTTTCTTCTCTCTCTTCTCAGGTGGCTAATTCAAAACATCCTCTCTTCTCCCCTCCAATTTCTCCCGTTGTTTTCTTTTCTTTTTTTCTTATACATTTTTCTAAGAAAGATTTCTTTGTCTGGTTCTCTTCATTAATTCTTTTCTCTTTCTGTCTCTTCTGAACTTTTATTCTTTTATTATATGGTCATTCATTCCTTAATTAGACTACTTGTGTTCCTCATAGCATTAAAACTTCTAAGTACCAAATCTGAGGTGCCTCTTTAAATAAATTTTCATGTTATTCCCTTTGTAGATCTTACTCCTTACCCTTTATTTGGGTTGTGCATGCTTAGAAGTGTCAATTTATGACGGATTGCCCCATGGTAGAAGTGTCTGAGTCCCAAATTGTGTAGTCCAAAGTCTATCCCTTGTTCTCCCTAGGATTACTTTCTTTCCCGATTGTCATATAATTTCCTCTCTAGGTCTGTGACTTCCCATTATCCTGAATGCTGGCTGCCCCTAGAAGCTCAGGATGTCGTCCATGGAGAAACAACTCCTCAGAGGAGAGTGTGTCCCTGTGTGCTTCTTCCTTACAGTTTCGACCCATTGTAAGGTCTGTTAGCTTCCATTACAGAATATTTCTCTTTCCTTATGGGAGTGCATTTTAATGTGACTCCTTCTTGCTTTTAAATTGAGATTTCTTCCTTTCCTTTGTCTTCCTATCCCCACCCACTGTCCTGTATCCCCACCTCTTGCTGAGAAACTGCGGGAGTTAGCTTCCCTTTGCTATTTACAAAGATTTGATTAGAGTACTTCACACATTCCTTTCTATCCTCCATCTTGTCTTCCCTTTTACATATTCTCCCATTATGCAATTTAGTCCCACAAAATGTACTGATTCACCTGGTAAGGAGGTTGCAGGGTTTAGTCCATAGTGTTTTAGTTATTTCTCTTAATTTAAATTCTTCCTTCAGTTTTCTTCCCTTGTGTACTTTTGAAAAGAAATCTATTTGTGGTCTCTCTGTTGTTGTTTTTAAGTCAGTAGATGTCTTTGTTATTTTGATTTTTTTTTTCTTTTAAGAGTCCCCAGAGCTGGGATAATTTATTTTGCTACTCATTACTTCCCTGGTAGTTGTATTTACTTACCTTTCTTTTGTTTTTCTTGTTCGGAGTATTTTGTGAGTTGAATAATCTGCTCACGTTTGGTTCTTTTTTCTCCAGGAATACTTTAAATGCTTTTCTTTGATTGAAGTCCATTTGTTCATGGGTGATTAGCCACAGGTTTTCAGGGTATGTCATTCTGGGTTGCGTCTTGATCTTCTTTGCTTTCCAAATTATTTATTCCATTCCTTTCTGCAGTTGCTGGTGGGTGCAGAAGTCTTGTGCTTTTAAACTGTCTTTTCCTTTATATTTGAAAATTGTCCTGCTGGTCGCTTGCAGAATTTGTTGTTTGTCACTGGAATCATCAAATTTAACTGCTATGTGTCTCGGAGTTTAAAGCATAGTTTTTTTGTTGTTGAGGGTTTTTTCGCCTGGAAGCAATCTATGTCTTTTTCCAACTGGTGTTTTAGTCTTAGGCACTCAGAAATTCTTGGTGGTTTTCTTTGGGCTATTTCTTGCATTATGGTGTTCAGGTTTCTTTGGACTTGTCATGTTTTTCTGGAAGGCCTATGATCCCTAGGTTATCACTAGTCAACCAACCTGTCATGGAGAGCAACGTGTTTTGCTTGTGTTGAGATCATGTGGTCTGTTAACCTCATTGTTTCTTGCAGACTGTCCTTCACTGTCCTTTTACTGATCTTTTAGTCTTCCTCTAGCTTCTTTGAGGAGACTTGACACTGCAAATTCCAGTTTGCCTATTTCACTAATTATTTCTGCTATTCAGGCCATAAACTCACCTCTCAAACTTCTCTCAATACACCAGTTTCGTGTTTGAACCTTTATGGAATACTTTGCTATGTCCCCTTGAGAATCCATAGTGTTCTGTGGTGCATCGGGTGTGTGTCTTGCAATATTTGTTTAGAGATATTTGTAATCTTTTGCTATTCATCTTTCCTTCTGCTTTTAGTATCTTTTCTGTTGATTTATCTGTAGGTACTCTAAATTTTTAATTGAATTTTCTTCCTCTTGAAATCTTTGGTGGTTGTAGCCCTTTCTATTTATATTCCACTATTGCTCACTTTCTGATCCCTTTCTTCTTCCATGATAGATTTGCCCCTTCTTCTGGGGCTGGACCTCAAAGCTACCTCAATCTCCTCCCACATTGAAGCGTATACTTAGCATCAGTCTTGGTTCCTGACTCATAGGACTCCTGGGGAAACAGGACTGGCCCCAGCTGCATTACTTTGCATCCAAACAGCCTTGGAACCCTCAATACTTTAGTTCTCCATCTTAGTTGAACCAGTATCTGTCCTTTTTTGTAGGGTTTGGGGAGGGCAGGGTGGATATTATAAGCAGAGTTTCTGTTACCTTGGGGTTCTCCAACTTGGGGCATATTCTAGGCAAAAGGGAAGAACAGCTGGGAAGTTGTGGAACAGAAATTTGAACCCACTTCCTTGGGCAACAAATGTAGTCCTCTTGGGCATGTGGTCATTCCTAAGGGGAGAAGACAAAGTTTCCTCTCTGGCTTCAAAGAACAAAGAACAAAGATTGAGAGAAGGGAAAGCAACTCTATTCTGATTGTGGAACCTTGAATTCAAGAAGAATCTACTATGTGTCAGGCAGTGGGAAAACTAAGAAAAGCGTGAAGCAGTCTTTGCCCTCAAGGAGATTACATTCTGTTGGAGAAGACAAAATGTACACGAATGAAGAAATATATGAAACGTGAAAATGATGGCAACCTGACAATTATTACAGGAATAAAGGAAGGCATGTGAGGATTGTGAGGGGGAAGATGTAGACATATTGGATAGCCTGTACAAATGTATGGAAGTAGGATAGGGGTTATTTGTAAAGATGGCTCTTTGACCACTTTGGTTGGAAGGTTGAATGTGAAAAGGTGAGCTGTGTCAAATAATCCTGAAAAGACAGAACAGAAAGAGACTGTGAAGAGCGCTAAATACCAGGGTGAGGAGTCTGCTTTATGTTGGAGGAAATAGAGAGCCATAGATGATTATAGATTTAAAGCTGGATGGGGCCATAGGACTTGTCCAGTCCAACTGAGTTATTTTCAATTTGAAGAAACAAATTGAGGGAGCTGTTGTCCAGCCCAGGGGACTAAAGGTTTCCTGACCCACTCTCCTGGTTTGAACCCCCATCAGCCTACATCTGCCGCTCAAATGGGACATGATGAAAGCTATATTTTAAGAAGCCTACTTCATCAGCTATGTAGAGGAGAGATCAGAGAGGTGGAAGATCAATTAATGAGTTCTTTCAGTAGTTTGGGAAAGAGACAAAGAAACACCATTCTGTCATGGTGGCCATGTGAGTGGAGAGAAGATGACAGACGTGAGAAATGTTGTGGAAGCAGAATCGACAAAACGTGGCACCTGACTAACCACTAGGGATGAGAGACAGGGAGGAATTGAGGATGACTCTGAAACAGCAAACATGAGTGTCTGGAAGGATGGCATGGCAGGGACTGTAAGAGGAGGCATTCCTAGCACTGAAAAGAGTGAGTCTCAATTCAGTGGCTTTCTGGGGGTAGGGGGAGTCATGTTTTTGTGAATGCTGGAAGATGGAAAGAGCATAAAATGAAGGAAATGCAAGCCTTGGGCCTTGCCCAAGGATCTCTACTCTCAATGACCCTTTGATAATTGAGAGTGGGTAGCATCAACCTGATCTCTTCTAAACACAGGGGAAAAGGGCCAGGTAGGCCGCACTGCAGAATAGAGCACTGGCCTTGGAGTTAGGAGGACTGAATTCAGGTCTGACCTCAGACGCTTACAGTGTGACCCTGAGCAAGTCACTTAACACATATTGCCTCAAAAAAATAAAAAAACACTAGAGATTTGGCTAGGCATCCTGATCAGTAGATACCTGGTGACTGTGCCCCCAAAAACTAGATACGAGTTCCATCAGCATCTTTTGTGCTTCAAAGGATAGGGGGATGATATGCCCACTTGCCCTTTCTGTGAGATATGCACACTCTTGGACTCTTGGTTTATGGGTAACGTCCATATCATGAGTCCTGGCTGGTCTCTGAGGCTTACTAAATACTTGTTGATTCAAATTAATGGCAAGAAGCCTGACCTTGGGGACTGTTGTGGTACTGTTGCTTTTTTCTTATGGTTAGGTGAAACAGTGAAATGGGCAGTACATTCAGGAGGAGGAAATAGAGTTCTGAAAAGGAGAGAATGAAGTTTTTGGAACAACTAATTCATTCATAAGATACAAAGGAGATGAGAAGAAGAGGGATTCCGGCAGTTGACTAGCTGATCATGGGAGCTGGGGTGAGAATAGAACACTAGGGAATAGCCAGTGTGTCTCCCTCCTACCCTGGATATTCTTGCCTTGTGAGAATTGAGCAGGGGAGAAACTGAGGAAGCAGTCATGACATCTGAGGAAGCTCTAAAGGCAATGTGGCAGAGTCAAGAAGAGACCAGAAGTCTAGTTTGGAGTCAGATACCCTGTGCTTCAGTCCTGACTGTGTCACCTACTGGGTGATTTCACTATTCAAATCTCAATTTCCTCTCCTGTAAAATGGTAACAAGAATAATTGAACTACCCACCTTACTGATTTACTGTGGGCTTCAAATCACCAAATAGAGGCATTTCACTGCTACTTAAAGGGGGAGTGATTTGCAAGCTGGAACATCAATGTCCATAGGTGAAAGGAGTTTTATTTTTTAATATTGTGAAGGAGCAAAAAATAGCGAGAGATTAATGAACAGCTCCTTCATTGTATCTTAACATTTGTGTTTCTTTAGAATATGCCCTAGTTATTTTTCATATTTAAATATATTAATAATGTTGGTAAATGTTCATGTTTAGATTTTTATACTGCTATAAAATGCAGCGTTTTCAACAAGTACCAATAAACTGACATTCTGGATTGTTTTAATGGAGGGAGGGGGGAAGGAGTAAGAAAGGAAGAGAGAGAGGGAGGGAGATACAGAGACAGAAGGAAGGGGAGAGGGAGGAAGGAAGGAAGGAAGGAAGGAAGGAAGGAAGGAAGGAAGGAAGGAAAGAGAGAGAGAAGGAAGGAGAGAGAGAAAAGGAGGGAAAAGGATCCATATTTTGTTAACTGAGCAGTTACTCCACCTCTCACTTCTCATATATAAAACAGAAGGGGAGAGAGGGAGAGAGGGAGGGAGAGAGAGAGAGAGAGAGAATATGGAAGTGTATGTGTATAGAAGTATAATTGATGGAAAATGCTTGTTAACCAGGTTGGTTGTTCAGGGATGCCGTGGGAAAGAAGAGTGATTAGATTTGTCTTGCTTGGACCCAGAAGACAAAACAGAAACTATGGGCGTAGTTGTGCATTTTAAGTTGATGTTAGGAATAGTTTCCCAAGAATCCAAGTAACCCCTGAATGGAACAGGCTCCCTCCCATAGGTGGTCTTCACGCAGAGAGCTAGATGACCACTCGTTGGGCATGCCTACTCGGATTAGACTTGATGGTCCTACAGGTACCTTCCAGGCTTGGAATTGTAGGCCGAGAAGACCCTAAACTGGGTTCCAGCCCCTGAGAGGAAAATGCTCTAATTGCAGCCACACCACACACATACTTCATGGACTCTGGCTGTAGAGACACAAACCTGTGAAGGGGTGGTGAGCCCAGTTACCATAGTTGCATCGACTTGTGATACACATCATGTGACTTAACTAATGTTTCTTGCCATGGAAACCCCACCACAACTCCCCTCAGTCCCTTTGGCCACCTTTTTGGGATTCTTTGGGAGTCTTGGCATGTCTGACTTTACCTCGGAGGATAGTCCCTTGCTGACGAGCAGCATATGGTCTGGGAGGTCACTGAAGGAAGAGACAATAAATTATCCTCTAATTGACTAGAACTGATGGGGATGACCTTTGGAGAACAAAGCTATGAATCTTTGGACAGCGAAGCAGCCGCTTGGCAGATTAGTCATTGTCAGAGTTGTTGTTGTTGTTGTTTTTCCCAACAGAATGACCTCCACAGTTAGAACGAGTCCCCCATACTAACTAGATCTGTGTGTTCTGATTTCTTTGTGTGCTTGTGGACATTGAGCTGGTTTGGGAGAGAGGTGGGGAGCATGTGCATGGCTCAGTATGGGGGTGCTGGAAGGAAGGGGATGCAAGTTCTAACCAACATGGAGTTTTCATTTCCAAAGCACCTCTGTCCTTTGTCAGATATCAGTTATCCTGAACCAGAATGCATCTTTTTGGGGACCTGGTAGTACCTGTTCTGTTGCCAGTAGAATGATTTTAATGGGCTTCAAAGGACTAGGCATAGCCCAAGTATCTCAAAAGTTCCTGATTCTATAGGTTGAGGTCAAATAACAACTTGGACTTTAGCCCCAGTCCACCATGCTTTGTGGAAGGCACAGCAAGGGAGCCACAGAGGCAGCAGACGTGAGCCTGCTGGCTGCATCTAAATCTAAGCGGAGGATCTCAGAAGCAGAAGTGACCTTGGAAGTAACAGAGCTCTGAGTGTGCCTGAAGAGTAATGTCTGGGGAGGATTAAAGGGTCTTGGGACCCAGGCTGGAGCACTGTCAACCAAAAGGCTGCCGGAGAGTAGCTAGAGGAGAATAGAAATGACTCTCCCTTCCACCTCTTCTGTTTTCTTACCTTAGAGACATAGTTAGGTATGGGGGAAAGAATCCTGGCCCTGGAAGCAGAACAAAAAGGATCCATAGTTTGTTAACTGAGCAGTCACTCCACCTCTCACTTCTCATCTGTAAAACAGGAATAGTAATGCTGGCCTTCCTTTTTGTAGCGTGGCTGTGAAGAAAACACTTTGTAAACCCGAAAGAATTAGGGGGAAAAAGGATCCAAAAAGCTTGGAGGCAGACCTGGAAAGGATCCCAGAGGACACTGAGTTTGACCTCATTTGAAAAAAGAAATGACTGATCCAAGATCACATAGGACAGGAATGAGGGCCAGGGCCAAGGTGCAAACCTCAATCTTCTGACTTTATTTACCCATATCAAGACTGTGGCAGGAGTGCTAGAGGCCACAGATCCATTGGGGGTGCTCTTTCCAATTATGGCATATTGGCACATATGCCATAACAGTTTCTAGGGCTCCATTAGGACCAGAGGCAGACTCTTTACTTAAAAGTTGGCCTTTCTCTCCCCTTCCTCTCCTCCTCTCAAGGACAGCCTTTATTCCACCCCTGTCTCTTGTTTCTGTTTCTCTGTCTCTCTGTCTCTGTTTAGCTCTCTGTATGTGTGTCTCTTTTCTCTGGCTATGTAACATGCTTTGTGATAATATAAATATCTTGGTTTGGCCTCTTGAGCTCTATCTCTTGTGGATTCTCAGGGTTAAATGGGCCCTCCAAGACCATTGAGGTCAACCCAGATGGAAGGGAGAAGACACTCTTTCAGCATGTCCATGTGTTGCTAGAGCCTTTTGGTTAGGGAGAACCCTGCATTCTGAGGCAGCTCATTCTACTCTAATGATGAGTCAGTTTTCTTTGATATATTCCTCCCATTGCTCCCAGTTCTACCCTCTGGGATTAAAGGACCAAGTTTAATATTTCTTTTCACGTTATAGAGCTCCAAATACTTGAAGGCACCTAACAGGCCTTTCTTGATTCTTCTCTTCTCTAGATTAAATACGATCACCTCATTCAGCATATCTTTATATGCCATGATCTTGAGATGCTTTTCCATCTTAATTACCTTTTCAACTGTCTATTGGACATCCCAAACTGTACATCTTGTAGATTCACCTTAAATTCATCATGTCCAAAACTAAACCCAACTTTCCCTCCCAAGCCCTCCTCCTTTCCAAACTTCCCTAATATCATCAAGGGCACCACAGTCCTTCCAGTCACCCAGCATCAAAACCTAGGTATTGTCCTCAATGCCTTACTTTCTCTTACCCTCCGTATCTAGCCTACTGGCAAAGCTGGTTGACATTATCTTTGAAACATCTCTTGCAAATGGCCTTTTCTCTCCTGCGACTGTTGCCACCACTCTAGTACAGCCCCTCATCACTTCGCACCTGGACTATTGCAATGGCCTGCCACAAGTCTCTCTCTACTTCATCCTCTACTTGTCTATCACATTAGTTTTTTCTAAAGCACAAGTCTGACTACCTGAATAAGCTCTTACTCAATGAACTTCATTGGCTCCCTATAATCTTCAGGATAAAATACAAATGTCTTCTGTTTGACATTCAAAGTCTTTCATTACCTAGTCTCCACTTCTGGTTTTTCATTCTTTTTCAATCGCACATAAATCCCTTCATGCTATTTTAGATTCAATGACTGGTGTTTTTGCTGTTCCTCACATAAGATTCTCCATCTCTCCTCCGAGGCATTTGCACTCACTGTTGCCTCAAATGATCTTGCTTCTCATCTCCACTTCCTGGTTCCATGGGTTTACTTCAAGCTCTAGCTAAAATTCCATCTTCTTGACCGATCCTGATGGACGTGGCTCTTGTCAACAATGAGATAATTCAGGCCAGTTCCAATGATCTTGGGGGGGGAGGGAGCCATCTGTACCCAGAGAGAGGACTGTGGGTACTGAGTATGCATCACAACAGAGTATTTTTACTCTTTTTGTCACTGGCTTCAATTTTGTTTTCTTCCTTATTTTTTCCTTTTTGATCTGATTTTTCTTGTACAGCATGATATTTGTGGAAATATACATAGAAGAATTGCACGTGTTTAACATATATTGGATTGCTTGTTTTTTAGGGGAGGGAGTAAGGAGAAGGAAAGGAGAAAAACTAGAATATAAGGCCTTGTAAGGGTGAATGCTGAAAATTCTCATTCATTCTCTCTCTCTCTCTCTCTCTCTCTCTCTCTCTCTATATATATATATATATATATATATATATATATATACATAAAAAGCTTTAATTGAAAAAAAATAAATAGAATCCCGTCTTCTACATGAAACCTTTCCAAATACCTCTTAATCCTGGTTCCTGCCGACTACAATTATCCCCAATTTCTCTACATAGAGCTTGTTTGTACGTTGGCTTGTTGCCTTCCCCATTAGAGTGTCACTTCCTTCAGGATAGGTAGTATTTTTTGTCTTTCTTTGTAGCCCCAGCTTTTAGCTCAATGCCTGACACTTTGAAGGTCTTTTAATAATGCTTTGGGCATTCTTCCCTCTCTTAACTTCCTCCCTAATCTGTAGCACTTAGAACTGAACACTATCTCTAAGGTGGTTTGACCCTGTAAAAGAAATCAGGTTGGTGACTATATTCTCTAAGATAATGAAATTACAATAGATCTCTCCCCTCCCTTTTTTTTGGTTTTCTGGAAGAAGAGGCAGTGTGGTATAGTGGAAACAACACTGACCTTAGAGCCCTGGGTGTTTTAATGCAGGCTAAGATTGTATTTGCTCTTTTGGCTCCTACACCAATGCAGTTGGATCATATTGAGCTTATTGTCCACGAAAACCCCCAGATCTTTTTTCAAATGAATTACTGTTCAGCCATATTTTAGAATAGGATCTTTCTAGGGGTGTGCTAGTAAATGGTGAACAACTAGTTCTCTGAGAGTGGGGAGGGCTAACTGCATAACTAACATTTTCTTCATCACTTTCTTAAGTTTAGACAATAAAAAACAATAGAATCCTAATTCCTAGCATTGAGATTTGAAATGTGAATGCTCACACACTAAACATTGAACAACTAACTCTTGCCAGATCAATCTGAATCTTTCCAGGTTTCATCCCTTTACTGAGACAAAAGAAAATCTTAGGATTCAGTGAATTGTTTCTACTACCTTTGCTATAAGAACTTATGAAATGCTATAATTTTTCTATTTAAAAAATCAATCATATTACTGATTTTTACTTTGCGTTTGCTCCATGTGTATGTTTCCCCATGCCTGTATTCTTGTCTAATGTATTCCTGAATGATGTGCCCAATGGCATTACCAGCAGTGGGCCTCAACTGGGCACTCTATGGGCAAGCTTTTTATTCAGCTCTACTAGCTGTCTCCACTCTTTTGAAGGGCTCTCCCTGGGAAGAGGGATTAACTTTGCTCTGTTTGGCTCCTGAGGGCAGCGCTGAAAGGAGCAGGTAGAAAGTATGGAGAGCCAGATTCAGGCTTGATATCTGGAAAAGCTTTATGATTGTTGTTGAGTTGTTTTAATTGTGTGAGACTCTCTCTGACCCCATTGTGGATCTTCTTGGCAGAGATATTGAGTGCTTTGCCATTTCCTTTTCCAGCTCAGTTTACAGATGAGAAAACTGAGGCAAAATGGTTTTAAGTAACCTGGTTAGGATCACACAGCTAGTAAGTGTCTGAGGCTAGATTTGAACTCATGAAGATGAGTCTTCCTGACTCTAGGCCCAGAATTCCATCCACTGCAGTGCCCTCTAGTGATTAGGAATTCCCCAGGTAGAATGAACTGCCACAGGTCTCTACAGCTTCTTTTTTGGGAGCTTGTGGAAAAAGGACCCCAGTTCTACTTCATGCCAATTTGAAGCGGGGTATCTTTGCAATTTCTGCCTAATATGTCTTTTTGCCTCTTCCCATGCGTCTGTTCGAATATTGCATATATGTAGCTTTTGCTATGCCACTCCTCTGTTCAAGAATCCTCCTTTGCTGGAGGTCTTCATCGAAGAGCCAGAATTAGTACTTGCTGAAGATGCTGTAGAGGGAAACTGCTTTTCAAGCTAGAGGTTAAATAAGATGGTCCCCGAGTCTCTTCCAACTCAGATATTCAAGTGTTATGGCTTCATTTCCCCTTGTTTCTATACCTCATTGAACCCAATTCTTCCTGTTTGAAGGTGAAACTTGAAGTGCTCATTATCTCCTGTAATCCTCACCAGAAGAATAAAAACACAGACAAGGTAGTATTATCCCTAAATTCTCATTTGACAGAGAAAGGAACTAAAGTTTTGGGGTGGGAGATGACTTATAAACACGTAGATTTACAGCTTAGAGGCCATCAAGGGTCATCACCTATTTTATAGGTGAGAAAACTGAGGCACAGGGCAGTTTAGTGCCTTATCAGATCCTACAACTGGTATATATTGGAGGTGAGGTTTGAATCCAGGTCTTTCTAATGCAATGCCCTTGGATTCAAATGTTGCCTCTTGTGCTCAAAGGTTGCGCAATCAGAAAGTGCTGGAGTCAGAACTGGGACCCAGATGCCTTGATATTTAGTTCACCATTCTTGCTATTGACTCTCTTATGTGAGAGCTTGGGGGCCAAGGAATATCCTTATCTATTTATATTGCAGGAGGACAGTAGTCAATCCAATGTGTCACCTGGGATTGTCAAGGGTAGCAGAGTCATAGACAAGATGGGGAAGGGGAAGGGGGACTTGGATGAGATGATCTCTTAGGGGACATCTAAACCAGGTGTCTAGGGATAGTCCGAGAGTGCCACATATTTTAGGGCAAATTCAGGGAGATCTGAGCTTGTGGGAAAAGGGCCCCAGTTCTACTTCATTCCAATTTGAAGTAGGGTATCTGCAATTTCTGCCTAATATGTCTTTCTGCCTCCATTGTTCCCATGAGCCTTTTAGAATATTGTGTGTATGTAGCTTTTGCTATGCCACTCCTCTGTTCAAGAGTCCTCAGTGGCTCTCTATGACTACAAATAATCAAATGGATCTCTGATCTCATTGATGTGCGCTTTCCGTCCAACAATGCAAATTGCTACCCATCTGTGCCTGCTCATCCTGTGCTTCTCTAGCCTATATTTTCCCATAAGGTTGCCACAGAGGTTCTATCTAATACAACCTTTCCTCCCATACCTTTCCCTTGAAAATACCTCCCCTTTACATTGCATATATCTTTTTTTCATAATAGCTTTTTATTTTCAAAATGCATGCAAAGATAATTTTCAGTATTCACACTTGTAAAACCTTGTGTTCCTAATTTTTCTTTCTCCCTTCCCCCCACCCCCTCCAAACCTTTCTGAAATTGAAATCATCCCGCCGATTGTTTCTTACAGAACAATAATATTCCATCACATTCATGTACCATCACTTATTCAGCCATTCCCCAACTGATGGTCGTCCTCTCAGTTTCCAGTTCTTTGCCAGTACAAAAAAAGGGTGCTACAAACACTTTTGTGTATGTGGATCTTTTCTCCATTTTTATGATCTCTTTGAGTTATAGACCCAGTAGAGACACTGCTGAATGAAAGGGTATGCACAATTTGCTAACCCTTTGGGCATAGTTCCAAATTGCTCTCCAGAACAGTTGGATCACTTCACAACTCCACCAACAATGTATTTGTGTCCCAGTTTTCCCACATCTCCAACATTTATCGTTATCTTTTCCTGTCATCTTAACCAACCTGAGATGCATGTAGTGGTACCTCAGAGTTTTCTTAATTATTGCATATATCTTTTAAGAATCTAGTTGTTTGCATGCTGTCTCCCCAATGAGAATGTGAGCTCCTTGGAGTCAGAGGCCATTTTTGGCCTTTCTTTGTATCTCCTGAGCTTAGCGCAGTGCCTGGCACACAGTAAATTACTACATGCTTGTTGACTCACTTCCTTGCTAATTTATCCTGATGTCACAATGATGAGAGAACTGGCTGTGGCTTCTCCCTTGCTCTCTCCACCTAACTCATCCTCTTTCTGGCACATCTTTGCTGACCCCCCCCCCTTCCACCATTTCTCTTGCATAATTCTGTGTTTTTAAGGTGCTACGGCCTGCCCACATCCACCAAGTACCTCACCCTTGCCCTCCAACTGATGTTCATTTTCAGTGATCCAAGGACCAGAATGCTAGAAGTCTCAGAGCCAGAGGACTGGCCAAATATCAGTATCTAAAAGCATCCTTTGTTTTTGGGCCAAGTTTGGAGTCATTAAAAAAGCTTTGCAATTTCTTAAAGGTCTACCTGTTGTTTAATTTCGTTCCAGCTCATCTCCCCGTATTGCCTACTGGGTAAATTTCAAGCTAGTTGGCTTGGCTTTCAGTTGGCAATACCCAACTTTTCCAGTCTTGCTTGATTCATACCTCTTCCCTCCATGGCCTCTCTGACTCACTAAAACCAGACAACCCCCTTACCCCTAAACCAAAATTGCCTCCTCTGGGCGCTGGGCTTCTACTTATACTGTTCTCTATATCTGAATGGACCTGGTATATTTATATGAAAACAAATCTGTGATATAAGCTCTGTGAGCATATCTAAGACCTCTGGACCTACCACAGGGTTCTACACATTTTTGTTGTTGTTGTAAAGTCATTTTCAGTCATGTTTGAGTCTTTGTGATCCCATTTGGGGTTTTCTTGACAAAGATATTGGAGCGGTATGCCATTTCCTTGTCTAACTCATTTTACAGATGAGGACACTGAAGCAAACAGGATAAAAAGTAACTTGACCAGGGTCACATGTAGTAGTTGCTTAATCAGTTTTCCTTGAGCAAGTGAATGAATGAATTTTGCTGTTGTCAGGTGAGTGGTGACTAAAGCTAGGTAGCTACAGTTGCACCTTGTTGGGCTTAGAGCTATGCCTTCTTGCCTCTCCAGGGGCAACTGTCATGTTGGCATAGGTGTCTGTGTGTGTGTGTGTGTGTGTGTGTGTGTGTGTATGCATGTATAAAAAGAACTCCAGAAAGCTTTTACATGAAGATAGAGCACCTGTATCCTCAATGGCTCGGCAGAAATAATTTCTGGGTGTTTCTTGACATGCTGACAGCCTGAGATACTTTTCTCATGGGAGAATCAGTAAGCTCTCTGAGGGCAGATATTATCCGAAAAACCTAAATGATCACAAGGCTCCTGCACCTATTGCTCCTGATTCTGCTCTCTGAGAAAATCAAAGATTTATTTATGTTTATGTTTAGGGATCCATCAATGGTTTTCCTTTCCTTTCCCCTTTCCACCTACTTCTGATGAATATTGATTTGGGGCTCCATGGGAGGTGCACAGCTAATATCTGACTTACAAGTTCTGACTCCTATATGTGGGTGTAGCAGCCTTCAGCTAAGAAGGACTTTTTGGGGTCTTTCAGAAGGCAAGAAAACTCTAGGTCTCTTGAAAGAAAACTCGGAGAAGAAACCAGGAGATTGGTAGCTCGGAAAATGCAGGTATCTGAAGCTGGCTTTCACCACTGATCATTCAGTTGCCAGTCACAATCAGCATTGCCCCAACATTATTGGCATCAAAAGGGTGTGTCGGACATCTTGATGAGGTGGGCTTAGTAGAATCAGCCTGGGTGAAGTGAAGGTTTGATGTCCAGTTCCCTGGAGCATGTACGTGGCAGAGTTTTCATTTCCATGTCTTGATTCCTCCACCTCCTCGCCCCCCTTTCTCTTTTATTTCTCCTCTTTTTTATTTTATCTTTCTTTCCATTTCTTTCCCTCTCTTTTCCCCTTTTTCTTCTTTCCTTTTTTCTTCTTTGTCCATTTACTTTCACCTTTTGCTTTCTTTCCTTGATCCTTTACTTTCTTTTTCTTTCCTTTCTCCTCTCTTTTGTTCCTTCCTCTTCTTTTTATCCTTCGTTTTCCCTTTTTCTTTCTCTCATTTCTTTCTTCCTCCATTTCTTTTTCTTCTTCTCTCCTCTCTCTCTTTCCTTCCTTTTTCTCCTTTCTTTACTGATAAGTACACCACCTTTGATCCAAACAGCTGTACTCATGGCACACTAACCCATCCATTGCCATCTCTAGGATTCCTGGGTCTACCACATCATACCTATCTCTGCCGTGTAATCGGCATCTCTTTTCAGTGAGAGCAATTGGGAGTACAAAGGTATCTGCTTTACTCTTCTACCTCCCTTCAACATGCTCCTGTCCTTTGTCCTCAATCTCAACCTTTATTTCTGTTTGTAGGGCTCTGCTAAGGACCTCCTTTTAAAGAGGACATCTGAGCAGCCACCTTTTTGTTTCTTACCAAGCTGTTCTCTGGATTCCACCATCATGCTTCTGTGGCCCGCTCCCTTCTTTTTCTTTGTATTCCCAGCATTTAGCCCAGTGCCTGTCACCTAGTAATTTATTGTTATTCAATTGCACCTGACTCTTTGTCACCCTATTTGGGATTTTCCTGGCCAAGATACTGGAGTGGTTTGCCATTCCCTTTCCCAGATCATTTTGTAGATAAGGAATTGAGACAAATGGGGTTATAACTTGCCTAGATTCACACAGCTAGTCAGCTTTGAACCCATGAAGATGAGTTTTCCTAATTGCAAGCTCAGCGCTCTATCCACTGCACCACCTAGCTATATTGGCACACAGTGAGCTCTCAGGAAATGGTTGTTGACCAAGTGATATTGTTCTGTCTGAGAATCTTCTGAGTAAATTCTTGTGGCTTCTGTGAAGAGAAGAGTATAGACCAAACCCTTTTTGAAGGTAGAGACCTTGTCTTCTTCAAACCCTTTGTCTCTTCCCAGTGCCGAACATGGGGCTTTGTGTACAGGAAATTTTTATCGAGTTGGATGTCTTGATGGTGACAGAGCAGACGGGAGCAGAAGTCCAGCTCTCCATTCCTCCTAAGCAACAGATGCTGTATGTAGAGGAGAGTTTGGCATGAGGTTGCTAATTCAGTCCAGCCCTCCAGACATTTATCCAGTTTCTAATATGTGTCAGGCAGCATTCTAGATGCTGGACCTCCAAAACCAAAGATGAAAAGATACCTGGCCTCCAGGAACTTGCATTCGGCTAGGAGAAAATGCTTTTCCAAGTCAGTCAATACAGCATGCTTGCAAAGTATTGTATTATTAAAGTTTTTTCTATTTAACAAAGTCATTTCAAGGAAGGGATGGGAACAGCTGAGTGGGAAGAACAGGAAAAGCACCATGTAGGACATGGCTGTCAAGCTGAGTCTTGAAGGAACCTGATGGTTCCAAGAAGTGGAGGTATGGAAGGAGTGTAGTCCAAGCACAGAAGCCAGATTATAGAAAGGCACAGAGGTAGAATATAGAATATTATCATGAACAAGTAGAATGGTTGGCCTGGCCCACTGAAGGAAGGAGCCAGAAGGTGTTTGGTGAGAGGGAGGAAGACAGTTGTTGGGGCGAGGGACCTATACATATGTTTGAGCTCACATACACCTCAGAAATCAGCTTTTCAAACTGGTCCATAATACTCTCCCATTCATACCTGGAGAGAAGGAATTCAATTCTGTGAGTATTCCATGAATTTTCTAGGAAGCAAAGGATCTAGTAGAGAAAGCCCGGTGAATCATGGATAAGCAAACATTTCTTCTTTTGAAAGATAGTGTGGATTACAATGGCAGAACAGTTCATCTCTTGTGGGACAATGGGACACAGTCGTTCCTTGGTTTGTTTTAGCTTTACTGTTTTTCTTTGTTACCAGGAAGATTTTTATCCCCAGGGGTAGGGGGTGGGGATAGGGGGTAAGTCCAGAAATGACTGTGATATAAAAATAAGACATAAAAATTACTTTTAGTAAGTTTTTTAAAAGGTCAATAGAGCTTGGATGAGTCATTTCTTTTGAAACCATGAAGTATAGATAAATATTTAACGAGTCAATATTGAGGATGTGTGGAAACGGAGGCACAAAGCAATGTCGCAAATTTCCCATGGCTATCCTACTGAGGAGTAGAGGTCGGTGCTCTGAGTCTCTCGTGGTTCACTGGAAAGCTAGGAGCAGTTAGTTTTCCTTTCCTTGCCAGCATGTACTGGAGGGACCTGGTTTCTAAAGGGTCTGCACACCTTACTGCTGCCCAACTACATGAAGAAAGCTTTGTTTATGAGCTTTCCTTTCCAGTAGATTTTCCTTTTATTGCTGCTGTATTTTTTCTGGAGGTCATCCTCTATCTGTCCCCTCTGTCATTCCCTTAGCCAAGGAATTAATTCCTGGTGCCACTTTCTCATATTTGTCCCCCAAAGAAACCGTGCAGCTAGGCAGTTGATCACTCCTCCAGAATAATTCCATCTGACGGGCCGTTATTGACTCATCAGCCTTGCCAGCCAGAATTGCTGGCCGTTCTTTGGGTGGCCTGTTTAGGTATTTATTTTTATTAATGTGTTTTGACATCTGACTGCTAAGTCTGACTTGGGCTCCTCTGTTGATGGGTGCTGAAGGACAGCTCCCTCTCTTTGGCCCTGAATGGCCCCTTCTTTTCCCTGAGCTAATAGACTGCCTCACTTGGCAGACATACCAGTGGGGAGGCAGGCACTTTTAGCCTGAATCTCTGCTGTAGCTCCTGAGGAAACATGTTGGACCCTGCCTGTCTTTGGCTGGCTTTCTTCACCACCCAAGGAGTTGTGAGGGAAGGCTTTTTCAAATTACTCCAGTGGCCTACTGTGCAGTAGGTTAAAACTCTTTTTCCAAATTCTTCACTCTGCAAGGTAGGTAAAGCAAAAGTTCAAATGGGAAATGAGAGAGCGTTATCTCAGCTTGGACAGACCAGAATAATAGAGAGGGTTGGATTTTAGATATGATCATATTTATACTGATTGCTGAATTCAGGAGACAATGAGCCCTGGAAGTCCATACTTATAGGAGGGCGGGTGTCTCTGGGTGGGTACACTTGGGGCTAGTGATCTAAAGGAGGATGGACTTTAAAGAAGGTATGGGAAGATGATAAGATACAAATATGTTAAATACTGGAGGGGCTATGGGAAAATGTAGACAAAAGAATCCACTCCTGATTGAGCCTTTTAATTGGTCCAACTGTACTGGAAAACAGTTTGCTAATAATAGCTAATGTTAACATAGGCAGCTAGGTGGCAAGGTGTATAGAGGGCTGTGCCTGAAGTCAGGAAGACTCATCAGAAAAACTCAGACACTTAATAGCTGGACAAATCACTTCACTCTGCTTGTCTCAATTTCCTCATCTGTAAAGGAGATGGCAAACCATTCCAATCTTTACCAAGAAATCCCCAAATGAGGTCATGAAGAGTCTGACATGATTCTTAAAAAAAAAGCTGAATAAAAAAACCATTTATGTAGCACTTTTACAAATATAATCTCAGCTGATCCTCAAAACAACCCTGGGAAATAAGTCTTATTATTATTCCCATTTTCCAGATGAGGAAATTGAGGACAAGTGCCTTTCCCAATATCACCTAGTTCGTATTTACTATTTAGTTAATATCTGAATCCAGATTTAAATTCAAGTATTTCTGCCTCCAGGCCCAGCACTCTCTCTATATACTGCGTCACCTAGCTTCCACAATTGGAATTCTCTTTAAAAAGTCACCAAACTATCTATCTCCTTTGACCCAGTGATATCACTATTAGGTACATGTCCCCAGTGAAGTCAAAGAAACAAGGAGAGGTTTGATCTATAAAAAAGAAGTAGGTCTGGCTGAACAAATTGTGCTATATGTGACATAATGTTATTGTACTACAAGAAATGACAAATATGAAGAAATCAGGGAAAATGAGAGGACTTCTATAAACTTACACAGAACAAAGTAAGCAGAACCAGGAGAAAATTACTTGATGATCGCAGTAATGTAAAAGATTTGCCTGTGGGCAGAGTGTTGTGAGGAGCTAAAGGTCATAGTATTTCAGGACTTTTCCTCTTCTATCACTTCTTCAACCTAGATTCTGCTTTTATCCTTGTTTCTTTATGTACTTTTAGAGAGAAATCACTTAATGGTCCCTCTGCTGTTATTTTGTTGTTGGTGGAGTTATTTTATCCCATAGATGGTTTCTCTTTTTTGAGCCTTTTTCTCTGGGGTAATTTATTTTGTTACTTATACTTCCCTCAGTACCTGTTTTTATTTATCTCTTGTGTGTCTGTTGTCTGAGGTTTTTGCAAAGTGAATAATCTGTTTACATCGTTGTGAGAGAGAGAGAGAGAGTGAGTGTGTGTGTGTGTGTGTGTGTGTGTATGTAAATGAGTATAGGAATGTTTCAAATGACTCCCTTTTATTGAACATCCATCTTTTTTCATCATGAAGCCATCAACAAGATCACAGAACCATTGGAGAACAGGATCCAAAGAGATGAAGTAGGGTGGGACAGAGTAGGATTAGCCAGGTCACTCTCATACATTCATCCTGGGTCATGTGAGAGGAATGGAAAAAATTAAGAAGTCTGTTTGTTCTGAAGACAAAACTCAAGGGAATTGGTGAGGTGAGCTTTGAGAAGCTATGAGGGAGAGAGATTTAAATCTGAACCTAAGGTAGGGAATTTGGCCCAAGAAGGGCCATCAAACAGCCACCTGAGGGGAGAGAAACAGTTCTGATCTTTAACTAGGGAAGAGGTGGGAGTGGTGGTGGAAAGGAGGTGAAATTTAGGGGAAAATAGTACCATTGAGTGATTATAAAAGTGACTGTAAAATTCTTAGCTAGGGTTCACATGTGACAAGCTGAAGTGATTGATAAGCAACTATACCAACAATCAAGACCAGGCATAATGATGGGGGATTTTCTCTGAAAGAGTACCAGACCTGGATTCAAATCCAGGTTTGCTATTTATCACTTGAGTGAACTTTGACAAATTTTTCTGAGAAACAGATTAAAATGTAATTGGGAAATGTTTAACAAAATAAAAATACAATTCAACACAAATCATGGTAATTTGTGGGTTTCTAAAACAATATACTACCCAAATTCACTATAATCAGATGGGGTGGGGGATTGGGGGGTCTAGACAACATGATGCCAAGGTCCTTTCTGGCTTGAAATCTTTGTTCCTATAATTCTAGAAACACTTGTCTCCCTCTGGTTCAGTTTTTTCATCTGTAAAATGAGATGTTAGACTAGAATTTCTCTAAGGAGCATTCCACCTCCAGAACCCATGCCCTCTGGGAGTGACTAAGGGTATATGCTGTTGGGAGGTGCAGGTTTCACTTTGGAGGCAGTTGTCCTCAACGTTCGTTTTCTTCATCCCTCCTTCATCACCATCATCTCCATACTTTTGAGAAAGTGATTTCCAAAATGCTTCTTCATTTATATGTTTAGTTTTATTCATCCCCCTCAGAATTAATACAAACTCTAACTCTTGGCTACAGTTTTCTACAGAATAGGTACATTTAGAGGAGCAGTTTCTTAATGCTTGGAAGTTGAAAATTTGAGCCCAGATGGACTTAGTTCCTTGCTTTGTTTGATGAGACAGAAAAAACTTTCTTGACTTGTTGTGAGGGTGGCCATAATACTGCCCCCCAATCCCTGCCTACTGAATCACAGGATCTGTTCTGTATAATGTTACCAAATTATTTTCAATTTCTGTGTTTCTCCCAGCCCTTCTAATAATCAGGCTCTGGGTATCAATTAATCACAGAATGGCTGTTCTGATGCAGTTGTCTTCATGACAGATTCAGGCTGACCGTTGGCTGACCTGATTGATTGTCTGCCTACTCATTTACAGCAGCCCCCAAATAGGCAGGTCATTGGCGCACACGGGCGTAGATGCACCCGGCATTTTCTGCCAGATCACCTCACTGCTGTGTGCGTCAGTTTCTCTGTCAATAGGTTTATTGTGAGTGGGTGAACTGATTAGCTGAGCAGAGCCAGACGTTTGGTGAATGCGGAGGATAAATGCATGCTAATGAATAAGCTGCTAGAGAGGCCCGTCTTTCTTGGACACTTCTAAATGTTCTCTAAATGGGAGATGTGTGTGTGTGTGTGTGTGTGTGTGTGTGTGTCTGTGTGTGTGTGTGTGTGTGTGTGTGTGTGTGTGTGTGTGTAAGCTAGATAGAGGTAGGGGAGGGAGTGAAGGGAATATTTACACAGAGAGAGGTAGCTGAAAGGGAAGAGAGACAAAAACAGACACAGAGACAGAGAGAGATGGAAGGAGGGAGAGAATAAATGGAAGAAGCAAAGTAGAGATAAAATAGGAAAAATAGAGAGACAAGGAGAGAGAAGAGAGAGGGGGAACAGAGATGGGAAAAAGAAGCAAGGAGAAAGGAAAAGGACAGAAGGAGACCAATGTATACAATATTCAGTGGGCAATAGTAAGTCACTGGAAATTGTTGAGCATGGGGGAATGACATGATCAGACAAACTTTAGGAAGACCATCTGACAGTATTGTGGAAGATGGGGTCAAGAGTGCTAAGTCATAAGTCAGGATTACCACATAGGGGGCTGTTGCCTTAGCTCTGTGAATGAGAAGGGAAAGTAAATGAGAGAGGAGGTAGAATTATAAGGCTTGGCAATTAGTAAACCAACAAGCATTTCATTTTTAAAATTCTGAACTTGACAAATACCTCAAAAATGAATGTTTTTAGATACAAAGTAAAGAGCAGCTAAGTGGTACAGAGCTTAGAGTGCCAGGTCTGGAATCAGGAAGACTCCGATTCTTGAGTTCAAATGTGACCTCAGACACTTCCTATCTGTATGACCCTAGACAACTCATTTCACCCTGTTCATCTCCCTTTCCTTATGTGTAAAATGAGGTGAAGAAGGACATGGCGAGCCATTTCAGTATCTTTGTTAAGAAAACCCCAAATGGAGTCACAAAGAGTCAGACATGATTGAAACGTCATCATTTCATCATCAGTCATCATCATCAATCAAACAGCAGCAAAAAATATACCAATTCAAAGAGGAAAAGGATTACAATGTGAAGCTCTAAATCCCTATTATTCATACTTGTTTTTTCAAAGTTTAAATTCAATATCCTTTCAAAGCTGTCCTGTTTGTCTTCTTCTGAAATTACTTCTTTTCTGTGCATTTGAAATTGTTCTTTCTCTTTCTTTTCTTCTTTTTGTTTGGGTAACTCTATGGCTAGCTCCATTCTCCCTTTTACCCAATTTGTCCCCCAAATAGGAAAAAGAACAACCTTGGTGACTTGAAGGATGGTGGTGCCCTTGAGAAAAATAAGGAACTTTGAAGGAAAGCTGAGTTAATGAGGAAGATGATGAGCTCTGTTCTGGACATGGTGAATTTGAGATGCCAATAAGCCATCCAGGGAGAAGCAAGCTATTGGTTATGGGAAACTGAACTAGGGAGAGAGATTCAGGCTGAACATAGATATCTGAAGGTCATCAGTGTAGTATGACATTTCAAACCATGGGGTGGATGAGATTCCCAAGAAAGAGAGTAGAGATGAGAGAGGAAGAAGCAGGACAGAGCCGTGGAAGCATCCATGTGTACAGGGAAAGGATGTGAATGATGATCAGGCAAAGGAAATTGAGAAGGAGCCAGCCATCAGATCTGTAAAGGAGAACAAGAAGAGAAAACCCAGGGAGGAGAAAATATATGAAGGTGGAAGGGGTAGTCAGCAGTGTCAAATACTAGAAAAAGGTGACAAAGTATGGGGTTGTGAAAATAACATTGAGTTTTTAGCAATTAAAGTACTGTCAGTGAACTTGAAGACTGGTTTCAGTTGAGTGAGAAGGTCTTCATGTAGATTGAAAGGACTTTAGAAATGAGTTGGAGGTGAGAAAGTGGAGGCAATGAGTATAGATGGCTGTTTCTGGTAGTTCTACAAGAATCTTAGGGAATAGTAGCTGGAAAGAGTGGCAAGCTCTAGAGAGGTGTTTTTTAAAGGATGGAAAAGTCCTGGACTTGCTTGTAGAGAGGAGGGAAGGAACCAATAGATACAGAGATTGAAGGGGTGAGAAGTACAGGTAAATGAAGAAACAAGTTACCAGACCAAATGATTGGCACAGGACAAAGGGCACAAATAGACCCAACTCTTTGAGATCAGAGTAAAGGAGAAGAGAATGAGGGCTGATGTTGGAAGGTTCAAAGTATGAGATGGGGAGAAGAGGATGCTCCAAACAGATTGCTTCTTTTTTTTTTCCATGATGTATGAGTAGGGGTCTTCTGCCAAGAGGGAGGAAAGGAGAGAGACAAGAAGAGAAAATATTTGTGTTTTCTGTTTCAACTGCTGCTATGAGAGAGAATCCTAGAGATCTAATTAAGAATAAAAGACCTTTCTGGCAGCAGAGAAGGCCCAGCTGAGATTAGACAGAGAGTGAGATGAGGAAGGAGGGACAGGTAGAGAAACAAAGCAAGAAAAACAGGTAAACCTTTGACTTGGCTCAAATACTAAGGCCAGGTGTTGCATTCATTTCGAATGGGATAACAATGTGCTCTGGGAAGCCCAGTGACAGAGGTGGGAACACCGAAAGGTTTCTAAGAGGCAGCCATAAGAAGGGGACACGTTCTAGGCAAAAGTGCGGAGGTGGGCAATAGATTGTCAGCATTTGGAGGCCCTTAGTGGCCTCGTTTTCTCTCCTTCCCTTCCAGAGTCAGTCAATAGCTAATTCTGGTGCTGGCTGCCTTTGTCCCTGGCACGTAGTAAGAGCTTACTAAATGTTTGATCCGATCGGTCTCTGTGAGAAATGAGCTTCGTCTGTTTTGCGGGAAATCTCTGGGGCTCCCCAAGAATGATCCCATTCTTGTGTCACAGATAGACTCCTTGATGGGATGGGGACTTTTTAGACAAATGTATCCCCAGTGCTTAGCACAGGGCCCGGCAGAGAGCAGATGCTTTACAATGGCAATCGGATTGCACTGGATTGCATTAGCTGGCTCTGGGTTGTGTTCCAGGGCCTAGTTGCCTTCCCTGCCTTGGCCTTGACTCTCTCCTTCTGCTCTGATTTCTGTGTGTTTTGCCTCCCTGCCTGCCTATTGGGGATCACAGATGCTATCTTTAGAAAGAACCAAGAACTGTCTTCAAAGGCCTCCCCCTCTCCACAGATGATGTTCATGCAAACAAGCCATTTGATAATTGACTCAAGCCCCCAAACCCCTTTGCAATCAAAAGGGACCTGCTTCTGGAACTTGATGTCTCTGGCTTCCTTGGTTTTGCTCAAAGCTGTTTGCTCAGGTGTGTGGAGTAGGGAATTAGCATTGCTTTTGCAAAAGGACACATCCCGTCTTTCTCTCTCCTGTCTGCTTCCCAATACTCCCAGGGAGCTCTGGGAAAAGTGTAGGCAATCCTGGTGGCCACTGCCCACATTGGGCTAAAAGAAAGCCAGCCAGCCAGAGTGTTAGCAAGATGCCTAGAGAAGAATGAAAGGTCAGGGATGGTGATGGGACATGTACTAGACTCAAAATCCAGAAAGGCCTGAATTTGAAATCTTACCTGACTGACATTCGCCTCTGTGAGAAGAAGGGACTTGCCCAGGCTCACACAGATGGTGAATCAAAGACAGGATTTCTTCATCTGGTTGGTCTTCTGCTGATAAAGCTGCTGCTATTTTCCTGTTGCATGTGGTTTCTCCCTGGCTGCTATAGAAGGGCTTTGCCACCATTCCAAACCAACCCTTTTAGAGGGTTCCTTATTGGGAGCCATTTGTGTGAAGGGTGCCATGCTAGGCCCTCAGATGTGCTCTCTTCAATGTAGACATTCCCTCCGGTGCTACAACCGTCACTCACCACTGCCTGTTCTTCCTCAACAGCCATCACAAGTTCTCCAACAGAGGCCTTCCTTGGTCTCTCGACATCACAAAGACCAATGGGACACCTGAATTGTCCGTATGTTTGGCCTTACCCCGTGACCCTTGCCTAAGGGTGAGTCTGGAGAGCACCTTCCCAAATACGGTTGTCCCAGTACTCCAGAAGATCCAGCCACAGCAGACGGGGCTGTCAAAGGCTTGACCATGAGGTAGTATCCAGCAGTAGCCGGGCTTGATTAGGAGTCATCCGCCGGAGACATGACCTCTCTGACTCTCGAGGTCCTTGACAACTTGGACCTTTTAGGAGCAACTTCTTACACCTTGTAGCCACAGCCACCATGCCAAGCTGTGCCTCTCCAGTCAATGGTGGCTCACGCAGCTCCATTATGCTAGGTGAGTCTGGAGATGCCAGGGCTTCTTGACTTGGGTGTGCCTGCTATCATCCCAGAATTCTTCCTGAGCAATCTGACAAGACAGTAGGGAGGACAGGGAGAAATGTGACTGGACTGCCCTTACTCCTCTCTCTCTCTAATCATAATGATTATCTGCCCCCCACTGCCACCGCACAAGCCTATTTACTTGAACCACGAGCTCCCTAAGCCAGTCAAGTTTGTAAGTGAGCTGCCGCACCCATCCACCCTGCGCCTGTCTAGCCCCCTCCCTGCAGCACAATTTCATCTTTCACATTAACAGCCAAAGAGGTTTTTTAATAAATTCTGGGCCTCAGGATTAATCTGTCGGTTCTCCTCCCTCGGGCAGAATGAAGCCCGTCTTATTAGGGAGATAAGATCTTTCCTCCTGGGGCCTGGAGCCTGGAGCCATCGCATTGAGAAATTGCATTGCAGAAACAAAGGCTATGGGGGGGCATCTGGGAAGAGGGGTTGGGGGGTAGGGGCTTCTTAGCCCTGTGGGCTCTAGAAGGGGAGAGAAAGCCTGGTCCTGGGAAAGACTGCCCCCCCAAAGAAGTCTCTGTGGAGAGCCAGGGTGGGCACCAGAGAGAAATAGGGGCTAAGATGACTCTGGGCCCAAAGGGATGTGAACCTTGAGGGTCTTTTCCTGGGACCCTCTGGAAATTCAACGAAGTCTGGAGAAAGATTTAACCTCCAGCCCTAGCCGCCTTCGGATCTGCTCATTGAGTCCGAAGCACCCAGACCCCAGCACAGTTACATTTGTTCCTCTGGTCCACCATGATGTTTTTAACTTTGTTTACAAAGGTGACACCAGTGAAAGGGAAAGCACAGGGAAAGTACAGTGGTCCTGAGCATCTCATCCATCCAACTCAGTGCGTAATTATTAAGTGCTTACTGTGTGCGAGCTGTTGCTCCAGGCATTGAAGATCCAAGCCAGTCCTTGCCATCAAAAAGCTTACAGACCACTTGATACATAATAAATAAACATTCGCTATTATTGTTGCTATTATCACCATGTGCCAGGCACTGTGCTAAGTGCTTTATGATTATTATCTCATCTGAAGCTCACAACAACCCTGGGAGGGAGGTACTCTTATTATTCCCAGTTAACAGCTGAGGAAACTAAGATCAACAGAGATTAAATGACTTACCCAGGATCCCACAGCAAGTAAGTATCTGAGGCCATATTTGAACTCGGGTCTACCTGGCTCCAGGCTGAGTGTTCTTCCTGTCCAATAACTGGGAAAACACCAAGAGCTGGTAGGAGCCTTAGGAAAATCCTCCTAGCCATGTTTCCCATGCTGAGTTGTGAAGGAAGATCGACTTTCTAAGGGGCAGATATAAGAAGGGGAAGGATGATGGTAGAGATAGAAGAAAGCGCACTGAGGAGCAGCGAGGAAACCAGTTTAACTGAGATGTAGAAAGCACAGAGGGGAGAAAGAAGCAATTGGCCTGGAAAAATAGAATGGATCCCGATTGTGAAGGATCTTAAATGCTGAGAAACTGAGGAGTTTCTATTTTTATTCTAGAGACAATAGGGAGCCATTGAAGTTTTGTGAGCAAGAGAATGACATGAGCAACCTGTCATATAATGCTTTGGTGGCCATGTGGAACGTGGATTGAAGAGGAAATAGAGTGGATAAAGGGAGTCCAACTAGGAGACTGATGCAATAGTTCAGGCGAGAGGTGATCAGGGTGATGAGAACTTGAATTAGGCTGGTAGCAGGGTAAATGAAAATAAGGGGATGATGCTGAGTGATGTTGCAGAGGTACAATCGACAGGACTTGGCAATTGATTGGCTATAGGGAATGAGGGAAAGGGAAGAGTCAGAGCTAACCCCTACCTTGTATACTCAGACAACTAGAAAAATGGCGATTAAGTTGACAGAATGGGGACGTTAGGGAGAGAGGTCAGGTTAGTGGTCAAACTCATGGGTTCTAATTTGCATATCTTGAGTTAGCGGTGCCACTGGGCATTGATGGGAATATGACCATCGGGCATTTGGTGATGCAGGACTGTAACTCGGGAGAGAGAGGAAGGCTGACTATGTAGCCCTCTGAGTCGTCTGGACAATGAGGGGAGACAGTGTGAAGAGAAGAGAGAGAAGGACCAGGAGGACAGAGTCAGAATGGGAAGGACATACATCGTGCCTCCAGCTTGGAGAAAGAATGGTCAGAGAATGTTGGGGGGGGGGGCGGGTTCTGGGCTATCCAGATCCTGAGAAGAATTCTCTCCAGCTAGTTTTCTTGTTCAGTGCACAAGAAATAGAAGTGTTCAATGGCACAAGGACTCATCAATATTCAAGGGAAGTGTTAGGAATAACATCAACTATCCCCCCCCATCCCCACCTCACCAGTCACATCAAGAAAGTAAACAGACTAACAACAGCAAAGCAGGGCAACGTCAAAGCCCATGTCAACACCCTTGTTGGAGTCCCTGAGTGATTCTAGGATTGGATTGTTCCCACCCCCCATGAAACAAGTGCTGGCTGGTGGAGGGGTGCTGGTGCTGCGGGATGGCAAGGTGGTGCCCAGGAACCGAAGGCTTCCATATGCCTTGGGATGGCACCCAGCCTCACATACTTTGATCCCAAATAAGGAAACTGCAGAAGGGAGGCTAGTTACTGGAGAAAGCTCTTGTGAGTGGGAGCTGTCAGAGTTCACTTCGGGTAACTATCTGGGGATAATCTAATTGCTGTGATAAGAACAGATACCTGACACTGATATCCCCAAATGAGCCAAGTTAGGTTAGGAGGGACAGCGAATTTCAATGCAAAATAAGTGATTCTTCGTAAATTGAATTAGAGCTTCAGCCTGGATAATTCAGCCAGAAGGGCTCCGAAACTCCCTTCAGCCTGCTGGCCCAGTGATATGTCATAGTTAAATACATTGCATTCATCTCATCATGACACAGCTTTGGGGCTGTGATGGGTTAGCTCATGTCCTGAAAAACAGACCAATTCTATATGGCAAAAGTCTGGCAAAAACACAGCCCCAAAAAGGGTGCCTTGCTTCCACTGTTGTTACCGAAGGGATCGACACATGGATCGGGGCGTATGCTAAGCGCATATGTTACTTAGAAGTAACTGACAGGTGGATAGCGTGCTGAACTTGGAGTCAGGAGACCTGAGTTCAAATCTGATTTAAATATTCACTAGCTGTGTGGCACTGGGCAAGTCATGTAACTGCTACTTGCCTCAGTTTCCTCATCTATAAAATGGGGATAATAATAGCACCTACCTCTCAGGATTGTGAAGATAAGATGACCTAGTATTTGTAAAGTGCTTTGCAAGCCTTTAAACACTATACGATGCTAGTTATTATTATTATTGTTGTTGTTGTTGTTATTCTATGAATCCATATATAAACTGCTCTCCTCCCAGGACTTGGGTGAGTGTGAGAGTAAAATACAGATGAGGAAATGGAGGCACACACAATGAAATGATTGTTCCGGCTGATATGGTTATAGTCAGAGCCAGGAATTGAGGATTCTAGATTCTGAAGCTGGCATTCTCTATGCAATGCCCCATGCCAAGGAGATGAATCTCATCTTCTGACAACATCAAATTTAAAAGCCTTTGGGGAGGCCCAAGGCTGTAGAGTGATGGAGCAGAGTGTCCTCTGGTGCTCAGGGACCTGCCTCTAGCTCTGCTCCATTTCCAGTCCATTTAGACCTAGCAGAGCCATTGGGCTCTCCAGCCATGGCACTGGGTCTGCAGATGGGGAGCAGAATGTGACCTAGCTACACTCTGAGTTAATATTTCACAAAGGGCCTTGTCCTCTGGGAATTTGAAGGAGGGCCACACGTGAGAATGGAAATTAAAGACTGCAGGCCCAACTTTCGCCACTAGCATCTTGTGTGACTTTGGACAAGTACCTTATAAAACAAGACCTGACAAGATGATCCTAGGGTACCTAACAACTCTGAGGCGATGTAGTGTGGTGAAGGGGCGCCTGGGTAGGAAGCTGGGTGATGTTAGTCCTGCCTGGTCCATAAATTAGATTAGGTAATCTCAGGTAAATCCCTAGGTGGAAAACAAGGGGGTTCAATGAGATTACTCTGAATGGTTCTTCCAGCTCTGAGACTGCATGACCTGGTAATCAGAAACTGTATGAGTTTCCTCGGTTGCTCCAAAATGTCTTTGAACCTTCCTGGTGTCAGGCTACCGTGCCAGACTAATGATTCTCTGACCTTCTCTTTGCTCCAGGCCCACTGGACTAGTAACAATTGGAGGAGTGAGGAGTGGAGAAGGGAGTATCACTTGTTTTTTCCCCTGGTAACTTTTATGTGCCTTTGTTTATCTTATTTCCACAGACTAGAATGTCCTCTACTCCTCTGCTTGTGGAAATCCTCCTAATCCTTCCAGGCCTAGCTCCAACACAGCCCCTTTTGCTCATGGTGCCTGCCCCAAGCCTTCTTTGTTTACCTCTAGTCAGGAGGGAGCTTTATTCTCTGGACTCGCGTAGCTCTTTGTTTGTACTACGCTTATGATTCATGTCCTCGTGTCCTAGCTTCCCGACAAGACTGCCAGCTCCTCGAGGTAAGGGATAATGTTTCAGTATTTATTTTCATATCTTCCTCTGGGCCTTATATATGATGAGCTCTTGATAAATATTTGCTAAATGGATGTCTCCTGAATGTAAAGATCATCTGGTCAAGTCCCTTCATTGTACACTTGAGGAAACTGAGGTCCAGAGAGGGGAAGACACTTACTCATTGTCAAATAATAAAGAACAGACAGGGTTTCAAGCCAGGTTCTCAGACCCCCAATCTAATGCGCCTTCTATACAGTTATACTGCCTCTCTGCTGCATGTCTTTTTACCATCCCCCATGTCTTTCCTTATCCTATTGCCCCTGTCTGCAGTGCACTCGCCCTCTTCTCTCATTGAAATATTTCTTCCATAAAGGTCCAACTTAGGAGCTGCTTCAGAGTCTTCCAAGGTGATTGGAACTCTAGAGCTAGAAAGGACCTCACAGGGTATCATAATCCCAGAGCCTCATCTTAAAAGAAGGGGAAACTAAGGCTCACAGACATTGAATGAGTCAAGGTCACCCAGGTAACTGAGATTAGAACCACTAACTCCAAATCCAATGGTCTTTTCATTCTTCCCATGATGCTTTGTCTTCTCCTAAGCTAGGGAGGGAGGAAAGAAGATAGAAAGGAAGGAAGGAAAAGGAAGGAGGGAGGAAAGAAGAGAGAAAGGAAGGAAGAGAAAGGAGGGAGGAAAAAAGAGAGAAAGGAAGGAGGGAGGAAAGAAGAGAGAAAGGAAGGAAAGAGAAAAGAAGAAAGAAAGAAAAAGAGGAGGGAGAAAGTAAGTCTTTCCCCTCAAGGGGCAGGTCATTCTGTAAATGTTGGTTGGTCTCTAAGATGGAATATGCTTTGCACTATCTTTCACTCGGGTTGTTTTAAAGATCAGATGAGGTAATGTTTGTAAATGCTTTGGAACCATAAAGTGCTATATAAATGTCAGCTGTTATTGCTCCTTTAAGGAAGAGAGGCTCATGATCAGCAGTTTGGCCACTGAAGATGAATTATTTGACCATAGTGACCTATGAAGCAGATAAAACACAAAATGGTCCTCAGCTTCGTGTCTGCAGTGATGGTGGCAGAATGGTAGACAATAGGGCAGAGGGTGCAGAAGAATCTCACAAATTTTAGACGAAAAAACATTCATTGAACCGGTAGCAGGCTAAATGTGAGGGATTTGTGCAATGACTATACTACTGAAGGAATTGAGCCACATGTCTATGACCATTCCTGTTGTAAATGAAAATTGAAGACATGGAGAATGTGATTGCAGCTAAATGGGAGGGCTAGGTTCTCCTTGTAGAGGCCCAGGAAAGAGTTAGCAGATCTAGTTTCCTTGAGTATCCAAAGGCAATGAGGAACATCATTCCATGGGACTTTTGAGCATATTGCTTTATGGGACTTGTGAGGAAGAGCAGAGGCAAAAAGATGGCCTGGCAAATAACCTCATGTTCTGCATCACTATTTGTGGGAGAGTGGAATGATTTGAGCAAAATATAAAAAAGGGAGACAACCCAATGTATACCCTTGAGGAGAGTACCACAGGACAGATCAAAACCAAAGTCAGAATAGAAGATTCTTCCAAGATGGGAAATTTCTCCAGCTGTTTGTTTATAGATAATATGTTGGCAGTTACACTGACTCCTAGAACACCACAATGTCCCTTCAGTGGAATCCTCGACCCTTCAAACAGGGTTGAGTTAGTAAACCACACGGGGAAAACCAAAGGGATGAAGAGAATGTACTGTTCAGATGAGCACAGGCACTTGGGTAGGTAGGTTGGTAGTCCTTTGAGCTAATCTATTAGTGTCTATAGTTTGGACAGGTTCTCCTTATGTACAATGAGCTTAACAGGAGGAATGGAATGTGTTGCTTTGCATGTGGAACACTGAAGTATTTGCAGTGCTCTGGAGCAATTTCTTGAAATAAAAACCTCCATCTTCTTAGCATCAATATTTTTCCCATGATGCTCTCTGGCTGTGAATCCTGGAACACCATAATCTCCAAAGGTTCACAAATGCAACTGAGCTAAACAATGATGGGTGAGATGTATAGCAGGTTTAAATGAACCATCAGGTTTGCACTGATGACATTTTGGACATCAGAAGTGTCATAATTCAGTGAGCACTTAAGAAAAAACAGACCCACAGTCATAGATTTAGGGATAGAAAGAAGCTTAGAAATTCCCTGGTTCAAGCACCTCAGGAAACTGAGGCCCAGAGAGGGGAAGATTTGACTGAGGTCACAAGGTAGCAAGTGACAGAACTTAGATTTGAACCCAAGTCTCCCGCTCCCATAGTCAGGGCTCTTTGCTATGCTGCCTCTTTGTATTAGCAGAAAGGGAGGTGGGTCAATCGTGTAATGAGAATGAAGCATGAGAAATGGACAGCCTGATGACTGCATAGGTGGTGGTGGTTGATAAGTCATTTCTGTCATGTCTGATTTTCTGTAGCCCCATTTGGGGTTTCCTTGGCAAAGATACTGGAGCAGTTCGCCATTTCCTTCTCCAACTCATTTTACAGGTGAGGAAATTGAGGCAAACAGGGTGAAGTGATTTGCCCAGGGTCACATAGCTAGGAAGTGTCTGAGACCAGATTTGAACTTGGGTCTTCTTGACTCCAGGCCCAGTGCTCTATCCACTGCACCAGCTCGTTGCATTTGTACCTGGGAAATATTCAAAGACCCAGACAAAGTTTCCAGTGCTTTGAACAGATATTCTATGGGTGATCTTCCTGGAAGGATGTAGACAAAATTCCTTGGGATAAGAAGAGCAATGTAGACTGTTGTTAGTGCCAACGGGAAGGAGGATTCACATCAAGGAGACCACAGAGCCATCAGAGTATCCAAATAGTGTCCCCCTCCCTTCCACACATTCACATGTGGTCTGTGCTGCCCTGGGGGTCTCTGGATCTTTTCCATGAACAGAAGTGGTCTCTCTAGATTGTAACCCCTTTGAGGGCAGAGCTTTTATACAGTGCTTGCTTAATGAATATTATCTGTGATGATGCCTCAACTTCATTGCTTGGTCTGCTGAGCCACACTTCCTCTTTAACCTTCATTTTCACTAGCTCTACACTAGCTGGGGTGAAGGGAGGAAGTGAAAAATTCTATGACCTCCATGTTTCATGCAGAAGAGATCTGAAGAATTGCCTTGTGTTGAACAATATGCCACTTACACAACAAAGATTTGGAATCAAGGACAAAAACCATCATCCTTGTTACCTGGCAGATAATAGATCAAGAGATGAATCTCAATCAATCTCTCTCTCTTTCTCTCTCTCTCTCTCTCTCTCTCTCTCTCTCTCTGTGTGTGTGTGTGTGTGTGTGTGTGTAGAGGGCAGTCAGAGTTGGTCCTCCCTAAGGTCCCTTCCAGATTTAAATCTCATAATCCCTCAAGAGAAGAGAATAAACCCTGGAAGTAGCAAAGTCAGCTGTTCACATGTTTAATATTTAGATGTAATATCATTCTCTGATACGAATGTCTGGGCAAACCTATGAATATCAATGGTCCAGTTATCTCACAGTCTTGGAGATGGGTGAATGGCTCTTTGGAATTAGAAAGAATAGTGAATAATTTGAACAGGGAGATGTGTGCAAGTACAAATTCATTTGAGAGACAGGGCTACCTTCAGTGCTGCCCCCATTTCCTTAACGATATCACAGGATTTTGTATAGAGTGGGGTTTGATATCAAAGTGGCCGATCATCAGCCTGCTACCTTTGGATGTTTGGGATGATTGGCAGTCAGAATGGATTTCCTTCTGCTCCATACAAGTCCTAAATCCCTATGGTACACTGGAGAAATTGGCAGTCACGACGGATTGTAATTTTTTTCCTTGTAAGTCAGACAAGCATCAATGGGAGGAAATAAAACTGTATTAAGATTGCTTAATGGAAATGGAAGATTTACTTGTATTCCTCAACTGAAACACATTGAGCAGTAGGGGCTTTTCTACCCGAGCTGGTGGCCTCAGGTGACTGAGACTTGGGAATAACCAGGAAGGTCAGAAAGAGGAGTTCAGTAAATGGGAATCTTATTCCCTGTAGACATTTGACTATATTGCCAAATCACTGAACAGTCTGCTGGGTTCATACTTGTGAGGGAACATCATTTTCCCCAGGCATTTCTCAAGGTGCAAGACACAATTCAATCATCACTAGTGGCAGAGGTCCAGATATATAGCAAGAGAAGGGAGAGATGGCCATGGGACACTTTTAGAATGAGACCCTCGGCTATCAGGAGTAATAGGAGAAATGGAGTGAGCGAGTCACATGCTTACAAGTCAATACATCTCCAAGGCCATATAATCACCGAGGTCCTGAAATCTGGGTACAGGATATGTTGAGGGGCAGACTCAAAGTTGAAGTGTGTGAAAGAATGGGAGGCTGTGTCTTGGACTTTATGGAATCTTCAGCACAGGGACAGGGGCTGGAGAGGAATCTCATTATATTTGTGTTTGAAATCTACTTCCCAGCTATGATTGAACCAAGAACATCGGAGCCTTCCCCTCACCCCCATTTCTCCAGAGAGCAGGACCTGTGATTTACATCATAATGGAACTTTATGATTTAATCAGATCTTCTCCAGCATAAGTAGATGCCTTGTCTTCCCATGTGGCCTTCGAGGACTCAGATTGGTCTGGGCCAATTTATAAAGAACTGAGAAGTTTGGGAACTCAGCCATGGTATAGGACAAAGGGGAGGAATAAATGAATGCATTATGAATGAATGCTTTCTGCCTGATCCCTTGGGCCCTTGCTCAGTTCTTTGGCTGTGCCCTGTGGCTCGGGCACAATCGATATCTGGCACTGGTCTTGAATTTATCCTGGCAGCAGACAATTACAGAAAATTGGGGTTGGAAGAAATCTCAGTTTATCTAATTGTTCTGTATTGGAACAGAAATCCTCTGTCCGGCACTGTCAACCAATAGCCATCCAGCTTCCACTTGATCTCCAGCGATGGGGAACCTTGAGCTTCCTGAGGCAGCTCACTTTACTTCCAGACTGCTCATATGACTCAAAAAGCAGTGCTGAAATCTTCTCTTTTTCTCTTCTACCCATTGCTCTCAGTCTGGCCCTCGGGGCCAAGAAGTTTAATTTGTATTACATACGATTGTCCTTCAGAGAGTTGGAGACGAAATCTTCCTCACCCCCTCCCGGTCTTTCTTTTCTTTAGGATATTCATCCGCATTTGTTTCATTCTCTCCTAATGTGGCATGAGGTCAGCATGGCCACCCTGGCATCCCTTCACCATCCTTGTTGCCCTACTCTACTTACTCTCCAGTTTGTCAAGATCCATCCTAAAATGGAGTATCCAGAACTGAATACAGTGTTCCATGTTGGACTCCGGGCTGGAGCGTTGAGGGTTTGGAGGAAAGTAGGGCCAGCTGTGCTCAGATCAAAACAGAGAATAGAGGCGCTCTTACCTCCCTTGTTCTGAACACTTGTCTCCATTAACACAACCTATATTTAGTACCCTCTGGAGAGGCAATATGGTGTATTGGGCAGAGTTGGTCTCTGAGTCAGGAAGGCCTAGCTGTGGAAACATGGGCAAGTCACTTGATTTCTTTCCACAGACAGAGTAGCAGCCAATCTCTGTTGGTAGAGGAAGTTTCGACACTTGAAGTTCCTTGCACCATTGAACTTGGGGGAGTATCCCCTGCTCTTCCTTCCCTTTACATCCCCCCCCAAAAAAAGATCTCATTTACTTTTTTGGCTGCCAGGTCATACTGTTGCCACATACCTTGCAAGCCTGCATTCCACTAAAATCATACTCGTTTCTGTCTAGCCATATCCCCCCCCCCCAATCCTGTGCTTACACGATCACTGTATTGAACCCAAGGGTATGTCTTTTAATTCATTCCTAAATGTTATCTTTTGAGGTTCAGCCCATTCTCCCTCCTTGCTGAGGTACTTTTTAGGTCCCTATTCTGACACCCAATGTTAGCTGTCCCTCCCAGCTTTATGTCATATACAAATTCAGTTAGGCCTTTGCCTGAGTTATTGATAAAAATATTGAACCAGACAGAGCCATAGAACGATTCCTGGGTACCCCTCTAGAGACTTCTCCATCTGACATTGTCTACTAAAGACAACTCATCTGTTCCAGTCCTTCCACCTATTCTGAATCCAATTAATTATAACCCCAAACCTCTCCATCTTGTCCACAAGAATTGAATGAAAGGTTTTTTCAAATAATTTGCTCAAATCCAAGTCTTCCTGTCTATCTAGGTACTTGGTTCCAGTTGACCTGGGACTTGATGTCTCTGGGTACTCTCTCAAATGCTTCCTCTAAAAAAAGGCAACTGGAAAAGCAGTAGCACTCGAATATCCGATTATTCCTTAATGTCCTCCATCATTTATCAAGTTTAAAATATTTAAAGGGAATGAAATTAAAAGAATTAAGAAACAACAGGCAGAAATAGCTCCGGGAATCACTCTTCTCCAGCAGCAGATTTTTTATCTAGGGGAAAAAAAACACACCCTCTCTCTACCCCCTCTCAATCCCCACCGACTGGGTTTGAGCAGAGATTCAAGGGAATCTGACCGTGCTGCATATGGCAAAGGAAGGAGAGAGGCAGTGGCATTTTGTCATTTTCCCAGGCAGCTTCCCCCCTCCCCACAACCCTCCCAATCCCAGGCAGCTCAGCTGGGGGTGGCATAAAGGGGCCCCTGCCCTAGAAAACACAGCCAGGCAGCACCAAGGACAGGGCTTTGCATCCAGAGGGCGCCAGAGAAATGTTCCTCACTATCCTGGCAAAGGGCTCACTGGGGAGCATGGATGTAGCAGCCATTTGGGGTTTCGAACAAAAATTGGGAGGGTCTTGAGGTTGCCAGAGCCAGCTGGAAGGGGAAGCGAGCCCCCAAAGCCCGACTGCCACAGTTGCTCCCTGGGCCAGGATCTATGGAGGGAGGAGGAGGGGCAAGCTTGTTTTGACTGAGATGGCTTTAGAAAAGGAGAAAAACAAGCCACCTCCACACACCTCGCCACGTGTCCTGCTCTAATGAAAATGCTTAAGTACTTATATACCATTTACTCATCCTCAAAGCACTTAGCAGACATTAACTAATTAATTGGCCCAGCACTCCAGTGAGGGAGGTACAGCATCCTGGTCTCTGTTTTCCAGAGCCAGCCGGCAAGCCTGGGGGCCAGAGATGGGACTGAAAGACTGGGGGTCCTCAGCCACGCTTCGGCCCCTCAACCCTCAGCCTTCTGAGCCAGGGGCCAAAGCCGTCTCCGGGGCCAGAAGGGCTCGGCCCACTCCTCCTCCTCCTATTAGACAATCCCCCCCCCCCCCGCCTCCTTACATTTTTATGGCTGCACTTAATAAATGAATAGGATGCATTCGATTGAAAGTAGGGAACTCTTTGCCCAAAAGACAGCCTTGCCTCGGTATTTAGGGAGAACCGCTGAGGCTATTTTCTATTTTGTATTCCATCTCCCTCGTGTCAGACTTCTACAGAGAGATCCAAGGCCCAAGCAGAATACATCAAGAGCAAGGATTATGGCAAGCTGAGGTCTTTAAGAATAGAGTGACTGACTTCTAGGCCCTCCCCATGCTAGTCTGGGAGATTACTGGGGAGTAGAGTGGGGCAGTGGGAGCTAGACTCCAGAGATCACTTAAAGATTTTGAGTGGCAGGGAGGGGGAACACTGGATGAGTCAGGGGATAGAATATTTGAGAACCCCTGGACGGGTAGCCCTGGGGAAAGGGATAATGAAGGACAGCTGGCCAAATGGAACCAAAAGGGAAGAAGAACGTTAGGAGTATTATGGGGAAGTGGCCAAAAAAAATTAGCACAAGATAGAAATGGTTTCTCCAAGTGCTTTTCATTTGTGAATCAGAAGCTCTGCTTTAGAAAGTTCTCCCTCCGGTCAAGAAAGTCTCTCTTCTGATGGCCACTTCTAGCTATGAAGTCCAGAAGCCATCCGGACAAAGGGCAGAAATTTCAAAGGACATCCCCCTGCATATACTCGCCTGCCTTATAAATGCTCTGTATCGAATCCTGGAAACAGAACTGACTTGCAGCTTTGGGGGATTAGGGGTTGTGGGAAGGGAGAAAGCACACTTTTGAACCTGCAGGGCATTCAATTCAATAAACATGGGCTGCAAACTTATTAAATACAGAGCTCTTGTCTAGGTGTGAGAGGGAAATAAAACTAATGAGGATGTGGCTACCAGAGGCAGCATAGTCCAGATCTAATAGCAGGAAAAGGTGGACTCAGATGCTACTTCAGACACTTACTAGCTGGGTGCTCCTGTGCAAGTAACTAAACATCATTGAGCCTCAGTTTACTTATTTGGAAAATGAGGCAGAGGGGTTTGATGCCCAACTGAGATCCTTTCCAGATCTCCGTCTTTCATCCTTTATGGAGCCCGAGATCTAACAGGCAGATAAGAAATGGAAATGAATGACGCCAGCACTGAGTGTTGTACACAGAAGATGTACGGGTTGCCGTAACCTAGCTCAGAAACTGCTGGTATCAAGAAAATTTCAATTTTCTCTATCCTCGCAGACCGAGAAGTTCTCCTACGATAGAAGTGAGGAGGGGGGAATATGAGTGAAGAGTGAGCAAGAAAGAAGAAGTGGGTGTTATCCAAGTTTCTAAGGAGAGGGAACATGGGTAGGAAGGGTCGAGTCATTCTGACCAGGAAAATCAGCCAATTTAGCAGATTGAGAGACAGAGCAAGGCTGGAGAATACCCAGGAGCCCAGAAAGATATTTGTTCATTTACGAATTGCTACAAAATGTCTTCCCCCGCCCACCCGCCCCCCTGTGCCTTCTTCATGCAGGGCTGACAAGCTTCAGCAGTTGCTGACACAAACAAAGTGGACCCAAGACTCGTACCATTCCCGCGATACAAAGAATTCAGAGGGAGGACAAATCCTACGTGATTATAGGGGCCGGGTGGGCTGAGGCTGGGGTGGGCATCTGAGAAGGACTGATGAAGGAAGGAGTATCAGAGCTGAGGCTTGAAGGCTGAGCAGGATTTGAAGTGAGTGATGCAGAAGAGTGGTCCGGTTATCGGCGCCATGTAAGCAAAGGAATAAAGGGGGGCAACCGTTGGGCTGGAGCCAGAAAGATAGGCCACGGCTGGTTTGTGGCCGGGGCTCTGATGGCGGACCCAGGACTCTGGAATTTATTGCATAATAATGAAGGACCACCGAAATCTTTTCTAGCAGGGAATGATGTAACTGTAACTTCATTTTCAAAGCAATCCTTGCCACAGGGAAGTCAAGAAATGTACTATTTGTATTCATTGGTAGGGCAGAAGGGAAGGGAACAAACATTGACAAAGTGCCTACTGTGCACTGGACGCTGTTCTGAGCACTTTGCAAACATTATCTCATTTGGTTCTTGTGACTACCCTGTGATGGTACTATTATTATTCTCATTTTACAGTCGAGGAAATTGAGGGAGAGGTTAAATGACTTGCCCAGGATCACATAGCTAGAGATTTCCAAGTCTGGATTTGAACTCAGATCTTTCTGACTCTGAACTCAGCACTCCATCTACTGGGACACCTAGTAAAGCTAATGTAATGCCAAGATAGTCACGGCATGCTTAGGCTGGATGGCACTGCTCTAGCAGCATATATGCCATCCTGGCGGGTAGGAGATGTTTTATTTTTACATCCTAGCCCCCGGGACAGTACCTGAACTTAATAGGTGCTCCATAAGCAGTCAGTGGATAAGGAGTAAGCAGCCTCACGTGTCCTGCTTGGAGTCAGTGGACTGGACTAAGGGAACACTTCAGGACCAATATTTGTGTAAACATTAAGAGACTACTATGTGTCAGGTACTGTGCCAATGAAGCACCGGTCATCAAATTCTAACTACTTCAGGGAAAGAAATGACAGCAGCATGCTTGGAGCTCTTGCGAAGGAAGGCAAGAGTGGCTCTGAGCCAGATCAAAGCAAGAACAACATCCACCTTTCTCAGAGGCAGGTTCTGGACTGGATGCACTCTCGAGGGCCACTCTGGCCATGGAAAGCAGACCAGCTCAGCCTGCTCTAGGAGGGCTCAATGGGTGACTCAGGAGAAGGCTCCAATCCATCCTGGGCTGCCTGTTTTCCATGTATTGCTCTAATCTCAGCAACACTTTCTCCCTGTGGGGGGCAGGGAAAAAGAGCGGGGGCTGAGGGTGGGGAATTGCTAGACAGATAATTATGCACATTAAAAAATTAACACAGAGCTACTGTAGGCTGTAATTGTGGCAACTAGAGAGATTCTTAAAGGCCTCTTTAATTCAGCGTCGCCTCTGAGGGAGAGACCCACATTGGCAAATGTGGCGAGCCCAGCTGTGGTTCAGTCAGGCAGGGGGCAAAGATTACGTCTGGGCAGGGAGAGAGAGCCCTGTGGCAGGAGGGACAAGGAGGGTGGTGAGTGGAATGGAGAAATGCCCAAAGTGCTGCTCATCTCCTGGGAGGATGTTGTGGAAGCTTCCCTCCCCTGTCCACGGCCCCCTCTGGGATTGTACAGCCCTCTAGTGCCAGTCCTTGGGGAAAGCCAAGATGCTTTCCTGAGACTTTGCGTTTTGGGGGTGGGGGAGGGGTGGAGCCATTGGTGAAAATGAAGGGAGTAGGGAGGGGAATCTTCTCCTGGAATGGCCCTGGAACTGCTGAAAGGCTCGACACTGGGACCAGGATGCTATCCTGCTTCACAGAGAGCTGTCAGCCCCGGGCAGGCCACATCTGGTGTCCAGGTCTGGGTGCCATATTTTAAGAAGGAAAACCAAAAGCTGAAAATACAGAAGGGAGGACTAGGTGGTATGATCTCCTGTCTTATGAGGAAGGAACCTGGAGAAGAGAAGATGTGATCTGTGTGTATGTGTGTGAGAGACAGAGACGGAAGAAACAGAGAGATGGAAAGAGAGAAGAAGAAGAAGAAGGAGGAGGAGGAGGAACAGGGGGGGAAAGAGAGAGAGAGTGTGTGTGTTGGGGGTGGGGATTGGTGGTATGAGCACTGTTTTTGAAGGGTTGTCATGTGCAAGAAGGATTATACTTGTTCTGTTGTGCCCCAGAGGGAAAAACGAGGTACAGTGAGTCAGTTACCCAGTCTATCGCTTGTCCATGATGCACAGTTAGATTGGCAACCCATAGTTACCCATTGGTATATGTACCACGGATAGATACTTGAAAAGAAGGTGGTTGGGATCAAAACTGAACAAGAGGGATCCAGTGGGCTGACTTGTCTTTGGGAAATTGTTAAGGTCTTTTAGTGATGTGCTCCCCTTCTCAATTTCTTCCAGAAACAAAGACCCATCTTTTTAATGACAATATTCTACCGGTGTTGTATGGTGGCAAGTCCCAGAATAAGAATCATCTCCCAGGAATTGAAAATGAATGTTGCCCAGAAGGCAAGAGAATGGCATATGATATGTCTCAATAAAGTGTAACACTTCCTAACAGGAATTACAAAAGAAGACTCCATTTTATTCCAGGATCCCATCAAAGAAATATATGAATGTCAAAGAATCTGGGCTGCTCATGTGATAAGACTTGCACACTGGGTGGGCTCCCTGTGGGGAGCATGAGAGGAGACTTAGACAGATTTTCTTGGGTAGGGCAGGAGGGAAAGAGTTGGAATCTTTACCCAAAGGCTATGGTGGGAGCTTTGGCAATCTGAATTATTCTGGAAGATCTGAGCTTGGTCTAGAACCTTGCAAAGTTTCCTGGAACACCTTAGAGTCTGTATTTTGGGATCATGAATCTAAGCTGTCTTGGACATGAGTGCTAGTCTGGACATGAAGCGCACTACCATTTCTGGTGATGGTGAGCTTCCTGACTTCCTGACCAGACTTTCTGGCTGGCTCAGAGACTCATCTGTTTCCAAGGCAGTTTTAGGAAAGCTATAACCTTAGCTTAAAGGTTTGGAGGTACAGGATAGACTGTCCCCATGGCCCCTCAGTTTATGCCTTTTGGCATAGATGATTTGGTGAAGGGGGTGCCCTTACTCACCTGTTTGGATTATGACCATCATACCACTGCCATGCCTGGGCTAGGCTCTTCAAAGCTCTACCGGCCTCTTTCCTTTTCTCTGGTGGAAGTGCCCTGTGTGATCAGTTCTCGGCACTGGGGGAGTCCCCAGTGAGCCATGTGTGATACTCACCTGCAAGTCTTTCTGTCTCCAGGCCCCCACAAGCTTCTACTCTTCCTCCTTCCCATGATGACGAGCACTTGGGCCAGGAGAGTCTTGGGCCAACAAGCCTGCACTAGGCCCTGCCTTTTCCTATACCATTGTCATCTTTTCTCATCATGACTACTCCATAGTCATAGTCACTGTGGGCACCAAGTTTAGCTAATAGTGATAAGGAGTCAAGTCCTATCTAGTCCTCGTTTCCTACAAACCTGTGACTGATATCACTGACCGTGATGGCTGGCGAGATGTGGGGTTTGTTATTGGGTAGTTTGATACAACTTAGTTCCATCTTCTATATATGAAGCTTCTCTTAGTCCTCCCATCATAAAAATCACTCTGGCAAATTTAAACATACCTTCTCTTTGCCCATCTGTATACGTGTTGCCTGCCCCCAGAAGAACCTACGCTGTTCGAGAGCAGGGTCTATTCATTCAGCAGGGTCTTTGTCTCTCTGGGGCCAAACATGGGTCTTGGCCCATAGTGGGCTCCTGGTCTTTGTTGGATTGAATCTCATTCGGGCTTCCCATACTGTAGAGCGAAGTCAAGTGCTCAGAGAGGTGAAGGCAGCTGTCTTTATTTATTATACCACATGTTCATGACAGGGCTAGCTATCCGGGGCTTTCAACTATACCCCAACACTGCCTTCCCTGCCCTCCTCCCTGAACTGGAAAACACAAGCAGCAGTCTCTCTGGTGTTTCCATGCTAATCAGGTACTAATTTTCCACCCCCAGGAAGAGGCATGCAGGCTAGGACTTTGGCTGCACCCAGGGGACTGGAATCCTGTTGGGGGGCAGCAAGGTCCCATCTCTACTGGGAGGTTCCTCTGAGCCGCTGTACAGAACATTCAGTACTCCAGCCTTGATGGTAACTCTCCAATTTAATTCTCGGTGGTGTTTATCAGGTACCTTATGGGCTGTGAGCGGTCCATTGTTGGCATGTTGCTGCCTGGTGACATGCCACTATGGAAATTGGATGAGGCCTCCTGGGGACCCTACTACATAAATATTTTAAGATACAACAAAAGGAACGATGCAGTTAATGTGGGATTGATTGATAACGATTGAGGGTTGACAGAAAAACACTGATTGTGAAGGGGAGGAGAGATCTCAACAGTTAGGGGAAGTGTCTATAGTGAGAATGGGATCTCTTAGACGGGCACAGGAAGAATCTCTAGAGAGAGAGAGAGAAGTTCTAGACAAGGAATTCTTAGGAAGAGGTGGGATCTCTACAGGGCCTGCCCTGAACTGAAGTTAAAGAGTTGGTGGAGATCTAGGGCTCTCCAAGGTTGGTGACTTGTCTGTTTCCAGTGCCAAGCTGCAGTGTCCTTTAAGGCCTATCTCCACTCCTCCGGTAGGACACCTGATGCCCTCCGAGCACAAATGCATACTCCCACAGGTCTTGGTCAGCATGCAACAGCAATGGCAGGCAAGGGTTTTGCTTCTACCCCCGGACCTTTTCCACCGTACCCAGTGAGATTGTCACAGTGGGCTGGGCTGAGCTGCTTCGGTCTTTTCTCCAAGAGGGTGCTAACCAACATGGAGATGGAGATCCCCCAGGGTGTTTGATTTGCCATTAAAAATGATTTTGCCGATACCAGCTCATTGTCCCTCAGAAGCATCACATATGCAAAGATATGGAGGCAGGAATCTGTAAGGAGAACTAGGTCCTCTGTTTTTTAGCAAGTATCGGGGATCAGCAGAACTTAGAGGTGGACACTTCCTTGGAGGCATCTGGATATGATAAGTGCCTGGCTTTGCTTCTAAGTTTGCCAAATGTTTCCCAGACGTTCCTTCATTCGATCCTCATAGACCCCTTTACTCCAGGTATTGGTATCCTTTGTTTACAACTGAGGAAACTGAGGTTCAGGTATAAGAAGTAACTGGCTCAGAATCACATAGTTGGGAAATGTCCAAGATGATCTCAGAAATCTCAGGTCTTCCTCATTTCACGTCTGCTGCTTTCACCCCTAGCCTACTCTTTCCCTCCTGCATAGAGAGTCAATGAAAGGTCATGGATGGAGATGGTGATTGGAGAGCCAGTCATCCGGTAAAGGTGAGAGTTGAAAGCATGTAGGAGGATGTGATTTCCAGAGGGGCAAAGCTATAAGATCAATGACTGCTCCTTCAGGGATCTCCAGTGTCAGAGGGTAAAAGCCAGCCAGAGTGGGGCTGAGCAGCGATGCCTACTGTGCTTTACTGTAAAAGGGGACAGAAATTCTCACCTCTGGCTGGTTGGAAATGCCCTTTCTTCAATGCTGTGATCACAACCTGACCTTCTGTCTTTGCTCTTCACTTGGCCATTCCCTGGGACCACCCATTTATCACTAGGATTCTGAGGGAACCACACATTCCACTTTCTCTCAATTCCAAGATTTAGTGAAGTTCAACCAATTACTCCTTAGAATGTAGACTCTGAGACCCAGTCTTGCCCAGAGGTTTCTGACCCCTGTATCCCTTCCTTCTGCTGCTTCTGTGTCTGCTTCAAGGACACAGGAACTTTAGCTCTCCCCTCCCCTGTGGCCAGTATACAAGGGCCTGTGGGGGGGGGGGCAACCAAGAGGGTGGGATCATCTTGGCTTCCATATAATGGCAGGTGGTCAGTGCCCTTCTGTGGGAATTCAGAGTAGAGAGCCAGAGTTATGGGATGAGTAATCAAGAACTGATTCCAGTTTGGGTTCTCATATCTGTAGCCCTTGCTAGTTCCCAAGTGTCCATTTGCACATATTGTCATCCAGCCCTGCAGCCCTGTGAACGCATGTCATGCCATGTTTCTGGGCTCTCTCTACACCCGCACCCTGCCTCTCAGGGTGGACTTCCTGCTGAAAGCCCGTGGATTGGAGCATCTCCAATCTGAGCCATGGTCTTCCTTGCAGTCCTAGGCTGAGGCTCCCTGGGCCTCCCACCCCTCACTGCTCTGCTGGCTTCTGGGAGCCCTTTTCGGGTGGAGAATGGAGCGTGCTTAATCATCTGGCCCTATGAACTGCTCATGAGCTCAGGCTGATACCTCCATTTGTGTCACTTGCGAATCATTGGGGCACCTAATTCCAGTGGCAAGTTGATGCCTATTAATTGAGATGCAGTCAATCATTTTCCCCTCTGCCAGAGGAAAAATAGAAAATTACTTTAGTCTCAGGTTTCCTTTTTTGTGTGAGAGGCAGGCTTCCGGCAAGATTTTTTCCGCAAGAGAGAAAAATAACCTCTGTCTAAAGTCCTGATGTGATCCTTGGTTTCTGAGAAGGCATTCCTTAAAGTCACTGACTACTTGGCTAAGGAAGGGATCCAGGATTTCACCCACACGAGGAGTGTTTGCGGGAGACAGGGGTTCTCCTCTTCCCATTAGGAGGAGTGGCTGGTCACAAGGAGAGCAACAGATAATAGGGTGGCTTTAGAGTCAGAGTACCTGGGTCACACTCGACCTGGGATTACCACTGTGTGGGATTTGGGACAAGTCACATGGTCTACCTGGATCCCAGTTTCCTCAGCTGGAAAATGAAAGGAAATAGAGCCTAGACAACTTCTCACATTCTGTGGTTCTGGGATCCCGTGCTCATCTCTCGGCCCTGGCTGGCTTCAGGAAGTTGGCCGTATTTCCTCCTTCTGAGCCTTGAAGAGTAGAAGGCCTGAATTCTTAGCTCATGGGAACTTGTGATTTCCTTTCCAAGTGGAGAGCTTGGGGGCTTTACCAACTGTATACTTGAGCCAAGTGAGATAATGTATATAAAGCACTGGAAAGGCCTTAAAGCCCTGTATCACTGGGATGTCTTTGCTACTAATTATGACTATGAGGAATCCATCACGGGATGAGAATCGCTTCACAGTGCAGAGCTGCAGAGTGCTCAGACTTGGAGACCTTTCATTCCTGCTCTGATTTGGCTTAATATATACTTTCTTGTTTCAGGGGTTCATGAAATAGCCTAAGATCAGAAAACTGGGGTCTGATTTTCTTGTTGGTCTATCTCCCTTATGTTTGAATATCTGAATCCAAATAGAAAAAGAGAAAAAAAAATAACATCTCTTGGTTTCCTTTTAGAAATAAAAAGAGGATCAGGGACCATGTACCCGCTATAAGAAAGTTAAAGTTGTTTGCCAAGGTTCAAAATGAGAGCAGAAAATTAATTTTGTTTCCTATCCCATTATCCAACAGCTAGCTCCCATTACCCCTCCTGCTAGTGTCAGAACCTCTTCCCTGCACCAACTTCCCCTCACTCCAATCCAGCCATCATATGCACAACAGGAAGGATTCTTTTTCCCACAGCATCTTTCACATTGTGTCATCCCCCCCTTCCCCCAGCTGGGAGCTCTGCAGGACATCCTGCCCAAGTCAAATGACAACACCTCCCTGTGGGGATCAATACAAGGATCTGAACAAATGATTTTTGTGAACCAGTTGGGGGTATCTGGCTCGGAAATCAAGGCAGGGCTAGCCAAGGTGACATGGTTTTATTCTTTGTGCCCAAACGCTTGCTTCCTGCCATTATGGATAGAGCTTCAGAGGAGCTGGGGGAGGGTCTCTTTGTTTTCTATAATATGCCAATTTCCCCTGCCATTTTCCAGGCTGACTCAGCTCATCTATGGAACAACAGAATATTGAGTGTTCCAGTCACGAAGTGGCCAAGGGGTCCCTTCTCTTCCATTTTTTGTTTGTGTAACCCACGGCATGTTTTGCCTTGTCTGGGTCACGGGCTAGCTGACCTGCAAGGTCACTTTGTTGTTCTCCACTTCTAAGTGTCTATGGCTGGATGGACAGGACACGGCGTACTTCCCAGCTCTCCCCAGAGCAGAGCTTTGTTTGTCTTTTTTAGGGCAGAACACTTCAAAAAGCTGGAGTGGCTGGGCTTTGTCAGTGCTGCACTCCCCAAAAGCCTACTCTTCTTTTTTTTTAAATGCTGTGTCCTCTGGCTTAATGTCACACAGCTCCAGTGTTCAGTAGTGACGTTTCCATCTATACTCTAGCACCTCTACCCTTACCAGAAAATCTTGCCAAATGCTGCTGAGGAAGCAGATAGACTTTGTCATTGGAAACTTCCTAGATGAAAAACTCCAACCAAACAAACTTCAGGACAGTCCTTAAAAGTCTAAAATCAGGATGACCCCGCCCAAGTTGTGAGGAACCCATCTGGTTCCCACAAGATGTTGCTGTTGTTCGGCCGTGTCCTATCTTCATGCGTGCTAGACCCTCCCACCCTCCTCTGTCTGCTGAAGTCTGTCTGAGCTCACATTTGTTGTTCCCGTGATTCTATATGTCCATCTCATCTGCCATCTCCTTTTCCTTTTGCTTCCAATCTGTCCCAACATCCATCTTCTCATTATGTGGCTAAAGCTTCTGCTTTGGTATTTGACCTTCCAGAGAATAGCCAGAATTCATTTCTGTAGGTATTAACTGATTTGACCACCTTGCTGTCCAAGGGACTCTGAAGAAGAGGTGCATAGAGTCAGTTCTCCATTATCCACAGTTCGGTTGAGAGTCTTTCACAGTTCCAGCAACACTGGAGTTCTCAAAGCCAGAGGGAAAAAAATAGGAAGGTGCTCTCCCAACCACCTGGAGTGGCGAAGGAGAACTCAATCCCTTCTCTCCGAAGCTTTGCCAAAGTCCTTTAAGTGGTTCCTTTGACCTCCTTACTTTTCAAAATGAGAACAATGGGGAAGGCTGGGAAAGAAAAGCCAGCATGTTTACTCACGTGTGGCATTTCTGCCACAGAGAAATAACAGTCCATAATTCTGAAATGATTTAAAGCTTATTTCTATTGTACCAATTAAACAGATGGGAAAAAATGGAGGCTCCTGGGAAATGATGTAAGATCATAAAAGTCTAGAAAGTGGCAGATCTAGGACCGTGAGCCCAAGTCTCCCGAGCTCTAGGAAAGTATTCTTTTCACAATTCCTTTTGAACAATATGGCTGTGGAAAAGTCATTTGCTTTCTCTGTGTCTGAATTTTCCCTTCTGTAAAAGAACACTTTCCTTTTACTAAAGATACCTTTGCTGTCAATTTCACATGGTTGTTGTAATCACTTTGAAACCTTAATGGGAATCCAAGATGAGAGCTGTTTGTATTTTTGCACTCCTAGAATTTTGTGAGATTGTGATAGCCAGGGGAAGAAAATCATTTATGGTTGGAGACAGGGATTGTTCTGTTTTCATCTTTGTTTCCCAAGGTGTTGTGTAATACTTTGGCACACAGTAGGTGCTTAATAATGCTTATTAGATTGTATTGGATAGGATGGGCTCTAGCTTACAGGACTACCCTGAGACTCAAATTAGACAGTTCTATATAACATCAACAGCTATTATTACCTTTTTTTACATAATAGTATTTTTTCAATTACATGTAAAGATAGTTTTCCACATTCATTTTTGTAAGATTTTGAATTCTAATTGTATTCTCCCTCCCTCCTTTACTTCCCTCCTCCCCAAGCCAGCAAGCAATCTGATATAGATTATATGTGTACAATACATTTAAACACATTTCCATATTAATCATGTTGTGAAAGAAAAATCAAAGCAAAAGGGGAAAACCCTGAGAAAGAAAAAGCAAAAAAAGTGAAAACGGTATGCTTCAATCTGCGTTCTGTCTCCACAGTTCTTTCTCTGGATGCAGATGGCATTTTCCATCCTGAGTCTGTTGGAATTGTCTTGGATCATCACTGTATTTCTGAGAAGAGCTAAGTCCATCATAGTTGATGATGATATAATCTTATTGTTGCTGTGCACAATGTCCTCCTGGTTCTGCTCTCTTCATTCAGTATCACTTTCTAAGTCTCTCCAGGTCTTTCTGAAATCAGCCTGCTCATCATTTCTTAGAGAACAATAATATTCCTTCACATTCATATACCATAATTTATTCAGCCATTCCCCAACTGAACGACATCTACTCAGTTTCTGCTGCTACAGACACTTTTGCACATGTGGGTCCTGTTCCTCTTTTATGATCTCTTTGAGATACAGACCCAGTATCAAAGGCCTGATACAGAGCCAGATCAAAGATTGTTAGCTCTCGGAATGGTTCCAAATTGCTGTCCAGAATGGTTAGATCAATTCACAACTCTACCGACAATGTATTAGTGTCACAGTTTTCCCACATCCCCTCCAACCTTTATCATTTTCTTTTTTCCTATCAGTTTAGCCAATCTGATAGGCATGAGATGGTACCTCAGAGTTGTTTTAATTAGCATTCCTCTAATCAACAATAATTTAAAGCATTTTTTCATATGACTAGAAATGGCTTTAATTTCTTCATCTGAATATCATAACAGATGTCATGATCATAGTTTGTCCTGAACTTAGGCAAGTTAGGACAAAGGGAGTCATGACTAGTAGAGTAAGACCTGCAGAGAAAGTGTGAGGCCATCTCGGGGAGGCCCCAGTATGGGGGATAAGGGGCCTGGTAGCAGCTGCCATGGCCAACTAGGTAAGGATGAAAATGCTAACTGCCTGAATATTGAGGATGGGGCCAGGAGGCCGACAGATGGATAGAATCTGACTTGACCTTGTTCACCTATAAGATGGCAATGAGAAAATGATTCTGGTACTACTAGGAGGTGACATTCAGTTTATTTAAGAAACAAGGGTGTGTGTGTGTGTGTGTGTGTGTGTGTGTGTGTGTGTGTGTTGGGGAGCATGCCCAAAATAGAATGAACTAAGAGAATCTCAGGTCTCTAGAAGGATCTAAAGTCCCCTTACTGGGATGGGGTGGGGTGGGGCAGTTATTTATTCTGTTGGCTCATAGAAGCCAGCCCCAGGTCTGTGTAAATAGATACACCAATCTCAGGAGAGTTTTCCATTATTCATGAAGGATATGTTAGCAAGGGATATAGATACAGTGTAGATCCTAGAAGAGGAAGTGTTTTTATGGAAAGCTAGATGCAAATAGAGCCTCTTCTCAATAATGCCAAAGTTCATCCTACCTGCTCCAGAAATTAGATTTTAAACAAATGGCTGTCTCAGAGCCCTTGACGTGCCAGCTCATTTCTAGGAGCTTTGCCCAAAGGACAAGCAGATAATAGACAGAGGCAGGGGGTGGGGAGGAAGAGAAGCTTGGTTCGAGTCAGGGTGCTGGGTCATTAGGTGTGCCTCAGCATTTCTGAGTCTCAAGTTCTTCCCCCTCCCCAGTTTGGAGTTGGTGCTCCTGGGGGTGGATGCTACTCACTTTGGGTGGGCAAAAGGATTTCACCCTCCTCAGAAATAGGGGGTTGGGAAGAAACAAGGCATAGAGGCAGAGGAGAGAGAGGAAAATACATAAGAAGGAGAAGAGATATGAGGTAAGAATGAGGAGCAGAAAAATCAGGGAGGGAGTAAGGAGCCAGCCTCTTTTATGGGTATGCTGAAGCTGCCAAGGTGGTTGGCTCAAGGTCATGGAGTCTCGTGGGCAAGCCCCTCACCCACCCTGGGCGAGGGAGGGTACTGGCAGCCCATTTACCTCAAAGATGGATGGAAGAGCATTGCATGGAAAACAGCTGGAAGAAAAAGTCCAATTTCTGAGTGAGTGCCTACATTCAAGAGGGTGGAGGTAGGGAAGGACAGGGGGCCTAGACACTCGGGGAGCAGGGCTAAGGAAAGCTCTTCTTCCATCACCATTACCACCCCCACACAGCCCCCAAGTTTTATCTATAGCTACTCTTTGTTCAAACAGAAGGTGTCAAATGCATGGAGTCACCTTGGACCTTGGGCAAGTATCATTTACCGCTTGGAATCAGAGAAGCTTAGAATGGCAGAGCAAGAAGGGACTTCGGAGATCTCATTCGGAGTCACCTTGGAGCTCAGATCCCCTGAACTAGCACTCTATCCGACTCCCCCCTTCCCCTTGAAAACAACTCATGCATAGTCCAAAGGGGTTTAATGTACAACTAGAGAGTTCTACTTTTCAGCTTGTAGGGCAAGCTCATATTCATGCTCTCATTTACTTCTCACACCAAACAAAGTGTGGCTTGTTAACTGTAGTCAGGTACAGGGAATGGGAAACACATTCAGAAACTAATAAACGAGCCAGGCAGCCAGTGTCTTGGCCCTCCCAGGGACCATATTGCCATAATACAGTGACTATACTCTTTTCCAGAAAGGCCATTAAGGAATGAGTAATAGTAGGGACTTCAGGCATTGTAACAGGCTCCTGGAGTGGAGCTCTTGGAGAGAGAGGAGGGGAGAAGTGGCAGTGGCCTGATCCAGCTTTGCCTGTAACATCCTGAAGAAGGCTGTGTAGTCTTGAGTATGAAGGGTTTCTTCCCACTGTCATCAATCAAGGGACTATGGCCAATCTTGCTATGGAGCCAGAATTTCCCCTGCCAGCCTCTCCTCTGTGGGATGGACCCCCCAGAGGTTAGTGACAGAGTAGGGTGGAGACCATGGTAACAACTCCAGAAGCCAGAAGGAAAGGAGCATAAGGGAAGGCTGTAACCTGCCAAGAGTCCAGGGATCGCCAATTCATTTTTTCATTCGGTAATTCATCAATCCTTTTTTATTATGCATCTGCCAAATGTCAGACACTGTGCTAGGTCCATACAAAAAGATGAAAAAAAATGGAAAACAGTATCCCCCCTCAAAGAGATGATGTTATGATGGGGAGAAATCACAGTTAAAATACATAAATATAGGATATTCCAAAAGTTAGTGCAACTTGAAGCTTTCAATGTCTAAAAAGGTATTATAACTTTCCAAACACTTTTATAAAATGTATAAAATAATTAGAGGAGGGCAAAGGGCTAGCAATTACTGGGGCTAATCAGGAAATGTCTCTTTCAGGAGGTGGCACCTGAGGTGAGCCTTGAAGAAAACTGGGGATTCTGAGAGACACTAGGCCCAGTGGCTTGAAGACTAAATGTTGTATATGGAGAAGTTTGGCCCATAATGGGAAGGAATGGCAGGGCCAGGGACATTTAGCACTGAGACACCCCTTTCAGTGGAGAACTCATTTCTCCCTTGACTATCCTGGCTATTACTGATGGCATTGTCTTATGGGACTGAGTTGTGACTGTTTTATCCTGCTGTATATGGCTCGGTCAGTAGAGTTGGTTGGGGCAGGAAGTGGGCTAAGAGCAAGACCTGGTTATCTTGGCAGCAAATCACTTCTTGAAGTGGAGGTAGAGAAAAGAAGCAGAGGTGATATGTGCGGTGACTGGCGCGTACCCAGGAAATACTCAGGAGATGTTAGCTGGGCAAGGTAAGCAACCAGGGTGATTGGGCGCCAAGTCTCTTGTTTTCTTAGGCTTTGGTACCAGCCTTTTCCTCAGTAAAGAGGCTGGCAGAATGGATCGCTGGGCTGGGCTCTGAACGGGAAGAGCTCCCCTGCTCCAGATTGGGCCTCCTTTCTGTGGCTCTAGCTGCAAAGATCAATGCCTCCTTTTTGGTCCTGAGCCCAGATGCAGATCATTCCCAGGCTTGCCCTTCACGGTCGTCCCTTCCAGATGCCGTGGTTATCTAACCCTCTGTTTTATTTGGGAAGCATGGGTCCTAATACAGGAGGAGGTCCCTGCTCCCCTTCAGGTGGGCCTCTTTCAAGCCTTTCTCCTGTCCTTGCACGCCATGCTGCTTCGCCTTGATTTCATTGTATTGCTGGCTTCCTTGTCAGGCAAGCACATCATTAAGGGAGTGAGCTGTCCAAGGTGACTGTTAAAAATTATTATTGCAACTTTTTATTTACAAGATATATGCATGGGTAATTTTTCAGCATTGACAATTGCAAATCCTTTTGTTCCAACTTTTTCCCTCCTTTCTGCCACCCCTTCCCCCAGATGGCAGGTTGACCAATACATGTTAAATATGTTAAAGTAGAAGTTAAATACAATATATGTATACACGTCCACACAGTTATTTTGCTGTAGAAAAAGTCGGACTTTGAAACTACAATTGACTTGTGAAGGAAACTACAATTAACCTGTGAAGGAAATCAAAAATGCAGGTGGACAAAAAGAGAAGGATTGGAAATTCTATGTAGTGATTCATAGTCATCTCCCAGAGTTCTTTCCCTGCGTGTATGCAGCTGGTTCAGTTCATTCCTGCTCTATTGGAACTGATCTGGTTCATCTCATTGTTGAAGAGGGCCACGTCCATCAGAATTGGCCATCATATAGTATTGTTGTTGAAGTATATAATGATCTTCTGGTCCTGCTCATTTCACTCGGCATCAGTTCATATAAGGCTCTCCAGGCCTTTCTCAAATCATCCTGCTGATCATTTATTACAGAACACTAATATTCCGTAATGAAATGGTGACTCTTAGCAGCTTTTTTGCTGGTGGCCATCTCTAGCTACCTGGGGGCAGGTCAAGCTTACTCAGTCGATAATCGATAGTTGAGTGACTGTTATGTTCTAGGGCAGCTAAATGACACGGTGGATAGAGTACGAGGCCCGGAGTCAGGAACGCTCATCTTCATGGGTTCAAGTCTGGCCTTAGATATTTCCTATCTGTGATCCTGAGGAAGTCAGTTCACCGTTTGCTTCAGTTCCTCATTGGTAAAATGAGCTGAGAAGAAAATGGCACACCACTCCAGTATTTCTGCTAAGAAAAGCCCAAACGGGGTCATGAAGAGTCAGACATGACTGAAAAATAACTGAACAACCACAACAACAGTCATGTTCTGGACACTGTGCTAAGTGTTGGGGATACAACAAAAAGCGAGAGACAGTCCCTAACCTCAGGAAACTCATCATCTAAAGAGGACCACACTGAGAGCAGACAGATGAAGCAAGAAAAGATAGGCTAAAACAAAGCATAGTATCCTATGATACTGTACCTTGGACAGCTCATTCCCTTAATGATGTACTTGCTTGACAAGGATGCCAGCAATACAATGAATTCAAGGTGAAGCACCATGGCGTGCAAGGACAGGAGAAAGGCTTGAAAGGGGCCCACCTGAAGGGGAGCAGGGACCTCCTCCTGTATTAGGACCCATGTATCCCAAATAAAACAGAGGGCTAGATAACCACGACATCTGGAAGGGACGACCGTGAAGGGCAAGCCTGGGAATGATCTGCATCTGTGCTCAGGACCAAAAAGGAATGATTGGGGAGAAATGATCAATGAACAAAAGGCACTGGACTAAAGAGGAATTGGGAAAGGCTTCCTGGAAGTGGATTTGAGCTGGGGTTTGAAAGAAGCCTGGAAGAGGGGCTGAGCAGGGAGAGAATTTCAGGCATGGGGAATTGCAAGGAAGAATGCCCAGGACTGAGAGATGTGATGTCTGGCTTGTGGACTAGTGAGGAGACAAATAATCCTGGTTCACAGAGTATGTGGAGAGCTGTAAAGTGGAACAAGACCTAAAAGGTAGGAATCCAGGGTGGCTAAACTGTGGGGGTGGCAAGGAAGCAGCTGGGTGGAATGGAGGAGCACAACATCCTCTCTTTGGAGTAGCCTTCAAGCAGTACTTAAAAGCTAGGAGAATCAGGGTTTCTTTGATGGTGTTAAAGGCTGATCCATTCTTTAACTGTTACAGAGTTGGTTAAAGGAAGAAAGGGAAGAGAGAGCTATTGTGCTATAGCAGGGTAGCTCTGTGGGGCTTGTATTCCTGGGTGATATTTCTTTTGCCTTTGTGTTTTTTGGTCTTGTGGGAGGCCCCGGGGACTTCTGATGTGCCAGACTATGTTGCTGAGCTACCTGAGATCTCGGGCACAGAGAACATGAGAGAGTTTTGTACCGATTACTCTACCCTCTGTCAGCAACAGCTGCATTTGCTTGTGTGCACACGCGTGTGTGTGTGAGCGAGCATGTGTGTCCACAAGCATCAGCGTAAAGCAGTTCCTGGATGACTGTTTCCAGAACTTTTGATCATTCTCCAAGCCTGGTGAGTTGGATGAGTTTCCCAAATGCCTGGAAATATGTTTTGACACCAATTTCTAGGTCAAGGTTGTCCAAATTAATCATCTCTTGCTGCATGTGATGAATCGGTCTGTAAATTGAAATGGACTTCTGCACCATATATGAGCAGCTTGGCTGATGTGGTTGAGGAAAAGGAGATAGAAGCCTAGAATTCTAGAACTTGAAGAGAACCTGGATATTGTCTAGTGGAGCACCCTTGACTTACAGGGGGGAAAACTTATGTGCTAAGAGGGGCCACCGTGAAAGAACGGGTCAGTTGCCTTGCTTAACTGGCTGTCGTTATTTTCACTGCTTTTGAAGCTCCCCAGGACCCATGTCCCTTTCATTTTGGTCTAGCATAGTGCCTGGCTTATAGCAGATGTTTCTTATTGCTTGGTGAATAAATAAATGAATGAATGGCTTATTTATCCTTCTGCAAAAAAGGGGGAGTACGTGATTAAGAGGATATATTTCCAGATTGCCCAGAATTTTCATTTCTGGATTTCTTATTTTTCTCTCTTTCCTTCCTCCCTCGCTTTCTCTTCCAGCCCTCCCTGATCATTGTACTTTCCCCAGGCCATCTCCCTGCCCAATGCTTTGAGTTCTCAAGCACCTCTCCTCCCTCTGAGGCAAGCACCTTCAGGAAGTTGTTGGGCTGAGCTGTTCTGTGACTCAGCTTGTTTTCTTCCTTAATCTGCAGAGCTACCGGCCTGGCCTGAATGTTTGTGGGGGAAAAGGTGCTTCATAACTTGAGATTCCTTAGGGAAGAAAGGGGATCAGCCTGCCCCTTCCCTCTGGCATAGATGGGGTTTAGGATGGAACAAGTACAGGGCATGGAAGAAGAGGAATCCTTTCTGCAAGTTTGACTTTTTTCTCCGAGCAAAGCCAGAGGCTAGGGCCCAGAAAATCCCCAAAGCATTTGTCTGCCATTGAAAACTCCCCAAAGTCTGGCTTCCTCCCAACTCCTTAGGTTTCCTTCATATCACTTCCCTTCCCTAAACTCTCTGTTGCAGTCCAGGTAGCCTTTTAGCTGGTCCCCATATATGGTACCTCATAGCCCTTGAGGCTGTTGTACAAAGGGGTCTCCATATTTGGTGTGCCCTTTTCTGCATCTCCCCATAAAATCCCCAACTTCCCCAAGTTGCCACTTCCTACATTTGGCTTTTTCTGGTTTTCTACCTCCCCGTGGTTATATTAGGATTCTGTTCCCTCTCCTAGTTACACAAATATTATATAAAATAGTAAAAAATATGTGCTATATACATGCCCCTAAAGCAGCCCCCACCTGATAGGGGTTCTTAACCTAGTGTTCATGAACATCCCCTTTTTGAAAAAAAAATTGAATAATTTATTCAACTACTTTGACAACTGCATTTCAATATAATAGTGTCCTTTGTAATCGTACATATTTTAGTTGAGGCATTTAAAGACATTATTCTGAGAGGTGATGGGTTTCACCAGACTGCCAAAGGAGTCCATGACCCAAAAAAGGCCTAAGGACCTCTGCTAGAATCCCTAGAGGGAGGGACCCTTTGTATTTTGTCTTGGTACTTCTAGCTCCTAGCACAGTGCCTTGCCATAGCTACTGATTCAAAAACGTTTGTCGAATTGAGTTGCAGAATCTGCCAGCCAGAGACATTCTATTGAGACATGTGGACTTTATGGCGCAGAATCTAAAGAAAAGCTGGCTTTGAATAAGACCTGGGCCCTTCATGGAAAATGTGTGAGTCATGATATCTTGTGAGTACCTATAAGGGAGCTGTTGATACTTCTTCTTGTCCTGGGTCATCAAGGGATGGAAGCCTACCGTCTCTGGAGGACGCCCATGGCTTGTCCTTCTTAGGGGGCATCTGCCGGGTCTGTAGCATTTTCCTAGCCCGAGCAGCAATTCCATGGTCTAGGTGGCTGATATCCTGATTTCTATCTCTAGTACCTCCTTCTCATGGTATAGATCAGGATCAGCCGAGTTTGGGTGTAATGGACTGAGGTTTGAGTTAATGCACTGAGGTCCCAAGTTCGTGAAGCTAAATAGTAATTGGGCTATACTCTATTAATATACATGACTGGATAAAGAATGGTCCCTGCCCACTCTCCGTGCAAGTCCTGATGTGTTGTATAGGAAATGACGATTTTGGTGGGTGGAGGCAGAGAGACACAGGAAGAGAAGCTGGGAGAGATTGGGCCTGGGTTCGATACTCCTAGCTGCTGGTCGTGTGGCTGCTGATCTAGCTTAGCTTCTTGCCTCAGCTGCACACATTGCTATATCGATTATCTTCCACCTCTGATCCTTCTTCACTGAGAATAAAGACTGATGATTTTCCCCTAACCTGAAATCCGGACTCCTGCTGATTTAAAAATACACGGTCTTCACAGTTGGCGCCCAACGGTGGGAACCAAGCACTGAAGAAGTCTCCAGTGACCAGGAACTTGGGTGAGTATTGTTAATAGAAAAACAGGGAACTTATTTTCTTAAAAACTAAACCAGTAATCTTTTTTTTTTTTTTTTTTGGCTAAAATGGGACAAATGCTAGCTAAAGACTCTCCACATCCCCACCCCCAACCTCTTCAACCCCACCCACAAGGGTGCGCGCATTTAGAAAGCATGCTTAAGCTGATCGATGGACAAGGGCTACTTATAACTTGGGAACAGGAAGCTAGACTTCTGGGTACATTAAACCGCATCTCCCCTTGGTTCGTAGAGCAGGAGCAGATCTCTCGAGAGATCTGGTCCCTGGTTGGACAACAGATGTCTGCATATTACAATGAAAACGGTCCTCATTCAATTTCCTTCGAGGTATTTTATTTATACAATATAATTCAGTTAGCATTAAGAAACCCTATCCCTAGAAGAAAGAAAAAACCCAGTGCTCCCTCTCTGAGTAGCCAAAGAGGGAGGCCTGATATTAAGGAGGAAGGCAATGAAGAGATTAATGACCATATCCCCACAGGGCATGGAGACTTAAGTGAGCAAGGGTGTGGTGACCTACCCCTCAGGAGGAAGCTTCAGCCCCACCTCAGGAGCAAGTGATTGAATCTCCTCCATCAACTCCACCCTCCAGGATGGAGGAGGAGGGCAGGAGGGGGGCAGTGACAGCACCAGCACCTCCCCCCCAGCATCCCCATTATCCAATTATGAGTAGATTACAAGAGGGCTTAATAAAGGCCAAAGAAAAGGGCGTGGATGTCAGGGAGCTCCAGCTACATATCTTTCCTGTAATTTCCCAGTTTAATGGCTCTGGTCAACAAAGTTGAAGATACGCCCCTTTTAACATAGAAATCATCAAAGACCTAAAAAAGGCTTGCACTCTTTATGGGGCTACATCAGCTTATATTAAGATGCTATTACAGAATTTGGCTTTTGAAATCTTGACTCCTAATGACTGGAAATCTATAGCAAGGGTATGCCTAGAACCTGGACAAAATTACATGTGGCTTTCTGAATATAGTGAGTTCTGTAGGATACAAGCCCAACAAAATAGTCAAAATGCTGTTCATGCTGCGATCACCTATGACCTACTAACAGGTATAGGTCCATATGCAGATGTCACAGCACAGATTAATTATTCAGTAGCAGCATATGAGCAAATTGCTGCTAATGCTATCAAAGCGTGGGCTTCGATTCACAATAAAAATGACAAAGGTGAGGCCTTCACAAAAATAACACAAGGGCCAGATGAACCCTTTGCTGACTTTGTGGGATGTTTGCAGACTGCTATCACAAGAACTAATGGGGGAAATTCATCAACAGATGTTTTAATAAGGCAACTTGCTAAGGAAAATGCTAATGAGGTGTGCAGAAGGATTATACTAGGACTGTGCAAGGATGCTCCTTTAGAGGAGTTCATAAGACGCTGTGGCACAGTGGGCACAGATGCCTTTTATAGCCAGTCTATGACGCAGACTTCCCAAGATCCCAACATGGGTAGACAGGGTCCCTTCTGGCAAGGGACTTCTAGAGAGACACGTCAATGATTTTAGTGTGGTAAAGTAGAGCATCTGAAAGCTCAATGTTGGTATAGAGGCAGAGTGAGAAAACAGGGTGGGAGAACAAGACCCACCACCCCATGTCCAAAATGCAACAGAGGTTTCCATTGGGCCTCAGAATGTAGACAGGTTCAGGGAAACGGGATGAGGGGCCCAGCCCCAGGGCCCCAGGCAAAAAACACTTGGGGCATGATGGCAGCCAATGGTGCACCCAGAGAGTGCCTAGAAGTCCAATACCCAGACATGACCAATCAGCCAGGAAGCCATATGATGGGAGAAAGGGATTACACAATCAATCAGCCAGGAAGCAACCTGATGGGAGAAAGGGATTACAATTAGGGAGAATAGAGTTGTATGCAGCTGAGACAACTGAGATACCCCTTGGAGAGGTGAAATCTGTTCCTTTCCAGCCTATGGATCCCTTGCCTCCAGGCACAGTAGGCTTGACCATTTTACCTCCTGAGAGTACATACAAAACAGTGTCCATCCACACACTGATGTGGGAAACTGGGAATGTGTAGATAATATCCCAGTCACCAATACAGGCAGACAATGTGTGACTTATCACCCCGGAGAAATAGTAGCATCAGGTTTACTCATACAGAATCCTAATAAGCAGCTTGGTGATAGTCACCAAGATTCTGATTTCAGATCACAAAATCCATCAATATATTGGACAGCAGCTGTAACAACTGACCGACCTATGCTCACGATCTATATAAATGGCCTTCCATTGGAAGGATTGGTAGACACTGGTGCAGATCAGACAGTCATTAGAGGTGCCAGTTGGCCCAGTCACTGGCCAAAGATTAAAGCAGACACCACATGTCTGGCATAGGAGGATCAATAGCAGCTGAAGTTAGTCTGCCCTATGAGATGGACTTTTGAAGGCAAAACAGAATTTTACTCCTTTTATAGTTGAAAAAATCCCCATCAATCTGTGGGGAAGAGACGTTTTACAGCAATTAGGGTTAAAAATGAGTACTTCGGTTTTTTAAGCAGGGCTGCTGTTGAAGGCCTGCCAACACTTTCACCTGTTCCTATCCAATGGAAAACTGATACACCAGTGTGGATAGAACAGTGGCCCTTAAGTAATGATAAAATTCAGGCCTTATTAGATATAGTACAGGAGAAGCTTGACCAAGGACACTTAAAACCTTCTCTAAGTCCTTGGAATTCCCCAGTGTTTGTGGTGAAAAAGAAATCTGGAAAATGGAGGATGTTAACGGATTTAAGAAAAGTGAATAAACAGCTGGAAACTATGGGAACTCTTCAGCCTGGACTTCCATCTCCTACTTAGTCTCTAGAGAATGTCCTCTTTGGGTCATAAATATTAAGGATTGTTTCTATTCTATCCCTCTGGATAAGGAGGATATGAAAAGATTTGCCTTTTCAGTGCCCAGCGTTAACTTAGCTGAGCCTTATAAAAGATATGAATGGACAGTTTTGCCACAGGGAATGAAAACAGCCCTACTATGTGTCAAATGTATGTTGCTGCTGCTCTTGCTCCAGTAAGAAAAGCATTCCCAAAAGTTATGCTATTACATTACATGGATGACATTTTGGGATGTGCACCTGAGGAACAAATGTTAGAAGCATGTCTACAAAAGACCATAGAAACACTAAGGAATTACAAATTATACATAGCACCAGAAAAAATTCAAAGACATGCTCCTTTTCAATATTTAGGATATGAAGTATACCCTAAGGTGCTTACAGTTCAAAAACTGTCCTAAAGAACAGAAAAGCTAAACACATTGAATGATTTTCAGAAATTGATAGGAGACATCCAATGGATGCGACCAGTGTTAGGTTTGACTACCTATCAATTACAACCGTTATATGACATTTTAAGAGGAGACAGTGCTTTAAATTCACCACGCCAGCTTACAAAAGAAGCTCAAGAGGCTTTGAGAGAAGTTGAACTGGCTTTATCCAATGTGGTTGAAAGAGTCACTCAAAAACCCTTGGAGATATCAGTTTTGCCACACAAGAAGGCACACAGCAGTCCTTCATCAAGGACACAGTGTGATAGAGTGGGTGAACCTCCTGGCACAACCAGAACAAAGCCTTACTCCCTACCCAGTGCTTGTGGCTAGAATTTTATTAAAGGCCACTAAGTGAGCAGTACAATTATCTGGGACAAGACCTGATAAGACATACACCTTTTATACCAATACACAAATTAATGTGTGTTGTGAGACCATCCCAAGTGGCAAATTTTTTAGCCATGGTCCAAATATATAATGGGTCTCACTAAAGATAACTAGACTATTAATAATTAGCATGGATTCTTGAAGAAAAAGTTTTAAAGTTCCTCTTAAAGGAAACTATCTTCGGATGCATCCAAAATAATATTTGTGCTGTGTACTCCCATGATCTAACAATAAAGAGGTAGTCAGAACTCCTTTTCAGTCCACTCAATAATGTTGTACCGGATCATTTAGTTTTCTTATTATCCAGGAACATAAATATAATATCTGATTCGGCCTATTCAGTAGGGTGGTACAAAAATTCCACAGCCCAAATAAAATTTGCAGCCTCTAATATTCAGCCTTTAAAAACAAAACAATGAGAAACATCCAGGCAAGATCTATATATTAATTCCATTCTCATGGTGGATTAATCCCATATTTGATGGCAATTAAAGGCAGATGTTTAACTATTTGGTCAATACCCTTTATTCCAGGAAGCCCAATCTCATTCTAAATATCATGGCGTTAGCACGTTTAAATTTGGAATAACAAAAGGAAGTAGGAGCATAGTTGTAGGCCCTTTTTCCACGTCTACACTCCTCCAGGAAAACCTCGTGTTTGAACCCAATGAAATCGGCAATGGATGTGACCCACTATAAATCTTTTGGTTCTTCTTTCATCCGTTGTGTAGACACCTTTTAAATTCACTTTTGCAATACCAGCAGCAAAAGACACCAGTGGTCACTAATTCCTTACAAGCATTTGCCGTTTGGGAGTCCAAAGAATAAAAACGAACAATTCCTCTTATATTAAAACATTTTTGACACTTTTCTGCACAGTATAAGATTTTACACCCCATCCTTTTAACCTCAAAGGCAATAGTGGAAGGGAAAAGAGATATTAAGACGCTCCTCCAAAAACAAAAGAAAGGGAGCCACAGGTAACCTAGAACTTCTAAATCTAACCCTTTATACTATTAACTTTTGATTTTGAAAAAGATGCCTGGCAAAAGGTTTATAACCACCAAGGTAGGTCCAGTGCAAATACTATCTTTAGATAATCCCGGTGATTGGAGAGACCCAGAAAGTGGTGAATGGAAAGGACCAGATAGGCTAACTGCTTTGGGAGGTTTGCTTTTCTCTGGTGGAGAAAATAATGGGTCCAACGAGCCAATTCCCTTTCCATAAAGATGGAGCAGACCCTTTAAACAAAGGAGAGACCAAGAAATATCGGGGTTCTGTTGCTGATTGTGCCTCATTGAAAGAGCTGCAGTTAGGCTTTGACTCATGGACATCAAAGATTTTTGGAAAAACCCCAGGAATCATTGGTTCTCTGAGAATGGATTGAAAACCCTCAGAATCATTGGTTCTTGAGACATAGGATTAAAACTCTCAGGAATCATTGGATTTCTGAAAAATAAGACTTTACAGGACCAAAATCGCAATCTTGGATTCCCTAAACATAAAAAAGACCAGGACTTCAAAAACTCAGGATTTGGACCGAATGAAAAATGGAAATAGATTGGTCTTGATATCTCTTGGCTCAAAAAGGTTATGTGACGTTGTTTACGTATCTTTCTAGGACTTCTGGTGATCTTTTCCAACACCATGTTGATTTTATTGTTTGCTATTCCCATTTGAGTACAATTATGTTTGTTACACCCATCGACCCTACTGACTGTGGGAGAGTCATCCCTAATAGCCTCTCATTATTGCTATGTGCTTTGTAATACCTCCCTGTGATGGGTTTTTAATAAACCCTTCAGCCCAGAAACCCCCAAAACCCCCACTTCCCTTTGGGCCTTCTCCCTTCCTGAGATGTCAGGGAGGCGTGATCATCTCCTTTTATGCTTTCCGCCTTTCCTGAGAAGTCAGGGGCTGTATCACCTCCTTTCGGTGCTTTCCCTCCTTCCCTGAGGAAGTTAGGGCTGTGATCCCCCTCCCGGGGCTCTGACCTCCCCTGGGGTCAGGGATGGCATGACCACCGTGTTCAAAAATAAAAGAAAGGGGAGATGTAATTGAGGTTTGGTTAATGCCTGGGTCCCAAGTTCGTGAAGCTAAATATTGGGCTATACTCTTTAATATACATGATTGGATAAAAATGGTCCCTGCCCCTCCTCAAGTCCAGTTTTTTATAGGAAATGACGATTTTTGGTGGGTGGAGAGACACAGGAAGAGAAGCTGGGAGATTGGGCTGGGTTATATCCTAGTTGGTCGTTCTGTTCACTAACTTTTGACTCATAAATTACTGTAATTTCTTCCCCTCTGTCCCTTCACAGAATAAAGACTGACAATTTTCCCCTAACCTGAATTCCTGACTCCTGCTGATTTAAAAATACACGGTCTTCACATTTGGGCACTTGTCAAGTGTCACTCACACAAAGAACTGGTGTCTGGAGTGCTGCAATCGAACCATTAGCCATGAAAAAGGTTTTGTGTTTTCTAGTTAATATGTGGAAGGAAAAATGGCAGATTTTGTGTGTAGGGGGAGTGGAGAAGAGGATCTTTAGAACTGTATTTGTCGTCAACAATAGTGTTGAGCTATGATACCCTTGAGAGAACTGCCCCCCTGGATGAAGGTTTTCCCCACCCTATCCTTTTCCAAACTCTTACTATTATAAAACTGAAAATTCACCCAGGACCTCAGCTGGTACCAAGCGATAGAAACTGATGGCCAAGCTAAGCTCTCTTGGTTTCACTTTAAGTCAGTTGGGTGGCAAAAAGATCGGCGGGGGCTGCCCATATGTCACCTGGGTCCTGTACTAGCACCTGCTTCTGATTCTAGGTTTCAGGTTACCATTTTGGTCTAGGGCTAGGGTTTTAAGAGAAACCAACAACCTGTAATTAGAGCCACTGGCTCCTCCTATCTGTGGGTCAACTGAGATCCAGGTGAATTTCCAGCATGCAGTGTGTGTGTGTGTGTGTGTGTGTGTGTGTGTGTGTGTGTGTGTATGTAGGGGAGTTGCCGCTGGATTTCTTCAGAGCCCAAAGCAAGTGATGAGTGGGCTTACCCTTCCAAGTATGTGATTTGATTATCTCTACTTTGTCTTGGGAGCTAGGACTTGGACAGCAAAGAGGCTGAGAAAATTGGGAAGGACCTTTTTTGGGGGAGGGGTAGGTAGTGTCTCTTCTGACTGTGGCTTGCTTCCAGAAATCACAACTGGCTCTAACTTTTCAAACTAAGGAGGGCTCGCTTGCCTCCTACCAGAATGCTGATGACTGAGTTAATGGAGTGTTGAGTGTTAGCTTGCCAGCATGTTCTGGCCCTAGACTGAAATGGCTCTGTTTACGTTCCTAGGCTGCTAGCTGTGGCATCCCTGGGCTGAGGGAACGATTTACTCTTGGTGAGGTTTAAAAATGAGGTGCCTATGTCTCCACCAAGGACAAGGAAAGGCTACTGTTCAAGAGGAACTGATGCATACATGGCCATTTGCAGCCAGGCAGGGAAAAACCGGCTTTTTCCCCCCTTCTTTTGGTCATGCCTCGGTTTGGGGAAGCAAGCAAGCCAAAGCCGGCCACTGAGGCACAACTCTGCTTGGCCCCAAGTCTGAGGCTGTGGCTAGCTAGTCCTCAGCATTGTAATGGCTCAGTCACCCTGGCTTCTCTGGCAGCTGCTCAATGGGAATTTAAATTGCATGATGATGTCTTGTGTTGCTTATGCAGGGACATGATGCCCTCTGGGATGCTTAAGTGTTCACTTTATGTATTTATATCCATTTTTGCCCATGCTCTGCAAAAATGCCTGTTCTCAGGCTCAATGAGGAAGGAACAATGGGGAACAGGGCAAGATGAGACCCATTAGAGCCGATGCTGAGCTTTAGTCATCTTACTGATACGCCCTCCTCCCTCCCTCCCTCCTCTGTCTTTGGGGCCCAAGATAGGACCCCTCCAGATTGACCCACTAAAATCCCAAGCCCCACTTTACCACATTTGTTATCCTAAGGGGTTTGCTGTATTCAGTGCCAGATGTGTCTGCCTTTGTGTTAGAAAATTCTCCTTCGGTTTTGTGAAAAAAAGGTATTTCTGCGCCCATCTAGGCTCATTGTTGAAGCTCTTTATTGATTAATTCAGAAGCGGTATCATATAGGAGAAACAGTACAGATAATGGCTGACATTTCTCTAGCCTTTCAAAGTTTACAAAGGACTTTATGAACATGAGCTCATTTGTTCTTCCCAAGCACCTTGGGAAGTGTGCGCTATTATTAGCCCTAGCTTACAGATGTGGAAACTGAGAGTGGGAGAATTTGCCTCTCCTAGGGTTGCACAGTCAGGAAGTGACTGGCATGAGGGACAAGCACAGGTTTTTCTGATCCCAAGGGCAGAGCCCCTCTCTGATAGCTCATGATGCTTAGACTGGAAGTCAGGAGACCAGAATTCTAGTCTTTAGTAGTAGGTTCTTTGGCAAGGCCTTTTACAGGAGATCTCAGTTTCCTTTGCTGTCAAGTGGCAATAGAGGTGGAAGAGGATGAGGAAAAGGAAGAGTTAATTTAAGCAATTTCCAAGATCCTCTTTGGTTCTTATATCATGTGGTCCAAACTCTCCCCAAGTATTAGAAGAAACCCTAGATAGTATAAAGAAGGGGGTGCTAAAGGAAGAGACCCAGACTCCTGGCCTCTAAGAGGTCTAGGCTGAGGGGTGGAGGCTCAGAAGCCCCTGCTTTGGGGAGTTGTCAGCCTCAGAGTGGAGACGTTGGGAAATCTTAGGAATTAGCCTCCCTATGTCAAGTGAGAGATATTAGGGACTTTAGTACTCATCCAACCCAACCTAATCCCAAAGAAATACCCTCTATAAAATTCATGACAAGTGGATATCCAGAATTCTCTTGGAAACTTTCAGTGAAAGGGAGTTTGCTACTTTCCCAGGCAGCAGCCCAACCTAGCCCAAACTTATTTTTAAATAGTTCCCATTCTGGTTCCTGGCTATTCTTAACACGACTGTCCCTTCCTGATATAAATTCATCATATAACTTTCCAAGCTCTCCTGTTTGTTTGTGACTCCTTATAAGGAGTCTCTCCTGTGCATTTAAAAAAAACTCTGCAATGTTCCTCCCTTTCTTCTTTTCTTTTCCTCTCTTCTCCATGACTTTTTCCTTTTTGGGAAGTCCTATCCCCTACTCAGTTCAAAATGAAAACAAGGCATACAAAACCCTTACATCAAATACGTAAAATTAAGCAAAATAACCACATTCAAAATGTGTGTCTTATGCTGCCATAATGTGTCCATCATTTCTCAAATGAAATAGTATTTGTAAAGCACTTAGTATAATGTATAATATAACAATAGTATAACACATTTACTTCATAAATGCTTGTTCACTTCTCTTACCCTGCCTACTCCTTCCCTCCCCCCTCCCTCATCAGGAGATTGGTAGCATCACTAGTCCCCTGGAGTCATGGTTGGTCATGGTGTTGCTCAGAGCTTTAAGGTTGCTTCTCTTTACAAAGTTCTTGCCCTTGCAAAATGGTTCTCCAGATCGGCTCTAGAACAAGGGTAAGGTTCCTCCACCTCAAGCGTCATATAAGGCTGAAAGCTAAGTACAGCAGCCTCCTACTGCTTGAGTTCTATAAGTTGATAATTTTGCATGGCCCACTAATGATGATATAAATATCCAAATGCCCCTTGTCAGAAAAAGTTTGTTGTTTGAATCCAGGTCTTCCTGATCCTGACTCCAGTGTTAAATCCATTGATTACACCATACTGCCCCTCAGTTTTAATTCAGGGTTGTTTCCTTTCCACTTCCCCCCACTCCTGAGATACAGAGTTAGGAACCAGTTCTGCCATTAACTATTTATGTGAACTTTGGCAGATCCCTCAATTACGCTTTGAGTCAGCAAATTTTCTTTACTATGCAAAGTATATGTGACTGATCTCATGACTGTGAAAACTCTTGGTGCCAGAGCTCCTTTTCTCCATCATGTCCCAGTCTTAAACTAACCACAACTTGGAATTTAAGGTCTTGGACTTTGCCTGAGGTGGCTGGATAGATGCATGGGTTGAATAACTTGTTCACACAGGTGCAGATATCAGCTAGCAGATATCAGAGATAGGATTTGAACCTAGGGCTTTTTTAAAAAAAACAAGTTTTTATTGATTTCTTCTGTTTTGAACATCCTCATGGTTTCCCCATGAGTATCATTCGCACGCCCCCCCCCCATTTTAGAAACTATAGATAGATGATAGAAAGATAAAGAAAAAGAAAAGGAAGAGGAAAAAAGTCAGCACCACTGATGAATACATTTAAAAAGTTCAAAAAATGTGCAACATTTGTGGACCTTCCAACTTCAGAAAGTGGTAGATTATGGGGATGTCCTTACCCCCATCTCTTCATTAGGGACATACTTAATCTTTATAGTTTAATCACATTAACTTTTGCTTTCTTGCGTATAGTTGTTCTTTCCATTTACATTGTTGTAGTTAGTGTGAATATTGCTTTTTGAAATAAGCTTCACTCTGTATCATAGAGGCCTTTCCATGCTTCTGTGCACCTATTACATCTATTATTTCTTACAGCCTAGTAGTATTTCATTCATTTCATGGACCACAGTTTGTTTAACTTTTCCCCAATTGATTGAAAATCTTCTTTGTTTCCATTTCTTTACTATACAAAAAGTGGTGCTGTTGATATTTTGGGATATATGAGGACTTCATTCTTTTAGTGGCTTCTTGGAGTATAAGATCAGGAATGGAGTCTCTGGTTTAAAAGGGTATGGGCATTTTAGTCACTTTATTTGCATTATTACAAATTGCTCTTCAAAATGGTTGTACCATTTCATAGTTCCCTCAATAATATATTAGTGTGCCTATGGGGTGTTCAGGAAGAACTAGTACCTCTGGCGTGAGGGCTGCCGAACCCTTTTCAGGGCTGCTCATCCACCTTTGGTGTCTACCTTCACTCAACTCTCACCCATGGCTCCAAGAAGCAATGGCGTGCTCAGTGACCACATCCCAGTAAACCATCTCAGCAAATGAACTAAACCAGGTTGAGGTTTAGACCAACAGGTCTCAAACCCATGGGCGAGTTAGAGAGAGGTCTACTCCAAGCAAGTGAAGACTTTTCCTAGAAGAATAAGTGAATGAAAACAATTTGTTCCAATAGCATGAAGGTGGTCAAAATAGGTGCTGTGGAGCAATTAGAGCTTCATCGCATGGGGAAGATGCCAAGGTCATCCATTGCATCCTGGGCCATTGCCAGTCATCTTGGTTTATGTCTTGCCACTGGAGTTTGATGACTCAGGAAGAGAGAGTGTGACTGATGACTGCTACTCTGTCTCACTTAAATCCCATTTGCAGGCAAGTCAAGATATCATCTGTGATATCATTGGTCCTCTCGGAAAATAAAGGATCATCGTCATCAACAACAACGGCAGCTACCGTGTCATCATCCTATAATCCTTCTGGCATTGAAAATTGCCATTTTTGTTATCTTTGCCAAACTGCAGAGCATGTGGTGAAATCTCAGGGTGGTTTTGCTTTGCATTTCTCTTGGTGTTTGTGATTTGAAGCATTTTTTCATGTGATTGTAAATATTTTTGCTATTCTTCTTTAGAAAACTATTTTTTAATGTCTTATGACATTAACATTTGTTAATGTCTTATGATAGCTCCCTGTTTGTTGGTTTGGTTAATTATTCTCCTGCTAGCAATCCAACAAAAGTGGTTTTCCGAGTTTCAGGACTCAAATCTACACCTTTGAGAGACTTTGGTAAATTGTCTTTGGAGAAAGATACTTGGTGGGGGAGGATTCTGGGAAGATGGTAGAATAGGCTGGTAAATTTCAAGCTCTCATGATTTCCCCCACAAATAGAACAAATTTGCACCTCAGGATGAACATAGACTTGTAAAAAATACAGAAGATTTGAGGCAGAAGTAGGGTCCTCCTGATATATAACCTGAGAATATCTGAAGGAAGACCTGGGCTGGGGATTAACCTGTCTGAAGTGCAGAAACCTTCCAACTAGCTCCACCAAAATATCAAGTGAGGACCCATCGGGCTAGCTGGATGTGGGTGAAGTCTGTGTCAGGAACCACAGAGACTCTCACCTCCTGGACTATTTTTGGAGTCAGGGTTTGAGTTTGGGAAGACTGAGGGAGCTTGGGCTGATTGGGAATGCCAGGTCTAGCTATGCTGCTGAGATGCAGCCCTGGGTAAGAAGGAATCAGCACCCATGAGTGCAGAAGCAGCAGGGCAAAGATGTTATTGGCTGCGGATACTTGCAGAAGTGGAGAGCTCTTGGTTCAGGGTTCCTGGTTAGAGTAGAGAGCTGAAGGGAAACTTGAGGCACCATACCCTCATCCTAAGGTTAGATGTGCTTACACTAATACCTCTTATTAAAAAAATGGAACTGGCAAAGAAGAAAGAACCCCACCATAGAAACATATCATGGGAACAGGTAAAACTGGGGTTCCTTTTCAGAGGAGGACACTTTAAGTAAAAGAAAAAAAAGTTTCTACCCCAAAGAGTAATATGAAATGGTTCAGAATTTATAGAAGAACTCAAAAAAGAATTCAAAAATCAAATAAGCAACATTGAGGAAAAACTAAAGAAAAAATTAAAACCATACAAGAAAAACAAGAAGTTTATGAAAAAAGTTAACCAATTAGAAAAAGAGGTACAGAGTCTCAAAGATGAAAATAATGCTTTGAAAATTAGAATTGGACAAGGGGAAGTCAGTGAAGCTATGAGAGACCAAGAAATAACAAAACAGAGTATAAGGAATGAGAAAATAAAACAGAATGTGAAACATCTTATAAGAAAAATAACAGATCTGGAGAACAGATCAAGAAGAGAAAATATAAGACTAATTGGACTGCCAGAAAGTTCTGACCAAAAAGAGAACCTTGACACAATAATGCAGGAAATAATCCAAGAAAATTATCCTGGAGTGATAGAACATGAGGGGAAAGTAGAAATAGAACAAAATTCACCAATCACCACCTCAAAGAGATCCTTTATGATAAACACACAGAAATATTATTGCCAAATTTTGAAAACCCCAGATCAAAGAGAAAATTTTGCAAAAAACAAGGAAAAAAACAATTCAAATATGCTGGAGCTATGATTAGAATTGTATAAGACTTACCAGCATTTACAATAAAAGACCACAAGTATGGGAATTATATCTACTGACAATCAACAGAACTAGGCCTGCAGCCAAAAATATCATATTCAGTAAAATTATCTGTAATCCTGAATGAGAAAAAATGGACATTCAACAAACTTGCATATTTTCAGGACTTTCTACCAATAAAACCTGAACTCAAGAGAAAATTTAACATATAAGAGCTAATATGAAAGATCAATTTTAAGAAACAAATTATTTATGTTTATATATATATATATATGTATATATATATATATATATATATATATATGATTCACATTAACAGTAGGGTAGCTCAAAAGAAAACTTGGCAGAGTTCAGGTAAACAATTACATTCATGTTATACAAATGAGGTACAAAGGAAGAATAGACACTGAGGTATTGGAGGGAGAAGGATTAGGACCCATAGGAAAACCTATTCACAAGGGAAATGGGTTCATTAGGTCACACTGCATATATAATGAAAGGAATAACACCCTCTAAAATTTGTAAAGAAATAAGCAGGGAGGGATGGGCAGATAGGGAAGCAAAGAGTGAGGGAAGAAGACAAGGGAAGGATCCTTGGAGGGAGGTGAGGTTATAGCAAGGCAAGTTATGGAGCAAAATTTAACTAAAGAGGCAGCAAGGATAGGAAAGACATATGTGTATGTGGGGTGGGTGTGGGTAGGTATATGTATGTATGTATATATCTATATCTGTCTATCTATATACATAAATATATGTCTTCTTAAATGTAGCTTGCTTGGGAGTAGGAGGGGATGAAAGGGAGAAAAAAGAATAAAGTAAATAAGGTGATCAATAGAGAACCAAAGAATAGTTTACAAGGAAGTAAAGAAAAAATGGTCATTCATGAATATAATTTCTTCTAATATATATATATATATATATATATATATATATATATATATACATATTATATATATATATACTTTCTTGATCTTGTAATTTGTTGTTATAATATTTTGAATCCTCCCTGATGTTCTGCTGGGTACATGACTATGTAATCTTTCATTTTGCTTTATTTTGTTTTCTATTTCTATCCTATTTTCCTTTTTTTCCCACTGTTTTTTCAAATAAAAAGAAAAAAAGAGAAAGATACTTGAGAACCAAGGCTTGGTATGAAGACTATTGGAAGAGGTTAAGGACCCACCAGGAGTGAGAGTGTAGACAGAGAGTCTCTGGATCTCAGAGTTGAGAGGAACCTCAGAAGCTCATCTTAATTATCCTGAACCTGAACAAGTATCCACCTGACACATCCCCTACCCATGGTCCTCTGGTCCCTGCTGGAAAACTCCAAGGAGAGGGAACTCAATCACTTCCTGAGGCTGCCCATTATACTGTGAGCTTCTAGCGGGGTCCATTGACCTGTAAACTCATAATTTGCCTTCATAAAGTGCTTGTCAGTCACATCCTCTGACTACAAGCCCCCTCTGATCTCTGGCCCAGACCCAGCTGAGAAAACAGGTAAAGTGATGGTCAAAGATGAAACTGTGACTGACCTTGGATCACAGCATCATCTCTGACTAAACCTTTGCCGTCTGCTGTGTCTTAAGATCACCAGTAGCTTGTACTATAGACCAATGCCTGAGCTTTCAACCAGGGCAACACCCACCCCAACAGAAACACTTAGAGGAAGGCAGGTAGGTAATGAGAATGGGTATCTTGGTATCTTTCCAAGCCTTTAGTCTCAAAGCCAAAATCCATTTTAGATCTTCTCAAGTGACTTAGAGTTGTCTTTTCTAATGGTTTTCCCCCACTGAATGGGAAGGACCAGATGGCAGTAAAGAGAGTACTGATGAAAGGTGTTGAGAACTGCCTCAGTAGAAGGGACGTCCATATTGATTGGATCATCGATTCTTTGGAGTGGACTACCCCCTATTGCACCATCTCCAACTGTTCCTTGGCACTGACAAGGCTGACAGGGTTCCCAATTCAGGGTTCTTTCCACTGCACTGCAGTGCCCTGTCCTTTCCACCATCAATCAGATTCCCTTCTCTGGGTTCGATCCCTCAGATGATCATGGTGAGTTGGGAGTCACAGGCACTTTGGAGTTATCCCAAGGTCTTTGGGACAGCTGTGCTCCATGCCTCATGCCTTAGGATTAGAGCATCAGGAACATCTTTGACACTCCCCACAAACCATCATTTTATCCCTGCTCTGGCTGATTAGCTGTGGTTTTGCATGTTTTCAATACTTACTATTATCTTAATAGCTCCCACTTCATCATCTTGCAGGTCTCTTGCTGGACATTAGCTTGCCTGGATGACAAACATCTCTCAATTATTGTTGGCACAAAGCCAGCATCATTACCTGGTGTCCTAAATGTTGGGTGGCATAATTGGTGGTTGAATGGTAGTTAAAGAGCTGATTTTGTTCTCTTTCAGCAGGAACAGTAAATAGCATCTTCTGTAGATAATACAAACAGGCAAACATTCTGAATACAGCTTTTAGATAAAGTCTTCTAATTCCTATCTGGAAAACGAAAATAGACAATTCTCCAATTTCCAAGTAAAAGAGCATACAGCTTCCTGGTACTAGGGAATGAAGGACACAGCTGAATGAATTCAAGGCATGTCTGCTATAATGAGGCCTCAGCATCATTTGCTTTCTGTAGTATTATATTCCCAAGACAACATTTATTAGGTGTCCTAAATAGGACACTGGGCCTATAAGGGTTTTAAAGTCCTTCAGAAACCTCCTTCCCTCTCAGAGCAAGCTTTCTTATGCCAATCCTCATGCCCTGGTGCTGCATCTGCAGAGGCATTTTCTCTAGGGCTGCCCTTGAGGAGATGGGAAGTAACGGTATCTCAAGAGAATAACCCTTCAGATGCCTGAAGCTCTTTATGCAGTCACTTTCTCTTCTCCAGGCAACCACATCTCAATTTCTATAGCCTCTCTTTATGTTTTGTTTGTTCTTTGACATATTTATTTGTTTGTTTTTGAATTTTTTTTTATTTTCAAAGCATAGGCATGGATAATTTTCAACATTCACCCTTGTAAAACCAAATTTTTCTCCCTCCCCTAGACAGCAAGCAACTCAATATATCCTAAACATGTGCAATTCTTCTATATATATATATTTCCACAATTATATTACACAAGAAAAAATCAGATCAAAAAGGGAAAAAATGAGAAAGAAAAAAAATCAGGCAAAGAACAATAAAAAGAATGATAAATGTAAGGGTCCCTTGTTCTGATACGAGCTCTTATGATAATAGTGAATATTAGGCATAGTACAGTTTTTGTGTGATACGGAAAATCTAAAACCATACAAAAGATCCACAGTAACCCATAAACAATACAATTCTTCACCTCTTTGTGATGATCTCATTTGTATCCCAGGTATCTATACAGGCCTCCAAGCTTAGGATACTCTCTAAAAGATTGTAATCCCCTTGGAAGGGAATCAGAATTGTAGGTACTAGAGAGAGAATCCATTTCCCCACAAAAATCTTCTGAATAAGTCATGGTACATGAGTAATAGAGGGAAAAGTTGAGTATTTTGCTGTTTACTATTATAGTGGAATCCTGATTTGCTTTTAAAAATCAGTTTCCATTAGTATTTTTTTCTAAATTTGACAAGCAGCAATAAAAACAAGTATTTCCATATGCATTGTAGAACAGAAGGTAAAGATTGTACATGGAATGACAAGTCTCCATTTTCTTTTAAAGTATATAATAAAGTCACCTTTCTTTTAAAGTATATAATAAATCCCCCATTACATCTCAAAGTTGTCTGGCACATATATGATGTCTTCTACCCTTCATTTGGTTCTCTATTTTTTTGAATAAGAGGGTAGTAGCGTATACCCACCATTTTCCCTTTTCCATTTCCCTGTTGGGAAAAAAAATAAAAAGAACCCCCTGTTACAAATTTGCATAGTTAAATAAAAGAAACTCCAGAGTGGTTTTCTGGAGGTTCTCTGGACGGGCCTTAGTCTTTAGGTGGAGAAGTGATGAAGGCAGAAGAGCCACCAAGAGGCTGGTCAAGGATGGAGTCTGGAGTCAAGCACATACTCGCACCTTCAATCCTCTCGGCCCTTAAATACCTTAGTACAATTACATCACTACAGCACACTGAGCATGTGCCAACTGTAGAACCATTACATCACCATGTCACACTAAATATATGCCAACTAGAGTGATTACATCATTACATCATGCTAAGTATATGTTTAACTAGAGAATCATCCCATCAGTCACACTGAGTAAATACCCTGCTTTAAGTATCTTTGTTTCAAGTATACCTTTCCAGAGTTCTGGCTCTCTACAGAGGAGAATCAAAGGAGCAATAGGGTTGTTGCTTAGAGATGGGGTCTTGGCAACAAACGTTGAAAGGAAGTCAAAGATGCTCTTGTATTTTCTCTACTGAGGAAATGATCTTTGGAAGAGAAAGGATGGGATAAAAATGGTCAGTTGATATGCTCCAAGGGCCATTAAGTCATACTTGCCCTTTGATCTAGCAATACCACTGCTAAGTCTGTATCCCAAAAAAGATAAACAAAAAGGAAAAGGACTTATATGTATAAAAATATTTATAGGAGCTCTTTTCTGGGGTAAAGAATTGAAAATTGACAAGATGTCCATCAATTGGAGAATGATCGAACATATTGTGGTGTGTGAGCATGGTGGAATATCATTGTGCTATAAGAAAGGATGGGTAAGATGCTCTCAGAAAAATCTAGAAAGACTTCCATGAGTTGCTACAAAGTGAAATGTACTGTGTACAAAGTAACAGCAATATTGTAAGATGATCAGCTGTGAATAACTTAGCTTTTCTCAGCAATAAAATAGTTAAGACTGCTTTGAAGGACTTAGGGTGAAAAATATCATCCATACTCAGAAAAAAATTGATGGTGTCTAAATACAGATCGAAGCATATTTTTTTTTAAATTTCTTGAGTTTTTTCTTTTTTGGTCTATGACTAATAGGGAAATATGTTTTGCATGACTACACATATATAACCTATATTTAATTGCTTGCCTTCTTAATGAAGGGAGCTAGAAAGGGAGGAAGTAAGAGAATTTGGAACTGAAAGTTTTAAAAACATGTTAAAATTGTTTTTACATATAACTATGGAAAAGTAAAATACTAAAGGAAAAAATATAAAGACTAATTGGGAAGTAGGAAAAGAATCTTTACCTGTCCTTGATGATTTCAAGTCATCAGATATAATAATGATAATAGTAATTTCTATCGTTCCTATTATGTGCCAAGCTCCGTACTAAGGACACTTTGCAACTATTAGATCATTTGATTCTCACGACAGTAATAAAGATATTATCGTCCCCACTTTGCAGTCAAGGAAATTGAGGTTAAGTGCTTTGTCTGAGGTGAAACTTGAACTAGGCTCTTCCTTACTCCAAGGGCAACTAGGTGATACAGTGCATAGAGTTCTGGGCCTCATTTTCAAGAGTTCAAATCTGACCTCAGACACTTACTGGCTATGTGACCCTGGGCAAATAGCTTCCTTCTGTTTGTCTTAGTTTCTTCTTCTGTAAAATGAGCTGGAGAAGGAAATTACAAACCACTCTAGTATCTTTTCCAAGAAAACCCCAAATGGAGTCACAGAGACTGGGACACGATTGAACAAAACAATAGCCTCCTGACTCCAGGCCCACCTCTATTTCCATTGAGTCATCTAGCTGCCTCTAGGTGAACTACATTCCAAAATGCTGAAAGAATTGGCAGCTATGATTTCTGAGCTATTACTTCTGATCTTTGAGGGAAATTAGTAGAGGCATGGCAGGACTGAATAAGGGTAAGCACAGTCCTGATCTTCTAAAAATAGAAGAGACTGGAATCTTTCAACTATAGGTCAGTGAGCTTGACTTTGATTCCTGGCAAACTCCTAGAAGGTTTTGTCAAAGGAATGACTAATGAACATCTAGAAAAGGAAACTGTGATCACAAAGAGCCAGTAGGACTTCATTAAGAACACATCGTGCCAGATGAACGTTATTTCATTTTTTTTTGAGGTCACTACACTGATAAATAAGGGAAAAGCCATCAATGTGAATTATTTGTATCTGTAGCATGAAACCAAATCTCTTGTGCTATTCTCATGGGCAATATATGGAAATGTAGACTAATTAATAGTATTTGGAGGTAGGTTTGGAACAGGTTGAATGGCCACTCCCAAGGAATAGTCATTAATGTCTTGATGTAAACCTGGAGGAAGATCTATAATAGACTGACCTGGTTGGCCTTGGGCTATTTAATATTTTTAGTACCGATTAGGACAATGTACTTGGTGAGATGCTTATCATACTTAGAGATGACACAAAGCTGGCTGAGATAGCTGACCCTTAGGATGACAAAAAACTCAGGATCTAAAAAGGTCTAGAATATCAAACTAATTGAAATGAGATGAAATGTAATAGAGACAAATGTAAATTGTAGTAATATAATATAATCACTGGTAGTAATGTAAAAGTAATGTACTTGGGCTAACAAGTCAACTTCACATGTACAAGTACAAATTGAGGGAGGTGTGGCTAAATAACATTAGTCTGAAAAATATCTGTTGGTTTTAGTCAACTGCAGATTTGTGTCAGCAATGTGGTATGATAGTGAAAAATGTTGATGGGATTTGGGGCTGTTAAGAGATACATACAGGACTGGAGGGATATAGATATAGATATAGATATATAGAAAGAATTGTTTCATTTATTGATGTTGTGTTTTAGGTGCAAAATATTAAAACCAGAGAGTGGTCAAAGAAGGCTGAACAGGATAGTGAAGGATCTTGAGATCAAGCCATATGAAGATCATTTGCAAGAAGTGGGGATATTTAGCTTAGAAAAGAGAAGATTCAAGGTTGGAGGGGGTGTGATCTTGGCTGCCTTTTGTTTTATTTTTGGAAGGTTTCCTTTGGAAAAGATAATCAGCTTGTTCTGCTTGACCCCAGAGAACACTATAGGGAAGAATAGGTGGGAGTTGCAAGGAGGTAAATTTAAGTCCAATGTAAGGAAAACTTTCCAACAATGAATATTATTTATAAGTGAAATGGACTGCCTCAAGAAGTGATAGGTTCTCCTCTACTGAAGGTCTTCAAGCCAAGGTGGGGGGACCCCTTGTTGGGGAATATAGAGAAGAATTTCTTGCCTCCTTTCCTCCACTGTAAAAGAAAGGAGATGGATTAAACAGACTCCAAGGTCTCTTCCAGCTCAGACATTCTGGGATTTGATGTTTCTCTGAGCAATATCCCTCTGCAATTGCCCTTTGTTTATCTTTATCTTTATCTTATCTTTATCAAAAGTAGACTATAGAGTCTACTTTTGAGCACACAGTGTTGGTGAGGAAACCTCTTTTCCTATTTGTCATATTCTGTTTCAGCATCAAGGACAAGGCTTATTTAAACAAAAACTTGCTGGATGCTAGCTAGCACATGGTTAATTTAGGGCTGAACCACAGAATCCCGGGAATGTCAGAGCTTCAGGAACCCCTGGGGATCATCTATTCCAGCCCACTCATTGTAGGATCATAGTATTGTAAATTTTGAACTAGAAGGGGCACCAAGTCCAACTTCCTCATTTTTATAGATGAGGTAAGGAGAGAGTAGAGTATAGCGGGAAAACACTGGTGGAGGATGTGGATCCCTAACACACTTTAATGCCCGTGTGTCCTTGAGCAGATTGTGTCTGCTCTTTGAATCTCAGTTTTCACCTCTACATTTTGAATGGCTTGGACTAGATGCCCCTTCTTACTCTAAACTTGGATTCTCAGGACACATGCAGCATTTAGGTGTCCAGCCCTCTCCAAGACTCCCTCCTCTAATAAGGTCAATGGAAATTTCAACCTTAGTATGGGAAGCAGTAGAAACCCAGGGATCTTCTGGGGGATGCTGCTAAAGTAACCCAGGGGCTATATCTCTTATCTCCTATGGCTTGTTTGCAGGAGGCATCCCTGAATTTATCCAGTCCATTAGACCCCACTGTTTGAAGCTCAGAGGAATGTGTTTGGATGCTGCTGTACAGGTCTCTCCCTGCACATGCAGCTTGGAGCTTTATAGAGGGCTCCGCAGTCGCTGTGCCTGCTGCAGGCCTGAGTTATTGCCCAGGCCGAGTCATTAGAGAGCAGGAAAATTGGAAGCTATTGGTTCCTCTGCCAGGCAAAGCTTGGGCTTGGGAAGGATGCGGGCTGTGGCTGCAGTGGGTGAGGATTGGTTGGCTGCCCAAACTTGCAGCTTTGACCCAGAGGGGTGAATCATTAGCCACATAAATGGAGTGGCCTAGAATAAGAGCATTTTAGAGCGAAATGAGCCTCAGAGCTCACTGAGTTCAGGCTCGCCTTTTCACAGATGAAAAAACTGCAGTTCATAAAGAAGAAATTACTTGTTCAAGGTCACACAGGCAAGCAGTGATAAAGCCAAGTCTAGAATAGAAGCTTTCTGACTTCCAGGTCAAAGTCTGTTTGTTTCTGGGGTGAAACTAAACAACCATTGGTTTTACAGAGGCCAGTTTGCTTCCTAACTAACTCCTGAAGGAGGGAGGGTAGGATACCAGGCTAGATACCAGAGACAAGCCTGCAAAGAGAACTTGGCTGCCACAGGCCCCATTTTAGGCCTTTGTCACCCAGCTAATTTAGGTCTGGGATCTGGATACTGGCAGGCCAAGATGTGGGCTGACCTTTCTGGTAGTCCTTGGACCCAAGACCAATTTGGGCCAGTGTGGTCTCCTGACTTCATTTCACATGAGATTCAAATGAGCAAGCCTGTTCCCCCCAGCCACTCCTCCACTCTGGAGACTGGCCCAGAGCTGAATCAGCCTCAGGATAGGTGAATGGTACTGCTTATCTGCCAAGGTGGATGTTCTTCCAGATCAAAATAGAAAATGTCAATGAAATGAAAACCCTGAGAAATGGTTTTAAGCCAAGGTTAAGGGGCTTGTGATATGGAATCTTGAGTGAAGCCCCAACCTCCACTGATGTCCCCGTTTGAGACTTCCTCATCAACCAAGGAGGGGCACTTGGGTTCAAGACCATCAGCTTCACTGCTTCTGGACTTCTTTAACCTCTTCGTCATCCCTTCCTCCCTCAAGAAATTCATTACTGGTAAATCTTAATATCCAGTCAGATCGAATCTGCCTGGTACTCACATCTCATCAGGACCCTCTCATCCTTTAATTGGACCCTCTGATTGGAAAGCGGGACCATAAGCTCCAGGGTTTCTATTTAAGAAGGGAATTCAGCGTATTCTTTCCATTTCCCACTAAGTACACTGCTTTTCGCACTTTTCTACCATTCCATGTACCTCTCCTTGCACTTCGCACCCCCCCAAACCATTACCTTCCGTACCTCCTACTTTTCAGCTTCCTTTTTGAGTCTTGTCTTCCCCTTTAGATTTCAAGTTCCTTAAGGGCAGAGACTGTCTTGTTTTTCTATTTCTATGTGGATCTCTAGTAATGTCTGATACATAGTAGGTGCTTAAGAAATGTTTATTGACTGAGAAGGCTGTGCCAGTGGAACACAAGCCCAGACAGGTCCCAGCAATCCAGAAATGCTTTATTTATGGACCCGAGGGTAGACAGCATATATGTTGTCTAAAGACAAATCTAGGTCATTCTGGAGAACCAAGTGCAAGGTGATGATTTGGGAGGGGGGGCCGGGGGGGGGAATGGGAAGAAGATCACTTTGAAGTCATAGAGGAGTCATGACCCGAAGCATTGACAGGAGGACGGCATATACTGCTGGCATTGCTGGTGCTGAAGGTAGAAGTAGATCTTCCAAGCTTCTCAAAAAAGGATTATAAACAGACATCTCTGATAGTGTTTCTTATCAGTTTCTGATGATGGCTCTTTGGTACGAGAGTTGGTTAGAGGAATAGGAAATGCCTAGTTCAGAGAAGACATAGGTGGTGCGGATAGATTAACTGCTTTCTGCTATTTGAAGAGCTATCACATGGGAAAAAATCAGCTGTATTCAGCCTGGCCCCAGACGGCAAAACTAAGAATAATGTGGCTGGTGTGTGTGTAGGGAGTTGCAGACGGGCAGATTTTGGCTTGATGTCAAGAAGAACCTGAACTACAGCTCTTAAAAGTGGAATGGTCTGCCCTTGGAGAGTAAAGGGTTTACCTTTGCTGGAGGTCTTTAAGCAAAAGCCGGATGGCCATTGAACAGAATTTTGTAGAATGGATTCTTGGTCAGGTACAACTTTGCTCTAGATAGCCTCAGAGGTCTCCTTCAGCCCTGACATTCTGGGATTTTGTAATGGCTCACATTGATATGGGACTTTCCCATTTACAAAGCTTTTGGGTCATAATAACCTGGTGCAGTAGGTAGTACCATATGGCAGCTATAAAATCCAGAGCAATCTCAGGCTGTATTTAGGAGCAGGGTGTCCAAAAGGAGGCAGTGATAGACCCAGCATCCTCTTTTCCAGTCTGGCCACAGCTGGAGTAATTGCTCATTGTGGCCTCCACATTTTAGAAGGGACCTTGAACAACTGGTATGTGAAGCAGAGGAGAATGACTGCACATCCTGGAACTGGGGAAAGTGGGGAGCTTTAGCGTGGAAAAGAGAACACTTGGGGGGAGGGCAGAAATGATAGAGATATTTGCAGGGTTGTCATGTAGGTGACAGATGAGATTTATTCTGGTTGTTCCCAGGGAGAAGAACTGGGAATAATGGATGCCCTGTGTGGCTGAAGCTACAGGTTTTATATCTATTTTACTGTTGGGGAAATCAAGGACTTGAGCTACTTTCCCATGGTTACACAATCACTAGCATATTGTAGAATTTGAAACTCTGCTTCTCTTGACTCCAAGTTGGACACTCTTTCCAGTACACCATGGCTGCTTCCCAACGAAGAGAAATTAAATTTGTTAGAAGAGGGATTAGATTTGTTTTGCTTGGCTCCAGAGGGCACAACTAGGAGAAATGGAGGTGGGGGAGGGGGAAGATGGAGAAAGGCAGAATTTGTCTTGGAAAGACTGCCTAATAACTGGAGCTGTCCCAAACTGGAGTGGACAGCTGGGGGAAGGAATGAGTTTCCCATCAATAGAGGTCATTTAGCAAATCTGGCTGCCCATTTATCAGGAGAGATGCTTGTGCAGGGGCAGATGGGGTCCCTCCCAACCCAGAATATCTGTGATCTGGGCTCCCTGATTCGTCATTACATCATGGCCTCAGCACCTTTAGAAAATGAAGGTTCTCTTTAGTATTTACCTTTATGCAGCTGCTCTCCACGAGGCCACATCTGCATTGACGGCATCCCTCCCCCACCCCGTGGACCTCCTGCAAAATGCAACTGGGGCCCAGCACTCAGGTAGCCAGAAGCGGGGAAGGGGAAGAGCTGCAGTTTTGTTTTCCCTTTAACTTGTTGGCAAAAACACACCAAGGTAATGGGATGATTGCTACAGCCTTCAGCTGCTGTTCCAGAGGCAGCTCAGTAATACACAGATCCAATTCTGTTCCTGAGGATTAAGGGCCTTCTCATCAGGCCACAGGGAACAGTCAATCAGCTGAGGGGGTTCAGCCCAGGTGTCAGCCCACCGAGGGGCCTGCCTTTCTTTCATAGGCCAATGAGAAGCTCTGGGAGCCGTGGGTGGGGCAGGATCCTCATTTGGACATCTGGAATTAGAGATTTTGTCCAGTTGAGTCAGCCGGCCCAGAGTATGTAGCTGGCCCTGTCATGGAGGATGAGTTGTTTAGAGAATGAAGAGAATGAATCAGACTTCTCAATCTTCTGTGATTGGGAGCCTGCGGCCCCTGATACCCAATTCAATCACTGTTTATGAAGTGTGAACTAAGAGGGACAGAAACGTAGCCCTCTCTACCCTCAAGGAGTGTCCATTGATTTTGATACTAGGCGAGAGGACTAAAATCAGCAAAGGCTCCCAGGAAGAGATGGCATTCAAAGTGATACTGGAATGGAATCGGGGTACCCAGAGGCAGGGGGCAGCCTATGTAAAATCAGGGAGAGAAGTCAGAGATTTTCATGTATGGAGGAGAACAGCAGGTAGGCTGGGTCGGCAAGAATATAGGAGGTGCTTGATGTGGGAGTAAGGTGTGATCAGCTTGGAAAGGGATCTTGGAATCATTTGAGGAACAGAAGCCTGCTGTTTGCCCCTTGTCTTCCCCTTCCTGTTCTGAGAATAGAATGGGGGCAGAGCAATTTCCGCTGATTCTGACTCAGTGAGATGCAGATCATTTATTAACTACCGTGGACATCTGACAAAAACCTTCTCTGTGACGCATTCTGAGATCTTCCATCCTGTGAGCCCATCATCTCCTCATTTTTTCCATCACGTACATTGATGTTTTTTAAAAAGCCTTTCAGTACCTCTTGCAATCCCACTTGATTGAGTGAACATTTATTAAGCACCTTCTATTGGCAAAACCCAGGATCAGGAAGTTCATGTGGGAAGTAATTAGAGTAGTCCAAATGAGAATCAATGAGGTTCTGAGTCAGAGTGCTGGTTTTTAGTGGGGTCCCAGAGGAAGGAAGCCTGGAATACTTGGTGAAGTTGAGAGAACAGGATCAGAGTGTTGTAATGTTCTCATCGACTGTTAGATCCAGAAGGGACCTTAGGGAGCTTAATTTTTCATCTAACATGAAAAAACTGAGGCTCAAAGGGTGTGATTCTGCTACATATAGCTTTAAGGCTTGGCTTCAGGATCTCCACTGAGGAAGTTACCTACGGTCACCAAGATGACTCGCTCTATTTTGGAGCAGCTTTGTTAGAAATGGTTTCCTTACCTCGAGCCAAAACGTGCCCCTTTGCGCCTTCTATCAATTCCTTTGGGTAGAGGGTTGGGTTTATGTCCGCCTCTGGGGCTAGGCAGAGGAAATCTCATGTCTCAACCACATAACAGACCGTTCGATGCTTGGAGATAGCTAGCAGGTCCCTCTTTCTTAGATCTTTTCTTTGTCAGGCTGAATATCATTAATTTTCAACTGATCCTCCTTTGGAATAATCTCTAATCTTCTCACCAACTTAGTAGACTTCCCAATTTATCTGTACCTTTCCTACCACAGATCAGGAGAGAGTGTACAAGAACTTTATTCTGAGATCTATACCTAAATTAATTCAGAAGACCTAAATAGTATTTTCTCATTGCCCTATCACAAAATTGACTCACGCTGAGCTTGTGGCCCACTATGACCCCCAGATTTTTCTCCCACATCAACAATTTTCTAACCTTCCTCTCCTATCCTGTAAAGTATCATTGATTTTTTTTAAGGCTAATGTAAGATTTTCATTTTATCCTCATTAAATTTCATTTTTTGTTAGAATCAGACCACCATTGTGACCTGTTTAAGTGTTTTGGGATCCTGTCTGTGCCATCCAAAAGGTTACTTAACCTGACCAAATTTGTGTCATCTGCAGTTTAAATAAACATGTCTTCTATTCCTTTATTTAAGCCACAGAGAAATGAGACAGGGCCAAGGATCACCGGAAACCTCCTGCTCACTCAGTTGCTCTCACTATTTCACTTTCTTTCTGTTTGGATGAAGTAGTCACTATTTTTTGGAGCAACTGCTTTTATTCAACCAATTCTAAATTTATGAGATTAAACCATCATCTTCCCTCACCATCTCTCTAACTTGACCACAGGAACATCTCTAGAGACTCTGTCAATTTTTCAGTAAATTCTGAGGTATGCTGCCTTTGCAGAGCTCCCCTGGTTTGCCTGCCTAATAATCTGGTTAAAAAAAAAGATTAGGTTAGTGTGGAAAGACTTGGTCTTGAAATCTCACGTGGACTCTCTTCAGTCATTACCACTTCCCTTTCTAAAGGCTCACAAACCATCTCTCTAGTAACTTAAATGAGAATTTTGTCAGAAATCTACATTGGCCCAGAATCCATTCTCTCTCTTCTTTTGAAAATCAAAATGCCTGCCCATCTTTAGTTCTCTGGGCTATTCTCCTTAATGTTTTGAGGAAAGTGCCTTGGCAATCACTTCACTAGTTCTTCGGTGCTCTTAAATGCAGCTCCTCTGTGCCTGGCGATCTGAACTCATTGAAAACAATTACATGTTCTGTTCCTATCTCCTCACTTATCTTTGATTTCAACTCTCTGTCATTTTTTGTTCTATTCATTTTAATTTGAAGATCATTATCTTTGAAGAAAAGAAAAAGAAGTTGAGAGTTTTATCTCGTCTCTGTGGGCCATTACATCATCCCATCCCCATGATCAGCGGTCCTATTCCTACCTTGAGCTTCCTCTCACCCAGACGTAACTCCAGAAAACCCAAACCCTTAGTGGTGTTCTTAGCATTCAGCATAAGTTTCAGATAATTCTGAAGTTTTGTGCTCCTGGCATTTTTCTTACAGGACTGGTGACTCTTTGATATTCCCCCCCCCCCAGCTCCTTGCCCTCTCATCCATCTTTTGCAAATGTCTTATCTGAATGAGTTGATGAGTTGATGTGCATCCACATCAGTCTCTTTAGACAGCTCTCCCCTTTCCTTATTAAAATCATTTGTTTTTGTGCTGCCTGAATTATATTCCTAACACCTTCCCATCTCTCTTAGACCATCTTCCCCTATTGAACTTAAGACCATGAGATCCTGTCCTTTCTCTAAAGTCTTTGATGATACACATCAGATGATGGCAGAAGGTCCTCTTCTCTGCCACAGAGTTTCAGAAGGATTTGCCACTTCCTCCTAAAATCCCAGATGTTTCAACTTTGGCAACCAGTTCCTCCTTAGTGGCCAGAAGCAGGTCCTGAACACGTACCCCATGTTGGTCCTCTCCCGTTCCATCTCTCCCTTTTCTTCACAGAGAATGCTTAGATTCTCAATTAGTCCTCGGGTCTCATTTCACCAGGCTGTCATCAGCCCCCACAGTGAGCTAAATAAATGCTTTCTCCCCAGGTTTAGAGAGGAAATAACCTGGAGCCCACCCGTTTGTCTCTTAAGATCTTGGGACCAATCGCTGTAATCAAACCCTGTGCTATCTGGATTCCCGGAAGGACCGGTGGCCACTGGGTAACATTGGCTGCCAGCTCCCATCCCCCAATTCTGGCTAATATCCTGGCTCTGAAGCTTATCATCAGCATACTCCGTATGATTCATTGCCAGCAGAGATCTGAGGATGATTCTGTTGGCTGCCATTTAATGCTATAAGCTATTGCTTCCCCCCTGCCTTTGCCCCCACCTCAATTCAACAGATTCAATTAATTACCCTCAAGAAGCATTTATTAAGTGTCTCTGTGTTGCCAGACACCCTTCTAGATGCTGCAGTTCCCCTCAAATGAAATAATCCCTTTCCTGGAGGGGCTAACGTGGTACTGGAAGGATAGCCCATTGACTTATAATAGAGTGTCAGTTTTTTCCTTGAGGTTTGGACCAGTGAGCTCTGGTGGGATTGCAGCTACTTGTTTTGGTGAAATCATTGTTTTGATGGGGAGAGGCTAGAGAGTCCTTGTTCCAGCTGCTCTCAGCTGCTCATCTCAGGCTCCAAGGGAACTTAGTCCTCAGAAATTAGCTTCACCCCCTTCTCCCAAATCACTCTGTGTTTTCTAGGGCAACCTTCCTTCATTATTCATTATTCTCTCTTCCATTTCAGTCTCTCTCCCAAGCAGTCCCTGTTTTTATTGATTGCTGCTCCCCCTGAGTGTTCCCATAATCGTAACGGGGTATGTATATGTTTGTCATACATTGAGATGTAAAGTGTTTCATGCACATGAATTCATTCAATAAGCTTTCAGCTCTGGGGAGGGAAATGGAAGGCTCTCTCAGAACCATAATTGGGAATTTTTTCACCTGGACAGGGGAGGCAGAGGTCACACAGAGGCAATTTTGACCACAGCTCCCCCATTACTCCCCCCCCGCCGCCAGAAGCCAGTTTACATATTTTGATGGTGGTGTCAGATTAGGCCCCAGGAAAGTCCTGCAACAGGATCTTGAGGTGGCACTGTGGCCTACATTCAGACAAGGAAGCAGGGTGGCCCTCCGTGGGTCTGTCTCCCAGGGGCTCGGTGGATGTCGGCTCTCCCTATGGAAGGCAGCAGAGCAGATTTTCTCCTTCCCTTCTAGCCTGATTTGAACACTGAATATGTGAATGGGACAAGGGGAAACTGAGGGCAAATGCCCAGCACACTCTCTCTAGATCATATATTTCCTCTCTAGGTGTCTGCAATTCCAGCATTTACTGAGATCATTGATCTACATCACTATTCTCAGTAAATCCAACTTACAGTATCTTAGCTGCCTACCCCCAGCCAGCTCTTCTGGGTCCCATATGTCCAGATGTAAAGGTCTGAGGGTGCCTTTGAGGCCAGTGTGACCTCCAAGGTCCCTCCCTGCTCTAGCACCCAACACTTGTCTAATCACCTTAAACTTGATTTTTTTCCTACTCCCTCCAAATGGCGGTGAATCACGTTTACTTATTTGCATCCATGCTGCATCCTCATGGCCTGCTGGGGCCAAGGACAGTTCCGTTTTTGTCTTGGTACTTCTAACACTGGATAAATGCTTGCTAAATAAATATAATTGAACTGGCTGCAGTCCATTAGACTGGAAACTCTTTAAAGCCAGGGACTGCCTTATTTGTGGTCTCCCCCAAGCATAGCACGGGGCCATCTCTTAATCTATGTTTCATTAACCGACTGTCCACTTTTCTAAGAGGAGCCAAAGTTTATAAAATGCTTAAGCCAGCCAGCCAGTCAACAAACATTTCTTGTGCTAAGTGCTGGCGAAACAAAGAAAAGAAATATGGCGCCTGCCCTCAAATAGCTCATATTAGGGAAGACAACATATAAATGACTATGGTGGCACAGTGGTGGGTTGAGTGCTGGGCCTAGAGTCAGGAAGCCCTGAGTTCAGATCTAGCCTCAGACACTCACTAGCTGTGTGATCTAAGCAAGCCCCTTCATTCTATTTGCCTCAGTTTCCTCATCTGTAAAATAAGCTAGAGAAGGAAATGGTAAAGCGTTCCAGTATCTTTGCCAAGAAAAGCCCAAATGGGGTCACAGAGAGCTGGACATAAATGAAAAATGACCCCAACAACAACACATGACATCTGTATGGTGTAAATGAAAGGTAATCTCAGAGGGAAGACTAGCAAAATCCTGGACTAGCATCATTCTTGCCATTCAGCAAAGGAAGAAACTCAAGTCTTAGAGGCAGTTATTCAATCACAGGCCCAGCACTAGCAGAGGTCTGACCCTGATAAGAACACTCACTCTGGAGACCTTTATTACAACTCTCCAGGTCCTAAAAGTCAGACCCATTCTAATGAGAAGCCATTCCTCATGCCGAGAGTTCTCCTGCTTTCTTCTTCCATTCTCAAGAGATGTTCTAGACAGTTTCTTCTTCTAGTATCTGACTGCAACAAAGCCAAGAAATGCCTCTCTGTCACATTAACATGTTCCTAGATGTCATTGCAACTCCTCTTCCATTGGGATTTTGTGATTTCCAAAGCACTTTCCCCACAGCATCCCTGCAAAGTAGGGAACACACCTATTTCCACGATACAGGGAAGGAAATTGAGCCTCAGAACCTTGGAGCGATTTGCCCAACAAAGCAGAGCTAGCATATGTCAGGGCTCAGATTTAAACCAGGGGTCCTTGTTCAAAGTCCTATACTCTTGTCTACTGGTTGGTTGGTTGGTTGTTGTTCTTTGTACTCGAGGAGGACCACAATGACATCACTACGTTTGAGTTGAGTTATAGTTTGTCCGACTATGACTGATCAGACCAAGATGAGCTTGGAAAGCTGGGCCACAGTTCAGACACAAATAGTCTATGCGAACATTTGGGGTGCACTCTCTAAATTTGTGCCTCTCGTGTTTCTTTTGGGCTAATTCAATTCTGCTGTGCTCCTGGAGCACAACACCTTTTCCGATGTTCCACTGAGTGACTAGTCCAAAATAGAAGAGTATGTGTTTATTGAATTTTTTTAAATTTTATTTTCTGCCTTGTTCTCCTTGGTGTTTAAAATTCATTTCATTGATTGGTTTTTACTAGCACATCTGGTGTGAAGAGTTTATGCATAGGTAGTTTAACATCTCTCAATAAATTGCAAATGGCTTTTTTCAGATCTCCTCAATGGGCCTATTGAAAGGATTCTCCAAGGTGGCCGAGCTGTTGCACAGGGTCATAACTTACAGTATTTTTTAAATCTGGAGCAAGTACCACAAAGCACCCAGGGAAAGTGGCAGGCAGGAAGCACACTCGCATTTGGGGTGGAGCAGAGACTCTGGGATGCTGGTGTATCATCACTGCTGGGGAGGAAGGCCTTTCCATGTCTGTCTTTTTGGAGGCAAAGCTAAAGGGCTGAAGGCACTATCAGCACCTTTTAAATCTTGTGCCCTGGGACAAGATCCCTGGATATCACTGTGTTGTCTGGCCTTGTATCCCTGGCTCCTATATGCCTTCCAGCTCTCTAGCTACCGTGATTGCAAAGGACGATGGGATCAGTCTTTACCAGGCTTTGAAAAGAATTATCCTCAAGCAGAGAGATGTCCCAATCAAGAAAGAAGAGCTGGGGTCTAGAAAACTGATAATAGATGGTTTATTCCCCTAGACTCTTCAAGGGGAGTCCTAGTTTATACTTCAAGTCTAAGTGTCAGGGCCCTTGGGATTAAGGTGAACATTCATTCTTTTTTCATTTTTTTCTTTTTTGAGGCAATCAGAGTTAAGTGACTTGTCCAGGTTAAACGGCTAGTAAGTATCTGAAGCTGAATTTGAACTCATCCTTTTGAATCCAAGATCATTGCTCTATCTACTACACCACCATCTAGCTGTTCAATATTCCTTCTTAGTTGATAAATAAGGAGAAAATTGGGCACGGGGTGACATGTACACTCAGAAAAAGGCAAGGTAGGATTTTATGGGCAAAATGTATACAGTCCAAGGAAATCCAATCAAAAGGTATGAGAGATTCTGAAGAATAAAATTCTTTTTTTATTTCTCAATAGTATTTTATTTTCAAAAAACACAAAAGGATAGTCTTCAACATTCATTTTTGTAAAACTTTGTGTTCCAGATTTTTCTCCCTCCCCTCTTTACCTCCCCTGCAAGACAGCAAGCAATTTGATATAGGTTAAATATGTGCGATTCTTTTAAACGGATTTCCAAATTAGAACAACATTCTTATGACACAAACACATTTCTCATGAAGAAAAAATGGGGGCTAGCTGAAGTCAAGCTTTTTAAATTTAGATTTTTGGACCCCTTCAGGAGTCTGTAGATAGATTCCAGGGAATCCATGAATTTGGATAGCAAGAAATATATCTTTATTTCGACATAGCTAGTTTCCTTTCTAATCTTTTGTATTTACCTGTATTTAGAAACATGATTCTGAAAAGGACACCATAGGCTTTACCAGCCTGCCACAGGGGGACCATGGCACACAAAAACTTTAAGAACCCCCAGTTAAAAAAGACTGAAGTGGCTGCACAGGGAACTCATTGATCAGTTCAGATTTAAATGTTTCATGTAGAGAATAGCAAATCAAGGATAGAACCATTAGATAAATACAACTGATGGGGATGGTCTCATAAGAATGCTATCAAGATGAACGTGGCTCTCTTCAACAATGAGATGATTCAAACCAGTTTCAGCCATCTACATCCAGAGAGAGAACTGTGGGAACTGAGGGTGGACCACAATATAACATTCTCACTCTCTCTATTGTTGTTTGCTTGCATTTTGTTTTCTTTCTCAGGTTTTTTTTCTTTCTAGATCCGATCTTTCTTGTGCACCAAGATAATTGTATAATTGTATAAAATGTACACATATATTGGATTTAACATATATTTTAACATATTTAACATGTATTGGACTACCTGCCATCTAGGGGAGGGGCTGGGAGAAAGGAGGGGAAAAGTTGGAACAGAATGTTTTTCATGGGTCAATGCTGAAAAATTACTCATAAATATGTTTTGTAAATAAAAAGCTTTAATAAAAAATTTTTAAAAAGAAAAGTATCAGGACTGCTAAGATCAAGAATGTACAGAAGAAAATGAAAAGGGGTTCTTTTAAAAACTGCTTTGTGGGGAAGGGACTATTAAGGGGCAACTGGGCTTCAACAAGAATAGGTCCTATCACCTTAAGATGTTTTCCTTTTTTGACAGGCTTCTTCAAGTGACAGATCAAGGGGATTCTGTAGGTATAATATACCTGGATTTCAGTAAGACATCTGGCAAAGTCTCTCGTGAAATTTTGGGGAACAAGATGGACACATGGCTGCACCAATACCACAGTTAGGTAAGTGACTTTTGAACTGATTGACTAACTCTAAAGAATAATATTTAATAGTTCAATGACGACTTGGAAGGAAGCCTCTAGTACAGTGTCCCAGGGATCTATACTTGGCTCTGTGCTACTTAATATAATAACTAGAAAAGATGACTAGCCCGGTGGATAATGGAGTTAGGATCCAAAAGGTTTTAATAGGCAATAGAGCATTGGGTTGAATCTAAGAAGATGACGTTTAGTAGGAATAATATAAAGTCTCATGTTTGGGGACAAAAAAAATAACTTCACAACTTAAAAACAGGAGTGATCACTAACATACTGGAAGACGCAGTTGGAATTCAAAAAAAGTATCCACAGGATTGAAGATTGGGTGATGTCCAATAAAATGAAATGTATTAGATTTGGGGTAATTTGGAAACCATTTTTGAGAAATTGTCTAGTACTTTTTGATAACCAAGTTTCTCCTGAAAACAAAAGCCCATCTTTTTTAATGCCAGCATTCTTCTCATGATGCTACTGTCTGTGAGCCCTGGAACACTAAATTTTCTTTTTTTCTCAGTAATATTTTATTTTTTCCAGATACATATAAAGAGGTTTCAACATTCATTTTTGTAAGATTTTGTCTTCCAATTATTTTTCCTCTCGCCCTTGCCTTCCTCCTTCCCCAAGACATCAAGCAATGGTATAGGTTAAACATATACAATCACTTTGTACATAGTTCCATATTTGTCGTGTTGTGAAAGAAAAAATCAGACCAAAAGGTAAGAATAACACAAGGAAAAAAAGCAAACAAAAAAGATGAAAATACTACTCTTTGATCCACATTCAGTCTCCATAGTTCTCTCTTTGCATTCAGTTTGCATTTCCCTTCCCAAGTCTACTGGAATTATCTTAGATCACCACATTCCCGGGAAGAGCTAAATCTATCATAGTAGATTTGCTCTTGTTGTGTATAATGTTCTCCTGGTTCTTTCTGCTTGCTCTACTCAGCATCAGTTCATGTAAGTCTTTCCAGCTTTTCTGAAATCAGCCTGCTCATCATTTCTTGTAGAAGAATGATAATATCATTGAATTCATATACCATAACTTATTCAGTCATTCCCCAATTGATGAGAATACACAAAATTGCCAATTCCTTGCTATTACAAGAAGAATTGCCACAAACACTTTTGCCCATGCAGGTCTTCTTCCCTTTTTATGACATCTTTGGAAAACAGACCCAGTAGTAACACTTCTGTATTAAAGGATATGCACAGTTTTATAGTCCTTTGGGTATCACTTTCCAGAATGGTTGGAACATTTCACAACTCTACCAGCAATGCATTAGTGTCCCAGTTTTCCCACATCCCCTCCAATATTTATCATTATCTTTTCCTGTCCCCTTAGCCAATCTGAGAGGTAGGAAGTGGTACCTCAGAGTTGTTTTAATTTGCATTTCTCTAGTCAGTAGTGACTTACTATTAATGTAATTTCTTCATCTGAAAATTCTCTGTTCATAACCTTTGACTGTTTATCACTTGGGGAATGACTTATAAATTTCACTCAGTTTTCTATATATTTTTGAAATGAGACCTTTATCAGAAACACTGGCAGTAATAATTATTTCCCACCTTTCTGCTTCCCTGATAATCTTGACTGCATTGGTTTTGCTTGCGCAAAAATGTTTTAATTTAATGTCATCAAAATTATTCATTTACATTTCATAATGTTCTCAAATTCTTCTTTGGCCATAAATTCCTCCCTTTTCCACAGATCTGAGAGATAGACTATCCCTTGTTCTCCTTGTTGCTTCCAGTATTGCCCTTTATGTCTAGATCACAGACCCATTTTGACCTTATCTTGGCATTGGGTGTGAAATGTTGGTCAATGCCTAATTTCTGCCATCTATTTTTCAATTTTCCCAGCAATTTTTGTTAAATGGTGAATTCTTATCCCTGAAGCTGAAGTTTTGGGGTTTATCAATGACTAAATTGATAAACTAAATTACTATAGTCATCAATGATTGCATCTTGTGTTCCTAACCTATTCCACTGATATACTACTCTATGTCTTAGCTAGTACTAAATGGTTTTGATAACTGCCATTTTATAATATAGTTTTAGGTCTGGTACAGCTAGGATATTTTCCTTTGCATTTTTCCCATTAATTCCCTTGATATTCTTGACTTTTTGTTCTTCCAGAAGAATTTTGTTATTATTTTTTCCTAACTCTATGAAGTAATTGTTGGCAGTTTATTGGTATGTCACTGACTAAGTAGATTAATTTAAGTAGAAATGTCATTTTGATTATATTAGGTCGGCCTGCCCATGAGCACTTGATATTTTTCTAATTGTTTAGATATAACTTTATCTGAGTGAAAAGTGTTTTATAATTGTGGTCATATAGTTCTTAAGTTTGTTTGGGCAGGTAGACTCCCGGATGTGTTATAATGTCTACAATTTTTTTAAATGGGATTTCTCTTTCTATCTCTTGCTGCTAGGCTTTGTTGGTAACATATAGAAATGCTAATGATTTATGTGGGTTTATTTTATAACCTGCAACTTTCCTAAAGTTGCTCATTGTTTCTAATAGTTTTTTAGTTAATTCTTTAGGATTTGCTAAACCTATCATCATATCATTTGTAAAGAGTGGTAGTTTTGTTTCCTCATTGCCTATTCTAATTCCTTTGATTTCTTTTTTCTTCTCTTATTGCTAAAACTAACATTTCTAGTACAATATTGAACAATAATGGTGATAATGGGCATCTTTGTTTCACTCTTGATCTAATTGAGACTGTTTCTAGGTTATCCCCATTACATATAATGCTTACTGATGGTTTTAGATAGATGCTATTTATGATTTTAAGGGAAACTCCATTTATTCCTATGCTCTTTAGTGTTTTAGCTTTTCTAACAGAGTGAAATTGAGGATCACCCAAAGGATAATGGAAAGCCCATGGTAGGCATGAGCAGGTTGTGACACATTACAAAGGAGTAATCACATGGGAAAAGTGGTGCAAAAGATAGCATCAGAGACATATTTGGTCAGGAATATAAAACACATCAAGATGGATTGATCATATATCAGAATAAGCGATACTCAATAACTATGACTCATGGCCTCCATTTGAATTCCTCCAATGTCAAAAAGATACAAGGAAGGCTCCTAACACATTGGGTGAAGCTTGTGAGAGGGCTTTGAGAAGGGATGTGATGGCAGACATTTAAGAAATGTCTCTCTGGTGGGGAAAAGTACGTTCAACATATTGTTAGATTTGATTTTGTATTAAATTTGATGGTTGCATACATTTATTAATTATAAACAATCAGCACAACAATAAGTTAAGCCCTGGTTTTTAATACTGATCCCTGAAGTAGACATACTTATACTGAAATTTTAACATTTGACTCCTATTGACCCTATATTGGATTTAAGGGAGATGATAAACAAGAGTCATACAGGATAAGCTACAACTTGCATCACTGGAATTAGTACCCACATTCTAAAAATAATAACAGCATTTTTTTTTCAAAATATGGGCAAAGATAATTTTCAACATTCACCCTTGCAAAACCTTGTGTTCCAGATTTTTCTCTCTTCCTTCCCTACCCCCGCCCCTAGACAGCAAGTAATCCACTATAGGTTAAACATGTACAATTCTTATATACATATTTCCACATTTATCATAGTGCGCAAGAAAAATCAGGTCAAAAGGGGGCAAAAATGAGAAAGAAAAAAACAAGCACAACAACTGAAAAAGGTGAAAATACCATGTTATGATTCATATTCAGTCCCCATAATCCTCTCTCTGGATGGCTCTCTCCATCACAAATCTATTGGAACTGGACCGAATCACTTCATTGTTGAAAAGAGCCAAGTCCATCACAGTTGATCATCATATAATCTTGTTGCTCTTGTGTATAATGTTCTCTGGGTTTTACTCTTAGCAGACATTTATGTAAGTCTCTCCAGGCCTTTCTGAAATTTTCCTGCTGATCATTTCTTATAGAACAATAATATCCCTTTGCATTCATGGACCATAACTTATTCAGCCATTCCCCAGCACATGGGCATCCACTCAGTTTCCAGTTCCTTGCCATTACAAAAAGGGTTAGCATTTAAACATTTAACATTAAATATTTTGCACGTGTGGTCCTTTTCTCTTTTTTATGATCTTTTTGGGATACAGACCTAGTAGAGACAAGCAGTACCCATATTGATGATATCAAAAATTCATTAAAGTAGTAGAAAAGAAATGTCTAATTTTTAGGACCAATCAGAGGGGCTGTCAAGGAAAGCCTCCTTTCCTGGACCTTGTTAGTTCAAAGGAGACCTCCAGTTTATCAGATAAAATTCAACATCATCCGTGACATTGCTGGAAATCAAGATTTTCCTGCAGTAATTAATGTAATTGACACAGCCTTTCTTATAGAAATGTAGATATATGTGGGGGAAGAGGAGGACAGGAGGTGCAAAATTTTGCATATATATGGTTGCTGTCTTGATTGGTTTTGTTTAGCTTTTCTTTGTCATAGCAAAGACTCAAGATGTGTATTTCTTTGTTACAAGGGGTATGTGTCTGTGTCTGTGTGTGTCTGCGCACGTGCACACATGTGCACATTAACAAGCGTGTATGTGTGCACACATAATTGGGTTGTGGTATATTTGGAAATGACTAAGGTAAATATAAAACACATCAGTGCAACAGTAATTTAAATAAAATAATGCATTTATCCAGAAAGAAGTTGGAAAACCAAAAATACATCTGTGAAAGAAATTAAAAAGAAATACCACTTTATTTTTGGTGCTCGATTTTATTTTCATTTTCTTTACTTAGCAGTATAGTCAATTAAGCCTTTTGGGACCCCTGAGAGTCCCAGGTGAAGGTTTATACTTAGCTTCAAAATTCAGCTACACCAGTAGAGCATGTGGGGCTGGGCAGCGAGTCATCTGGAAAAGAACTGGAAGCTTTAATGGATGGCACATCCAACATTGCAACATGGCATTCAAGTGGGCTGATGACATCTTAAGGAGAGAGACTCTGATTTCACTGATATAGGGAACTCCCAAATGAGGAAACTTTGCATACCGATGCAAGTAGGCAACTTCCCTACAACTTGTACTCAGAGAGAGTTGGCTACAGCACTGGAAGTGACTTATGATTACACTATCAGGATGTGTCTAAGGGGATGTTTAAACTCGTATCTTGCTGCCTCCAAGCTGCTGTGCTCACTACTTATTAGGCTGGGTTACCTAGCCTTCCACTTTATATTGTGCCCCAGCTTGGCATGAAAGTGATCCTGGGTTCTTAAAGAGCATGTCAGTGGATGGCCAATGCAAGCAGGTCCTACTCAACTGAAAACGTCCCAAGGATGGCCTGGAATGTATGTCTTTTGACCCAGGGTTATTCCCACTTACTTGGAGAGACTCTAAATTATTATTTGCACCAGGTTGGTCATGGGTGGGGGGATGAATATTTTGGCTATAGCAACTCTCCAAGACTATCAATGGGATTTTTTTTTAAGTCTAAAGAAGTTTATTTTAACATAATTCTTTGGTATACATATAATTTTACCATTTATTAAAGATAAAAGCAAATTTTCATACTTAAAAAAAGAAAGAAAAGGTTTTAATGGTGGCAGCTTGGAAGTTATGGCCTCCAAATATGAGTTGCAAACTGGAAAAGAAATATGCAATTACAAATTTTAATATACTTTCATTAACCACTTTTTCATCCATTATCTAGGTTTTCCCTCTAAGCAAATATTCTGAATGTAGTATTTTACTGAACTACACTTCATTCCTTTTAATCTTACCTCTCAACTTTGTCTATTCAAGGTAGATTTTAAAATAGATATATAAATAAGGATTTTATATAATCCTCATTTTCATTGATATTTGACCAACATTTGGCATATTTTACCACTCACTTCCTAGTTTCCCTTTAATTATAAATTTAGTATTGGTGACAATTTGTTTGCTTTTGTTTCTTCAGAATTCATGTGCTAAGCACATAGTGGGCTCTTAATAAGAGTTTGCAGATTGATTTATACAGTTCTATTTTTCAAGTAGGATATCTGCTCAGTTGTTACTGGCTGGTGATTGCTTATATATGCGTTTGCTCTGTCTAGAGACAACTTCCTGGTTCTGCCTGGGCTTCATCTAATGATGGTAACTTCTTTTTTTTCTCATAATTATAACTTTTTATTGACAGAACCCATGCCTGGGTAATTTTTTACAACATTATCCCTTGCACTCACTTCTGTTCGGATTTTTCCCCTTCCTCCCTCCACCCCCTCCCCCAGATGGCAAGCAGTCCTATACATGTTGAATATGTCACAGTATATCCTAGATACAACATGTGTGTGCAGAACTGAACAGTTCTCTTGTTGCATGGGAAGAATTGGATTCAGAAGGTAAAAATAACTGGGAAAACAAAAATGCAAAGAGTTTACACTCATTCCCCAGTGTTCTTTCTCTGGGTGTAGCTGCTTCTGTCCATCATTGATCAATTGAAACTGAGTTAGATCTTCTCTTTGTCGAAGAAATCCACTTCTATCAGAATACATCCTCATACAGTATCGTTGTTGAAGTATATAATGATCTCCTGGTTCTGTTCATTTCATCAGTTCATGTAAGTGTCTCCCAAGCCTCTCTGTATTCATCCTGCTGGTCATTTCTTACAGAACAATAATATTCCATAACATTCATATACCACAATTTACCCAACCATTCTCCAATTGATGGGCATCCTTTCATTTTCCAGCTTCTAGCCACTACAAATAGGGTTGCCACATTTTGGCACATACAGGTCCCTTTCCCTTCTTTAGTATCTCTTTGGGTATAAGCCCAGTAGTAGCATTGCTGGATCAAAGGGTATGCACAGTTTGAGAACTTTTTGAGCACAGTTCCAAATTGCTCTCCAGAATGGCTGGATGTATTCATAGTTCCACCAACAGTGCATCAGTGTCCCTGTTTTCCCACATCCCCTCCAACATTCCGCATTATCTTTCCCTGTCATTCTAGCCAATCTGACAGGTGTGTAGTGATATCTCAGAGTTGTCTTAATTTGCATTTCTCTGATTAATAATAACTTGGAGCATCTTTTCATATGGCTAGAAATAGTTTCAATTTCTTCATCTGAGAATTGTCTGTTCATATCCTTTGACTATCTATCAATTGGAGAATAGCTTGATTTCTTATAAATTAGAGTCAATTCTCTATATATTTTGGAAATGAGGCCTTTATCAGAACCTTTGACTGTAAAAAATGTTTTCCCAGTTTATTGCTTCCCTTCTAATCTTGTCTGCATTAGTTTTTTGTACAAAAACTTTTCAATTTGATATAATCAAAGTTTTCTATTTTGTGATCAATAATGATCTCTAGTTCTTCTTTGGTCATAAATTCCTTCCTCTTCCACAGGTCTGAGAGGTAAACTATCCTATGCTCTTCCAATTTATTTATAATCGCATTCTTTATGCCTAGGTCATGAACCGTACTTGGTGTATGGTGTTAAGTGTGGGTCCATGCCTAATTTCTGCCATATTAATTTCCAATTTTCCCAGAAATTTTTGTCAAATAGCGAGTTCTTATCCCCAAAACTAGGGTCTTTGGGTTTTTCAAACACTAGATTATTAAAGTTATTGGCTGTTTTGTCCTTTGAACCTAACCTATTCCATTATCAATGGGATTTTTAAAAAGTGTTGCAGTCTGCGTGGTTGAAGTCATATTTATTGATTACCTACCAGAGCTTTGAAGCACTTAAGTGGCATCCAGAATAAGGAAAGTAATGGTCTCACTGCCCTTTGCTTCAGTCAAAACACATTGAAGAGTGATGTCTGGGTCTGGATGCCATGTTTTAGGAAGGACTTAGATAAAGGAGAGTCTATCTAGAAGGAAGTGAATACAGTGATGGAAAGGTCCATTTAGCAAGGACCAAATGGTCAGGAGACTTAAAACCATATCAAATGAGTGTCACTTCAGGAACTGGGATTTTAGTCCAGAGAGGAAAAGATTAGAGGCAGGACAGAGAAGGTGATAGCTGCCTTCAAGCATTTGAAAGGATGCAATTTGTTCTGCTTGGCCCCAAAGGATAGAACAATTATGAGAGGGGCAGCTGGAGGCTTTAGAGGAGCAACTTGATTCATCTTTAAGGTAAAGCATCCTAAAAGGAGAGCTATCCCAAAATGGAATGGGAGGTCCCGAGTTCTCCAAACACTGGAAGACTTCAAACAGAGGCTAGAAGTTCACCCATCAGTGATGTTATAGACAGAATTCTTGGGCAGTTTGTATTCCTGGCAGTCCCAGGATCTGGGACTTAGTGGTCCCTTCTGAATCCGACATTCTCATGCTCTATGATTCATTCTCTACTCTTTGCAAAGGTGGCTCCCCTTTTCCCCAGCCTCTGTGTCTTTCTCTTTCCTTGTTAAGTATCTCAGAGGTGTCTGCTCAAGTGAAACGGTTCCTAGGAATGCACTTGGAACTCTGTGATTCACCTTGACCTTTTAGTCCAGTGAATAACAGACATTTATATAGATGTAGGACTTTTCATTTTATTGTGTCCTGCATCCAGAGCCTCACTGAAATCTCCGAAAGAGCCTGGTGAGACAGGTAGAACAGGGAGAAGTATTTCTGTAGTGCAGATAAAGAAACTGAAGCTGAAAAGGGGGAAATGGTTTAGCCAGGTATCAAAATGACTAGGGACTGACAAAGGCCACTAGAAAATTCAGGTTTCTTGATATTTTGGGTGGTACTCTGCCCAGCACTGTTTTGAATACTCCCTGTCTCACCACCAGCTCTTTTTTGGCTGGAGGGACTGATGTTCTGGGGAGAGATGCTTCCCCCCAACCTGATCTTTGTTTGGAAGAATTGGAGACTTGGAGAAAGAAAAAGAAGAATATCCAAAAGTGTCTCTGTCCTCCATACCTAAGTGGACCCGGGGGAACCCCCAGATGTGTTCTTCCTGCCTACAGTTTCCCCACTTCTACCCAAGTCAGCTGATGCAATCCAGGCTCACTCAACAAAGCTCTGGCATGGGAGTGGGCACTAGTCATCGCACCTAGCACAACATAGTAATTGTTGATAAATTAAGCAGCTAAAGTGTGTGGTGAATGGGCTTGGGGTCCCAAAGACCCAAGTTCAAATTCAGCCTTAGAGACTTTCTAGCTGTCTGAGCCCGTTCAAGTCACTCAGACTTCTGTTTGACTCAGTTTCTTCATCTAGATAATACCGACTACACCCCTATGTTACTATGAAGATATAATTAAATTGTAATTAATGTAATTAGATGCATAATTAATATGTAAAATGCTTTGAAAATTTTTAACATACTACATCTAAGTTATTAATATTATCAGTATATGCTTATTGAATTGAATTTCTATTGAACTATTCGCTTGCCATGTGACCATCATTAAGTCAACTTTCCCCTTTCATCCTTATCTTGGCAGAGCGGTCTCTCTTGTTCTCTAGAGCGCCATCTAACTCTGAGGGTCTATGTTCTGATAATCTCACAGGTCCCGAGTGTTAGGGCAGAAGATGTTAGCTGAGCTGCCATTATCAAAAAGCATTAAAAATCAGTCTAAACCATTGGTGCCTTGGGGCATGACTCCTCTTCTAGAGGAGAACAGAAATGTTTCCTAAAGAATATGAGGACATAATCTTCTATAAATTGTGTGACCTCAGGCATGAGAGAAGAATTAAGATATTTTCACAACTTCCAGATTTAAGGGAGATTTAAGGCCATCATTCCCATTCTGATTGGATGGTACATTATAGTGTTTTATTATTCCTGAGACCTTCCTAAAATTTTTCAATGATCGGTGGCCTCTAGTTTCAGGTCCTTCTTCCAGCAAGTCTTCCTAAGAATCTTTTCTCTCTTCCCCTTGTTTTCTAGTTTGAAGAAAATAATATTTGTCAAGTGTTTAGCACAGTTCTTGGCACATAGTAAGTGCTTAATATTTATTTTCTTCCTTTTATCCTAGCTTGGCTACTCCTAAGATTCATAGCCAATGGCTTCTTCCCTCCTTTGACCAATGTTAGAACAAAGTCCTTGCCTAAATGATACTTCTCCTCTGGCTAAGACCAGTAGACTCATTTTGATGGAGAGTTGGAGCATGCCCACTGTACCTACCCATTTAACCCTACTAAATTTCTTACCCCCTGGGATCCAGCACCTGGTAAGAACCAGCTTTATTCTATAACTTTGGGTACTGTATCCAGTGCCATAACATAATGCGAACCACAGCTGAAAGGTGTGACAGGGGAGTGGGAGCTAGACAAGGCAGGCAGCTGTCCAAGGTACAGGCGTCTGTCCAAGGTACAGACGGCTGTCCAAGGTACAGACGGCAGCCAGGGTTAGGGGAGAAAGCAAGGATTATTTAGCATATTACTTGGTTTGACTGCACATATATTTCATGGCAAAGAAAATCCATTAAGCAAAGTCCCATGTGTTACTGTGAAGCTTCAAAGCCTTCTGGATAATGATGCCCAGGGGTGACATTTTAAAACCTCACCAAGGGCACAACCATGATTTGTCCTGGTTCTGCTAGGAGTGTCCTCTGGCTAGTACCACTCTGCCTCCCCTGAAATCTTTTACAGACTACTTGACAGTATAGGAAGGGTCAAGGAGAAGGCAGGCTCCACTTACTTCTGTGTGATAGGCTAATGGCTCTATCTTACCATCTAGTTACTATAGAGACAGATGCCAAGAAATCATTAGCTGTTCTGTTTTGGGGAGAGAGAAAGAGAAAGAGGGAGGGAAGAAAAGAGAAAGAGACACACAGAGAGACAGACCTAGACATAGAAACACAGAAAGAAAGAAAAGGGGAGAGAAGAAGGGACATGAAGGGGGGAAGGGAAGACAGGAAGAGAGAAAGAGACAGCAAAGATGGAAGGAGAAGAGGAAAGGAGGGAAAGAGACAGGGAGTGGGGGGAGCAGAGAGACAGACAATGGGGAGAGGGAGAAGAAGAAGAGAGAGACAGAAAGAGAAGAAGAGGGGAGTGAGAGGCCAAGAGAGTGAGAGAGAAAGAGAGAGAGAGCTAGCTCATGCTCTAGTAATCATCTGGATAATTGAAATTTCCCAACAATACTATCATATGTCCATGCCAGGCTTGTGATCTAGTTCCCACAATCCCTACCTAGTTCCTATCTCCCCCAGATGATCTGTAGTATACTCTAGTGACAAGATGGCTTCTGTTTCTTCCCTTCTAAACCTTCACCCAAATAATTTCTGTTGTGCTTTACCCGCCAACCCCTGGGTTCATGAATTTACTGATATGAGTGCATCTTTTTAACATACAATGATCCTCCCCTTCGCATACCCACCTATTCTTTTGAATACTACATACCCATCGAGAGCCGTTGCCTAAACATGGGATCCATTCCACCAGGTCACCAATATCTATGAAGTCTAATTTGTTTCCTCAGAATAGAATTTGGTGCCTAAACTTTAGTATCTGTATTAGGACATATCTAGTCTAACTCCCCTATTTTAAACATGGGGAAGCCAATGCCCATAGAGGTGAAGTGGCTTGCTACGATCATACAGGAGTTTAGAGAGGGAGAGAGACTCATAGGATCTTAGACTTAAGAGTTGGAAGGGACTGCAGAGGCCATTGAACCTGAATTGACAGATGAGGAAACTGAAGCCCAGAAAAGCAAAACCCAAAGTCATATAGAGAATCACCGGCCTTGAGCTGGAAGGGACCTTGGAGTTCATCTACTTTAATCCTTTCACTTTTTAGAAGAGGAAACTCAAACCCAGAGGGGGGGAAGGCACTTGCCCAAGATCACCGAGCTAGAAAGTGATAGACCCAAGGATTTCAACTTGGTTCCTTGGGCTCGGAATTAAGAACAAAGCATTCTTTCATATCTGTGCTCAGAAGACCCGATAGAGAGGACTGGATGGAATGCCCTGAGTTTATATCCCCCTGTCTACTCAGGGAGTATCTGACGAGTAGGCCCTGGCCTGCAATATTCTTGAACCGTTAGGTTTCTTTCCCCTGTGGAACAGTAGAGAGCAGAGGGCTGCTAGACAGATGAGCTCTAGCATTCATTGATGTCCCACCTGGGGTAGAGGTATCTGCAGGTCAACTAGAGGAGCAGTGTGAATATTTTACATGAAGGAAAGTTCATTGCTTCTATAAGTTATGAGAAGACAGTCCAGTGCCCTTCTCCATATCTGGGCAACTCCCTGCAAGGCCTCAACATATACACAGGATGTAACAGGATTGAAGGCATCAGGGGAGCAGACAGCCACATATTCATATTAAGGACAGTTGAAAAGGCCACATGAAAGGCAAGAGCCATTCGTGATGATGGATGGGGAATGCATCCTCCCCCGGCCACCCAGTTAATCCAGTTGCCATGGAAACAGAATGATGCAGGGAATGACACACGCAGCTAATGGCTGTCATGGCATCCCTCCGAAAAATGAAGAGCGTCCTCACATCTCAGAGCTTCAGAAAGTCAGCTTCTTCCTTGGTGTCAGCCGGCTGCCAGTAATGTCACCTCCAGCCCTGCCTGACCCTGTCTGACGCCAGCGGCTTTTCTTGTACTAAAGTGCTGCCGGTTGCTAATTGGCTATTAGCCTTTGACCCCCCATTCCTGCCCTTTGGCTCACATACCAAGCTGGACAAATTGAGGGAAGGGCAAAGTGAGAACTTTTTTCCTGTTGCTGTCGTCTCCAGTCATCCTGAATGATGTTGGCTGGGTCCTGAGGAAGGCATTCCCATCTCTCCAATCTCCTAATTTGCCTCGTCTAGTCCTCCATTCTTCTGAAATTTCCCATTCACCACCATGGGCTTCACCACAGAGTCAATCGTTCATTTGTGTCCCTCACAATCTGATCCAGCTCACCAATTCAAATGTAAGATGAAGTTTAATAGGTGTCAAAATCATGTTCACTCAAAAAATCAACACCACATGATCAAGCTGGGGAGGGCGTGCTTTCCAGAAAAGATCTGGGGTTTGAGTGGACCGTGAGATTCATATGATTCAACCAGCACTGTGAGCCAAGAAAGCAAATATGACTTTAGGCTACTTAGAGCGAGGTAGAGTATCTCAGGACTAAGATGCTGAGAATCTCACTGTCCTCTGCCTTGGCCAGACACATAGCGAATATTCTGCTCACTTCTGTGCCCCCCATTATAGGAAGGACATTCAGAAGCTTAAGAGAACCTAGAGGAAGGCAGCCATAATAGTGAAGTAGTTTGAGGGTCTACCACATGAGAATCGGGTGAATGAGTGGAATATTGACAGTGGCAAAGAAAGACTTGTGGGGAACATGAAAGTTGCATGGTGAAGTGTAAAAAGCCCTTCTTTTAGAAGTCAGAGGATCTGAGTTGGAATTCTGGTTCTGCAACTTGCTACCTACCTGACTTGGCCCAGGTCAGAACATCACTGGGTGGACCTCTGTTTCTTCATCTGTCAAATGAAAGGGTCGAAACAGATGGTCTCTACATTCTCATCTAGCTCTAAATCAGTAGTGCTAAATATTTGAAAGACTGTCATAGAACTTAGAACTGGTTGTTCTTAGAGGGCAGAGGAGAGCAATAGGTCAGAGAGGCGGGATAAAAGACTTGGGCTCCATCTAAGAGGGGAAAGGCCTTCCTAATAAAGTTGAAAAAAAAAACGTGGAATTGTCAAAAGGTGGAATAGGCTAGTGAGCTCCTTTCACTGGAGGTATGCTGAATGATCACTTTTCAGGTATATTGGACGAGGGATTCTTATACAGAAACTCTGAGCTTTTAGAAAATATCCACCTATATATGTGTATGGATGTATGTGTGTGTGTAAATATATCTGTGCTTAACTGTAGCCTTGGCAGGGTGGGGTGGAGAATAAAGTAAAAGCGCTCAGCAGAGAACAAAAGAATAAACCACAAGCAAGCAAAGAAAAGATGGACACTCATGGGCACAGTTTCTTCTATTATTACATATACTTTCTTGAAATGAAAATTCATTGTTAATATTTTTAATCCTAGCTGATGTTCTGCTGGGCACATGACAATGTTATGTTTTGTTTTCCTTTTCTGTTTTTCTTTATTCTGGTTTTTCTTATTTTGTATTTAGATCAATAAATAAAAGAAAATATCACCAAAGATCAGTGAAGAATCTTAGTGTCGTCCCATGACAGAATCTCCCATAATCAGTTGTCCTTGAGAGCAGCTTTGCTCAATCCCCCTGCTCCAATAAGGAACAGCAGTATTACCAGAAGGAGGAGATATACAAGATGCTGCTTGCCCATGTGCCATCAGCTCTGTCCATCTAAGAAGAAGTTACCTTCAAGAATTTCTGAAAACGTTATGATCACTCCACCTTTATGGATAGCATTCCGCTTCAAGGGTTTTAAGTTTGCTCGTAGTAGCCAACCTTTGGATCTATTTAACTTAGCAAACCCATGGCACCTTTGACAATTCCAATTGTTTTTTAAATTCTGTTAGAACCTTTCCCTGTTATATCAGACCCAAGCCTTCTGCCTATTGCTTTTCTCTCTGCCCTCTGAGGCTAACCAGCACAGGCCTAATCCCATTTCCACATGATGGCCTGTCAGATACTTAGGGTCATTGATTTAGAAGCAGTGTGTTACTGGGAAAAAGAAGCTTACAGGTCAGAAGAGCTAGGATCGAGCCCGATTTCCGTTACTCACCAGTCATTTATCTTGATCTGAACTATCAGGTTCAGATGATTCCCAAAGCCAGACAAATAGGATAGGTCAACTGAGAGATAAGTGATAAATAAATGATAGAGCATTTATTAAGCACTTACCATGGGACAAACGCCGTGCTAATCTCTGGGGAGACAAGTATAAGAAAAGAGGGTGGCTTACATTCTAAAGGGAAGACAAAATATAGAAGGGAGCTAGAAAGTGGAGAGGAGGGGAATAATGTACGGGCCAGGCCGTCAAAGAAGAGGTAGAGAGTGAACTGCTGAGAATGAATTGAGTTGGGAGTGAAGTGAGCGTTGCTGGGGATCCCTCTTGAAATGGTGAGCCTATCTAGGAGTTCACCAGTGAAGGAGAACAAGCTCCAAGGAAGATATTTTTTGAGGAGGAAATGGAACAGTACAGAGAAAGAATTGAGCTTGGAATGAAACTCCTGGTTAGTTGTTCGCATAAGCTTATCGAAGGTGACTCTAAAAAGCTCATGATAGCCATTGCTGCTCTGGATGCCTCTCCTTAATCCTGTAATGTTTCAGCCCTTAGTGCTATGGTCATGTGTGCTTAGAGTTTGGTTCAGAGATGGGGATTTTTCTGAGAGTTGAGAGGATTTGTGACTATCTAAGGATCACCAACAAAGATCATATTTACAGGAGATTTGGTTTGAATTGAATTTGATCCAGCTGATATTAACCTTAAAGTAAAGAGACACTGTGGGGTCAAGTACCAGGCATATTCCCAAGTTGGGTGATACGTGAGTGGAAAAAAAGCTGAAAAAACTTCCAACAAATACCACTTCCACCATAATGTGTGGCCCTGAAAAGTGACTTCACTTATGCTGTCCAGCCTTCATTATCTTTATAAAATAGGGATTATAATTCTTACACTTCCTACCTTGTAGGGCTACTATGTAGCTCAACGAGGTAAGATGTGTAGAACATTGTCTGACAATAAAGCTGGATTTAAATAGGCTTTCTATTTCAGGGATCCAGGACTCCCTCCCTATGTTAATGCAGAACCAAAATTGCACCCCAGGGGCTGATTTTTATGAATTGGCAGACCTAAAACCTTCATCTCTATGCAGCTAATGGCCTGATGTTTCTGAAGAAGGCAGTGAATTGCAGATATGCAAGTCTGAGCTCCCATAGGCTCAGGCCTTAGATGGACAAACGGTTACCCCAAATCAGCTCTCTTATCCTCTCTGCCCTTAGAAAGGCTTGCTGTCCACAACTGCCCCTTTGGTAGAACTCCTTCAGTTGGCTTTTCCAGCTCTGCTCTACTCCACTCAGAGTTAATACTGCTCCCATAGAATCCTAAGGTTTTTCATGAGTTTGAGCACTTTGCAGTTTTAGGCCATTGAGCCAAATTTAACCCAACGAAAACAGCCGAAGAGAAAGCCACATGGTGAGCCTACCCCTTTCTGATGAAACGGAAAAGCCTCTTTGCACCAATTGCACATATTTCTCAGTTTTTCCTCTTAAAGAAAAGTCTTTCTGTTTAATTAGGCTCTCATGAATTCCTTTTCATTTCAAATGTTCCATTCAGGAGTTTACTCTTAGCTTTCTTCCTTCTCCCTCTTTTCACCCCCTCCTCTCAAAAGTCATCTGTTTGTAAGAGCTGGGACTTTGGAAAAGGGGCTTTACAGAAGAATTAGAGGGGGCAGTCAGTGCTGAGAATCATGGATCCTTTGGGAGCTAGGTTAAAAAGAAAGCCTCATGGCTTAGATGGAGATAGTCAAGGGAGGCAGGACAACAAGTGGGAGGAGGTGAGGGAAGCCAAAGACCAAGACTTTCATTTCTAGATAAGGATTGCTTTGTGACATTCTCAGACCAGCACCAAGACTGAACTAAGGCAGGAAGGATTCAAATTGTAATGATTGGCCATGAGAACACTGGGCAAGATGATCTTGGGGCTCTGCTGGGGCATGAAGATTCTTGATGGTCTTTCAGGAAGATTTCCCCAGGACTTGGCACATGACCACACCAAGCCCTTGCTGAGACTCCTGCATCCGTTTACCAGGAACTGAGCAGTTCACGTGTCTTTTAGAAAGGGAAGGTATTAAGCTTCGATTGGACTTGATTTTTCCCCACCCCTTAGCAGTAGACAAGTAGACACCCCAAATCCAGGAAGCTGGAAGTATCTGATCTGAGGGAGGAGATTCTAGATAGACATTCCAGAGAAGGAACATGATGGAAAGGAGGATATCCCAGGTAGGAAGGGAGCATAGACCGAGAAAGACGAGGCTGAAAACCGAAAAGATTGTCTACATTTCAATCTGTCTTTTTCTGTTTCTTGTCAGAACTGGAACTTGGCTAATGGTAGAATAGATCAGACCAAGGGCAGAGATAGGTGATTCCTGAACCCTACCCCTGAAACTCATTAGCCACTTTGTCTCCCTAAGGCTCAGTTTCCCCATGTGAAGAACGCGAGAAATTCTGTGGAATCGACCTCAAAGGCTCGTCGCAAAGCTCAGGTGAGAGTCGGTATACGTAAACAGCTGTACGGCCGTCAGTTATTATTCTCACGTTGTTATAAGGAATGGGCCGATTCCAGACGGGAAGGGGGTATCCTCAGTGTTGCAGAGTTGGCTTCAGACTCTGCCTCGGCTACGTAAAAGCTGTGTGATCATGGGGGAGCAAGTTCACCTCCCTGAGCTGTGCATTAGATGGGTATTGCCTGACAAGGCCTGCCAGGCCTTGAGTAGAAGTGGAGTTTTGCATCAGTCAGTTGGAATTCAGTCTCAGGATCTTGAGCTTAGGAACAGGGCTCAGAAAAACAAGGAAAGGTGAGGCTGGACTCTAGGCATAGAGGAACAGGAGTGCCAGGCAGCGGATACAGACTTGTAAGATAGAGGCCTGGTCACTGGAGCTGGCTGAGAGAAACTGGGGGAAGTGTCTCCAAAGTCAACATCCTCAGCTCAGGCACAATGTTGGGATGAAAAGAGATGCTCACAAATCATCGACCAGTTAATGGAAGGATATCTGCTTTGCCCTAACACAGCGAGAATAAGCAACAAGGATAGTGTGCCACTTGGCTCCTTTGCAAGGAGACTGGGGCTCATCTTCATATGGAAAATTTTCTGACCATCTGGGCAGCATATGGTGAGAGAAATGGCAATACTCTTGGTTTTCAGAAATATGCAAAGTCAGAAGAACCTCTACTGCATATTGATAGGACGTTAGTGCCGTGAGGTGACCAGGAAGCTCTATCAAGGGAAGCACGATCAGTAAAGCACTAGGGGCAATGTGATTGCCCCTTAGAGAAAAATAACCCCTATGGTGGGAAATGGAGGAATTCTGCTCTTACCACAGAATTGTAATATTGGGGGTGGAAGGGTTGGATTTGGAGTAAGAAGACCAGAGTTTGTGACTTGGGTTGCCAGTTGACTAACTGTATTGAGTCTTGGGAACATCTTTCCTTCCACTGGAAAATGAGGGAGTGAGACTAGTTGATTTTTTTTTTTTGCAGAGGCAATTGGGGTTAAGTAACCCCAGGGTCACACAGCTAGGAAGCGTTAAGTGTCTGGGACCAGATTTGAACTCAAGTCCTCCTGACTTTAGGGCTGGTGCTCTATCCACTGTGCCACCTAGCTGCCCCCAAACTAGCTGATTTCTAAAGACCATCTAAGTATAGTTATGCTATGATCAGAGTGTGATCAATAGCCAGGTTGGTGATGGTGAACTCGAGCTCTGGATCCAAGAAGACTTGTATCTCTCACCTAATTGATCCCATCTTAGTCTAGGACAGGGGTCCTCAAAATTTTTAAATAGGGGGCCAGTTCACTGTCCCTCAGACTGTTGGAGGGCCGGACTATAGTCAAAACAAAAAGTTTTGTTTTGTGGGCCTTTAAATAAAGAAACTTCATAGCCCTGGGTGAGGGGGATAATCGTCCTCAACTGCCGCATCTGGCCCCTGGCCATAGTTTGAGGACCCCTGCTCTAGGACCTTGGACAGGGCTGGGCCAGGATTCGGCTTTGGCCAACAATCATATGAGAATAATAGAGAGTGCTTTAAAGGTTTGCTTTATGTACATGATGTCATTTGATTGTTACCTTTCATGAGGTAGGTATTACAGGTATTGTTCCCAGTTTTAGAGCAGAGGAAATGAAGATAATGGGCAATGAGAACGGAGTCAAGCTGGTCATTGCATTTCTTGCAGGGGAATGGGCACCACTGCCAAGCTGAGTTCTTTTTTATTTCTTTCCTTCAGTGGAAATCAAAACAAAAGTTTTCTAGCAAAGATAGCCCCTTATCAACAATCAGGACAGTGCTTTCCAACCAAGCAGAGAGCTTCTCAGCCAGCCCGGGGCTGTAAACAGCCAGATGGGCTTGAAGAAATACAAATGATCCCACAGGGGTTCTATCGATGGGCTTTAGGCACAGAGGAACCAGCCACTTCTAAAGTCCCAACTTCAAAGCCAAAGCACTCAGACCTGAACGCTCTTGGGATGGAAAAGCCGAACAAAGCCAAACAAACGAAAAAGTGGCAAGAGATCATTAGTGGCTGCCCGTTAAACAGAAACAGACCAATCCCAGAGCCTCTGTGAGAGCGACGGAGTGAAGAGAGAACCCTGGCTGACCTGTCTTCCCAGTCTACGGCAAATTGAGGGGGAAGCATGAGGCTTGTTTGATGGCAAGAAGCCAATTGGATAAGAGGCTGAAATCCAGTGGGTTAGTTCAATATTCCAAGCATTCATACTCTTGTTCTGGGGGCCTCCCTTCCACTGTTATAGGATATATTTCCCCAAGTCTTCTTGGATGAATTATGGCCAGAAAATTTGTCACCCTGTGGTCAATCTAGCACGGAGCCTCACTGCCCTTCACCAGACTAGTTCTTGGACTAGACTGTTGCTTGGCTGAATCCGGAAGCCTGTAATGATACTTCAGGAGAGGATGCCCCAGCGGAGCTCCAACACGTAGCTAAGGGAGAGTGGGGGAGAGCAACTTCCCTTGCCTTAGTGAAGAAACAAGTCTAAAGACTTAGAAAGAAATAATTCTGATGATGAGGGAAAGGGGAAATTAACTAAGGAGACAAGTATGTCTATTTAAGGAATCCAACAACTAATTTAGATTTTTAAAACCCAAGACTTTTTTGCATTGGCTTCTGGGATCATTTCTATTAAGGAGCCCTACTGTGTTGTCAATCTTAACAAAAAGCAGGATCGATAGGACTGACTGACTTGTTATGGTTCTATTCTACTATATTTTCTAAAAAAAAAAAAAAAAAAAAAAAAAAAAAAAAAAAAAAAAAAAAAGGAAAAAAACACTTTAAAATTCATACCTAAAGTCCTGTGTTAGTTCCTGGATGTGGGCTACTTAATATATTATTTATAGGTAGGAGACAAATTGTGGCTCTATAGTCTGTGATTATAGATACACAATTGGAGCTGAGGGGAACCTTCAAGGCCATCTACTCCAAGTGCCTCACTAAAGTGAGGCACTTAATTACTGAGGCTTAGAGTACACCTGTGATGGCAACAGCTTGGGGCAGGACATATGGAAGAGAGCTCTTACACAGTGGCAGTCCACCCGAACCAGCACATTCATCCCCTCCATCCAGTTTGCCATTGAAGGCTCAATGATAGCCAATAAACCCAATAGAATTTGCTCTACCAAAGGGAAAGAGGAACAGATCTCAAGTGAGGGAGAGGATGACTTGGAGCTGGAGGAGGCACAGTTGACAAAAGCTGTCTCGGTGCCCTGCAGTTCCTGTGTTCATTGGCTTTGAATGACTCCCGATTTGGGGAATAAAAACTAGTTTACTCAACGCCCAGCCAGGAGTAGCTCTGAATTGAGGCTATGGGGATGCCCAGGAGGTCAGAGCAGAGAGAGACGGGTATAGCTTGGTATTTAGATATCATGTAGAAGATTGTCTTGCCCTTTGATTAAATGTCTCATGAAGTAGTGATGTTCTCAGCAAAGCACTCCCCATGGGAGGGAACGGAAGAGGAACGGCTAGCGGGGTAGGGTGAAGCCTAATCAAAGGGCTTGGCGGAACATAGCTGGGTGTAGTGCATGCCGGAGATATGACTCAGGGAGTGGCAAGCTGCCCAGAGGAACAGGACACTTTGTTGACCCTCATAGTCTCCCCAGGTGGCGGATGCTCATTGCCTATAAGTGGGAAAAATGGCAAGATTATGCTCACACCGGTAGGGCCAATAATTGAGCCCAAGTTTCTTGATCCCTGCTTCTGTACCCTTCCCTGCACACCACAATATCCTTCTCTGTATTCCCAACCTCTTTGGAAAAGTGAGAAAGGCAGCAGTCAGCAGTGCCATTTGGAGATGGGAAAACCTTTTTTTTTACATCTTTAGGATCATTTCTGTACTTCTAGGGCAGCCTGAACTTTGGCCAAATCTTCATAGGATAGTGCTGCTGGAAATTTTCTGCTCGAGAGTCCAGGAAGGAAAAGGGAAACTCGTCCTCTCTCCAGGGCACCAGACTAAGGAGGTGTATCAGAAATGTATAGAGTCCAAGGCTTGAAGTTAGAAAGCCTCGAGTTCAAATCCAATCTCAGATACTTCCTAATTAAATGAACCTGATTGAGTCATCAGTCTCAGTTTCTTCAGTAATAATAATAATGCCTACCTGCTAGGATTGTTGTGAGGATCAAGTGAAATTATATTTTGTAAAGCTCTTAGCATGGTTCCTGGAACACCCTAGGTGCTTCATGAGTGTTCTCTTGCTAAGATCTCAATGGGCTCATTTTCAGAGTGGCAGGAGAGTGATCGGAGGCAGGCATAGAGAACATTCCTCAAGCATTTCTGAATGTCTGTGGCATACCGGGACTCGGAAATACAAAAGAATAACAGTCTCTTTCCTCAAGGAGTTTGTTCATTTGGGGGGTGGGGGTGAAGAACAAGCAAGTACAAAGATAGGCAAATTCAAAGAGATTTGGGCTTGCAAAACTAACAGCTCAAGAGCATCCCGGTCAGAAGACACATCTTATGTAGATAGTGGGATTTAACCCGAGCCTCAAAGGAAGCTAAGAATTCTAAAAAGGTGGAAGTGAAGAAAGAGAGCAGACATAGGATAACTAACGTACGCAAAGTCCTGGAGGTGGCAGATGTAATGTCATGTCTAGGGACCATAAAAGAGGTCAGTTTGCCAGAACTGAGTGGGCCTGAGGGTGAGTAATGTCAGAGGACTACTTAGCTCATTCCTTAAATGGAGAGAAAATTCACAGTCTCTGCCCACAAGTTGAGTGAAAGAAGATTAGGTGCCGGGCCTGAAAGGTTAGTGAAGGTCTTTCACATCTTTAGACAGTGCATGGAAGATCTGTGCTTGTGCACAAATCCTCCCTCCCTTTACTAAGAATCATGTTTTTCCTGAGGTGTTGACAGGTGCAGCCATGGATCGGAAAGCTGACTGACAGCTTCTTCTAACATAATTATAATGTAAGTCATCGCCTCCTCAAAAACCAGCGGGCTCTGAGGAGAGGACGCGATTGGGGGGGGGGGGGGGGGGTGGAGAGCAGGGCCCATACCTGAAAAGATTTCAGTGTTGGCAGGAACAGTATGGCGGTCCCCCTCGGTGTATGGAACAGCTCAGCTGTTGACTTTTGAAAGATGAGCACAGACTCCAGCCTTGAGGTAGAGAGCCGGTGAAGTTGGGAAGAGGGTAGAATTGGAGGGACTTTTTTGTTGTCGAGTTGTTCAGTCAAGGCTGCCTCTTCCCGACCCCATTTGGGGTTTTTCTGGCAAGGACACTGGAGCAGTTTGCCGTTTCCTTCTCCGACTCTTTTGACAGGTGGGGAAACTGAGGAAACCAGGGTGAAGTGACTTGTCTGAAGTCACGCGGCTAGGAAGTGGCTGAGCCTGGTTTTAAACTCAGTCCTCTTGACTCCAGCCCCAGCTCTCTTGACCCCTCCCTATTGCAGATTTAGCTTTCTTTGTTTCCCTGGGTCCAAAACTGAATTCCATATTTTTCCTTCTCCAAAACCTTCCCCTCTTCTGAAATTTTCTCTAACTATCAAGGGTGCTCCCATCCTCCCGGTCACCCAGGTTGAAAACCTAGGTGTCATTGTTGACTCCACAATCTCCCTCACCTGCCATATCCATTAAACTGCTAAATCCTATCAATTCTACCTTTGTGATATCACTCATATATGCTCCCTTCTCTCCTCTGGCACTGCCATCATCTGGTGCAGGCCCTAGCGCCTCAAACCTGGCCTATTGCAGGAGGTGCTGGTGGGTCTCTCCCCACTCCAATCCATGCTTTATTCAGCTGCCCAAAAGTGCAGGTCTCCTCATATCACTCTACTCTCCCTCCCCCTCAATAAACTTCATTTGCTCCCTATTACCTCTAGGATCAAAAAGAATGAATGTCTGGCTTTTAAAGCCCCTTGCCCCTTGTTCTCTTTTAACTTTATATTTGACTTCTTTACTCATTCTACTCCACAATCCATGACACTGGCTTCTTCGCTGTTTTGATGCTATTTTATACTCGAAAAAGTGAGGGAGAAAATGTTAGCAGTCCAGATGAAAGCCAGAAGCGTGGCGTACATATTTGCAGAAGCAGTGGTGAAACATTTCCCAGCGTGCCACTAGTCCCGAGACAGCCCGTTCCCCATCGGCATGGCTCTAATTGAAAGACGATGTTTTCCTCAGACATTTGGAAGGTCGTCAGTCTCACTGATGTGGGTAATCTCTCTGCCGGTAGAGACTGAACTTGGTTCGCATCGTCTCATTCCATATGATTTGGGTCTTTATGTAGTAATCATCCAAAGTGGCTTCACTCAGTGGCTCTCATTTTTTGTACTAGCTCTTCTGGGGTGGCCGGTTCACCAGCTGCTGGGGCTGCATCCTTTTCTTTCTTTTACATGTAATTTAGGAGAGTTACAGACTCCTGAACACCTGAACCAAATGTTTTGAGCTTACTTTGGAGATAAAAGACTCTTTGAGCTTCTGGATTGGAGGCAATCAGTAGACAAATGCAATTTGGATGGGACTGAGATTCATTGTTGGAATGGCCCAGGATCTTACTTCACAGATGTATAGGTGGCAAAATAATTCTTCTAATTCATTTTGGGGTCGAAATGTAGCGAACTAAATAACTTCAACGGTGAAGCAAAAGCCTCTTGGTGGCCTGACAAACTCTGATTAATCAATTATTTAATTTTATTTTTCCACTCAAGTAATTGCCAAGTTTAATTTTTAAAAAACACACTTACTATGTGCCAGCCACTGTACTGTGCACCGAAGAGACAAAATGAAACAGTTCCTCTCCTCAAGAAATGTACGTTTTATCTGGGGACACAACAGGTACACATCCTGGTATGTGGATAAAGACTGGACCTGTGATTTCACCCCAAAGGAAACTCCAAGGTGAGGACGTTACTGCTCCCGATGCCAATAGGTAGTCCTCTGGAACTTAGTCTTTCAGAGCCACCTAGAACACTGAGAAGTTAGGTTACTGATCCAAAGTCATACAACCACAATGTGTCAAATCAGCTTTCAACAGCACACCGTGTTGCCTCTCCCATCTTAATGCACATGGAGAAAATCAAAAGGTAGCATGTGTGAGAGGGGCATTTAGCAGATGGTGGAAAGTAGGATGGGATAGATGAGGGTTAAAAGGAAGCGTGGGATTCTAAAGAGTGAAGGTGAGGAGGGAGTGCATTCCAGGCCTTCACAAGGCATGGAGGTGAGAGATGGCTAGACTAAATGGCGAATGAAGAGGACTAACTTAGGGTTAGAGGTAGAATTTGGGGTTAGCGTTAGGGTTAGTGTTAGACCAGAAAGGTAGATTGTAACCATATGGTGAAAGGCTTAAAATGCCCAAGTTGAGAAATTTGTACTTGACCTTCTAGATGATAAAGAGCCCCTGGAGGTCATTGAATGGGAAAGTGAGATGGTTAGACCTGTGCTTTGAGGAAAATCACCTTGGGAGCTGAGTGGAGAATGTTTTGGAGTGGGAAGAGACTTGAGGCACAGAGCTCAATTAAAATGTACTAGAAGCGTACAAGCGAGAGGTAATGAGGGCCTGCACCAGGTTGGCGGCTGTGTCATTGGGACAGGGGTGGATATTCTGGAGGTAGACTCAATTATGTCTTGGCAGATATTGGAGACAAGGTGGGAGGGGTGTGAGGAGGAGAGACTAAGGAGTCCAGAACGATGGCTCATCCTTCACACTGCCCATCTGTTATCTCGCTTTCTTGCTATGTACCTGACTGATCTACTTCCTTCATATCCATGATGATAGATTTAAGGCTACGATACATGCCCACCATGGGAGCAGAAGTGGGGAGAGAGAGAATTCTTGGCACGGGATAGAGAAAAGTTACGATATTGAGAGATTCAGCATCAAGAGACTAAGTGGGCCAGTGTCACTGGCTCGTGGTGTATGTGGATAAGACTAAAGTGTAGGAAGTCTGGAAAGGTAGGAAGGAGTCAGATTGCAAGGAGCTTTAAATGACGGAATAGTTGACGTTTGCTCCTGGAGGCAATAGGGAACCACTAAAGTTGAGTGAGTAAGACGGTCGCATGGTCAAATCTTCATTTAAGGAAAATCACTTTGGCAGTTGCATGGAGGGTGGACTGGAGTAGAGAGAGATGAAGCAGCCATGATAAAGCTATTGCAATCAGTGAGCTGTGAGGTGATGAGAGACTGTACCCAGGTGGGACCCGTGTAAGTAAAGAGGAGGACATATACACTGAAGGTGTTGGGAAGGTAGAGATCACAAGCTGTGACAACAGACAGGATATATCCCCTGGGTGTGGGGAAATTGAGGTTGACAGATTCCAGGCCTGAATGAGGGAGAACGGTGATGCCCTCAACAGTAAGAGGAAATAGGGGTAGAATAAAGGATTGAGTGTGGAAAGAAATGAGCCTGGCTATATTGGGTTTAAGATGCCGAAAAGGTATCCGATTCAACATGTCCAAAAGACGATTGGCCACGTGGGACCGGGGTACAGTTCAGAGATCAGCGGTGGGTGTAGAGTTCTAACAATCACCTATATGGAAGTGATAATTGAATCCCTAAGAGCTGATTATGTCACCAAGGGAGATAGTATGGGCCCAGGGAGAAAAGGGCCCAGGACAGAGCTCTGGGGATAGCTGTGAGTACTGGATACAACCTGATGAAGATTCAGCAAAGAAGGCTGAGAAAGCCTAGCATTCAGATAGGAGAAGAAAAAGGAGACAGCAGAGTCACAAAGACCTAGAGAAAGAGAGTGTCATCAACATAGTCCAAGGTCGGAAGGAAGAGGCCCATCTGGCGAGGCTGAGGCTGGAAGAAGGGGTTTCCTGACTCTCTGGCAACTCCCAGTTCTTTTCCCTGTTTGCTGGGTAAGGCAAGGACACCCAGGGACCATTATAAATCTGAAGAAGGGTAGAGGTCTTTGGGAAAGGCACAAACTCACCAGAGTAGGATGGGGGACTGGGCTGCCAAGCTTTTATCTTTAATTATGGGCTCCCATTGCAACTTTTGTCCCGTTTGGTTAGCCTGAGTGCTTTAGTGACAACTGAAGTCATTGGTGGTGGTTGTGAAAGCCTAGGCTGGGTACAAGTTGGATTCTCTAGTAGGTGGAAACATTAGCCAGAGTGATCGCACTGAGCCAGTCTGGCTGAACCTAGAGCTTTCTTCATGAGTCTCAGGTTACAGAGACAACTTTGAGACAATTGTAAGCGCTGTGATTCTTCCCCACCAGAGCTCCTGGTTCTGTCCACTGAGGACAAACAGAACAACTAAGACCCTACTGGAAAACCCCTGTTCCCATTCTTGCTCCTCTCCTCTGGACATGCTCACTTTATCACTGTGATCACCAAAACATCAGATCGTGGTTGTTCTTCATTCTCGAATGGGACCAGTGGCATCATGGGGTGATGTCTTGACAAGCAAGTGAAACGAATTCAAGTGAGGCAGGGCTGGGCAGAGTCATCAGCAAGATATAGGTTGAGACGACTGCTGATGGCCACAGATCAGATTATATCTTTTGATCATTTATCCCTAGTTATGTGGGGAACCTTGGCTTTTTTAAGCTAAGGTCATTCCCAGGTCTTAGTTCATCAGAGGCAATACTCATTCAGTAATTGAAGGATAGGTAAGAATTGAGGCCACTTTTTGCCTCACTTTACCTTCATAAAAGAATAATTCTGGGAGGGGAAGACCCTCGGGGTTTCTGGCCAGAATTGAAACAATTGCCATTTACACTCACTCAGAATATCAGCCAGTCAATAAATCTTTATTAATTTAACACAAATATAAATATTTATTATTTATTTAAATTATTCGTTCGTAAATACTCCTATGTGCCGGGAATTGTCTAAGTGCTGAGAATGACATTGCCCACAGTATCAGCATCTCAGGGTTGTCGAGAAGCTTAAATAAGATCCCGTCTGTGAGTGCTTTGCGTGCTTTGTGAATCACTATGGGAAATGCCAAATGTTATTCAGTCACTGACTCTGTCCTCGTGGTTTTACAGTCTGGAAGGGGAGCTAGCACTTGCACACAGTACACACTCTGTCTGCAAACAGTACTAGGAAATACAGATCAAGTGAACATGGGTTTTTCTCAGAAGAGCAAGGAAGGGAAGAAAGAAGAGAGTAGCCAAAGGTGGCTTCACAGAGAGTGTGGGGCTTAAATTGGCCTATAAAGGCCATCAACCTGGCACATAGCAGGATTCTAAGGACATCCGAGGCTGGAAAAGTAGGTTGGTACCTTAACCTGGAGGACTTAGGTAGTAAACAGTGCCTCCCTCACACACACACACACACACACACACACACACACACACACACCATGATATAAAGGTGTAGATCCATAGAGGCATCCATTACAAAGGCCTAGTGAGGGAGTCATAAACCTGGCTTGGGAGATATCTCCAGGGAAAGGCCCTAGAATGTAGGGAAGGAGGAAAAAGAAAAGCCTGGTTCATACCAGATGATGTAGGGGAAAGTACATTGAATTCTTGTTTCACATCCTGCCTCTAACCTGGTGACAAAGCCACTTCCCCTTTCTGAGCCTCAGCTTCCCCATCTATAAAATAGGGATAGTACTTGCATTCTCTGCTTCCCAAGATTGTTAGAAGGGGAAAACATCATATAAATTTAAAAGCACTGTGGGAACAGATTTGTAACTGAAACTGAATGCTGTGAAATGGTGACCAAGCTTGGTCCTGAAGAAGAGAGTTGAGAATGCACGCCCCTCTTTGCAGAGGCAGAGGACTATGGCTGTGGAACCGTACATAGAATGCTGGATTTGTTTAATGTGTTAGTTTTATTGGAAAAAACAATTCCTCTCTTTTGGCATAAGGAATGGTTCTGTGGGAGGGGCAAGGGGAGAAGTATCGGGAAATGCAAGTGGTAGCAAAACCAGATTGTACAAAAATATTTTTAAATGTAAATATGTCACCACATCAGGGTCTAGAGCAGTAGATCTTAGTCAAGAAGACCTGAATTCAAATCCAGCCTCCGACACTGCTAGTTGTGTGATTTGTGGCAAGTCACTTAACCTCTGTCTGCCTCAGTTTCCTCATCTGGGAAATGGGGATAATAATAGCCTCCACTTCGCAGGATTGTTGTGAAGATCAAACGAAATGATATTTGTAAGGTGCTTTAAAGGGTCATAGTGATGATGGTGGTGGTATAGAGGACTTGTCCTATACCCTTCCTCAAAGCCCACAGACAGACTGTGAGAAGGATGTAGTCAGAGCCTGGGGGGATGGCTGCCTTAGCCCTTAGCTCAGAGTAGCTCTGTATCCATTTACTCAAAATGAGGAGAGCTCACAGTCAGTCTTTGTGAGCTCAGTGAGAAGGCTGTTTACTGTCCTGCAGAGTTCTGTCAGAGACTAATGAAGCAGAGCATGAGGTTTCACAGCAACTCTCTGCCAAGAAGGCTGGTGGAAGGAGCCCACACAGGGCTTCTGGGGGAATCGGTGTCAGGGGCTCGTGGGAGCACACATTAAACTGCCACCATTGCCTCCGCCATTTTGTGTTTTGACAGTCTTACTTTGGAGATACTTAAGCGTGTGTCCTTTGTACTCCAGATTCAGTCCTTGCACTTTCTTTTCGGTGCCGAGTCACCTCAGGGCAATGCCAGGGCTATTTCAGGAGAGCCAAAGAAATTTGGTGGCTAAAAGAAAGCAATACGGCAGTGGAAAGTGCCAGGCTCTGTTTTTGGTTAGCCCCCTGGCTGCACAGTGCAAGGGTTCTGAACTTGGAGGCGGGGTATGTGAGTTCAAATCTAACTTCGGATACTAGCTGAGGACTTGGGAGTCAGGCAACCAGGCTCAGTGGATAGAGCTCTCAGCCCGGAACCAGGAAGATCTAAGTTCACACTTGGCTTCAGAAACTTAATAGCTTTGTGACCCTGGGAAAGTCACTTCACCCTGTTTGCCTCACTTTCCTCATCTATAAAATGGAGATAATAATAACATCTACTTCCTGGGGTTTTTATGAGAATCAAATGAGATTATATTTGTCAAAGCACTTAGCTCAGTGCCTGGAAGACAGCATGTGCTATATAAAGGCTTATTTCCTTTCCTCAGTTTCTTCAACTGTACTAATTCTCCTTGTTCTCCCCATCTTACAGTGAGGTTGCGTCACGGAAGTTTTCCCTAAATTGTAAGGTGCTAGAAAAACATGACTTTGTATCCCAGAGTCCCTTTCGACTTTGAAATTCCAGGACTCATTAATGTTATTAGGGTTTGGGGTGGGGCCACCAGAGATAAGGAGAGGAACCAGAGGTGTGTGAATTCATTGATGTTGGGAATAACCCATTCACCAGAGCTGATAACTTTGCTTCCTAGAAAGCTGCTAGAGGCACTGAGAGGCTACATAACTTGCTCAGAATCACCAGCCACTCAGACGTGAGACTTGAACCCAGGCCTCTTTGCCTTGGAAAAAGCTGTGCAACACAGCTGCTTATTCATTAGAACGCAGAAAGGAAATGGATAGAAGGTAGAGAGATAGAGCTTTAAGGGTACTGGAGATCCAATACAAGAAGTCAGTCCTTGTCCTTGGGAAGCTTATATACTAAAGGGGAATTGGAAAGGGTGGGAGAAGTATGCAGAAAGTTGTTCAGTCACGTCTGACTCTTTATGACCCCATGGACCATATCGTGTAGATATTGTTCATGGGGTTTTCTTAGCAAAGATACTGGGGGGGGGGGGCGAGTAGTTGCCATTTTCTTCTTCTCCAGTGAATTAAGGGAAGCTAAGTTAAGTGACTTGTCCAGGGTCACCCAGTATATGTGTGAGGATGGATTTGAACTCTGGTCTTCCTGATCCCAAGTCCAGCCCTAGTGTTCTAACCATGGAGCAATCTAGCTTCCCAAAGTTAAAGCCTATGGCACCTGTCCATTTATGATTCTTCCAAGTAATAATCAGGCCTGACCCTGCTTTGCTTAGAAGATTAGATAATAAGGATATATAAGGGTATAGGGTATGGGCTGAAACTACAAGTAGAACTAGAATTTACACCTGGTTCCCAATTTACTGCGAAGCCTTCTTTCTCCTTCCCCCAGTGTAATCTGTTCCCATGATTCCACTCCCTTGACCCTGTTCCCCACCCACATTCCCCTAGCGATGGCAGAGATCGAGATATCGTGGTCTGTAAAACATTTGGGGATCTCTGACTGAAAGGCACCATAGAGACACTTAGCCTGCTGTGACTTAAATTCTTCCAGTGTAAAGTCTTGGGCTGCCAGCCTTGGAGAAACTTGGATACAAGTTACATTGTTCATCATCTGTTAGAGTTGTGACAAGTAACAACTTGTTACTTAGTTGTAACGAGTCTAACATGTAGACATATTACAAGTTGTAACATGTACAGTTACATGAGTGACAATGTAATTCATTTGTTAGAGTTGTGACCTCTAAAGCAAAATCAGTCATGGCAGGAGGTCTCCAGACTTAGCTGAGGACAAAGCACAATCAGAAAAGAAGTGTGTCCTTCCGTGTGGTGACAACCGGGACAAGACTCCAGTCACCTCATCCTAGTTTCACCTGTCATTTGTAGGTATCCCCACAGAGGAGTAGGATGGTTGTTGGCGCAGACAGAATCCAATAGTCTCCAAACTAGATCCTGGAGTTTCCCCTGACTTTTCTTAGAGTTGAGTTAATGGTACCTTAGGAAACTTCCGGGCCCAACATCTCAGCAAGCCACATTCTAATGACACAGAGGGGCTATTAAAGTGCCCTCCCGCATTGAGGCTTCAGACTTTGGCACCAAGAAGTCAGGGACGTGGAGGGGAGGGCGGACGGAGCTTCTTTAGCTAACTGGCCCCGAGTCTGCCAGGACAGCAAGTTGGGATGGGAGAAAGCTGGGGGGCCGGCCGGCCCGACGCTTCTTTTTGCCTCTCTACTGCCAAGCCATCAGTCTGTGTCTTATACATGCCAAAACAATCGGTTAATTCAGCTGGAGATGTCAGTCATTTCAATGGAGGGATGGGAGGGGGCGTGTACATGGGCAGACTGTGTTGTTGTAAAAACCACACGGCGGGGCTGCCTACAAACCCAAACCATTCTCCCAGGCCTTTGTGTAGCTCTTCCCAAGTTCTCTCCTATCAGAGAAGAGTTAGAGAGAATAATCCTACATTGACCTGCTGGAGGGAATGAATTCCCACCAGGAGGAGGGCCAGGACAAGCTTGGGTGGAGGCCATCTGCCAGGCTGCCTGCAGGAGGGGGCTTTGCAGCCCCTAATCACAGGTTTCAGCAGGAAAGCTGGTGGCAGGCTGAATGTAATGAGCCACAGAACCGGGGGAGAGGCAAGGGAGGAGGCAGGCGAGCAGCTGCCCAACGGGCCAATGGGAGGAAGGCAATTCTGCTTTCCTGCAGCGTGATTTGCACCGCAGGCATGGAGCTCATCACCGGTTTCTTTCCATTTGCGTGGCGGGAGCGACAAGAAGACCCTGGGAGATTCCTAATTAGCCCACGATAGGCACCCTCGGAACTTGAGGCCCATCTGATTCCTTGACTGACTGATTTCCGTTCTCAACCTTAATGCCATGTTTGTCAGGGAAGCTGTTAGCAGGGTGTGTAAAAATTGGACGTGAGCGACTGGGTTGGCAACCCTTTGTTTCATCCTGTGAAGAGCCCCTGCTCTATGCTGTGGGTACTTTGTCCGGGCTCATGATCCCACGAGCCACCAGATGTCTAGCTCGGGCAAGGTGCCGGCAAGGTTGGGGGAATGAGATTGTGTCTTCTGTTTTGGCCGGGGGCCCACAAGAAGCCACAGAGTGAACTGAGGCTCCCACCTTGCCACTCTGGGCTCCCAGTGGTTCCTCCCTGGACTGCCTGGAACCCCACCCAAATGGATGCCAAGCTTCATTCAGAGTTCCTTCTCTCTGCTCACTCAACCCAAATGCCCATTTATCGAGCATTAATTGTGTCTTCTGCTTTTGTCCAGAAATGACTCATTAAAATAATGAATGGCAATGATAAAGAACCCTAGAGCTTACAAAGGTCTTGATATACTCTCTCTTGGTAGAATCCCATGACAGCCCCATGGTAGGTGCAAGCAGATCTCAATTTGAATAAAATGGAGAATCTGAAAGGATTTACCCAAAGGCCCCTTCATCCCACAGTAAGTGTTGGCAATAGGATTCCAACTCCCATGAATGACTCTGCCCAGTGTGCCATCACTGTGCTGCCTCTGCTGATGATCTCCAATTAGGGCTAAGGAAAGGAAACCAATCCAAGGAAGTCATGATATCTCTCCTAAGAAACACACACCTTTTACATTTTCTTTTTAATACCTAAAAAAATTCAAAGGTCATCCGTTTTGTGTTTCCAGTGGCCTCACCCCATACTCTGCCCTCCATCCCCACACACAGTGAGCCTTTTTCTTCAGCAAAGCAAACAGATAAACTCTCCATGAAGCATTCTGTTCTCAAAATGCATTTCTTCATTTCTTCTCTGGAGCCAGGATCAAACATTATAGCAGCAAAGTGTTGGAACCTTAAAAAGTGTTAAGACATTAGAGTTGATTTGATCTTAGAAGAAGATATTTTGGGCCAGAACTTGAAACTCGGTACTAAGTGGAACAATGCTTGTGTTCACACCTTTAGAGAGCTCATAAGTATCTAAGAACTCAATGGAGTTCACATGTTTGGGAGATTTCAGAGAGCATGCTGGGAGATATCCCACAATCCCACTCTCAGAGAAGTAGCATAAAAAGAGCACTCTGGGAGATACAGGAGTCTACTCGCCTCAGTTGGAGATTGAGAAGCCACTAGTCAGAGTTGAGCTGGAGGCTGAAGAAAGCAGAGGCAGAAGCCAAGGACAAAGCTGCAAGATCTCTTGAAGCCAGGCAGAGAGATGGGCCTCAACTAACCGGGCTAATTTGGAAGGAGAAATAAACGTTTGCATTTTTACCAGCTGGCTGTGATTTTGGAGTAATTATTTATTTCAACTGAGACTAAGGCTGCCTCCAGAAAAACCTTCACAGCAAAGTGCTGGCCTTTCTTGCAGTACGGCTGTGGTCTCTGGACCTCTTTGTCTCTTGGATCTGCTCAGTTGATCCAAGTCTTTGTGTAGTTCTCTGAATGGCTCACATTACACATCCCTTCCAGTGTGACAGATTCCATTCCATTCAGCTGCCATAGTTTTGTTCAGCCATTCTTTGCGGTCCTGTTTTAGAAGAGAAGTTGGTTCTCCTGAATCAATTCCCCATTAGGGCTGTTTGGTTCTCTGATGGCTCTGTGGCCTGGCACTTTGAGAGATCCGTGGTTTCTCCCTCCAACAGTACAGACGCCTGTCTACCATTCCTGTGGGTCTCCCATCCATATTTGCTTGGGATTATATCCAATATGTTGAAAGCTAGAGCCAGCTCAAACTGGCTTTTTCTGCTGTCATCCGGTTGTGTCTAATTCTCCTTAGCTCCATCTGAGGTTTTCTTGGCAAAGATACCGAAGTGGTTTGCCATTTCCTTTTCCAGTTCATTATACAGATGAGGAAACCGAGGTAAACAGAGGTAAGTGACTTACCCAGAATTACCCCAGTAGTAAGTATCTGGATTTGAACTCCTATCTTCTTGACCACTGTCAAGCCCTGTGCTTTATCTGCCTGTGTCACCTAGCCACCCTAGATGTGACATGTATACAGATGGATATGATACCAAGGAAAGGATGTGATGGGGAAAAGGAGAGATCCAGAGAAAGTGCTGTCCAGAGGGAATTTGAAGAGGGAATGAACATTCTCAGCTAGGAGGAAGCAGGGGAGGCCTTTTGAGCTAAGCCTAGAAGGAAGAGAAAGATTTTTGGCAGGCAGGATAAGAAAGGAAGGTGGCATATGGGCTGCATGAATACAAAAGGAAAACAGCATGTCAGATTGAGAGATCAAAATGTCAAATTCACAGTAGCCCATCCAATGTATCTTTGTAACTGTTCAGTCGTTTTTCAGTCGTGTCCATCTCTTCATGACTCCATTTGGGGTTTTCTTGGCAGAGATACTGGAGGGGTCTACCATTTTCTTCTCCAGATCATTTTACAGATGAGGAAACTGAGACAAACAGGCTTGAGTGACTTGCTCAGGATCACACAGCTGAGAAGTGTCCAAGATCATATTTGAGTCTTCCTGACTCCAGGCCTAGCTAGTGAGATCCAATTGTGAGATTTTCAATGTGAGCATTTGCATCTTAGAAATAAGCAAATGCTACAAGGCAAAGCTTGTTTTATTGTTCTGTTGCTTGTCTAGACTTAAGAAAGTGATGGGGAAAATGTTGATAACAAATTAATTTTTAAAAATGTCATGTGTACGTAGCATTCCCCCCCCCCAAAGCCTGTTGTTAAACATTTACCAGCACACCACTCAGTGTACCAGGGAAATGTATTTGAGATGACCTTCCCACTGCCCTTGACCTAGTATGGGTTGTGGTTCCCTTCTCTTCCTATCTCACTCCACAAAAGAAATCATCAGTTTAGCATCCTGTTTATGAAACGTAGCTTACTCTTCACCTAATCTGAGACGAACATAAACACATCATACTTCCTTCCATCTTAGAGGTAACTGACTTTCTTCCTGCGAACAGGGGCCTTGCCTTAAATTCTCATTTCCACCTTTTAACTTCCAATCTGTATTATTCAGTGCTTGCCCACCCCTCTCTGTACATAGTTTTATTCTAATAAGAGCCTTCTGGTTGGTGATTCTGGCCAGCGATTTCACTCTAGGTCACTAGACTGAGTCATCGGGGATTAAACCCTACAGATAAGGCAAGAGCACGGTCAGGTAGACTGAGCTGGACATAGGAGGCTGGGCAAGGGAGACAGCATGATATAAGAGGAGGATTCCTAGCCTTAAAAGCCATAAAATCTGTCTCTTATCATAAGGTAGCTATTAGTAGTAGACAAACTATTTAGCTTCTCGTTACCTCACTCTTCTCATTGATAAAAGAAATGGAATTGGACTACACTGACAACTGATGAACTCATGAAGTACTTATCTTTGATGATGACAGACTCCTCTACCTCTTGGATCAGTCCCTGATGAATTAGAGGGGCAGAGGGCAAGGACTTCTCTGAAGACTTCATTCCTAATTTTGCAGAGCTTCACATGTGTCTTCTCAATGAAGGGTGGGGGTGGAGGAAGGGGGAGAATTTGGAACTCCAAGTTTTAAAAACAAATGTTAAAAATGGTTTACATGTAACTGGGGAAAACCAAAATATTAAATGCTAAGAATATTAAGACTTCATTGCTTTTCTCCCTCAAAAGACCATAGGTTGGATTATTTTACTCCTTGGTTAGTATGAAGACGTTTTACAGGAATCAGCAGTTCTATAACTGAACTTTACTCAGACTCAAAACCCAGAACCAAAGCCTATATAGATTGTGCGAGGCTGGTCTGATTCTTCGACTTGCCTACCCACCGTCTACAATGCATCCTTCCCAAGTGTTCTCCTCCTCACTAAATTAAAGAATTAGATCAAATTAAAGAAGGTACCAAATGCTTTATGGTGGTTTTGGGTGCAGATTTGAAAGTGCTTTATGCAGAGAAGGAGCACATGTTTGCAAGGCCAGATTGGAATGGAAAAAGACCTATCTGGGCAAAGATACTTTTGTGTGTTTCTACTACAGGAACATGTTGATGCTCATATCAATAATATCTGCATATTTCAGTATGAAAAATCCAGTTATATTTATGAGCAAAGGTAGGGAGATTTTCTTCAAAGGGGAGAATATTTCTTTTCTGACTCTGGCTCTTTTTCTCACTCACGCCTTAAGCTCTTCTACACATACAGAGGGAAGCTCAGTTTTATGTACCCCTCTTTTTCTCAGAGCTCTGTCACTTTTCTGAGTTAAATCTCTTTTGCTTCATAGCCTGTTTGCATATATGCATGTGATTATACTCTGATGAACTTCAAACCTAGCTAAGAGCCTTCTGCTCATGTACCCCCTCTGTCTGACTATGAGACCATGAGACCGGTAAAGCAAACTGCCTCGTGTGCAAGAGTTAGCTCAGGGAGCTAATTCCCACTTTGATGCTCAATGATTAGCATATTTGTCTTAGGGTCAAGTTTCCCTATATAGATTTTTAGTTTTCAGAGGGGAAATTTTGAGAACTTGCATCCCTGGTGAAGAAACACTATTGCCAAAGCTAAAATTCAACTCCATCCGATGAGCAGTTATTAAGCACCTACAGTGTCCTAAGTCCAAGAAATTCAAAAAATGAACTCCCCTTAAGGAGTTAACATTTGGGACGAGAGTGGAAGGAAATATATGAAGTATTCAGACAAGTTAATGTGAAGTCTATATACAAGGTCATTTAAAGGAAATGGTGTTAAGTTCTGGGGCCAAGAATGGTTGGGACTCAGGAACATCCTCATATGGGACATGGCATCTGGTATGTGTTTTAGAGGAAATTAGGGTGGAGGTGCAGCTAGGTGGCATGGTGGGGAGAGTGTTGGGTATGGAGTCAGGAAGACTCCTCTTTCTGAGTTCAATTCTGCCCTCAGATACTTACCAGCTGTGTGACCCTGGGCAAGTCACTTAATCCTATTCACTTTAGCTTCCTCATCTGGAAAACTATCTGGAGAAGGAAAAAGGCAAAGGACTCCAGTATCTTTATCAAGAAAACCCCAAATGTGGTCGTGAAGAATTAGACACAACTCAAATGGCTGACCAAGAACAGGGTAGAAGTAAGCATTCCTGATTCAGGGGACCACTTGCTCAGTGGCAAAAGGAATGCTCTGTATAGGGAATAACCAGCAAGCCCATTTCCCTCTGGAATGGAGACTGAGTGAAGAAGAGGAAAAATCTGAAACAAGACTGGAAGGTGGGCGGGAGCCACATTGTGGAGACGTTGATTCTCAGGCTGAGGATTTTGTATTTTCTCCTAAGAGGTGATGGGCAGCCATTGAAGATTTTTGAGTGGGCAGATGTGTGTGGCTCTGACGTAGTCAGATCTGGGTTTCAGGATTATCGTTTTGGCTGCTGTGTGGAAGATGAACTGTAGAGTGAAGAGTCTGGATGCAGAGAGACCGATGTGGAGGCCATTGCAATAGGCCACATTCCAGATTCGTGTTACTTTTGAAACGAGTGTCCTCAGGAGGAGGCTCATTAACAACTAGGTCATGTAGGAGACGGTACTTCCCTCTTTCCATGTCTTAACGTGCTTGGATTCTTGGAGGTACTAAGAGGGTGGCTCTTTGCTCAAACGCCTGGAATATTCTCTAGGGCATCTCCAAGACAGAATCAAGGCCCTGGGTCAAAGGATTTCAACAACAAAGCTCCTTGGAGCCCATGGCCACACTAGCCATCTGTGGGCCACACTAGCCATATTTTTACAAGACTCTTGAGAGGAATATGGAAAATACTCTGCAGGTAGAGAACACCTGGGCACCAGTGCATGGTGTCAGTCCTAAGGGAGCTGAGTACAGAGACTATGAAGATACTATCCTTCCCTCCCATTCCTTCAATTCTAGGAGGCGAGATAGGGACAGGAGCCATACTTGGGATTGAGTTGGGGTGAAAGTGAGGCCTTAATTTTGATAGGAAGAAAGAGAAAAGGAAAGGTAGAGAGGTTTCCTTGAGGGCTAGCAGGTTGACCTGCCTAGATCAGAGAGTTCCTCTTGAGTAATCGGGAGAGATAACATTGTTTAGACTTGGGGTCGAGAAAGCCCGAGTTCAAGGACTGCCATGGACATTTGCTTGTTACGTGACAATAAATGTCACTTTGTCTCTCTGAGCCTCAGTTTCCCCATCTGCAAAATGGGGATGCTGTCTTACCTCTCTCACAGGGTAGATGTGAGACGCTTTCAAACCTTATTAGAAGATAAGTTATCGTCATTCTTTACAATGAATCTGTGGCCTCTCTCCAGGCCCTCCTAAACTCTTTCAAAGGTGATTCCTATCCAAAAGGCAAAGCTCACCAGATATACGGGGCTTCTCTCTTCCCCTCCTTACCTTCTCACTTCCCCAATCCTGCCTTTTTATCATCTAGAGGCTTCCAGTGCTTCAGAATGTTCCAGGAAAGCACCGTTTCTAATTTTGTTTCACTTCCATCTGTGGCTGCTTTTTCTGAACCTTCATGGAACACTCCATAGACCCTGCTTTGCACCCAAGAGCCACCATCCTGCTGCTCGGGTCCAATCCCTTTCCTGTCTCTGGTGTCCCATCTGTCCTTAATTAGATTCCCTAGTCCCTTTCTCAGTCTGAAGGAACGCAAATTATTGATCAGTGGATGAGTCACAATCTGTGCTGCTTTGGCTCCAGGGGAAAATAGAGGGAGGCTGCTTCTTTTGGAGATCAGTGGCCTCATAGAACAATGGCAGGGGTACAGGATATGGAGTTGGAAGGCCTCGAGTTCTGCCCCTGTCACTCAATACCTATGGCATCTTAGGTAAGTAAGTTAACTCTCTAGTCCTTAGTTTCTCCATCTGTAACATTAGTTGTTTGGGTTTGATGACCATTAAGGTCTCTTCCAGCTCTAAACTTAAGACTCTATGACTGGAGGAAGCCAGAACCTTATATTGGGTCAATGAAATGTCTAGACATCATGTCTTCTCCCTAGAGTCTCTAAGGATACGTAAGAGGATTCAAAGTTGGTTATCAGCATTATCTGGGGAGGACACAGCTCTTGGAAGATCTAATCTGGGTTCAAATGGAGACATCTAGGTCAGTGCGACATGACAAGGTTGGCAGTTGAAAGTTATGTTGTCACCTAGATGTTAATCTTGAATCTTTGAGTCATCTATCATCATCAGACATCATTGTTCCTCTGCCTAGACTCCTCCCTCAGTCGCTTAGCATACTCCTGCCCTTTCCTATTCTCCCCATCTCTGTGAAAATAACCCTCCTCAGAGTCACCAATGAATATACCTCCCTCCCCACCTTCAGCTTTATGATCCTTCATTGTCATCTCCCTCAACCCTTCCCCTTTTCTCCCCCCTTTGATCATTGTATCCTTCCAGAACTCCTTTCCAATATTCATTGCACTTTGACTCATTCCCCTTGACTCAGTCCTTGTGGTGGGGAAGTCTGAAAACTCCTTGCTTCCTCCATCATCACTTCCAATCTTTCCTTCTACCACTGTCACTCAGCAGCCTTTCCTCCTTTGAGGTTCATTCAATTTATCAATTCTGGCAGCTATTATCTACTAATCTGGAGGAGATTCTACCTCCTTTGTTGATGAGTTCAGTGTCTGACTCACAGTTTTTATCTTCAGCTTAATGCATTTCCATTATTTTAGGGGGTTACAATATGTATTTTGATGTTTTCTGACATATCCTCATTCCCCAGTTTCTTAATCTACTCAGCTCCCATTACCTACTCCACTCCACTTCAGTCACACACAGAGATGATGAGATCAAAAGGTATTGCCATTATCCACAAGTGTTCCTCTTCCACAGTCAAGAATTCAGAATTTCACAATCTCTTATCTTTCTGCCTTTTTCTATTCTGCACTCCTCTAAAATCAACTTTGTCTTCATGGTGAACAAAAGAAAAGAAACCTTCATGGTGAACTCTAATCTTTCAGTTCTATCCCAAGCCATTCCCCCAACTCTGGCTACTCACCTTCCTTTCCAAACTTGACTTCCTAGTGAATCAATTCGACACCAAAACCTTTAGTCCCTTGTCCTGTTGGAGGTCATATTCTGCTAATTCCCAAATCTGAATCACTCCTATCATCTGCCTCCTTCATTCGTATGCCTTTGCTTCTAAACAGAACTGGCCCACATCACAAAACCATTCCTGTAATCAACTACAAGTTATACTAGTTAAACACAACCTACCACTTGATCCCCACTAACTACCATTCTAAATCTCTTTTCTTTTTTCTCAGCCAAACTCCTTGAGAATGCCATCTCCCATAGGTGTCGCTTTCCATCTTCTCATTCTGTTTTAATCCTTTGTCTTCTAACTTGATTATTCAACGGAAATTGTTCTTTCACAAATTAGCAATGATCTCTTGTGAAATCCAATATGCTCTTCTCTACTCTCCTCTTCAACCTCTCTGGACCGCTTGGCGCAATCGACCACCTCTCTCTTGTACTTTCTCCTCTCTGAGTTTTTGTGACTTTGCTTTTACTTGGTTGTCCCACCTGTCTGATCCCTCCTCGATGATCTCTTTTCCTAGATATCCATCCACGTCCTGCCTGCTAACTGAATATCCCTCAAGGCTCTGGCTCAGGCTCCCTTATCTTATCTCCTGGTCCCACTTACGCCAGTGGCTTCTCTCTGAGAGTGCTTCCCGATCATATATGCAGCTCTTTTGTTTGAATGGTGTTTCCCTCATTAGAATGTGATTTTCTTGAGGGCAGATACTGTTTATAACTTTCTTTGTATCCCCAGGACTTTGTGTGGTGTCTGGTATGTAGGAGCTGCTTAATAAATGCTTGTTAACTTGACTTTCCAATCTTTATAAATTCTGCTCCCCTTTTACCACTCTGCACTTCTCTCAGTTCCTCAGCGATACTCCATCTCCTATTTATGCCTCTCCCATTAGAATATAAAATCTCTGAGGACAGGCATTATTTTTACTTTTTCCTACATCCTTATTTGAAATGGTGCCTGGCACACAGTTAGTGCTCAATAAATGCTTGTTGATTGGTTGATTTGCCAGTCTCTACCCTAGGATGTAGATTAAGAATGACAATTCTTAATCTCCATGTTTCACACTGGAAGAAACTGCCTCTGAGAGATGACTTGTCCGTGGTTCTGAAACGAGCTCAAAACTCCAGTGTTCGTTTCAGAACCAGGGACAAGCTCTCCTTTCAGGGATGTAATTCAGAGAAGGGCATCAGTTCGGCTCTTCACAGTGGGCACCCTCCTTACATATCCAGCTTTCCCACAGACTTCTGTGTGTTGAGGCTATTTGTGTTAGGTCTAAGGGGTTGAGCCCTTATCCGCTGTAACCACATGGGTCTCCGAATATAGCAAGTGCACTCTCGCTATGCCTTTGCTCCTGCTGGTTAACCCCCTGCCCCCAACTCAGAATTCCCTCCTTCTTTTTAGATCATCCACATCAGGCCTGGGGTTGGTATCAAAGAGCCAAGTGTAAGTCCATCTTTTGCTGCTTCTAAGCTGCACCACATTAACAGATTTTCTCACCTCTTCTCGAGGCCCTAACATCCATCTGCACAGTACCAAAATTGGGAGTAGATGGTTTCTTTTTAAATTTTTTTTTAATTTTGAGTTTCAAATTCTCTTCCTCCAGGCCCTCCCTTACCCATTGAGAAGAGCAAGTGAATAGATGATTTCTATCTCCCTTCTACTTCAACGTCTAGGATCCAATAATAACTCTACACTTTCCTTTGTTCAGGGGCCTGAATAGATACCCGCAGCATTCAGGAAGCCTCTCCCACCCTCCAGGCCCTGGGATCTCTGGCTAGTCTGCAGAATCATTAAACAGTAGAAAGAAAACTGGGCTTGAAGTCAGGGCACCTGGGTTCTAATCCTAGATCTATGTCTTCCTGTCATTATAACCTTGAAAAAGTGACATCATTTCTCAAGATCTCACTGCCTTCATCTGCAAACCAATGGCAGATAATTGACTTCTAAGATCACTTCCAGCTCTAAATTTAGGATGTTATGGGACTGGTTGTTTTTGCTCCTTTTTTCCTTCCATGGGAAAAAAATGGATAATTCCTGCAATGAATTATCATAATATTGGGACACTAATGAATGTGCTGATGGGAGGAGGCTCATTTGTCTTGGTATACCTCACAGCCCAAGGGGTTGATTCAACCTTGTTGAGTTGATTGGGATGCCCACTAGACCAGGCTGACTAATACCCACTTCAGGTCCATAATGGGCAATGATGGCTAGGGAGAAAACTATCATTCAACAAGTCTTAAAACCTTTCTCTCAAGCCTCCTAATGACAGAGAATAGAGGAGAACCCCCCATAAACCTTTGTGGACATAGAAGATGAGCTTTCAGCTGGCCTCTTGAGAGAAGAAACCAGTGTTCATCTTTTCCTGCCGCACCCTGCCCGGTATGTGAAGGCAGCCAAACTGGACCTTATGAAATGTAAAGGTCACCTCCATGGGCTGCTGCATCCTGGGCTCCCTGGAGAACTTGAGCATATTTACTAAGAGGAGTTTTTCTCTATTCGGTCTTCATAGGACTAACAGCATCTCAGTCAGGAGAGACCTCAGGGACAAGCTGGGTCAAAGGCAATAGGAATCCCTTCAGCCACATTCTGGGCAAATGGGCAGACAGCCTTTGGTTAAAGGCTGACTATATCCCAAGGCAGGCAGCCAAGGCTGCTTCAAGGCAGCTGGGATTGATAGGAAGTCTTTTCCACCATCATGCCTAAATCTGCCTCTTTGCAACTCCCAGTCATTGTGCCCATTCTGCCCGCTGGGGCTAAGCGGGATAAGGCTAATCCTTCTGCTTCTCAGAATTAGACGGTTCCTCCTAAGCCTCTCCTTTTCCAGATGAAACATCCCTAGTTTATTTCACCAGAAATTGTATTTAATGAAGTAATAATATGGTGAGGAGGAGGAGGATGACAGGTAGTATTTATGTAGCACTTTAAGATTTACATTGACAGCTGGGTGATCCAGTGGAGAGAGCACTAGTCTTGGGGCTGGGAGAACCTGAGTTCAAATCCCACTTCAGTCACTTGACACTTACTAGCTGTGTGACCGTGGACATGTCACTTACCCCAATAGCCTCACCCAAAAAAGGTTTACAAAGTGCTTTACAAATATTAACTCATTTTATTATAGGACATGGGTGTCATTATCTCCATTTTTATAGTTGAAGAACCTGAGGAAGAGGTCCACTGGCTTATCCAGGATCACGCACTTAGTGTATGTTGGTCTGAGATTGGATTTGAATTCGCTTTTTCCTAACTCCAAGTCTTGACTTTAGCCACTGTATCGCCTAGTCATCTTGGCCACATTCTTCTAGATTGAACTCTTAAGTTGTCAAAAATCCCTTTTAAAACATGGAGCCCAGAAGTGTGAATAATACTCTAGAGCCCAGTTGGACTATCACTTCTCCTCTCTGGCAAGTCCTCCTGAACTCTTTGTGGCCTCTCCATCACACTGGTGACTTCAATTGGGATCACTACCCACTGAGGCATTTTTGATACGGACTGTCACCTAGCTACATTTCCCCTGTCTCGTTGTCATGTGGATGAATGTTTGAATCTGTCAATGGAACTTCAAGAAAGCCTGAGTGTGATGGACAAATTGTTGACCTCCGAGTCAAGAAGACCCAGGTTCTGACAGTAGCTGTGTGAGCATGGGCAACTCAGAGGATCCTAAGTTAAGAGCTGAAAGGAACCTTAGAAGCTAACGAGTCCAAATTTTTTTTTTACAGGTGAGGATACTGAAGCCCAGAAAATTTAAGTGATTTTCCCAAAGTTGCCCATCTAACAAGTGTCTGTGACTGGTATTCAGACTCAGGGCTATGTGACTCTTATGTCCATTGGTCTACCTACTGTGCTTCCTAGTTGCCTCTAGTCATTTAGTTGCAAGTCTAACAATGTCCACAATTAGATTCCTTTAATAATGATGAAATCACAGCTCCTTTCCACATGAGATTTTCTATTTACCTTATATAATATCATCTGCAAATATGTTCCTCTCTTATGTTGCATGGATGATTTAGAGCTAGAATGGATCTGGTTCACCCAACTCATTTTGCAGAAGCGGAAACCGAGGCATAGAGAGGGGAAGGAATTCTCCCTCCTTTCTCTTATTTAGCTCTTTGACCACTTCATAAACCATCAGCAGCTTCATTGCTCATCAGCACTGTTGATCCAAAAACCGATCGGTTTGATTCCTCGGAAGCAGTTCTGGCCCCATGAAGAGCTTGTGGGGAAAGAGGCAAAATCAATAAAACAAGGTCTGGGAATTCACTGAGCATCAAATGCACCTGCCTCTTCCTGGTTCTTATTAAAATGGATATCAAGTATTGCCTGAATTGCCTACCTGTCCAGGATTTATTGGACTTTGGGAGTTTCTCTAGGATTCCCAAGTATTCATCTGCTGAGTCAGAGACAGACTGCAATCTCATCTGTGTTGCCGGAGAGTGTTCCCACACCAGAAGTTTCCTACTGTTGTTAGAATAGGCCTGTTCCAGGGGCCGTTGTAACTTCCCGGGACCCGCACGTGTCATTTGGGGCTGGGAATATGCCCGGCCCTTAACCCCCAGGGCAGCATATACTTGGCAGCATAAATACCACCTAGGTCACGGCAAGTGCCATCAAGGCCCCTTTCCATGTGATCCTTTGCCTTGAGGCTGTGTTTCAGCCAGTCTTCTCCCCATTCTACCCTTCCATCTTTTCAGGGGATAGACTCATCAGTCTAAAGAGAAATTCTTATCTATGATAAAGATGCTCTCCTGGATTCGCATCTGAATGCAGCGGGGGATGTGGGATCCAAGAGAAAAGATTTTTGACTATTTACAGACTGTTCACTTCTTTCTATCTCGCTGGATCCCTCAGCCAGGAGTTTGCTCCCTTGTGTTAGAATACCAGAACCTTTTGGACCCGGGACCAAGAAGGCCTTGCCGATAGTCATAGATCTCTACGTGGTGACCGCTCGTTTACTGACTTTCAATGGGGAAGGGTCTGACACTTGAGTTTCTGATTGTATGTCTTTGGACTTTGCATAAAGAAATTGTTCTCTATGAACGTATTATTTTTTAACATTTGAACCACTGGGGAGTGAAATCTTACTAGAGCGTCTGAACACGTCTCTTAAATGGAGGACACTGAAGGTAACTTTCTTGGTGAGTTGGAATCTCCATTTTCAGTGAAAGCCTTCTTCCCCTTCTAACACAATCTTTTTCTCCTGCTACGAAGGGGTTACTGGACAACAAAACAGTTATTAGAACTGTGCACAAACTGAGAATAATTTAGTTTTGAGGGAGAAGCTGAAGGCATCTATCTCCCGCTCTGAGTAAACAGTATGAACTCCAGTGTATGGATTTTCCAACTTCTCTCCTAGCACCTAAGAGACCTTTTTCACTTCTTTCCGGGTTCCTGGCAAAGTTCTAGCTAGATGAGTGGCAGGAACGTGGCCTCTGGATAAGTGAGGTGGCACTCTAGAGCATCAGACTCAAGCCCAATGGTTTTCCACATGGAATTCCCAACAACACCATCTGTATTATGTTCCTAAGCGGCTCTGTTCTTTGGCAGGGAGTAGAGTGGACTAAGCCAAGCTCAGCAGTGTGGAACATTCCAGATGCCTTGTTTGATTCTTTTATGTAGTTGCTTCTCCCTGTTTGTGCCCCCTCCCATCTTATCTCCTATTGCCTCCCTTTTCTAGACTTTGGGGTACTGATGCTGACTCTGTGGGGATGCTGCCTGAACCCCACGGGCCTCACACTTAAAATTCCCACTAGGGCAGAGGAGGGGAGCAGTGGGAGAACAGGGGAACCTCTAGGATGTTGGGGAATCACTGAAAGAGAGAGAGAAGCCCATGGCACGTGAGAAGGATAGGAGTTCAGGGGATGTTGGTGGCTTCTCCCATTAGAGATGCTCCACTCTCAGCTGAGTCCGGGCCGGTGGGAACGTGCCTTACAAAGATGGGGAGAGGGCTTGGCCGTGGGATCGGGCCGGGAATGAGCCGGGCCACTTTCTTCAGATCTTGAACACCAACGCGGTCCCCACGTCGCAGAAGCCAACACACGACGGACACCTTCGGTGCGGTCTTCAATAACACATTTAATATTTTGCCCTGACATTTAGTTGTAAGAAAGCAGACTGGTTTCTTTGCCCACCCCCCACCCCCCACCCCATGACAACAACATAAATACACCAATACGTTTCTTTCACAGCTTAAAGCGGTAGGGATCATCCAAGGTCACTGCTGGGGGGGCCCAGAGCCAGAGGAGGCTATTTGGGTGACTCTATCAGACATAAAGCTTCGATTGGGACCCTTGCAAAATGTGACGGGGTGTTGTGTGTCACTCTGTCTCGGCAGAGGCACTATACAAGGGTTGGACTTGGGTTGTGCCCTGGTCGGTGCTGAAATGGGCATCTCATTGTGCTACTCAGGCAGGTTGGCACTTACTTCACGGCCTCAGTCCAGGAGCTTAAGTGACTGCCGACCAGACTCTGAACTCTCCAGATACCTGGCCCCGCTGCTGTCTCAGAAGGTTGGCCGCTGTGGTATCCACACCATGCTGAGGCATTGCAAATGGTTCCAGGTGTCTGCATGCCCCACGATGCCACTGACCTCACGAGCCATCGCCTCAACTATGGGGCTTCCTCTCATCTGGCTTCAGTTTCCTTGTCTCGAAAATGGGAGAATGATCCCTACCCTGCCTCCCTCAGAGGGAGATGCTCAAAGGATCTCAAATGGGTGGAGGCACCTGGGATAGCAGGATGAGCTTCATGATTGGAAAGGACCTGAGGTGTTCACCATCTGAATCATCTGATTCTGAGGAGAACTGTGGGGAGCTGGGCTCTGAGAACCTCAAATCCTCAAGACTAGAGTGCACGGTTTGTTTTAGGAACACAGTGAGGGAACAAATGATTATTTTGGAAAGTGATAGGTGAGAACCCTTCAGCTGGAAGTCCCTCGGTGGGACCCAGGCAGTGCCAAGAGCAAAGCGCCCAGTAGCCCGCCTCAGTGACATGCCAATGACCCTGCACCTTCTTGTCTTTTGACCTCAGAAGTAAAGCGGTGTGCTCACCCCAAAACAGCTGCAAGTGCAGCTTCTCCTGGCTTCTTGTTCCTGAATTCTCAGGAGGCCCTTCTCTGGGCTCCTCTCTGCTTCTGATTACTTGTGACCTCAAGACTCTAGACTGTCTGAGCAGGAAGGGACATGGGGCAGTGGGGACAGTGATGGGTTTGGAGGTGGAAGACCAAGGTCTGAATCTCTGCTACTTACTTACTACTTGGATAACTTTGGGCAGACCGTTCTCCTCTTTGGGACCTCATTTTCTCCTCTGTAGAATGAGGGGATTGGACAAAATGGCCTCCGAGGTTTCTTCTATCTATCTCAAAACCTGTGGTTCACCGCCCTAGACCAAGACCTTCATTTGCCAGATCCCAAACATCAAAGGCCATCTGATCCCGATCCCTAATTGCACAGAAGAGAGAAGTGAGGCAATTACTTGTCCAAGGTCATCTAGGTAGTAAGTGGAAGAACTAGAATTCAAATCCAAGTCCTTATTCTAAATCACATGAGACGCCTGGGGCTTATCAACCCAGGTTCTATCAGCCGAGTTCAAGAAATGACAAGAGAGGGAAAAGGGCCCAAGGAGCCTTCTTAGGAGGTGTCTGGGTCACCCCAGGGGACGAGGAGGCAGTCGAGATCGAGCAAAAGCAAGATCTAGGAAGGGTTAGCTGGGGAATAGCAAAAAAGATACAATACAACAACATTTCCAGCTGCTTCTTTCCCCTTAGCCACAATTGGGAGGCCCCTCCGGATCGTCATCGGCAGCCTCTCCCCATGTAGACAGGGCATTTAGAGATACAGATAGGCGATCCAGTACACGATGTTGAACAGCAGGAACGCAGTGGGGAAGAAGACGCGAGAGTAGGTATCCAGGCGGGAAATGTGGATGCGGACACGGCCTTCCCTCCAGGTACCCCTCTGGCAATCTTCAATGCAGCAGAAGAACTGCTGGCACTCTTTGCCTGGGCAGCAGGTGTTCTCCTCTTGTTCTTCCTCTTCCTCATCGTCATCATCCTCTTCTTCCTCTCCTCGATCCGGGACCCAGGGCATGCTGCTGGTGATGGTGATGGCAGTGAAGGCGGGCATGCCGGTGACACTAGCACCAGTACTGGCACCAAAAGTGGGGCTAGGACTAGCACCGAAAGCGGCACCAGGACTAGCACCAAAAGTGGCACCGGCACCAAAGGCGGCTCCAGGACCAGTGCCGAAAGCGGCGGCAGGACCGGAGCCGAAAGCGGTGGCAGGGCCGGTGCCGAAGGCGGCTCCGGGACCGGCACCGAAGGCGGCTGCGGGACCAGCGCCAAAGGTGGCTCTGGGACTGGCGCCAAAGGCGGTGGCAGGACCGGCGCTGAAAGCGGCTCCAGGACCAGTACCGAAAGTGGCATTGGCACCAAGACTGGCACCAGCACTGCCACAAAGAGTAGGGCCAGAGGTGGCACCGAGATTGGTACCAAGAGTGGCACTAAGACTGGCACCGGCAAGGGGGCTGGCCCTGGGGCTGGCCCGGGCACTGGCAATGGCACTGGCACTGGCCAGGGTGCTGGCAGGACGCTGAAACCAAGCAGATGACAAAGGAATCAGTTAGCGCTTCCCAAGACCAGAGGCTCTTGGTTCTAGATTTCCTATCCATCAAGTGGGGGTGGATGGGAAGGAGACCTCTAAGAAAAGAAGGGGTGAGAAAAGGGTTAAATGAGGCACCCCTTCTCCCGCTGCATTCTCAGGGGCTGCCATTGGCTAGATCTCTGAGTCAGTAGCAAAAGACCAGTTCTTTTATTCTGTTCTTATGCCAGGGTAACAGACACACCTAGAATTCACATTCTCTCCAGGGCCTAGTACCGGACAGCTCCCATTAACAGGAACTCTAAGGAGTCAGTTCTGCTCTGACGGGACGCATTTGGAATTGCTTGGAATTAAGACATCGTTACCTAGGGCTCGGAACAGTTTGTGTTCCATGGGGCTACTCGATGGGATGGGATTTGTTGGAAGTGGATTTCCCTGGGAGCTAGAAAAGCTTATTTTCACCAAACTTTAGGTGGATCATTTAACACTCGCTATTTGGTTTGCTCAGCTTTCGAAAAAGATACAGGAAAGGGCTTTCCTGTAAGGTGTAAAAGTAAGTCAAGGTTCTTGGGGGTGATGAGATCAACATTTGAGAAGGAGAGAAAAACCCCTGGAAGCCAGAAACTTGATAAAGCACCTCCTCCTTCTTCCAGAATGGCAGAATTGAGAGGGACATTGGTAGTCCAATTGCTCAATTCAAAAGGGAATTGGCATCAGAACATAACGTTCAACACAGCCTTCTCCAATCTGCTTCCAGGCCTCCAGTGAGGGCTTTACCTCACAAAGCACAGAACTCCTTCTTTGTTGGGACAGCGCTCTACTTCTCCCCTCTCCAACCTACCGCTTTAATTCTAGAGGCAACAAATTCAGGTACTCTGCCGCCACACTCGTCCTTACCCTGCTTTCAGGCCGGGGCCATCATCCGGGGGGATAGCCTTGGGGTGGGTGGGGATATTGGGGGAACTCCATTAGACTGGGCCAGACCCTTGAGATGGGAGGGGAACACCCAACCCTTTCACCCGACCTCCCCCCATCCTTTTGTGACCCCACCGACAATGCCCCGTCCACACACACGCTTCCATCCCAGCACCCAACTTACGGGTCTGGATCTTCGGGTGTTGCCACCCGCCAGCAGCCTCCTGTTCCCCACCAAATAGTTGAGGGTGGCGTACTCTATCAGGGCGGCAAAGACGAAGATGAAGCACACAGAGACAAAGAGGTCCATGGCGGTGATGTAGGAGACGCGAGGGAGGTGCTTGCGAGAAATAGTGCTCAGGGTGGTCATGGTGAGCACAGTGGTGATCCCTGAAAGGCCAGGGGGAATAATGTCAGCGGCAGTTCATGGGACAGGGCGTGCCCCCAAGTGGGGCACTGGGAGCAAATGGAAAGCGAGCTCTTAGGTGGGGAAGAAGCCTGGTCTGGCCTGCCCCAACCCCATCCAGTGCCAAGCTGGGGGTGGGGAAGTCCATAAAGAAGGTGACTACATAGCCCACTTAGCACTCTCGTGTCACCAGAGCTCAGGGATGACTTTGTGTCCAAAGGGAGAGGGGGAGAGTGGTGTGGGGGAGAGAGTCCGAAGGCACGGCTTTGAATCCTGGCTCTGCTACTGACCTCCCCAGTCTGGCCCCAAGGACTCTGAACCTCAGTTTCCTCCTCCTTAAAATGAGTTTATTGACTCAGAAGACCTTAGAGAACATCCGGTTTAGCCAGTTGGTTTTATAGACGGGCACCTGGGACACCTTGTCTCCAGGGGCTCACCAGATCAGAAGTGACAAATGGTATCATAGACTGTCCCAGATACTGCAGCCTCCAAAAGCCCATCCCCTTTCTACCTAACCTTCCAAAGGGGATCAGTCTTCGGAGGTTGCAGCATCCTAGACACTCATACCTCGGAAGCTGTATAGTGCTGACCGCTCCCACTTGCGGGCGAGAACCATTCCCCCGTTCCCTCCTCCCCATTCCCCAGCCTCGCTATATGGGCCTTTCCTGGTTCCAGCTGGACTCCGCCTCCTCAGAAAGCCCCTCTTCTGCTCTGCTCTCTGGAGTCAAATAGAACCCACTTATTTGGAGACCCAGGGCAGTGGGTTGTGCTTCAACCTTGGGCCAGAGGAGACCAGCTTGGAACCTCCCTCCCGATGCTCCCTTTGTAGGACTGTGGGCAAGACACTTCATCCCTCCGGCCCCTTCTTTCCTCGTCTGTAAAGTGAATGGGGATGGACCTGGTGACTTCTGACTTACAGTTCCGCCATTCTTGACTTGGTCAGACTAAAATGAGCACCGCGAGACGCAGGAGTGAGTGCCAGCACGGGGGCAACTAGTGGAGAGGCTGGAAACTAGACCTAAAATGGCCCGGGCCAGCTAGACATGAAGGGCAGCTACCGCATGACTGTGTGGAAGAAGGAAGCTGTCAGAAAGGGCACAGGATAGTGAGGGAGAGCCAGCGGAAAAGAGAATGTTGCTCTTGGCACTGGATGAATGCTGCTAGCTGCAGCTCTGCTGTGTGCCTTCAGGCAAGATGCACAACCTCTCTGAGTGTCACTGTATTCATCTTTAAATGGGGATAATAATAGCACCGAACAACGATCCGACATGATAGCATAGGAAAGTGTTTTGTGAGCCTTATGGGGCTGCAGAAATCACCACTATTATAATGTTATTATAATAATTACAGATTATATTAATCATTATAGATATGGTATATTCATTACATTAGTTTAATAATTCTAGATTACATATCATGTTGATGATTATATTAATTATTATTACAGGTATGGGATATTAATTATTCTATTCCATGAATATAATAGTTCCAGATGAGCTAAACAAGGTGTGCTAATAGGAAATGATTTGCCTAAGCTCTCATGGACAGAGTAGCCCAGGATTCCAGCTGGGACCCCAGATTCCACGGGCAGTATTCTTTCTCCTGCACATCTCAGAAGTCTCCCGAGTCTTTTCCTCCTGCCATTTTTCAGAGATGGAGTGACCCTGTCTGGGGTCCTCAGTGAGGGGCTCAGAAGCTGCTGGAGTGGGGAGAATTGGGTACTCCCTCCCCGACCCCTGGCCTCTCTCCTTCTGACCCGCTGCCCTGTCCATTCCCCTCCTGGCTTCCCCATTTCTTCCACCTCCGTGCCTTGAGCCCATGAATACGGTTTCACCTTTCTGGCCTTAGGTCTCATCTTCCAGCTCTCCAACCTGCCCTGACCCCAGTCCCAGCTCATGTGGATGGCCCTCTTTCAATCCTTAGAACTTCCCAGCTCATTGACCAGAGAGGGAAGAGCCGTGTGGCTTCGACAGGAGTTTGGAGGCCTCGGTCCTTGCTGGGAGCAAGGGATGGGTGGAAATGTCGATGCCCCCGAAGAGTAAATGGGCTCGGAGCCTTCCCATCTTCAAATGTCATATGGGGCTGTGGATTTTCGAGGGACCCTTTCGGAGAAGATCCTATTGTGCCTTGTTTCCGATCTCTGCCCTCCTACCTGGTGCCCCTCCACTCCTGCTCCCTTGGGCCTCTGTCCAAATTCCTGCTTTCAAATGGCACCTGTAGGAGAATTATCCCGTCACCCTTATCCACCAGCCCCAGGCTTGCAGGTGATCACCATGGCAATGGGGGGAGGGAGGAGACAGTAGGCTTCTGGAGAAAATGGGGAGCAACCAATTAGCCAAGTGTGATGATTGCAGGCAATTTCCATTGCCACTGGAGGCAGGGGACAATAGCAGCAGCAAAAGGGTATACAGCTGATATCGCTGCATCGATCAAGAGGAAAGGCCTGGCGTTGGGGTGGGAGAAAGGATCCAGGTGATGGCCGCAGATCCTGGACCATACAGATGTCACAGATCACATGCATTCTTCCAAACCATTCCTGAATCTGCCAGGTCTAGTGATTCATCCCAGAAAAAAGAGTTTGGGTGGGGAGGAGGAATGAGCATCCTGTCACTTAGTTACAAGTCTAGGAGTGTGTGTGTGTGTGTGTGTGTGTGAGAGAGAGAGAGAGAGAGAGAGAGTGTGTGTGAGTGTGTGAGTGAGTGTGTGTTAGGGGAGACAAAGACAGAGAGAGACACAATGAGACTGAGTTCTAAACATCTGTGCCATTTGCATGGGCTTGAAGAAATGTGAAGTAGAATGTAAGATCTCTGAGAACTGGGATTGGTTTATTCTTTGTATTTGTAATCCCAGAGCCTAGCAGTGCCTAGTACACAGTAGGTGCTTAATAACTGCTTGTTCATTGATGCTATCTGAAGATAGCACTTTTTCCATTTTGATAGTCCCATCCTCTAAGCGCTTTACCACTGGCCATGACTCTTTCTCACTTGAGGGCTCTGGCCCATGAGCTTCTCCCCTTTGTTTCTTGTTCTGCAGAAATTACCAGGGGCTCAGATTTGGGCCATTCAGATGTTCACCACCTAGAAGGGCTCTCGTCACTGCTTCTCAAACCTTTGTACCACTCTTCAGGGATCAGCACTAGGACCCATGGCTGCACATCTTCTCTAGCAGGTTATGCAGGCAAAAGGCCACGGACCTCTCTCCCCATGGACCCACAATTGAAAGACTGACTCATTTTAAGAACATAATCACTCTGAGGGGCCATAATCAAACATTTTAATTAACAGAGGTCTATTCCAGGGAATTAGCTCCGGGGATTGGTGCCTTGTACTTTCATCATCCCTAGCACTCATTCTCTCGTATTTACCTCTTGCTCGGTACCCAATCCACACTCAGTTCTCTTTCTCTCTTGTAACTATTTTATTTCACTCACCCAATAAATCCTTCATCCTCCATGGGACAAAAATACCCAGAAATAAAAGAAATGGTTTAAATGAAGGATCTTTATATAATTCTTGCATATGCTAAGATAAACTGTCTAAGGTGAGGGTGAGCTTATAGCTAACTGGCCCACGTGAGGATTCATCACTATTTTTGACTTCAGCAACACCATGTTGTGACCATCTGAACTAACTTAATAATTCAAATAATTTTAAATTATGTAAGTGGAGAATTATCATAGAACGAATAATGGAAATGTAGAGGTACCAAAAATCCCCAGAATTTGCCACAGCAAACAATTTTCTAATATCAAAAAATATGATGGATGCTCTTTCTTCCTCCCTCCACTCCCTCCCCTATCGCTTTCTGGGATCTTCAGCCCCGGAAAATACCTTCATGGAAGGCTGTATTCTAACTACGATAATTCAAGTGGGATTCTCATGATTGGATAATGGAATTCTTGAATGTTTTCGCTGGAAAGGCCCTTAGAAAGCATCAAATCCAGCTATTTCATTTTACAAATGGGGAAACTGAAGTTGACAGTAAGTAAGGGTAAGAGCAATGGCAGAGTTGGGTGTAGAACCCAGTCATCCAAACTCCTGAACCACTTTTCTTACTCCCCAGCAACATCCCAGAACTTACCCTTTTCCTTGTTCATTGAACATGAAGAAGCTAGACCAGGGTCATGGTTATGTTGCACTGGATGCTCAAGGGAATTCAACTTACCCAAAGAGGTCCTAGCCGGAGTGGAGTCTCTCTTGATCCAAAAGGAAACCCAGGAGAGCACCACAGTCAAAATGCAAGGGATGTAGGTCTGAATGGCAAAGTAGCCCATCCGCCGGCTTAGGTCAAAAGAAACCGTCATGACCATGTAATCTCCTGGAAGACACAAGCTTTGTTAAAGTGCTAAAATATTGGTCTCAATTCTAGTCCCTGTCCATCTTTTGGGAAAGAGCCATCTTCTAAGTTCCTTTCCTCTCAGTGGCAAGTTGTTAGATGAATACAAATCTTCTAGCATAGTAGTTAGACTCGTAGTATGGTAAAAGGGAAAAGGAAATCAAGACCACCACCAGTGCCATCATCACCACCACCACCACTACCATCATCATCATCCACCATCATTACCACCATCATTTTCTTCTTTTCTGGGGTTCCAAAAGGGGAGGCGGATTAACCAATGTCACCCTGCCAGATGTTTTATCTGGGTCACACATCTAGGTCTCCTAACTGCTAGTCCTTAATTCTTTCCATAACCTCCCCCCAATCCCCACATTGTCTCCTTCAAATCTCAGCCCTCCTTTGCATTTCAGACTTCTGTGCTAGAAGGCTTGGATCTTTCTCTAGTAGGACTAGGCTCTCATTCTTGTTCTATTGATTGTCCTCAAGCTATCCCAGCTATCACATTGTTCACTATTTGGTTCTAGTTGCTTTGTCCTCTGGAATAAACTGATAATTTTGACAACTTCTTTCTTCTTCCTTCTTTCTTCTTTTGCTTCTGATTTTTCTGCTTCTGCTGCTAATTCTTCTTCTTTGCTCAGAAAAGCTGAGACATGGAAATCCCTCTTTGGGGTCTAGGGAAGGAAGGCAACTCTGTATATCTACTCTGCTTCCTGGTTGAACAAAAAAAAAGCCAAGTAGCTAGGAATAAGTCATAAATAGTGCAGAGAGCAGGAAGCTTCACCGGTATGGCTTCTTGGAAATTGATATGTAACATATTAAACTTTCCTGCCGGACCAGGATTCTGATAGAAAGCTTGGGAACCATAGTTCATTAGCTGCCGTTTGGAATAAGAAACCAGCCTTAAGACCTTAGCGAACAGTGAGCATAGACTTGGTTTCTGCTGATGGTAGATATCCTCACATCTTTGCCTTCTTTGGTTAAAGTTTTCCCTCAGAGTGCTACAGTGTAAGGAACATTGGATTTGAAGTTAGAATGGCTTCAAATCCCTGTTCTGCCACTCTATAATCTTGGGCAAGTCATTCTCCTTATCTGGGGCCCACCATCCTTCCAATCGCCCAGGTTCACAACCTTAATGTCAATCTTGACTCCTCACACTCACTCATCCTAATTCACATTCTCATTAGAGCCTCCTATTTTGTCTCTCTGCCTCAAGTCTTTCTTGATCCCACTTAAATCCATCCTTAAGCTTTCTAATATGTAGGTCTGATCGTGTCACTTCCCTACTCAATAACATGCGGTGGCTTACTATCCCTTCTAGTATCAAGTACAATCTCCTCTGTTTGCCATTTAAAGTTCTTAACAACTTTGTCCCATCCTATCTTTCCAGAATTATTATAATCTCGTTCTTTCCACATGCTCCATAGTCTTGTCATGGTGGCCTTTTTACTGTTCCTCATATGTGACATTCCAACTCCCATCACCATATACTGTCACCTTTGTACTTTGCACTGGATTTTCTTAAACTATCCATGTGCCCCTGAAAACATTTTTCTCCTAATAAACTCCTAATAGAATCAGATGTGGAATTAGGAATTGTGGATCAATCCATAGAGATTCCAGGGTCTATTGATGGTCTTGGCTTCAAGTCCCATAATAAGCTATTCACCAAACTGGAGTACAGACCTAGGAACTCCAAACTCTCCTTTCCTCCATTGTGTTGAAGAAAAGCGAAATGGGTTTACTTTTGGGTTATAGAGAATTAAATTCTACCCATTTGAGGTCAATGGAGGATTCATCAGAGAGTTGGGGGAGTTTAGTAGGCTGGTGTTAGTGACACTGGCCACAACCCACTTCACAGATCCTTTGCTAGTGGTCCCAGCTCATCCTATCTCTAAAAAAAATTCAGTGCTCAGCGTTTCCTAAGATAGAAGCCTTCCCAGAGAGCTGACTGGGCCACTTCTTTGACTGGAATGCACATTCACACAATTGTACCTGTCAATCGATCTGTCCTGGAGTCGGTTGGGAGGCGTGAGACTTAAAGGTCGGAGAAAAATATTCTCAACCTGGGTCTTGCTGAAACCTTTGACTTTGGTGAAATAAGTAATAGAGTTCAGAGGTTAGGTTCCAGCTGAAAAGGGCCATGTGGGGCATCTAAATGTATTAGCAATCTCACTATTTGACTTGATTTTCAAATGATTCAGAGCCAACCTTTTTCTTTACTACTAGACTGAGTCAGGAGCTGGCCTCCTTATTCAAACTCAGCCGCCTGGGCAAACTTTTCTAACTCTCAGTTCTCTAATCTATATAATGGCTCCTCTTCTTTCTTTCCTGGGCTGCTAAGAGGTTCAGAAGAGATAATATTTCATATGCACTAACAGTGAGATAAAGAGGAAGCTGGTATTATTTCCATCCTCAGTAGAATGAAAACTTGTTGATGGGTAGGAATGTGTGTTTTTTATTTATGCTCAAGTCACTTTGCATTCGATTCCATTCCACAAATATTTGTCATCTGTCTACTTCTTACAAAGCATTATGCCGGTCCTGGGGGTACAAAAATATAAAGAAAATAATGCCTGCCCTCAGGGAGTTTCTTTTTTACCAGAGGGGCACCTCTTGCTCATAATTGAATTCATCCATAAGAAAGTAATTCCAAGAGGAAGAGAGTGCTAATAATGATCAGGAGGAATTTCTCGTGTAAGACATAAGCATCTGAGTCGTGATCTAAAAGGAAGCTAGGAATTCTACCAGGTGGAACTGAAAGAGTGCGTTCGAGGCTTGGAGAACCACTTGTGCAAACACACAGAGGCAAGAAATAAAATATTGCATACGGGGAATGAGGTAGTTGGCTAGTTAGCCTAGAATGGAAAGTAAATAAATGGGAGTAATTTGAAATAAAAGTGGAAAGCCTGAGTTAAGAGTCAAATTATAGAGGAGGACATTAAATCTCAAGATATGAGAGGCTTTGATTTTCTGCTAGAGGCAATAGGGAGTCATTAATGACTCTTGAGAAGGGGCATATCACAGTTAGATCTGTATTTTTGGAAGACCAATTTGGCAGCTGTATGCAGGACGGATTGACGAGAGGAAAGGTGGGAGATAGGGAGACCAATTAGGAGACTATTTCAATGATGAAGTTGAGGGGTGATATCTGACTAAACTAGAGCCTTGTGAATATAGAAAAAGAGACAGATATACAAACTGATGTGAAGGGAGGATTAATGAGACATGGCAACTGATTGTATATGGGGATTGGGAGAGAGGAAAGCATCAGGCATGACTCAAAGGTTGAGTACCCGAGTGATTGGAAAGATGGTAGAATCCTTAATAGAAATAGGGAATTTTCAAAGATATAAGAGTTTTCAGGAGAAGATAATGAGTTTGACTTTCAATGCTAAGTTTAAGATGCCTATAGGGTGTGCCTATTCTGGGTAGAGATGTCCAGCAGGCAATTAGTTGGCGATGTAGGATGGAAGGTCAGGAGGGGAATTGGGGCTGGATATCTAACGCAGACTTGGGAGTCAGTCATCTGTGTAGAGATACTGACAGTAGACGGTCTTCCCTGTCCTTGGTCTCCTATTTCAAGGTCCCATGCTGCCTTCCTCCTCCCCCACCCTCATTTCACCAAAGTACTTGGGTCTTTTTCTTGGCCTTTTTTTCTGAGGCCTTTCAGTTCACCCTGGGGGGGGGATGGTAGGTGGTTCCCCTCCAGCTCCCCAGCTTTGGCCTCTTAGCCCTCTTTTAGTCAGCAAGCTGTTGTTTCTCCCCACTGTCAACTGTACTTGGATCTACAAGATGGCCTTACCAGCACCAGTCCGAAGGACTTCAGATGTGTTTCGCAGTCCAGTAAAGTCAAACTGGTAGAGCCTCCAGGAGCGTTGGTCAGACACTTCAATGGAGTAGCGTCTCCAACGGTAAACAATCTCTTCAGCTGGATAACCATCTGGAAGACGGGAGAACCCAAAGAGAGGCTGAGGGCCACAGCCCTGAGGGCCTTCTTGAATGAAGTCTGCTTGGTTGTCTGGCCCCCTCTAGTCTAGTGACCCTTCATTTTCTACACATCCCAGAAACTTTCTTCCATTTTCATGGGAATAAGTTATGGTGCTGGCTTCCGCTTCTAGAGCATTTTACAGTACATTCAAGGAATCCAGGCCTCATTTTACAGAGGAAGAAACCAAGGCCCACATGGTTAAGGGACTGCCACTTATTTGTCCTCTAACCTTGAGGTTGTTGGAATTGGACTTCAGGTCCTCTACCTCCACATTATGGCCCTTTTCATGATTCTGCAACATTTGGGGCTTAAAATTGGAGGACTTCCCCTCTCTCCAACATGGAAGTTGGGTTTGGGTTTGGTTTTGACATTCTTTTTTTTTTATAATAATAGCTTTTTGCTTTTTATTTTCAAAGTGTATGCAAAGATAGTTTTCAACATTCCCCCTTGCAAAACCTCGTGTTCGAAAATTTTCTTCCTTCTTCCCACCTCCCCTAAACAGCAAGCAATCTGATACAGGTTAAACTTGTGCGATTCTCCTAAACATGTTTCCACGTTTATCATGCTGCGCAAGAAAAATCAGATCAAAAGGGGGAAAATTGAGAAAGAAAGAAACAAGTTCCAAACAGCAGCAACAAAAAGCGAAAATACTATGTTGTGAAAGTTGCATTTTTAAGATCATTTAACTAAGAATGAAGTAGAAGAACTGAGTAAAATTTAGGTTCGCCTTCAAATTCAGTAGGTGGCCCTGGGCTTCCCTCTGTCACTCTCTCATCCCTTTGCTGGATCCTCCCTGGACTAAAGAGCTCTCTCTGTCACTCTCATTCTCACTCTGCTTTTCTTCTGGGCAATGCGGGACAGTATAAGTGTGTGGGGAAGGGGTCGCTACCACAGCTTCAGGATAAACCTCCCTTAGTTCCTCCCATAATCGCTAGCTGTACCATTCCCTTGGCACTAAGCGTACATTGCTCCTTGATGCCTCTTGTCCTATGTGAGAGTGGCTAATGTGGAGACCAAGGACCCAGATTTGAATCTTGACACCGTCACTGTCCGTGGGACCTTTGGGCAAGAATGAACTTTGCTGGACATTTGTTTCCTCCTCTGTAAAATGGGAGAGTTGGACTAGATACCCTATAAGGTCTGTCTTATATTCTCTCTCTACCTCCTTCCCTCTCTTTCTCTGTCTCTCTCTGACTATCTCTCTGTCTCTCCTTTTGTTTATTCGATTTTTCCTCTGCACTAATTTTGTCTGCTCAGCTAAATGTCCATTCCCCAAGGGCACGTAGCATATCTTTCTCATCTGAGGCCCCCCCCAGTGGTGAGCACGGGGCCTAACAACAAAGTAGGTACCCAAGCAATATTTGTTGCCTGTCTCTAGTTGTGCAGTTCTCTCTACCGTCTCTGAAGTTTGAGTTCGATCGGCCTGCCATCACCCTAAAGTGATGCGTATCAAATACACAGAGAAATCGATTTCCGGATGTGAAACAGACCTCATTAGAAAATCCCTGAAGGCATGAAAATGCCCCGTCATTGTCATCACTGATTCTGCGGCCAAGTGAGCTCTGGGAGGACGCCCGTCCACCACCACTTTGGTCCCTTGATTTCTGGAGGTGCTAACCCCCAGTAGCCCAGGCAGACACGATCACTTGGGGGAGATTGCTGGATTCCCACTGAGGACTGCTTCAGTTTATGTGATAAAATGCCAAAGGGGTTGGGGAAAAGGGTCTGAACACTGTGCTTTGCATAGGGGAAGGAGGCCAGTGCTGACAGAATGACTCAACAGGAATTCTAACTTATGGGAAAGCTCTCACGTCCAGGGACCAGGAATCAGTAGGAGGGAAGGGGAGGATGACAAAAAGGATCTGGAAATCTCCACAGCAGGTACTTACAGCTAGAGAAGATGAGAGGGCAAGAATGAGTGTCCATTGGGAAGTTCTGGAGCTGGAGGAGACATTCAGCCTCTATGGTCAGCCTGGAAAGAAGGGAAGAAGAGAGGGAGAGAAAGAGAGAGAATTCATCCTTCCAGCTAGCCTGACTCATGGGATTTTAACTGGAAGGGACCCCAGAAATCACCCAGTGCCCCTTATCATTCCCACGATGGCTTAGAGCCCTGACTGGGTTAGAAAGAGTACTGGTTTAGGAGGCAGAGAGGAACAGGATCCAGATCTGCTTACAGATTCAGCTGCTTACAGCCTGTGGAAGGTCACCTGGATGAGCCTAGGCAAGTGATTTCCTTTGTCTAGGTGTCCATTCCCCCCTCTATAATGTGAGAAGATTGAACTAGATAGTTTCTCAGATTCCTTCTGACTCCATACTTCTGGGGCCTTCCTTGACCATCACCGGAGCCAGAGTCCTCCTTCTGGGCATAGGCCAGCCAGCTCCTTGGCCCCACTCCCTGTAGAAAAGAATGCCGAGACCAAGTCTCCCTGCACATTGACATAAAGGGGCCCGCCAGGGCAGGCGGGCAAACCAAGAACTCTGAACTGTTTTCTGTTGGTGAGAACCCGTCCCTGAATCCACCGGTACTTCCCATACCTAAGGGTGTAGAGAACCTTCCCGTCGTTCCAAATGCGCAGCAGTTGATTGGGGGTGGTGATCCAGTGCGAGTCGGCCCTCTTAGAGTTCCGGAAAAAGGTGTCGGGGATCCAGATGCGGCTTACCATGTTGCTGTTTAGAGTTAGGCCTTTTAAGGTGCTGTTGAAGCGGAGGCGGCGGTCATACCAGCTCTGGGCAAAGAAGATGTCAATGGTGTATTCCTAGCACAGAGGAAAGAAAGGTTCATTAAATTCCCCTGCCTGACAGACTGGGCAGGGCAGAGAGAGCAGACCAGGACAGCCAGCCAGGAGCTTAGGCACCCAAGAGGCAGTGTGGTACAGTAGAAAGAGTCCTGGACAGGAGCCCAGGAGGCTTGATTCCTGAGTCCGGTACTTAGAGTCACCTGTGGGACTCTAAGGAAGGTCATTCTGTTCTCTCTGAATATGTTTACTCAGGGGGAGTGGGGTGACCTTAGAAACTTTGCCTACAATGCTCTAATCCTAGTATGTCATTTGCTTACTTTTGTGACTTGAGACAAGGCACTTCATCTCTCTGTGCCTCAGTTTCTTCTTCGAAGATGAAAGAGTTGGCTTCAGACTACACAGAGTGGTAGACGGCAGATCATAGTAGCATGGATTTAGAGATGGAAGAGGTAGCAGAAGTCAACAAGTTCAATCCCTCATTTTACAGGTAAGGAAACTGAGTCACAGAGAAGTGAAGTGACTTGATCGGCATAGTCGATGTCTGAGGTGGGATTTGAATACGGGCTTTCCTGATGCCAGTACTACGTATTTCCAGAAAGTCTGGGTTCTATCCCTCAGGCTAAGATGGAGTATAGCAGGAAGCTCCAGAGTCAGTCTACCCTTGGCATCAAGGGCCTAGTCAGGGAGCGCAAGGCCTAGCCAGGAAATGATATGCAGCATGCCATCTCCTGGCTGAAACTTCAACCTTGGAGGACCTCACTTTGAAGCAGTTCATAACTCATCAGAAATCTCCTTTCCAACCTCTTGGAGAAGCGATCACCCAGCCTTTCCTTGATGATGTCCAGTGAAAGGAGCTCCGCTAGCTCCGTTTTGGAGCGGCTCTCAGAGCGAAGTACATCCCCCTCCCCTTACATCCAGCCTAAATCTGCCTCTGGGCAGCATTCACCTGCTGCTTTTCGTTCTGCCCTCTAAGGCCACGCTCAAACCCTCTTTTCGGCTAAACCCTCACCCACGTGATTGCCCTGCATATACCTGAAGGCGGCTCCCCTCCCCTCCCCAAGCCTTTGCGTTTCAACTGAACGTTTCCAGTTCTTTTCATTGATCCTCATAACAAGTTCTGTTTCAGACATGCTCCATATGACACGCTTGGAGGTTGAGATGTCCAGTAGGCACTTGGCAATGTGGGAGTGGAAGTCAGGAGGGAAGTCGGAGCTGGATAGATGTTGGAAAAATGGGTATAGAAATGATAATTGGAGCCAAAAGAGATCCCCAGTTGAAACAGTCCAGAGGGAAGAGATGAGGACATAGCCCTCTTCCCAAATGCTGGAGCCCCGTGCCGATCACTAGCTTCTGGGCTCCTCTCATGGAGCCCAAGTCTGTGTGAGCTTTCTTAGTCACACCATTGGCTCAGCTTCCCTTTTCTTAAGGCTTTACCCTTCTACCTCACTGCATCAATGAAGACGCTAGAAGCTAAAAAGAGCATTGACTGCCAATCCTTCCTCTAGTCCTTATTACCTCTATGATCCCTGGGTCAGTGATTAAATTTCTAAGCCTCACTTTCTTCCCCTGCAAAACTTTCTCTAAGGTCCTTTTCAGCTTGAAATTCAGTGATCTTATTTCTTTTTCATTCGTCTGTGGGTATATGGAAGAGTGAGAAGTAGCAGATGGAGCAAAGACTCAGAGCAGCATAGACAGAGAGAAACTCACTTTCTCTCTTAGTCTCTGTCTTTATCTCCTTTATATGTGTGAACTTTAGATACCAGAGGTGGCTGGCCTAGGGGTAAAGTGGGGTATGGGTAGGCCGCTTTTCAAGTAGTCATTAGCAAGACTGGAGGACAGAGGGGTCATGGGAAAGAGCAGAGCAAGGTGAGGAGACATGGAAGGCCTGTGGGATGAAGTGGCGTTTCCCTGTTAGTGAGTGGACTCTAGGCTGCATTTACTGTCTCCCTGCTGTACAGAATGCATCTTGTCTTGCATATGTATGAAATGCTAATTGAGTCTGGTGACCAATTTCATCTCCAGCATTTCTGACATACTCAACATACAAATCATAAAGTAGAGAATAATATTCAATATATAATATTCTCTCTCTTCTTCCTTCCCTCTCCCCCAGTATCCTCCCCTTTCCCTCTCCCCTGTCTCATTTATTAAATATAAGATTTTTAAAATCTCATAAACAACAGTGACAAGGGTGGACATCCCTATTATTTAATGGGAATGTTTTTCACTTCATATTTCTCCATTGTACAAGATATTAGGTTGTGGTCTCAAATCTATTCTTCATCATAGTAAGGAACCTCATACTATTCCAATATTTGAACATAAACGAATGCTGAATTTTATAAGAAAAATCTGCACCTGATGTCATGAAATCTCTGGGTTTTTTTCACTTGTTTATTGCATAAACAAGGAAGGAGAAAGAAGCTAGCATGTGACAAAAATCTAGGAAAGGATAGACTGAGTCTCAGACAAACCCGCCAATCTCACCTTTGGGAAGAGGGCACTCTCTCAGAGACATCAATGGTTTACAAAAGATTTCAGTGATCTGCATTATTCTCACATTAGAACTATTTTTAACTTCTTTTTTTTTTTAATTTGTGTTTATTTTATTAAAAAAACACAATAAGAAAAAAGAAAAACAGAAAAGGAATACAAAACAAAACAAAATATCATCATATTCCCAGCAGGACATCAGGGAGGACTCAAAATCTATAAGAATAAATCACCAGTTCAAGAAAGGATATAATAGTAGAAGAAATTATACTCATGAGTGTCAATAAATTTTTTCTAAGAAAAATACTGATGTTGGCCATGCTTGGAGCAGTGGAAATACTGCTACATTTGGAGTCGAGAGACCTGGATCCAAATCCGATCTCTACCTGTGTGACCTTGCACAAGTGTCTTCATATTTCTGATTCTCATTTTGATGCAACTGAACGCAGGTTCCTTTAGTAGAATGTGAAGATCCTGAGCAGCTTGGAATAGAACACTGTACTTGGAGTCCAGAAACCAGAGTTCAAATCCTACCCCAAAACAAAGCTCACACATCTAGAGAATGATTGTGTAACAGTCCATTTGACCTCTGTAGCCTTAGTTTTTTCCACTGAAAAATTAGAGGAATGGCCTCAAAGACCCTTTGTTCTAAATCTTTGGTTCTATTCATTTCATTTCTATATCTTTAGAACCTAAAATGATGCTTGATAAATAGTAGATGGTTAATAGATGGTGGTGGGAATCCTGGCAAGATGGTCAAAAAAGGTAATTTACAGTAAGGGGTCTCCCTTCAGCAACCCGATTAACAGAAAGTCCTCCAATGTAACAAGATGAGTAATTACCAGGAAAAGAAAACTGAAAGACCGTGACATGTGTTAGAGGTAGGCAGATGGAAGAAGTGAAAGAGAAAAGGGAAGAAGAGACTCAATACAAGGGCTTCTTGGAATTACCCTCGTTTGTAGCAGTGTGCCATCCTTCTATAACATGTCCCCTGGGTTCTGCATATGATCTCAACCACTTAAGCAAGAGCAGAACAATAATGTGAGGGGAAAACAATTTTGGAAGACCTCAGAACCCTGACCTATGTGACCTATCAGGACTTCCAAAGACCAATGATGGAATGTAACTTCCACTTCCTAGCTAGCTCTTGGTTTTAAATATTGGTAAATATTTAAATTTGGTCAGGTTGAAAAGATGTTTTCCAATGCTTATGCTTTTTAGTGCTTTTCACATACATTGGTATTAGATTTTGTCAATGGCTTTCCCCTGCATCTATTAACATGATTAGATTTTTTTTGTTATTTTGTGTTGTGTATATCGATAATTATGTTAATTGTTTCCTTCTATTGAACCATTCTTGCATCATTGGTACAAATACCATTTGGTCATAGTGAATTATTCTCTGAATTTTGTCATCAGTGAGTCTGGTGTTTGGCTTTTCTTGTGTTTTGTCTCCTCCTGATCTGGATATCAGGACCATAATTTTTCATAAAATAAGTTTGGCAGATTATCTTCTCTGTATATTTTAAATAATAATAATGGTAGTATAAGTAATAACTGAACTTTAAATGCTTATTAGCATTTACTTGTAAAGCTATTTAACTCAGTTTTTGACATAATTCTGGAAACACAGAAAAAAGGTAAGAAAAAATTAAAGTCAGAAAAGTCAGAAAATAATAAAATTATTTCTAATTGCTGAAGACATGATGACATAGGTAGAAAACTTTGCAGAATCAGAAAAGAAACTGAGATAATGAATAGACTTAATAAAGCAGCAGGATACCAAATAAATCGATAGAAATTATCAGCATTTCTATTCAGTAATAAGAAAGATCAGGAAGAAACAATCATACAAGAAATTACATTCAGAATAATGACAACATCCATAAAATATATGGGGTTGAGACTAAGATACAAACATAATTTTTACAAGCGTAACCGTAACATTCTGCTCACAGAAATAAAGGATGACAAATAATTAAATAAATAGTCAATTCTCATGACTAGGCCATGTCAATATTATAAAAATTGTCATACTTCCTAAAGTAATTTAGAGATTTAGTGCCAAACCAATTGAATTGCTAAGTAGACAGTTTACAGAACTATACAAAGCCATCACAAAATTTACTTGGATGAGCCAAAGGCTCAGAATCTCAAGGAAAATAATAGGAAAGTACAAATGTAACAGACCTAGCATTACTAGAGCTCAAAGTATAACAAAGAATAGTAACCATCAAAAAACTCTGGTTTTGATTTAAAAAAACCCAGAAAAGTTGATCAGTAGAATGGATTAGATAAACAAGAAACAGAGATGACTAAAAACAATAGCCTATTGTTTGATAAACCTAAGAACACCAAGGAAGGAATTCCTTTTTGACAAGAATACTGGGCAAAACTGAAAAAAAAATTGTCTCAATTTGGGTATGGATCAGCATATCTACCATATGCTACAACAAGCTTGTTGACATAATGGTCATATCATAAGAAAAAATAACAGTTGTAGAGTCAGTACCTTTCACTGCTAGAATCAGGGAAGGAAATCTTTTTTAAAAATTATAACTTTTTATTGACAGTACACATGCATGGTAATTTTTTACATTATCCCTTGCACTCACTTCTGTTCCGATTTTTCCCTTCCCTCCCTCCACCCCCTCCCCTAGATGGCAAGCAGTCCTATATATGTTGAATATGTTGTAGTATATCCTAGATACAATATATGTGTGCAGAACCAAACAGTTCTCTAGTTGCACAGGAAGAATTGGATTCAGAAGGTTAAAAATAACCCGGGAAGAAAAACCAAAATGCAAATAGTTTTACACTCACTTCAGGGAAAGGAATCTTAAACAAGAGGTTTATGAGAACATAAAGACAACACAAGCAGGTTCAATTATATGAAAAATCTAAAGAGCTTTTGCATGAATAAAATCAGTGAAGATAAGGGGGTAAAAATGAATAAAAGTTTTTTTGTGCCAAACATTACCAAAAAAGTCTGATATCTAAGATATAGAGAAAATGGGCCCAAGTATATATTACCAAGAATAGTTCAATCAGTACATAAGTGGACAAAGAATATAAATAGTTTTCAGAAGAAGAAATGCAAACTATAAGTGACCTTTTGAAAACATGCCCTGAATCACAAATAGTAAGAGAGATAGACACTTAAACAACTAGCATGTTTCGCTTCACATTGTGTAAATTGGCAAAGATCATCCCCTCAAATGGAACTAGTCAATATTGGAAGGGCTATGGGAAGACACTGATGGGAAAGCTGTGAATTTGTCCAATGATTCTGATTAATTTGTAAATAAGCACCACAAGTGCCCATAGAACTTCACTGTTGGGTCTTTATCCCAAGAAAGTCTATGACAAACAAAGGTCCAATATATGCCATGATATCCTAGCAGTGTTCTACATAACCACGCCGCCACCAACAAAAACAATCTAGAAACAAAACAAGTGCTCGTCATTTCAGACATGGTCAAAGAAACTATTATATTATATTGGATATTACAGGATGTTTTACAGAAAGAAATGACAAATTGAATGAATTCACAAAAATAGGGCAAGATCTGAATTACCTGAGAAAGAATGAAAATAAGCTAAACCAATAGATTATGAGCTCCTTGGGAGCAAGGACTATCTCCTTTCTTTGTATCCCAGGGTTTTAACCTGGTCTATAACTTAGACTGGCCCAAAGCAGGCACTTATTTATTAATTTAATTATTAATGCATGCTCTGACTGACTGGCCTCATCAATATAAATGAAAATAAGACCAAAGTGAACTAAGGACCTGAATATCCCATGATGACGTTAGCCAACAGATAAGAGAACACCTCCCATCTCGTGGCAGTTGGCAGGGGTATAAAAATACATACACTTCCAACATGGCCACTGAACACATCGTATTTGCTAAGCTTTTCTTTGTTCTAAGATGAGTCAGTGTAATTAGGGAAGTTTGGGGATTTATTTTTGCTTGTTTTTATAGAAATGATTGATATAATAACAAAAGACATCAATATATTTTTAAATAAAAAAGCAGTGGGCTGAAAAGAGACAAAATTATTACAAATGCTAAAGTTTTTTCAAATTCCTCCCAGGCCTTTGCACTCTGTTCAGACCTTCAGAGCTCATGAATTGCCAGTAACATTGCCAGGATTATGCCATACTCATGACCAAGTTCTAGATTCAGATATTCACAGGCTGTCTCATCAGTTACCTACAACTCACCATTTTATTCAAACCCTTGTTCAAAGTGATTCTTCTTTCCCCCCCCCTTGATTGAGTTTGGTCTGGAAAGGGAACTCCCAAGTTGGGAGCTAAGTCTAACAAGTGTCAAATGGGTGGGGTCTGAGTCCTATTTTTGTTTTTGCTTTTACATGTGATGTGGTCTTCTGCCTAGAGTGCTCTGAGGTCTGTTGTGTATGTATGTTGTGTATATCCGATCGCTATCATTTCTCATGACTGAGGGCAGATCGCATTTCCATCCCTTTGGGAATTTCTTTATTATGGAATGGAATGACCATTGGCATATCTCATACCACTGAGCTAGCCACACCCAAAAAATTCTCTGGTGTCTTACAAGCCTCCGTTCATGCTACACGAGCAGCCCTGCTCAAGCACATGGAGTGGGCCCTCTTCCAAGTGGGTCACTTTTCTGGAGAACTGACATATTGGGAATCACATGTGGCCATGTGGTGGGTTTCATCTTACATAGGTCAAGCAAAGATTGATACATAGTCTGAAACTCGTGGCCATGTGGCAAGCTGGAGGGCAGGACTCTTGGAACCTAACCTCCTCATGGTCATGCAGTAAGTTGTAAAGCCAGGGCCGCTGCCCGACTGAGGCTCGTGGATTCTGTTGGGCCCGTTTGGCATCATGGAGATAAACAATCAGTCGGTTTCCTGAATGCGTTATTTTTCCATCGCTTGTTTTGATGCCTCAAAGACACAGGCACAGAATATAATTTGAAACACAGCAGTCGAATTGCAACCTGTTAAAATTGAATGGCTAAGCTTGTTCCCTGTTATCTCACCTATTCAACAAGCACATTTATTAGTGTACTCAAGAGCCTTCTTGAAGGAAAGTAGAAAAGAAGATGGGGGAAATTTTGGTTTAGAAGAGACCAGAAGATGGGAGAGGACCCGGATTCTCCTAGACCATTATTACTGGTGGGTGGTCCAAGACTGGAATAACACCAGATACTGGCCTGGGAGTGTGGAGTTCTGAGTCCCAGTCCGTCCTCTGCCACAAATTCATTGACTTTGAAGCTCAGAGAAGTAGACTTGTCCAGTTTGCCCAAAGTAGTTGGATCAGAAGTGATCATTTAGACTCTTCTAGCTTCAGCATTCCCTGAATATGAATATTCAAAAGCCCCACCTCCAATGACTCTGGCTTTTCTTGAGATCTTCTGTGGACATGTGACCTTAGCTCCCCAAGAGCCATAGCTCAGAATTAGCATTCAGGCTTTGAGCTGTTCACTAGTAACTAAACTAGAAGATGATTTATGACAAGGGAATATTTTGTAGAAAGGCCAGTGATGTCCACATAAACTTTCCATTTGAGACGCTCGCAGACGTCTTGGGGAGCTAAGGTGACATGTCATTAGGAGAGCTCAATCCCTACCATTAAGGCCTTCCTTCTGAAGCTCTCAGTGCTGAAAAGAGGACCATCTGGTGGTCTCATGCTCATCCCAAGCACCTGAATGAATCCCCATTTTCACCTGCTCATCATCTTTCCGAAGTCCTATTTCTCACAACATTCTTACATCGAGAGGGTTTTGAAGCCCAAATTGTATTTTCCCATATCAGAAAGGTGTTATTAATTGGCTCATTTAGCTAAGGGATAATGTTTAAAGTTGATGTCAATGTGCATTCGTGGAGCCCACCAAAGCAGACAAGTCCCTTCAAGTTTTCATGTTCCTTTTATGACCTCTACGGATAGGGAGGGATGAGAAGTCAGCTTTTCCCCTGAATATAATTGGGACCAGTAGAGGAGAAGAGATTAAGCAAAACAACAATTCAGCCCCATAGCGTTCTGAACTCTTGCAGCAATCTGGAAGAAGGTAAGAGTTCATGACACTAGGCCCGGTCCTCTATGCCTCATTTCATGGGCAAGGCAAGATTTATTATACATGCTCTGAGTGGATACCTCCAGAATGCGACATCTGTTCAGACGTACCTCTGTACGTGATGCAGAATCTGATGGAGGCAAACCTTGCATCTCAGGGCTTCGTGGGGCCTATTGAGATATCTCTTTCAGCCACCAGAGCCAAAGTCCTTCCTAGATTCCAGTTGGGGGGGGCACTCTAGAAGGGAACTTAAAAGCTAGAGATCGTTCAGAGAAAAGCAATCAGCACGGTAAAGCCTTTGAGAACCAGGGCATAGAAGAGATAGTTGGAGGAGGTAGAGTTGTGTAGCCCCACAAAGATAAACCTTTGAAGGATGAAAAAATTACCTTCAGGTACCTGAAGAAGGTTTAGACTGATCTCTAGGGCTTCAGAGGGCTGAATGAGGGCCAGCGGGTAGAATCTCTAAGGAAGCTGACTTGCGCTTGATTTAAGGATAAAAGTGTTCGTGATAAGCTGCCCCGGGGGGAAAGAAATGCTCTTCATGAGATAGTAAGGTCCCTGTGCCTGGAGGTATTCCAGTAGAAGCTTAAATCCCTGTTTGTGAGGGGAGACTCTCAAGGAGTTGCCTAAATGCAAGGGAAGGTCAGATGAGGGGTTTCCCAAGAGCCTGTCCCCTGGAGCCTTCAGCAATGAGGTCACTTCCCTCTTGCATGCCGGGGCCCAGGTTTGGTCCCTACCCCTCCATGTCTGGTCTTGCCAGAGTCAGAAAGTCATTGAGCTCTTATCTTTTGCATACAAGCCCAATGACCTAGTTCCAAAGCTTTTAGCTTCCGCTTAGCAGCAGTGGTGTCCAGGGAATTCGGAGAGTCCTTGAGTTTAGACATGACATCAGCCAGACTGCAAGCAACTGGTGGCCGGCAGACCCATCTGTCTGCACTCGCTGACGAGGTCGTTATTAAAAGCGAGCTGTGGCCAGAGGAAGCTAAGAAAGCAGGTGGAGCGCCAGAATGGAGGAGGAGATTTCTGGACACCTTGAGGCCAGAGCTCGAGCATCCCCAGGACAAGGCTGCCTGTTTGATTTCTGCCCTCCCATTGTCAGGATTTGTTATTTCTGTCACTCTGAGGTGCCAAGCTGAGAAGAAGCCAGAGTATAAGTAGTCCTAGAAAGCCAGCAAGGACTTGAAGCAGCAACGGTGACCTCTACGAGGCCTTTTGCCAAAGTCCAGGTCAACCCTGAGTTAAAATGGGGCCTGCTGGAGCCAGCTCCTTGGTCGTTGCCTTTCTCTTTTGACCCCTTGGATATTCGAAGGGAAAGATGGGGTTTTGGGCTTCTTTTGAGGACAGAGTTCTTCTGTAACAGTTTCTGGGGAGAGGCAGTATGGGGCAGTAGTATGGGCGCAAAATTATGAGTCAGAAAACTTGGACTTCTATCCTTGGTCTGTTGCCGAATAGCCGTGTGTCCTTGGCCAAATAACTCCTCCACTCTAGAGGAGGGTCACAGTTTCTTCCTCTGGAAAATGGCAAGTTTGGACTGTGCTATCCATAAAGGCCCTTCCAGCACTGAAATTCTATTTACTTGACAATATCAGAAAAGCAATGTCATCAACTAGCCCAACTGGTAACGGGGGCAAGTTGGTGGGAGGGGTTGCCGTGGTGCAGGGGACAGGACGAGACTGAGGTCTGATGGTGGGGTCCTGCCAAGACTGGGATGGAGAGCCTTTCGCTGGAGAGTTCTGGAGGTGTCCGAACCTTCTGCCTCCAGAATACTGAGGTAAAGCACCACAGTAGTAGATGCCCAGGGAAGAAACACGGCCTATCCTATGGCGGCACCCTAAAACAGAATCCCACTTCTCCCATGCTAGCTTTAGGTCTGAAGAAGAGGTATCCCTGAGGCTAAAGAAACACAGTGAGACAAGAGGAGTGGCTCCTCCCTTCTTACTAGACGCTTCTCTACATCGCCACCCAACATCACTACCATTATCATTACAGCCAACAAACTTGAAGGTTTGCGGGACGCTCGATGTACATCGTCCCCTTTGCCCTTTACAACAATCCTATCAGGTAGACACTGTGCCCATTACTATCCCCATTTTCCAGATAAGAAAACTGAGACCAAGAGATGAAGTGACTTGCTTAGGGTCACACAATGTCCAAGGCAAGATCTGAGCCCAGGTTTGGCGGACGCAAATTATCCAATACTCTGGGTTGTGTCTCCTATACTTCTGTCCTAATACACAGACAAGTCCCTGTGCTTTTTCCCCTGTCCCCTGTGAAACTCACCCTTGGTTACGCCGTACAAAGGAACAGAAACTTCGGGATGCCAATGCTCATCGCTCCTTCCCGGGCAAAGGTAACAGTCCAAGAATCTGGGGCCTTCCTGGCCCTCTCTTAGTTCTGAAGAAGCAAGCCGCTCCCCCTGATGATCTTTGCCAAGGTCCATCGGTGAGTGCTAGTCATTCTAGGCCATTCTATTAGCTGCCCTCTCCAGCAGGCAAAGCATTAACCTCCTATTTAGCCATGCCTTTGGAGGGCAAGCTCAGAAACTCTCCAGATATCCGAGACAGACCCCCCCTTTTAGGCTGCTCTCAGGCTAATGTGTCCATCCCACAGAAGGTCCCACAGATCTCCAGGCTCAGGCTTCAGCCTGCTTCAACCTGCTTGGGCTACTATGCCCCTGAGTACCCACATTAGGAAACATGGATTCACATTCTACACCCACTCTCCTGAAGCTCACAGTTTTCCTGCAAAGGACAATTTTGTTCCGACTCTACACAGTGCAAGCTGGCTGCTTCTGCTTGGCTGAAGTAAGGTTGCTTTTATGTGATGGTTACCTCTGCCACTGATTAGCTCTGGGACCCCTAAGGCAATTCATTTTCCTTCCTTGGGACTCAGTGTCCCCATCTTGCAAGATAGTTGGATGAGACAATCTTTTTGCCACCAAAACCGTCCATAATTCTAGGAAGGGGTACATAACCTTTTTGGTTCATTTCCTTATGATCCCTCTGGCTGGCTAGGAAGTAAATGGGCTTTCTCAGGCCCCTATGAGCAGCAAAATCTTCTCAAGAAAAGAAATGGGCACTTGCCATTAGTGAAGAAGGGCAAGAATCATTCCTAGTCTCAAAGGCAGAGCCACTCTGCCCTTGCCAGTGTCCCCCGGGTGGCAGTTGCATGCTTTCTGGTTTCGGGTGAGCACTGCTCACCAGCTGCCCCAGAGTGGCTCAGATGCGCGGGGGTGGGGATGGCTAGACAAGCCCAGGGTGACCTCCCTTCTCAGCCCTGCTCCTTTGACACTGCCTGGCATGGTGTGCTGAGTGGGCACCCCCGATGCTCTCGTTGATTGATAGATGGATGGCGTGAGAAGGTGGTAATTGCGTTCTTCAGACTGCCACATATGAACTCTGGTTGTCCTTCAGCATTTGGCATCTCTGACATTCTCAAAAACCTCCCTCCCTTTCCCCCCCATCTTGCTTGTTCCAAGCTCCTGCTCGAGCCAAACTCCCATCTGCCAACTTCTCCTGAAATTCCGTAATTGGGCAAGGAAAAAAGACAAAAGGTCTTTGCGTCTCAAAGTCACACAAAAGAACAATGGGGATGGGGCTGAGGATGAGGATGAAGAAGAAGAGAATGGGGACGGAGGAGGGCATGGGGATGGAGAACTTGGGTTTCTCAACTCCCAAACAGAGAAATACATTCCATGCTACACCCTCCTAAAGTCTGATGGACCTTGGAAGAAGATTCCGCTCAGCCTGATGAACAATTATGAAGCGGTTCCTGAGTACCAGACACTGTCCTTGGTGCTGAGAATACAGAGGCAAAAGCTAGACGGGCTCTGCCCTCAAGGACCTTTCATTCAACTAAGAAGCTAGAATGTATTCATAAGTAGATGCAAGAGGTACAGGTCATACAAAGTCATTTTGAGAAGGAGAAAGTGCTAAGACTGTTGGAGAGAAGAATCAGGGAATATCTTCTGTAGTAGATACCATCTAAGCTGGGCTTTGAGTGAATATTTTCCTGGCACGGAGAGAACAGCAAGAGAGAGACAGCTTAACAAGACCACAAAAGAGACTGAGTTTGGAAGTCAGGAGAGACATGGGAATGTCTCTTCCAATACTTCCCGTGACTGTGGACGTGTCACTTAGTAGTTCTGAGCCTCCGTGTCCTCATCTGAAAAATGGAGATGAGAACTACAACATGATTGTTGGGAGGTGCTTTTGAAATTGTGAAGGCTATATAAAGATCACCTTTAGCTATTACACAAATAAACAAAATTGATCTTCTTTCCATGGACTTCACCATTTCAGTGATATTTGGGTCTCTGTTTTGTCCATGACTCCTCCGTGCACAGCATTTCAGCAGCCAGCCCAGGTTTGGGGGCTGAGAGAGCCACCATTGAAATTCATTTCTGATATACCACCCCCTGCCCTCTGACTTCCAGGATGACCGGGACAGACATAGGAGTGGACACTGGCTAAGCACTTTGAAAGGCAAATGGATCTCTCCACTTAACTGGGCTCACTGGCCTTGGACAAGTTCCCTTTGCTTTGTTCCAGTGACTGGAGCCTCGGGGGAATGATAATCAGGCAGAAGAGAGAATGAATGGGAAGATGGTGCTTCCCAAAATGCTACTTCTTTACTTTATCTCTAGCATTGCTCCTGATTTTTCCAGCAAATGCCCAATTACCATTCTAGCTGCTTTGCTTCGTCTTGATTGCCTTGGTATTCTCTTTGTCATATGATAGGATGAAATCTGAATTTCATAGCGATATCTCCCAAATACTTTTGGGTGGCCTTTATGCCAGTTGATAAGTGCTTCAAGGCATCTTTTTATTTAAAAAATGTTATGGTCTGCTGGACTTCGGATTTTCTCTTTGTAGGGGGACTCCCCATGTGGAAATTCCAATTGCTAATATAGATGAACAACTTGCCTGTAACTTACCATCTTGGAGAGCTGCTTGGGCCAATAAAAAGTAAAGTGACTTGCTCAGGGTCATGCAGCTTGTATGTGTCAAAGGCAGCACTAGTTTTGTCTGACTCCAAGGCTGGCCGTCTATCTATTTTGCCATGCTGTCTCAGATATTACACAACTTATTTTTATATCAGCTTAAGCAACCATATATTGTCTGGCCTCAGTCTTCCTCTCTCTCGAATGAGAACCAGGAGTAGTATATATGACCTTGAAGATGCACCTAAGCACCCAAATCCCTTGGCTTTCCCTTGTACCTGGTATTCCCTCCACCTTCTAATTTGTCAGCTTCAATATATATATCCCAAGAGGGGCAGGACATGAGGCAGACCCAATCAAGATTTCACTACCTCAGCTAAGAAGAGTTTCTTTCTAAAGAAAGAACAGCTGGCCTTCGTGGGATTGCATTGTTGTGGCAATTCTTTTTTGGATAAAATGCTACCAGAAGTCCCTTCCAACTTTAGCCTTCTGGGATTCTGGAAAATTACAAAACCGATGACCTTCCATTGATCGGAGCCAGAGCTAGAGCTGGAGACAAAGACAGAGATAGAGCTGTATCAGTTGTATGGGTCGTTGAAACAACTGCAAATCATAACCCGGACAACCGTTTTGTCATCTACTTGGCTTTTCCTGGGGAGATTGTTAGGCTGCACCTTTTTGAGTAATGACAGATCTCACTTTGGAGGCTCTGCAGTGTCCCGGGCCTTGATACGATCAATACAATGTCATTTGCAAACAGAAACATCTGCAAGACCTCAGCATCTTTAGACAATCCTTCTTCCATTTGGACGTTTTGTTGGACTTCCTCTGGGACAGGGGTGGCGAGCTTCCATCTCTCTACTTCAGGCCTCATCCGATATTCCTAATCAGGCTTGTGATTCAGACTTCTCTCTACTGCAGCATGTTGTAAGGAATCTTGTTTCATTTGAACACATGTGGGAAACAAAATAAAACTAAGAACAACTAACATGTATATGTTAGTTCACTTTGTGCTCACTCTCAGAGGTATCTGCCTCCAAACTGGCTGCCCTTTTCCCATGCTGGTATCCTCATCCCTCCCCTTTCAGCACTTTGTCTTTCCTAAATAGAATGTGAGCTCCTTTAGAAAAGGCTTGGGACAAAGCCAAAATTTCATAAATGCTTTATCTATCTGTCTCTTCATCCGTCTATCCATCTGTCCATCAATCTACATCTTTAGATCCTATCTACCTACCTACATATCTGGCCATCCATCTATCATTTGTCATCTGTCATCTCTCTATTCATTGATCTATCAATTATGTCTGTCTGTCTATACATTTATTTATTTACCTGCATATCTATCTGTCTATATCTATCTAACCATCCATCCATCCATTTACCTACATATCTATCTGTCCATCCATCCGTCCATCCAGCTATCCATCGATCCACCTATCTACTTGCATCTCTATCTATCTATCCATCCATTCATCCATCTACCGGCATATCTATCTTTCTAGCTACGTATATCTATCCATCCTATATATATATATCTATATATCTATATCTATAGATATAGATATAGATATATCCTATGTATCTATCTATCCATTCATTCTTCCATCTCTCCACCTGTATATTTATCTGTCTATTCATCCATCTATCTACCTGCATATCTATCTTTCTATCCATCCATCCATCTTCGCAAAACACTTAATTCATGATAACATTGGCCACAATGATAGAATTTTGTTTCTAATATACACACAAGTTCCTTCTGTTGATCAGTGCATTCCACTTGAATTTGCCTGAGTTACCTATAAGTATACCCCACTTAATATTCTTAATTGGCTCCAAGGAAACATGGCATTAGGTAAAATGCAGGGGACTATGGGAACAATGAGCTAAATGGGCAACCAGCTGAATGATGTTACAGGGACTTCCTGGTGGGGTTTGGTTATAATGTATTCATGACATTAGTGGGGAATGGCAATGATTGGGGGCTATGCCTTATTATGCAGTGAATCTGTTCTTTCTTACCCCATGACCTCGAGAACAAGCATTATTATGTTAATAATAACAATAACTGGCATTTGTGTGGTACTTTAAGGTTTACAAAAGGCTTTACATACATAATGACATTTCATGTTATTCTGAAAATTCAGTTTCAAAAGGCTCAGTTGTACATTTAGTGTACTACCACTCCCTTCTCTATCATCATCATTAAAAAAACACTTAAGCATTTACCTGTATAGATGCATTTCTTTCCAAGATCACCTATGGTGTGCACAACCATTGTTCTCCAACAAAAAGCTGAGTAGAATTAACTCTGAAGGAGGTTATGGAATGGCATGTTAGGCCAAATAACAATCTTAGGGGAGCTTTTTGGAACCATATGGAAAGGAGGATTTTCCATAGTGACCAGCCCTCACAGAAAAAGGACATTGTAGGTCACAAATCTAGAAAGTCTGAGCTGGAAAAGTCCCTGGAGATAGATTGTCCAGTCCCCTAATTTTGGATCATAAATTCCTTGAGGGCAGGAGCTATCTTTTGCCTCTTTTTGTATCCCCAGAACTTGGCACAGTGCCTGGCACGTAGCAAATACTTAATAAATATTAATTGATTGAAAAATAGAGCAAGTGGAAGGGATATGGCTAAGGTCGTATAGCTAGTCAGTGACAGAACCAGGGATCAAACTCTAGGTTTGTGACCCAGAGGGCCACTCATTCAGCCAAATGTCTTGTCTGTCGTGGGACACCAAGGAACAGTCTGTAGGAGAACAATCGTGTTGTTCCAGAAAGTGTCCCAGATGCCTCTTGATTTCCCTGTTCTATATTTGGCGAGTTGTCTCAAGCATGTGACCTCTCTGAGTTTTCACCATCTTGAGGGTGATCTATTTCAAGCATTCTCCTTTCTGCTCCTCTGAAGTCCTTCTCTGGTGTCTCATCATGTTCTGTAGGTGACCATGAGCTCTCAGATTCTGCCTCCTCCAGCTTTTCTGAAACCGAAAAGGTTTCAAGTCTGGATCCAATGATAGAGTACTTGCCTATCGTCTGAGGATCAGTCTAGCGAATTACCAAGAAGCTCAGCGTCAGGCCATTCACTGACTGGGAGGTCATATCCCCACTAGTCACAGCTGCTCTTGAAAACAGTCTACTAAGTCATCAAGAAGCTGAAGGGTGTGTTGGTAGAGGGAGTGGATCCTTGAAATGTTGAAGGAAATGGGACGTCACAAGGGTTTCCGATTACCGATTTCAAGTCTTGAGGGATGCCCCATTCTAGCACCTTGTCGTCTGGTGACAGCCCCCATTGCCTGTGCCATCTCAGAATCATGTGATTTCAATCAGAACTGAAAGGGACTGACTCAATTCCATCCAAGTCATGACTCTCGGAACAAAATGGAATCTCAATGACCATCTACCACTGCAGGAATGTCCTAGAAGTCATCCCCAGCAAGTAGCTATCCTGCCTTTATTAGATGTACTGTCCCTATGGGAGAGCCTTCTTACACAACCCCATTCCAAGTGTGAGAGATCTCGTACATGGGATCAGTGTATCAAAGAGCTAGAACTAGAAGAAACTTAGAAGGCATCCCATTCAACCCTCTTTTTATAGTGGAGAAAAGGGAGAACCTGAGATGATACCTACTTGCCTAAGACCACGTAGGTAAGAAATGGTAGAGCTGAAATTTAGCTCTACCAGCTTACGACTACTCAGGTCTTCTGACTCTCTCCTCTGTCCTATCTCCAATCATCTGCCTTGCCCACCTAAAGATGATTCCACTCTGGGAAGGTGGCGAGGGAATCCTTAACGATCGGTGAGTTCCCGTCTGGGACCACCTTATCTGGGACCAGCCAGCGCTTTCCCCACCGCACCACAGTCTTTTATAGTGCAAGAAGGAAGGGCACTGAACTTGGAGTCAGGAAGATATGAAATTGAATCCTGCCACGGTCTTTTTTTTACCAATTATGTGATCTTAGGCAAGTCACTTAATCTTGCCTCCATTTCTCCATCCATAAAATGGGAATAATAATAATAGAACTTTCCAGAGTTGTAGAAGGATCAGATGAGAAAGTGGAAAGTGTTTTTGTGAACCTTACAGCCCCATGTAAGTACTAGCTATCTTTCTTACAACAAGCTGATTATGTCCCTAACCCTTGCTATTTATGACTTTAGAGATCTCACTTATAGATCCTCCCTCCTGGATCCAGCCTCCCATACTATAAGAGGCATCATTTTTGGCCTCCCCAAAATGCTGTTGCGGAGTCTTTAGATCTAAAGATCCACCAAACATCGATGTTGGCCCTGCCCAATGGCCCTGCCGATATCCTCATTGCCTTTGCTACGTTTCATACGCTTAGCTTAAAGAGCTCTTGAGCATCTGCTTGCAATAGATAGCTTCTATGTCTTCCCTTCCCTGTAGAAGCCCCCCGCCTCTCTGGACCTCAGTTCAATGAATACTGCCAGGACCACATATGACATTGCTTTGATGCTGGGTCTGACTGAATGTGAGATGCTGGGCAGGACGGTCTCTTGAAATCCCTTTCCTTTGCTTCTGCTGCCTGATTTCCCCTGGGCCCACTCTAGTATCTCTTTTGTCATAGGTACCTAACTATATATTAGCTTTCATAACTTCTGTGGACAGCAAAGGGAGCCTAGCTAAGTCTTTGATTTCAAGAATCAAGAAATTCCAGGGGTGCCAATAGGGGACGCTTAGGGAAGGGAAGGGGAGAGTGGCTAAAGCTGCAACACACATGGTAGAGAGGCAGCAGGAGATGCACAGTGGGTCTCAAGCTTCCCCCTGTCCTTGTGACTACCCTTTCTACGAAATAACACTCACCATTCTCCCATTGAATTAATTGATGGGCGAAGATCATGGTTTCTAACATGAGCAATTTATTGTTCTAACAATTCTAACATGACTTATCTATTTGTTTGTACTGTTCTGACAAATGTTTCTCCATCCATATTTCAACATAATTGATTCCCTTTATAACTGTTTATATTTCATCTTCTGCAACTAAAAATAATTCTGAGAAGTCCATAGGCTTCGTTCACCAGCCTGAGTGTCCGAGGGAGATCAGTGATACACGACAGAGATGGCCAAATGACCAGCCTCCCTCTGAGACACAAAAAGAAAGAAAATCTCTGACGATCTCCACCTTGCAAAACTAGGGCACTGAGACAGGACACAGTACATCAGTACACATAGAAACGACTGAGCTTAGCTCTTAGTTGCCATGAATAATTAAAATAATAATAATAATAATAATAATAGAATTTAGATAGCCGTTTAAGGTTTGCAAAACATTTTCCATGTTAATTTTCATTTAATCCTTGTGACAGTCCTGAGAGGTATTATTCCCATTTTACAGATAACTAAACTGAGACACAAAAGGTTCATTGATTTGCCCAGGGTCACATGGCTAGTGACTGCCTAAATGTCGCAAAATAGTGCCTTGCCAAAGAATGCCCTTCCTTCTCTTGCTCACCCACATCAGGTTTCACAGCAGTGGCATTAGGGTCTCTCCTATCCAAATGAATGTCTTTGAAAAAGTTGGGGGTGGGGCAGATGGAGTCGGTATTTATGGTTCTGCAGCCTCTTTTCCCCCTTTGAAACCTGGATGGCTTTCGCCAATATCAGTCTCCTCTAAGGATCCTCAGTCAGTCACCCCTTGGGTTGTTGAGGAAACAATGAGCCTCGTGTGCCTTGGTACTTCGAAGATCTGGTGGAAGGCTGCCCCTGGGCCTTCTCTCATCTGATCTTGGCCAGAGAGCTGAGGCAGTTCTCTTAGTCAGCTCCTTCCTAGTCTGCTAACCATGAGAACGTACGCCTAAATGGTCTTCTCTCACCTTGCTCTCTCTGGATTTAGCTGCCAAGGAGAAATGTGGAAGCTCTCGGGAAGAGGAGGATTTCAAAGCTCTTGGTCTGATATGCTAGCCAAAACTCGGTGAACCCTAGAGAGCCAAAGCAAAAGTGTAGTCTGTAGGCCTGGAGGCAAAGACATCTCAATACATTCTCCTTCCTGAGAAAGCCTGGGAGATCTTAGTCAGTGAGTTCAGTCACTCTGGGGTCTTTCAGGAGAGATGTCTACAGAAGAAGTAAAAGTGAACTTGGTTCACTTATATCGGAGGATCAGGATCCAAGTTCACAGAATGAAGTTTTAGAGCATGAAAGTTATCTCCGTGAGAAGGAATCTAACTCATGACCTAAAGCACTACAGGGCAAATAGACCAACAGCTCTCAAGGATGGAATTCTAATGCCGATCACGAGGTCAAGGGGCAGATGGAAAACAGACTGGTGTGCAGAGATATGCAGGGACCTCACTGACCAAGTCAGTTTTTATAAAGACATATACAGAAAATGAAGCGTGGTCAAGTAACGGAGGAATGATTCTGTGAGAATGGTATCAGTGGTGCTAAAGCCCACAATGATCCAAGGCCAATGATGAAGACCAAGAACAAGAAAAAGAGCTTCCTAAGCCTGCTTTGGCAGAAAGAAGTCCAAAACCCTTTGAGATTTCTCTTCCTCAGATCGGTGGTACACCTTGTATCATACCTGTCTTCCCCCACCTTTTCTATCACCAATCCTAAGATGCAGGAGTCACTTTATTCTAAGATTCCCACCGTTTCAATGTCAGCAATCAAGTCCACCTTGTTCCAAAATAACATTCCCCTCATTACTTCCTTCATCTTTGGAAGAACAAAACAATCATTTTGTTAAGTGGAAAGGTAACAGCTGCTTTTAGTAGCGAGAGAGCCATAGGAGGCCTTCAAATAGCTGATATTGTAGCATGTCCCCATACTAAGTCTGCAATAGTTTCTGAAGGCCTCATCCATTTCCTCCTTCTGTCATAATGATCTAAGGCATACTCCTGCCCTAGCACTTTTCTTTCTCCATTATCCTTCACACAAACACTTTCCATTTGATTCCTGGGTCTCCTCACCCCTTTTATCGATCTGGGTTCCTTCTGAGGAAGGTACACCATTCAGATGTCATATTCCATTCCAGTCACATACACGCATCCCACCAAGTTGCAATGAGACTATGATGGGGAACTCACTTCATTGCATTAATATTTCTGGTCCACCATCTCTATTGCTGACACTTGGTACATTCTGATGTCAGCATCCGAGATCTTTTTTTTTGGTTTGTTTTTTGGTTGGCTTGGTTATTAGTTTGTGTGAATGACTGGTCTTCTTTTTTGATACTCTGCTCAATGGATTGTGCCTGGGACTCTGTCCTTAGAGACCATCTTGCCCAAATGCCTCATTTTACAGATGAAGCACATGAGTCTCAGAGAGGGGAAGGCTGTAAGGGAGCTGGGCCTCCCAACTTCTAAATCCAAGACATGTATGCTCTTCCTAAGCTTTCCCTAAGACCTATTTCTGGGATTGTAGTGGAATTGATGAGTCTCTTCAGACATCCATGAGTGAATGTTAAAATACTTTTAGGGGATTGTTATCTGTCTATTAAATTAGGTGACACAATGGAGAGAGGGGCAGGACTGGAGCCAGGAAGACCTGAATTCAAATCTAGCCTTGGACACTTACTAGCTGTAGGACCCTGGGCAAGTTGCTTAACTCCCATTGTCCTCAGTTTCCTCATCTGTAAAATGGGGATAACAATAGCACCCAACTCAAGAGGATTATTGTGGTGATCGAATGAGATAATAACTCCCAACTCTAACCCTAAATAACTGTAAAATGTTTAGCATTGTGTGCTGGCATCTAGTAAGTGCTGTATAAACATTAGGTATTCTTTTTATTAAGGAAAAGGAAAGGGAAAGTGAGCAAACCCAATATTGGGATCTGGGGAAGAAGGTACCCTGGGACATTAAATAAGCAAGCACCCCATAATCACTTATTTTAGGCAGATATTGGAGAGACAGGGACTAAAAACCTGAAATAATCCCTGCCCTCAAGGAGCTGACATTCTATTGGAGGAAATAGCATGTACCCATAGGAACAAATGTTTCTTGGCCTTGTGTAGGAAATGGTACCTAAACTGAGCTTCAAAAGAACCTAGGGATTCTAAGAGATAGAGAAGAGTAAGCAGTCTAGGTTTGGGGCCAAGTTGTGCAGAAACGCCAAGGGAGGGCAGCAAATGGTACGTAGTAGGTTGGCTGGTTTGGTTGGAAGCCTAGGATAGGCAGGAGTCAGATTGTGAAGGGCTTTGAATGTCAAATAAGTACTTTCTCTTTTATTCTAGATACAGTAGGGTGCCTCTGAAGACTTTTGAACAAGGAAGTAGCACGGTCAGACTGTGCCTTAGGAATATCAACTTGGCAGTTCTATGGAGGAAGGATTGCAGAAGGGAAGGACTCCAGATAGGGAGATTAATCAGAAAGCTAATGTAATATTCCAGAGTATTACTTAAGATCCTCTAAAGCCCAGCTCCTTAAACTGTGAGTCATGACCCTATACGGCATCTCGTAAATGAATGTGAGGGTTGCAAAATGATGAATTATTATCAGAAAACGCTTGATTTGTACACATATTTTATATATGTATATACCTGGAGTCACTTAAAGATCTGCCAGGTGAAAAGGGGTTGCGAATGGAAAAAGTTTAAGAAGTCCTACTCTAAAGCCGTGGTTTTCCAAGGGTGTTCCAGAAAATCCTGGGGGGTCTCAAACCCTTTTGGAGGATCTACAAATTCCAAATTAATTTTTATTTCTCATCTGATAAGTGTCTATAAATATAACCCATATAAACAAAAACCCTCTGGACAGATCTTCAGTGATTTTTAATAGCATAAACATACCGAGAAGAGAAATTTGAGAACCACTTCTCTAAAGGGATCTGATCTTCCGTGACTGTCATCTGATAGTATAGAACAAGGCTACACAGCTGTTTCTGTCCTGTAATTTTAAAAGATTCATGACAGTGCTGTCTACAGATGGGCCACCCTTGCCTCCCAAAACATAGTCTTCCTCCTTGACTGCAGCCACAACAATGCTTCCCCTGATGCTGAATCTCCATGATTTTTGCTAAAGTGACGTCCAGATGCACAGCCTGTGCTTGGAACCATCCCCTCTGTATAGATCCTCTAAGCTTTTTTGAATCCAGCTGATGGCCTTTGGAAAACCAGGGTCATTTCCTGGTGTTTTCAGAAGAACTGGGGAGATGCTCCAAGGAAAGAGTTCACTTGACACTTCTCCCCTGCCCCACCCCATACTTACCTTCCCCTCCCACCACTTAATTGTACAGAAACCTTGATTGCAGTGTAATGTACAGCAAGGAAAAACTAGGAATAGCCCCAGAGGCCTACAGGAGCCAACTATCCAGGAAGCACAGGGAACCACTTGAGAACTAAGAGCATGGCCAAGAAGCTCCTTTGTCCACTGGCATCATCCTCTGGGCCAGCTGATACAGTGCTCTGCCTCTTAGTAAGCATGCTTAGCCCCATTCTCTGATTGTTTTCTCCCCATAATCCTTTGAGCCTGGCCAATGGCTATCCTCTCCATTTTAAAGAGGAGAATATTGTGGCTCCTACAGTAGGGCAAATGACTTGGCCCAAGGTCATCTGGTTATGTGGACAATGTCCCCAAAGTAGGAAGGGGAAAAAAAAAGATATACATTAGTTACAGCAATATAAAAATGGATGGATGGATGTCTGCATTTTCCTGCATGTGTGCATACTTTTCTGTGTATATGTGCATGTATGTATACTCAGTATTTTGTACATGTATGCACGTTTCCTTGCATATACGTGTACCCTGTGTATATGCCTTTGTTTGCATTTGTGTGTGTATGTGTGATATATATATATATATATATATATATATATATATATGAAGATGGAAGTAGAGTAATATGGGCAGAGAGAGAACTAGAAGTAGAGCATGGGATCTGGTTTCAAATCCTGGCACTGCCACTAATGAGCTGGATGACATCAGGAACTTACTAACCCTTCTTGGAGCTGAATTTTTCGCATCTAGAAAATGATAAGATAGCACTGGATGACTAGAACAGTCCGGCTAGCCACAAACCTCTGATCCTATGCGGGGGAAAGGTTTGGAAGGAAAATAAATAATTTGAGTTGAATGTCCAGTGGGTCCTTTGTTTGCTGTGAACAATCCACACCAGAATAATCCCTCTCACTGCATGCCATCAGTTGCTCTTGAGGCTCTCCCGAAATTCTCTATATAATTCTCTTTGGTATCTTTTTACCATCTGGTCAGTGGGACTAATGAGATGTTAGGCAGTGAGGTGGTGCCATAGGGGAGAGAGTACCGCACCTAAGTTCAAATCCAGCCTCAGACCCTTCCGAGTTCAGAGACCCTGGGCAAATCATTTAAGTGATTTTTTTTTTTCTCTCAGCTTCAGTTTTCTCAACTGTCAGATGGAGATAATAATGATACCCACATCTCAGGGTGGTTGTAAGGCTCAAATGAGATCATCTTTGTAAAGTGCTCAGCACAGTGCCGAAAACATAGTAGGTGCTGTACTGTATATGTGTGTTCTTTTCCTTTCACCAACTAGAGCCAGAAGCTCTGATCACTAGACCAGAAGCCGAAGGAACACATTCATGTCAAAGTTTACAGACAGAAGAGCATCCCATCTCCCGCTTCTCTAGAAGCACAGCTGAGCTACCACTTGCTACTCAAGGAAGTTCTAAGGGGGTAAAGGTCTCCTTTCTGCTTTCTCACCATGGAGAAAAATGCCATACGGGAGCCTTATGTCAATATCCAAGGGAAATTGGCCTAGAGGGAGATTCTCGCTTATAGAATCCTCAAGCTTTAGAATGATCAAGAGCATGAAGGGTCATTGAGCTCAACCCTCTAATGACATAAAGAACCATCAGAACCCAAATACAGAGCTCACGGAGCCCAGCTCCATCATTTTCAAGGTGATAAAACCAAGGCACAGAGATAGAAAGCCACTTGCCTGAAGTCACACAGATGCTAAGTAGTGGGGCTCAAATTTGAACTGAGATATTATGAATTCAGAATGTTAAGTATGTTGAGGAAATGGAGGTCTAAGGAGGAAAATGAGGAGATGGACTAGATATCCTCTAAAGTCCTATATAACTTGACATATATAAGCACTTATGATCCTAGATGTAATATAGAGGTGACTTGAAGATCACACATCAAATACGGGGCAAAACTGGAGACCAGCATAGGATCTGAATGATCAGGGCTTCTGTGCATCCAAAGTAAATTCCTCTTATTGCTTAGAGCTCTGTGGGGCATGAGATTGCATTTTTATTACAACTGGGAGTCTCTGTCATCCAGATCCCAAATTAATTCAGGTCTCAGTCATTCATGCAAGGAAAGGTACAATCCCCACGGGCTAGGATGTACCATTTCCATAGATATGTCTAAGTGGCGCTCGCTTGGCGTCACTTGCTCGGTGTCGCCTTGACCCCCTTCTCCAGGGCGCCCTAGTCTTCAGGGCCGTGTCAGACACTGATGGAATATGAGCCAGGTTGCTTCCCTCTTGCCGTGACCCATTCCAATGGGGAAGGGGGGGGGGAACCCACCCAATTCCAAATCATTAAATACCACTCCCATGATAAATGCCTCAAGGTTTCTCTTTCAGCTTTTGATTGAGGAGGTAAGATGGCAGTTAAGCTCAGGCCTTCATTCCCCAGAATTAGACTGTGAAGTGAAGTACTTGTAGTCACAAGAGAAACTCCTGGTTTATTTAGCTTTTATTTTACAAGTGGATCTTTTTTCTTTTTTTTTTTTTTTTTAACCTAGGGCGGCTGTCCCCTGAATGTGTGCACGCATGTATGCACAGACAAACCTTAGATTATAAGGATGTTTTCTATCCCCATAAATGGCCTATAAAGATCTTGACAAGGAAGTTGAACTGGAGGAAGTAGGAGAAAAGGATGATTTATTCTACCAACAACAAGGAAAGATAAAACAAACAGCAGGCGTCCAAAGGCCAGGAAACAATTTGAGGAGCAAATGCCTAAAGCCCTAAAACTTGGACTCCAAGACTGTCAGAGGCTAGGCTGGCCTTTGAGAGGAGCCAGACTCTTCTCCACCTCACCCCCTAAGTCATGTAGACCCAGAGTGGGGAAGGTGGCTTTAAACAAGGTCAAATGGTGACAGAGATTAAACTAGAACCCAGGTTTCCTTGTGAGTTTCAGTGTCAGACAAGTTTCCTGGAACCATACTCTCCGATTAGGTCCCTGGAATATGGGCATCCAGATCTGAGTTCCAGTCCAGAGCCTGATAATTAGTAGTCCAAGGAACCTTTTGCTGTAGTAGATGGAGGAGGGCTGAGCTTAAAGCAAGAAAGATCTGAATTTGGATCTGGCCTCAGGCACTTACTGCTTTTCTTTCAGGAGCCTTGATTTCTTCCTCTATCAAATGGGGATAATAATAATAACCCTTTTTTTGAAGGATTGCTATAAGGATGAATTATGAGCGAATTTAAAACTTTTTGAGAAGCTCTACATTCATGAAGCTTGACAAAAGAATATCAAAATTTATCTGAAGGGCCAAAAAGGTCTAGAATTTCAAAAGAAAGAATGAGAAAAACAATAGGAACGAAGGAGGAATAGCACTTTTAGACCTCAGACTATAAAAATTACAAAGTAATGCTGAAAACACTTTGGTACCGGTCAAATAAAAGTAACATCGATAGTACAAATAATATCAATGACATTTCTAAAGCTGAGGTTTGCAAAGTGCTGTGCATCTGTTAATTCATTTGATCCTCATCTGACTCCATTCCCAGCAACAACATGGAGCTGCTTTGAGTGAAACGGACTACAAAAGCAAGAATCAGAAAGAATCAAATCATATGGAATCCCAGGGCTACAACCCTAAGAACATCAAGGACTAAGGATTCCCAATTTGACATGAATAACTGGAAAATTAGAAAGCAATTTGGCCCAAAAAAAAAGTTTTGATCTGTATCATTACTCTATATATTATATACCATATTGTCCCAAATGTACACAATACATATATATGATATTTATACATCCAGATCATTTTTCACAAACTAGGGCAAATGGATGGAGATGACTTTTTTCATAATTGTGACTAGAGCGAGAATTCCTAAACAAACAAGAATTAGAATAAACTAGACAGTATTTATTATTGGAAGTGATAATACTCTTATACAGACAAAATCAATGCAGCTTTTGATTAAGGAAAGTCTTTGCATCAAAGATCTCTGATAAAGGTTCTGAGATACAAGATAATTAAGGAATTTACATAAATATATAAGCCCAAGAGCCACTCCTTCAATAGATAAATGGTGAAAGGATATGAATAAACAGTAATCAAAAGATTTTCAAACTTTTAACAGCCATATGAAAAATATTCCAATCCACTAATAGAAGAGATACAAATCAAAATAAAACTGATGTTTCAATGCAAACCCAGCAAATCAACAAATATGACAAAAGAGAGAAAGGGCCAGTGTTGAAAGGGTTGTAGAAAGAAAGGCAAAATAATATATTATTGATGGAACTGTGGATTAATCCAACCATTCTGGAAAGCAACTTCAAATTCTGTTAAAGAAGTGACTGAAATGTCCATACCCTTTTACCCAAGTATCCCAATGACCCCAGGGAGGTGGGAGACAAATAGAATGGTTCCATTTACGCCATATTAATTATAGCAACTGTGTGTGAGAGGGAAAATAATGGGAAATGTGGTAAATGTCAACAGATTGGAGACTGGCTAAACAAATTGTGATCCCGGAAGAAATGATAAATATAAATAATTCAGAAAAACATAGGAAGACTTAAAATAACTAATGCAGGATGAAGTAGAACTAAGAAAACAACATATAACACGTTGACAGTGTAAACTGAAAGAATATTAAAATGATACTGAATCTTGGCCTTGAAGACAGATGAAGGGTTGGGGGAAGTAATACAAATCAAATGTTGCATATGCTGTCAGATGCTATGGACCTATCCATAGATTTTTCTGAACTTCAAAACAAAATCTTTCTTAGAAGGTAAGGGCCTGTTAGGTAAAGGAGAGGAAAGGGATTTGGAAATTGATGTCATAGTAAAAAAAAAAAAAAAAAAAAGACAATCAATTTTTTTAAAGTTCCAATAACTACAACCTATTATTATTAGCTTCTCTGATCCTTCCTTTGCTATCTGTATTATGGGGTTAATGATACTTGCATTGTTTGATTCACAGAACTGCTGTGAGGAAAGAACTTTGTAAATCTTAGAGAACAATTTAAATATGAATTTAAATCAGGTCTGAGGAGTTAAATATATAATATAATGCAAATATTTTATTTTGATGCAAATGTCAACCCACCCACATGTGTACCAACATCCCTTTTAAAAGCTAAAGCACTTTGTCCTCTGCAAAATCCCTGAGCTAATCTGAGTACAACAAAAGCGCCATGCTAATATCCACTCCCTACATGGCCAGAAGAGTCCTGTTAAGGGAGGAAAGTTGGCTGCCTCTCACTCAGACATAATTCAGTGGTGAATTAAGCAAATTGATGTGGGCAGACAAAGAAAAATCGAGGAGAGGGACAGAGCAGTATAAAACCTCCCCCAGTGCTGGTAGGTGGAACCCTAGGACTACAATAGCTAGTAGAACAAGACAAAAGGAGCCCCGTGGCCTCTGCCCCTCCTCGATATAGGAGCTTTCCCTGCAGGATCAAGGGACTCCTTATTGCTCCTGAAGGGGCCTGGCAGAACTGGACTGCTGCTGTCAGCTCCAACTTAGAAACCAAAAACCTTTTTTCCCTAGTTACTTGAACTGTTAAGTCAGCCAGCAGGGCATTCATTCTACATTCATGCTGTGTTTAGATTCTAAATTATAAAGTGTTTCAAACAAGGATTTAATTTCTATTTAACAAGATAACAATTGTAAGTTAATTATACATCAACTGATAATGAATGGATCGATTTTTCCCCCCCGTGGGTTTGACAAGGGGACCCTGAATGTACATCTATATGGAAGCAGATGAAATCCTGGGAATTCTGTTTTAAGGAACTGGCTCAATGAGTACACCCTACAATAATTATTGCAGCTAGATGCGGCATTATAGACTTCTTATCGCGACTGGACATGCCGGGACTGTCAGCAATTCCTGGGACGATAATCGCTTGCTAACAAAATACTGATTGTTTCAGACATACTCACATGTTGCTGTTTAAAACAGACCGCTAAAACGTAAACTGATATAGCTGTGGAGGGGAGGATTGTTTCTTGTGGGCTGGACAATGATTAAGTTTCTGAGTCGGAGGGGTCAACACTCAGAGTACAACTGAGAAACTCGGTATCCGGTTAAATGCATAAAAACATGGAGTTGTCGATTTAGAATGCAATGGTATCTTAAATATCATCTATTTCCCAATCACTTAATTTTACACATGGGGAAACTGAGGCCCAGAGAGGTGAAACGGCTCGCCCAGGGTAGGAAGCAGCAGAATGAGATTTGAGCCTAAGATTTGACTCGTTCTACCGCAGCACATTCCTCTCATCAGCCAGAATCCCCTGGCAGATCCTACTCGCCAACAGCACATGGCCAGAATCAGCAGGGGAGGATATGTCCCTGGTGACACCCCTTCCTTCAAATATCAGGTGAAATGTCTTGGTGAAAAGGAAAAAGAAACAAGTTTGAGCTTTTCAAAAGTAACCCCAGAGTAGAGTTCAGATCCAATCTTCCTGAGCCCCAGAAAATAGAGGATTGGGATTGTCTTCAGACTAGATGTTTGTTCCCTCTAGGCCTGTTTATTTCCCTATTTCTGTAGGCATTTAGAAGCGTTCACAACCTCACTCCCTTTACTTAGCCATACCTATTCCAATCTGAGGAAATGAGGTCGGATTTCTCAACGTGATATGTTTTGGCTCCTTTTGATTAAAGTTCCTTGATGTCAAAACATTTGATAAAGCACCTTGTGTTATCTTGTAGAAAAGATGGAGAAGTGAAACCTACATGATAGTTCCATTAGATGGATTTGAAACTTATGGAAAGGCTTCTCTAGAAAAGTGAATTCATGTATAAAACCGCTATCACATTGTTTACTGTCTTAAGGAGGAGTAGTGTTTGGGAAGGAGGGAGAAAATTTCGAACTCAAAATTTCATAAATGTGAATGTTAAAAATTGTCTTTATACGTCATTAGAAAAAAAGAAATAGCATTTTTTTTAAAGAAAGAAAAGTGACTTTGAGGAAACAGTCATTTATTAAGCACCCAGGTTCTGTACTAAGCACTGGAGGGACAGAGAAAGGCCCAGCTAAATGCCCCTCAGTGTTCTCAGTTTGGGTTTTTCCCAGATGCCCTTGCTGGCCCCTGTTAGGTATGCATGGAAATAAGAACCAGCCCCTTCACCCTGCTGTCTCTGGATTCCTTTCATGGTCCTATGACCCCTTCCATAGAAAAAGTTGAGAACAGAGGCAGACTCCTAAGTACTGAACTATTGGTGGCCATTTGGGCCTAGCCCTCTGTCATGGGGAGCTCTGGCAGCTGGGTTTTATCCTCTAAAGCAATCAGATCGGACCTAAACCACTGTGTGTCTGTGATGCCCTAACCAAGAGGTTTGGGCTGATTTGCCGTGTAACCTCTAGGTAGCCCGAGGAAAGAAGATGCTGTCCCCTAGTTATGGCTACTGGCAGCAGTTGCTGTCTTCTCGTTCTCATAGCCCAACTGTCCTGCCTCCTTTGCTGAGATGACAACTATCCATATAAGGTCTGTGCCGTGACAATTTCTACCTGGGCCTGACAACAAAAGGACGCATCTTTCACGGCTTACATCTCTAGCATCACTTAGCTGACTCACAGGGCTATAAGGCCCAGGTGCAGGTACCTCATTTAAAATGGTACCCAAGACCTCGATTAAACATGATTCAAACCTCAGAAGCATTTCCAATGAAATCCAGGCTTTGTGACAGTTGGGAAGTGTCCAAGGGAAAATTTGAACCTTAGTCCAGGGCTGGTGCTTTATTCACTGTGCCACCTAGCTGCCCCTCTGCAAAGGAGTTAGTACAGATGTCATTGGCCCTAATTTATGGATGAGGAAATGCGTCTCAGAGAAGTAAATAGACCCAACCATATTTACATGGAGAAAAAGTCTCAGAGAAAGGCTTTTTGATGCCTTTTCCAGTTGGCTTTGCCACAGCATCACTGTCTTTCATTTTTTCAGAGGTAGTTAAGGATCATTCCTGCCTGGAGGCAAGAGGATAGCTCTAGCTGACCACTCAAAATTTCTTTGAACCTTAAGGTTTTCTGGCGGAAAAAAAGGAGTCTGCCTTCTGTATTCTTAGCATAGCTATCCCAGAAGATACTGAAAATAGGTATCTATCCCAAAATAGCATTCTATGATCAAAGTAACTGGGTGAGCCAGGCTGAAAGGAGCAGAGTATCTGGGTATCTCCCTTAAAGCCAACTGGACATGACCTTGAGAAAGCAGTTCCTACAGGTGAGATGGGGTGAAGGTTACTTCTTGCTAGGTGGATGTTAGCCAAAGGAAAGGGGATATCATTAACTTGAGCTGTCTGGATCCCAAGACCTTTAATACAATTGTGTCAGAGAGAATAGGGAAGGGCTCGAAAAGTACTACTGAGGATGAACCTAGCTCTGAGCTTTAGACCGGCTTATTATCACCCAGTCTTTTGATGAATCCTGTGCCCAAGACCTCAGTCGGCTCATAGCACTGCATAGCACAGAACAGGGGGTACACAGGACACAGAAGAACAGGAGCACAGACACACACAGTGATGAACCCCTTAGTTAACCAGAAACTCCATAGAAATCCCCCAGCTATCTTGTTTTCTCTCTTGTTGCCACAAACGCTCAGCTTTGCAGCCACAATATAAAGCCTCAGAGGCCTGGGCTCTCTCTCTGCTTCTACCTGAAGCCTGTAGGAAGCATCAAAATGAGAGAAACTGGCAGACCCATTTGGGCCACTGGCAGAAATAGCTGTCTTTCTGCTCCCTGAGCTCAACTGCCTTGCCTCCATGAATCTGGCAACAGAGATGGTTTCTGGAGAGGGATCTCAACTCGGAAGTTTTATGTGGAGGAGGTCTACCTTACTACAGAAAACAACTCCAAGGACAAAACACAATTAACAGGGCAAGTATGAAAAAAAAAGAGCCACTTAGGTGGCAGTTGTTCTGGTATTGTGTAACAATCCGCATTTGCGGCTCGTCTCCCTTCGAACAGCTCTTAACTAATATAGTTCAATTTGGATGATGGATGATAGGGATCCGGTGCCTAGCTCCTAAGAAAGAGATTTTAAATCACATCTTCTTTTCATTTTTTAAGGGAAGCGAAATGAGTTTCCCATCCTGGCATGATTTATCACCTGAAGGTCCAGCAGGAGAGCTGTCTGTATGGCTCTCCAGCCCTAATTCTGCTATCTGAAAGCCTATGATTGTGTGGTGTTCATGCCAGCCGGGATGCCATATATTGCTGGGAAGCCGTGAGAGCTCTTCAAAACCAGAAGATACCGAGGCAGCCGGCTTAGCTGAACCTAGTGGCCACTCCCTGTCTGGTCGTGAAGGGCTTCCGCATCCTTCCAACAGAGGCCGGCACCTCCCTTAACCACTCCCCAGCCCCCATCACTGTGCTCATCCCCACACTGGTCATTATCCCTATTTTGGATGGGCTCGGGGTAGCTGGGCTCCAGTGCCAGCTCTTCAGCTAAGTGGCAGTGTGGTCTTGAATATAAGTCCCCTTCCCCTCTCTGGACCTCAGGTTACTGATTTATAAAAGGAGAGAGTTGGCCACATCATTACCGAGTTCCTTCTGGTTCTAAATTTCTATGATGTCATCACACATTTGCCAATGATACCAAAATCCCAAAGGCAGGAACCCAGAGGTGCACACAGAATTTCTCCCGCCCTCTACTTCTGTACTAACCCAGGCTTGGAGATTCTCTCCTGCCAAGTTGGAGGGACCGACCAGCATATCCTGATCCCCAAGGAACATGGAGAATGAAATGATAATTTACTCATTCAGCCATAGAACTGGAGAATTCCAGAAGGACCTCAGAGGCCATTTACAATCATGGGGTCATACTTGAATAGAAAAGGATCCCCGAGGGCTGCGTGTTGACTTAGATAATGCTCATTTATGGTTTTCCATGTTGCATTGCATTTTTGTTTATTTTGTCAAAAATTTCCCAATTAAATTTCATTTTTTGGTGAAACAATTGCCCAGGGTCACACAGATAATGAGTGTTAAGTGTCTGAGACCGGATTTGAACGCTTAGCTTCTCCTGACTTCAGGGCCCGTGCTCTATCCCCTGCACCATCTAGCTGCCCTTTCCCAACTACATTTTAGCCTGGTTTAGGCCTCAGGAGTTCTGCAGGCCTAGTAGGAAGAATACAGCTCCAGGCTATGAGTTTGGCACCTCTTATCTACACCAACTCATAGCTACAAAAGGACAAAAAGTGAGGGGATGATCAACTAAACTGATTGAAGACCTCCAAAGATGGGGAATTCACTACGTTCTGGGACAACTTTTGTAAAACTAATGAATACTTTTTCCCCCTTATGTGGCATTACAACAAGCCTCTCTACAGCATCTGTCCAATTCTCCTAGTTCTACCTACTGTGCCAACCTCACATGACAATAGCCTTTAGAATGCTGAAAAACAGCAATCATGTCTCTCCCTGCTGCCTCCCCACCCACACCCCTTGCCCAGTCTCATCTCTTCCAGGCTGAACATCTCCAATTTCTTCAACAGATCATCTTGTGATGTGGTTTCCGGCCCAAGTAATAGTCTGCGCATTTTCATCTGGACATGTTTCAACTTGTCCATTTGTTTCCTAAAACATGGCCCTAAGGACCCAACATAAATCTCTAGATGTGGTCAGCTCAGGGTACATTGTAACCTCCTTCATTCTGGTCACTGTATCTCTCACTACAGCTTAAGTCTGGATTTGGGTTCAGGGCCGCCATGTCGTGGTTGTCATCCCTCAAAATATCCAGTCTTTTGAATATGGATCAACAATAGTAGCCCCTGCCTTCCAGAGTTGTTGTAAGTGCTCAACACAGTGCCTAGCACATAGTAAGTGCTATATTAATGTTAGTTGTTATCATTATTTTAAAATAGACATCCCCATTCTACCACCCATGGAATGTGCTAATTCAGCAAGTACATGGAAGCTTGAGCGGGCCTGTCTCTGGACTTAAGGGATTGAGGGAAAGTGGTAAGAGGATTAGAAGGGAAGCAATAAACTGGGAAAATATTTTTACAGTCAAAGGTTCTGATAAAGGCCTCATTTCCAAAATATATAGAGAATTAACTCTAATTTATAAAAAATCAAGCCATTCTCTAATTGAAAAATGGTCAAAGGATATGAACAGACAATTCTCAGATGAAGAAATTGAAACTATTTCTAGTCATATGAAAAGATGCTCCAAGTCATTATTAATCAGAGAAATGCAAATTAAAACAACTCTAAGATACCACTACACACCTGTCAGATTGGCTAAGATGACAGGAAAAAATAATGATGATTGTTGGAGGGGATGTGGGAAAACTGGGACATTGATTCATTGTTGGTGGAGTTGTGAACGAATCCAACCATTTTGGAGAGTAGTTTGGAACTATGCTCAAAAAGTTATCAAACTGTGCATACCCTTTGATCCAGCAGTGTTACTACTGGGATTATATCCCAAAGAGATTATAAAGAAGGGAAAGGGACCTGTATGTGCACGAATGTTTGTGGCAGCCCTTTTTGTAGTGGCTAGAAACTGGAAACTGAATGGATGTCCATCAGTTGGAGAATGGCTGAATAAATTGTGGTATATGAAAATTATGGAATATTACTGTTCTGTAAGAAATGACCAACAGGATGATTTCAGAAAGGCCTGGAGAGACTTACACGAACTGATGCTGAGTGAAATGAGCAGGACCAGGAGATCATTATATACTTCAACAACAATACTAGATGATGACCAGTTCTGATGGATCAGGCCATCCTCAGCAACGAGATCAACCAAATCATTTCTAATGGAGCAGTAATGAACTGAACTAGCTATACCCAGAAAAAGAACTCTGGGAGATGACTAAAAACCATTACATTGAATTCCCAATCCCTATATTTATGCACACCTGCATTTTTGATTTCCTTCACAAGCTAATTGTACAATAATTCAGAGTCTGATTCTTTTTGTACAGCAAAATAATGTTTTGGTCATGTATACTTATTGTGTATCTAAGTTATATTTTAATATATTTAACATCTACTGGTCATCCTGCCATTTAGGGGAGGGGGGGGTAAAGAGGTGAAAAATTGGAACAAGAGGTTTGGCAATTGTTAATGCTGTAAAGTTACCCATGTATATATCCTGTAAATAAAAGGCTATTAAATAAAAAAAAAAAAGAAAGTGGTAAGAGGACAATTCATCAAGATCTCAGATTTAGTGTTGGAAGGAACCATAGGAATCATCTAGGTCATCAAACCCCCTTATTTTATAGTAAAGGTAATTAAGTTAACATATATTGGACTACTTGTCATCTAGGGGAAGGGATAGGGGAAGGGGAGGGGGAATTGGAACACAAGGTTTTGCAAGGGTTAATGTTGAAGAATTATCCATGCATAGGTTTTGAAAATTAAAAAGCTTTAAGAAAGAAAAAAAGGAAAGGTAACTAAGTCAAAAGAGGTGAAGAAAATGGCCTAGAATCTCAAAGGTGATAAATGGCAAAACCATGATTTGAATCCAGGTCTTCTTTTCCACTCTACCATTCTGCTTCTCAATATGAATTATTATCTACTGACATCTCTTCCATCTTATACTTGTGAAATTAATGCTTTGAGCCCATATAGGATTTTAAATTTTATCTATTAAATTGTATCTTCTTAGACTCGGTCCATCGATTTAGCCAGTCAAGATCTATTTGGATACCAGTTCAGTGCACTAACAATCCCTCCCAGCTCCCCATCACCTGAAAATGTGATAAGGGTGTCACCTCTGCTTTCGTCCAAGTCATTGATTAAAAACTGGTTAATGGAACAGGACCACAAAAAGATCCCGCGCCAGATCATCGCACTTTGGTTCCAACTCTCTGATGGGTTTTTCCAACGCCTAACTATATCACCATCCAGTATAGCAGGAAAAGGCATTGTATCTGGAGTCAGAGTACCCCAGCTTAAATTCGAACTGTGCTACTTAATACCTGTAGAACCTTCAGCAAATCATTTCACCTCAGGGCCTCATCTGTAAAACACAGTAGTAGTTTTACCAGACGTTCATTAAGGTCACTCAGCTTTAAAGTCTATATCATCATATGTTCTCTCCCCCTTGTCGACAAGGCTATTGCAGAAGACTTTGTCAAATGTCACACTGAAATTGAGGGATATTATATCTGTGCCATTCTCCCGATCCCAATCTAGTCACTTTATCAAAAAAGGAAATGAGGTTAGTCTGGCAGGACCTGCTCTTGATGAAGCTGCCATGCTGGCTTTGTGTAATCACCATTTTTCCTTCTTAATGTTCGTAAAACATTCCTTTTAATAATCTATCCATCCACTTATCCGTCCAACAGATATTCACTAAACACTTGCTATAGGCAACACCCTGTGCTAGGCACCGTGATGGACCCAGAGATGATTAAGGAGTAGCATCCCTTTTAATAACATGATAGGCAAGAAGATAGGCCTTCAAGTTATTCCCCTCCCTGATTCTTAGTGTTTCTTCAGACTCACCATCCCCCTCACACACATACAAAGATACAGCATGTGTGTACCCCGAGATTTAGAGGAGATATAGTCCCATTACCTCCACATTGCCTGCTCCCCACATCTCCTAGCTGTCCAAAGGGAAGTTGAGAGGCAAAATCAATAAATAGAGTGCTGGGCTAAGAGTCAGGAAGACCCAAGTTTAAATCCGGTCCCAGATACTTATTAACTATGTGACCCTGGGCAAGCCACTTAATCTTTGTTTACCTCAGTTTCCTCATCTGTCAAGTGGGGATAACAATAGCACCTACCTCATGGAGTATTGTGAGGATCAAATGAGATGAAATTTGTTAAAAGCACTAAGCAAAGTGCCCGGCGCGTAGTAGGTCCTATACAAATGCTCGTTCCTTTGCCTTGTTCCCTTCCCCCTTCCCCTGTTCACACTACTACTGGCATCAATTAAATCAAAGGGAGCAGAAGGGGATAGTCTCAGTGCCAGAGCTAGCTCTAGAGAATAGTAAATGTAGGGGCAAGAGTCTAGGGGAGCTCCTAGAGACTATGGAGTTCAAGTAGCTGGACAAATACAAGGAGCCAGTGACCAGGGAGGAGCCAGCTTTGGTGAATTGGCAGATTTTTAAATTAAAAAAAAAAGCCTCATCTTCTTAGATGCATCCCCATATGCAAATTCCCTGCCCCTTTCTGCTCACACCCAGGGTACCTTCTTATAACATATTTTCCCCTCCAAATCTGTGCCCTTTGCTTTGATGTTCACTGGGCACGATGAACACAGACAGCAATGGAAGGGCCTAAAGAATACCAAGTTCCTGCCTTCTTCCTCACCCTAGCCGTGTGTGGCCCTGGCTTAGCCCATGTCCCTCTCTCTTAAACATTTGCTTCCTCACCACTACTCCCTCTACCGAGCTGGGCCAGGATCTTTGTATAAGAGGGGATGGAGAAAGAAGTGTTAAATCTAGAAGTACTTACTCCTTCCCAGAAGGCCTGGAAAACCAGGCAGCATACAAAATGGTCGGTGACCATGGGCCATGGGATAGATTGCCTTGTTATTATTTGTTTGCAGGTGGTGTCCCCATTAAATAGTAAGCTCTTTGAGAATGAGGATTGACTTTTGCCTCTTTTTGTATCCTCAGTGCTCAGCATGGTGCCTGGCGCACAATAGGCAATAAATATTGATTGATTGATAGGATCATTGGTTCAGAGTTAGATTAGGCCTTTGAAGACATCTAATCCAACCTCCTCATTTGACAAATGACAAAACTAAGAGGTCCAGAAAGATTTTTAAGAGGGCTTAAATGGGCCTCTTAAGTAAAGAATTAGAAAATATCCTCCTAGGATCCAAATCAGTTCCAATTGATCAGTGATGAACAGAACCAGCTACACCCAGTGAAAGAACACTGGGAAACGAGTGTGGACCACAACGTAGCCTTTGCGCTCTTTCTGTTATTGTTTGCTTGCATTTTTGTTTTTCTTCCCAGTACCTTCTTTCTAAATCCGATTTTTCTTGTGCAACAAGATAACTGTATAAATATATATGTATACATATATTGCATTTACCATATACTTTAACATATTTAACATGTATGGCGCTACCTGCCATCTGGGGGAGGGGGTGGGAGGAAGGAGGGGAAAAGTTGGAACAGAAGTTTTTGCAATGGTCAATGTTAGAAAATTACCCATGCATATGTTCTGTCAATAAAAAGCTATAATAAAAAAAGAAAGAAAATATCCTCCTAGAAACTGGGAAGGCACTATATCTTCCCTCTGACTAGACTGAGTATACCAGTTACCACACCTGTACAGAGGAAAGCGGTCTAAGATGGTGGTACTGGGTGGTGGAAAGAGTCCTTAACTCTGAGTCAGCGGGCCTTGGGCATGAACCCACCATGCGATTATAGGCAAGCCTCTTCCCCTAATCTAAGAAGCTGAGATAGAAGAGGGACAAATGTAAAATTCAACACTTGGGTTCAAAGCACCAATTACATAAGTGCAGGATAGAAGAAATGTGGCTGGACAACTGCTCATGTTAAAATGAAGGGGAATGGATTCAGTCTCTAAGGTCCCTAACAGCCCTGACACTACATCATGAGCACTAAGCCCTGTACAATTATTAGAACATGACATGATGCTATGGAAAAACAGCAATGGGGGGACCTATAGAATACCAGGTTCCTGCCCTAATCCTTATTCCAGCTTTGCGTGGCTCTGGTCTGGTCCAGGTTCCTCTCTCCTTCACTTCTCCCTCTGCCACCCCCAAGTTGGACCAGAATCTCAGCTTAAGGAGGGTGCCTAGTTCTGGGAGCCAGGAGATTTGGATTCGAGTTCCTGCGTCTATTACTAATGTCCTAAATCAAATCCTTTCCCTTCTCTGAGAACAAGAGGCTTGGACTAATGATCTCTAAGGGTCTTTCCAACAGTGATAAGAAAAGCTAATATTTATATAGCACTATGTGTCAGGCCCTGTGCTAACTGCTTTTACAATTATTAATCTCATTTTGATCCTCACAACAGCCCTGGGAGATAGGTGCTATTATGATCCACATTTTACAGATGAGGAAACTGAGGCAAACATGTTAAGTGATTTGCCCTGGGTCACATACCTAACAAGTTAATAAGCTAATAATAAGTCAGGTCTTCCTGAATCTAGACCTGCCACTATATCCACCAAACCATCTAGCTGGGCAGGAAGAGGAATTATTAATCTCAAGAAGTTTCTAGAACAGATTCCTCGAGCATAGTCAATAACTCCAAAGCCTGGATGGCCTTGGCCTTCAGTATGGTGCAGTGGAAAAAGTGAGATGGATGTCTAGGTTCAAATCCTGGCTCTGCCATTTACTATCTGGGTGACATGGGGCAATTCCCTTAACCTCATTTTCTTTGCTTGTCATATAAGGGTCTTTTATTAGATTACTTCTCACGGTCATTGGAGCTCTAAATCTGCCTTCAATCTTATGTTCCATGACCTTTCTTTTCAAGGGCCTTCTTTTTTTTCCCTTACTAACAGCATCCTGACTGGTCAGGTCAGAATGATTTTGCTTTTGGCCAAAGGACTTTGTAAGAGTTCTAGGCAAGGTGTCAGTATACATTCTTAAAAGATAAGAAAGGATGATAGAAAAGGAAGTCCCATTCAAAATAGTTACAAAATGAATAAAATATCAATCTATCAAAAAGTCAATCTGCCAAGACACATTAAAGAGAAATATAAATATAATTAAAGAACATATTATAAATAAATAATGACGAATTGGACGGATAGTAATTGCTCATGGTTGGGCCGTACCGGTATAGTAAATTGACTTAGAGGTTTCATGTCATATCAGTCAAACTGCAAAGGCGGGTACTTTATGAAGCTAGAGAACATAATAGCAAAATTCATTTGGAGGAACAAAATGTCTAGAATCTCACAGGAAATAATAGCCCAAAAAAGTAAGAATAAAGGGGGACTAACACTGTTGGACCTCAAATTATATTATAAAGCAGTAATTATCAAAACTATTTGGTTATGGTTAAAAATAGAAAAGCAAATCAATGGAACAGGTTACATAAGAAAGAACCAGAAACAATCATATTTAATAATCCACTGTTCAATAAACTGGCAAACATAAATTACTTGAAAAAACACTCCATTTGACAAAACCTGCATCTAACCACAATAAGCCTCAAATAAATGTACAACCTGGATATTAATTGCCTTTTTTTGAATCCCCAGTGCTTAGCACAGTGCTTGGCACATACATGCTTGTTGACATCATTAAAAAAAAACTAGAAGAGGAACATAAATGCTTGTTGACTTGACATCATTAAAAATAAAATTAGAAGAGAACAAAATTTAGTACATCTCAAAACCATGGCTAGAGAAAGAGTTCTTAAGCAAACAAAGGATAGAAGTCATCTCCAAGATAAAATAGCTAATTTCAACTATTTGATGTTGCAGTGCTCAAACACAAATAAAATCAAGACAACTAGGGCAAGAAAGTTGTTTATTGGGGAGTAAATCTTTGCGACCAATTTTCTGATAAGCATTTGGTATCCAGGATACAAAACCATTTACTAGATAGATAATTATACATGCATATTTGTTTATATATAATTATATGCATAAAAACCCAAATGTATAAAACACACATGGACCAAAAACCATTCTCTAATACAAAAGTAGTCAAAGGATATAAAAAAATATTTCTCAAAATAATTGCCAACCCTTAACACCCACGTGAAAGATGGCTCCAAATCATTAGTTATAAGAGTACAGATCAAAACCACCCAGAGATTTCACCTAACATCAAGGAAATGAGCAAAGGTGACAAAAGAAAAAACTGACCAATCTTAGAGGGACTATGAAACAATCAGCACGTTAATACACCAAGAGAGCTGCAAATTGGTCAAACCATCTCAGAAAGCAACTTAAATATCTATATCCTTTGATCCCGAGATTCCACTGCTAGTTATGTACAAAGGAGGTCAAAGACAAAAACAAAAATACCCTATGTACCAAAATACTCATGTCAGCTCAAAGAACTAGAAATGGTATAGGTGCCCATTGAATAACAATGCAGAGTGAAGTAAGGAGAACCAGGAAAGCAATATCAAACAATGACTCCAACAATCTAAACAAAACCAATCAAAAACAAAAACAAAAAAAAGATAGGAATCAAATGCTGTGTAATTACAATGACTATATGTGCCCTTAACTTAGAGAGGAGAATATATACCTCTCTCCCTCCTTTCTTTGCAGAGATAGAAGACTATGGCTATGCAACATTGCATATGCGGTTAAATGCGTTGATTAGTTTTACCGAACTGATTTTTTTCCACTTTCTTTGTCACTCTTTGTTACAAAGGATATCTCGCTGGGTAAGAGAGGGGGAGGAATATATTCAGAAATTAAGGTGATGCGAAAATGTAAAATAACAATAAAAATAAAATGAAGTTTAAGAAAGATCAAAAGCCAAAGAAACCAAGAGAATTTCTCAATGAAAACATAGGTACCGTTTCCAGGTTGATTTCAGAAGATGACTCATTGACAGTCACATCTGTTCTTCTCTTTGTATCTCTGGTATTTCACTCAGTAGCTCACATAATTAGGCGCTGAACTGAATTGAATTGTTTTTAGTGGAGAGTCTAGACTAGTTTTTGAAGTGGGCAATATAAATGGAGTAGGGGTGTGCTGGAACCAGCTCCTACAGGCTCCTGAGAGCCAACTGTGAAATTTTCCGTGTGAATATTTACATCTCAAAATTGGCGAATTCTATACATTAGAGTTTGATTTATTTTGTTAATTTCCAGACTAAGAAAATAGTGAAGAAAATGTTAACAATTCAGAATAAGCATAAAAGTGTTTCTTGGAGTACACTTTTTTGGGGGACACCTGATTGTTAAATATTTACCAGCACCCCCTTGAGAAAGACCCTCACGTTTATTTATAAGTGACTATTAATGGTCAGTAACTTTGCTTTGTGTGGTATTGTTACGTGGTAGAAGTTAGTTAAAATCCCTACACACACTTCCGGTGTGGTTCTAGATACAAAGAGCAGACCAAAGTAACCTCAAAGCTTGTTTCCAAGCATAGAAGCTCTACAAACAAGGATTTGCCAGGCCAGGGAGCCCCCAGCTGGTGCCTTTGGTACTTACCATCTGGATGACAGAAACAGGCCCAATGCTGTTCACATAGATATCAACATCAATGTTCGTAGGCTTGACTGAAAGGGGAGCAAGACAGAAGAAGGTAAAAAGCTAGCAATGTAAATGTCAGAAGGGGAGATGGCCGGAAGGAAGACCACATTTGTATACTTAAGCCATTGTACTGGTCCCTCCAATATTCAAGTTAGAAAACATATTGACTTGAATAGAATCACCTATTATATCTAAGGCACTGAAGACAAAAAAGGCAAAAAAACAAAAGCGTCTCCTCGATCTTCGATCAATTTTCATTCCAATAGGAAAGTCAATTGGTACCCTGACAAGTGTCTGTATAACACATATGAGGTCAATTCAGGGGGAAGGATTTGGGAAGACACTCGCAGCTGGGCATGGGAGTGGAAATCGGGATAGGCTTCATGTAGAAGGTGGTCCTCAGCCTGGATTTTAATCTGGCTTTTTGGTCTAGAAGATCTCCATCAGGTCCTGGTGACTTCTGTATGCAGGTGGTCAGAGCCCTTATTACTCAGACCCAGTTCTTTCTTTCACTCTCCTGTGCTGCTGTCTGATCTGCTTGCGCCACCATTTTGGAAGTTTTTCTTTCTCTCCCCAATCTCTCCCTCTACTCTGATCTAGGGGAAAAGGACAGGAGGTTCTCTGATACTTACTTCCAATGTCAGGCCTCAGCTTGCTGTCATAATCCTTCAGAAGGGTATTCAAGATCTGGGTGGCATCAGTCTCTTGGGCCCTGGGAGTCAGGACCCAAGTCTTGTTGACACCAAGGTAGTCATAGTCATATTCCTCGGCACTGTCGGAGCTAGGATCAAGAAAGACCAAATGAGTCTAAGGGCCCCTCCCTGAAAGTTCTCTCCCAAATGCCCCTCCCCAGAAAGATCACCTTTCTTTAGCCCCAAATCCCCCAGTTAAAGTCCACTCTCCCTTCCCTTCCCAAGGTAGTTTCTAGCAATCGTATGCAAAACTACTTTCACCCCGGCGCTGGGCTTTCAAAATCAGGGCCTAGTAGCAAGAGCAAGCAGGAGCCTCCCTGGCAAAAGAAAAAGGTAATGCTTTTGGACACACACACCTTCCCTTTCTTGTCTGTCTTCTAAGTTTGAACCATGAGGCTGTCCCACACTTTCCACTGAATCATAGGAGGGGCTTAGACCAGCCAGGCTTTAATGACTGCCAAAGGAGCAGATACCCTGGGGATTCAGTGTTCTTGCTGAGAAGGAGGCCTTTAAGGTCTTGCCTCCCTCTAAACAAGACGAAAGGACTCGGGAGAAAAAGGAATCAAGGTAAAGGCAAATATTCAGTAGATGCAGGTGAGCACAGCCTTTCTCCGGGCCTCTAGGAAGAAAAACCCTAAGATGAGATTTAGTCCACTGATAATTTATAAGAATCCAATGAGCATTTAGGAGCTACTACTATGTGCAAGTAACTGGCTGGATACTATTCTCTTCCCTCAGGGGGGAATCTAGCTTGTAAGGCAGGGCTGGGAAACATCTGGGCCTCGAAATCATTGGATGAGGCAACTGTGGGCAGTGATGAACACAAAGTTAGGTACAATGACCTCCCAGCGCTTGAATTCTTCTAGTCGGTCGTTTTGAATGGCCGCAAATGATGTTATAAATATCCGAATGGCCCTTGGCAGAAAAAAAGGTTCCCACCCCTGATATAAGAGGAAACCATGGCAAACTTCCCACAGGAAGTGGCACCAAAGAGAGCCTTGCCAAGGCTTCTGAGCAGCTTCTGAGAAGTAAAGAGGGAGAGCAGTCAAACAAAGGCAAGCTATGGAACACCAAAGTTTCCAAAGCAGCAATTTGCCTAGATCGGCAACTGTATAAGGAGGAATAAGATGAAAGAATCCTGAAAAGGTATACAGTGCTGAAACTAATTTCTGATGATCTTCAAATGCCAAACTAAGAACACTGTATATTAATGTAGAAGCAATAGGGAGCTCTAGAAGGTCCTAAAGCAGGAGAGTGATAGGATCAGACTTGGGTTTTAGGGAGATTGTTTTAGCAGATGTTTTGGAGATGAATTAGAGGAGAGGGAGAGAGACTGGGAGTCTGATTAAAGAGCTGCAGGATAGAGATGAATTTGGAAGGGGGTTAGAGAAGGGAGGAACGGAAAGAGATCTTTGCAGATCACACCCTTTGTGGGACTGCTCATTGTATGTAACTTACTCTGTCCTGATTGGGTCAGTTACCAGAGTCCCCATAGCGCGCCAGCCAGCAAGGTGATCTGAGGGAAGGGTTTTCTCATGGCATGCGTACAGCTGATGTGGCAGGGCCCTTGATAAAAATTCGATATTAGCTATTCTGATGGGTCAATGACCAGCTCAGAAAGGGATGGGATGGGAGGTTTCATAGCAAAAGGAGAGAGAAGAGGGAAGAAGTGTTGAGGGAGGATGTGGGAATGTGTGGTTGTGTTGGAGATCAGCCCCCCTCCCCGCTGGCTTTCACAATAGGATAGAGTTGTGACCCATCTCCCCATTCTGTGATCGGTTAACGATGTACCCCTTGGGGTCTTACCACAACCCTTGGTGGGATAGCCCCATTTGGGAGATGGCTGATTTATTCTCTCAGTAAAGGAGAAGAGGTCCCTTGTTGAGAGAGCTTGCAGAAAGATGAAGAGGGTTGGAACAGTTGCTGTGAAGAACCTCCTATAGAAAGAACACTCATTGTTTTTTTTAATTTTCAAAGTTTTTTAGTTGAAATCTTCATCTTTATGATACTAAAGGCCTTTTCCAATATCTCATTGTAGCTTGGAAGTAAGCCTGGGTAAAGGAAGGCTAATCTGTCACAACGAAGCCCTAGTTAAGCTTACCCGTCCGGGAAGGGTTCGTCTACCGGCTTGGCCACAGACCACGCTCCTTGCGGTCGGCAGACCAGCCCGGCAAAACGCGAGGGCGGCTCAGCAGCAGCAGGTCAGTTACCGGGGGATGAAGGTTTGGGCTCAAAACCACTCACGAGATCCATCTCCCGAGGCTTCGTAAGGCTTTTGATCTCCTTTGTTAGGATGCCCTCACTGAAAGATTGTGACTCTTTGGAAGTATGTGTCACTCATCTCTTGGAGGGATCTGCTCTCTCAGTCATCCTGTTCTTTTATTAGTAAAAAGCGGTAATTAGCCAGCTCATGTACATTATCTTGGAGATCTCAGTCATTGGTGTGGGTCTACCCATTTGGTGGCAGATAGCAGAACTGCAAGCCTAGACTGGCAAGAGGAAATCAGTAGCTGCTGGGGGTAACCACTCTGCAAACCCAACCTATTTCAGGGATGGCAAACCAAACGGAGCTCAGAGTACCTGTTTCCCCGTCCCTGACAGGGGGAAGAAAGTAGGCTGGCCAGAGAAGCCAAATTGGTGTAGTGTTCTGAGCTCGGGTAGAAGAGGTACGATACCTAGGATGTGAGGAACCAGACCTCAAAGCAAATTTTGCTATATCCCCGGCCCTCCCCTTTGCCATCGTGGAGAGAATGCCCACTAGTGGTATACCGTGTTCTAGGAGAGAATAGGAACGTTCTCCCTCACCAAAATGACTGTCAGTCGGTATTCTAGAGATGGCCGAGAGGAATCCTCCCAGCTCAGATCTCTGGCCCGGGAGGCTGAGTAGATATGTGGGAACCCACTCAGGCACCCCCACAGAAAGGAGTGTGAGCGTCGGCCCGAGGAAAGGGTGAATGCGAGAGCAGGAGGGTGGCCGGGGCCAGGGTCACAGGCAGCAGCTCGGGCACCGGCTCTTTTCCTTCTCTGGGGCTCTTGGGCAATGCTCTATCCGATCCATCAGAGATTCGGGGCTGGGTGGCCCAAACCAGAGAGATGGCACTGGGGATGAGGGAGGCAGAGCCTTCTCCACACCCTGCTTGGAAGGGTCTCCTCCCTAAAATCTCCCCGGGTCTCTCCAGGGCTTTGAAACCTGGCACTCCAGAGAAGCCCAAGCCGGGCATCGGAGGAGCCAACGGCCCGGCCCGGGGCCAGACAGGACAAAAATCAATCTGAGCTAAGGCACTGCAGAGGGAGGGCCAAGGGCAGGGAGGGAGGGCCGGTGAGCCCAGAGCCGAGAGGATTCTTAGTGGGCAACCGGGCTGCCGGGCCACAGCCTAGCCTGCTGCACCAGTGGCAGCCCGAGGAGCCCCCAGCCTGCCAGTCCCCGGCCCAGTCCCGTCCCCGGCCCAGTCTCTGCCTGCATCGGTAATGGGATTTGATGGGCAGTAAGTTGCCTTATTCTGCCAATTAGCTCCAGCCAGTAAAATCCCACTTCCCTGGAGCCCTGAGGGTAATGATCTGCTGACAACATGTTCTCTCCCGATCCGGCCATTAAGCTCACTAGCGGGGCTAGGGATAGTAGGGAAAAAACTTGAAAATCCGTGTGCTCCGGACTCGAGGAGCTGTTTACAGCAAAGCCTCGGGGAGGCAAAAGGCCGGCCTGGCTCCGAGCCTGCATCTGCACCCGCCAGCCCCACCCTGAGGACGTCAGGGGGAGGGCCGAGGAGGAGGGGGCGCCGCTGGGGAAGTGCGAGGGAGGGAGGCTGGGGAGCAACAGGCCGACGGCCGGCCTCCGGCGGAGTGGGGAACACCTCGGCCTCCCTTCGGGGCTCTCGCAGAGTCCCGTGGCGGCCGAGCCTCAGCCCCCACACGCTCTCCAACTTGGGGGCCTCTGCCCGGGGGAGGGTGGCCAAATAGACCTGGCTCGCTTTTCCCTCCCGGAAGGTCAGGGGAGCCGGAGGGGGAGCCCAGGCCCGGAGACCCACGTCCCCTCCCCCCCCCAGTCATCGCGGGGGGTCGGGTCCGGGCCAGAGAGACTGAGGCTTAGGACAAGTGACTGGGCATACGGCAGAGTTTGGCCGCCACTTGCACCCAGAGCCCGTCTTTGTCCCTTTTGAAAGGGAGGGACGCGGGCTGTCGGGGTCAATCCGGTCCCCCCTAACTCGGAGGGAAGCCTGCGAACCCCGAGGCAGCCCTGCCAGTGCACCCACTTGGAGAGCGTGGAAATGAATTCTGGGCGCCGCCGTTTGTGCTGGAGGAAGCAGAAAGGATGCACATTCCTGCCCCCTCCCAGCCCGAGGCTTGGGGAGAGAGGCTCCAAGAACATGGCACGGGAGCCCGAGACCAGCCAAAGGCGGCCCCCCGGTGGGCACGGGGGCAGGCACGGCGGGGCGAGGGGCCGGGCGGCCGGCCGTCAGGTCCCCCGGCCACGCAGGCAGGAAAAAGCCAGGCGGCCAGAGAGGGAGCCGGCGCCGGGTGACATTACCGCACTCCCCTTCTTCCTCCCGCATCCCCTTCTTCCTCCCGCATCCCCTTCTTCCTCCCGCATCCCCTTCTTCCTCCCGCATCCCCTTCTTCCTCCCGCATCCCCTTCTTCCTCCCGCATCCCCTTCTTCCTCCCGCATCCCCTTCCCAACTCAGCTCTGGACTTCTTGGAGCTGGGAGGCTGGTCCCCCGACTCCTCCGACTTGGCTCCGGCACAAGTCTTTCCCCGGCTCCCCAGATCTCCCCTCGTCCAAATCCCCTGCCTTCAAAGCTGGGGGGCTCTCAAAGAACCAAGGGGGCAGGCTACTTGGTGCCAGCTGAATTTTGCTGGGGCCCCGCGCAGCTTCCCTCCCCCAGGCATCAGGCGGACCCTTCATTAGGAAAGCAAGGAGGCGATAACTGGGAGACTGGACTCAGTTTCCTCATTGGTCAAAATGAAAGGAAAATTGGTTTTTAAGGTCTCTTCCAGGACTAAGGTGCCAGGAGAAATGGAGAAGGACTCGGGACAAACAGGAGCAGTGTAGGGGAGATGGGAATGGAGGGGGGGGGGTGATAGGAGAGAAGGATTGGCTTTTCATTTAGATATCTCTCTCCTCCATGGAAGGGGTCGGATGGGCGGAATGGGATGGGATGCTGGGGGCTGAAGCGAAAAGACGATCCTCTCACCTGATCTGGAGGGCCGGGTAGATGGCCAGGTAGAGCAGGAGAAGTTTGCCAGACATCTTGGAGACCAGAGGCAGACCCTGTCTCTGAGGCGGAGTGTCCACAGAGAGAGAGGCTCAGCGTGAGCTTTGGGTTTTGAAAGGCTCCCAACTCTCCCCCCCACCTCCTCTCCCTTCCCCTCCCCTCCCCTCCCCTCCTCCTCCTCCTCCTCCTCCTTCCCGCCTCCTTCCCTCCCCCTGCCTCCTTCACCCAATGGAAATCACTAGCGTCCGAGGGAGCTGCGGCTGGGCTTGGGGAGGCGGGGAGTGGGAGTCAGGCTGGAGACAGGGAGGGAGCCCCCTGAGTTAAGGGGAGGAAGCGGCAGAAAACCCAGGCAAGTGGCTTCCCTCCCCCCAAAGGGCAGCAGCAGCCCCCAGAGGGCGAAGCCGAATTCCGAAGGGAGCCTAGCCACTGGGAGGCTCCAGGCTGCCCGAGGGTTCCCCCCGCGGCTCCGCGGCCCCCTTCTCCCCCCGGGCGCCGCCGCCCCCCCCCCCCGGGGCCGGGCCGCACTCACCAGAGGCCAAGTTCCCAGCGGTGGGGCAAGCCCCTAGCCCGAGGCCCCTGGTCGGTGCTCCCCCTGCCTGCCCTCGGGCAGCGGCGGCAGCAGTTGGCTCCCCGCGGGCCCGCGGCGCACACAGGTGCGGCCAGACGCTGCTCCCACCGGCAGCCCCACCGGTTGCTGAGGCAGTGCCCGGTCCAGGCGCTTGTCCCTCCTCCCTTCCGCCTGCGCTCCTCCCCGCTCCCGAGTCCTCCCCCCTGCCTCTGGAGCGGCCGGCCCCTCAAACATCCGCCTAGAGACAGGAACAAAAGTTGGGCATTGCTTAACCTACTCCTCGGCGGAAAAGGAGCAGGGGAACATCCACACACACATATTACACTGGCGCAAGCACACACACACACACTCACACACTCACACACACTCACATGGGAGAGGGAGAAGCCTGATGCTACAGGCTTCTTCCCAGGGTCCTAAATCCCTCCTTTTTGCGGGGAGTTTTTTGGGAAATCTCTGCATTTCTGAGATTATAAAGGAGTTAATCAGCCCAGGGCCCCCCCCTTTCCCCCAGAGGCCTCTGCTAAAGGGTTAAAGTCGCCACAAATGGGCAGAGATGTGTCGGGCCCCCACCCTCCACTCTCCCACTGAGAGGATACATGGGAATCCACTAAGTCCCGGAAATTTTCTGACCCTGCGGGAAAGGCTTCCTCCTCTCCCTCTCAGTAATACTGCTTGACCAGACCATTGCAGGGTGAAGTGAGCCACCTTTAGGCTGCATCGGGGTGAGAGAGCCCCGGAACACGGGGGCTGGGAGGGGCCAGCGAGTGCGGGGGACGGCTGCTGCGCACACCTGGGCCCATATCGGCCTGACTTCCTTAGTGTGACCATGTTCAGCATCCCTCCCTGCACGCATGTTGGAGCTTGGGGGGTATGTGTGTGTGTCTACACTGATAGCCGCCCACGCCTGAAATCAGACGGGTTCAGAGACTAGGAGGTAGAAGGAACCTGGGAAATCTTCTCTGCTGGCGGCTCTTAACCTGGCCTTCATCAAATTGGATTTATTTTTTAATATTTTGATAACTAGATTTCAATCTAATTGTTTCCCTTAGTAATCTCAGATATTTAATTTCCACATTTAAAGACAATTTTGAGCAGGGGTCTGTGGGCTTCAGCAGCCCCGGGGGGGGGGGAGCAATGGGGGGCACACAGCATCCTTGATCTAATCCAGGATGTTGATTCACAGAGAGAGGGGTCCACTTGCTTGAGGTCCCCAAGGAAGGGCAGGAATTTAAACTCTGAATCCACAGCAGAGAGGGCTTCTTTCCACAGCTAAGGTCTTATTCCAAGGTTCCTGTGTTAAGGTAGTCATTTCTCAAGACCCTCTTCTGCATGCTTGCTGTGAATTATGGGTCAGCATGAACTGAAGAACAATGATACAATTATCCGGCCGATGCTTGCCAAAATTTAATGTTAACAGTGATTAAAAAAAAAAGTTATAAGCACTGAGCAAGGACATGACCAGATGTAATGATCTGACCATGAGACCCCACCCTCACTCACAAATCTTTCATGGCTCCCTATCACCTCTGCAATAACAGAATAGGTAGAAGGCACTGCGTCGAGTGTTAGAAATATCTCATCTGATCCTTCCAATATATCATAGCAATAAGTGCTGTCATTATCCACATTTTACAGGGCCTCTCTTCAATAAAGGTTAGGTGGCTTATCCAGAGTCACATAGCTATTAAGTGTCTAAGAACAGATTCGAATACAGATCTTTCTGGCTCTGAATCACCTTGCTGCCTCTATTATAAATCCCTTAAACTGGCCTGCAAATTAGTTTAAGCAGAGCTTGGAGATTTAGACATAAGAAATGGTTTTCTTGCAGAATGAAAGGTTACTGCATTATGTGCCCAGCTCCTGTTTCTGACCTGTTGTGGGCAGGAGCTTTACACTGTGTGTGTGTGTGTGTGTGTGTGTGTGTGTGTGTGTGAGAGAGAGAGAGAGAGAGAGAGAGAGAGAGAGAGAGAGAGAGAGAGAGAGACACCCCCTGGGCAAGTCAAGACTGAATTATGGAGAAAGGGGCTCATTGCAAAGTGGAATGGTTTTCTCTCTTGGGAGTTCTGTGTCCCAGTGAAATCCCAGGTCCAGTCCCTAAGCTTATCCTAATAAGTATCTTGTCTAAAGTCTGCGCTAAGCACTTGTTAGCATCTTGGCAAGGAACTTATGTCTGTTTGTAAGCAGTCAGCAAACCAGGCAGATATTTGTCTAGTAAATACAAGCGCAGATGAGGAAAACTGAAGGAAGGATTCTGGGAACTAAACCCATTAACAAGAGGGACAGGCTCATATAGGTTTCCTAGAGTTCCTAGGAACTCTAGGTGCATACTTCTGATTTTCTGCAGGACATCTGAACCTTGGTACCCTCAAGATGCCCCACACTGAACTTGGTATCTTTCCCCTCCAGACTACTCAAACCTTCCAACTACCCCCTTTCTCTGCCATCCTGTTCACCTCTAGCACTTAGAACCTTGGGCTTCCTCCTCTCTCACCTTAAACAGCCATTTAGTTCTGTTCTGTCCATTTCAGCCCCACCATTTCTCTCTTACTTACTTCCTCCTGTGTCTTCCTTCTGTGACCTTCCTATTTAAGGACTTCATTTATATCTGCCTAAACTATCCCAATAAGTTCTCTAGAGGTTTTAATAACTCCACTACCCCGGCAAGTCCACCCTTCACGCTACAAACCACTCTTTCCTAGGCATTCATAATAAATGTTTGAGGAGTGAATGAAGCTGAATTTTGCTTGCTTGGTGATAGGGCTACATCGATGATTTTTGAGCATAGGAGTGATGAGCAGAGTTTGAAACCTGCTGCCGACCGTCCTTCCCAAGTTTCATTTTTGAATTTAAATTTCCTTTCATTTTAGGGGTTTTTTTTATGGTAACAGTGCTTCGAGTCATCAAATTTTTGTTTTTAAAGGGAAAAACCCAGATTTGAGAACTGGTCCATCATCCCCATTTTACATTGACATTTTCAGTATGGTCCAACCCACCTGGATAGTGATTAGCCCTCAGACACATCCTGTACCCTTATCCTGTGTCTTGAAACCCTCCTTTTCTCTCTTCCCTTGGTGAACTAAAGCTCATCCTTTAAAGTCCAATCACATGCCATCCTCAAGGACGCCGTCCTCCTGTCTTCCATACCCCCCCCCCATTCTTGTACATTCTGATACCTCACAGGGCATTTGTTGTGTACTTCTCTACACCCATCCTGGAAGAGCACCGATTAGAGCTTCCTGGGTTGACTTCAGTCCCTCTGTCCCCACCCCTCATTGGATTCTAAACTCTACGAGAGTAATATAAACTCCGAAGCTTCGACCTTCAACCTCCTCAGTCACCCACCATAGGATTTTGTTCGCATTGTAGAGTTTTCGATGGGAGATGAGTACCAGATGTGGGCAGAATATTTGGCCCCTTCATTTCCTCCCTCAGAATACTAGGTATCTTATATGTGTGCATACATGCTTATGTGGATGTATCTGCAAAGAAAAGGCTCCTGTCCCCTCTCTCTGGTAACCAGAGGATGGAATTAGACATTTCACCTGTGACTATCGGGATTCCCGGTTCAGCAAGTGTCCATTTTCAGGGCGTGTCTACCTGCATATGGGTACATGCACGTCCATGTATATGGGAGTATCCCTTCGGTAAAGTCTTCTTCAGACGCCCCTCCCCTCTGGGCACGGGGACCAAGAGGACCAGGGATGAATGTTAGGTACGAATATAACCCCCCCGGGCTGGAGTGCTATTTCTCAGGAAGCAGTCTAGCCACAATAAGCATCAAAAGCATCATTGCCAGGTCAGCTTAGCCCACAACGGGGAAAATGGTTCTTTGGTTATAGCAACTCCCGAAGGTCATCGTGTCCTCGATGCTGAAGGGGCTGAGAGCTCTGACCAGCCACACTCTTGCAATGTCTCATCACTGGAAAAAAAAATGCTGATGATGATTCTGGGATCTGCATCATAGCAATTGGAAATTTACAAAGCACTTCCCCTACCTTTAATCCTCACGGGGATGCTGTAAGGTGGGTGCAGGCAACGTTATCCTGATACTCAGATGCCCATAGAGGATACAGCGTTAGTTCTGGGGCCGGGGATGCAAATTCTGCCTAATACTTATTAGCTGTGGGACCCAGAGGAAGTCACTTAACCTCAGTCTGTCTCAGTTTCCTCAGCTGTAAAATGAAGACAATAATAGCATTTATCTGGCAGAGTTTTATGAAGATCAAATAAAAGAATAAAGGTAAAGCACATTACCAACTTTAAAACACCTTATAAATGCTAGCTGTTATCATCCACATTTTACAGATGAGTAAATTGAGTCTCAAAGGGGTGGATTGACTTGCCCAGGGTCACATCAGGCAAAAATGTGAGTGCGAAAAAAAAAATGTGAGTGCGAGATGGTGACTATAGGCCAATTCTCAAATCCGATCAATTCCCTTTAAAAACACAAATTTTGTTACTTGAACCACTGTCACCATAATTAAACAAACAACATCTAAGAACGACCTTTAGGGAGAGCAACAGTGGGAAATGGTGGAAAGGGTAGCCTCTGTGCAGTCACCCCTTGAGTTCTGGTCTGCCTCACTCATTTGCTGCCTGAATAATGTTAAACAACCTCTGAATCCTGCAGCCTCAAGTACCAGTAAAATGTTTATTTCAGTGAGTCTTTGGGAAGAATAAATGGGCTAATGGAGGCAGATATAATGATTCACACCAATTGTTATCAAATTGATACCAAAGGTTATCACATCAGTGAGCATAGGTAGGATAAAGATCTGAGATGCAGAGAGGGTATAGCTTATTTTCCATGGGCTGGGACAAGTCTCATCATCAGAGGCTCCCCAGCCTTTCCAGATATGAGATCACACATGCTGGAAGGGTCTCTTTCAGATGACTTTTGTGTTCATTCATCAATCTTTGGGTCATTCAGTCATCATTGATTCCTCAAGTGCCTATGGAATCGGTCCTTGGCATATGATACTCCACCCTTTGGTCTACTGAGGTTGTCCATGGCCACCTAACTGGGCACTGTTTCTCTCATCTTTGATCTCTCCTTATCTACTGCCCCCCCTTCTCCTGTACCTACAAACTTGCGAGGGTCTTCTTCAGTCATGAAGTTTCCTCTTAACCCTTCCATCCCCTCAAGTGATTGTCTTATATCTCTAATCACTGTCAAACTTAGATTTATTGACTCCTGCTGCCTTCATTTCCTCTCCAACTCACTTCCCAACTCCCAGGAAATCTGGTTCCAAATCTTACTATTCAACTGAACCTTCTCTTCCAGCCAAGCTCACCAGTGTCTCATTTCCCAAATGTGATGGTTTTTGTTCTGTCCCTATGCCTCTTGACAAATCTATAATTCTTCATACTATTGACTCCCAGCCCCTTCTTCAAACATATTTTCTTCTCCCTTGGTCTCCATGACACTGTTCTGCTTGCCTGATCCTTCTCCATCTAATTGGCTTCCATCTCACCTTCTCCAAGCTTTGGTGTTCTGCAGTGTTCTAAGGCCACCTTACCTTTTCTTGTCTTCCCTTCTCTTCTCTTCTCTTCCCTTCTCTTGCTTTGCTTTGCCTTTTGTCTCTAATCTCTCTTCTCTTCTCCAATCAGTTCAGTTGTCATCTTTATTCAGGTGACTCCTAGATATCTACCTACCTACCTATCTGCATAAATACACACACACACATATGTGGGTGGGTGGGTGGGTGGGTAGATATATAGATATACAGATATATAGATATATATATATATATCTCTAGCACTAGTTTCTTCTGTTGAGGGTACCCTCACCATTGTTTCAGTCATCATGTTCATAAACTTGGTGCCATCTTGGACTTGCCCTTCTCCCCTGTAGCCCATAACCATTCAACTGGGAAATCTTGTCCATTCTACCTACCTATCCATGCCTTCTTTCCCCATTGCTAAGATTCGAGTCTTTTATCCGTTTTTGCTCAGATTATTGTAATAGCCTCTTGATTGTTCTACCTATCTACTCCAGGGTTCACCTAGCAGCCAAAATAATCTTCCTGTGACACAGTTTGGACCATGTCATTGCCCTGCTCTAAAAATTGTGGAGTCTCCCGACTTCCCGTCCGATAAAATAGAAATTCGTTAGTATGTCATTCAAGCGCCTCCCAAACCTGGTGCCTACTTACTTTATCCTGTCTCCTCAATAGAAGATAAGCTTCCTGAGGGCAGGGGCTGCCTCATTTTTCTCGTGACACTTCCAGAATCCAAAGCAGTGAGTTCCCGGCATGAAGTTGGTGCTTGGGTTTGTTGAATGGAGTGGAAGGAAATTGTTGATATCAGACGGTTTGGGGTTTGATAAGAACATTCTGAAAATCAATGTTTGGCTCAAGAAGTCTTGGGAGAAAATCATGACCTTCTTTGGAGGCAGAGTTGGTGTTTTCTGATAGGCTTTCTTTTCCTAGAAAGGGTTTTCCTTCGGCCTTTCATGCTAGTATTCTGGAATCATAGAGTTGATGGCGGGAGAGGCTGTGTACAAATCTAAGGAGATATGGAATATAAACGATGAGAAGGAACACACTCGGTATCTTGTTAAATGTAAATGAGTATGTGAACTCCCAGAGAATTGGTGTCCAGCATAGAGCCAGCTACATAATAGGTGTTTAATTAATGCATGTTGAATGCTTATTTTATTCAACTGTGTTATTTAGGATGTATTGAAAATAAGGATGGACTAGAATTCAGAAGAAATCTGAATTTGGATCCTGTCTCCAACATGGACAAATGTGAACATGGGCCCATCATATCCCTTTCTCGACTCTAAAATGGGGATACAGAATTGTTGGGGGGGATCAAATGATAGACTATAAGGCTTAGTTCAGGTATGCTCTCCTCCATAAAGCCCCCCTGATCTCCCTTGTTGTTATTGCTCTCTCCCTCTGGAAATTAACTTCTCTGTGTACATTTTGCCCCCCTCCCATTACTGCCACCAGTAGAAAAGAAGCTTTTTGAGGGCAGGAACTGTTTTACCTGAATATTTCTATCCTTAGATTACTGTGTATCCTAGCACAGTACCTGGCATACAGTAGGTGTTTAACGAGTGCTTGTTGAAGAGAACCTATAATATGCTTATCTAGATGATAGCTGTGATATTACAATCACTAGGTCAATAAGCATTTATTAGGTACTTGCTATGTGCCAGGTACTCTAATAAGTACTGAAAATACCAAACAAGCAGAAATATGGTGTCAACCCCCAAGGAGGTCATAGTCTTTTTTTTAATTATCAATAGTATTTTATTTTGCAGATACATGTAAAGATACTTTTCCATATTCATTTTTATAAGACTTTGCATTCCAAAGTTTTCTCCCTTCCTCTTATCTCCCCCTTCCCCCCAAAAGCAAGGAATCTGATATAGGTTAAATTTCTTTCTATACTTGCCATGTTGAAAAATCAGACCAAAAGGGGAAACCCCATGAGAAAGAAAACCAACAAAAAGTGAGAATACTACGCTTCCAAGGGAGGTCGTATTCGAATGGGAGAGACAACCTCCAAATAAGTGTCTCCCACACAAGATAGAGCAGAAATGGAAGGCATATGATGATGGTGAAACAGGTGAAACAGAGGATCTGGTCAAGGTCACCCATTTAAGGCAGCTGTGGGGCTGAAGGATAGGCCTTCCACATGCTCCTGGTCTTGTTAGTCCACGGGCCTCCCCCGAAGCCCTTTAGGGGCTGCTCAGGCCTTTGTAAAAGGAGCCCGCCCTCCGGATTCCTTGCCCACTCCAGCCCCCTCCTGCCTCTGGCCAGGAAATGTCCGTTCTTCCCGCTTTGTGTGTTTATAATCCTGAGCCGGAACAAAAGGGGAAGGTGCAGGTGAACCTGCCCAGGCTTATAAAGGAGCGCTGAGTTGCCCCGTGATCCTCTTCATTGGAAAGAACTCAAGCCAGGCGATTCGTCCTTCTGGGGAAGAGGAGCCAGCTCTGGGCTGTGCAAGGAAACTGACTGGAGGTGGGGGGCTGGGATACGATTACATGTATACAAATAAGGCGACCTAAGGCTAATACAGAGTGATTTGGGTAGAGGGGGCACTAGAAGCTGGAGGGATCAGCGGGGCCCTGGGGAGGAGGTCATTCTTGAACTGAATTTGAAGGGAGCTAGAGATTGTAAGAGAGTGAGGGAAAGGCGTGCATTTCAAGCTTATGAGATAATCTATACAAAGGCACTGAGTTTCGCTGGAACATAGATTTTGTGGGAAGGAATGACGGGTAACACCTAGAAAGACAGTCTGGAGCCAAGCTGCAAAGGACTTTAAATGTTTAGCAGACAAGTTTGCATTTTATCCTGGAGGTCATAGAGAGCCACTGAAGGTTTTTGAGTAGGGAAGCAACCTAATTAGATTTAGCTATCATATTGGAAGCTGTGTGAAAGAGGGACTGGAAGAGGAGAGTCGAAGCAGAGGGGCTGATGGGAAGGCTAATTGCTGGGAGAGGTGATGAAAACCTGAATTAGGCTAGAAGGAGCGATAGAATTATAATCACTTTTCACAGCCCTCGGCTGGTGATGGGTTGGGGTTCTTCAGATATTTAGGGGCTCAAATAGAGCGATCTTGGCGATTACCACAAGCACTCTTACTCTCCCATGTTGGTCCAACTGACTGGAGTGGGCATGGGGAGGGGCAGGATTGGCAGGAGTTTTTAATCCAGAACCTACAGATTTGTTTTTTTTAACTCTAATCACTGTATTTCAATAAAATTGAAATTTCTTTGTAATCCTTTGCATTTTATTTTATGCATTAAAACATGATTCTGAGTAGTCAAGAAAATTCACTGGACTCCCAAAGGGGTCCCAAACCTCCAAAAAACTCGCGACCTCCCGAGACAGTGTGTATCTCCTGGAGGCCACTAAAGCCGGTCCACTCAGCTCCTCTCAGGTGTGCTACTTTGGGATCTTTTGTACAAAAGAAATTACATTAGCCTGACTTTTCCACCAAATTTACTCCACTTAGGGAAAAGCATTTTTTTCTTGCTAAAACTGTGAAGAATCTGCAACTCTGCCATTCGTAAGGATCACTGTGCCTTGCTGCCTATCACCCCCCTCCACGAGCTCACTCTTCACTTGGCCATGTGCTCAGCAAGTAAGCCTCCGCCAGAGCAGGCTTTGTGGGCTCGGCTCATGAGGGAGCTTCCTGCTGTCTAGCCGGTACATGTACTTTCCGTGGCATGAAAGCCCTGCCATCCTAAACATGCATGTCCAAGAATGGGGAGAGGAGCAGATGTTCTGTCTTTGCTGATGCTTCATCAATAACTTTACCATCTGGGCCCTCGTTCCCAGATCATTCTGGTTTGTGGTAACGGGTGGGCCCCAGAGAGCATAGCACACTGCTAAGGTGCCAGGTACTCAGGGGGCAAGGGCACTCAAGATCCATTTGGCTTTGGGATTTTTTAATGGAACCAATTTGATTGAGAGCACTCTAGTGAGAACCCATGTCCAAGAGCCAGGTCATTAAGGAAGCCCATGGAGAATGGAGGCCTTGATTGGAATAGACCCAGGAAGCCCTCCTCTCAGGGATAAACCAGAGGAAGAGCAACAGGCCTAAAATCCATTCCTAGGGCAGCGTTTGAGGGCGGGGACTAACAGAAACAAGATGGCAGTGAGGATGCTGGGCCTTCCTAGAATCACGGATGTGGAAGAGGCTTCAGTAACCATCCGATCCAACACATTCCAAAAAAGATACCTCCAAGCCAAGACATCTTAGGTGTCCCTGTCAAATTCTTCCCCCCAAATGACTTTTAGCAAAAATTCATACCCTTTCCTTGCTTAACAGATAACAATAGCTCCCTGTTTCTTAGCCTAGCGTTCAGATCCATTAACTGGATCATCCTGCTTTATTCTCTGTTCCCCCCATGAGGCCAGCTTCTTCACCATCCTCTGAATAGATTACTTCTCTTTCATTATGATGTCCTTCTGTGATCTTGTTTTTGCTCCTATCAGTCCATTAGTAAACATGAAGTGCGGCCTATATGTCAGATACCGTGGTGGATTCTGGAAATGCAAAAACCAAACCAAGAAAAAAGTAGTCCCTGCCTGCAGGGAGCTGGCACTGTGCAGAACATTCTATGAGTGACTCCAGCATTTCCAAAAATCTAGCATATCACATTTCTCTTGGAAGAGCTAGGGGACTGCTACCTGTCTTAAATGGTTTAGAAGGGATTCCTGCTCAGGTACAGGCTTTGGATGACCTCAAAGATCTCATCCAGGTGCTGATTCTCTAATAAATCAGTCTAATTTTTTTTTTTGTCTTTATATGACAGAACCAGACTGCCGATGTTCATTTTGACCATTTCTGGGGTTATCTGAGGTCACCGGAGGGTCTCTGGGGAGATAGCTCTCCTAAAACCTCGAGGACAAGAAACAAATCGTTTTCCAGTTCTTGGTTCACAGTGCTAAACATAGAACCTCATACTCTGAAGGCACCGTTACGGCTCTGTACTACCAATGGCAATTCCAGTGTATGTATAATTGACGTTTGGACCCGTTAGTTGTGTGATCTAGAGCAATTGAGACTCAGTTTCTTCATTTGCAAAGGCAGGGAGGTGATCATTCTTTCAGCGCCTACTTTGTGAGGCCATCTTGCTCTGTACATCCTTAGAATACTCTAGGAAACATGGGCTGTTAATATTCCTATTATCTTCATTATGAAATGAGGCCATTTGAAGAGATAGTCTCGGAGGTCCCATCTAGATTCTTAATGCCCGTTTCCTCCCAGCATTCAAATGACTTTGCTCCTTACCCATAATTACCTTTGTATCAACTTCTGTGTACATATTGTTTCCACTCAGAAAGTAAACTCCTCGAGGGCAGGGACTATTTTGTTTTTGTCTTTGTCTCTCCATGGGCCAGGAACGTAGTAGGTGGTTCCTACCTGCGGGTTGAACTGCTTGTTGAAATGACAATCGATGTTGCCCTGAGCTCAGCCATGACACATTGATATAAATTGACCCCGGGGTCTGCCCTAGTACCTCTGCTTCTCATTTTCCTCCAGTCCTTCGCTTTCACAAGGTTAGAGATAGGGACGAGACCTGACCTATGATATTACTGATACAGGGAACATCTTTGGTGAATACAGATGGGCGTATTCTGGGCAACTGAATGGCTTAGAGACGGGCCTCGAGCATTGAGAGGTTAACGATTGGGCCAGGGTCACATGGCCACTGTGTATTCATCACACAGGCCAGAGAGAAGAGCCGGGCATAGAAATGCAGCATATTCTCGCTCTGCAATGAAGCCACTTCTAATATCTCGGCTCCCAAACTCTGTTTAAATTAATTTGCTTGCGGCACTTAAGCCTCCCTATTAAACACTTTCCTTGGCAATAGCGCTGTAGCTCAGACATCGCATCAGACAATGCAGGCTACCTCCCTCGGACGCTGTGTTCAAAAACACCCCCCGTGACTCCTCCCTTATCATGTTTTAAAGCAACATTTGAAAGCCAGGAGTTGAACAAATGACCCCTACTAAACCCATCCTTGATGGGCAGAGAAAGGGAGTGCATCGTGAGGGGGAGGAGAGACGGCCCTGCTCCCTTATTTCAAGGGTCAGAAGTCACAGAGGGACCTTTGCCCTCTCAAAGGCCCCAGAGCACCGCTGTTTCTTGAATGCTCCCACAAGGAGACTGAGAAGATCCAGAGAAGTCTGAGGGAATTTGGTCCCAGTTCACTAGTTCATCTAAAAACAAAGAAGGGGCAAGTATGATACTAGCCTTATAATTGGAAGTCCTGGGCTTGAATTCTAGTTCTGCCACTTAATCAGGTGACCTTGGACAAATCACTTAACCTGTCTGCCTCAGTTTCCTCAACTGTAAAATGGGGATGATAATAAAAGCGCGTACTTCTTAGGGTTGCTATCTTTTGGGGAGCTAAAACTGTTAAGCTTTTGGCTTTAAAATGAGGTATTTGGAAAGGACACAGCACCATGCCTGACACATGGTAGGTGCTTACTATTTGCTTCCTTTCCTTCTTTCTAAAATCCCTTCCAATTCTAAATCTGTGACGCTATGATGCTATAATGGATATGATCAGAAGTGGCAATGGCCCCACTGGCAATCTAATCCAACTCCCTCGTTGAATGTAGGAAGACACTTTCCCACGGTAGGAGAGTGATGCTCAGGGTCACACAGTGAGTGAGCAGGGGGACAAAAGGTCTCCTACCTCTGGTCTTACCGGTGCCCAACCTTTGGGCACGGTTGAAATTCTCCCTTCTGTGCTGTGGGAGGCTTTACAGGTTAGGCATTTTTATGGACTCTGCACAGAAATCTTTTCTCTCCTTTTGCTGCTAGAGGCCAGGACAGATTGGATTTGGCGCCCAGTAGAGGCAGCTAGGTGGCGCTGCAGTGGATAGAGAGCAGGGCCCAGAGTCAGGAAGACTCACCTTGAGTTCAAATGTGGCCTCAGAGACTTACTAACAGAGTGACCCTCTAGGCAATTCCAATGCGTAAATAATTGCACGGAAATCAACCACAAAGTGGACCTTCAGACACATTGGCTTTGTGATCTGGAGCAGCTGAAATTCTCTGAGCCTCAGTTTTCTCATTTGTAAAATGAGCTGAAATAGGATATGGCAAACCACTCCAGAATCCTGGCCAAGAAAAGCCCAAATGGGATCGTGAAGAATCAGATACAATTGAAACGACTGAAACGATAACAACCACAAAAGAACCAAATTAACTCTGAACCGGCGCCTTGAGACAAATATGCCACAAATACTGTGTCCACAGTTCCGGGGTCTCGGGCCAGGGTCCCGGGCATGTTTCTGGTATTGAGGCAGGGGTTGTGGGAGGAACAGGCTCCCCCTTCCTCTTTCTATTACTAGCTTTTCTTCAGTAAGATGGGAACTCAGATTGATGGAGTTCAGATAGGAGGTTACACTGACGCCATCTCCAAATCACACAGTCACAGGACTTTGAAGTGCAACCGGATCTCAAAAGCCCACCTAATCCCACTTCTTTTGGAACAAAAATCTTCTTCCCAATATCCCCGAGTGTATATCCAGCCTTTTCCTTGGGGACTCAAAACGACGGAATGAAATCACTACTTCCTGAAAGAGCCCAAGACGAAACAATGGACGGTACAGTGGGCCTGAAATCAGGAACGCCTGAGTTCTAACCTAGCCTCAGACACTAGCTGAGTGACCCTGGACGAGTCACTTCAGCCTGTTTGCCTCGGTATCCTCATCTGTAAAATTGGGATGATAATAATAGTGCCTATCTCCTGGAGTAGTTCTGAAGAGAAAATGAGATAAAATTTGTAAAGTATTTTACAATATAAATGCTAAAATTAGTATTATGAGTAATAATCCATTTTTCCCCATGGGGAAAACACTCTGATTGTTTCTGAAGGGGACTTCCTTTCATCTTTCCTTAGGGTGGGTCTGTAAATTCAGCCTATCATTTACAAATACTGATAGTGGTAATAATAATAATAATAAATCTAGTAATTGCATTTCTATACTACTTTTGGTTTGAGAAGCATTTTACAAATCTCATTTAATCCTTACCCCACCTCTGGGATGGAGGTATCATCACTACCACCATTTTAGAGTCGAGGGAACTGAGGCAGACAGGTTGAGTGACTTGTCCAAGATCCCACAGCTAGTAGCACCTGAGGTCCATTTGAAGCCAAATTTTCCCGATTCCCAACATGTTTATGTACCGCAGCCCTTAGCTTCTTTTTAAGTCCCCATAACATTAATTCAGTGTACCACTGAGACCCAGTTGAAGGATCATCTCTTCCAGGAAGTCTTTCCCAAATACTTCAGCTCAGTGATAGCTCTCTCTTCTGCAAAAGTACGCGCTGGAGAGCAGAAGGAAATTGAGTATTTGCTAAGGCCTGCTAATCCCAGACAGCACATGCAGACCCAGGAGGGAGTTAGAATGGGATCCAACTCTCTTGGGAACAGAGGTGACAAGATAACTCTGTCTTCAATCACTGATTAACAGCTCAGACTAATGCCAAGATTGAGCAGCCATGGGCAGTGGGAGACAGTTAGAGATGCTGCTTCCCGTCCCTACCGCTCAGAGATGAAGAGGCGGGCTCTGCCCTACTGGGTTCTTGATAGGCGGAAGGCTGACGTCCGGGCCCACACAGTGCCGAGTGCGACAGCCGGAGCTTCGTGGGGGGCCCCCCAGCCTCACGAAGCTCTGAGAACAGGGGCGTTCTGCCTGGCCGAGTGTGTACCTCGGGAGGCCACCTTAAGGGATTCCTAGTGGGGCTGCATTCACGTTGCAAGGTCCCCTCGCTTTCACCTGCTCACTTGCTCGCCTTTGAGCCCAAGGGCATTGGTCTGCAGGAGAGCAGGCTGTCCGTTCCTGGTAGCCAGAGTAGTGTGAAATACCCACTGGAGCAGATGGGGTAGAAGAGAGCTGGAAAAGTCCACGTCTGTGCCCAGGCTTGTCTGGCACTCGACTCTCTGCCAAGGAGCAGGTGCTTTGGGCTGCTATTGCAGACCACTTCCCCACATTCCGGGGATAGGAAGATTTTGGAGAAGGGGGAAGAATGGATTATTGGGGACTTGAAAATAGCATCTCTGGGAGAATTACATGAACTGATGCTAAGTGAAATGAGCAGAACCAAGAGATCATTATATATGTCAACAACGATACTGTATGAAGATGTAATCTGATGGAAGTGGATTTCTTTGACAAAGAGACCTAATTCAGTTTCAATTGATCAATGATGGACAGAAGCAGCTACACCCAAAGAAAGAACACTGGGAAATGAGTGTAAACTGTTTGCATTTTTGTTTTTCTTCCCGGGTTATTTTTACCTTCTGAATCCAATTCTCCCTGTGCAACAAGAAAACTGTTTGGATCTGCACACATACATTGTATCTAGGATATACTAGGACATATTCAACATATAGAGGACTGCTTGCCATCTAGGGGAGGGGGTGGAGGGTGGGACGGAAAAATTGGAACAGAAGTGAGTGCAAGGGATAATGTTGTAAAAAAAATTACCCTGGCATGGATTCTGTCAATAAAAAGTTACTATAATAAAAAAAAAGAAAGAAAGAAAATAGCATCTCTGGGTCCTTCCTGAGGAGAGACTGCAATAGGTGAAGCTTTTTGTGTTTCTCTGTTGATATTGAGGGGCTGGATCTACAACAAGTTCCTCTCTGATTCGGACAAGGCCCAGTGGTGAAAGAGAAGGGAGGGCTCCAGGCATGGGGTCTAACTAGGTTCTAGCAGATCTACCTCTGCTGGGGATCCAGTACAATGAAGCGTCTTGGGCATGTGGGCCTCCCACTGCCTCATTGGCAGAGCGCGCCCTGGAGACTGAGCCTCTCCCAAGTCCCAGTTCGGCAACCCTTAAGTTCCCGAGGTGGCCGGCAGCCCCTTGGGTGGGTCCCTGAAGCACTATGGGCAAGATATTCTTGTCTCTGAGCCTGGGCGTCTCCTTCAGTAGAACGACAGGAGTTTGTTTAGATAAAGTGGAAGCGGCCTTTCAGCTCTGACATCCAATGACTCAAAAAGGCCCTTCTTCCATTTGGGCTTCAACCTCCTCAGCCGTAAAGCAAGGAGCAGTAAGGAAACTCCATAATCCCAGGAGGCTCAGCCATCTGATTGTCTTCTGAGCCATGCCAGACTTGGAAAAGATGGTCCCTAAGGTCCTGTCCACGTCAGAAAAGATGAGAGGGGAAGAATAGGAAGAGGAGAAAAATAAAATACGTCCATGACAGATTACCACTATGACCATGCCATGTACTTGATACCAAATGAGGGATACAATGTAAGTAGGGTAGGGTATCAGGGAAGGTACTGGACATAGCAGGCCCTTATGGGAAAGTTTTCTTACTGTGCATATGTGTATTGTGTGTGTGTGTGTGTGTGTGTGTGTGTGGGTAGTGGGTAGCATGGGGTGATGGAAAGTGTGAGACATTTTGAGACAAGGGACCTTAGGTTCAAATCTCAACTTGTCCACATCCTGTGTCACCTTAAACGAGCCACTTTCCCTCCTTGGACCTCAGTTTTCCCTTCTGTAAAATGATGGGGAGTGGGAGAAGTAGATGGCATTTAAGATCCTTTCTAACTCTTAATTTATGAGGTCAGGCTTTAGGAAGGGCAGGAGTTAAAAGAAAATCAGAAAGTCAGGGATAGGTTGAATGGGAAAAAATCTTTGTATCAAATTTATCTATTGAGTGTTCAGGATCCAAAATATATAAACTATCTCTCTATCTGTCTATCCAACTATCTATTTATCTATACATACACACACACACACACACACACACACACACACACACAAAGAGAGAGAGAGAGATAAATGTTCAAAAGATATGAATAGCTCTCGAAGGAACTACAAAGCATTCACAACCACATGAAAAAAATGCTCCAGATCACTAATGACAAGAAATGTGAATCAAGACAACCCAAAGACTTCGTCTCAAACCCTACAAATTGGCAAAGACGACAAGAAATAGCAACCCTAAATGTTGGGGGAGTTCGAGAAGGATAGACACACTAATGCATTGTGGGTGAAGCTGTGAAAGGGTATAACCATTTTGGAAAACAATTTTACATAATGTAAATAAAGTGACTAAAATATTTACATACTCTGAGCTAGGGATTTTGTCATGGAGCTTATACTCCAAGGACGCCATTGACTAGGGGTGGGGATCCCCATATACACCAAAAGATTCATGGCAACACCTTTTGTCATAGCTAGAAATTGGAAACAAAATAGACATCCCTAAATTAGAAAATGATTGTACAAATTGTGGCATATGGAGGTACTGGAATATTAGTGTGTTCTACACAGTGATGCGGGAGATGAGTACAGAGAAGCCTGTAAAGATCTACACCAACTGATGCAGAGTAAAGTAAATAGAGCCATGAAAACAATATACATGGTAGCTCCAATAATGTGAATAGAAAGAATGGCCACCAAAAAAAAAATCAAAGGGGAACATAACAAAATTAAGGCTCAAATAGAGCTCAAATAGAGGAGAGATGAGAGGTTACCCCCGCCCCAAGCCACCCCTTCGGGGAAGCGGGAAATCCACAGGTTGTAACACATGGTACATATTTTCCGACTTTTCCAATACATTGATCAGTTGTACCGATTTCTTCTCTTTTAAAAAAGAATACTATTTGTTATGTGGGATGGCTCTCTGGGAGAAGAAAGGAGAGGGATACTGGGAATAACTATGATGATGTAAAAAACCGAAAATATCAATAAAAATATTTTTGAAAAAAGTAGAATGGGAAGAAGAAGAAAGCCTGGTAAAGGCCTAACGCCAGGCTGACCATGCAGTATGGGGCAAGGGCTGGAATCAGAGCTGATCTCTGGGAAAGTGAATGGGGCAGTGGCAAGCCAGTCTTATCGGGGAAGGTGAGGAGCTCTTGCTGGAAGAAAACAGGCTGATGTGTACAGAAGGAGGCAAGGTGGGACAGCTGCCTTTTCTCATCTAGGCAGCACCCAGTTATTTATATAATTCACCGGCCCCCCACCAGAAAGTCCGGCCTGGGAGCTGAAAATAAAAATGTGTTAAAAGAAAGATCCGAAGGATTCAAAGAAAGGCTTTTAAATCAGAAGCCATTGTCTTTGCATTGTCTGCTTCTGAGACATGGTGACCAAGACCCTGAGATGAATTAGGAGGAAAATAGACTGAAAGCTCGCTTTCTTATTCCAATGGCCAGTGTGAGGCAGGGAGGGAAAGCGTCCTCGGAGGGCCACGCATTAGGCAGAATTGGCACCACTTAGCAGTGATGCTGGCCTTTGTGTGTCCCATGGGTGGTACAATCTATCTTCCTTCCATTTAGCCTGTTCTCTTTGGGAAAAAGCATTCTTGCAAATAATTTCATTATTTTTTTTAATGGAAAAAACCATAAATCAACAAAAGCAGCTGCCGAATGTATTTCTCCCCTTCTGGGGTAAGCCAGGCTGAAAATGAAACAAAACAAAACAAAACCCCATCAGAAGTCCAGAACCTAGTCTCGAAGGGAAAAACCAATTCAAACTTACCTGAAGGCGCTTCCAGAGATGCCTTCAAGGTCAAAGGCAACCATTTGCCCTCCACAGGACTTGAGCCCTGGACCCGACCTGAATGCTGGCCCAGCTACCCTAATCTGGAGGGGCTGCAAGGCCGAAGGTAGGAAGCCAGTCTGGCAGAAATCTGGGATGCAGGCCTTCTGCAGATCGGGAGTCTAGGCCTGCGATGTGGAAGCTCAAGCTCACATCTGTTAAGGGAAGGAAACATTGGGAGCACCCAAATAGTAGCGACGGCCTACTCCAGGAGGCCGAGGGAAGACCACAGAACCTGGGATGGACTATGGGAGCAGATATTTCTAGCTGGAAGGAACCTTGGAGAACATCTAGCCTAACCCTCTGGTTTTTATTTTGTTTTGAGAGGAGGCAAAGGCAGAAGTAGTAGTTGTTTCCCCTAGGGTAAATCACACTAAGTTCATGTATATTTTTAAGATAAATTCAGTTATCTAGGGGAAAGAGAAGACTTAAGATCTAAACCCTGTGGGGAGGACAGAACTGGAACACCCATAGCTTGGGCAGGGGAAGCCGTTAAGTGGGAAGGAGGAGAAGGGAAGCGAGGTAGGATAAAGCTAGGAAAGGACCCACCTGGAATGTAGCCTTCAGGAGGAGGAAGCATACTACATGGCAACTTCCCAGTTAAATATTATTCTTGCCAGCTAGGTATTGAAATGAGCCATTTCCACACTGATATCTATGTACAAATATTCCATGTTGGTGCCCCAGGATAAAACTCCAGTCATCCTACCCTACTTACAGCGCTGAGGCTGAGAGAGAGAGAGAGAGAGGGTGGGAGAGAGGAGAGACCAAAGAGGAGAGAAAGAGAGCGAGCAGCTTGCACTGGAACATGAAGCTAGTAAATACTGGAGGCAGGATTTGAATCCCAGACTTCTGAGTCTTTGTCTTCAACTTTTGCCTCTGCTCCCGCTCCTCAGGGTTTGGCTCCAAGTAAAAACTCTAACAAAAAAGGCTTCTGAGGCACATGGAGAATACTCACCACCAACAGTAATACCTCCGTCTCCTTTTGCGTAGAGGGCTGTGATTCAAAATGGCTTGGATTCCCTTCACTTTTCCTCCTGGTCCTTAGATCCTCTAACCTTCATTCTAGCAGGCTAACAAAGAGCGTCATTCCAGTGAGCGGGAAGGCTGTTTTTCTGTTTTGGGGTTGCCCCTCCATCATCTTGATCTCCCTTCCTGATTCAATCCAGTCTTCTCTCCCTTTGCTTTGCCTTCTCCATCTGTCTCCATCCAGGACTGGACACAGAAGAATTGAGAGCTGGGGAGAAAGGAGGGAGGGACGTGATAAGGTCAGTCTTCACCTTCACCATGTGGATTTTGAACCTTCTCGTACTTAATGCTTCTTTCCTCCTTAATTCCTTGGAGTGTCGTGTATTTCTTTAGCTCTCCAGAATCTCCCTTCCACACCCAGAGAGGAGAGGTTTTACTCTCAACTTGTCTTGGGACAGTTAGGGAAACAGAGCAAGGGCCTAGAAAGGCTTGATGGCAATGACAGTTCTAAGCTGAGGAGTAGGCAAGGATGTTCATGTTGGCCCTATTGGATCACCTTCTAGATCCTCCTCATTGACTTGGAGACCTCCTGCCTAATCATTTGGAACAAGATTCCCTTTTCCCACAATGCCATTGGAACGAGGAGGAGCCATCTGATGGAGGGGAAGGAAGAGGGCAATATTGGTTAGTGACCTCCTCCTTCCTTCCCTCCCCTCCAAAAGATACAGTCTGTGGGGGCCCCTGGCCTCCAAGAAGAGGAAGGGATGTAAAAAAATAAAATAAAAGAGGGAGGGGGTACCCTGTCTTGGCCAGCCATGAGTCTGTGGATATTTGGTTTCTGATGCAGGCAGAACTGGCTTCACCACAGTCTGCCCCCCCCCTGGTCCCAGTAACTGTCTATTGGTCCTTCCCTTTGTCAAATTCTTTTCGAGAAATTTTATATTCTGAACTCTGTGCTGAAGGACAGAGGCTGTCTGGGGCCTTCTAAATCCGGGTAACTCCTGAGAAACAAGAAGTGGATACCTCCAAGACTACCTGGGCTCATCCCACATTTCCTCTGCTGTTCTAAGCTTGATGAGGGGCCCCCAATGCCTGAGCCAGTTTAACTACTGTTCTAGGAGTAGGAGCCCCCTGGGATACCTCGTTTTCCACCTGAGGCCTGATTTGAGAAACTAATTGGATTGAAAGTATTAATGGCCTTCCTGAGGATATCTGCTTTGGAAAGGAGGTGGGGAGACCCCCTTGAAGGCTTAAGTCAAGGTGTTTTAAGACTGCACTGACCCTGGCTCTATTTTCTAGAGTGTTAAAGCATTTGGAGAAGCAGGAGAGGTAAGAGGAATGGCGGAATTACTGGGCAGCCTGCCAGTCACCCATTTGTTGGCCTTTTTGAGTATACTGACACTGAGACTGATCCTTAGTGAAAAGGGTCTGTGGAGACAAAACAGGGCATGGCTACAGGAAACCAACAGCATGGGCTGCTCTGGGCTGTCTTGGATTGGTTCAGAGGGGTTCAGCTTAGTGAGCTCAGCATCCTCTTGCAAGCTCTTCAAGAATGACATGTCTAGAGGTAAAGATTCAGGCTTTGCTTCCCTAGTTGTATGCTTGGCTCGACCCCTGCCGAGAAAAAGGCCCTTTGGAGCAGAGAATCAGAAGTGATGCTGAAGAGTAGGGGGAATCATTGACCAAAAGTTGAATCAGAGAGCGGATACTGAGCTTGGGGTCAAGATGTATTGGTGGAACATCAAGTTGCACCATTGCCTTGCTGGAGAAGTCACTGAACTTTTCTGTGCTTTCTTTGTTCTGAGTCAGAGAACGTGGGATTAGGAAGGGGTTTAACAGAATAGCTAATCAGACCTCTTCATTTTAAGAATGAAAAAAGGGAGACAGAGTGAGGAACCTGGGTCTCCTGAATTCTAGTCTAAGATTCCTCCCTCTACTCTTACTGGGCAGGTCCTGCTTCCCTTTCCTCCCACTCTCACCTCTGAGTTCAAGGGTAATTGATGAAAGACGAAGTTAAAAAAAAACCAGAGTAGTAACATGGTAACTCTTAGGAGACTTGGAAGCTGCTTGACCTGTTCTAGGGTGTGAGGGGCATCATAAAGTGGCATAAAGGGTCAGAAAGCATGAGCTATTAGGCCAGAAAGGTATCCGAGACTCTCTCTAGCTCTTCAATTCCTTGGCTGCAATTTTGATTCATGATTGGTGACAAAAGAAGAAAAATTATCAAAACAACATTATTATTGTCTGGGGCCATTAAGAGCAAACAGACCGACGTACTGCAGTGGGCCCTGAAGTCTTCACCCAAGAAATATCTGATGTTGCCAGCGATGCCTTGGCTGACTCAGGAGAGATTCTGTGATGGGCAGATGGGCAGTGTGTTCTGCTTTCCCCCTAAGCCCCTCCTTCAAAATCACATTGTGGCATGGCATGGGAATGGTCCCAATGGTTCTACGAGTAGAGTATGGTCCTGTAGCAGGTCCTCCCAGGCACTAAGGGTTCCTAGTACTAGACTCAGTGATGAATCCTTAAACCTCCTAAAATAGAGAGCCTATATCTCTGGCAGTAAAGGAAATTGCCTTCTTTCACAGATTGGCCTTTAATAGGTCCCAACCCAAGTCTCACTTGCTCATTGTTTAGGTTTTGACGGCTCAGATAGCGTAAATAACAGTCGTTTCTATTCTGGTCAGAAACTCCGAGGGTCTTCCTTTGTGAAGACAAATGAGGCCATCAATTCTTACCTGGCCTTCGCTTACTGAATGGGTGTTGCCTCAGACAAACTACACCGTGGGGACCATCGCCACTCATCCTGACCTACATCTTGCCACTGGACTCCAAATGACTCTGGAGGAGAGAATGCGGCTGATGATTTTGTACAGGCCTGTCTCACATGTCCAGTTTACAAGTCAAGACATCGCCCTCCCGATGTCATCAGTCCTCTTTAAGAACAAAGGACAAACAAGAACAGCTCTTTGCAAAGAGCTCTGGATTTAGACTAAGAGGACTTGGGTCCTGGCCCTGCCATTTTCGACTTTGGCCAAGTCCTTCGTCCATTCTGGGCCTGGGAAAGGGTTGGACTCGGGGACTTCTTTCCACATGGAAAACTAGACTCCCATGATCCCGATCACTTTCCCAGTAAGAAGCCCCATCCACTGGTAGAAATCCCTTCACACTTCAGTAGACAGCTGTCTCTTTGTGAGTTGTTGGGGCCCAAACAGTTCACTCCCCGGCGATCAGCTCTCTTTACTTGGCTGGGCTGTACTTGGTTTGACTGAGAAATGCTCAGACATAATCTGCTCTCCCCTCTGAAAAGAAGAACCTGCAGGAAGTCATTAACAGTTGGGAATCCCATGCAGAATCCCACGTGGTCCTGTGGAAGGCATTAAACAATTCATCTCAGCCGGCACTTAATCGCCATACTTGACCTGTCCCGCACCAATCCATCTAAGCGAGCACCATAGTAAAGTGAGATGGCAGTGGCTATGCCCTGCAGCGGTCTTCTATCAGTCGTCGGCATAAGCGGCAGCGTAACAGGCACTTGCAGCTGGGACCTTCCCCCACCACCATACCCCTGATCAGGAAGGAGATGGAACTGTGAGCAAAAGGCTGCCCGGGTCAGAATCTGGCTGCGTTGTGGCAGTGAATAGTCTGATTGTGGGTACAGTCAGGGTGAGAGCCAAGGTGCTGTCCTCCAGAAGGCCAGCCAGCCTTTCCCCTCACCCTTGCAAAGCAGAACATCATGCCTTTAGGACCCTAGCAGTGGTACCTCAGGGAGAGTTGTGCCATAATGTTTCAAGGCCGGCAGAGGACTTTGAGAGAAATTGTGGGCATTGGCATGGGGATGGGGATGGGGATGGGGAGAGGCATGCCCCACCCAGGCATCGGCATCCTGTTTCAGAGCCCCATTGTCCCACTCTAGTTATGGTTCTAGAAGTAGGTCTGTTCTTTCAAAGGACCACTCAGGCTAACATAACTCATTCAGCCTTGACGGTGAAGATGGTGATGACCTCTGGCACAGGATGCCTTCTGGTTGCTTCCTCGCTCAGGCTTCTGAATGGTTCAAAGCACAGTCTAGAGCTCATTGGACCTTAATGGTGCCCCACAGGGAATGCGAATGTGAATTATGACTCCTACAGAAACAGGGAAACCGAGTCAGGTATTTTGGTCAGTTAGTCACTGAGGTGGAACTAGAACCCAGCACACAGAGCTCTGGGCCTGAAGTCTGGAACAATGGATTCAGATGCAGCCTCAGACACTTACTAGCTCCAGAACCCCAGGCAAGTCATTTGGCTGTCGCTTCAGGTTCCTCACCTCTATACAAGAGAAGAATAAAGGTACCTACCTCTTAGGGATGAGATGATATTTGCCAAGTACTAAGCACAGCACCCTGCACATAATAGGTGATTTATAAATGCTTGTTTCCTTCCTTGGGTTCTTTAGCTTCTATATATACCGCTTATGGAAAGATATCTTGACAATTAGAATCAAAGGATTTAGAGCCCCGTAGGATTTTAAAGCTCATTTGTTCCAATCTCCTCAATTTTCAGGTAAGGAAACTGCTGAGACCAAGAACAAAGAAGACTTAGCCACAGTCTCCTGGCCGGTAAGTGACAAAGTCCGGATTTGAACTCCTCTCTGGAAGGGTGGACCTTTGTATTCTTCCTTCCTCTCCCCACTGAGGGTGCCACTCTCTTTCGAGGGGCCTGGGTTCTGAACTCTGGCCTCATCCTTGACTCTTTTTTCTCCTTAACCTTTGTGGCCAAATCTTAGCATTCCTGCCCCTTCAGTATCTCTTATTAACTACCCCTTCCTCTCTACTCTTCTATCCTGTCTCTTAGTTCAAAGCCTCACCCTGTCTTCTCTGGATGAGTGTAAGCAATTTTTCCATTGGTCTTTCTTCTCCCCAAACCGTCTTCCACCTAGCCACCAAATGATATTGTTAAAAACAAGTCACAGATGATGGGGCAGCTAGGTGGCGCAGTGGATAGAGCATTTACCCTGAAGTCAGGAGGACCTGGTTCAAAGCTGGTCTCAAATGCTTAAAGCTTCCTGGCTGTGTGACCTGGGCAAGTCACTTAACCCCAATTGCCTCAGGGGGGAAAAAAAGTAACAAGATTAAAAACAAGTCACACTCTCACTCCAGAACCCTTAGTGTCTCCCTACTACCTCTAAAACAAAATACAAATTCCTCAGTCTAACATGTGAAGCCCTGTCCAATCTAGCTCCCCAGAATCGAGTGTAGTGCCTGATATGCAGGACATGCTTCTTAGGTGTTAGTTGCGTTGTATTGTGGGTCTCCTGCCCCCTGGAAGTGCCTTGCTCACAACGGGTGCTAGGTGAAGCTGTTCAGCCGGACGGATCTCCTGATCTCTCAGATGCCCCACTGAGAGGGAATTGTGGGTAGGGCAGGGGTCTGGAGAGCCTCCAGCCCTTGCTCTTGATGCCATCCACTTTTCCCTCCTGTGGGGTGGACTTAATGTTGGTCCCGGGCTGGTATCGAGGCTTGGAACATCCCAGTACCAGATGCGGAGTTGTCCTCAGGCTGGAGAAATCTGGGTCAGTTCCACAGGCGGCGTGTCACAAGTGGCAGAGGGCAGAAAGACACAGATAGGCCACCGTCCCATATGCGGAGAGATAGCTCTGGACCCAGCTTTTACAGACGCTTTGGCAGGAGTCCAAGCGATTGGGTTGGCAGCCCTGACCGGGGCCGGGAAGTGATTTGGGGCGATTTGGGAGGGGGCTGGGAAAGGACAAAAGCTTTGGCTAACCACTAAAGGCAAATCTCTTCTGTGGGAGAGAGCAAGCAGGAGTCCACTTCCCACAGCAGAAGGGGAAGCTGCCAGCTGCGGGCAGACAGGCAGACCCACAGACCCCTCACCGGCCCACCTGGGGAAAGAAGTGGGAGTGGAGCCATACGGTACCTCGGGCTGCCTGAGGAGGGCAGTGGGAGAAAATGGGAGTGGAGAGGGCCCCAGAGGGCAGCTCGGATGAGATAGGAGAGGAGAACAGGACCCCTGGACTCACCTCCCACCAACCTCTTCCTGCTTCACACCTCCTAGTTAATCCTAGGGGGCCTGTGGTCACCTTATGGACACCCCTGTGTGATCTGTTTCACCTAGCACACGGCCCCTCCCCACCTTAGCTCGGGTGGGACAGGGGCGGCACTGGGAGCGGGGAGAGGACAAGGTAAATGCCCACGAATGCTTAGGAAGCACTTCTAGGCTACACACCAGGCCCCATGCAAAGGGCCGGGAGGAGGAGACCGATGGAGTTCCTGACCAAGCATCTTCAAGAGTTGTCTGCTGTGTCAAGGAAGTTGGCAGTGAAAATCCGTGACTCGGATTTGGCTCCAGTCTCCCTTGTCACGCGTACTTTCCATTTTCAGGGAAGTCCCTTCCTATCTTCTTAATTCCCAGCCAGAGTATTCCCCTCCCATCTCCAGGCCTTTTCCCAGACTGTCCTCCCTAGCTGGAATGCACCGGGCTCTTGCATCTTCTTGGTCAGAGCTCAGCTTATGTGCCACCTCCTTGAGGGAGCCTTCCCTGATTGCCTCAGTCATCGGGGCTCTCTCCCTCCCCAAATCAGACGAGATGATGTTTGAAAATCACTCAGCATGGTACCCAGCACATAGCAGGTTCTTGGAAAAAGTTTCCCCTTTTGGTGTCCCCTCAAATGATCCTGTCTCAAGTTCTCCATTTAAATGGTTTATACTCCCCATGGATCACCAGCATCTTGAGGTCAAGGACTACTTCATAATTTCTGCCTTGGTATCCCCCAGGCCAGCACAGTGCCTGGCTCAGAGGAGGGACTAGCTGACGGCTTGCTGCTGGGCGATGAATGGAGGGAGGGAGGGAGCTGTACAACCTAGAAGGGATGGGGATGATCCGTATGACCCAAGGAGTCATATACAGTGGGTACAGAGTAAGGGAACATCTTCTTCCCTTAGGAATGGGGCGAAGGAGCCACTGAGGCAGGGAATGCCTTGAGGAAGGAGAGGTCGCTTTGTCCCCGCTAGCGAGGGCCAGAAGGCCCGTGTAGCTCTGGCCTCCCAGGATCAGGCTCTGCATTTGCGAGGCAGCGATCCTTCTTGTGGTGGGAATGGCACAGGGCTACGGCATCTCTGCGAAGCCGGTGCCATTCCCTGGCCGAGAAATCTGGGGATAAAGGATCCAACAGGGAGCAGGAGCTTGACCGCCTGACCGGAAGCTGCCCACCGGCGGCAGAGAGGGGCGCCGGGAGCTCTGGGAGATGTAATCAGATGTAATCAGGCCCTTTCAGATAAAGCGATCTTCCTCTTGCCACCCTTGGCTCGTCGGCTCTGGCCGGGAGTGCGGGAGCCCCGACGTCAATCCCTTCCCCGGCTCCTGGCTCAGAACAGAGGGCGGTGTGCAGTGGCTACCATGGAAAGAGCAACAGCTTTAAATGAGAAGTGGGATGGCCCCATTTAAAAGAAGGAGGAAGAGGAAGGGAAGAGAGGGGGAGGAGTAGGCCCGCTCAGGACCAGCCTCAGGTGGGGCACAGGAATCTAGGCATAGCCACTTGACCTTAGACAATAGGGTTGTCTAGAAGGAGCACAGCTGCCTTCACCAGGCATCTGCAGAGCTCCAGCGTATATACGGCCTGGGCCCTCAGGCCCGATTTGGCTTTGACAAAGACCCAAGGGCTTTGACAACTTAGAGATTTCCTTTCTGGACATTTTCAAGGGAAAGAGAGAACATGACTGCCCAAGGGTGAAAGAGACAGTCTCCTCCATGAAGGGGAAACAGAAAGTGTCCACTTGGGAAGGGTGTGATCAGTTGTCTATAGAAGGTTGGACAAAACAACCCCCCTTATGTGACATAAATCAAGAGCAAGAATAGCTTCTCTCTTCACTCCTATCTGTCTTAGGGGTCCCATGGTAGGAGGAGCAAAGTCTCATTTTTTTCTTCCCCATGCTGCAGAGAGAGCCCAATATACCCACAAGAGAGTGAGAGGGGAGGAGAGATACACTTTGGTTGACTTCCTTTTCAAGCTTGGGAAAGTACACAACAGAGGAAAACTCAGCCAGTAAAAAACAGTGTGGCCTCGGACGAGAACCAATTAAATCCTTGCTAGGCTATGGGAACCTCTGAAAAGCCGGGGCGGCAGAGGGAAGGCCGGGAGGAACCCGAGCCACACCTGGGCCACGGAGCTGGACCAGGCTGGGGTACCGGAGATGAGGCTAGAGGAAAATGCCGTGAGGGGAGGTGACCATAACTAGAGAGGGAACGATCGTTAACTGAGCCCCGGAGGATGAGGGGGGAAGAGGATGTTCCCTTACTCTGTAGTTTAAGCCCAAAGGACAACCCTGAGGGTATGCCAGGGCACAGGTCCAACAAAGAAGAGCCATGTGCGGTGCTGGGAACTGAGAACCCAGATATAGAGAATGGCACGGTACTTGCCTTTGAAGGGGTGAGATATATACATAAAAGTCAGCTGGGATGGGAAGCCAGGATTCTTGACTTCACCATCATGGATCCGCCATCTGACTTCAACCTTTTATCTCCTCATCTGTAAAATGAGGGAAATAAAACTCAGAAACCCCAAAGCACTTTTGGAATACACATCGTTCTTAAAGGACAGCAGTCTGAGCCGGGTAATGATTGAGCACAGACAAGGTCAAGCAGAGAGGATGCAAGGACGGTGGGCTCAGTTCCAGGCAAGGAAATACTGTTTCAGACAGAGTCCAAGTACAGAGGACAAGGTGAGGGTCTGGGATTTACAGCTGACCTGAAGGAACAGGTAGAAGAGTTCCCTGGGCAGGAAGCCCGGAGGCTATATCTCAGAGCTTGGTGTAGGCAGGTAAGTTCATAGGGTGGTGTAGGTAGAGTCTCCCAGGACCCTCTTCCCTTACCGCTCAGTTCATGTGTGGAATGGACAAATGGCTCCTCCAACTCAGCCAGGCGGTTGTCCCAAATCTGTGTAACTAGCGGTTGCAGCCGGGGAGATGGCCTCGGTAGGAGTCCTTACAGCTCGCCATGGGCCAACTGGCAGTCTGAGGTAAAAGCCTTTCTCTTCCTTGCCCGTGTTCACCGGCCCCTTTGATCATGAGCCCACGGTCCTTGATGCCCCTCCCCGCAAGGAGCTCGGCTGGATAGCCAAGACCCTTTGGCCAGATGGTAGAATAAGAATGGAGAGAGACAGCTCAGAACCCGGGCAGAGTTTACAGTCATCCCCGACCCCCCGCACTCCCTGCCCAAGGATGGGCGGATTTGGGGAGGCTGAGAGCCAGGAGTAAATTGGTAGCAGTAGTTCCCAAACCTGGCTAGGTGCTGCTTCTGCCTTTAAGCTGGACCATTAATTTCTGCTTGGCCTGGATGAGTCTTGGCTGGCCTCTGCCCTGGTTCCTACTCTGTTACCTCTGCCTCTGGGATGCTGGGGGGGGGGGCGGTGCTGAGAAAGTCAATTTCCAGCCTCTTTCTCAGTAACACCATCTTCCTCTAAAGCTGAGAACCTCCCTGGGAAGCCCTGACAGTCGCCATGTTCTTTAGCACCTTCTGCCCCACTGATGCCCCAGTCGGATGGGAAGGATGCTGTTGACCCAGGTGGAGGGCAGGCTTCCCGAGAGTGAAGACCCAGGTCACGGAATCACAGGACAGAGCAATGGGTGTAGTTTCTGGGCCCCCATCAATCCTAGTCTACACTGTTCCTAGACTTATGGCCTGGGAGAAGTAGTAGAGACAGGCTGGGACTTTTAGGGTCTGTGATTTGGGAGAATACGTCCAGCTGCACCAGGGTAACTTGGTACATCCTTAAGGTTTGTAATGACCTGCATACTCCTCTCATAACTACTCCCTCATTTACTTTACTATACAGCCAAAATGGGACTCTGAAATCTCCCCATACGTGATATTCAATCTCCTGCCTCCATGCCTTTGTACAGGCTGCTTCTTCATTCTACCTCCTCATCTCTGCCTCTTGTACTCCATGGCTCGGCTCCTGTTCCAGTTCCTGCATGAGACCATCCCTAGTCTTTCCAGTGGGGAGTGGGGAGGGGTAAGGAAAGGTAAGGAAAGAAAGTAAGCTTTGGTAAAGCACCTATACTATGTGCCAGGCACCATGCCAAGCACTCCTTACAAATAATGTCATTTGAACCTCCTGACAATCTGCAAGGTGGGTGCTGTTATTATCCTCACTTGACAGATGAGGAAACCGAGGCAAAAAAAGAGGTTAAGTGATTTGGTCTGAGTCAAACGGCTAGTGAGTATTTGGGCCCACTGCAGGCTCGATGCTCTAGCCATTGCAGCAGAAATTACTTTGCAATTTTTTTACACATGTTCTGTATTATTCATCTTTGTATATGTTATTCCCCAGTTTCTACCCACCCCCAAGAAAACAGTCTCCTTAAGGCTAGGAACTGGTTTCTCCTTTTGTTTTTGAATCCCAAAGCCTGACACATAGTTAGCATTTAATGAACGCTTGTCGAATTGGACCGAATCCAATTGTGTCGTAGCATCGAGCACGGCCACCTTGACTGGCCAGAGAGCTAACCTGAACCTCCTTTCCTGAAGACTGAATTCTGCGGCCCTCTCGTTTGGCCTTCAGGGCCCCGCTGAGCCTTCACCCCTGGTAAAAGCAGCCACCTTGTTTGCATACAGAGGCTGAGCCCCAAATCCTTTGAGCCTGGAGGTCAGTGTTCCTCGTGTTCCCCAAGGTTCTCTCGCTCTCAGAGCAGGTCCTACCCAACCCAGAGAAACTGAAACTGGCCAGTTTCCAGCTGCCATTTGTGACTTTTTGACTTGACCAAGGCCTGGGGCCAATTAAAGGCAGTTTAGTCACAGAATAGGGCACGGAATCTACTTATTTACTGAGTCATTATGTGATGATGCCAATTAAGAGTTCTGGATGGGTTTTTAATCCTTGCAAAACCCTCGTGGAGCCAAGGTGACAATGTGTAATTAATAGGCTAACCAGGCCACTGAGTGACTCACGGCATGATCCTGAAGGAGGAAGACACCATCCCCCCCACCACCACCACTTTGGGCCTCCTTCTCCCAGGAGGCCTTCAGGAGAACCAGAGCTGAAAGGCAACAAAGCCAGAAGGAGGGAGACACGCCATTTGCCAACTTCTCTGTAATAGATCAGGAAAAGCCAACAGGGCAACTAGCTGCTTGAAAAATTCATTTAATTTGGAGCTGTATTCAGAGAGGCCGGATGATAGAGTGGGTGCTAAGTCAGCCTTGGAGCCGAGAGAGAGGTCAGCTCCAGTTCTGCTTCTGACTGGGAGACCCTAGATGTTACTTTTTCAGTATTCCCCCCAGGTGATCCTCTAAGACAGAAGTTACAAAGCAATCATTGATCTGCATTGGTGAAAGGAGTCTCCTCACCGGGAGTTCTTTCTCTGTGCTACTAAAAATCACAGGGCCCAACCCTTACTCAACCCATGACATAGTAGATGGCTAGCACCTACAAAAAAGAGAAGATTCTATCGTCTTCTATCCCGTCAGATTACGTCTGGAGGGTTGCGTTAGCTTCCGGTCCGCCATTTTAAAAGACATCGACAGATTGGAATGTCTCTAAAGGAAGATGTTAAGGGGGTTGGAGGTCTGCCGTGCAACGATGGGTATAGGAAGCTGGGGATTGGAGGCATGCAGAAGGCAAAGCCCAAGGGAGAGGAATGCTGTCTTCAAAGGTTGGAAGGGCTATCCTGGAAGCACAGTTAGGTTTGTTCCTCTTGGCTCAAGATGGGAAAAACTAGGAGAAGAAATGACTAGAAGTTGTCAAGAGAAGGATTTTGGCTCAAGATAAAGGCCAGAGGCAGACTGGGCTACCTTGGGAGAAGTAGATATGGCCACTGCACTAGATGAAGGTGCTGGCTGGAGTGAGGCCTTAAACTCTATGATCTCTTTCGTTTCTGACCGCTGAACTCAGTGAGTGTGAGAAACCAACAATCAGTCCTTCTTACCATGGCTGTTAACCATAGGGGAGGTGATGAATTAAGTTGTCCGAGTCACCCATCCGTGGCCTTGAGCCAGTGAGAGAAGGCTCAGGTTTTTGGAGAAGGAAAAACAAGAACAGATTTGATTGTGACCATGTTCTGGACACATATTCAGATGGGTGTACTCATGTGTTAATGGAGGGAAGGGAGAAAGGAAGCAAAGAGTAAGTGCTCATCAAAAAACTAGAAGACCTGAAATCCAAAGCGGGGAGAACGTATTTTCCCTTCCTAGGCCATGGAAAAGGTGGGACGCTGAAACTGTACGAGACCTGATTTTTGCCCTGAAAACAGACCCAAGGATCCTAGAAGGCCGAGACAAGGTTAGAGGCAAAAGCAGATAGTCAATTGTAGAGCATCTGAGGAGAATGAAGACGAGGAAGTTGGACAAGGAAACATCTGAGAGCAGGTGCCAGCTCTGGACAAAGAGCGGTACCAGGCCTTGGCCACCACTGAAAGCTAGAGAGAGTGAGGGGAGTGACTGGAATAGTAAGTGGCGGCTGCCTGGCTCTGAAGGGGACTCAAAGTTACGGAGGCCCAACATCTGACCTACTTAAAGCTGTCACCGGCTGACGTAGAAACGTCCTCTGGATCCCAAGTGGATGCAGTGTTCTTACAAGCCCCTGCTTTATCTCTAAGCAACTGGGAAAGGAAATTCAATAGTTTCAATAAAGGGGGTGACCCCTATGTGAATCTTGCTTTATTGTTGCTCAGCTAGCTCTCCGGGCCAAAGGACCAGCTGGCCCTGGCACACTGAGCCTCTGGCCAGACCTCACCGTGGGCACCCCTGAAAGGCAGCTGCTCCTTCATTGCCTTTGGGGAGCTGCCTCTTCTCACACAATTCCCACAAGGATGGAGCTCCAAGAAACAGGGCCATTCCTAGGGATTATGGAGGCTGGAGTGACCTCTAAGGGAAGGTGAGAGCTGGGGCCATCCCTAGGGAAAATTGAGTTAGGGAGAGAACAGAGGGGTAAAGGAATATACATTTGGCGGCTGCCATAGGCAGGCACAGTCAAAGCAGAGAGAAACAGCCCCTGACAACCTGACACCGAGGGATGAGATGGAAGCATTGCAAAAAGCAGTCCAGAGAATTGATGAGACCCAATAGTCTAGGGCCATTCGGTATAGGGACCAACAGCTCTCCACACCTCGCTGAGACCTGAGGAGAGCACTGTTGCTCATGATGAGGATCCCGAATCATCAAGAAAAGGTCAAATGATGTTCAGGGTCCTCTATTTCAGAAGGCATGGAAATAATTCTTCATGGTAGAAAGATCTTCCATCCAACCCGGCTAAATGTTTCAACTTTTTGGCCCTCGGTACAGTAATCTGTCTGTAATCTGAGGACTAGTCTTTCCCTAAAGTGGGACAGCTTCATCGATGTTAGCCTAAGGGGGACAAATGTTTGGGCCACCACAATTCTGTGTCAAATTACATCCGTGTCTTCATCTGTCTACTAAGTCAAGTTGTTCTCGTTCGGTCATTTTTCACTCTCGTCTGACTCTCTGTGATCCCATTTGGGGTTTTCTTGGCAGAGACACTAGAATGGTTTGCCGTTTCCTTCTCCGGTTCATTTTACAGAGGAGGAAACTGAGACAGACAGGGTGAAGTGACTTGCCCAGGGTCACACAGCTAGAAAGTGTCTAAGGCTTGATTTGACCTCGGGTCTTCCCGACTCCAAGCCTGTCACTCTTGTTTACTGCGGTGCCACTTAGCCCCTTACTAAATCATAGAATATTTGATCTGTATCAGTCAAGAGCGTAGCCAAACCTGTAAACAGTTGGAATCCTAGTTCTGCCATTTATTAGATATCTCCTCCAAGGCTTCGAAGCTAAAGCTGGGCCATTGGCCAGCTATTCTGGAGAGGATATTCTTGTTCAGGTGTGGGATGGAGTCTATATTCCCTGAGGTCCTGTCTTCTTTTGAGATCCTGAGATCCCTTTTCTCTTTTTGGACTCCAGTTTCCTTATGTATAGAATGAGAACTTTGGACCACGTGATCTCCAAGGCCCCTTCCACTTTCAAATCCTGACCCTGTGGCTTGTCGAGCCTTGAAGAAAAGGCAGGCCTGGGGGAAAGGAAAGGCATTTTAGATAGGAGGAATGGCAGCTTCCAACACAGAGGCAGTAATGCGCTTAGTGTGTCCTAGAGAACAATGAGCAAACCTGATGGACGGGGCAAAGGCCCCGTTAAAAGAGAAATTAGAGTAGAGATTAAAGATAGATAGAAGTAGATTAGGGCCAGATTATGAAGATCTTTGAATGACAGTCTAGAAAATCTGCATTTTATCCTTTAGACAATGGGGAACCATTGAATGTTTTGGGGTTAGGGAGCAACGGGGACAAAATAGTGTTTTTGGAAGATGAATCTGGCAGCCTGTGCTTAATGACGATTACGGGAGAAGCAAAGAAGCCAGGTGGAGGCCATTACAAAGATCCAGCCCAAAGGTACCAAGGGCCTGGACCAGAGAAGGAGACCCAGGAACAGAGAAGGGACAAATGGGTGAGACGTTTTGGAGGACACGGTGACTGGAAAAGATATGAGGAGGAAAGAAAAGAAGAATCATTTCCCGATTCCCAGCATCACCAGCCTGAGAGCTATGTAAGTGGAGGTCAGAAGCTTTTTCTTTCCCCTGTGCTCAGACTGCAGATCTCAGTCCCTTAGCAGATCCAGAAAGTCCTTCTTCAAGGTTCTATTTGGCCCCAGGACACTGCAGAGGGAGGGCAAGGTGTCCAGACCGGCTTCAAATACCATATGTGTCTTTGTTCTTGGTGTAGCCAGCCCTTTTCCTAGTGATTGCAACTTCCTGTAGGTCTCTGAATGAGCCTGAGGATAAAGGCTCACAGAGAGGTCACGTATCAACTTGAGTTGTTTATCAATAAGGTGATGTCCCGATCACCCTTTGCACTGTGTCTCTTTGGAGGCCAGCTCTGTTCCTTGTCTCTCAGAAAGCCCTTAGGCTTTCTCCTTTCACCACCTTATTCTTTCGATTCTCTTCCCTGAAATATTTTGAAGTCGCAGACACGTCTGTCTCCCGTGCAGTGACCTTCATTCCAAAGTCTCCTGACTCTTAGACGGAGGCATCTTTCTTGGGCAACTGGGACCCAAGGATTGGGCTGTTTTGAATGCGAGAGTGGCTCAGACCCCATCTCCTCAACATCACTCTTCCAAATCCCACCCATGTCTGGCACTGGGTTTGTCCTTATTGTCTAGAAATTGACAGAGTGGTTCTGCCGTGCCGGGGTGATAGATGTTTGCCTCAGCGACGCCAGGTCGCCTGTGTATGAGAGCACGTGACTTCATTAAGAGCCAAGGCATGTGGCCAGAGCTGCCCCTCTCCCATCAATCCCTGGCTGGTAATAGACCACTCTTTGACCTCTGTTCTTGTCTGTAATGTTCAAAAGCTGTTAATTTAATTGTAGTTCATCAAGGCAGCTCTCTCAACCAGGAAGACTGGAAGGCAGAGGTGGCCATTTGTGTGTAACGATTCTGTCTTTGTCCCCAGAAAAGGCCCTATATATATTTTTTGCGATCGGCATGAAGCTCGATTCCAGGTCTGTTTGCAAAATCTGTGGTACTCTCTTGTCCAGCTTCTTCTTCTTTTGACAAGACTTCGGGATCCATTCTCCAGGGAAGCTGCCAGCCCTCTAGTTCTGGTATGTTTAAGAGAAGGGAATATGGCTGCCATTCTGAAGCTAGAGGAATTGGGTCAGCTGAGTTACTGAAGTCCCTTCCAGCCCTATTTTGTGAAACCATGGTTTGCAGTGGCCTTGCTTCAACTGGCGGGGAAGGGGATGAGTACTGTCCAAATTCCTGGAGACTGGTGGTCCAAGAGCTGCTCTATGTGAATGACTTTCATAAAGACACACACACACAGTCACATATACACATACACACACACACCACTCCTATATCCCATACTGGAAAGAATGCTGAAATTGGAATGGGTTCAAATCTGAGAATCATGAAATCATATATTTAGAAATGGACTATACACTAAAAGATCAGCTAGCCCAAGCCTTTGAATTTTATCATTGAAAACACTGAACCCAGAGAGATGAACTGATTTGCTTGAAGTCAGATAGCGAGTGGCAGTCGGGATTTGAACCTGGATCATCTGGTTCCAAATCCAGTACTTTTTGTTAGGTCACTGTGCATTGGGCATTGGGCAATTGGGCATTGGGCAAGTCAGTTCCATTCATGGCTGTTGCTTTTCTTTCTCGTTCTAAGCCTATCATACCTACTGCCCTGGTTTGCATGGTGAGTGGGGCCGTGAGAACCAAGACCTCCCTCCAGAAGCAAATAAAACCCAAGGTACTTTGGAATTCATAGTTAGGGAGCTGACATTTTAGAGAACTGTCAGTTACTCCTGATACACAGCCCCTCCTGGGACTGGCTGCTTAATACCCATCATGCAGCCTGGCTGGCCTTTTTCCAAATCAGCCCACAGGCAAGTCCACCCTTCTCAGGTATGAGGGTCTCTCCAGTCCTCTGTTGGATAAAAAGTTGGTTTTGTCTTTTGGGGCCTAGAAAAGAGGCTCCTTGGATAACTCCTGCCTAGATTATCATTCATATTCTCTCTCTGTTTCTCTCTGTCTCTTTCTCCCTCCTTCCTTCCCTTCCTCTCTCCTTCTCTTTTTCCCACTCTTTCCTTCCTTCTCTGTGTGTGTGTGTGTGTGTGTGTGTGTCTGTCTGTCTGGCGTGTTCTCCCCCTCTCCCTCCCCCTCCCTCCCTTCCCCCCCCTCTCTCCCCTTAGATTGTAAACTCTTTGAAGGCAGGGACTATTTCTTTTTGCTTGAATTTGTTTCCCCGGAGCTTAGTCCAAAGCCTGGCATATAGTAAGCGCTTAATAATTTCCTGCTACTTTGCCTTGCTAAGCAAGTAACTAAAATATCCCTACCATTTGACCTAGGGATTCCACCGGTAGCCACATACCCCAAAGAGATCACTAAAAAGGAAAGGACCCACATACTCCAAAATATTTATAGCAACACTTTTGGTAGGAGCAAAGAATTGAAAACAAAATGGATGCCCATCAACCAGGGTTGGGTAAATAGCTAGTGAATTATGAATATGATAAAATATTCCTGTTATAAGAAATAATAAAACAGAAAACCATAGGAAGATATAGGAACTGATACAGAGTGAAGTCAGCAGAACCAAGAACATATGCTTATAACAGAGGAAATGAAAAAAAAGCCAACAAAAATTGAAATGAATGCTTTGAAATTATAATGATCAAGATTAGATCCAGAACAGAAATCGGAGCATTCGTCTCCCTCTCTTTTTGCAGATTTGGAGGGACTGTGGATGTGAAACGTTACATCTAACATCAGACTTGGTGTATCTGTTGCTTATTTTTGCTTAGCTTTTTTATTCTCTTTATTTTTTCTTAGAAGGGTTGACTAAAGGAACAGAATGTTTTGGCAAATGTAGATGATGTAAGGACAAAATATTTCAATAACAACTAAAAACCAGATTGTTTCTCCTTTAAAATTCAACTTCTTATCCAGGTGTGGAAGCATCCTGGCCTATACTAACAGACTCTAAGCTGAATATAGGCTCAGAGACATGGGTTTCATTTGTGCCTGGAGCAGCCTAACCAAATGTAGAACCAACAGCAGTTGGCCATTTGGGGGTAAAAGTTTTGGTCGCAGTTGCCCATGAAACTAAATCACCAAATATTAAAAGATCTACATAAAGACCACCAGTACCTTGGGCGGATCCTTTGTGGAGGATTGATGGGAGGGCATGGTCAAAAATTACAGAGGAGGAGAAGGAAAGGATGGATCGGAATGTGTCTAAGTGAAAAGAATACCTGTACCGATCTCTGATCTCCCTGCAGAATTCTGCTCCTACATTTCCAAATAGTAAACATCTCCCCTGGATGTCCCTGCCATTCTCTGCTGAGAAGGAGAAAGTGTGTTTCCTTGTCAATCCTCTTCCCTGAACCTGAGAAGCAAGGGAGTGGATTGAGGGGGTGGGAGTAGAGAGCACATCAACTGGACTGGAACTCACATCCTGGGGAGCGGGGCTGATGTGGTGAAGAGCCTAGAACGGGTCAGGTCAGCTTGGAACTTCCTCGCCAAACTCGCCAGTGACACCTTTTGTAATTTCTTCCACACGCCAGCTTCCTTGAACCTTTTTGATCTGACTCTAAAGCTGTTTCATGCTGGACAAAGGGCCTTATTAAAGATCTGTAACCATGGGGTCTGCCCTCCAAGGCAAATAACTTGAGTTTGGACTCCTCTGGGCTTGGGATATGATTCATTCAGCTGCCGAGGCAGGCGTCAACTTTTAGATTTATCGAGTGGCCGTGGGGCTCTGGCCGAAGGCCTTGGACTAGAGGGACGGGGGCCTTCCTGCCTAGCTGGCACGGGGCCCACGAGCTTCTTCCGTGAAGGAAGACGGGGACTGAGGAGTCCCATGAATGGATCACCCCATCCTGTCTTTCCAGTCCCCAGAACTGTCAGTGGCACCCCTTTATTCTCCCTCCTCCCTACTGCTTTCCTCCCAGGGCTGTGGTGACAATCAAAGGACACAGTGTCCTGGAAAAGTCTTTAAAAACTGTCAAGAGCTATATTAGTGTAAGGGATGGCTGCTGCTGTTATTCAGGGCTCTGGGACAGAAACTCTAAGGGACTCGGGGGCCCTAAGCAGGAATAACTCACTGAGCCCTGAACTGAATGGAATTGAAATCAGCATGTATTTATTTTTCAGCCGAACTCTCTTTTTTGTTTTCTTCCCAAAAACAAACTGAAGAAAAGTCTCAGGAGCCAATTGAAGTTGGTCTGGAAGCTCCATATTTTTTAAAACCAATTGAACCAGAAGATGAGAATCCGCTCCAAATGGCCTCTGAACCAGACAGCCTCCTTGAGGTGCTATTTTTATCTCTTCTCTGCCCCCGCCATGTTCTATCCATCTCTAAGCCATCGATTCTTTTTCCACAGTGTGCCCAAGTCGTACCTCTTCTTCATCACCTTACACTTGGCTTGCTGAAGCAGCCTCCTAGCTGGCCTCCCTGCTCCCAGCCTCTCTCCCAAGTAGGAGGTAGAGATGAGGTAGGGCTGGGAAACCAAGGGGAAGGCGAAGGTGGTAGATGCTGCCACAGACATCTCAGGGGAGACATTCCCTCCCAGGTTCACAGGGCTGCAGGCGTGGCTCACTATGGGGAATTGGCTTCTTCCACAGGAAGGTATAGGGGACCAGGGAATAAAGACTGCAAGTCCAGTTGTGGCTTGTAGGAGCAAGGACCAACCAGACCTTATTTGGGGCCTAGAGAGTGGGTTACTGGGCACAGAGCTTGGGGTCAGAGTTGGAGGACTGAGAGCAGCTGTTTCCCGGGGCCCCTCCCCTTGCATCTGCATTGTTGTGTAGGTAGGGAACCCCCAGTCACATGTATGGGCAGAAGTTATGGAGCCTCCACCCGGCCTCTATCAGGACAGGGAACAGGCAGCTAGAAGCTGGCCCATTAGATCCATTCTTCCCCTGCCCACCAGATTCCTGCCAGCTGTGTTTGCTCTCGGTTCCCACCCCAGAGAACCGCTGCTGTCCCTGGGCGCATGGACCCTTAGCAACCCTTCCCTCCCACCTGCCCCACAAAACATCAGTACTCCACCTTACTCAGGGAGGTGCCCCCTGATTTTTCCTTCAGATCTCAACTGTAATGGGCTGAGGTTTGAGTTGATGCACTGAGGTCCCAAGCACGTGAGGCTAACTAGTAATTGGGCTATACTCTATTAATATACATGCTTGGATAAAGAATGGTCCCTGCCCACTCTCTGTGCGAGTCCTGATGTCTTGTATAGGAAATGACGGTTTTGGTGGGTGGAGGCAGAGAGAGACAGGAAGAGAAGCTGGGAGAGATTTGGCCTGGGTTCCATGCTTGTAGCTGCTGGTTGTGTGGCTGTTGGTCTAGCTAGCTTCTTGACTCAGCTGCACACATTGCTATCGCCGATTCCCTTCCACCTCCGATTTTTCTTCACTGAGAATAAAGACTGACGATTTTCCCCTAACCTGAACTCCTGACTCCGGCTGATTTTAAAATACCCGGTCTTCACACTCAACTTGCTCCTATGAACTTTAAGGACCTTATCCTCCACCCCTCCGCTCCCAACTTGGGTTCCCAGCTCCATTAAAGCCCATTTGCCATCTACCCCTGGGTCCTCTCTGTGGGCCATCCCAGTACAAGTCCTGCTACTGGGAATGCCTGTCCTCTTCCCTGTACCAATCTTCCTTCCTTCCTTCCTTCCTTCCTTCCTTCCTTCCTTCCTTCCTTCCTTCCTTCCTTCCTTCCTTCCTTCCTTCCCTCCTTCCCTCCTGTTGAATAAAAAAGTGAATTCAGAATCAAAGAACCCCAGATTGGGTCCTAGTTTTGTCACTTCCTATCCAAGTGACCCTGACCAAGGAATTTCACCTGCTAGAGTCTCAATTCTTTTATCTGCCAAACAAAGTCATTGCATTGGACTATCTCCAAGGTCTCTTCCAGGTATAAGTCTATGTTACTGGGGGGTCCATCCTGGGTACTGGGGAGATGGTCTGAACAAGGCATACCTAATATAATCAATGCCTTTGTCAAATTGACAATCTGTGTCCTTTTCCCCCCTCAAAACCCCACTCAGTTCTCATTCCGACCAGACTAGATGCCTCTTGAGGGTGGAGACCTTACTGCTAATTCACCTAGAGCTTATGTCAACAGAGACAGGTCCTGTCTTCTCTTCTTCTGTGTCCCCCAGTGTCCCACACGAGGCTCGGCCCATACAGGCTGCCAAATCACTTTGCCGCCTGACTATCTCCCTGGAAGCATTTGTTTCACTTTAATTCTTGAAAAAAGCACTCCGATTCCCATTCATCCAAAGGTACTAAAGTGGTTTCCTGTACTCGAACTCTGTTTTGTTTCTATTCATGTGAACTGCAAGTCTTCCATTGACCTGTGATAATTTAGAATCACAAGCTCTCGGAGTGGGAAGGGACTTTGTTGGCCCTTTAATCCAGTCTCCACCTGAACAAGCATTTCTCTCACAGTGCTCCCTGATAAGGATCTAATAAAGCTTTGCTTTGGGACTTCCAGGGTGGAGAATCCACTGCCTCTCACTCCAAGCTCTACTTGGTAAAAGGGTTTTTTCCCCCAGCGTTGAGCCTAAATCTATCTGGGTTTGCGAGTTTTACCCACTGGTTCCGGTTCTGTCTTCTGAGCCTAAGCAGAAAAGGGCGAACCCTTTGCCACTTAGATCCTTTAAAATACTTGAAATAGCTATCAGGCTCATGACCTCTGTCATGAGTCTTTCTGCAAAATTTTTTTTTTCCTAGAAATTGAAGTTAAGTTCACTGACCCATAGTTTACAGTCTGTCCTCCTCTCCCTTTTTGAAAATCAGGTCCATATTTGCCTTTTTCCAATCTCCAATTTTCCAGTCTTTGAGCCCCCCTATCCTAATCTGTCTCTCTCAGTGGATGAGGAGGTATTCTGCAGGTCTGTGTGTCTTAGAAACCGTAGTCCGTGAGCCCTCTCGTAAGCTGGAGGATATGATTGGTTCAAAAGGTGTTTCACGAAATGTCGTTTTAAGAAAAGTTCCAGAGCAATTGGTCCGTGAAACTGAGACAAATCTACATGGGGTTTGTGGGAGGAAAGGACACACTTATGGTGAGACTTCACGGATAGTGTATGTGCATGGACCGGGACGCCTCTGATGTGACTGATTTTTCCCCAGTCTGGTTGATATAACCCAAGAGGGCACAAGTCACAGAGATGATGAGGGGTTATGGCTTTAAGAGGATCAGGTTGGGGTCGAAGCTGTGATTTCACTGGGCACTCTCCGGTGAGGAAGGCCTCTACCATTACTGGTCTGCAGCTTCTCTATAAATTAGAATGGCCCGGGGCACTAACATCACTCCTGCGGTGACTCGGAAAAGATCTTGTTGGGAGGCCACATTCTCAAATGTTCTGCTTTTGGCCGGCCTTCCGGTGTCAAGCTTCCTTGAACTTAGCAGAACCGACTCTCGGAGGACGGATCCATGGTTAGTCTCTAGGTTTAGACCCAAGGCCTGGGATGACTTGCCCCAGCTTGGGCTCTGTTGGTATAGCCTTTGAGATTGCGGGGTCCCCTTTGTAGCGTGTGGAAACCAGAGGAAGGCTTACCACTTTATCCTGGTAGAATGACTTATGTGAGTATATACACTTTCCTAAATGTGGTGGGCTCTGCTTTAGGACTCAAAGTGCAGGAGGTGGGAGGGGACAGGGAGAAGAAGGAATAGGAAACGTTGGGAATCTTTGAGCCGGGCCCAAGACAGCCAGCCTGGCAACTACTACCAACTGCTTTGTACGAACTGAGCCATTTAATAGGTTTTTGGGAAACAGTACTTTTGTCTTTTGACTTCCTTACAACAATCTCAGTTGCTGGTCGTAGTCAGTTCCTCCTGTCTCTGGCCTCGTGGTTACTATACTCTTGGGTCCATTTCAAAACCCAAACAAACTTCTCTTTTCCTTGGAAGCCAGGGGAGAAATCCTGAGCCACTCTGAGACAAAAGTTGGTCAGCGCAGTGGATAGAACACAGGCCTTGGCATCAGGAGAACCTGAGTTCAGATCTACTCCCAGACCCTTTACAGTTAATTACAATTCTACCTCTTCTTCCAAACCCCCTGAAAATGGGCCTCAAAGAAACCCCAAGTCAGTTGGAAGCCTGTGCCTGGGTCCCTGTGCTTTGGGCATGGACTCGTCCCCCGGTCTTTCGGGATGGTGACTCTCAGAGGCCTGCCCGTGACGTAATTTGGAAAATTTCCAGTCTGGGCTCATCAAGCCATGAAGAAATTGAGTGACCTTTCTGCCTTCCACCGAACCAGGGAATTGGGAATTTGCATTTCAGCTCTGGCCCTCCCTGCTTTACTACACCCCAGCTCCTCCCAGAATCTTTTTCTGGAAGACCAGTTGCCAGGGAGAACAGTTCCTCATCTTTGGCCACCCCGCCCAAACTCCCACCTCTCCCCCCTCCCCTGAGGTCACCACTAATTATTCCCAGCAAGGGATCCGGGTTCCAGGGGGTTGGTGATTACAGGGTTGAACAACTTAGCACCTGGCTGCTTTCTCTTAGCCAACTTTGGGGGCTCTTAGCTTCCCTCTGTGAGCCACTAGAGAGTTCGCCACCCCACCCCCTGCCTCAGTCCCACCAAGGGGTCTTAAAACAGTTATTCCACCAAATTCTGGGGCTGACTGAGTCACAGATCTAACTCACTTATCCCATGCAGCTGTCCCTACTACAGCCAGCTGGACAGGGGCTCTGTCAGACTTTGTCTGCACACCTCTTATTCCGGGGAGTCTCATTGCTGAGCTACTCTGTCCATTAGCGCGCCTTTCCTTTGAGCCTTAAGCTACCTTTATGTACCCTCCACTCCTTGGCCCTAGTGATGACCTCAGAAGCAATATACAACCAGTCAGCCTTTCCGTAAACTTTTATTTCCTATCTACTAGATGCAAAGTATTGTCCTGCTCACCAGGGAGGTGTCTTACTGTCAGGGAAGTCAGACTCTATAGAAGGGATGGCGATCAGAATCTGATATGGCAAAGTACTGTACGCATATTTGTTAAGATCGTGTATTTTAAGATCAGCACAAGACAAGAATTCAGGTTAGGGGAAAATCATCAGTCTTTATTCTCAGTGAAGAAGGATCGGAGGTGGAAGAGAATCGGCGATAGCAATGTGTGCAGCTGAGTCAAGAAGCTAGCTGGACCAGCAGCCACACAACCAGCAGCTCGGGAGTCTCGAACCCAGCCCAATCTCTCCCAGCTTGTCTTCTTCACTCTCTCTCTGCCTCCACCCACCAAAATCGTCATTTCCTATACAACACATCAGGACTTGCACGGAGAGTGGGCAGGGACCATTCTTTATCCAATCATGTATATTAATAGAGTATAGCCCAATTACTATCTAGCCTCATGTACTTGGGACCTCAGTGCATCAGCTCAAACCTCAGCCCATTACACATATTATTTCAGTTGATAAAGAAATAAAACCCAGACTCAGGTAAGAATAGTGCAAAGATCCCAAGTCGCTAGGAGAATTCCAAAGGGGGCTGTGGGGGCGTCGTGTGTGCATGCCTGTGCATACGGGCACGTGTGTGGATGTTTGGAGAAAAGGGTGGTGGCAACAAGCAGGCCTCTTGAAGGGACAGAAGGGATTTGGATGGGCACAGAGCAGTGGAGAGAGGTGGGCATTCCGGTACGGAACTCTCAGGCTCCCCAAATCCCCCCCAGGGATGCTGCCATTCATCCAAACTTAGTTCCTTTGGTTGTGCTTCTCTCAGGTCCCCCAATTGCTTGCCAGGAGTCCCCCTACCCATCCCCTGCCATGCTCATCCAGCCCAAGCTGGAGACGAGACGTGGGTTACATTACCAGCAGCCGACCTTGGAGCAGGGAATGGTTAGAATGCCTTTTTTCTATCTGCTGTTTGAGCCGACTAGTTTGTTTTCCAGACATTTCATTGGCGTTCAGCAGCACAAGACAAAGGATTTGAAAAAGGGTCATTTAGAGGTGAAGCAATGAGGTGGGCACAGGAAAATCCCCAAAGTCACCATCCCGAATGCCCAAGATCCAGTGAAGAGTGACAGGTTTGGAACTGGACAGACCTGGGAATGGTCCCCGGGTAGCCATATGCTCACATATCTGAGGCTCAGTTTCCTCATCTGAAAAACTGAGATGATGATACCCAGAGTACCTCACTCACAGGTTTGTTGTAAGAAGCCAAGCATGCTTTCCAAACTTTGAGGCGCCATTTAAATGCCAGCTGTTGTTTTTAGTGGTTCTCATTCTAGCAGTATGTCTTTGTTTCTTTGTGTCCGATAGAATCACAACATCCCGGAATAGTGGGGTTGGAAAGAACTCTGTCTAGTCCGACTCACGTGTGTGAATGAGAATCCCTCTGGCTCCTCAGTATGTGGTCATTCATTCTTTGTGTGAAGACTGCCAGTGTGGGGAAACCTCTGCTGCCCACTGTAGACCTCAGTTCCCTTTGGGATCCTTTTCCTAATAGTTCACCCAGCCTCAGGTCTAAATCATCCCCTTGTCCACTTCTGTCTAGTCAACTGAACCACATGGATAACAATAAATGATTAGAGATAGCTCGTTCCCCTTGAGTCCTCTCTTCTCCAGGCTAATCACCCCCCACCCCATTCTTCAAGAATATCCCTAGATTGTAGAGATGGGGAATGTCCAGGTGGGGGCTGTCCAAGGCCCGCAAAATCATTGGCTGAGGCAACCACTGGTGATGGTGAGCTCAAACCTCCCACTGCTTGAATTAGAGAAGTTAACCATTTTGTATGACCCAGGAGCCACGTTCTAAACATCCCAATGGCCCTTGGCGGAAGAAAGGTTCCCTACGCATGCCGTATGGCATGAGCACTCAAGGCCTTGCACCATTTTGATGAAGTGCTCTCCCCTCTCTTGGTGTTCCAGATAGGGTCCGATTCAGAAGCTTCTGAGGACACAAGGAAAGTTCCCGGGATGTTGTCTAGTATCCCGTCCACAAATCTGTGCTCCAACTCATACTGGTCTTCTTCCTGTGGCCAGCCCACTTTTCCATGCAGCCTTTATTCTAGTCTGAGACCTCGTCACCTGCTGTCAAGCCCCGTGAATTCCCTGATTCTGGTTATTTCCCCTCCTCAACATTTTATTTTCTTCCACCTTGCCTTTGCATTGATCATTCTTCTGCAAACAATGAGGAAGACTGTGCAACCTCATCATCACTGACCCTCGTGACTTATTTCAGGCTAATCTCCTACACTCACTCTGTGTTCTAGGCAAATCGGTCCCCTAGCCCTCCCCTGCCCTTAGGAATTGCTGTCTCCTCTGCATGCTTTTGTTGATGTTGTCATGCATGCCCAGAATGCACCGCTTCCTCAACCCCTGCCTCCAAATGCCTAACTGTCCTGGAGGCTTCTTAGATTTGCCCCGTTCGGCCTCTTTGGATATCCCTCCAATGTGCAACTTCCTACAGGAAGCCTTTCCTTAGCCCATCAGTGCTCTTTTCCTCCTAAAATTAGGTGAAGAGACTTGCTTAGAGTTCAACAAGACAGCCACATCTGAGATTTGGATTCCCCAGCCTCATCTCACCCATCGAACTAGATCATCAGCCCAGACCTCCAGCCCTCTGGACTGGGTTGTTGACTTAAGACAGATAATCCATCAGGAGGATTTAGGGGATACTAGCTATGGTTGTGATGGGGGGCTCTTGATCTCATTAGTCTTGTGATACGAGCCATGGAGACCATTAGCCACCCAGCGTGGTCTCCACTCACACATGTGTAGGAAAGCCACAGTATGTATGACTCATTGGGTCCCAGCTTGGGACTTGCCATACACGAGCCGGGTGCAGCTTGGCTGGGGAGGTCAGGCCGAGTCTTCACTGCTAGGTTACAAAAGGTCGCTGTATTTCTCGTGATAAGAAGAAGCTGTTCTCTGTGTGGCTCCCCTCTTTTTCATTATCATTCATGCGTGGGTTGCTGTTTGGGAACATTAAATGAGGTTCTGGAATAAGGTCACACTGTCGGTCAGCCTGACTTTGGGCTGGGCTCCGGGAGCTATTGCAATAATAGAAGGGCCAATTAATTGTCCAGAGGATGGTCCAGCAGAGACAGAGAGTGAGGGGGAATCCATTCTGAGAGGGGGAAAGTTCTACAGACCAGTAATAGCCTCAGTTTTATACCCAGGGACCAGGAAAAGACCCTTTTTCCAAGTTTGTGAAGCAGCCTCTCGGAACAATCCTGCTGTGACACTGGGAATCCAAAGGGTGGCTCCAGGCGGATTATCTGCCCGGGGAGGTTCCGGAAAGCTGGTCAATGTCAAGTGAGTCTCCCCTGGTCATGGGGCTGCTGGCAAGAGGCTGAGGCCTAGGGAGGGGGCTGTGTGCCACTCCTGGTATTCGACCGCTGAAGTTTTCTCAGATTGAGGGGGTAGGGCAGTCCAGTCCTCCATCTTTCCCAAAGAGCCACATGGTTTCTGGACTCTTCTGGAGACCCTATACCAAGAGGTAGCCTATAGTGCCAGAAAGCAGATGTTCTGACTCCCATCTTAGAGTTCTTCACGTGGCCTCAGTTGTGGCTGGAAACCCTGAGGGTCTTCCCCTCCCAGATTTGCTTATTTGTTTTGTTCTCTTTTGGATTTGGTGAGAGAGGCTGGTGGGGCCCTTAAGGGGCCTTAATCTGGCTAATGAGACCTGTGGAAGACCTTAACTTGAAAGGCCGAGGCCTCCCATCATCCTGATCTCTAGGTGGCCACTGGACCCAGATGGCAGTGCAGGGGAAATCGAGGCAGATGACCTTGGTCAGCCTCCCTCATCTCACTCCAGTTCACTTGTGTGTCACGGTATCCCCTCCTTGACACGGTCCTCTTTGAGAACTAAGGACAGCCGACATCTCTGCATGATAATAGGCATCTTGAAACAGAAATTAAAAAAAAAAAAAAAAAAAACTTGCTCCTCAGGGGTGAGGAAAAGCTTTTCTCCATGTCCAATGTTAGCTTTAACTGGGTACTTTTTAATCCATCCGGTACCTGTTTATGCTAAACTCTCTTTGCCCGGGAGAGAAAGGGGAGAAGGAGAAAGTGCTACAGGTCCCCCTTTGGCCAACCTTCCCTGTGTGATCTCGTAAAAGTCTTTTCAGCCTAGGACTCAGTTTCCTCATCTGTAAAAACCAGGTTAGGGGCAGCTAGGTTTCTGTGGTGGAAAAGGCTGAGTGTGTGAAGTCAGATGGTTTCCCAGATCTTCCAATGTGCCCTGTGGGCAGCTCATTCCCCCTCCTTTGGAGGCTCCTTCACTCCATCTGTAAAATGGGCTAGTTGGGTGGGTGGGTGGGGGGGACTCTGAGGTTCTTTCCACTCCTCTAGGCTAGAACACCAGGGACTCTGGAAATGACCCCCGGGCTTGTCCAAACCCAGTATTGAGATGGAGGCTGTGCTTTAAGAAGGTTCATTAGATATTGAAAGGGTCATTCTGCCCACTCCAGAATTTCTTCCTTGGCCATTGTGTTTTGAGGCCCGGGAGGCCCCGGAGGCTGAATGCGGAAGAAGCGGGGCTGCAGCTGGGGGCGGGCAGTAATGAGGGCTCCCAGCTGGGGCCGAGCCGACCGGGGAGGGCGGGGCGGAGGGCTCCCAAGGAGATTCACGTGCTCCTGAGGAAGCCAGCGTGCAGAAGCGAGGGGGAAGGGGAAGGGGAGCCGCGGTGGTCTGAGCCAGAGAAACCGCTAGGAGCTCTTGTCCCTGCCCCCTGCGGCCCCAGACTTGCGACGGCCAGTGTAAGTCTGGGGGGGGGGGAAGGACTTCCTCGGCGGCTCCCGGGGGAACCTACCTTCTCCCTCAGGCTCCAGGAAGTCAATGGCCACGGTGTTCTCTGGGAAACAGATGGGAGGAGCTTGGCCGGTTGGGTCTCGGTTTCCTCCTCTGTAAAATGAGTGCACTGGGGCAGGGGGACAAAGAGCCCAAGGGATGGGGGGGGCAGAGTCCACCAAGGGAAGTTTTTGCTTCTCTCGCGGCCTGGTTCCTTTTGTGTTTGGCACAAGATTTAAAGCAGGGCTTGGTACCTTGGGGCCGTGCAGAGGCTTGTTGCTAAGTTTTGGGGTAGGCCAAGAACTCGGAGAGGAAACAAGTGGCCTTTCACTGACCCCTTCTCTCAGGGAAGGGGGTTTCCCAGTTTGCCCAAGTGCTCAAGTGTGAGCTGGAGAAGCCTGAATGAGATCTGAAAGGGCCTTAGCTGCCGCCCTGTTTACAAAAGAGAAACTGAGTCCCCAGAAGGGCCAGTTGCTTGCCCAAGTTCTCCTGGGTAGTGGGTGGCGAAACTGCCGCTGTGCCAGGCTTCCTTCCTCACTCCCTTGGACTCCTTTCAACTGGGGCTGACCAGTTCCATTCCATAAACCCTTCTGGTGCACCCCTTGGCCAGGCACCCGCTGATGAATGCCCAAAGGCGCTCTCAGAGGGCCTGTCCCTGTGCTCAGAAGCTGGCTGAGCACTACCTAGGACCCACAGGGGGTGCTTCTCCACATCCTAGCCTTCAGTTCTTTCCTACAATGGCTTGAAAAATCCCTCTGTGACCTGCCAGTAGAAGGAGGGGCGCGGCCTCAGTGGGGCTCCACTTTGGCCACTGAGGAGCAGGGCTTGGTCTGGTTGGCAGCCCCAAGGGTTCCCCCCTTCCCCCCAGCGAATGGGAAGGGACTGGAAGGAATGATTAGGAGGAAGTGAGAATGCAAAGGATGGGGAAGGGATGTTGGCAAAGGAGGGAGCACAATGGAGCAGGGGAAATCTCCCAGGACGGTCTCCGATCCCAGCTCTGCTGTCTGGGTGGCCTTGGACAAGCCACTTTCTTGTTTCTTTTTCCTCTGGCCTGACCGTTTTGCACCCTCAATTCTGTGGCCCTTCAGCCCAGAGAACGTGCCCCTCCACCCTCGGACTCCCCGGTCACTGCTGCCAATAGGCCCCTTTAATGTTCTCCCCAAAGGAAGGACACTGATAAAGGGGACAGTCCGTAGTCAACTGGGGTCAGGGGAGGAGCTGGAGAGGGAGAGAGCTCCTTTTTTCCCCAGACCCTCAGGAGGGGCTGCCTTTGGTGAGATGACATCCACTAAAGGGCCCTAGGGGGAGCAATGGCAGGCCTGGTGCTTTCTGAGCCAAGTCTTAGCACCGGTCGCTATGACCCACTGGACCTGTGGTGTTCTTTGGAGGCCTTCTCTGAGGGTCAGGTCAATGGTGCTCTCAGTCCCTCTTGTAGAAAGGTCATGGAGTCATGGAGTTAATTAAGATGTCACCTCCAAATAATGGTTCCCCCAGAGAACCCAGAGGATCTTAATAATGGTTCTGAAACTCATCCATGGAGTCACTGGTTTTCTCAACTAACATTTACTGAATATTTTCCCTGTGTGAGAAAGGCAGAAAACCAGGAAGACTTGGTGCATGCTAGTTGTCAGACCCTGGGCCAGTCACTTTTCTCTAAGCACCTAAGACAATGAGCACATGGTCCTCTTTACATAGAAGGAGCTTCCTAACCTGGAATTTTCTTCTACTAATGAAATCTCACCCTTTTTTCTATGGTACCCTATAAAATGGGGGGGGGGTGTTAAGAAAAAGAAATGAATACAGTACCTAGCCTTCTCTTCAAAGAGCCAATAAGTCCATGAAATGATATTTGGACTCAACAATCAAACATTTTTAAAGTACTTACTATGTGCCAGTCATCATGCTAAGTTTATTAAGTGCCTACTCTGTTGTAGGCAGGGTTCTGGAAGCTGAGAATACAATGACAAAAATGGGGACGGTCCCTGCCCTGGAGAAGTTTAGGTTCTGCTGGGAAATAAAACTCTCCACTTAGCATCTGTGAACTTTTGTGCCCCAGGTGCTGTGGTAGCATGAAGGAGAGAAGACAAGCCATCTAGCTTGGGTGAGCAGGACTCCAGGGGAGTCCCACCATCCTCTGCTCTGACTGGAGCACGTCTGGAGAAATAGATTCGGTGCCAGACACCACCTTTGAAGAAAGATTCTGGCATCAAAAGGATAGCATCCTTGGGAAGAAACCACAGAGAGAGCCAGTGAGTGACAATAATCATCTACTTGCACAGAGGCACTCGGTCTTAAAAGCTCCTCCCTCTCATCATCTCCGTGACAATAACTACACTGGGCTATCTCTGCAGTGTTCCTGTGAGGTAGAGAATTGTCTCTGTGATTATTCTAATTATGATTTTATCATATTGCCATTACTATTGCCATTTTCCAGATGAGCAAGATAAGGCTTACCAAAGTTAAATGATGTAAAACAAAATCCCAGAGCCCCAAAGCGCCATAGCCAGGATTTAGGGCCAGGCCTTCGGATTCCAAGTCTTAGACTCTTTTTGTTATAGCCTGCTGACTTGGATTGATGCGGTTAAAAAAGTTTAGCCCAGAGAAGAAAGCTGGGAGGGGAGGAGGAATGGCATTCGATGGCAGGGAAGGGGCAGGCTTGTTTTCCCAGTCTAGAGGGCAAAACTATGAAAAAAGGGTAGGCTTATTGAGAGGCACATTTGGGGCCTCCCTACAGGTAGGACTGCCTTAGAAGGCCCTGAGGGCCCCCTCCCTGACAACTGCAGGGAGAGGCTGGAGGAGTCCTTGCTAGGAGTGCTTCAGAAGATAGTCTGGTTCAGGTACAAAGGAGGCCAGATGGTTTCTGAGGCAGACTTGGTACATCTGTAGCTTTAGTGTGTGGGCACAAGCACCACATAGACCTTATTCACATCCTCATCAAAGCATCCCCGCTTTGCCGGAGGCTCTCAGAGCCAAGAATTGGGACCCTGAAATCTTGATATTTTTGCATTGCCAACAGGCTTTTGGTTTCTTTGGGGAAAAAAGCAAGGAAATGACCCTGGGTGGGAGGGAAATTGGGCCCCTTTTGGCTGTCTAAGCGCCCACACCGAAGCTGCCTTGTGAATGCCATCGGTTACTTTGTGATTGACTGAGCTCTATAGTCAATCAAAAGATAATTTAAACTAGAAAACCTGTATTCACTCAACACAAAGAACATGTTAATTGCTTTTTCGTGCTGGGACAAATGCTCCTGTCCATGCCCACTGAAAATGCAAATGACTCTGAGATTTGGTAAGCGTGACAGTTTGCAGGGATCTGGGCTGGTGGCCGCTTGGGCAGGCCTAGGGAGGTGGTGACGGGCAGAGTGGCAGGAACTCTTCCCAGGTGTTAACATGGAGGGGGGATGCTTCCTCCCCCAGGGCCCTTGGCTTCCTAGGCTACTTCTTGGTTGGGAGGGAGGGAGTGGTTGCATCCCCAGAAGAGAAAAAGACATGATCTCATGGACCAGATGAGGAAAGAGGGGAATTTGGATCTGGCTCAAGTGTATGTGCCCTGAGCCAATCCTAAGCATTCACAGACCCCCTCTTCCCCTATCATACCCAAGGTGAAAACATTCCTGCTTATGCCTTGGGCCATACCACGGAGCAACCTGAGGAATTGTGGGTAAGGGATAGGAACTATAGCTGTAAAATCACCTAAGTGAGGAGCCTGGGGCCAGGTTGTGAGCAAAGCACTTGGTAAACCTTAGATTACAGGTTCTTAACGTTCTATTGCATCGTGACCCTTTTTCAGAATGAGGTTTTTAAATCATTGAAGCAAATGGTAAACTGCAGTTAGAAGTTAGTAGAAAGAAGGATGGCATTTTCCCCCACGAACCCCTCTTAACCATCCACAGATTCTTCTGGACCTGCAGAGCTTAGGCTACAAACCTTTGTCTTGACTACTTCGGTCCTACTTTTGTCACTAGGGACCACTCCTCCCCTCGCTTAGAGCAAAATGACATCTTTGTGACATTAACACCATTAACATTGAGCTGTTATCACTCTGGTGGCTAGTGGTGAGCCCCTTGTCCAATCCGTGGACGACAAGCTTCGTGGGCCCTTTACCCAGCACCTTTATGACTCAGTTTAGCCCTCCAAGGCTGATGCTCTGTTGAGGACCCAGATTCCCGTCCGTATTGTGATGAGGTGTCAGGGCAAAAAGACTCTTCTCTCTGTGCTAATCACCTTGGTCTGTAACAGAGCACCCGGATGGGAGGTGCCCGAACCAGAGCGCAGTGGGCTTGTCGCTAGCGTCGGCCGGGGAGTCCGCAGAGGGCCCTTGGCTATCCAACCTGTTCCTTGGCACCATGAATAAAGGCATAGAAGGCATGCTTCTTAGGTGTGCAGGTGATATGTGGCTACGGAGAATACCTAAGATGCTGTCTAACAAGCCAGAACGATGGACCAGACCAAATAAGATGAAACATAATGGGGATCAATGTGAATCTCACTCTTGGGTTCTAGGAATCGATGTGATGAGTGCAAGAGTGGGGGCGGAATACAGCTAGGTGACTTACTTTGCAAAAGATGTTGTTTTAGTGAGTCACGAGCTTGGGAGGTGTCAACAAGCGTTCTGTGGTTACTAAGACCAGGGGTATGTTGAGCGGCAGGACCAAGCTAAACCTGATCGATTGTGCTTGGTTCTGAAGATGGGCACGTTTTAGGCTGGATGCTGAGGAAGTAGACGTGGGCCCAGAGAATAGCCATCGGGATGATGCCTTGAATTCATCCCATATGAGCATGCGTTGAAAGTACCTGGAAATATTCAGCTTGGAGGATGACGTGAGGGTGGGCAAAGCATGGCTAGCTCTTGTCAGAAAGACCATGTGGGCAGGGATTAGTTATGTTCAGCTTGGTCTACAGGGGACAGAACCAGGAGTCCCGGGTAGAGGTTGCAAAGAAGCAGATTTTGCCGTCTAATGGCATTTTAAAAAAACCCAGCGTAGCAATTAATGAGAGCTTTCCAAAAGTCAGATGTGCTTTCTGGGGAGCTTTTGGGTTTCCCCTCACTCCAGGACTCCGCTGGAGGGCCACCTCCTACCTGAGGACTTTGGGTGGAATATAGAGGACAGAACATTGAGCTGGGAGTCGGGGAACCTCGAGTTCAAATAAGGGTCTTGGACACCATGATTTTGGAGATCTCTCAAACTCAGAGCTCTGTTCTCTGAGCATTCATTTTACCACCACCAGATTGACTCTGCCCTTTATTCATGGGCTTCTTGGAGCCTCTTGGAACATAAGCTCCCCTAGGGCAAAGACTGTTTTGTCTTTGTTTTCCCATTCCTAGGGCCAAGCACAGGCACCCGGGGTTGGGGGGGAAGTTCATCAATACTGGTGTTGTATGGAATAGAAAAGCTGGGGAGCCCCTTGTCAGGCTTAGACTTCAGAAAGGGCTTCTTCTTTATGGGTAGATTGGACTAGATGGCTTCAGAGGCCCCTTCATAACTGAAGGCCCCTGGCCTTATTAGGAACACAGCTTCTGTGTCTGCAGCCTCAAGTGCCCCTGGGAGGCAGATGGTCTAAAGCGGCCGGCCCCAACCCCGCCACTGCCAACTCGGGGTGCAGTCTGTCTGTCTTGGGCTGCTAACTGATGTCCTGAAGCTCAGAGGTGAAAGGGCCTCTCATACAGCCTAGCGTAGGATGACGCCCATAGTACTGAGTACTAGGATGCAACTGCAGTGCCAGGACTGATCAAGTGGAAATATTGGAGGGTGGGGTGGGTAAACTGGACTTGTGATTTCATTAACATAGGAGGTTCCCTTAAAACAGTGCAGTTCCTGCTCTGCAACTTTAAGAGTTTTAGGCAGTTCTTTGGGGCACTGAGTTTAAGTGACTTAACCAAGGTCATACAACCAGTTTGTGTCAGAGGTGAGATTTGGACCCAGGTTCCCCGTGGGAAGGCCAGGTCTGTACCCACTATTTCAAGCTGCTGCTCATTTGGGGCTTGGCAATCGAGGCTTTAGAAACATTAATTTACATAAATTCAACTTCAGCATACAATGTATTCGAAAACAGTAGCATATTGGCTGGGGGGGTTGAGGGGGATGTTTTGTGAGTTTCAGAGAAGAGGATATGGGAGGGTAAACATGCTCCCCCTTTATTTATGCCTTCAGCTGTAACCCTACTGGCATGAAACCTTGAGTCTTAAGGAAATCAGGCGTGTTTTTGCATGATGATGTGCTGGTGATTTGCAGCTTGCTTGCCTGCGTTTTTTTTTTTTTTTTTTAAGTTCTCCTCCTTGGATTTGTGTTTGTTTTTGAAAGAGCGCTTCCCAGGAAGCTGAGGGGCCATCAAGTGAGACTCTGGGAGAGGATGGAAAGGGCCCTGTCCTTGGATGGGCTGGGAGAGGACAGAGATGGACGGGAGAGAGGCAGAGACCTTGGGCCCTAGGACAGGAACTAAGAGGTCACCCAGCCCAAACGCCTTCATTTTCAGAGGAGGAAACTGAGGCTGCAGTGGAGATTGCCCCCTCTGACTTTCCCGTCTCCTGACTAGAGGAAGGGTAACCCTTTTCCTTCCATCCAAGGGCACAATCAGAGATCCTCAGGTGGCCAGAAGACCCCACCTGTGCCTGGGACTTTCTGTCAAAGTGTTTCACTTGATAGTGCTCCCCCCCCCCAAATCCTGATGAGGCTTCAGGGTAGGAATCAGAAAACCACATTTGTGGGCCAGTGGGGGAAGAGTTCCCTGCAGAGGGGTACTGGACATGGAAGGTTTCCAGATTCTGAAGGGCCAGCACCCACCCCTAAATTTCAGAAGTCAGTGTCAGGAAGGACATAGGCCAAAGCCCCAGAGGTTGAAGGGATTTTCTTCTTTCTCCCTTACTTGGGTCACAAAGAGATGACCACGATCACCATACCAAGGCCAAACTGGTGCTTTCCTGGAAGTCCAGCAGCCAGTTCCAGGATAATGCTTTCACTTCCCAATCTTCCCTTCATATCCATCCTCCCAGAATTCCCAGGTACCTCCATGCACACATTAGTCTGCTGGGACCATGTAGAAAGGAGCCCTTCAGCTCTGTGGAGTGCTTAGGGGCCAAGGGCCCCCTAAGATGCTGGGGGCAGTCCCTGTAGCCTTAAAGAGAAGGGGGCACAGGGAATGCTGTCTGTTGGAGAAGGGGAAGCACAGATTTTTTAAGAGTTTCTGTGTGTAGATGGCGTTGGTGGGCGAGAGGGAGAAAAGGACAGAGAACTAGATTATCCTAGGGCTGGACTGGACTCCGAGACCCTTCTGGCTAATATCCCTGCATCCCAAAGAAGTTCCGATCCATCATCCAACCTTCATGAACGTGGCTTTCTGGGGGATGCTTTGCTATGTCAGGAATGGTGGCACCTATTCCCCAGCACACACCATAGCTGGAAAACTGTGGCAGCCTTCAGCAGCCGGGCCCACCCAGGGGCGCCAGGAAAGTCATTCATTTTGAAAGGGAAAATGGCCCTGGAGTGATGGGTGTAGGCCAGTATGGTGAGCCCATGTGATGGAGGCTGGATAATCCTGCTTCCTTTATCTTCTAGGGAGGTGAGAATCCTTTATCTCACTGGGGGAATCCTCCTCTACTAATCAAATGGAGCCTCTCATGGAGGCTCCCTTTGAGATGACTGTAATCTGTCTCCATATACTCCAGGTATCTTTCCTCCCTCTCACTTGAACTGTGCTGAGAAAGGTAAGGGTAAGGGTGGGATGGGAGGAGCATGGGCCTGGGCAGAGCACACTCAATTAATCTTCTCAATTAAAAATCGGTCGGAGAGATTTTCCAGCCAAGACCAGAAATACAATTCAGAAATAACTGTATTGAACAGGCATTATACATTGCACCAAAAGCATTGGGAAACACAATTCTACAGAACGCAAAAGGTCACGGTTTCCAAGAAATTCCTTTAAGAAGATCATTAACAGCCACTCAATAAACTAACCCTAACCCACCCGCCCCCAGTCAATAAAATGTACATTTCTCTAGCCATTAATTACTTCACAGACACAGTTTTAAGAATAATGGGATTGTCATGCATTACCACTGTAGATGGGCCGGGTCTCTCTCAGAGGGAACTGCAGACAGACAGATAGCAAGGAAGTGGAGAGGAGAGGACTAGCAAAGGATGGTGCCTAAATGGTGGGGGTGGGGGGAGGAGCATGTCTCCTAGCCACAACATAACGGGAGGATTTTTATGTCTGGGTGAAGGCCAGACTTTGTCTGCCAAGCTGGAATGGCCAAGGCCACCATCTTGAAAGCCCTCTGTTCACCTGAGGTGTGGCCTGCTAGGATGAGCAATGGCAAAGGGTGGGAATCATCTCTGCAGACCCCATCATGCATCTGGCACATGTATGTCCATTTGGAAAAGAGATGTCTTGGAGAAGTTTTTTCTTTTCAAATCCTGTCATTCGGTCTGCTGAATAGTAGCTCAGGATGTAAAGAGTCACAGTGAAACTGGGGTATGCATGAGCTGTTCCATGGCATCTCTGTGCAGGATGGGAGATTTTCCTCCGAGTCTGGCCCATTCCCATTTTGCCTTGGCTCTGTGCTCAGTTCATCAGTTCGTTCGGTCAGTGCTAATGGGAGCTCCATCCACAGTCGATGACCCAAAGCCTTTGCGTGGATTGGTAAAAGAAAAGCTGGGTTTTTTCATACTGTCACTAAGTCAGTGCTTTCACCCGGTGACTGGGCAAGAGCGCTATCTCACGCCTTGCTCTCTATCTTTTATCAGAAGGAGGCAAAGGAACCTAGAGCGTTTTTAGTTTGGGGTTTTTACACTGATGAGTGTGGTCTGCCCCAAATAGCCGATGTGCCAACAACAGCTAACCGACCAGGAGTCAGTCCTTCGAGAATGCTGCTGACTACTTTATGCCTGCTGCTTTCCAAGTAGAGAACCCCCTACTTGTTTCATGCTGCTGCTGCTGGGAAACAAGATTAATTTCTACCTTATAGACAAATCAGATCGGCTCAGGCTTTGATTGAAGGGAGAGGGAGAGGGCAGCAGGATCTGATTATTATATTATTATTTATTATATTGCTATATTACTATAGCCCCTAAGGCATAGACCCAACCTGGCAGGGTGTTGAATATGAAAAGAAAGTGGAAGGATGACTACTAAAGTGGTGGGTGGTCCAATTACCTGTGGCTAGGCTAAGGAACAGAGATGACTAGGAAGTTGGCAGGCCAGGCAGAGGAGCAGCCCTCTAGCTTCAGTTGGAGTTTGCCATCGTTTCTCTTGAGTTACCTTCTCCACTTCAAGGTAGGATGTTACCTCATGGTGGCTCTCACGGTTTGGAGCCCAAACCTTAGCCTGGAGGGAGGGGAGTCCTCACGAAGGGCAAGACATGCTGGCTTTAGGAATGAGGGCAGGACCTTGGCGCATGAAGAGCTGTTTGAAGGTCCCATGCAGACCATTTCCTCAGCCAGGCAGGTGCTAGGCATGCTATCCGATGGCTCTCAAGTCATCATATTCAACATCTGGGTCTCATGAGCCTTGCCCCATTAGACAAAATTGCTTTGAGAATAATTCCTAGATCTGAACCCTGGTGATCATTCAGAACACCAGGTTACCATGCATCCCTGAGAAGAACTGGGTCTTGGGTTGACCACAGGCCTCAGCATGGCCACTGCTCTTGGCTTTGCTCCCAAAGCCATCCCCAGAAAACTCTGGAAATGGTTGTTTCCAAAAGAAGTCGTATGTACAGTTGGGGGAGCTGAGCTGACAAAAAGAGGCAGAATGTCCTGGGTCAGGCCCGGACACACCAGAGTATGCCCATGCAGAAGGCATGGGGGAAGAAGGGAAACACGATTCCCATAAGTAATTGACTCTAGAAAGCATCCATGGCTGAAGGGAGAAATTGGCTCCTGAGCTCAATGAGATAGACATACAACATTTTCTAGAAGGGGACAGAGAACGGTATTAGTTTGCTAGTCCTGAGAAACCCCAGAATAGACTTCCCCCCGTTAGGAGTTCTAAAAAACACAGCCCTAAAGTGGGAGAAGTCTAACCAATTATGAAAGGTCAAACTGGGTATGGAACAGCTCTGAGGTGAAAGAGGGAGGTGCTCAGTCATTCTATGAAGACCACAGTGACCAAGAGGTTTCCTGAAGAGCAGTGTCTGAAGGAAAGTGCCTAGACTGAGCAGGGGGAAGCCTCAGATCTAAAAGAAGTTGAAGGAAGGCATGAAGAAAAAACCAAGAAAGCCTAAGGGGGAACTTGGTCTTAGAGAAAAGATTCTTAGAAATGAAAAGCTATTCTTAAATAGCCGATTTATCTAGAGCAAGTCGGCTGGCCTCCTGGCAGCTCAGTTTCTTTACATCGAAAGCGGAAAGAAAGCTGTTTGCCCTCTTGCACACCCTGCTTCATTGTTCCCTCTGAGGGGGTGAGGGGAAATGAGACGTAGGTAATTGTCTGGAATTCCTCAGAAACACAATGCTCAGAGATCTCAGATATTAGGGCCATAAAAGCAATAGCGATAATCCTAGTGATGACTGGAATGACAGAGGAGCTGATTGAAGTGGTTCCAAACAACTCCCACTCGAAAAATGTGTGCGTAATTCCTATTCACATCAGCAAACTTCCCACCCTGCTTTATGTTGCTCATTTGTTCTCCCCCTTCCTTTCCCCCGGCCTCACTTCCCAGATGACTATATGACTGAAACTTCTTGCTGACCCAGGTGGGCTGCTGGGGTCTGCATCTATGCTAATAAAATGTACAAATACACATCTTTGTCTATGACTAGTTCCATGCTAATCCTATGTACATTTGGGTGGCCTGGCTAAAGCCTTGGGCTGTCTCCAACAGAGATGGCCAATTAACCAATTTATCATATAAATTCCTGTGTAGACTTTTCATCTCAACTCTAACATTGGTTCCTTTGAACTTCTTTAGTTAAAATGTTTATAGTAAATAACAGTCCCTTTGAACTTGGAGAGATTTCCTATTAATCAGGATCTGCCTTAATCTACCAAGTGGCTAGCCTTCACAACCAATTACAAAAGAAATTCTGATATTTTACTATGGGTTCTATCCCAATGAGAACATGAGCCTCCGAGGGTGTGCATGTGACACCCTCCCACTCACATGTTCACATACACACTGCATATGGGATGTTATAGCTAAGGATGATGTTCCCTGTTGGGAAGAACCATTAGACAGAAAATATAGGACTTGTAGCTTTTTTTACAATTCTCTTGGGAAGGGTAATCGTTTACTAATTCAAGTAAGACCCTATGCCTTGATTAGGAGTTAGATTAAATAGGTAAGACCTTAACCTTGAGTTAACATTATTTTCAAAATTCCCAGATACCAAAATATTGGCTGGGCCCGGTTCCTTTCTTTTATTTTTTATTTTTTTGAAAATTGAATATCGCTGGCAAATGAAAAGCCTTTTATGGCCCCAGTGCTCTTAGCCAAACAGAGCCTCTTCCTGTGTTTGTATTGGGTTTCATATCCTTTGTACCCAGCGCGGTACCTGAAAGAGAGTAGCTTCTTAATAAACGCTTGTTGAATTAGTCTGTTCAAATAACCAGCCATATTAAGGGAAAAATCTAAGTTATTAACGTGCTGTCAGTTGGCTGAGAACCTCATCCACTGTTTCTTTAGATAGATCTCCACTGATGTGCCTGCCCTTTCCTTTTTCACTCTTTTCTCTCCTCCTGGTATTGTATGGCTACTGTCTGAATCCCATCTCCTGCCAAAGCCAACTTGTCTTCCTTAGCCGCAAGCAATGGTGCCTCTTAAGGTGGACTGACAACTATTCCCGATTCTCTAAGCCCGAAAGCTCTATGGAGCCAGTGATAGAATTAGAAATGAAAGGCCTTAGGGAGGGAAGGGGTAGCAAGGTGCTTCTCGGGATGACTCTGCTTAAGATTTTAATGTCCAGGGAGGGCCTTCCTCCATTCCTCATTTTACTGAGGTTTGGGAGAGAATAGGAAAGTTGTTTCTCTTTCTGCCTCGAGTTCCTCCCTCCCCCTGTCCCTAGTGCTTTCCCACTCCGAGTTCTCCCTTCACTTGGAATCCAAGTGGATCTCGTCTCTTGCAGGCTGTGGACACATCAGTATGCACAGGATGCAGGACCATGGCATTTAACCAAATGAGGCTCTGACCCTTTATGATAAATGTGGAGGGAACGAAAAGGTCACATCCAAGCCAGTCATGCAGGGCAGGTGACTGCTCATTTGGAGAAAGACCTTGAGATTGCAATGGGGAGAAGGTGCCCTAGGCTGATAAGCTTCACTGGAGAGAAGTGGGGTTCCAGGAGGAAGAAATTGTCCCCAGCTTGGTCACAGAGGGAAGAAGAGAGGGGTGGCTAAAATGGAGGCCTTAAGTCAATCTGAAATCAGTGTGGGAGGGAGTGCAATCTAGGAAGGCTTTCAAGCAGGCTGTTTTTATGCTCATTACATCTTCTACTGAACACCCCAGTTTTTTAGGGTTTCTTTCTGTCCCTACTGGTCTTTTATTCTTCTTGGGACTTCTGGCCTCCATGATGGCCCGATTTAAGGAAAAAGAAAATTCGGTTTTCCATCTGATCAATCCTAGGGTTTAGGGGCAAGGGATGGAGAGGGCAAGGAAGAAAAAAGACAGGCAGAACTCAAAAACCGTATTCTGGGACCTCCTCGTCTAAAGAACATGCAGACTATCCACTTGAGGGCAATGAAGTGAAATGAAGAGTTGGGGGAGGGGGTAGATTCACTCGAGTGCTACCTTGAGGACAATACTCGAATCGAGACGGTCAGCGTTCGGAGGACTGGAGACCTTCAGCATGGGGGGCTAGAAGAGCCGTGGGGAAGGTTGAAGCGTGGGTGGCCAGAGGTGGCAGCTTTTCTTGGGGTCATCCTATCCATCCATAACCACAGGAATCCTCCCTAGATATAAATGGGATCCCTGGCTTTCAACTTCTTGTCTTTATGGAGAGTCTGAGAGGGTGTTGCTGGCTAAAGAGAAGGTGGAGCCTTTGGCACAGTAAGCGGGGCTTCGTCTGGTCCTGCCCCATCTAGCTGGCTGCCCGTTCCGTAGGTGACTTCTGCCCCCTCAGCTGCTGGCTGCGTCTTGGCAGGCAGTTGGATTTGGCAGGGGTGGGCTAGAGAGACTGGAAAAGGCAAGAGGCTACACGGACCCGATACAAAACTCTGCAGAGTGCTGTCCTCCAAGCTGGTCACCTCTCCATGAGAAAAGATCTCCAAATGACACAAAGCCTCTCGGCTTCTGGCATCTTGCTTTTGCGGAGTTTTCATGAGGGATGGGTGACAAACATTTTGGAGAAGAGCTTTGAGGCTTTAGCAGCCTGAGACAGAAGAGCCTTTCAGAGATCTCCCAGTCAATGAGCTTGCCCCCTCACCCTACCCCAAACTTCTGGCTTCTCGTCTTGTCGGTTTTCTTTGTGGATTTATTTCATCTTGGGAGGGTGTCTTTGCCTCAATGGGTTTTCCTGGTTTTGTTTTCTTCAAGAAAACATTTTTGATTCACTTTCTGAAGAATTTGCCAAAGAGAATTTAGGGAGGAAAAAATCTGCAGAAGCCAACAAGGCCAGACCAATTAGTGCCTCCGGGCAGGTAGTGGGCAAACAGAGGAAGGACGGGTGGTCCCAGGGAGAGAAGTCTTCCTAGGAGTACCCAGGGTTCTTCTTGAGGACATGCAAAAGGGTGGAAGACAGTCAGCTGGGGCCAATCACTTCTCTCCATGCAGGCCACACTTAGGACAGCCAGGCTGATGCGGTGTTATCGGGAAAACAACTGAGTCCGGCTGCGGCCCTGCAAGTCTGTGTTCCTGTTCCTCAGACGATCTTGTCCCTGTTTCTATGGCTCAGGAGCTCTGGTATCCTACTATGATCTTTGTGGCACGAGCGGAGGCTGGATAAGATGGAACTGATGGGAAGCCAGCTGTCATTCATCCCCATGGTGGAATTTCAATTAAATACACCCATGGGGTTGAGGAGTCTGGCCTGGACCACGAAGCGCTGTCTCGTTTCCTTGGAAGTATCAAGAGTAACCACAGTACTCCATGGTGAATAGAGAGTGACTAGATATTGTGTGGGGAAGTACGTGTGCCAGAGGCTGTTAATATGAATGTGCACACACTAGCTTTCTTCTGAGGACTGACCCGAGCACAGGGAAGCTGGCGAACCGAAAGACCGGGAGCGGCAAAGGGTGCTGATGGAGGATGGACTCCCAATGTTAGAGGCAGATTTCATTTTTGACAGTTTTGAAGGTGACAGCCCAAAGGGAGCCAAATGAGAGAGTCACAACTTGGCTGATGATTCTAAAGCAAAGCTTTTATGTTGGGAAGAAAATGAGAGTAGACCCGGGATCTTTGTCTTCTGGGATGCTTCTGGGCAACAAAGTGTATGGAGCTGTGGCTTTACTGTTTCCGGATCATGCCTTTGATAGCAGACTCCCGGTTGACATATGTGGCCCAGTAGACCAGATTAAAGATGGCGAAGAGCACAGGAAAGATGATGCGGGAGATCTTGTCCACCTTGCTGACACTGTTGTAGGTCTTCTTGGTTTCAGGGGGACTCTCAACCACATGGGGTATCTTGGGTGGGGAGACAGCCACCCCTGACGCAGCAGCGCTAGCCGCGGCGCTCTTCGAGATGGTGGAGAGGCTGGGGTCCTTGGCGATGTTGAGAGCGTAGGTGGTCCCCACGATGTTGTAGGTGTTGTTAGCTTTCTTGGCCAAGGTCATCGGCTCTTTTTTCTATGGGAGTGGATGGGTGGGTGGGTGGGAAAACAGAGGAGGGGGGAACAAAACAAAGATGGATTATTTCCATTGTACAAACCGATATGGAAGGCTGGGGAGAGAAGGGGATGATAGGAGGCTGCAGTCACGAAGTCAGTGGTAGTGAGGGGCCAGGATTACAGTTAGGGATGACAACTCACAAAGGGGAATCATGTACTGATACCAAATGCAATGTCATCCGGTAGTTGGAGCCTTTTGAAATGCACAGCAGTCTGGATAAGGAAATGAGGACAAACTTTAGTTCAGGGGAAAAAAGCTATCTACCATAGACAGAGGTTCAGACTTCTCTTTCTAAGGAGGAAGAAACTGAAACACAGATGGGAGGAATTTGCCCAAAGTCTCACAGATAGCAAGTAGCAGAGTCAGTATTTGAACCAAGTTCTTCCAGATTTGGGTTTCCAAATCTGGTGTTTTTTCCAGGTTTCTCTGTTTATGTCTAATAGACATGGCAGTGCCAAAAAAAAAGCACCGGACTAGGAAGCAGAAGGACTTGGATTCAGTTTCTCACTTGGCCATTTGCAAGTTCTGTGACAATGAGCAAGTTATTCTCTCTAGGTCTGTGTTTCTTCGGTTCTAAAATGGGGTTGGTGCTACTTGGACTGGACTATCTATTTAATGCACATTTCCCAGTCTTCAATTGTATGTCTGCATTACCCACAGGCTCAGATGAAGGAGTACTACAGGTCAGGTGAAAGGAGAACCCTGGCTCTCCTGGACAGCAAAACATTGTTGCCATGATTTGTAATGGGAAGATGGATAAGATAGCTGACGTGGGAGTGGCAGAAAAAAGGATAAAGAATAGGATGAGGGCTCAGGATTATCTGGGAGGAGGACCTAGGCATTTGCTCTCAGCTCAGGAGCAGGGACAGGAAGGGAAGGGCAGCAGCTGAGTGAGGAGGAATCTACTGGGTCCATGGATTCATTGTTTTCCATGCCAAGGAGGTGTCCGGGGTGACGGTCCTGGAAAACAGAGAGGATGAGATCATGCTGTAAAGCAACACATAGACACACATGGGGTGACCTTCCTAGATGATTGACGGTCAGCAGGAGCACGAATGGCTTGGTCTGACCCAAGAACGACCTACCTTTCCGCAGGCCTTCAGCCCAGGAGAGAGCACAGATGTTTTAGGAGGTTACTTCTCAAAAGCTACCACTGATGCTTCTCGTGAATTACTCTGAGACTGACCCCTCATGGGAAAAGAGAGCTTCAACATCACAATTGGGAAAGGAAGTCCAAATTATCTCCAGTAGCCCAGAATTCATAGACGTGTCATTCACAGATCTGACGCTTCGGATGTCACAAAAGTTGACTTGCGTGACGCTTAACCAGATTCACGTTTCTACTCAAATGGCAAAAGGCTTGGGGAACAGGTCTCGGGTTCCCTAATGATGAGGGCAAAGTCAAAAGGTAGAAGGCCACACACATTTCTCACATGGCACTAGATCCTGATGACTGCGCTTGGGGGAGAAAGGAGGAGGGTATACAGCTAATCGGGCTAAAGGAAGTCCAGTCAAAGTTCCCCTTTTGCTCTATGCTCTCCTGGGAACTAAAGAGACCCACAGTGGTCAAAGGATCAGGTACCAGGGAGAAACAGACTTGGAGATTCTCCAAGAAGTTCACAAGGCACATGCTGATGGTTATACATCAGTTGGTGCTCGGTAGTTGTTGGCTGCATGAACAAATGATTCAAATGCAAGTTATTTTTTCAAAGGTGAGTGAGAGGTGGTGAGGATGTTTTCCGTGGCAGATTTTGCATTTCAGCTGACAACCACTACTGTCCCAATTCAGTAAGATTTCTGTGTGTGAGAGAATAAAACAGAGTTGGAGTTTTTTCCCCTAAGTTCTGAGCGGGCAACTACAGTGAAGACCGTATCATATGCCGAGTTTGGGACTATAATCAGATACGGCTTACAGCATCGTAGAGGCAGAAGGGCCCCTAAAGGCCATCTAGTCTAACTTGTACTTGAAACCAATCTCTATCAGCGATGGTAAGTGGGCATCTAACAGTTGTTTAAAGAAGCTCTGGTAAGGGGTAGCCCAATACCTCCAGAGGCATCCAGTTCCACTTTGGGACAGTACCAATTCTTAGGAAGCTTTTCCTGACATCAAGCTACAGTCTGCCTCTCTGAAAGTCCCGCCCCATTGCATGATTCCTCGGGGCCACTCTGGGTCTAATCAAAATGGCTCTATTCCCATTCTACTTGCTAGAATCCACCAAATCCTCAAATACAGCTGTCATTTTCCCCCATTCTCCTCCTGCTCTGCCAAGTCTTTCTTTTTCCAGGCTAAACATGTAATGCTATGCCCGATGATATCGTATGCCAAGGGAGCCAGACTGCAATGACTGTAATTCAGCCTACAATTTTACACAGTCATACTGAAGTTTTTAGTTTCTTTCATTTCCTCTTTAGCTCTCTCTGAGAGGTAGAGCCTGTAATATTTGAAAGAATAAAGAACTTGGATTCAAATCTCACTTCTGACACTCCTCATCCTGGGGCAGGACTCTCTGAACTTGTGTAAAGTGGGCGGGGTGGTACCTGTAGTAGCTACCTTGCAGGATTGTTTTGAAGATAAAATGAGATAATGCAGGTAATCCCCCTCAAAAGCCTCAAAGGCTTACCTGCCAGCCATTATTATTACTGTCATTCACTGTCTATAGCTGTTATTCCTGTTAGTGGTTTCATATGACCCAGAGAAAACATGGACAGTTTCATCATGTGTGGAATCACACTGTCCGATAGCTGGGTTTTCCTAGGCCCCTTGGCTCCAGGTACTGGGGTCACAGATAGACATTTCCACACCTAGCTTCTTCAGAGGACGCTTAGAACAGCTTCTGAAACTAATTCTCCACCGTCTTGAGCTCCTTGGTCTCTGAAACTCATTGTTATTAATTTATGATGCCTGTTGAGCCTTTGAGGAAGTTAAGGGAGTACAGCAACAAGTTTTCTCACCAACTACGTCAGGTCAGATTCCTGCTTTCTCGGGCACTGCCCATAAGCTAAGGCTATTGGGAAGTGTGGCCTGGGATCCCCTTGTCCTTTGGAGGATGTAGGGTGAAACAGTTAATGACTCCAACATCATGCAAACAGGTTCTTGTCCCTTGTGCACAGTGAGGTGGAATGGTTATATACCAAAGTGAAACTTCACTTTGCTTTTGGCAAAACCTTGGCTCTGTAAAGAGAAATCATTCCTAAGCTTAGTAATTCTATCTTCCCCCAAGATAGGCAACTTCTTGAATGTCATGGTGTAAAGAGGACTGTACTGGAAGTTAGGGAAGTCTCATTTCTAAAGCCTTTATTTCCCCATGTGTCAAATGGGAATGAAGTTGGCTAGATGATCTCAAAGATTCCTTCCCACTCTAATGCTTTATGATTCTGTTGGAATGACTGAAAGTTCCAAGGATGGCACATTTCCAAGTTCATAATGATCAGGTTTGATTAGAAAAGACAAGTCTACAATCACAGGGCAGACCCAGGCCCAGTGTGTACCTCTCTTTCAATCTCAGCTGATGTTTCTGTCTCCTCTCCTCATCCATTGCCCAGGGCTCCAACCCCTTGGGAACGTGACTTATTGATTTTTAAGACCCTTGGAGAAGGCAGCTGTGGAGGGAGAAGGGTGACAAGCCTTGGTAGGGATGACCAGGGACAAATTTGTTGCTAGCATCCAAGTCTCAGTATGCCATGGGTGACAGATAAAGAAGGAGGTGGAAGGAAACTAATGCCAAACCAAAAAAAAATTCCTTTTCCTTCCCTGTGGGAATTTGGTTTCCGAGAGTGTAAATGACATTACTTGGGATGTTTTGAACTTTGAAAGCCCAGCAGAAAATGAGTTGTGAGCCTTACAAATAAGCAGCACTGAGCTTTGAGGAGATCATCACCAAAGGTTTTACAAATGCCAGTGCATGGGATGTACCTTTCCTAAGAAGAAAAGAACCAAGCGGCTGTGTGGACTCTTTAAGAGACCACCAGGAGTTCTGGGAGGTAGAGTAACATGTCATCAGAACATCCAAATAGCAGAACCCCCTTATACACACACTGGAACACTTGTGGGACAAGTTAGCCTTTCCTCCCGCAAGGGCCCTCTGGGAGGCCACTGCCAGAACTCACGTCTTCCACCCTGGTGGAGGACTCACTCTGACCCTCTAAATCTCAAAGCTGGGAGATAGGCAATCACCCAGCACAGCCTACACCAAGCCAAGAATCTTTGCCATCCAACAAGTGGTCATTCGGTCTTTCCTTGGAGACTTCCAGTCTTTAAGCTCTTCACTCCTTCCCCCAAGGCATTTTGGATAGCTCTCATAGTGAGGAAGTTGTTGGCTTCCACTCCCTTCATTTTCTAGCTGAAGAAAGTACATCCCAGGGAGATGAAGTGGTTGGTAGATGATTGCGCAGGTCAGAAGTGGCCAAGGCAGGAGCCGTACCCAGCACCTCTGCTGCCGGGTCCTTCTCTCAAATCTATGCCACAATATAGTTTTCAGGTTCCTAGAAATATGGTTTATACTGTCCAGATATTCCCACTCTCGGGACCTCAATATTTTTGCAGAGAGGTATCGGTTCAGTGGTTTGTAAAGCAGTAACTAAGGCATGGAAGTCTCTGGGAGGGGCCTAGGCTAATAATCTCTAACATTTCTACAGCCTTTGAAGTCTGTAAAGTACTTTCCGTATATTAGATCATTTGAGCCTCATGACAAGCTAGGGAATGCAGCTATTATTTTCTCCATTTTTAGGATGAGGAAAATGAGACTGAATGGGACAATGACTTGCCCAGGATCTCCTAGTTAGTAACTATCGTGGGAGAGATTTGATCTGAGGCTCTGCCTGCTATCCCCACTGCTTTTCTAGAATCAATATTACAGTTTTCCCCTTGCTGTGCTTGATGCTTTTTGGTTCGTAATATAAGCTTATAGTGGGTAGGCAAAGTGGTTAAGCCACTTTGTATGGCACAAAGACCGACACCATCAACTAAAGATGTCAAGGCTATCTCCCAAGACAGAAAGGTGCCCAAGGGATTGGTTTTTGAGTTAGCGACAGAGGAAACTACAATTGTGTTTGGAAGAATGATGATCACAGGTATCAGTGGCTTCAAACCCAAGGAGCTGTCCAGCAGCCCTGGGCAATAGCAGGACAAACTTGAGCCACGGCCTGGCCAGGCCCCTCCTGTACCCTGAGAACCATTCTCAGGCCCAAGGGAAGAACTCCAGGGAGAAAAAATCCAGCCGTGTCATTGAAGCAGTGATGTTCCCTGAGAAGTGAGCCCCACAGAACCAGCAGGGAGCAGAGTGTAGAAACTGAAGCGCTGCTCCTTGGTTCTATGACATATTTCAGGAAATCAGGGAAAGCCAAGGATGTTTTTGGTCCCAGCTACTCTACCTCACCTTATCTGCGCCCCCAACATCCATTATAAGCCACAATTCAGAGAGTCTGTGAGGATTAGAGCTTGGAGAGACCTAAGAGATCACCTAAGGCAATGTGTCCTCATTTTAAATATGGGGAAACTGAGGGCCAGAAAGGGTAGTAGGAAATTAGGTGGCAGGGTGGGCTGTAGAATCCAAAGTCTCCTGCTTCCCACTCCAGTGTTCTTTATGTTAAAGTTTCCCATATAGCCTTAATCTTGATCTGATTCAATAAATCTTCTTTGAATACCTCCTGGATTCTAGGATCATGTTGGTAGGGGACATTACTCGATACACAATGCTGTGTAATAAGTTTCCACTGCTCCCAGCCCCTAATAAGCTATGGCTTCTAAAGACTTTGAAAGGGGGATTCAGAAAAGCAGCTTGGTAACTCAGCACATAGAGCAACAGACCTGGAGTCAGGAGGACTTGAGTTCAAATCATTGGCTGTGTGATTCTGGGCAACCTATTGAACTTCTAGCCTGCCTGTTTTTTCATCCATAAAATGGGGATAATGATCTCTAGCCTTTCCTCCTGGGTCTCTGCCTTGTGACAGAGGAGCTTACATAACTCAGTGAAGCCGTGAGCTATGCAGGGCAGGGTTACCCAAAGTGGACATGTCATTGCGGAGTTTTCACAAAAGGTGATCCTCAGAAGAAGTAGCCGGCCACTCCAGTATCTTTACCAAGAAAGTCCCAAGTCTTCAAATGCTAAGAGAGATGACCTCAGATGAGCCCCTTGGGGAGAAGGGCTTGGTGTTCTGTGGCCCACAGGATCACAAAGTGGTAGACAGAGCTGAAAGACTCGATGATAACAACAACATAAGGTACCTTACAGGGTTGTCGCGAGGACCCAATGAGATCAAATGCTTTGAAAACCTTAAGTTGCTCTATAAATGCTAGCTATAGTTATTATCCTTCTCTGATACCTTCTAATCCCCCAAGGAGTCTGATCCTTGCCCCAGGGAGACTGGTTTTGTGTGGGGCATGGTTACATTCATTTGTTTTACCACTAAGAAGAGTATTTTGAAAATGCAACCCAGAGCTATTTCCCTGTCCATTTACAATCTGTTCCTCAGCTTTTCTTGTGACAGTTGTTTTGAGTAGAGCTAATTAAAAGATTGAGACAGAGTCAGTAATGAACTTTCATGCCAGACAGCACCAAAACAACATGGCCTATGACTCAAAATGCCAGGCAAACATGGGAGAGAGTCCCAGTCCCAATTCCCTAAAGCTATCCAGCTGTTCTGGAGGGGCCAGGGACTCAGAAAGCCTAGAGGCTTCTGGGAGAAGACATTCCCAGCAACTTCTAGACTGGGCTCAAGAAAGGGACTCCTACAGTTGGGAAGGAAGGACATACCATGTTAGGGTCCTTGCAAGAAATTCTGGTTATGGTAGATCAACCTTCTGAGAGAATCTGGGACTTGCAAACAAAAGCTGATGCTGGTCCTCAGTTCACACTCAAAACTTGAAGGATACTTCTTCCCCGGGGATCACTGATCCACTTTGGGGGCAAAATGGGAAGTGGTGGGAGAAGGCTATAGAGAGCATAACAAAAGTCAAACTGTTTAAACTGGGTGGGATCATACCCAAGAGTCCGGTGAACCTAACCACCTCTGTCTAACCCAACCGGGCCCAAGGGCCCGGGATGCCTCAAATCTCCTCGAGTGCTTGACGTGGTCAGTATAGCCTGAAACTTGTTCCTAATATGACATAAGCTCAGCAAAGAAACCCTGCTCTCCCAGAAGAGACAAGCAAGACGGTCATTCAATTCTAAACTTGGAGACTGAAGGTGTCAGGAACCTCTGTGATTGGCTAAGCAATCCACATTTTCCCTGGCCCTTTCCAAATCTCTTGGAGATTCTTGTCAAAGCAAGGTGCCTTCTACTGACATTTGCTACAGAGCAGGGCTTCTGAAATGCCAGCCCATGGGGGAAAGTCATTCTTGTCTTTAATTTCATCCAGTCACATTTGGCACAATGCTTGGCACAGAATAAACACTCAGTAAAAGCTTGTTGACCGACTGATCATGGCCAGGAGACGGGGATATCATTCTGTGAAAATATATCCTCTCTTAAATGGGATGTGACTATCCCCCAATTTTAAAAGAAGGAACTTAGAATAGGGTTTTTTTTCCATTGAAAAGAAAAAATGGTCAGAAAATGTCTTTGACAAACAAGGAGTCTGCCTCTCTCCCTTTATCCTGGTCTCTTTTGCTTTCCTCTTCTCTCTATTAACTGGCCATGATGTAGAATCAAAATATATGTTAAGTATTATTCTATTTATGGGATAGTATTTTATGCTCCCTTAATTTAAAAAGTGGTTGGGATGATGCTTTATAGGTTTCCTAAAAATTGCTTTTTATTTATGTGGTTTGAGATTAATTATTTTTTCCCCTGTGATTCAGTGACGTGTGTCAGAAAAAGGTCCTCTATATATCCTATAGAAATACAGAAAAAATGAAGCTCCGATTCCAAAATCTTGCCTCCTGTCCTCTCTGGGATTTATTTTCAAATCCACTGACTTGCCAATAATTGGATGACCTTGGGAAACTTTCACAATCTCAGCATCAGTGTCTTTGTTCAGTTCAATGAATAAGTAGTGGGGTCCTACTAGGTGCTAGGAATAGAGGTTGGACTAAAAGACCTCTAAGATTATGGTCAGTTCTAATATTCAAGCTACTGAACTAGGGCTTTTGCTTCGACGGGCTCACCTCTTGGCACTTGCTGGAGTCAATATCAACAGAGAGCACCTTGCTTTGACAAGAATCTCACTTTTCCTCCCCCTTTTTCTTTCCCTATCTGACCCACAAAGCACATTCTGATGAGTTTCCTCCCTTCCTACCCCCACCGCCATCCCCCAAGTCCAGACTCTAGAATGAATGTCAAGGACAAAGCTTGATTTCAGAATTGATTCACTAATAAAAAGACGGGACCGGTCGTGCTAGAGTAAGCACTTTCTGTAAGCGGACGGGGTTGGAATAGAGATTGGCTGAGGGGCGGGGTGATGGAGGAGCTGTCTGGCAATTATTTGCCCAGAAATTAAGAGAGTAACTATGGGGAAAGCCAATGCCCATAGAGGGGAGAGGGGGGCAACAAACTTTCCCCCAAGCTCGTCCTAGTTCCCCGCTCAGTAACTTGTCCTTGGAGCCTAAAGAAAGGGATAGACTCTAATAAGCAATGGCAGCATAGGGAACCAAGCCATATTTTCAGCAAGGCCTCCTATCTGGCCTGCAAAGAGTATACAAATATCCCCCTTCAGAGTTTATATAAAATTTCCCAGAGACTTGTCAATCTCTGCAGATGAGTAGGAGAAGTCATGGAAAGAGGACTGGATTTATAGTCAATGGACCTGGGTTTTAATACCTCTTCCTGGGCACTTTCTACCTGTGACCTTAAGCAAATCATGTTCCCTCTCTGATCCTCAGTTGCTTCATTTGTCAAAAATGGGATTTTTTGACAATTTTGGATTTGATTTGTAAGGTTTTTTTCCTGCTTTAAAACTATGATCTTAAGACCAAGTTGAAACAAGAGAGATAACAGGGTAGACACCAAAATCTCAAAATGAAGGGGAGTTAAATGTTGAAACAAATGATCTCTTGATCTTATAAAACCTGCAGTCTGGGAGAGCTTTAAAGGTAGACAAGTTGTCATTTCAGCCACTTTGGACATAGTCCTGTCTGGAGGCAGAACTCAAGGCTTTAAGAGCCTTTCGTTCCTCCATTGTTGGCTTACAAGAGGAAGGACTAAGGAATACCAAGGCAGCCTTCCTTTCCCCTCCTTAGCATCCAACATATTTGGTCACAGGCAAGTATAGCGGGAGGGCATGAAACTACTTTCATTCCTCTCTTTATTCCCTGTAAGGAGTCAGAACCAATGGAGTGGGGTAGGGGAGGGTACAGGAGTGGGGGAGAGGGTAGAAAGGGTGTGGGCAAAGAGGAGGGCCTAATAAGTTTAGGTGGATGAATTTAGTGGTGAGTAGTTGAGTTTAAAGGGATTTGGGAGGTTATAGGGTCCGAGCTTCCTTCTCCCACCCTAATTCGAGTGCCCATGACAATGTCTCTTTGAGGTAAGAGATTTAGCCTCTACTTGAACACCTCCAGTGATGTTGAGCTTATTACCTCACAAGGGAGCCCAATCCAGTTTTGAACTGAGCCACCCGTTAAATGCTTTCTATCGAATTGAAATCTGCCTCCCATTTGGTCCTAGTTCTGGCCTCTAGTTATATTCAACACATAGTTTTCCTTTTTCATGTGATGGATCTTTAGCTTTTTGAAAACGGCTATAATGCTCCCCCCTTCCCATCCTCCAAGTCTTATCTTCTCCAGGCTGACCTTCCTTAGTTTCTTCAGCAGTTCTTTTATGGCATGATTTCCAGACCATTCACCTTCCTGGCAACCCAGCCCTGAACATACTTATTAATGTATCTCTTAGCATGTGGGTACCCAGAAGTGAGCACAATACTTCAGATAAGATTTGACAAGTGCCGAGTACTGGAGGGATGTTATCTTCCTTGTTTTGGACACCGTGTTTCTATTAATGCAGCCTGAGATGGCATTAGCTTTTGGGACTGCCACATCACACTGTTCATTCACATTGAGCTTGTAGTCTGCTAAAATCCCATGTTTCTTTTTCTTTTTCAAGCAAACTGTGGTTAAGCCACATCTCCTCCATCCTATGTTTGTGTGACATATTTTTGGACACAGATGTAAGGCTTCATCTTCATTAAAGTGATTTTTTTTTAAATTTCAGCCTATCATTTCAGTCCACTGGTAAATGTTGGGATCTTGATCATTATCCCTCCGAACTTGATGTTATGCCATCTGTAACTTTGCATTCCGTGCCCTCCACATTTTGGCCATTAATAAAACCGCTGAACCACATAGGACCAAGGACAGAGTCATATAGTACACCATTAGAGACCCTTCCATGGTGATAGTGATCCATTAATCACTACTCAGAATTGTTACTTAGCTAGCTTTGAATCCACCGAATTGTATTATCATCTAGCACTCATTTCTCTATCCATTCACAGGGATATGAGAGATTCTGTCAAATGCCTGGTAGAAAGCGAGATGCACCATGTCTCTAGCATTGCTATCGATTTACCGGTCTAGTAATTCTGTTACGTAAAGAAAATTTGGTTATGACTTTGTCTTAGTGAACCTATATTGGCCCCTAGCATCCATGCTTTCTTTCTTAAAGGCCCACAAACCAACTGATGAATAATCTATAATTAGAATTTGTCAGGGACTGGTGTCAAGGTTTAGTTGAGTGATTTTGTGATTTTCTCTTTTTTGAACACTGGGAAATTGATTTGTTTTCAATCTTCTGACCTCTGAACCATTCTCCGTGATTTCTCAGAGATGATTGACCCTGGTCATGAGGTGATGAGACCTGCAAATTGCTTCAGTTCCCCGAGATGTAATTCATCTGGGCTAGAACTCAGTGACCAGCTGCTTTCCTACAATCTCTTTGCCTGTCTTGGAATTCACTCTCCACTCAACCAAATTTATTCTGCCCCTTTCGAACTGAAAATTGTTTTGTCAGACAGGGAAAATGGAAGCAAAATCAGAGCCGAGCCATTTCATCTCCTTTCTGTCATCCGTTCGTCCTTTGTATGTTTTCCCCAACACGATTGGCATGTGCTGGAGATTCACACTGCTGCCCACCGGTTGCTTTCTCCAACTTTGCCCCAGCTTTTTCCCTATCCCTCCCTCCCTCCTTGCTGCCAAGAAGCACACCAGTCAAGACCTGGATTGATGACCCCAGTGAATAGAATACAGCCTCATTCAGTGCCAGCAGGCTGCATGCTGCCCACTCCTGGTCCCAATGCAGCTCACTCATGGGTTGCTTCTTAGCCCCTCCCTCCACCCTCTTCCTACAGCCACTCACCTTTTGTTCCTGAGACTCTATCACCTTTTTGCCATCCCAAGCCCAGCTTCGTTTAGTGAAGTAGTTGACAGTGGCAAATTCAATCAGCGCAGAAAACACAAAGGCATAACAGACGGCTATGAACCAGTCCATGGCCGTCGCGTACGCCACCTTAGGTAAAGAGTTTCTGGCGCTGATGCTCAGGGTGGTCATGGTGAGGACAGTGGTGACCCCTGGGGAAAGAGAAGGGAGAAGAATCCACTACCATCAGAGGTGCTAAATCCCAGAGATGAGCTCACCCATTTTACCTGGGGAAAGAAGGGTCATTTCAAAGGAAGTCATCTAGACCACCAAGCTTGAAGAGGTCTCAAAAGCCATACCATCTACTCTTTTACCAGACCAAGATGCCCTCTCCAAAAAAAAGCCATCCAACCTCTGCTCTGACATTACTAGTGCTGGGAAATTCTCTTTGTGTCGAGAGAGTTTAGACTACTGTTGGGCAGTTTGCATTGTTAGAGAGGTCTTCCTTTCATGGAGCAGGTCTTCTCCCTTACTATTTCTGCCCTTTGGTCACAGTTTTCCCTGAGGCCCCAGAGGAAGGGTGGAGGGTAAGAAATTCTGAGCCATAGGGGATCTTAGAGGTCTAAGCTAAGCCATTCAATCTGTGAAGGAAATGGAGGGCCATAGTAGGGGTGGGCTATGATTTGTAGTAGGTCATGGATTTATAGTTCCCAAATCAGGACTAGAATCCCTTTCTCTCAAATCCCAGCCTGATGTCTTTTCCTTTAGAACATATTTACGTTCTGCTCCCTGGGCTGGGTGATATCATATTTGCTCACTTCCCCATGCCAAGTCTTCTCTTTTCTAAGAGGGATTAGCATCCCCAGTTCTTTGAATTGCTTCTCATATGACAGAGTGTCCTGTTTCCCCTCCCCTGGGCATATGTCAGCTTGTCATTAGCCTTCCAGGACTCACCATCCTGTTGTACATGTGCACGACTGAAACAGGTCATGGGGCTGATGCCTTACTCAGACCGGATGTTCCTTCTACCTTACCATGGCCCAGGCTTACAGTACCGTGGCTGGCAGCCACACAATACTGTTGGCTTGTGTTGACCTTGCAGCTTTTTTCATGGGAATTGCTATCGTATAATGTATCTCCCCCACTCCTGTACCTATGCAGATGATTTTATTAAAAACCCAAGTAGATGAGTTAACTTTTAGCCCTGTTAAGTTTAATCTCGTTGGTGTGAGCCCAGAATGCTCTCAGTTTGGGTCTCTGGTAGTTGGCAAGTTCCATACGAGTCAACAATGTGACACGGCAGGCAGTGAAGCTGTGCTAGCGAAGGCATGAAGCCAGGACCAAGGGAGGAATTGGTCTCTGCCATACTCTCCCCTCAGCAGCCCCATCTCTGGAGCGCTGGGTTCAGCTCCTGGTGCCATGGTTCAGGAAAGTCCTTGATAAGCCAGAGAGCAGCCAGAAGGGAGAAATAAGGCTAGTCTTGGGACCAGAGATGGTATCATCCAAGGAGCAGTTGAAGGAACCAGGGAGCTTTACTCTGCAGAAGGAAGGACTTGAGAAGGATATGATAGCCATCTTCAGGTGTTTTCTATATAGATGAGGAATTAGATTGATTTCACTTAGACCCAGAGGAAAGAACCAGGAATGATGGCTGACCTTGGACAAGTCACTTTGTCTTTCTAGGTCTCAGTCGCCTTAGCTGTAAATAAGGTTGGACTAGAGTACTCTTCTGGTTCTATACCTATGATCATAACATGAAGACAGATATGTCAACACTATATGGACAAATTGTAAGAGTTAGGACTAGCCAAAAGTGGAAGGAATTTTCCACCAAGGGAAGTCTTCAAGCAGAGTCTGAATGGCCCCTTATCAGGGTGACTTCTATTCACATCCAGTTTGGGCTAGACAAAATCCCATCTGATACTAAGATTCTGGTTATATGGAAATATTGATGTACATGTGCATCTGTAGATCTTGGTGGCAACTGTAGCACAGTGGAAAGAACACTGGTGAGGGAATTGGGAGAAGTGTGTTCAAATCTTGACTGTCATTTATTAGAAAAGGTCTCCTGACCTCCAATCTGGCGTTCTTTCTCAGGTCTCTATTAGCCTTTGTTTGCTCATTTGTTAAAGTGGGTATGAATTCCAAAACAGCAATCACAATTCAGTAAAAGAAGGAAGAAGCTGTTTTGGATACTACCTCCACTTTCCACGGGGAAAGGAAGAACAGTCTCCGCTTAGGGAAATGCACGTTGGAAGCTGGGAGAGTCAAAGAGTTCAGTAAGTAAGATACTGCTGAAAAATTGTAATGCAGGACAAAGTTTAGGGGTGGAGGATTGGAGTACCAGGAGATGGGTACTTTGGGGACAGAGGGAAGGAGGCAAGAACTAGAATCTCTCCAACCACAACCTCCTCAGCCAGGTGTTGTTTCTCGGGGGCAGTGGAATATCTTTCGGAGCTGGGGGCCGTGTGATTGCATAGAAAAGGCTCTTCTATTTCCACTGAGGGTTAACAATCTGCACACTGCCTATGTGCAGCTCCAAATTGAGCAGGACGTCATCGAGGGAGCTGATTAGCAGAGACAAATTTTGAGCCATGACAGGAATCAGCCCAATAAATTAATAATATTGCTAGCGACTAATTAACACCCTAACAGAATTTGTAGCTTGGCAAGCTAAGATAATGGGCCCAATTGTTCAGCAACCCTCTGCCCACCATGGGCAGGCCCGATGTTCTATTTGGGAGGGTGCATATTTTCTGGACCTGTCAGGGAAATGTCCTGAGTAACCTTCTCTGCTGGGGATTGGGGATGGGGTTTCTGGAGAGCTACCAACTTCAGCAAGGCCTCCTGGTTGGTGGTCACTTGGAAAAACAGCAAAGGGGCCTTACAAAGCTCTAGGGCTAGGGGCACAACCCCACTAGGAGAGGTGGTCTTCTTCCCCTTAACCCAAGAGATGACACTGGAATCCCAAAGCTCCTAGCCTCGAGAGACAATTATCCAGTCTTCAACAAGAGATGAGTGAGGTCTTCAAAAGAGAACATTTTAGCCACAAGACTGTCAAGATTGCCTGGTCCTATCCCTCATTTTACAGATGGGGAAATCAAGGTTACCAAGAGGGAAATGTTGCCAAAGTCAACAGGAAGTATTAATGGGAGAGTCAGAACTTTAAGCTAGGCCTGCCAATGCTGAATCTGGGGTGTTTTCTATCATTTTGCTTCCCTTTGCCAAGCCTGTGTCAGGTTTTGTGTCTGTTCATCCTGATTCGAGATTAGGTTTACTGATGGTCCAAGGACTCTGCTGCTTTGTTTCCCTGGCAGAGGGAAAGTGGATCCATACAAACTGGTTGCCATTTACCAAGAGCTCCCATCACTTTTCTCATCACTTAGATGTCTCCCCCTGCACTCTTTTCCTTCACCCCACCTAAGCAAGACAAATTTCTCTATATGTAAGTAATCCCACTATATTCCTTCTTCTCCAGCAGATTGGTACCTTTCTCATTCCTGTTCTCTCTCCCCACAAGTCTGTTCTCCACTAAGCTGTCAAATTTAGCTTCTTAAAGTGCAGATTTAACCATGTCACACACTCCCGTTTGATAATCTTTAGTGACTCCATATGATGTCCAAGTTCAAATAGAAATTCTTTTCATTTTTAAAGCCCTTCTATCTTTCCAGTCTTTTTCACCTTCCCCATAACCTGCAATCCATTGACACTGGCCTCCTTGCTGTCCTTTCATGCACAACTCTCCAGCATCTCCTGACTCTATGCATTTTCACTGACTGCACCATGCCTGAAAGTGTGTCTCTCTGTCTCTCCTCAACTCTTGTCTTCTGGCTTCCCCAATTTCTTTCAGGTTCCAGCTAGGGTTCCTTATTCTCCAAGAAGCCTTTACCAGTTCTGCCTTAATGCTACTACCTTCCCTCCAAGAATATCTTCAATATATTCTTCCATATCTTCTTTTTATGTAATTGTTTGCCTATTGTGTCCCCTCCTCCATTAGTCATGGATTTCTTTGTAGCAGGGATTGTATTTTGCCTTTCTCTGTATCCCAGTGCTTATCACAGTGCCTGACACAGTAGGAGCTTAATAAATGCTTGTTTACATGGATTGACCCAACAAACACTTCTTGATTGGCAACAGGATTGAGTGATTGGTCCCTTGGTAGCAAATGGAAGTCAGACAACTGTAAGAATTGAATTAGGAATCAGGAGGCCTCTGTTAAAGCTTTAGCTCTCCCATCACTTAGGTATATGATCTAGAACAAGTTGTCCTCCTTTTTTTTTTTTCTTTGGGCCTTAGTGCCCACATCTGTAAAAAGAGGCAACTGAACTAAATGACTTCCTGGATTTCTCCCACATCTAAAATTTCTGTCCCTAGAACTTTTGGGCTCTTTTGGTGAGGGTGCCCATCGACCCTTCTTGTAAGGGGCACCTCCTTTCTAGTACTCAAAATGCTCTGTCTCTGAGATGGATCATCGGACAAGATTAAAAGGAATGGAATCCTGAATGGACTCCAACAAAATGCCCAGAGAACCTGAGACTGAATGTAGACAAAGCTAAGGTGAATGTTCAGAGCTGAGGTGTCTCCCCCGTATCTCCCCCAAATCCTCCCCCGCCAGTGCCCGAGTTCTACCCTTTACTGTGCTTGCTTTGCCTAGAGTCTATGCCTAGGGGCACAGTGCCAAATACCTCCACTCTTGTTCAACACTCACCAAACACTGTACGGGCAGGGACAGACTCCCGGTTAAGCCAGAAAGAAACCTGGGACAGGATGACAGTCATGATGCAGGGTAGGTAGGTCTGTATCACAAAGTAACCAATCTTGCGTTTAAGGTGGAAGTAAGTCGTCATGACGACATATTCTCCTAGAGATAACAGATTAGGGCAGAAAACAGCAACACTGTTGGCATCACCATGGAAGCCAGACCTAGCCAACTCAGCTAGCTGACCACTCCAGGCCTCATTACCAAGTTTGAAATTTCCCAAAACTCTCCCTCATTACATTACACATATACACATCATTAACCATCATCAGATTTCTTTTTGCTCAGTAAATCATTTGCCAAGTAGTTATTTGAATTGTTGGAAGGGGCTATAGAACTCCTGGGGTATGGGGCGGAAACGTTGAAGGACCATATTTAGGAAAGAACATGAGACTTGGCAACTGATAAGAAATGAGAAGAGAGAAAGGGCAAAGTCCTGAGGTTGTGTACCAGACTTATTGGAATGAAAATGGTATTGTTGACAGAAATGGAGAAGTTTGGAAAAGGGATGGATTTGGGAAGCAATAGAATGATGGAAGGTGTCAAGATACCTGGTGTCTATTTTTAGCCAACTTGGAACAAGTCACTCTACCTCTCGTTTCCTAATCTGTAAAATGAATATAATTATACCCGCCTTAACCACTTTGAGTTGGCATTGTGAGAAAGAAATGAAGTAATTAAAGTAAAAATTCTCTGCAAAATAAAATTCACTCTGTAAAAATATGGGGACAGGGAAGGAGACAATGATTAAATCACCAAGTACCAAGACAGGGTGACCCAATGAATACTTGGCTCTCATGTCCATGAGCCTCACATATTTATACCCTGTAATAAATGATGTAGAAAAGCGATCAGTTTCTGCCATGGGTCATTTTTTCAAGCATGGGGCTATTCATTTAGTTACGTAAGCATGTCCAAACAGAAGTCATCTTATTTCCCTCCCTATCCCTTTCTTCTAAATTTCCCCATTACTGTCGAGGACATCATTATCCTTTCAATCATTCAGGTTTACAACATCAGAGTCATCCTTAGTTCTTCCTCTTGCCTCTCCTCCCTCAACTGAATCAATTATCAAATCATCTAATTTCCCCAAGATCTCCAGCACCTATCTCCTTCTCTCGACTTTTACAGTTATTGCCCTAGATCTGGACATTAGTCTCCATGCTCTTAGACTCTCTCCTCTTCTCCCATCCCCTCCAAACCACACTGAGCTGCGAAGGTAATCTCCCTAAAATGCTGCTCTTGTTACTCCTCACCCAGGAATCTGCAGTGGCTCTCTATTGACTCTTGGATAAAATCCAGATTCCTCAACCTGGCATCAAATCTGTTTTCTACCTTTCTAGACTTGCTGTGTTACTTCCCCTCAGATTCTCGGTTCCAGTCAACCTGCTCTGCCAACTGTTCCCCATACATGATGTTCTATGTCTCACCTTCATGTTTTTGCACAGGATTCCATGTCTAGAATCTGCTCCCTCCTCACCTCAGTCTCTTTGAATCCCTAGCTTCCTTCAAAGAACTTATTTAGATATCCCATGCTCTGTGTGATTTGCAGATATCCATCCATCCATCCATGAGGGCTTTTTTGATTTCCACCCTCACCCCAATTATCAATGAATTTTCCTTCTTGAAATGACTTACTTGATGTGCATTTACTTGATTATATGTGTATACATTGTCCATCTCTATAGAAAGGAAGACAGACTTACAAACAGGGGGAGCGTGCAAGTTTCCTAGGGGCAGAGACTTGAAATTATTATCTTTGCATCTTCACTGTATGTCACCCCTTCCCTCCAGCACATAGGACAGGCTTAACAAATGCTTCTAGAATTGAATTCTCTTCACTCCCATGGCACTCATGCATATGATAAAAGTTTTTTTCTGGCTCACTTGCTAGTTCTTCTCTGGAGAAAGGGACCTTGATCAGATGTTCTAAAGTTGAATTCTCCGACTTCCCCCATGTGCCCTCAGGGGCTAGTTAAGGAGAAGATAAAGGTTGTTAAAGGCAGGATCTATTAACATCAAGCACACTGAAGGGAAAACTTCCACAGTGAGGGGAGAGATCCCTGTCCTGTCTGTCCAGGGCTAAGATATTTGTGAAATGTGATGAGAAAGAGAGAAAGGAAGATGAATGAATAGAGAAGAGCTGTGGAGAAAGGTAGGAGAGGTAGAGGTACAAAGGATCCTTGCAGCTCCCTATAACATAGGCAACTAGGAAAAATGAAGCACTGCAGAAGGAGAAAAATAATCAATATTCATTAAATTCAAAAATATTTGCTAGAGACCCATTTTTGGCAACCGGCATAATTAGCTGAATTAGATTCCGCAAGAATATTAGCAATGACTTCAGGAAAGCAAATCCTTAAACCTCTTGGTGTCCTAAGGTCAGGATGACATCTGCTGCTATGGGAACCCATGAATGGAGAAAGGCTTCAGGAAATAGTACATTTACCCCAAAAAGAATGGAGGCTAATGAATGGGCTACCTATTCTTCAGTTGCTATGGTAAAGCGACATGGGCTCTCATGCCCTCCTTGGGTAAGAACATAAGAAGGTCCGAAGCTCACCATAGTTCCCTACTCCAATGATTGTTAGATGTGGTGCCATTTTGAAAAGCCAAGGTTTTTTATTTATTTAATAACTTGACCAAAGAGTCAACACACTTCAGCCACATTAGCCAGAGCAAATGAGCATTGCTGGACAGGCTCAGCAGGTAAAGTGGCTAATAACGCATTTAAGTGACTGATGGGACACCAGAGCAAGCCAATCAGGTGGAGTATCCCAGTCACGCCCTCTTCTCAAGTCTCTTGGCACAGCACCCCAGAACCGAAGGCTCGGCATCCTTGGCCTTGGCAGAGTGAAGCAAATAGCTTCTACATCCCTTCAAAGCCCTACCCAGTTTCCTTCCTCCCACCACAGAGCACTTAAATCTTTGTTGCCATCTGGGCATCTGGCTGAAACCACCACACCCTGGTACCTGTACTAGATCTGATGATCTCGGTTCCGACGACATGGCCCAACAAGTCATACTGGTTCAGGCGAGAGCCATCCTGGGCCACTTCCACAGACTTGTTTTTTCCAAGAGTCCAAGAATAGATTACTTCAGCTTTTGTGTAGGCATCTGGGAAGGAAGGAAAAGATAGAGCAGCTCAGGGAAAGCAATAGGGTCATGCTTTAATTACAAGAGATAGGAGGCTGAGGCCTAAACACCATTTAATCTCTCCTGTCTGAGGAGGTTCTGGACATTTCTTCAGTCTCCACCTATCATTGTTCACATCTGACAAGCCACCAGATATTTAAGCTATTCCTTCTCTTGGTTGCCAGAGGAAGGAAGTATGGGCTCCTTTCTGATTCCAGAAAATCCCAACTTTCAGATTCGCCGGTCAACATCTCTAAGTGATCACTGCAAGCTTGCTCCTCTGTTTCAAAGCCCCTGCCACACATATCAAGGAGAGAATGTGGCAGTGATAGCTAAGGAGAGCAAGGGAGTGGTCCCCGTTTCCCAGCCAGGGAACTTCTTTCCATATGGTCTATACATTCCAGGCTATGTGGGTCTAGTCCAAACCTTGGTGGTAACACAGTGCTTGGTGGCAGTCCTCCAGGGGGGTTGCTCAAAGAATCTCAGAGATGTCAGAGCTTGAAAGGGACTTTAGGGACCACCTAGCCCAAGTTGTACTTAAACAACACCCCTAATAGTCATCCAGTGTCCCCTTGGTGATCTCCACTGAGTGGGAAGCTACACCACCTACCAAGACAACTCATTACACTCAAGAATAACTCTGCTTTTTAGGAAGTTTTCCTTTACATCCAGCCTAATTTTGCCTCTGTGACTTCCATCCATTTGCTGCTGGTTCTGCCCTCTAAGGCTGGACCTGACAAACAGAATTCCTCTTTCACAGGAAAGCCTTTCAAATCACTGAAGACAGTTATCGTGTCTTCCCTGAGTCTTCCCTTGTCCAAAGGGAATGTTTAGCATGGCTAAACATCCCCAGTTCCATTAATAGTTTTCCCCAGACTGTGATCTCCAGATCTTTCACCATCCTGGCCAGCCTCTTCTGATCTCCCTCCAAATTACCCAGGTCCTTTCTAAAATGTAGCACTTAGAACTGAATACGATACCCTGTAGATGTGGTCTGACAGGGGCAGATAATGAATGGAATGAATATTTCTTCCCTTACCCTAGACCAGGGGTCCTCAAACTTTTTCAATAGGGGGCCAGTTCACTGTCCCTCAGACTGTTGGAGGGCCGGACTATAGTAAAAACAAAAACTTTGTTTTGGGGGCCTTTAAATAAAGAAACTTCCTAGCCCTGGGTGAAGGGGATAATCATCTTCAGCTCTCTCATCTGGCCCGTGGGCTGTAGTTTGAGGACCCCTGCCCTAGACAATATGACTATCTTCTTACAGACCGACTTTATGGCTTACATGTGATGCTGATTCATACTCAGCCTAAAATGCAACAAAAGCCCCATTTTTTTTCACTTGAACTTCTGTCTACTTATTCCTTTCCTATCTTGAATTTGTGCTGTTGATTTTTTGAACCAGAGTTTACATTTAATGCTATTGAATTTCATCCTGCTAAATTCACCCCCAGTGCTCTTAGACATGCTTGAGTCTTCCAGTATATTAGCTACCCCTCACAGCTTTCTGTCACCTGAAAATCAGATAAGCATCCTCATACCTTTATCCAAGTGACTGATAAAAAATCCTCAAAAACGCAGAATTAAGCACAGATACTTAGGACTCTCCAATAGTTACTTCCTTTCAAGGTGGCCATTTGACCAGTTCCAAATTCACCTTATTTTCAAGTACATCTCTCTCCATATTTCCATACAAACATTAGAGTGTTTTTCAAATGATTTCCCAAAATCCAGGTAAACTGATCTAGTCTAATAAGTCTAATTCCTCCTGTCAAAGGAGGAAATGTTCCCTCTGTTTGAAGATGTTACGGGTTCCTCAACTAGCTTTCTGTTTGAATATTTGGAATATTTGCCCTGGCCAATAGTGCTATATATACCTCAGCCAATTTCCAGTATGGCTCAAAGGTGATTCAGAAATCGTACCTGCCAGTTCTTTCAATATCCAAAGTTGTCGTTCACTTGGGACTGGTGACCTGAACTTGTCAAGGGAACCCAGAAGCTATCTTACTATCTTCCTATTTATATTAGGTAGCAACTCCCCACTGGCTGTTTTTGTTCAATTTTGTCCTAATTTTTAAAAATAGGAAATAGTAAAGAATGCAGACTAGAGCCAGGAGAACTCATCTTGGATGCCTGGTGAAATCTGACACCATATTATTAAAGGGATGGTTAGTAAACATTTAGAAAAGGAAGCAGTGACCACAAGGTGCTCTGGTAACATGACTATCAAGAACATCTGGCTTTTGAGAAATGGACTTGGGAATGAAGCACCCTCTGGAATCCAAGGAGAGGGGCACTGAAGAAGAATGAAAGACATTGAAGTGGCTGAAACAAAAGAAGAGAGAACCTGAAAACAATTCCTGAAACCTAATGCATGACACTTCCTTGTAGTGCTTTTCCTAAAGAATGCTATCCTGTTGTTAGACTTAGAACAGCCAGTCTCTAAGGTCCACACAAGTAAAGATGTCTCAGCTCAACTTTTTCCAACCTAAGCCCTTCAAAAGGTTCCATGTTGATGAAATCAAAATGATCGAATCTAGTCCAGGTATTTAAGTTTCCATCTTCCTATCCTAAAAATGTGTAATTTGCTTCAACAAATCTTCTGTATTCTCATCTGATCCCCTTAGCCTTTTTGAAACATCATCCTGCTCCTTATGACCTCAGAAGTTTTTAGTTCCTAAACTCACAAATAGGGAATATCCTCAGTATACATTTGGGAGATTTGCGTTGTTTCTGGATAAACAAGGTGGCTCAGTGGATAGAGTAACCAAGCCTGCTGTCAGAAAGATCCAAATTCAAATCCAGGCTCAGATATTTATGACTTAGGTGACTCTGGACAAGTCACTTGAACTCTATCTGCCTCAGTTTCCTTCTCTATAGACTGAGGCTAACAATAATACCTAATGAGATAATAATTAGAAAAAGCAACTAGTCCACAGTAAGTGCTATATAAATGTTAGTTAATGTCATTATTTTAATCAGCCACAGTATTCAGAATGCTACTGCTAAGCTCCAGAGGTTTTTACAGCAACATCCAGGGACATATAGTGATGAACTATAACTAACAAGGGCTGGTAAGAAGGTATTTGGTGTTTTGTAGATCTAATCAAAAAGGCTAAAATGGATATGGGATATAGAAAGCTGCCTGTATTGATCCACCAAATAGACTCCATAGACAATAGCTATAATAATGGAAAGGGAATGGAGTTTCCCAGAAATCCATAGGAGATAAAGTCCTTGAAAAGACTCAGTAGTACATCCCACAGTTCAACTCAGGCAACAGCTAAGATGATCTAGAGACCCTAAGTCAAGGAGGAAGTTGTTGCTAGAGTGGAAATGATGGGAATATTGGGATAAAGTGATCATTCCATTTCAGATTTGGTGGTAGAGGAGAAGAAAGTCAGATCTGACATTCATCCTAGATTTAGGGAGAGCAGATTTCAGAAGGTTTGGAGAAGAAATAGTAAGATTCTTTAGGAATGAAAGTCTATGGGGGAAGTCAACTCAGGAGGAATGGGAAAATTTCAAGAATGAAATTCTAGATAGAAAGCAAAACAATTTTGGTGAGGAAACAAAACAAATATCTTTTTAAAATTATTTTCAGTGCCATATTTTTCTATCCCCCTTTCCCTAACAACTGAGAAGCCAAGAAATATAATACCTATTATAAAGTTAAAACAGGAGTAACCTGAAGATACTGATGTGAATTGCACAAATAATTTGTGCAAACTATGGAAGCAAGGACAGTTAATGGAAGATGAATATAAGAACACGGTACAACTCTGTAACAAGAGTCAGAAGTGTCTGAGATCAGGATGAGCTGAGGCTCAAAAAAGCAAAACCGATAAAAACAAAAAGGAATGTTAAAAATATATTGAGGAAAGGGGGGGCGGGAAATTAGAGAATGACCAAGGCATCATTTAGATAGATGGAATAATTGTAACTAACAACAGAGATAGAAGGGATTTTCTGATAAATGTTTAACAACTAGCTCTTTGGGGGGAAATGTATACTTGACATGCTTTTGAGCTTAATCTGTATTACTAACACTTTCTGCAGTCTAGACAATCAAGAAAACATAAATTAAGCTCTTATTTGTTGCATTTGCTTATTTGCTGGGCATAAATGCTTATGCTGAAATTTTAACAATTGCCTCTAATGACCCAGTAAGAAACTGACTCTGGCACACTTCTGGATAGAAGACAGAAACGTTCAATTCATATTTTCCTTCTATTTTCTCTACCAGTAATAAGCATCATCATGCTATTAACAAGAGAAATAAATAAGGAAAAAGTAAGAGAGTACCTTAGTTACTCCATGATGATTTAAAGTCAATTGAGGCAGATAAATAAGCTACATCTTCAGCTAAAAGAATAGGCAGCTATTATAGATGAACTACTGGCAGTGATATTAAAAGATGACAAAAAAATGAAAGAGGTACCCCAGGATTGGAGGGGGGCAATTATACCATTTTTTAAAGGAAGATAATGAAGTCTACCAAGTACAGGTCAGTGAACTTAAACTGAATTCTTGGACAAATTGTAGTCTATAACAGAACTTTCTAAACTTCTTTTCCACTCGTGTCCCCTTTTCCCCTGGAGAAATATTTATACAACTTCAGGTATATATGTATATAAAATAGGGAGACAAATCATTTACGAATATAACAAATCATAATTTCAGGACCACTGCATTCAGTTATACAACCCCATATGGGGTTATGACCCACAGTTTAAGAAATTTTGGCCTCTATTATCTCCATCTAGAAAAGGAGGCAGTGATCAGAAAGCCAGCATCATTTCATCTAGAACAATCCATATAATATCACTTCCAGTTCTTTCTTTGACACGATCACTAGATGAAAAATATGTTAAAGATGGGGTTAAGCTACATTTTAGCTGAGCATTTAATAAGATATTTCATACTATTCTGTGGGAAATAGAACTTGGGTTGAATAATACGTAGAGTTTGAAGCATGGCTTTTAGCCAATTATGACCTAAGAAGCTGGACTGCATTCAAAGAAGTAGAGCCTTCAGAAATCAGGAAATGACTGTCCCGTTGATTCGATGGAATATAAAGAACTGTGTTCATTTCTAGACCACGTCTTATGACTGACATTGATAAACTGGAGCGTGTCTAGAGAATGGCAATCAGGGTGGTGGAGGACTTTAAGTTTATATCATATGCATATCAGTTGAAGGAATAAGGAGTGTTTGATCTGGAAGGGAAGACTTGGTAGAGGAGGAGGAAAGGCAGAACCATGGTTAGCTCTGCTCAAGTATTTGAAAGGCTGTCATGTGGAAAGGGTTTTAGTCTTGGTCTGCTTGGACCCAGAAAGAATAAGTAGGAGCAATGGGGTGGGGTGGTGGGAGGAAGTGTAAAGAGGTCTATCTAGGATGACTTGTCAAGATAAAATTCCTAATCACTGGAGTTATTTCAACATTAAACAGACTACCAAGGAAGGGGTGAATTTCTACTCACTGGAGCTCTCCAAGAAAAGGCTGGATGACTACTTGTCAAGCCTGAGGTAGCCCTTAAGTCTCTGAGGTCTCTTACAAATCTAAAATTATGTGACCTAGAAAAAAGCAGAGCTTAGGTTACTTGGACCTTGCAGCAAAGTCCAGGTCTAGTGGGCCCATTTTTATGCCAGCTTGGTTATCGTCAAGCTATGGCTTTCTCCTTCTCCCTACTTCCCACTCTCCCTTATCCCTGTAGACCTGCAGACACAGCTTACTATATTTAGTGCTTTCCAGTGCAGGCTGGTACATGGAGACAGTATGTTAATCTCTCTGGGCCTCAGTTACCCTATATGAAAAATGGGAGTGTGAGACTGGATGACCTTGAAGGTCCCTAACTGGTTAGTTTTATGGTTCTACCTCCTGGTACATACCCTGGACAAAGTGGGGGCAAAGGGGTTGGTGGTGCCATAATGAGTCAAGACTGCAAATGGTTGCGTCTAGATTTGAAACTCATGCTGTTAAGACTTCTCCAAAGACCTTCTAGCAATCTCAATCTTTTCCCCCTGGTCACTGAGTTGTTCAATAGCTGATCACAACCTCATATCAAGAAGTGCTTATTAATGGCTCCCACTGGGTCCTAGTGAGCATCAGACCTAGACCCAGGAGCTGAACCGGATAGTCTAAGCAGAACTTCTCCCTGCTGGCCTATCCCAGGCCTGAACTCGTCCATATCCCTTCAGAGGAATAGGACACAAAGGCCAACCGAGCCTTGACTTTTCCAACCAGTCAGTTGATTCCGGGCCTTTCCTTCCAGGAGAATCCAACAGCTACAGCTCCCTGGCCCAGGGAGCCCTGGCAATGACATTTGAAAGCAGGTTGCACATTACATTGAATTCCCAATCCCTCTATTTTTGCCCACCTGCATTTTTGATTTCCTTCACAAGCTAACTGTACAATATTTCAGAGTCTGATTCTTTTTGTACAGCAAAATAATGGTATGGTCATGTATACTTATTGTGTATCTAATTTATATTTTAATATATTTAACATCTACTGGTCATCCTGCCATCTGGGGAAGGGGGTGGGGGGTAAGAGGTGAAAAATTGGAACAAGAGGTTTGGCAATTGTTAATGCTGTAAAGTTACCCATACATATAACCTGTAAATAAAAGACTATTAAAAAAAAAAAGCAGGTTGCAGAAAGTCATCTGGCAGTGGAGGCTCAGAGTGTGAGGACCAGTGTTACTCTTACTCCCAGTTTTTACATGGTTCCCATGAGACAATTGCTTCTGTGACTAGCCAAAGCCGTTGTTTTCAATGTACCTAGGAGAACATATTAAAACCCCACTATCTCTTCCAACCGGAGGCAAATTCTTCATCACAGCTAATTCCTCTTTAATCTCTAACCAAACTGGCCTGTTTGATGCTCTCCATAGATGACACACCATTTCCTGCCTCTGGGCCTTTGTACAGCCTGTCCCCTTTGTCAGAAGTGCTTTTCCTCCTCACCTCCAAGCCTCTTGAGGTCCCTTCAAAGCTCAGCTCAAATGCCAGCCTTTCCTGCTTGCCTGCTATTGGTCTCCTCCCCCCATCAATTATTTTGTATATATTTTGTATTGATTCATTTGTGCATGTGTTGCCCCACTATTCCCAGTAAACCGTATACTCCTTGAGGACGATAATTTTTTGGATTTTGTCTCTCTTCCCAGTCCCTAGCATAGTACCGGGTACATTGAAGGTTCTTGCCATGGATAAATGTTTGTCAGATATAATTGATGGCCCCTGATTCATAATGACGTCTTATAAATCATTTAAATGACCGTGGCCCAGGAGTGTGGTGACCCTGGATAGCTCCAAGCCCCTAACTCAGCACAACCAGGTCAGAAAAGCAGAGGGCTTCGCCTGGACCTAGTTTTCATCTGGTCTCCAATCTCATGACCTGGCCAAGTCCTTTCATCTTGTGGAGATTCACTCCCCTCATGTCTAAGATGGGGACAAAAATGCTACTCGCCCTACCTCCTTCACAAAGGCGTTTGGCAGAGGCATCAAGTGAGATTGTGCCAAGAAATCTGGTTACTGAATTGTTTATATTATGAGTGCACTAGAGCATCTTAGAGGCTGTCTGGTCCATTGAGAGAGGCGGAAACTCTGGCCCAGAGGGCTCGAATTACTTTACAAGGAGAGTAAATAGCAGAGCTGAGATGTGAACCCAGATGTTCTAACTCCAGACCCAGGGCGCTTTCCTACCACAGTACAAAGATGGGCAATCACTACCCTTCCTTTTATGTCTGGTGCTCTGAATAGTGGGTCTCAGTGCCCTCTGCAGGAACTCTTTAGTACTGCTTAGGTGGTCAAAGGGAAACTCCTAAAGAGAACTCTAAAGCCCTCACTCTTAGTCATTCTTAAGACTATGGTATTTGCAAGGAGTGGAGGATACCTTTTCTCCATTCATAGGTTCTCCATGCCCCTATTCCATGCCCCATGCCTCCCATGCCCTCACCATCCCGCCTAAGTATACCTTTGGCCTTGGCTACCCTAGGGCCTCGAGAGACCACCTCTTCAAAGTTCAGCCCAAAGGGGCACAGCCAAGATGGTGGAGACTAGACAGGTCTTTGCCTGAGCTCTTCCTGACTTCCCTCAGAATCAAAGCTCAGTTCTCCTACTCTTGCCATTCAATCTCCATAGCTCCATTGCCTTGAATTATTCTGGGCTTCTCATTTCTAGAGGAACTTGCTTCAGTCAGCCTGACCAAATCTGGAACCTTCCAAACTACAAATAGGGACAAGTGTGGTGAAAGTTTTCATCTCACTTTATATGAAGTAATGCTGCATGGTGTCCAGGAAAGCAGAGTTGATGGTTCCGAGTCCTAACTCTACTGACTACTTACTGTGTGATCTTAGTTAAGTCATTCACCTTCACTTTTCTCTTCTGTGAAATGGGAAAATAACTTCTACACTGCCTCCCTCTGGATCACATCATCTCTTCTCCCAATTTGTCTTCCAAGCCTAAGCTTCCCCAGGTGGCTTTTCTCTGTTTGCCATCCCATAGGGCACTGGTTGCCTTACTCCCTAGGACATATATGAACACCATGTGGGTGACAGGATAGAAAGTATCGACAGTCAGGAAACCCCGGTTCAAATCCCGTTGTGGCATTAGCTCACTGTACGACCTCTGGCAAAACACCTCAATTCTCCAGGTCATTTTCCCACTCATGAAATGTGGCAGTTGAGCTAGATTAGAGGATCTTAACTCCAGAGGGCTCCATGGACTTGTGGATTCATAAATTTGGGGGGTGTAAACTTGGATGGAGAAAAAAGTCCATCTTAAATTTCATTAACCTCTCACTGAAATT